>NC_084918.1:4857673-6057673 GCF_949316345.1 Pungitius pungitius | reverse complement strand
CTTTTTATTTGAATAATTTCCCCGTACGATTGTCTTTTCCACTCAAATCCCAACAATTATATATTTTTGTCCCAGATTTGCACCAAGGCGGATAGCCTTGATGGCATTTATATGTCCTACCTGTTGATCCGGTCTGTTAACGTGCACCACAGCGGGACATACACCTGCAGGACTGATAACAACAAAACAAAGTCTGTGGACATCCGAGTCCAAGGTTAGTGGAAATAATTTCACCTAATCTGCAGTTCTCTCTGTGTGGGTAGTCACATTATCAACGATCAATAATTCTTTCTAAAGTTTGTTCCAATTTGGGCTAAGACTGATTTTACTCTTGTGTTTCGGTAGCCGAGGGCTTGGTCTCTGTCCAGCTAGACGAGAACCTGACCATATCGGCTGAGAATGCGTCCCACCACTGTTTGGAGGCCACTGTTTCCTACCAACATGTGATGCAGCAATGCTCCTGGGAAGCTCCTGATGAAAAAGTGACTAAATGCCAGAGGGACACATGGGTAACACATCACAGGTAGCTGCATCAAGCGATGTTACCGGAGCTGAACTCCTCAAAATGTTGCATAGTTGTTTAATAATTATCATGTACTGTACTGTAAGGTGTGGGTGTCAGGGCTCCGGAAGAAGGCAGCGGAACATACAGTTTTGACTATCAGTTTTATTCGTGACAAGCTCGTGCTCCACTTGAGAGGCGTCCCGCTCACTCGTCTCTCTCGCTCGCCGCCTCCCTGGAACTTATATGGGGACACAATTTGATCATTTTTTCCCCCCAGCTGAGGCTCATTGCCTCCACCTGGCGCCGTTCCCGGAACCACTCCCCCTCTCTTCCCCCCTGCAGCCGAGCCGAAACCACGCCCGCCACCACATGTACATTTATACAGTATCAGGAAACTAGCCTCTGTGGAAATTATAATCATGTGTGACTTTCGGGTGGTTTAATATAAATGTTGTCTTCTCAGGATCGTGAAGCTATGTGATGGACTTAAGTCAGGAGATTATAAATTACACCTGGAGGCTGACGGACAAAAAGTAACAAAGACTATATCAGTGTGTGTTGTAGGTAAGACAGATTTATTTTGTGCCTCTCAAATGTTTAATATTTGTTGGGTAAATTCTACAGCATTCTATAACTTTTAAAACGTTCACCACAATTTCTCTGGCTGTGTCTCTGCGTGTAGTAAACAGTGAGTCCCACCACCTCTCGGCCACGAGGATAAAACTTAATACAGCAAACGTACAACGGAATGTTTGACACAGATACGATTTTGACCATTCACTTTTTTCCAGAACGTCCCACAAAACCAAAGCTGACACTGTCCAATGTGGAAGATCCCATGCGTTCCCCTTTATTTACATGCAGCTCTGAGGGCTGCCCAAAGCCCACAATTGAATGGTCTGGGTAAGATGTAATCCAAATATATGCATGATTCACAACCATATTTTTCTATTAACAATGTGGTCTTCTTAAACTTATAATAGTTGGATTTTCTGAATAATCCTCATTTGAACAGAAACAAACGTGGGGAAGATGTTCCTGCAAAAGGTTTAATGGCAATTAGCCAAATATCCAGTATATACTTAATGAGTGAAGCGATGTGCTGTGCTACCAACGCCGAAGGACAAGAATGCTCTCGACTTTATGACTACGGTAATTTGATATTTCAACTAATTCAAAAATTACATTCTACAAACATTTGGACTATTTATAATAATCAGACTTATTGTTAAACTACATTTCACAAAACGTATCTGACCTTAGTCCCGACCATGTGTTTCAGACGTAGACACTGACTTAAGTAATAATGTCTCTACTCCCATCCTGAGCCCCGGTCAGTCTCTACTCCTACGCTGCCGAATGAAACGTATATCATGGGCAATAAGACCTGATTGGGAGAACAGCTCAAGAGTGGGTACCAAAATATCAGCATGCTCTTCTCAAGTCAAAGAGGTATGGTAATTCCCACTGAGATCATTGCAATTTTCTTTTTATTTGAATAATTTCCCCGTACGATTGTCTTTTCCACTCAAATCCCAACAATTATATATTTTTGTCCCAGATTTGCACCAAGGCGGATAGCCACGATGGCATTTATATGTCCTACCTGTTGATCCGGTCTGTTAACGTGCACCACAGCGGGACATACACCTGCAGGACTAATAACAACAAAACAAAGTCTGTGGACATCCGAGTCCAAGGTTAGTGGAAATAATTTCACCTAATCTGCAGTTCTCTCTGTGTGGGTAGTCACATTATCAACGATCAATGATTCTTTCTAAAGTTTGTTCCAATTTGGGATAAGACTGATTTTACTCTTGTGTTTCGGTAGCCGAGGGCTTGGTCTCTGTCCAGCTAGACGAGAACCTGACCATATCAGCTGAGAATGCGTCCCACCACTGTTTGGAGGCCGCTGTTTCCTACCAACATGTGATGCAGCAATGCTTCTGGGAAGCTCCTGATGAAAAAGTGACTAAATGCCAGAGGGACACATGGGTAACACATCACAGGTAGCTGCATCAAGCGATGTTACCGGAGCTGAACTCCTCAAAATGTTGCATAGTTGTTTAATAATTATCATGTACTGTACATTTCTACAGTGTCAGTAAACTAGCCTCTGTGGAAATTATAATCATGTGTGACTTTCGGGTGGTTTAATATAAATGTTGTCTTCTCAGGATCGTGAAGCTATGTGATGGACTTAAGTCAGGAGATTATAAATTACACCTGGAGGCTGACGGACAAAAAGTAACAAAGACTATATCAGTGTGTGTTGTAGGTAAGACAGATTTATTTTGTGCCTCTCAAATGTTTAATATTTGTTGGGTAAATTCTACAGCGTTCTATAACTTTTAAAACGTTCACCACAATTTCTCTGGCTGTGTCTCTGCGTGTAGTAAACAGTGAGTCCCACCACCTCTCGGCCACAAGGCTAAAACTTAATACAGCAAACGTACAACGGAATGTTTGACAGCAACACTTGGTGATCACTGACTTTTTTTCAGACAAACCAAGGGTCCAATTCAATTATTCTGGTAACATAACCGCATACACCGTCACTCTTGTTCCAGCAAAATACACCTGGATAATGTGTCACAACAGGTACGCTCATCTTAGCTTGATGTAAACACACACACACACAATCACATTCTTATTTCCTCAAGTCTCAACTATATGTTTTATAGCAGCTGTGCAAATGAATCTTCCTGGGTGGAGTTAAAAGACACCTCTCAGACGGACTCGGATGACAAATGTTACAAGACAATCAAGAGCTTGCTCAAGAGAGATCCGGCTCCTGGAGAACTTTTTAAGTTTTGCGTGACAAACAAATTTGGATCCTGGTGCGAACCCTTAAACATACATTCACCCAAACCCCCCAAAGGTAGAGAAACTGATTTAAAATCAAGATCTCCACAATTGTTGTTTCATCATTATTATTATTATTATTATCATTAGAAACTATCTCTCACTACTGTTTTAGCTCCTGCAAATGCTGATGACGGCCTCTTCATGGTGCTGAAAGTAGGCGGTTTGATTCTGCTCCTGGCTTTAGCAATGGGTAGCCTGGTTCTCCTGTACTTCATCAAAAAGAAGGTATGTGTTACACACTAACAAAAATACACACACCGACACACAGAAATACATGATGCAAACTCCTTTGTGTTTCCAATAGAAACACCGGTATCAGCCCCAGCTCCAGATCATCCAGATGGTTGGACCCAATCAGCGGCTTTCTTAGCAGCGCCAGTCTCATCTTTTTCCGTTCTAATCGCCGCGCTTGACTTCAAGGTGTAACCTTTATTATTGTTCGGTCTGAAACGGCGCGTCCAGTGACGGATGGTGCAGCAATATTGTTGTCCGGATGGAAATCGGGAGAAATTCGGGAGAAAGGTCGGTCCGGGAGATTTTCGGGAGGGGCTTTGAAATTCGGGAGTCTCCCGGAATATTCGGGAGGGTTGACATGTCTGATTGTAAGATATGCAAAAGCGACATGGCCTGGCACGGGAGCACCACGGCGACGATTCAGCACCTTAAACGGAAACATGTTGGAAAAATCTAATCTAAATATTTTTTGTGCCTAATATATTTAATTTGGCAGCTGTAAAGTATACATCATGCGATGTGTGTATGTTTTTTGTGTTAGTCCATTTTATTTGCTTACTTAGCAATCTGTTTGTGCACTTTCTAAATATGTTTTGCACTGTCAGTTGTATTTTTCAATAAAGGGTTGGAAATTAATGTGTTTAAATTTGTTTTTGTTTTTTATCCGATTAATCGATTAATCGAACAAATAATCGACAGATGAATCGTTTATTAAAATAATCGTTAGTTGCAGCTCTAGATCTACATCAACTTTAATGAGTTTGGGTACGACCTGAAGTGGGAGTTCCCCAGGGAGAATCTGGAACTCGGTACGAAGCTCATCGAGCCTCTGACATAAAACCACACTTCAGTGAATAAAGAAGTCCTCTGATCATTTACACAAGTCAAAGGGACAATACGTACATGTGAAAATACTTAGTATATACTGAGTATAAAACCAACACACTTCAGAACCTTCTGAATCCAAAACTATTATCAGCTTCATATACTTAAAATATTAAACATTAAGGACGAAGACGTTCTGCTACAGTTTCTGAACAGTTGAATTTTAAAGTCAACCATCTGATAAGAATCTTTCTTTGACACCTGAGGAGTGACCAGGGGCCCTAACTGGACGCTTGCCAGTAAATAAACAAATGTGATGATAGAACTAGATATTGGAATACTCAAATAAAGTATAAGCAACTCACGTACAGAACATGAGTAAACCCGCAGCTTTTTATGGTACTGTTGAAAGTTCCCTTACAAGGTGGCAGTAAAGTTATTCCTCCCTGTGTTTCCGTGCCTCCCCAGGTCAGGAGCTGGGCTCCGGGGCTTTTGGCACGGTGGTCCAGGCTACAGCCTTCAACAAGATCCGCTTCAGCAACCTTTTCCACCACAAAGTGCAGCCCAACAGAACCTCTGGGTGAGAACAACGGGAATAGTTTAGCCAAAATGACTCTGTTGCAAGTTTAACTTTACAATAACAACCACGCTTCTGTTTTCTCAGCGAGGAGGACTCAGCCGTGGGAAACTACATGCCCATGTATGGCACTGCCACTAGAGGGCAGGAGGACATCGCTCTCCTGGGCGACATGGACAGCTACGAAGGTGAGCTTGAAATCAAAACACGCATGCTGTCACACAGACAGACGTGTACATTGCCACAGATCGACCTGTGTGAGATCCTCCCTGATCCCAGTTCATCCGCAGACGCGATGATCGACGAAGACTGCGACGAGCAGACGGAGGACCTGCAAATCCTGACCTTTGATGACCTGCTGAGCTTTGCCTTCCAAGTGGCCAAAGGCATGGAGTTCCTCTCCTCCAAGAATGTAATAAACAAAGGTCCACACTGTGGAAACTTACGTCCCACAACCCACATTCTTCTTTGTGCAAGGACAGTAAATCTATAGTATCTATTAATCAGACAAAACACAATAGTAGAAGACAGGGCCGGGTCTAGGCAGGGGCAAGAGGGGCCTGGCCCCCTTAAATAAATGTTGTGCCCCCTCAAACTAGCTGCTGGAGCTAGCTGCTGGAGCACAATGCCCCCTCAAGATTTGTGGCTGCCCCCTCATACATGCCTGTCTAGACCCGGCCCTGGTAGAAGATAATCTCTTTTGTTGTAGAGCCATTGATGAGGGAATATTATTGTAAATGGCGGATTGTAGTGTGATCAAAGTAAGCGCCCTGATGATCCGTCTGTCCGCAGTGTATCCATCGGGACCTGGCAGCTCGGAACGTGTTGGTGACAAGTGGCAAGCGGGTGAAAATTGGTGACTTCGGTCTGGCCAGAGACATCGAAAACGACTCCAACTACGTCGTGAGAGGAAATGTGTGGTACTTTTTTTTTTTTGGAGAGGTTTCAATGGTTGCCAGAAAATAAATGAACATCAAATGATGTGACGAGGACAACATGAATCACCGTAGAGGGTGATGTGTGTCCAGGAGGCCATTCCTCCCTGTTGTCCGAAGGTCAATAAACACTGTTGTGCAACCGCCGAAGAGAGTCCTCGTGCACAAGAACATGGACATTGCCACAGTGAATGCTCTTCCTTATGAGGATTTTGTGAATCTTTTGGGCAACGTGGTTGAGAAATGTCCCATTATAACAGCTGCAGTGTGGTCAGGACGTCCCTTTTCCAACTTAACTGCCTTGGAGGCTGCGTTCAGTGAATTCATCGACACCCTCCCAGAATCAGGTGACAACTTTATTTTGTCTTTGTGAATTTCGGTTTGGCCGCAAAATATAAATTTTACTCCCCGGCCACCGATGAGACACCTTAACGACATTGATAAAGCATTAAATGTGTTCGCTTCCAGGCAAGGAGGGGGTCCTCAGGTGCCACCCGGACCTCGCGGGCAGGGACCTCCAGGGCGGCACCTTGACTCAGGAGTCTCAAGAGGAGCAGACGGGAGCCGGGATGGACGCGTTGACCTCGGCGGAGGCCTCGCGCGTGACCCGCCTCAACGAGGAGTACAAGGAGCGTTTCGGGTTCCCGTTCGTCATCTGCGCGCGGCTCAACGACAAGGCGACCGTTTTACGGCACCTGTCCGAGCGCCGCCACAACGAGCGCGCGCAGGAGAGGGCACGCGGGATCGAGGAGGTGAAGAAGATATGTCGCCTCCGTCTTCGGGCTCTCGTGCGCGATGACGCTCAAAACAAGTTATGAAAATGATGTAAATCCATGAAAACTGTAGACCGATTCAGAAATAGAGATATCCTCTCCACGTCATTGCTATGAAACCTCTGAACCGTATTTATTAAAGGCATATAAAGGTCGATTTTGTTTGGACTACATCTCAGGTAACCTCATTACAAATCATTAATGATCAAATGGGAAAATATTACTGCAAATTACTGTAGTTTATTAGAAGGGAATGGGTTAGATTTTGACCTCTCAGACACTGAGTGTCTGACTGACTGATGTCATTATATATTTTATCTTGACCTGTTGCCAGGATCTTTTCCAGTCTTGTTTGTTCTGTGCACATTATTTTACAAAGATATTTAGAATTAGGCACGCATATTGTAAAACATATTCTTGCATTGTAAATAAGGGTTTGAAATGAGGCCTAGTCTTTAGGGTAAATTTCCTGAGGAACATTAATTCTCTCTGCTCACTTTTAAGGCAAAGTATAGGCTAAATAACATGTTATTCATATAGTGTTTTACATGTTAGGCTACTCAAAGACACGTTACAGTAACACCAGCACATTTAGCACATGGACACAGATACAGCAATACAACCAACACATAAAACAATCATATTAAAAGCAAATAAAACAGAGTCTACAACTTTCGTAGATATGTTTAAATCCTTCCGCATTCAGTTGATCCGTGATTGTCTGCCAGGCGTTTTCTCTCTGTTTAATTACAGCTGCCGTATTACCTTTTTTTGCATTGCATGTTGCATATTGTATGCTTCACCTCCTCATATATTTGATTAGTTGCTGCTCAGAGGGTGAGAAATATGCTGCGCGCGGCGTATTCTCCATTTCTGCATCAGTGAATCTGTGATCGATACCGTAGTGTCTACTTAAGAAAGCCGTGGGCGCGCGCACTTATCCCACCTATGTGCACCTGGATCGAGCTCATAACCCCCCCCCCCCCCCCCTTCCTTCTCAGCCCCGCTCGGACACAGTTTAATCGATCAAGCCGCGACGAGCGGGTCACACTAAGTCAAGCGGCGCTTAATCACTTAACCTGCATTTCTTTATTCTACTTTTGTGCAATACCCCCCTGGTCCACGCAGCTCTGATGGCACGTCTCGCTTCATCCCGTTGGGAATAGTTTTTCCTTCTGTACAACAGCATTGCTTCTCTCAAACGTGACTTCAGAGTGCGTGTACTCATACAGATGTTGTGATGGGTGGACAACATATCAACAATCACGTCGTGTGTATGCCCTGCATCATAATAATGTGTAATAATAGCGAAAGTTTCTTCGGGAGTCGTCATGTTTTCAAAGAGCGCCCCTTTTCGTGTTTTTCATATCTATTTCCTGTTAAAAGACAGTCAGTCCGTCTGTCCAATCAGAAGGATCAGTCCTCTGATAGAAAGGCCCTACCCTTCCCGTAAGAAGTTAATGTCGTTGTGTTCTCCTATTTCTCGTTGTGTTTTTCCATTTGTCGTTGTGCTTTCCTATTTGTTGTCGTGCTTTCCTATTTGTTGTTGTGTTCTCCTATTTTTCGTTGTATTTTCCTATTTGTTGTTGTGTTCTCCTATTTGTTGTTTTGTTTTCATATATGCTGTAGTGTTTTCCTATTTGCCTTGTGATTTGCACTTCAGGGCCACCGTAGAAGAGAGTCCTCGTGCACAATAACATGGACATTGCCACAGTGAATGCTCTTCCTTATGAGGATTTTGTGAATCTTTTGGGCAACGTGGTTGAGAAATGTCCCATTATAACAGCTGCAGTGTGGTCAGGACGTCCCTTTTCCAACTTAACTGCCCTGGAGGCTGCGTTCAGTGAATTCATCGACACCCTCCCAGAATCAGGTGACAACTTTATTTTGTCTTTGTGAATTTCGGTTTGGGCCCAATATAAATTTACTCCCCGGCCACCGATGACAACGGCATTGATAAAGTATTAAATGTGTTCGCTTCCAGGCAAGGAGGGGGTGCTCAGGTGCCACCCGGACCTCGCGGGCAGGGACCTCCAGGGCGGCACCTTGACTCACGAGTCTCAAGAGGAGCAGACGGGAGCCGGGATGGACGCGTTGACCTCGGCGGAGGCCTCGCGCGTGACCCGCCTCAACGAGGAGTACAAGGAGCGTTTCGGGTTCCCGTTCGTCATCTGCGCGCGGCTCAACGACAAGGCGACCGTTTTACGGCACCTGTCCGAGCGCCGCCACAGCGAGCGCGCGCAGGAGAGGGCACGCGGGATCGAGGAGGTGAAGAAGATATGTCGCCTCCGTCTTCGGGCTCTCGTGCGCGATGACGCTCAAAGCAAGTTATGAACCCTAAAATGCTGGAGGATATCTTGGATGCGTCCAGTTTGTAAAGACCGCCATTGTTCCCATGTTGTAGTGATCATTGCTTTATTCCAAACACGTGTCATTCATGCGTCGCACTGTACAGTGAGTTCTCCAAACAATAAAATATGTTTAC
Source organism: Pungitius pungitius (assembly GCF_949316345.1). NCBI lineage: Eukaryota > Metazoa > Chordata > Actinopteri > Perciformes > Gasterosteidae > Pungitius > Pungitius pungitius. Next base: position 6,048,471 of record NC_084918.1, on the reverse strand, counting down.
AATTAAACCGTAACAGTATTCGCGTTATGTACATGTATACATATGGAAAATACTGTCCTATATAAACGCATAAATACATATTGGTGCTTCTAAATGGGGGGGGGGGGGGGGGGGGGCTAGTTGGTCCTTGAATAATTAAGGTTGTCTCAGAATGCCATCGTGCCCAAAACACCTCACAGCCGAGGCATGAGCATATGTCCCTTAAGTCGACCGACAGTGGTATCCAACGAGAGGACCACGGTGGTCCTTGAGAAAGTTCGAGGGTCCATGAGAATGAGCACTTTATTTAAATAACTATATAGGCTCTCCCTTCTCGCCCTAATGGAGGATCGGATTCATCTCAATATGGAGGTCAGTCTCTTTCTCTTTGAATTGCCAAAAAACGAAAAAAAAGATCCCTGCATTAAAGTCTGAACCCGTTGCGGGACTATGCGGGCTCCCTGGACCCGGGGGCGGACAGGGGGTGTCCGTGGAGCGGGGAAACGGGAGGCGAGGTGGTGTGAGGTCCGTTCGTGGAGGTCACCCCTCCCGCGGCCTCCCCCTGGTCTCCGGAGGTGATGGAGGAGTCCTGGTCGGGTTCCGACCCCCTCACCTTCCTCCGGTCTTCCTCCTTCTTCCACTTCATGCGCCGGTTCTGGAACCAGATCTTGATGTGACGCTCGGTGAGGCTCAGGGTGAGCGCCAGCTCCACGCGCCGCGGCCTGGAGATGTATCGGTTGAACAGGAACTCCTTCTCCAGCTCCAGCAGCTGGGCGCGCGTGTAGGCCGTCCTCGTGCGTTTGTTTTCCTCGGACTCCGCCATCACGTACGGTCCTGGTCGCAAATAGAGATTTGCTCAGTGGTTAGATCGTAGATCTTCCCTGGATGCCAATAGTATAGACTCTTAACCAAGTGATTATTTCTACTTTTACATTTTAAGAATAGCTTTTCATTGTTGTGCACTTGATGCGGGAACCGAAACCTGTTGCACACATTTTGACCCTGAAAACTAGACCCATTCAGAAATAGAGATATCCTCTTCAGTGTCATTGCTATGAAACTTCTTTTAATATTTATTAAAGACATATAAAGGTTAATTTTGTTTGGACTACATCTCAGGTAATCTCATTACAAATCCTTAATGATCAAATGGGAAAATATTACTGCAAATGACTGTAGTTTATTAGAAGAGAATGGGTTAGAATTTGACCTCTCAGACACCCACAGAAACCACCGAGCATGTTTGCCTTCTGATAGTAAAATAAACATTTACTCCCTCTTAATGTTACAAGGAATTCACAACAACTCGAGATTTGGTAAGAAAAAAGCTATTTTCATAAGTCCAGGTCGGTGTGCAGTTCCCCCCTACTATTAAAATATGATATTACCAGCTTTGTACATGCGGTGACTAATATTTAAAATATATCAAGTCATCAGAGATTACAGATATTGGGCCTTTTTATGACACTTGCAATTTACTATGACTTTTGCATTGTATTACTCACGATCATAAAGATATTAGGTTCAAGCTATTAACTTATTAATTAATATGAATCAAAGCAGGTGACCCCTGGTGTACATTATAATATATTAATATGTAACTTTGTCAGATTTAAAACTTAGCTTTAATGTAATTATTCTGGGTTTTTACCAACATATCGTTGACATATGACACTATAATTACTCAGAAAAACAATGCGCAGAATAAACCCAAAGTAAAACACATTGTCTCGTAGGAGAGGACTTTGTAAATCAATAATATAAATGTCTTAATGTTACATCAAATCCATGAAGCAGCATACAAGTATTTCAAATGTGTTCAAGTCTTTCTCTGATTGGAGAAAAGTTTTGTATGAATATATTTCATATATTTAAGAGAACCGTGGTTTAAAACATTGCACTTTTCACGCTCAACAAAAAAAAATGTTTGGGCTATTAAATTAAAGCTAATTCTCTAATCAAAATTCCTTCCAAAAAAATATAAAACTATTCTAATGAACACGAATATAAAATGTACTTTTCATATTTTCACGGCAGCATCAGTCAAACCCCATTACGGTATAGATTTGGGTGTTTTACTCGCCTATTACTATGGTTTGAGATGTAAATATTTGTTTTGTATGGCAAACCCCACATTTTTGTGACGATAAGAGCCGATAAAAGCGAGCGCTGACCTTCCGGCCCTTTTACAAAATTGATTGACAATTAAACTGAAACACCCAAGAGCATATTGTTGGGAGCATGATGTCATTACAGGCCCTCAGAAAGGGTCAGAGGAAACACACTCGTTAGTGCTACAGAGTCATGTTAACAAAACAGCCGTATCCCCAATTTAAAATAAGCTGTTAAGTGGTTATAGATGTTGTCACCAAATCAAACAGAATCAGCTCTCAATTGAGTGACTCTCTTCGTAATAATGATATGACTCGGGTGACATGTGTTGGTGTGTAGCGGGTTGGGAGATCTACCTGACCACTGCCCCTTCCAGGTGTGCGAGTGAGACTTGGTGGTTTTCATCCAGGGGAAAGGAAGGTGATATCTGCCCTGCTCCCCCGTGTCTCCGTAGCCCGCAGCTGGCGGGAGGGGCTCCTGCTGGAGCCCGTGCGGGTGGTAGAGCTGAGGCACACCCGGATCCTCCCGCATGGGTAGACCGTACGCGGGCGCAATGTCGGGAAGGCTGGCCTGTTCCAAGGCTCCCACGGGCGGCGTTGCGTAGACCGAGTGGACCTGCCTGCTCATGTAGAGGCAGGGCGGAGGGCTGTGGCTGTAGTCCTCCACCTGAGATCTCTGGTAGGCACAGGAGTCCTTGAAAACCCGAGAAGGGTAATAGTGATCTTCCCGATTCATGGCTTCCGAGGACACGCACAGGTACCGTATACCGTGCATGCGCCTTTCCTCGGCGTGGACCTGTACTGCTCTACCTGTCTCTGGCGCAACTGCGGGGCCCTTGCGGCTCCTACACAGGTGTGTCACTTTGGCACCATGTGACTGTGCAGCACCAAAGCCATTGGTTTCACTGTTTGCAGACCTGTAGCCCTTTAGTTTCCAGGATATTCTGCAGCGTGTGGGGTTGTTCGGTGAATTGAACAGCGCGTAAATCAATGCCGCTCTGTCAATACCGCGACATTTACCTGGCACCCACCTGTGTTTGCCCCCACGGCAGCGGGAGACATCGGACAGGTGGATCTCGGGAAGAAATGCTTAAAAGTTCTCGATGATGCAGCGCGCACGGCGGGAAAAAAAAGTGGTTTCTCCTTGTTGGACACGCTTAAAGAGTGTCTTCGCGCAATATTTCATCGACGCATTTATATGGACATCTCTCTCGTGCGCACTCCTATAAATCGATATGTATGGGCGCAAACAATGGTTGACCCGCCAGATAAGACACCCGCACGGAGAGACAGTTGTCTTGGAAACTCGGATGAGAAGCTCAAACACCAAAGTCTGTTTCCGCAACCGTTTTCCTTTTTTTTTCTTCTTCTTCTCATGTCTACACTTTTTAGACTTTTAAAATCACCCATTACACTTCTGTAAATGCATCATTTAACACAATTTGGCGCACGTGGGCCCACGGTCCCCTCACGAGGAGCCCTCGGCGATGACAAACACTGAGCCGCAGGAAGGTCGCTGCACTCTCCCCGTGTTTGCTGGCCATTAGCCTTTAGCAGGTGCGCCTTCGCCCCATTAAACAGCGGCTCTCGTGGTTAACCAATTAAGGTTGGAGTGAGCAACAGAACTCAATAAACCGCCTTCCCCTAAAAATCCAGGAGATCCCCGTGCGCGTCAAATGCAACACGTTGAGCCTTTGCGGTTGGATCGGAGGGATTTAGCTGATTTTTGGTGTCATTTGGAGGCCCACGGGTAGATTCTATTCCCTGATGGCACGTATCAATAGTCAATTTGCAGAGTTCTTCAAAAGCAATTATGGCACTTTCAACAGTATCTTAATGGGGCACTCAGCGGTGCAATAAAGTTCAAGTAAACCAATTCTGTAGAAATCACCCCGTCCGCCATGGCTTAATGGTGTTTATATTTGATCGTTCTTTGAAAAGAGGAAGGAAACAGTTAACCCAAGCTATGCTCCCACTAGAGTGGCGATGGGCAACAGGATTTATGGAGCATGAGGGGCTCCAAACGCCGTCTGACTTTCCAGACACCGAGTTTGGCATAATGGCCAAAGCGAGGAGAAGTGCATTTTAGCTTTAGTATATAATATCCAAGGGTAATCACGACCACAGAGATTGACAGTGTCCAATTGTATAAAACGCTGTGGGTGCGGAACAATAAAAGATTGTATGCTTACACCCCCACGGAGACAGGCCAAATGGATGTGGAAGATATGAAAAGCAACACTTTCAACGCTTGAGCACATTTCCATCTGTTGTCCTGAAAAGCTTATGACTCCAACTAAAACGTGAGTTTTAATCTATAGATAATCATTGGACATTATTATTACACCCTCCAAAATCAAGATCTCCACAATTGTTGTTTCATCATTATTATTATTATTATTATCATTAGAAACTATCTCTCACTACTGTTTTAGCTCCTGCAAATGCTGATGACGGCCTCTTCATGGTGCTGAAAGTAGGCGGTTTGATTCTGCTCCTGGCTTTAGCAATGGGTAGCCTGGTTCTCCTGTACTTCATCAAAAAGAAGGTATGTGTTACACACTAACAAAAATACACACACCGACACACAGAAATACATGATGCAAACTCCTTTGTGTTTCCAATAGAAACACCGGTATCAGCCCCAGCTCCAGATCATCCAGATGGTTGGACCCAATCAGCGGCTTTCTTAGCAGCGCCAGTCTCATCTTTTTCCGTTCTAATCGCCGCGCTTGACTTCAAGGTGTAACCTTTATTATTGTTCGGTCTGAAACGGCGCGTCCAGTGACGGATGGTGCAGCAATATTGTTGTCCGGATGGAAATCGGGAGAAATTCGGGAGAAAGGTCGGTCCGGGAGATTTTCGGGAGGGGCTTTGAAATTCGGGAGTCTCCCGGAATATTCGGGAGGGTTGACATGTCTGATTGTAAGATATGCAAAAGCGACATGGCCTGGCACGGGAGCACCACGGCGACGATTCAGCACCTTAAACGGAAACATGTTGGAAAAATCTAATCTAAATATTTTTTGTGCCTAATATATTTAATTTGGCAGCTGTAAAGTATACATCATGCGATGTGTGTATGTTTTTTGTGTTAGTCCATTTTATTTGCTTACTTAGCAATCTGTTTGTGCACTTTCTAAATATGTTTTGCACTGTCAGTTGTATTTTTCAATAAAGGGTTGGAAATTAATGTGTTTAAATTTGTTTTTGTTTTTTATCCGATTAATCGATTAATCGAACAAATAATCGACAGATGAATCGTTTATTAAAATAATCGTTAGTTGCAGCTCTAGATCTACATCAACTTTAATGAGTTTGGGTACGACCTGAAGTGGGAGTTCCCCAGGGAGAATCTGGAACTCGGTACGAAGCTCATCGAGCCTCTGACATAAAACCACACTTCAGTGAATAAAGAAGTCCTCTGATCATTTACACAAGTCAAAGGGACAATACGTACATGTGAAAATACTTAGTATATACTGAGTATAAAACCAACACACTTCAGAACCTTCTGAATCCAAAACTATTATCAGCTTCATATACTTAAAATATTAAACATTAAGGACGAAGACGTTCTGCTACAGTTTCTGAACAGTTGAATTTTAAAGTCAACCATCTGATAAGAATCTTTCTTTGACACCTGAGGAGTGACCAGGGGCCCTAACTGGACGCTTGCCAGTAAATAAACAAATGTGATGATAGAACTAGATATTGGAATACTCAAATAAAGTATAAGCAACTCACGTACAGAACATGAGTAAACCCGCAGCTTTTTATGGTACTGTTGAAAGTTCCCTTACAAGGTGGCAGTAAAGTTATTCCTCCCTGTGTTTCCGTGCCTCCCCAGGTCAGGAGCTGGGCTCCGGGGCTTTTGGCACGGTGGTCCAGGCTACAGCCTTCAACAAGATCCGCTTCAGCAACCTTTTCCACCACAAAGTGCAGCCCAACAGAACCTCTGGGTGAGAACAACGGGAATAGTTTAGCCAAAATGACTCTGTTGCAAGTTTAACTTTACAATAACAACCACGCTTCTGTTTTCTCAGCGAGGAGGACTCAGCCGTGGGAAACTACATGCCCATGTATGGCACTGCCACTAGAGGGCAGGAGGACATCGCTCTCCTGGGCGACATGGACAGCTACGAAGGTGAGCTTGAAATCAAAACACGCATGCTGTCACACAGACAGACGTGTACATTGCCACAGATCGACCTGTGTGAGATCCTCCCTGATCCCAGTTCATCCGCAGACGCGATGATCGACGAAGACTGCGACGAGCAGACGGAGGACCTGCAAATCCTGACCTTTGATGACCTGCTGAGCTTTGCCTTCCAAGTGGCCAAAGGCATGGAGTTCCTCTCCTCCAAGAATGTAATAAACAAAGGTCCACACTGTGGAAACTTACGTCCCACAACCCACATTCTTCTTTGTGCAAGGACAGTAAATCTATAGTATCTATTAATCAGACAAAACACAATAGTAGAAGACAGGGCCGGGTCTAGGCAGGGGCAAGAGGGGCCTGGCCCCCTTAAATAAATGTTGTGCCCCCTCAAACTAGCTGCTGGAGCTAGCTGCTGGAGCACAATGCCCCCTCAAGATTTGTGGCTGCCCCCTCATACATGCCTGTCTAGACCCGGCCCTGGTAGAAGATAATCTCTTTTGTTGTAGAGCCATTGATGAGGGAATATTATTGTAAATGGCGGATTGTAGTGTGATCAAAGTAAGCGCCCTGATGATCCGTCTGTCCGCAGTGTATCCATCGGGACCTGGCAGCTCGGAACGTGTTGGTGACAAGTGGCAAGCGGGTGAAAATTGGTGACTTCGGTCTGGCCAGAGACATCGAAAACGACTCCAACTACGTCGTGAGAGGAAATGTGTGGTACTTTTTTTTTTTTGGAGAGGTTTCAATGGTTGCCAGAAAATAAATGAACATCAAATGATGTGACGAGGACAACATGAATCACCGTAGAGGGTGATGTGTGTCCAGGAGGCCATTCCTCCCTGTTGTCCGAAGGTCAATAAACACTGTTGTGCAACCGCCGAAGAGAGTCCTCGTGCACAAGAACATGGACATTGCCACAGTGAATGCTCTTCCTTATGAGGATTTTGTGAATCTTTTGGGCAACGTGGTTGAGAAATGTCCCATTATAACAGCTGCAGTGTGGTCAGGACGTCCCTTTTCCAACTTAACTGCCTTGGAGGCTGCGTTCAGTGAATTCATCGACACCCTCCCAGAATCAGGTGACAACTTTATTTTGTCTTTGTGAATTTCGGTTTGGCCGCAAAATATAAATTTTACTCCCCGGCCACCGATGAGACACCTTAACGACATTGATAAAGCATTAAATGTGTTCGCTTCCAGGCAAGGAGGGGGTCCTCAGGTGCCACCCGGACCTCGCGGGCAGGGACCTCCAGGGCGGCACCTTGACTCAGGAGTCTCAAGAGGAGCAGACGGGAGCCGGGATGGACGCGTTGACCTCGGCGGAGGCCTCGCGCGTGACCCGCCTCAACGAGGAGTACAAGGAGCGTTTCGGGTTCCCGTTCGTCATCTGCGCGCGGCTCAACGACAAGGCGACCGTTTTACGGCACCTGTCCGAGCGCCGCCACAACGAGCGCGCGCAGGAGAGGGCACGCGGGATCGAGGAGGTGAAGAAGATATGTCGCCTCCGTCTTCGGGCTCTCGTGCGCGATGACGCTCAAAACAAGTTATGAAAATGATGTAAATCCATGAAAACTGTAGACCGATTCAGAAATAGAGATATCCTCTCCACGTCATTGCTATGAAACCTCTGAACCGTATTTATTAAAGGCATATAAAGGTCGATTTTGTTTGGACTACATCTCAGGTAACCTCATTACAAATCATTAATGATCAAATGGGAAAATATTACTGCAAATTACTGTAGTTTATTAGAAGGGAATGGGTTAGATTTTGACCTCTCAGACACTGAGTGTCTGACTGACTGATGTCATTATATATTTTATCTTGACCTGTTGCCAGGATCTTTTCCAGTCTTGTTTGTTCTGTGCACATTATTTTACAAAGATATTTAGAATTAGGCACGCATATTGTAAAACATATTCTTGCATTGTAAATAAGGGTTTGAAATGAGGCCTAGTCTTTAGGGTAAATTTCCTGAGGAACATTAATTCTCTCTGCTCACTTTTAAGGCAAAGTATAGGCTAAATAACATGTTATTCATATAGTGTTTTACATGTTAGGCTACTCAAAGACACGTTACAGTAACACCAGCACATTTAGCACATGGACACAGATACAGCAATACAACCAACACATAAAACAATCATATTAAAAGCAAATAAAACAGAGTCTACAACTTTCGTAGATATGTTTAAATCCTTCCGCATTCAGTTGATCCGTGATTGTCTGCCAGGCGTTTTCTCTCTGTTTAATTACAGCTGCCGTATTACCTTTTTTTGCATTGCATGTTGCATATTGTATGCTTCACCTCCTCATATATTTGATTAGTTGCTGCTCAGAGGGTGAGAAATATGCTGCGCGCGGCGTATTCTCCATTTCTGCATCAGTGAATCTGTGATCGATACCGTAGTGTCTACTTAAGAAAGCCGTGGGCGCGCGCACTTATCCCACCTATGTGCACCTGGATCGAGCTCATAACCCCCCCCCCCCCCCCCTTCCTTCTCAGCCCCGCTCGGACACAGTTTAATCGATCAAGCCGCGACGAGCGGGTCACACTAAGTCAAGCGGCGCTTAATCACTTAACCTGCATTTCTTTATTCTACTTTTGTGCAATACCCCCCTGGTCCACGCAGCTCTGATGGCACGTCTCGCTTCATCCCGTTGGGAATAGTTTTTCCTTCTGTACAACAGCATTGCTTCTCTCAAACGTGACTTCAGAGTGCGTGTACTCATACAGATGTTGTGATGGGTGGACAACATATCAACAATCACGTCGTGTGTATGCCCTGCATCATAATAATGTGTAATAATAGCGAAAGTTTCTTCGGGAGTCGTCATGTTTTCAAAGAGCGCCCCTTTTCGTGTTTTTCATATCTATTTCCTGTTAAAAGACAGTCAGTCCGTCTGTCCAATCAGAAGGATCAGTCCTCTGATAGAAAGGCCCTACCCTTCCCGTAAGAAGTTAATGTCGTTGTGTTCTCCTATTTCTCGTTGTGTTTTTCCATTTGTCGTTGTGCTTTCCTATTTGTTGTCGTGCTTTCCTATTTGTTGTTGTGTTCTCCTATTTTTCGTTGTATTTTCCTATTTGTTGTTGTGTTCTCCTATTTGTTGTTTTGTTTTCATATATGCTGTAGTGTTTTCCTATTTGCCTTGTGATTTGCACTTCAGGGCCACCGTAGAAGAGAGTCCTCGTGCACAATAACATGGACATTGCCACAGTGAATGCTCTTCCTTATGAGGATTTTGTGAATCTTTTGGGCAACGTGGTTGAGAAATGTCCCATTATAACAGCTGCAGTGTGGTCAGGACGTCCCTTTTCCAACTTAACTGCCCTGGAGGCTGCGTTCAGTGAATTCATCGACACCCTCCCAGAATCAGGTGACAACTTTATTTTGTCTTTGTGAATTTCGGTTTGGGCCCAATATAAATTTACTCCCCGGCCACCGATGACAACGGCATTGATAAAGTATTAAATGTGTTCGCTTCCAGGCAAGGAGGGGGTGCTCAGGTGCCACCCGGACCTCGCGGGCAGGGACCTCCAGGGCGGCACCTTGACTCACGAGTCTCAAGAGGAGCAGACGGGAGCCGGGATGGACGCGTTGACCTCGGCGGAGGCCTCGCGCGTGACCCGCCTCAACGAGGAGTACAAGGAGCGTTTCGGGTTCCCGTTCGTCATCTGCGCGCGGCTCAACGACAAGGCGACCGTTTTACGGCACCTGTCCGAGCGCCGCCACAGCGAGCGCGCGCAGGAGAGGGCACGCGGGATCGAGGAGGTGAAGAAGATATGTCGCCTCCGTCTTCGGGCTCTCGTGCGCGATGACGCTCAAAGCAAGTTATGAACCCTAAAATGCTGGAGGATATCTTGGATGCGTCCAGTTTGTAAAGACCGCCATTGTTCCCATGTTGTAGTGATCATTGCTTTATTCCAAACACGTGTCATTCATGCGTCGCACTGTACAGTGAGTTCTCCAAACAATAAAATATGTTTACAATTAAACCGTAACAGTATTCGCGTTATGTACATGTATACATATGGAAAATACTGTCCTATATAAACGCATAAATACATATTGGTGCTTCTAAATGGGGGGGGGGGGGGGGGGCTAGTTGGTCCTTGAATAATTAAGGTTGTCTCAGAATGCCATCGTGCCCAAAACACCTCACAGCCGAGGCATGAGCATATGTCCCTTAAGTCGACCGACAGTGGTATCCAACGAGAGGACCACGGTGGTCCTTGAGAAAGTTCGAGGGTCCATGAGAATGAGCACTTTATTTAAATAACTATATAGGCTCTCCCTTCTCGCCCTAATGGAGGATCGGATTCATCTCAATATGGAGGTCAGTCTCTTTCTCTTTGAATTGCCAAAAAACGAAAAAAAAGATCCCTGCATTAAAGTCTGAACCCGTTGCGGGACTATGCGGGCTCCCTGGACCCGGGGGCGGACAGGGGGTGTCCGTGGAGCGGGGAAACGGGAGGCGAGGTGGTGTGAGGTCCGTTCGTGGAGGTCACCCCTCCCGCGGCCTCCCCCTGGTCTCCGGAGGTGATGGAGGAGTCCTGGTCGGGTTCCGACCCCCTCACCTTCCTCCGGTCTTCCTCCTTCTTCCACTTCATGCGCCGGTTCTGGAACCAGATCTTGATGTGACGCTCGGTGAGGCTCAGGGTGAGCGCCAGCTCCACGCGCCGCGGCCTGGAGATGTATCGGTTGAACAGGAACTCCTTCTCCAGCTCCAGCAGCTGGGCGCGCGTGTAGGCCGTCCTCGTGCGTTTGTTTTCCTCGGACTCCGCCATCACGTACGGTCCTGGTCGCAAATAGAGATTTGCTCAGTGGTTAGATCGTAGATCTTCCCTGGATGCCAATAGTATAGACTCTTAACCAAGTGATTATTTCTACTTTTACATTTTAAGAATAGCTTTTCATTGTTGTGCACTTGATGCGGGAACCGAAACCTGTTGCACACATTTTGACCCTGAAAACTAGACCCATTCAGAAATAGAGATATCCTCTTCAGTGTCATTGCTATGAAACTTCTTTTAATATTTATTAAAGACATATAAAGGTTAATTTTGTTTGGACTACATCTCAGGTAATCTCATTACAAATCCTTAATGATCAAATGGGAAAATATTACTGCAAATGACTGTAGTTTATTAGAAGAGAATGGGTTAGAATTTGACCTCTCAGACACCCACAGAAACCACCGAGCATGTTTGCCTTCTGATAGTAAAATAAACATTTACTCCCTCTTAATGTTACAAGGAATTCACAACAACTCGAGATTTGGTAAGAAAAAAGCTATTTTCATAAGTCCAGGTCGGTGTGCAGTTCCCCCCTACTATTAAAATATGATTTTACCAGCTTTGTACATGCGGTGACTAATATTTAAAATATATCAAGTCATCAGAGATTACAGATATTGGGCCTTTTTATGACACTTGCAATTTACTATGACTTTTGCATTGTATTACTCACGATCATAAAGATATTAGGTTCAAGCTATTAACTTATTAATTAATATGAATCAAAGCAGGTGACCCCTGGTGTACATTATAATATATTAATATGTAACTTTGTCAGATTTAAAACTTAGCTTTAATGTAATTATTCTGGGTTTTTACCAACATATCGTTGACATATGACACTATAATTACTCAGAAAAACAATGCGCAGAATAAACCCAAAGTAAAACACATTGTCTCGTAGGAGAGGACTTTGTAAATCAATAATATAAATGTCTTAATGTTACATCAAATCCATGAAGCAGCATACAAGTATTTCAAATGTGTTCAAGTCTTTCTCTGATTGGAGAAAAGTTTTGTATGAATATATTTCATATATTTAAGAGAACCGTGGTTTAAAACATTGCACTTTTCACGCTCAACAAAAAAAAATGTTTGGGCTATTAAATTAAAGCTAATTCTCTAATCAAAATTCCTTCCAAAAAAATATAAAACTATTCTAATGAACACGAATATAAAATGTACTTTTCATATTTTCACGGCAGCATCAGTCAAACCCCATTACGGTATAGATTTGGGTGTTTTACTCGCCTATTACTATGGTTTGAGATGTAAATATTTGTTTTGTATGGCAAACCCCACATTTTTGTGACGATAAGAGCCGATAAAAGCGAGCGCTGACCTTCCGGCCCTTTTACAAAATTGATTGACAATTAAACTGAAACACCCAAGAGCATATTGTTGGGAGCATGATGTCATTACAGGCCCTCAGAAAGGGTCAGAGGAAACACACTCGTTAGTGCTACAGAGTCATGTTAACAAAACAGCCGTATCCCCAATTTAAAATAAGCTGTTAAGTGGTTATAGATGTTGTCACCAAATCAAACAGAATCAGCTCTCAATTGAGTGACTCTCTTCGTAATAATGATATGACTCGGGTGACATGTGTTGGTGTGTAGCGGGTTGGGAGATCTACCTGACCACTGCCCCTTCCAGGTGTGCGAGTGAGACTTGGTGGTTTTCATCCAGGGGAAAGGAAGGTGATATCTGCCCTGCTCCCCCGTGTCTCCGTAGCCCGCAGCTGGCGGGAGGGGCTCCTGCTGGAGCCCGTGCGGGTGGTAGAGCTGAGGCACACCCGGATCCTCCCGCATGGGTAGACCGTACGCGGGCGCAATGTCGGGAAGGCTGGCCTGTTCCAAGGCTCCCACGGGCGGCGTTGCGTAGACCGAGTGGACCTGCCTGCTCATGTAGAGGCAGGGCGGAGGGCTGTGGCTGTAGTCCTCCACCTGAGATCTCTGGTAGGCACAGGAGTCCTTGAAAACCCGAGAAGGGTAATAGTGATCTTCCCGATTCATGGCTTCCGAGGACACGCACAGGTACCGTATACCGTGCATGCGCCTTTCCTCGGCGTGGACCTGTACTGCTCTACCTGTCTCTGGCGCAACTGCGGGGCCCTTGCGGCTCCTACACAGGTGTGTCACTTTGGCACCATGTGACTGTGCAGCACCAAAGCCATTGGTTTCACTGTTTGCAGACCTGTAGCCCTTTAGTTTCCAGGATATTCTGCAGCGTGTGGGGTTGTTCGGTGAATTGAACAGCGCGTAAATCAATGCCGCTCTGTCAATACCGCGACATTTACCTGGCACCCACCTGTGTTTGCCCCCACGGCAGCGGGAGACATCGGACAGGTGGATCTCGGGAAGAAATGCTTAAAAGTTCTCGATGATGCAGCGCGCACGGCGGGAAAAAAAAGTGGTTTCTCCTTGTTGGACACGCTTAAAGAGTGTCTTCGCGCAATATTTCATCGACGCATTTATATGGACATCTCTCTCGTGCGCACTCCTATAAATCGATATGTATGGGCGCAAACAATGGTTGACCCGCCAGATAAGACACCCGCACGGAGAGACAGTTGTCTTGGAAACTCGGATGAGAAGCTCAAACACCAAAGTCTGTTTCCGCAACCGTTTTCCTTTTTTTTTCTTCTTCTTCTCATGTCTACACTTTTTAGACTTTTAAAATCACCCATTACACTTCTGTAAATGCATCATTTAACACAATTTGGCGCACGTGGGCCCACGGTCCCCTCACGAGGAGCCCTCGGCGATGACAAACACTGAGCCGCAGGAAGGTCGCTGCACTCTCCCCGTGTTTGCTGGCCATTAGCCTTTAGCAGGTGCGCCTTCGCCCCATTAAACAGCGGCTCTCGTGGTTAACCAATTAAGGTTGGAGTGAGCAACAGAACTCAATAAACCGCCTTCCCCTAAAAATCCAGGAGATCCCCGTGCGCGTCAAATGCAACACGTTGAGCCTTTGCGGTTGGATCGGAGGGATTTAGCTGATTTTTGGTGTCATTTGGAGGCCCACGGGTAGATTCTATTCCCTGATGGCACGTATCAATAGTCAATTTGCAGAGTTCTTCAAAAGCAATTATGGCACTTTCAACAGTATCTTAATGGGGCACTCAGCGGTGCAATAAAGTTCAAGTAAACCAATTCTGTAGAAATCACCCCGTCCGCCATGGCTTAATGGTGTTTATATTTGATCGTTCTTTGAAAAGAGGAAGGAAACAGTTAACCCAAGCTATGCTCCCACTAGAGTGGCGATGGGCAACAGGATTTATGGAGCATGAGGGGCTCCAAACGCCGTCTGACTTTCCAGACACCGAGTTTGGCATAATGGCCAAAGCGAGGAGAAGTGCATTTTAGCTTTAGTATATAATATCCAAGGGTAATCACGACCACAGAGATTGACAGTGTCCAATTGTATAAAACGCTGTGGGTGCGGAACAATAAAAGATTGTATGCTTACACCCCCACGGAGACAGGCCAAATGGATGTGGAAGATATGAAAAGCAACACTTTCAACGCTTGAGCACATTTCCATCTGTTGTCCTGAAAAGCTTATGACTCCAACTAAAACGTGAGTTTTAATCTATAGATAATCATTGGACATTATTATTACACCCTTATTGCTATTAATTCATGGTCGAGATCAGTTGTACTCGAGGACACATGTAGGAGTGTCAGGAAAGCCAGATTTTTCTTCTCCTTGGACAAACAGATTAGTTTCTGATAGCCGGGAGGCCTAGATACATGTGCGAAAAGTTGGGCACGCGATCAAATGTGCTTACCCAGTGGCGACAGCAGTAGGGCTTATGTAAACATTATGACGGGTGAATTAGGACAGAGGGGAGGGAACGGAATGTTAAAAAACTTAAGTTAAAAATCCTCCCGATTACCCCGGCTTAAACGGCAACTCGGTAGTTAATTACTCCAATTTAGGTGAAGAGTGAGAAAAGAGAAAAGAAAGTCATCTTGGCTACTGGCTTTATGAGGAATTTAATAAAAACAAATAAACCATGTCAACTTCCGTGTATAAATATCTATCATCAGAAATAAAATCTTCAACGTCTTCTCAGCCAGGTGCACAGAACTATTCTCTTGGTCGGCTAGTGAGGTGTGGCAGCTGCTCCGTGAGGAGCGTCCACCGGAGTGCGGCCTGTACAGGGAGTGGCAATCTGTAAAATCAGTGTTCCTCCCCTGAACAGAAGTCTTCATTCATGAAGTCCGCCTCTGGCTCTGTCCCGGCCGTCTTTTCCACGTCTCCCGTCTCTGCCGTCTCCGTGTCTGCAACTCCTCTCTTTGTCTCTTTCCGGCTTCTTATCTTTGTTATTGCCGCTGTCCCCGCGGCGGTGTTTGCGGTCCGCGTGGCCTCCTTTACCTCCGGGATCTCTGGGAGGTGTTCTGCTGCGGTTGCGGCTTCTGTCGGGGGAGTCGCTCCTCAGGCGCCCTCTCGCGGTGGAGTTCACGTCTGTGGACTCTGCGGTTTGCTGCTGCAGGCCGGTGGAGCGCAGGGTGTTGAGGAGGAAGCGCTTGTTGGTGCTGCGCAGGGGACACTTCAACCTGACGGAGTGAACAGACAAACTTTTACACTTGGACATTTTGATGGTAATCACTGGCCTCTAGAAGACATTATACATCTTCGTACCTACAGTTCTACTTGTTCATATTGCAAGAACACATTTGGGATTGTATACATATGCAAGTGTGTGTATGTGATGACAAGAGATTTGTGTTTATCCCGAGGACGCAGTCCTGAACAAACAAACAATAAACAATCTATTTAATTTGGTAACAATTTTTAGAAAGAATTATGTGGAAATTTTGGTGGGTGAGCAATACATATATGAAATACAATTTTATTGTACTCAAACTTGATATAATCATGTCCATTTAACTGATCCGGAAGAATATGGTAAATAAATTTGATTTGATACGTGGAGAAATCGGTCTTCTGTTTTGTAGGTCTGTTGGTATCGTTGAGCCTTATTGTGAGAATGCATCACTGTAGCACAAATGAACAAACTAGCCAAGACTATTGCACTATAAATGCACTTTGGCTTGGTTATACAAGGGTCAGGGGTCCACAAGTGACAGATGTGTGCAGGCAGACGCAGACGTGCTTGTGTCAAACACAGTGCTCACCATCCGGCAGGGCCCATGGTCTCTGCTCTCACTCGAGCCCTGTCCGTCTCCTTTAGGAGCTCCTCTACTGCACGCCTGCACAAATACACGAAGGCACGTGGGTCATGTGAAGGACAGCAAATTGGGAGACGTTGAGGATAAAGACAGCACGAGACCTCAAGGGGGAGCCAAGGGGAGAATAATTAGATTAAGTGAGAGAGAACACGGCGGTGCAGGGAGCAGAGGAGACATTGAGTAATTTAGTGAATGAACGTCGGACAGCGAGCCGTGTCCTACTCAAGAGTTGCAGAATCAGCAGAAGTATCAGCAGAGGAGACACACACTCACTTAGCCGACCTCTAACCACACACACCACGCGCAGTTAGTAGTAACTGTATTAGCGGAAGCATTTTCTTACAAAGACAACACGCTCCTCTTGCAACACGGTCAATACAACAGCTGCCAACCGTGAAATATCCCTCCTCTATGGTGGAGGGTTGTTAAGGTTTAGGCTGAAAACTAGCTTGAAGCGTAAGTAGCTGTAACGGGAGACTAAGCACACGCAGTAAAACAGTTTTATACTTCTCCAGTTCATTTTCCTCTGCCATCGCTTCGTAGTCAAAGGTGCGTTTGAGAGACGTAAATTCTACTGAAATCGGCAATTGAACGTTAGTTTCCGTTAACAAACATCTTTTTTATGTTTACGTCTGCTGAGGTCCTTCTACCAAGGACCCTGTGGTTTAAGCTGTCCTTACTGATGCCTGGTCACATTTAAAAATGTCTGGATCAACTAATTGCGCCGGTCAAATCAAACAGGTAACTAAATGGTGATGGAGAAGGTATTCAAGCAGCATTACCGTGCTACTATGAACTACAAAAGTCCAATTTTGTAATGTTTTAATTTGAATGTTTGATTTTTATTGATTTGCCAACGAAATTGATTTGTATTGCAGTACAAAGCAATAGTACAAGAAGTATTTATTATTCCATTATAAACGAAAAATCCTTCATCAGAGGTGTTTCAAGAAAGTGTTGAACTGACCCTCAAACGTATCTTTTTTGCAGTCGAGTACAACCATTATTAGTGAAACACAATCTCTCACACTAACTACATAAAGTGTAATAATCCATTAATTTAAAAAAAAACTAAATATGCCCGGCTAATAATATTGAGGAAACATTGCAACTATAAATTGTACAGTAGGACAACATTTTGCATGCAACAATACTCCCAAACTAACGTCACAGTAATGTAGATTTGGAGATTTCTTTTGCGCAGGCTATTCCGAAGCCACCTCTGATTCTGCTCTGACTTGACGGCGTCAACCCCCGCCCAGCTGCTTCCACAGACAGTAGTGGGCGGGGCCAGCGCCGCCAAAGGCACGGGGGCGTTTTCGTGCGGGTTTTGCGGAACGGGCCGTTGCGGTGAATGCGTGATTGAGGTCCCGCAGCTAATATTGGTTCCCCTTTCTGGGGCCGGAGTGCACGGCGCGGAGGGGCACCCGCAGCAGGTAATATCACATCTGCTCATATTTAGCGGCTGCTTGAACGGTGTCAGTGTGTGGCTTGCCATGCATTGGTATTGCCATTGTCGCCTCATCTGCCCTAGCCTCTCCGCTGGTGGAGGGTGTGATGGAGACAGACAGATGGGAACAATGATTACAAAAAATGCACTTGTCTAATCAAATGTGACGTGTAGCGAATGGATCATGACACTTGGTGCGTTACCCAAAAACATCAGGACAATGGGTGGAGAAGATGATGGGAATGAAGTATTATATCAGTGTCAGTTTTTGTTGTTAGCATTGCATGCCTGACTGTTGTGAAAAAAAAACTCAATATTGCAACCGGCCTAATCTTGGAAGTCTGATTTTGTTTTGAGATAAGAGACAAAGAGATGGAGGTTTACATGAATGTAAGCCGACATGACCTGAGATTTTAAATCTGTGACCTAAAACATCATTTCATCTTATCTAAAAATGTAATTCCTGCAGGCGAGGTTGTTCGTAGCTTGTCCCCTTGTTGTAAGATTAGATTGTCATCCCTGAAAAATGAAAAATGAGCAAACAGGTGCAGAGCCAGGACTGTTATTTATTAATATAGACAGCAGTAGTGCAATGACAATAACAGCATGGCCTTGGACTCCCACGCACACACAGTAGGACTGAGGGAGAGATAAGCATTTGCTATGACTCGTGTAAAAGAATCTGTTGCTACAGAGTCCAGCTATGTTTAAAATAGATTTAAGTGCTTTTCATCGCCTCCAAACTGCTGCCACAGTGAAAACCTGAAGACTTTACTTATTGATAAAGACCATTCACAGGATGTGCTAAAAAGCCCTTGTGCGTGTCTGTACGCTCTCTCTTTTGCAGACTTATACGTGTGTACAAGTGTGTGTGTGACGTGGTGATGTCACAGCTTTGTTATAGGAACAGAGAAGCCTTGTGTCCTTATGATTAATTCATGTCCAGCTGCGGGATAGAGACAGAAGCAGCCAGTCACACACAGACAGGAGCACGTACTTAAAGGAGGCTGAAATAAGTAACTACCGGTTCGGTAGCCAAGGAGACCGGAGAGACAGGTTGTCACAGAAATGGGTAGCCAAGGAGACGAGACCAACGAGTTAAAAAAAATCCCCCAAAAACAAACAAAGGGGCTCTGATCTGATCATCGCCTCGGCTGTTTGATCAGCTTTCAGGCTGTACCAGGGAGGAGCAGAGCATCCTGCAGAGAGAAATGCATCTGTTGTGTGGCTCCTCTTATGCATCTCTCTTCGGCTACACTCTGAATGTCAAGCCCCACTGAACAGAACAGCCTCCGGGTCGCCATGGAGACAAGAGCAGACCCCCGCTGGAACAGAGGCAGGTAGTCACTGTGCTGTGGCTCGGCCGGCCCCGCTGTGAGTTGAGACACGCCCTCTGCTGTCCGCTGATTGCATCAGGCCCACAGGAACGGGGGGTGGGGGGGGTGGACGACTTTATGTGAAATGCTGTGGAAATGATCAGTGCACACAGTGCATTAGCTGTGGAGACGCACTCTCCTCACAGAGTGCTATATTTTGAGACTTTGCTTTAGGCATGTTCTCTTTTCTGTTGCAGTGAAAGACAAGAGTGCATCTATTGTACTACACGGCCTGGACCAAAAATATCCAGTTTGCTGTGGGGAATTTCTTTTTTTCTTCCTTTTATGGATTTGACTGCTTTTCAGAGCCTCAGATTTCTATTTTTTTCTCTTGATTTGTGCTCTTTTCACATTGTTACACCCCATTAATCTCTGTTTCACCTCTTTTTATTTTTTCCGTGCTTCTGCTTTTGCTCCTTTTCAACCCTGGTCGGCACTATTTTTTTCTCGCGCTGTCACTTTCCCAGTCCCAAGGACTGATCTGTGTCCTCTCTCTGCCTCAATCCCAGATAATTCCCTCTATGTGGAATTGGAAGATTGCAACAGTCCAGAGCAAAAGAGAGATTATACTGGCAGATTAGTGGACAGGAGCAGCAATAGATAATCTCAGTACACTCACTGTGACACAATCACACACACACACACACACACACACAGTGCCACTCTCAATCTCATGCAGACACGTGGGTCCACGTGCACAAAGCATTTGCCACGCGAATAAATGCACGAGGCACATAATCAGACACTTGTTGTTTGTCTGAAACAGCTGTTTAAATCTCTTTCACTGCCCTCTGACCTGCAGGGTGATGAGCCATCAGCCACTGGGGGGCATCTGTCCTCTCTGCAGCTTCTTCATCCGGTGTACGCTTATGGGATAGGAGTGCGCGTGCCCCTTCCCAAACACTGCAGCCCCGCTGGAGTCATCCGTGCCAAAGCTGAGCGGCGCCGAGGGACCAGAGATGGGCAGCCCGGGCAGCGAGGTGGGTCCAGCCGGGCCGGGGGAGCCGGCCTCGGAGGCTCTGTGTCCCGAGTGCGGCCAGATCCACCGCAGCTGGGAGAACCACCTCTTCAACTACCGCCTGGAGGTGGACGACGACCTGGTGTGCCACATCTGCCTGCAGCCGCTGGTGCAGCCGCTGGACACGCCGTGCGGACACACCTTCTGCGCCCGTTGCCTGCGCAGCTTCCTCCAGGAGAGGGACTTCTGCCCACTGGACAGGACGCGGCTGCAGATGCAGGCGTGCCGCAGATCCAGCATATTGGTGCACAAGCTGCTGGACAAGCTGTCCGTGTCCTGCCCTTTGACCCCCGTGTGCTCTCTCAGCATGCCGAGATGTGACCTGGAGGCGCACCTCAAACACAGGTAATGAAGCATGCATACACACATAACAGGGTTCTGCTTTGATGTGTGCAAACACACACACACACACAGATCAAACACTATGCATACGTTGCAACTGCAGTTTGACCAGCCTTAAGTCGGTGTTGTAACTCTTGTTATAGCTGCATTCGGACGGACAGTTGTTAAAGATGTTAAAGGAGAAGTGCTCACTTTCTGGTTTACTTCGTCTTCTGTGCAAGTCCCCGTCATACTTTTGGGGTATTGAGTTGTTTGGAGTAATCAAGCAGTTTCAAGTCGTCACTTTCGTCTATCAAGGTAGAAAGTACTCAACCACTGAGTAAATAACGAAGACAACCCTAGTCACTTTTATACAACCCTTCCATCCCCCCGATTGTCTCAGTTTCGCGGGTAACCCATGGAGACATCACAGTTCTTAGTCGCGATCCTTAACTTTGAGGTTTCCACACTTTGGCTTCTGGCCCATTTGGACCAGGTGTTGTGGGACCCTGCAGGGATTACTTGGCTGTAGGTCATGTGACGGGGGATTAGTGGTTCCCTACTGCAGTCATGGGTTGACGGACCAGAAGCTCCATGTTCTCATTCTGCAATCATGCTGAGCAACTTCAACACCAGAGACCTTTTTAACCATTTCTTCTGTGAGACAGCCAAAGGCAACCCTGGCCTGTGGTGAGTCGGACCCGGGCGGGTGCGAGTCAGCGGGACCTAGGGTGGTACAAACCTTTCTCCCACCGGTTTCCTCCACCTTTGACTGGATTTTTGCTCTCTCTTTCTTGCTTGCTTGTGTCTATTTATGTGTTGTCGTTAAAGGGAGCGCCGGTTAGGCTGTTTTTTGTGTATCTTGAAAATGAGAGGATATCTAAATATAGGTAGAAATGTTTGAAGAAATTCACTTTTTCCTGGGTGCAAAGGAGAGGTTTGACTGAGAGAGCTATCAGCCACCAGCTGAGCCCAGTTACAACAATTACGAGAGTTTGTAAAACGTACCAATGCCTCTGGAACAAACGTTTAGGTCAGAACATGCTGTAATAGCCAGTTGCTACAATTCTGAGGACTGGTAGGATTTTTGATAGGAAACTTCTATTTGGTGATTTTGTTAAAAGCTGGTGTCTGTTAATAAGGATGCGTCTTATTTACCTATTCACTGGATATCAGGTGATGGTCTAATACCTTAGTTAAGTCAATAAGATTTCCGTTAATAAGCTCACACTAACAAGCTATTGCTAGCAAGGTGTTAAAAGCTTTTTGGAGTCAGCTGTTACAAGCAACCCCGGCCAAATACTTTGTCATTATTTTACCTTCATGTCTAACCTTTAACTGAATGGCAGCCGCTGTAGCTAGTTACAACTGCAGCAAAGAGTAAATAGTTACAAATGTCATAGTTA
Organism: Pungitius pungitius; assembly: GCF_949316345.1. Lineage (NCBI taxonomy): Eukaryota > Metazoa > Chordata > Actinopteri > Perciformes > Gasterosteidae > Pungitius > Pungitius pungitius. The sequence goes on along the minus strand of NC_084918.1, from coordinate 6,026,649 downwards.
AGAGAAGACATCATTTAAAGTCAGTCAGTCAGTCACATAACGTATAGTAAGTTAATCAGCAATATTTGGTGTGTCTAAATTTAGCCAAAGTTAATTAACACCAGACACCGTAAGCCACAGGTCACTGCAGGCCGCCGAGGCTCAATCCAATAGTATATCTAAGAGATAATAGAATGTTTTACAAATGTCATTTTTAATTTTAAAAGAAATATAAAAACATTTGAGTGTAAAATTGAATTACGGCCACATACCATGACTGATTATTGTGTCTGTGTTTATTTTTTATTGTCCTACAGCCAAGATCAGTTTCCACCACAGTTGTTTCATTGAATCAAAATGTATTGTAATAGAACCACATGTCCTTAACCAATTAATTAAGTCATATACAAATAAAACATATGTAACTTAGGCTGGTTTTTCTTCTCAAATGGCAACCAGCTTCATTCCCTTGTAAATCAATTATTTTAGGTTTTAGACAAGCAAACTCAAGAGACACAGATAGTTGGGGAAATTGTGATGAACATTTTTACAATTTACAAGCCTGCAAACATGCAACAACAGTACAATATTCATATAGCACACACATACAAATGCAATCTTTAGTGCTGTCCTACATCAAATGAATAGAAAGAAATCAAGAATGCAGCAATTAAATCAGTGACAGGTCAATGAGCCTCGATCATTTAGACTTTTTTCTTCTTCACTGAGTCCCTCTGACCCATGCCCTCTGACCTCCTCTAAGGAGAACACATCCAAAAAGAGACCCTCCCTGGATGGAATCAGCTGCGTCACACTAAGTCAACTGATGCTGAGCCTGATTTTCTTTACACGTCAGATGGACTAACAAACTGACGCCTGTTGCTTGGTGAAAGGTGTCCCGGGACGAGGTGCCAGCAGACCACCACGGACGGCCTGCGCTGCGAGAGCGGGGACGAGCGAGCGATGGTGACCAGCCCTCCCAGGTCGCCCCGCTCCCCACAGACGCAGCTGAGGGACCGCACGCCCTCCCCGCCCCCGCCCGGACCCAATAGCACCCGCGGCAGTGGGCCCGCGTGGACGGCCGACGTGGGCCTCGACAACCCCGCCTTTGAGGAGAGCACGGAGGAAGAAAGTGAGTGGATCCGCCGGGCCTCGTGCGACGCGGAGAGGTGTAGGTTCTTGGTGCAGTCCGTAGATGAGAAAACAGAACAAATGGCCCCGTCTGTCCTCAGGCGTGGTTGGGTTGGAGTGCGTGGTGCCCAGGGCGAAGCGGCCCCTCAGCAACCCCTGCATCCACCTCCTCCGCTCCGTCAGCTCCGCCTCCTCCGGCTGGGACTGCCCCGAGTCGCCGCCTCTCTCCGCGGAAGAGGGTATGACATCCATTCCTTTGTTTTATTCCGAGCTTTTTACAAGTCAGGGATACCAGCGGCTTCTTGCATCGCAATCACATTCAGGCCACTGTAGGGAAACGTGGAAGGTTGTTGGAGTGTGGCTGTGCGGCTGTGTAACGCGTCCCGTTTGTCCACGAAAGGCTGTGTGAAGTTGCCCTCGCTCCCGGAGGGAGAGATAACGACCATAGATGTCCACCGGGCGAACCCGTATGTCGAGCTGGGCATCAGCGTCGTCGGCGGGAACGAGACGCCTCTCATCAACATCGTGATTCAGGAAGTGTACCGAGACGGCGTGGTTGCACGAGACGGGAGGCTGCTGGCCGGGGATCAGATACTACAGGTAACACCCGACGCTTCTTTGGGCCTCTTTAGGCCTTTGTTTTCATCATTAGTGGCTGTTATCATTCATTCAGTTGGCTTCAGCTGTCGTGGCAGACAGTAATCGGTTGTTTTGCAAATTATAACGGTAATTTACTACATTCTCATGTGTTTGAATGTTTTACTTTACCTCTTAAGATCTGCGTCTCGTAAATCAACTGCTTTCATTATTTGACCTATGAAATTTAAAATGACTCTAATCAACATTTGAATTGGATAATGAGTCACATGACAACCTGTTTGTGAGTGGGGTTACTCGTAAAGTGGAAAAAAAGGGATCATCCATCGCTGCTGTTCCTCTCAGCTCAGAGGAGCATTTTAGCTCATTGTTTTGGTGGTGAAGGCCCACAGCGTTAATGTTTTGTTTCACTCTCACCACTTTCATCAACCTTATTCTCAGTCGCAGCAGAAAGCTGTTTTCAGGAAGGCAGACAATCAAAGGCTGCCTGGTGAAGATAGTGGAGCATTTAGCAACTAAAGAACCAAATATTATAACACAATCTGTGAGTGAATATTGCACTTACATTTGTAAGAAGACTTTAAATGAATGACCCCAAAAGTCATTTAACGCACGCTCAGACGTTAAATTCTTTTACCCCCCAAGGTGAACAATGTGGACATCAGTAACGTCCCCCACGGTTTGGCCCGCTCCACGCTGGCACGCCCCTGCACCACTTTGCAGCTGACCGTCCTGCGGGAGCGCCGCTGTTCCTCCCGGGCCCCTCCCTCCTCCTCCTCCTCCTCCTCCACCCCGGCGGTGCCCCACGCGCCGTGCTCCACCCCCGAGGGCGCCCCGTCCAGCCCCGCCACCCTGAGAATCACCCTGCACAAGAGGGACGCGGCGGAGCAGCTGGGCATTAAGCTGGTGAGGCGGACGGACGAGTCCGGCGTGTTCGTGTTGGACCTGCTGGACGGAGGCCTGGCGGCGAAGGACGGCAAGCTGAGGAGTAACGACCGCGTGCTGGCGGTCAACGACCAGGACCTGCGCCACGGCACCCCTGAGCAGGCTGCACAGATCATACAGGTGTGTGTGTGTAGAGGGGGGGGGGGGGATACAGCAGATACAGGAAGCGTGAGTGAGGAGAAAAGGTCCCGAAAAGACTCAAAACCCTTGTCTCCTCTTCCCAGGCGAGCGGCGAGCGAGTCCACCTGCTGATTGGCCGACCCACCAAACCAACGCCTCCTCCGCCGCCGCCAAAATCGAGCTCCACCAGAGACCTCTACTGCCTTGATCACTTCCTGCCTAACCACAGCTCCACCCCGAGCCCTGTGCCAACACACCCCCGCACCAGCACCCACAGAGTGAGCCGCGTCTATGTGTTCGTCCACATGGGCCAGACTGTGTGTTTTGGGTTAGGGTTTATTGTGACTGAAACTCTGTGTGTGTGTGTGTGTGTGTGTGTGTGTGTGTGTGTGTGTGTGTGGTTGTACCCAGGACCTTTCCCAGTGTGTGACCTGTAAAGAGAAACACATCACTGTGAAGAAGGAGCCCCTGGAATCTCTAGGCATGACTGTGGCCGGAGGGCGGGGCAGCAAGAGCGGGGAGCTGCCGATCTTCGTGACGAGCGTCCAGCCGCACGGCTGCCTGTCGAGGGACGGCCGAATCAAACGAGGTGAGCCCCCCCCCCCCTCTCCCTCCCCCCCGCCGGAGCCACAGAGCAGTGCATCAGAAAACTCCCCAGCGTCTCTCCGTCCCTCTCTGGTCCCAGGCGACGTCCTGCTGAGCATCAACGGCCAGGACCTGACGTACCTGAGCCACGGCGAGGCGGTGGGCACCCTGAAGGCCAGCGCCGCCTCGGCCTCGGTGCAGCTGCGGGTGCTGGAGGTCAGCATGGTGGAGGAGCCCGACCGCGACGAGCTGCTGCCTCACGCGCACGACAGCGACTTCGACGCCAACTGGTCCCCGTCGTGGGTCATGTGGCTGGGCTTGCCCAGGTGAGCTCGTGGTTGGTCGGGGTTCTAATGCGCTCCCGTGGCATGTGGGTATTATGACGATGTAATGCATTGATATGAGTTGGCGTGGATGCACTTGGAGACGCACTTGTTGTCATGTGAGGTTGTGTTGAACTGTGGCACGAGAGAGAATAGGCAGATTTTTTATTATGATTTATTTATAAATACATATATATGGGCATGAGTGCTTGATAATGTTTTTGTAATGAGTTTAAAATGAATAAAATTGATTTACTTTCATATTATTATAAATAGAGATATATTATGGTTTTAGAAATGAGGTCATCACAGTATACCTGTAATTGATTTTTTTTAAGAGTCAGAAATAGGACATTTATTGAAGATGAAGCAGCAGCTGTGCTCCATGAAGGACAATCCGTTATCTCTGCTCCTGCAGCTACCTTCACAGTAGTCATGAGATTGTTCTGCGGAGGAGCCACCCGGGCAGCTGGGGCTTCAGCATCGTTGGGGGGTACGAGGAAAGTCACGGCAACCAGGCGTTCTTCATCAAGACCATCGTCCTCGGCACACCTGCATACTACGACGGCCGCCTCAAGTGAGTCGTCCATTGTTCTTCACGGACTGCGTGGGGTTGGATCAGCGGGTAGTAAACCTGTAAGCTCCCGTAGGTTAACTTTATTGAGTTATCTGTATTAAATATTTTAGGAGCATAACTTTTTTAATGAAACATCTGCATGCATCACTCAAATGTATTTTATTTGAGCTTTTTTGTTCGATTCTAAAATGCTTAACCAGAGACCTTGGATCCACATTTATGATACTCGATGGGCATGGCCTTTTTCATGTGTCATCTGTTTTTTTATCTATTGTCTAATGCAAACAAAAACGAGTCAGTTGGATTTATAATAGGAATATAACAAAATAATATATATGCAATTTTTGTCTTAGGTTAAAAACAAGCGGTTTTGCATTTCAAATAGCCGTAGAGGGGACTTAGTGACTCCCAGTGGCGAATACGTAACAGACCATTACCTTCTAAAATAATTAACAGCTAGTCTATTGATATTTTACATTTTGCGTACTGCCAAAAAAATCCCACCAAAGCCAACAATAAATTAACCCCACTAATAAGTATTAGAAGCCAAAGCCACATAATCCTCCGCACATCTGTCTCAGGGCTGAGAGCAAGGATCCTAAAGGATTGAAGAGCTTTCAGTTTAAATGAAACCAGCAATTATATTTAGTATACATGTATATAATCATTCTTGTAGTTTATCCAATTAAGTTGTTTAAATGTGGTTAATAAAAATTCTCTCTGAATAAAAAAATATATTCAGAGAAAGAAAAAAAAACATTTCCAGACAAAATACTGGAAAATATGTATGAAATTTCAAAGAATATATTTTTAATTCAAATAAATTAAACAAATGTTCCATGATGTTTGAACGCCATGTCACCAATACACTGACCTGTGGTGTCCCTCTAGGTGCGGCGACATGATCACTGCCGTCAACAGCCTGTCGACAGCCGGAATGAGCCACTCGGCGCTGGTGCCCATGCTGAAGGAGCAGCGCAGCCGGGTGGCGCTCACCGTGGTCTCGTGGCCCGGTAGCCTGGTGTAGCCGGGCCGCCGCGCACGGCGTCCACCCAGAACGTTCCACATCGGGAATCGACCTTGGCCAAAGTGAACTGGTACCCGCTACTGTACATTGCTCCGTAAACCGGCTTAAAACCCAGGACCAAAAGCATCCAGAGCTGTAGTAAACCCGGCAGGGCCTGAGCCCGTCCTGTGGGGAACTAATCCAGATCGAGGCACGCCACTCGAACAGGCTGCACACAAACACACCGCGGTGTTCAAATGGTCATGTTGTAGTCACTCCCCCCGCAGGGAGAAAAGGGTCCCGCAACCGCCAACAAGGCGCTCTGTGCCGCGGTCGCCTCGTGGGGCGGTTGTGGAATGCAGGGGCTGCATTTCAGATGGACGCGTCGCTGCAGGCAGGAGACTGGATGTCACACGTGAAAAGTGGCCCGTGATCCTCGGGCCATCGAGGACAACGACCTGCGGTTTTCTGCGACATCAGCGCCGCGTCCAGCCGAATAAGCCCTCTGGCCGCATTAGAAAACCTGCCACACCCTGTGGGCTTAGCTGCCCGAAGGCCCCATCACCACGACAACCAGCTGTCCCATCAGCTGCGGTTTTTATACGCGTGCGTGCGTGCGTGTGTGTGTGTGTGTGTGAATGTGTGTTCTGATTGTTTAATAAACATTTCCTTCCAAGGATTGACGGCTCCACAGCGTGATTTTACACATTACATGAAAAAGGCTGCTGGTTTAGTGCTTCATTAACAAGGCTTTATTTTCCTAACAAAAGTATATTCAACTGAAAATATGGGATTTGCATCAACCATTCCTTAAACGCATTCAAGCAGTTACTCATATAATGCAGGCCTCGAGATTAGTCAGCCTTTAACGTTGCGTTGTGCAGCTTCTCCGCAAGCTTGTTGGCCTCTGCTTGATTGGCCTGTCTGACCTGCAGGGCCCTGCGCCAGGACGGGTTCTTTTTAGGAACTTTCTGCAAGGGTGAAAAAAAAAAATACATGAAAAAAGGACTGGAGCGAGGGAGGCAAGAACAACTTTACAGTGAGAAAAAAAAAAAAAAAAAGTTAAAAGCATAAAGACACATCACCTTCAGCTTCTTCTTGGTCGGGTCATGCACCACACCATGTCGCCACAGGCTCTCCTGATCGATAAAGAGACCAGTTAGACTACTGTAGTAGGAATACAATAGTTAGAGTAAAGAATTATCAAACAGCTCACATTTGGTGTTAAACACATGTATAGTTTTACTGCAACAGTTTGTGCTGCTTAAATATTTTGTTACCTTTGTAAAAAATAAAACACATGCCATATTTCAAAGTCAAAATCATTTCTGGCATTCAAATTGTAAGTTTATCAGAGCAAAGACAAGCTGCTGTCGTATTGGGGCTGCAGTAAAGGGTCTGCTGAGCAGAGCACGCGAATGCCTTTGGCAATTGAAAGCCCAGCCATCTGTGTGAATGCACCCCCCCCCCCCCCTCTCCTAGTTTGATTTGGCTCAACATGGTAATAGTTAATACTTTGAAAAGGGAACGTTTACCTTCATAGCAAAGCTTTTCTCACAGCCAGCGTATGCACAGCTAAAGGGCTTCTTGCCCTCATGGTCTCCCAGTACGTGACTCTCCAAGTTGAAGGGACGCGTGAACTTTTTCCCACAGCCCTCCCTCGGGCACACCAGGTGCTGCCTCTCCCCCGAGTGGACGCGCAGCTCATGCTGGTGCAAGAACCATGCGTTGTTAAACAGCTTCTTACACTCTGCACACTGCACCTTGACTGAGGCGGAAGAAAAGAAGGAAGAAAAAAAATGTAAGGCCTTGAAATACAGCGTCTCAACTCATGTTTAAAAGGGTACGCAACGAACACCACGTTACACCTCCGTACCTTTATGTTCTTTCCTGTGCTGCAGATATTCTGTCCAAGTCTTTCCCTGGAAAGGACATTCTTCCTGCTCACACGGGTATCCTGCAACAGAGAGACGAGTTAAAACACGCGCCAATCAAACTTAACAGAAATAAAAAGCTTCTCGTTTTCAACCAACCTCTATGTACTTTCTCATGACGCTTTAGCTTTCCATGGGTGGGAAGTGCTTTTGTGCAGCCACTAATGGTGCAACTGCAGCAAAAGATCAATGTGATGTGACTCAAGTGGACGGAGAACAGATACAAATTTCAATCATTTCTGCTTTGGACGCTTGGTCACTCACGGAAACGGCAGAATCTGTAGGTGCTCACACTTGTGGGCTTTGAGTTGGTTCCTCTTGTTGAAACCTTTTCCACAGCCCGGATGGTCACACTGAAAGAACCAAAAAGCGAGCCAGTGCTTTATAGTAGACCAACAATGGAGAAAAGGCCAAACAGGAAGAAAAAAAAAAAGCTGTAGGGTTATCGTACCGGATATTGTTTCTCCTGTTGCTGGTGAACTCGAGCCACGTGGTTCTTCATGCTGGCATTCGTGACAAACACCTTGGGGCATCCGTCGGCCAGACACCTGCAGACCAGAGCAGGGGAACGTTCCAGTCAAAGCCCAGGAGGTCGCGTTTCACACACTGAACGGAGACGCTTACTTGTGCGGTTTGTCCCCGCTGTGATGGAGCTCATGTCTGGAGAGTTGGTAGCGAGTGCAGAAGCTCTGGTCGCAGTTCTCGCAGGAGAAGGGTTTCTGATGTTAGGGAAACATTTGACACAATACCAACCAACGTTAACGGGACAATGAAACACGTGAACCTCCATGATGAATCCACTCGGTCTTTCTCATGGCGTGTGCTCCGTTTCGCTTCCACTAGTCGGCTTACCAGTCCTGTGTGTTTGCAAAGATGTGCTTCCAACTTCCAGGACTTACTAAATACAGCTTTACAATCCAAAAAAGAGCAAGCGTAGGTTTTTGGACTTTGCAACCTCTCCCCCATATTTAATCAGATATGGCAGATGTGTCGTCGTCACAGACAAAACTATCGGTTAACAGGCGGGACACTTACTGTCCTACACCTTGGTGGAGCACCTGTGATTGATTTATCTTATTGGACTGTACCAATTAGAGCAGGAGAGGGGTGTCCCACCTTACTGAAACAGAAATATATGCAAGGAATTTGAGATGTAATGATCTTCAACAACTTGATATGCAATAAGAATAAAAGAGTTGACGCGGCATTGAAGCTGGTTCAGCAGCCACGTGCCCTCAGCAGAGCAGCATTGTGGCACAGGTGATGCAACATGTTGGCTGCTATCCATTCAGGCCCCTGAGTTTAATAGTGATGTCACGGATACTCAGACATGATAAACTTCCAAGACTCTGTCCTCCACATTGATTGATTCGGGCCTTAAAAACGTCAGCCAGGCTCCTTGCAGCAGGACGTGGGTCCCTATCTGCCGATCTGCTGTGTGTGTGTGTGTGTGTGTGTGTGTGTGTACATGGTGTCGCGGGCAGGGAGAGCGGCGACGCTCTGTCTCCATTAATCACACACACACACAGACTTTATTGCTCTAATCTTAATCTTATCAATGCTCCAGTATTGTTTTCTGATAGGTGTCATTTATTGTTGTCTTCATTGAAATCCTTGGTCACCCACAACTGCGAAGCTGAATCCACATTTCGCAGCCGGGAGAGCGACACTATGTTTGAAAGAAGAAATGGCTCATTTTATGTTTTGGAAATGGAAAATTCAATTAGCATGCAATGAAACCCACCATTACTAAAATATATACACCAAAGGGACATTCTGCTGCAGCCACCATTACTAAAATATATACACCAAAGGGACATTCTGCTACAGCCACCATTACTAAAATATATACACCAAAGGGACATTCTGCTACAGCCTTACTTTATCTAGTATGATCTGTAGCTAATGTTCAAATACTTCAAATTATTTCGGAATACTTTGCTGCACGACACATTATTATGTAACGTTTCTTACGTTATGACCCTCGGCTTTTAATATCGTAACTAAAGGGATTACAAAACGTTGTGACCATGAAAGGTCACACAGTGTACCGTTTAGACTAACAGTAATCCTAAAAACGGCAAAGGGGCAGGTGGTTATACGCTAAAACGATACCACATGAATAAGCCACGTGGCTTGAAGCAAGACTATGTACCTTTGTTACTGATCACATGCTTTGTCTAACATTGTCTGACAGTTTGCAATTTCTACTTGAAGTTTTCTAATATTGGCTTAAAATGAGCCGCTCTACACTAACCAACTTGTCACACAAGACCACATCTGCTTGTAGCAGCAAAAACATGGGGTCATTTAATTGAGCAACAGTGCCAATGTTTGTTTGATTGCTTCCTTTTTCTCAAGTAAAATATTGTATTTTTAAGACTAGAAAAGAGACAGAGACGGACAATCCAACAACCCTATCTGCTTATCCAAACATTAGAGTTCAGCCCCTGAGCCCCTGTCATGCTCTCATGTGGAACCTTTGACTGACTCTTGTGAATGAGGCCTATTGAGAGCCTGTTGGGCGTTTACCTCGGTGCCCTCCCACGCTTCAGGTAAGGCCGCCCGGCTCAGTTTGCACCTTTATCAGCCTCCTGCTCTTCCCTTCCGGTCCCTCCCACCCGCTCCACCTCTGCTGTCAGGGCCAGGATCAATACAGCTGGCCCAATATCCACATATATGACCCCCCCCCCCCATCTCTGATAACCACACAGACTCTATCACCCCACCTATCACACACAGAGATACAGCATGCACAGTGTGTGGGCTCTTTGTCAGAGCTCCGGGCCTTTCCCAAACACACACACACACACACACACATCATGTAGACACACGGCGTCTCCGCCGTGCTTTCATCACAGTCACAGGTGCTTTCAAGACCACTCACAGCCTTTTCTTCTGGCCCTGGAGGGGGGGGAAAAACGAACATATAGCGACACAATTTCTCATTAGAAAGCAATGACACCTCGTATGTGGACATTTGTGTGTTTGTAGTTTACTTCTGCGTTGACTTTCAAGCTGCTGTGTGCTCCACATGACACCATCGTACGCCATTTGTAATTTAAGAAGATAACATGTTTCTTCTGAAGGAGATAGTCAAGAAAATGTTTCTGACTACACAAATTAATTTTTAAATTGAGATATTGTGTACAAACCTATGATGACTTTATATTAATATCAGCTCAGACCACAGATCCATTCTGCCTTACGTGGACATTTGTTCATTTGGAGTAACCACAACACTGTTTTTTGGAAAGTCACATTGTGTTTGTAATGTTTCAACGCTTAGAGCAGCTCAAATGAAATGGAATTGATTGAGAAAAGTAAAATACCGAAGACGTCTACGTGTTTAAGTGAACAGGTGAAGTGAAACGTCAAATAATTGAGAAATTTTATACAATCCAACATTTTCCCACTCAACTCGTCTTGCGTCAGCGGCGTCCATATCCGGTTATCTACTCTTTGTGTGTGTGTGTGTGTGTGCGCGTGTGGTTAATGTGTAACACTACGGGTCGATAGGCTGCTGGCTGAGCTGACAGACTCAATCTGTGTGTGTCAAACATGTGTGATTAAGGAGTTCATAGTGCTCCACGGCTTTTATCCACCATCCTCGTCTCTGTGCCCTCCATCCATCCATCCCTCCATCCCTCCCTCCTTCTCTCTCTCTCCTGCTGTTTACTTTTGCCTCATTCAATCAGTAACTTCCATGAGTCAGACATGACACTCACACACACACACACACACACACACACACACGGTGTATCTGTGAGAATACACATACAAAGGACGTACTGTAGATGTATAGACAGGGTGGATGTCATACTATGTCAAATGAGAAAATGTTTAGATTCCTATTAATTCAAACCATGAAATGCACAATTGATTTTTGATCCACTATTTGCTTTAATTGGGCACCTCTCCTAAAAAAGCTGTGGGAATTGTACTAAACCGTGGAGGCACCACTCGCCTTATCTAAATACTATACGACGGAAATTCAGATCAATACCAAGGGCTTTGGACGCCAACACGCTCATTGATTGATTGCATTTTATTTTTCCTGGTTCTCCCCTTGTTGGATACTTATTACTTTGTCCCGATAAGACCCGTGTCTCAGGGCCCTGACCTTCAGGGCGGAAAAGGTCAACAAAGAGTTCCCCTGAAATTGATCTCAACGCCATTTTACAGGAGACTTCCTCCACTTATATAAGGGAGGTAGTTTCAACCCCAAGAAAAAAAACACAGAAATCAAATTACGGTCCATAGACTGTTACACTGTTGTCTTTCTCTGTCCTGAACTACACACACAGACACACACACTTAATCCTGTCAGCTGCCCCCTATCTCTGTAAACTGGTCCTAATTTGAGTAAATATTGGGTAAAGTACTGAGGTGCGATGAGATAACCTATTTGTCACATAACCAGCCAGCCATTCAGCCTCCACTGATTAAACAGCAAACATCAAGTGGTCCACTCACACACACACACACTATGACAGGCCGTTTTCACAACACACACACACACGTGCAAGAATATGACTGATAAATGCATTTTATTCTTATTCTGAGGAAAGAAAGTAAAAAGACAGGATTTAGTTGCAATATGGAAGAATTAGATGAAGCTGTTACTTAAAATGATGGACTGTAACTGTAACATTTTATTTTTGAATTATCGATTGAAAAGTCAATGACACAGAAAGGTGTAGATATAATTACAAATTGTACCATGTTGTAGTTCATGTAGTATCATGTTCATTTCAGAAGTAGAAAATAATATAATTACAATTAAGTTAATTTAAAATGTAATACTACCATTGGAAGGAAGTTGTGCAGTCCAAATTATAGCTAATTTAAACATGTTATTGAGGATTATCCTGCTTTCATATTCAATTTAACCTCACACTGGAGGTAAAAATAACTTCCTATGACTTATAAATGTAGATTACAGCAGTAAATGAGGTTTGCTCTACAGCCAAACATATATATGTGACACGCCAAAGATGTCTGTGGTTATAATCACTAGCACTTTATTAGAAATAATGATGGCACTTATAGCACTTTCCTAGTTTGGCTTTCTTGAAGAATTCGTACTTTCTTGATTCTTCGTTATTTCTGTTTTCTCTTGATTGAATACACTTATTCTAAGTCACTTTGAATGAAAGTGTCAGAATGATAAATGTAATGTCTAATGAAAACCACATTTATTTTAAGCATGTGTGCACAACAAGTAATTTGAAAGATATCTTTATCTCGCTAGGTGTACTTCAGTTTTACACAGTACAAATAACTGAAAAGATCAACATAGACTGGCTGGTTGTGATTGTATATCATTTAGTGTGACAAGTGCTCCAAAGGGGCCAGGCTAATATGCGGGTGCACACTGCCACCTACTGCACAGGAGAAAGTCTACCGATGGCATCAACAAAGATGAATAGCAGACCATTTACTTGCACGTTAAGAGATTTTCTTTGGTGAACTTGCAAATAAGCTTGGAAAATGGGATCATTTTCTCCATCAGCAATTGTAGCGTTGGTGCAGAAATTGGCTGCAGTTTGATCAACAAAAAGTAAACCCCTGAAGCAGCCGACACCTTCAGAGCAGTCTTGTATATTGCACAAGCACACAGGTGTTTAACTACTGTCTGTTGGGATTCATAGTGTCAAACACTGCTGTAATATTGAGCTATCTTTAACAAATACAGTGGAAGAGGGGTGCACTATATTCTACTGATGACCAGGTCATGGAACACAGCCTTACATAAAACTAAGCTTATGACTTGGGGGGAAAAGGACTGAAAGATTCAACAAGACCTCAACCTAAGACACTAGTGTGGAAGGCCTTAAATTACTGAAAGTGAGCGAGGCTAATTGCAAAGCAAGCTCATGTAAAGTACAAGTGAGAACGTGAGATGCTTGTGACATGTGTACCGTTCACTCTCAGATCGCCGGTGAAATGAAAAGGGCGTTTGATTTCATTTGGTAATCAAAGGAGGAGAATCATCACTGAGCGACGGCACATCATGACATTATAGCATCGAAAAGTAAATGTGTGGACAGACGACAAGGCGGCAAGCAGCGTGTGTACAAAGATGTCTTTATTTGGGTGAGCACTTTATGCCATGAACTCATAGGGGATGGGCTCCAGCAGCTGAGGCTGGTTTTTCTTGGTGCTGACAAAGTGAGCATCACGGGGAGGAGCGGGCTGTAGAGACAAGAGAGACCGTTAGATGATCGGAGAAAAACAAACTGGTGTTAAATACTAAAATGTTAAGAAAATTAGGACTGTAGGTCTATTAATATTAAGTTCAATTCATTCAAAACACTAAATACTCATACCTGTCGCTTCAGGTCCACCCAGGTGCCCTTCAGCTTGGCCTCATTCTTTTTGGCCTCGTTCTCTTTGACGCGCTGCAGGAAACTGTCTCTGCTCTTTGAGTGCTTCACATGCTCAATACGCACGTTAATCCTCTTGGCCAGGATCCTGCCCCTGTGACAGCCCAAACCAAGGATTGAACATTAAAAACTGCACAGGTAGCCTGAGGTTGTTTCAATGTGAGTGTTTGTCTCTGTCTCCTCAATACAGCCCAAAGTCCAACAGGAGTTAGACCGGGGTGCTTAAGGATGAAATACTCTCCCCCACGTGAATGACCACTGAGGACACGGACGATCCGCGTGGCAAAGTGATGATGGGGTCAAATGGTTCTTAAACATTTTTATTCATTTTGCTTTTGGAGGATAAAAAGTCCCCTAAAGCAGCATCTGTGTCTGAGGGAACCAGATGAAGAAAAGTGGTACATAATGTTTGTCAATTCTTAAGTTAACTGTATTTCACATTGTGTGCATGTATGAACTATTAGTTTGCCCTGTGAATTGGCAAAAGATGCTGTAAAATAGATATTGAGCAGTTTTGTTTAAATTACATTCGCTATCCACCTTTTGATAGATTCTGGCCACATCAACACCGGTGTTTACTGGATTCAGTGGGTTTAACGATTGAAAACTGCTATAAAAATGAATGAGTCTTTAAATTATTACTGAGTGAGTTTTAAGTAATTTGGTGTCCTCAAGTTCAAAGTTACATTGTTAAGACCAAGAATTTAGATGTAAAAAAATTTGACATTGTACTTACTTAACCTGCTTGTTGACAATAATGCCGACAGCATGCTGGGTTACATTGTACACACGTCCTGTCTTGCCATGGTAACACTTGTGCGGCATTCCTTTCTGGATGGTGCCTGTGCCCTGAGAAGAAAATAAAGTTACAATGGGTTATTCAGAGTGTTCAAGTGTTGCAAAAGTTCCACGTTAGGTTTAAAGAAAACCGAAAACTTTTACCCAATTACCAAATGACTGCAGTTAAGCAGCACCTTTGATCGGCAGTACTTTAGTCATACGAGCAGAGTTTAATTTTGTCACTTTTAAAAGATTTGAGGAATACATTTCCCAACATCTAATAATGTACGTATGTTTAAGTGTATAAACTGAAGAATATTTTTGAAACCGTAGAAGTAATATTTGATTTTAAAATAAATATGCTGAGGCCTCTCTAGAGAACTGCCACGTTCCCACAAACAGACAAAACCAACACTGGCTCTGCATGCGTCCATTTGCCTTTCCACCTCCTTCATGCTCTGCACTGTGGAGAAGTTCTAGCTGCAATCTCACTTACAAATGAAACATGCTGGACCGTGGAAACATTTCATTGTAACCCCTTCCAAAACATGGGAGCTAAAAATATAGTGGCTGCAACAATCTCATTGTGGTTTGTCTGGGGGACCACAATTACTAACTGACTTACCTTGATGTCAACAATGTCTCCCTTCTTGTAGATACGCATGTATGTTGACAGGGGAATTGGGCCTGTGAAGCAAACGCAGCCAAACAATTAATGCTACATTATAGAGGTTTGTGGTTACCATACAATTATTAAAAAGGGGATCACAGTCAATGTGTGCGGGGATATTAAATGTGTACTCACCATGCTTGCGGAATTGCCTGCTAAACATGTAGCGGGTCCCCCTCCTCTTGCCTCTGGTGTTCGTCATGATGCCTGATTACTGAGACAATAAACTTCCATTAGTCACGTGTCTTAATGTAATATTTTTGCTTAACAGAAGGAAAATTGCCTGTAACCATTGTAACACCCAGAAGCACCTCATTATACTATAACGCGTGATATGGCTACCCTTGAACCACGTTAGCTGTCAAACAAAACTTGACGCAAGTGAAAGACAACAAATTGTGTGTTGTATTCCCATCACAAGCACATTGAGTTCTCGTGAACTTTCTTGTATTCAACATATTGTAACAAAGCTGCTAGCATACATAGCTTTGTGTAAGGACTAGCAACGAGACACATCACTCGGCAGCACCTTATCTGCAATGACAGTTTGTTTGAAACCAGTCGAAAACCAACGACAAAACGTCAAGTTATGAGCGTTGCAACTTGTAACGGTGAGAATACGGTGAGAATACACCGCGGAGTGTGCGCCAGGCCCACATGGGTGAGCCACGCTGCTGGTCCTGCTCACACTAAACGGAAAATATCCCTCAATACAGCGATTTTTCGAGCCGTAATATCCAATCGGGCTGTTCTATATGATGCAGCGAACACGCGAATCTATCAATGGGCGAATATATATAGAAATACGTTAGAAACAAACATTTAACAGGGAGAGGATCTTACCCCCGGTCTCGACAAGATGGCGGGTGCTGCGGAAAGAGAGATTGAAAGACCCCAAACTCCCCCTAGTGAAACGTTCATAGACTGTAGGGCGGGCCGTGAGAGTGCCTGAACCAAATAGACGTGACGCTGAAGCTCTGCCAAGGGAGTAAAAAGGGGTTAGAAGATCTGGAGTCAGCTTAATTTACGAACTACGACATAACATCTTACGCCGTTTTAGTATGTAAACTGATCTGTGACACGATACTGTCTATGGTTATGATCCGTGATTTAATTTAGTGTTTTCCCCAGTCTACTAAATATTAAGAAAGGTTTAAATATACCCAGGCGGAAAATACAATCGTTGTTTGAAAAAAAAGAAGGAAAGGTATTTTTTCAATGCTTTTTATCACGCGCATGCGCAGATCTTCCGCCTGGCTAAGCGTTATGATTTTAAGTCTTCAAGGGTTTGGAGATTATTTAACTAATTGCTTTTTTTTATGATTCTGAGGGGAATTCATTTGTGGCGTCCTATACCACAAAACAAGGCCAACGTCTGTGTAGTTTGCTGACCGTGATCAAGCGAACACGGAAACCACCAGCGGGCAATGCTCTTGTTTTCTCCAGCGCTTGAACCGTTGTGGTCGCGAGCGCAGCAGTACTGCCTGCCTTGCCCTCACGAGGGAACCAGCCCAGTCTCGCCAGCGCACAACGGCGGTCGAAGATGGCGCTAGTCGAATGGAAATCCTAATGACAGTCTCCAAATTTGCCTCTTTTTGTACCATGGTGAGTGCACGGCAGTTTCAATCTAGCATTCCCCGGGTCACGAGGCGATATGGAAACCGTTGCTGCGCCGGGATTTGCCTTTTAACCGTGTTATTAAAAATATTAGCAGTTAATTCTGGGGTCAGTGCTAGCCAAGCATATTTCCGACCATAGCAACGCACCGCCCTCCTCCGGTCAGGTATTTTAGCTAACAGACAGTAGATGGGCATTCGTTAGTGTCGCATTTTTTCAACTCCTACATTGACGATGTATTTGTTTACCTTTTAATAGTAATCGTAGCCTATTTGTGCACGGTGACCGTGCACCTGCTGCAGCTCAGATTCGCAGCTAACTAACGTTAATTCATGTTAGCTAAGGTAGCTAGGTAGCTAACGCGTCGCTAAACCAGTGTTGCACAATGCTAACAACTGGAACGCCGTTGGATAATTAATGGTAAATGTGGTGATCTGCAGGATTGGTAAATTAACGTTAGAGGTACCGTGGAGAAATTAACAAAGTTGGCGCGTTGGCCTTTACTACCAGACGTTAACGCAAGCAATGACGACATGGTTTGACATTAGCTGCGCAGTCAAATCTGCAGTTTGTCACTGTCCACATACCGCACCTTATCAATCCGTGCCAAAGTTCAGAAGGGATTACCGTTTCGGAAACGTCCTCCGCCGAATCCCGGGCTCACGAATAAATCTGCGTTTGAATCATTTTTTATTCTGACACGTGTCATTTTGTCCAGTGAATATTTCCACATTAATAATACCTTTTGGGACGTGTTGGCATTATCCTTGAAGAACCCAATTTTACCTTCCAGATACAGAGCGTGCTTTTAGCAATGCTCGTGTTTAGTGGAGGTGGTTGTGGGGAATACAGAGTCTTGGTTTTAAGCATCCATTGGTTTATGGATTCATCTGCAACGGATTCCCATGAACGTGTTTGCTGCCCCGTAATTTATTAATTACTCTAATTAATGTGTGTGTCATTGTTTTACTAACAACTCAACCTAAATGTTTTTTTAAAGGGCGCCAATGCCTCTGCTCTGGAGAAAGAGATTGGATCTGAGCAGTTTCCGGTCAATGAGCACTACTTTGGCCTAGTCAATGTAAGTGAATGTCGCACTGTACAGATCCACTGTTTTGGACACTTTCCCCACTTGACCCGTAAACCGACTGATTCGACTGCATTCCATGTGATCTTAGTTTGGAAACACCTGCTACTGCAACTCGGTGCTGCAGGCTCTCTACTTCTGCCGACCGTTTCGGGAGAAGATCTTGGCGTACCGCAGTCAGCCTCGGCGGAAAGAGAACCTGCTCACCTGCCTGGCCGACCTGTTCCACAGTATTGCCAACCAAAAGAGGAAAGTGGGCGTGATTCCACCCAAGAAGTTCATCACACGGCTTCGTAAAGAGAATGGTGAGAAGAAATTGATATATTTAGTGAGATGGGTGTGGTCAAAAGAGGATGTAGAAGACTGACACATTAACAAAGTGAAAACATCTATTTTGTTTCCCCCTTGTGGGCTGTTGTATCCTACAGATCTTGAAAACATCGCAAGACCTTGAAATACCTGCTGATCATGTAAAATAGTTAAACTGGTACTCCTTTCTTTCCCCTTTTTGTCCCTCAGAGCTGTTTGACAATTACATGCAGCAGGATGCCCATGAATTCCTGAACTACCTGCTCAACACCATCGCAGATTTGCTTCAGGAGGAGAGAAAGCAGGACAAGACCAACGGCCGCCTTGCCAATGGCACACTGGACTCTCAGAACAACAACAGCAATGCCACGCCCGCTCCAACCTGGGTCCATGAGATCTTTCAAGGCACTCTTACCAACGAGACGCGCTGCCTCACCTGTGAAACGGTGAGGCGTCACTGCCGTTTTCCCACGAGGGGGCGAGGTTTAAGTGGCTTACAGAAAACTGTATTCTGCTGCCTTGTTCAAACATGTTTTCAAATCAAACAGTCCTACTGGCGAGGGATTAGATAACATACACAGATGAAGCTCCTCCGCACAAGGAAAGAGAAAAGGTTGTTTGTGTGTTTCTCAGTTTAAGTGCAAACAATGTTTTAGGCAAATACAATATTATATAGCATGTGTATTTTGTTTTATTTTGGCCCAGGTTGATGTCCTAATTATTTTTCTCTCTTCAGATAAGCAGCAAAGATGAGGATTTTCTGGACCTTTCTGTGGATGTAGAACAGAATACCTCCATCACGCACTGCCTCAGGTACCAACATGTAGAACTAGAGCTCAAACTGGAACAGTAGTTGATGTGCAGAAAATGAATTGTCAACTGTTTTTATTAAAGAAAAAAGGTTTTCGGGCAAAAATGTAAAACATTTTTATGGTTCTAGCTTCTGAAAAAAGGCTTCTTAATTTTTTAGTCCAACATAATCAATTTAATCAGTTACATTATATTTTAAAGATCCATAAAGAAAATCTAATGCAGATTAATCAGTAGTAAAAATGAAGTCACGGTTAATAATTTAGTTGGCTCAGATTTTGGATTAATAGAATATTGCTGTTAAATGTCATTGAGGCTTTTCTTACAGTAACAATTTTAGATGTTACAATCTTTAGTAAGGTAAGTAGGAATATTTTTACATGTTTTCTTATGATGAAGATTGCATGAAGTGCTCTTAACTTGTGATGTTTGTTTTGAGGCTGCTGGATTCATAGCGTAATGAATTTTCAGAGATGTAACGGACCATTGTCGATCCTTATCGAATAATTACAGTTCAATGTTCACCATCGCAGTGTGAAATTTATGTTTAACTGACAATTGTATCCGGGAATTATACTTGTTTACACGGATCCCAAATCAGCTTGTGATACATCAGAAAACTACTCATGACAAGATGTGTTTTAAATCTATAAAAATTACATTATTTTGTTCCTTATTCTTTAATTTGGAAGTTTTATAAATAAATTGCTAAAATAGAAAATTACTATAATGTGAATTTGACTGTCTTCAGAGTTGTTGAAGTGACTTTTGGGATGGTGGCAAAACTCTGTTCTATGAATCAATGATCTGCAACTAGTGTCTGCGGCAAACAGACCTGGCCAGCGATCTCTAAAAGTGGGTCCACCACAAGCGCTGAAAAACCCACTGTGGGTTGTGCGTGTCCTTCACCGAGCTGCACGAGGAGAGTTTGTTGATTCCCATTGACCTGAGTCTCTCTTTGTGGCTCCTCTCAGAGGCTTCAGTAACACGGAGACACTGTGCAGCGAGTACAAATACTACTGTGAAGAATGTAGAAGCAAGCAGGAGGCACACAAGAGGTCGGTACCCCGGTTTATTCTTCACGTGGGCCCTTCAGCTGTTCGGTTAATGCATCCCTGTGTGTGTGGCTGGTCATTCCGGTGTCGTTGTGGTCTGACTGTGATGTTTGTGGCGCAGGATGCGTGTTAAGAAGCTGCCAATGATCTTGGCGTTGCACCTGAAGCGCTTCAAGTACATGGAGCAGCTGCAGCGCTACACCAAGCTGTCCTATCGGGTCGTCTTCCCCCTGGAGCTCCGCCTCTTCAACACCTCTGGGGACGCCACCAATCCGGAGAGGCTGTACGACCTGGTGGCTGTGGTGGTGCATTGTGGGAGGTGCGTAGGTGGTCACGCAATCACAATACTCCACCTCTTCTTTTTTTTTTTTTTTTTTTTTTAACCTTCTCCACGGCAACCGAAGACCGGCAGATGATTTATTGTTGTATTAATAACATGCATTTGAACCCGTCGGCACAGGAATAAAATTACCTTAGAATCCGAATCACATCTAGTGGGAGAAAGCTCAGACCGCCATCCATTATTGTTGCACCGTGCTGCACTTTGTGTCAGTGGGCGTTTTGTCCGTCTGTGTTTATACAAGGAGTTTACCTGCTGAAAATGACTCCCGCCCTTCACTAACCAAAAAACCATTACTAAAGTGATTTGTTGTTCAGCAAGTAAGTTGAGAATCCACGAGATGCAAGCAATCCATCCGAACTTAAAGCAACATGTATCAAGGCAGCTTTGCTGAGGTTGATAAGGCCTGGTACGGGTCCATCAGGGTTTATCATGTAAAGGAAACTTATTTAACGGCCTGTACACACACAGATGGGGTTAGCAGAGGAATGTTAAACATGTCTGCAGACAGTCTTGCAAAAGTGTCCAATCACGCAAAACAAGTGGAAACCTTCCGCATAATTTTTTAGTTTATGCAATATTATCACAGTGGTGAAATTTCTCTCTAGAATGTTCTATTTCTTTTCAGTGGGCCAAACAGGGGTCACTACATTGCCATCGTGAAAAGTCATGACTTCTGGTTGCTGTTTGACGATGATATTGTTGAGGTAAGTAACTTAATTAGTGTATTTTTGGTATTCACAGTACGTTCCCTTTTTAACCCCCTCTGTGAATCGCCTTCCTGTTTCTGCAGAAAATCGACGCGCAGGCCATAGAAGAATTCTACGGCCTCACTTCTGAAATCTCCAAGAACTCCGAGTCCGGCTACATCCTCTTCTACCAGTCCAGAGACTGAACGTGGAGCCCGCGTTTCAGCCACAGAAACCGGAGGAGATGCTCCGTTCCCTCCCCGGTGAGGAGCAGCGGCCTGTCGACGCGCCACAGCAGCCCGCCTGGTGCCACACCTGCCCGCGCAGCTGTATTTAATTATTGTGCTTTTTACGTGCTCAGCCGTGAAAGTTCCTCTTCCGTGCCGGCCGATCCTCCCGCCCAAAACCCATGTACCCCCCCCCCCCCCCCCACTTCACTCTGGCCTGGACGCTGCTGCCTGGACAACGAGACGACAATGAATGCAAAGTGTGTCGAGATTGTTTTTAAGAAAAAGACGCTGAATGAGGATTGTACAGATAATTGGTCGGTCAAATGAGTGGCATATTTAGATTTTTCCTTGGGTGAGGGGTTGAACGGGTATTTAATAATTCATAAGACGTTACATCGGCATGGTGTGTCCAACCCCCCCCCCCCCCCCCCCCCCCTGCCCCCTTCCCACCCTCACCTTTAGTCTGCACTGGGGTTTACCGACAGTGGGTCATCTTTGTGATGCAGATGTGATATGGGGGAGGGCCGAGTCTCCCGCTTGTGGGACACACTGGCTTGTGTATTTCTACAGTGTACAGAATGGTATTTGTATAAATATAACAAGAAGATATTATCATTGGAAATTGTTAGACCTTGAGAAGATGTATTAACACTATGGTGCACTTTTGATACCGTTTTGTAGGTGTTGGCAAGTTTATTGTGAGGGTTTGCTTGAAAAGGCCTGTTGTAAAGCGATTATTTTCTGTTTTAAAGAAAACGAAATAAAGCCAGTAAGATTGAGGTGGCGTGAGCTTTCTTTTTCTGTCCTACAAGTGCGCCCCGATGACTCATAGGAGGGGGGGGGGCTATATCGCCCCCCTGCGGTGTGACCTAGAACCACCGCGCTCGTGCTCCAACACGAGCTGTTTGTGATCCAATCAGATCCGTGAAGTGGGGGCTTTTGTTAAAGACTCACACAATTAACCATTAATGCTTCATCAACACGTCCCCCATCCGTTACTCCTCAGCAGAGGTCTGTCTGGAGGCAGTGCTGCGGGGAGGGGCGGGCGCGCGCTCACACACACACACACACACCGGGGTTGCTGTTAATAGCACAGACAGGACCAGAATAGAAGAGCGATGCAGGATGAAAGATAGCCTCCATATGTGAAAAAAACTCCATCTGAAGCACCTCAGTGCGTTGTTCATTTTTTTAATTGGTGGCATCTCGCGATCGACAAATGATGTTCCAACAGGCCCTTGATGCTCAAAGGAAGCGTGTTGGGTTTTACACCACGAGGGGCCACAGGTGCCCGAACCCTCCACACGCCCGTCTACGTCCTTGAGACACCAAGGACCGGACGTGTAGCTCCTTTACAAGGTTCACCCGCTCTGTGGTGATCTGACCCGCGGGACTCCTCCTTCATCATCGACACCTCCTTCCTCTCCCTCCTCTTTCTCCGCTGCTCTCTGCACAGCCGCAGTCCACGGCGATGCGCCGTTAACGGAGGAGCCACTCCGCGCTCTTTTCTGCTTCTTCCATCATCCACCGCTTTGAGTGCCGAGAGGACCAGCATCCCGGCACCCCTCACCCCCTCCCCGGGCTGCCCCGCAGCATCCTCATCGGTAACATGGCAATACAAGGCTGCCGCTTTTCCACCTAGACGCCAAGTCTCACCCCACAGACTCAAGGTAGGCTGGAAAGGGATTATTGAGCATCTTTTGCATGGGGGGAGGGAGGGAGGGAGGGGGGGGGTGTTTTTTTTTTTCTTTCTTCGTTTCTCTCAAGCATCCTTCTGCTGACGTGGAGCAGCCGCTGTGTTGCTCTGATGTAAGGTGCAGAGAGGGTAAAGCAGCACCATATGGCCACCGGTGTGAGATGCCTCTCTGCAGAGGCTGTGCTCTCATAACGGGTGCGGTGTCTTCTGCTCTGTGAAGCAGCGTGAATTATTACCGGTGCCGGTTTTATTAATATCTCCATAAGACTTGATATTGCATAGCAACAAAAGCCTGATTTGGTTTTCTGTTCCTCTCTTTCATTTCCCTTGTTCATGAATTCATTTGCCCTCCTGAGGTGTACCCTTGAGGCCTGTTTAACATTCTCTGGGTTCAATTCCCGAAGGAAGAGGCATGAACTGTCCGGAAGCCATAATGTACATTTCTATTGATGTGCAGGCTTTCAAATATTTTAAAAGGGGCACGAACCAAAATGAAAGGGACATGTTTTTCTAGACCACGGTTTCCGTTCTACTTTGCCTGCATAATCAGCAGGCACATGTCTACCTACTCTACCACGGGGCTGGCAATGTGATCTTTACCAAACCCCGTTGTGCAATGTGTAACTCTGGTGTCTTGTTGTCAACACTGACCTCGTCGGGTGGGAGCAGGAGGGAAACTCACCCCACTGTTAATTGTCAAGTTATTGTTGGATCTCATTGGTTTGGTCGAGACTTGAAATAACGGGTCGCCTTGTCTGTGTTCGACTTCAGACGGGGACTACGATGAGTGACGGGCCACCGGTCACCTCCAGCTGGCTGACCCCCGACCCCACAGCCTGGGCCAGCGGAGGGGGCGGGGGACCGATGGACAACAGCACCAGCCCGGGGACTTCTCCGCCGGACTCCTTCGCGCCCGGCCGGATGCCCCTGTTGGTCAACCCCTGGGACATCGTGCTGTGCACATCTGGGACTCTGATAGCCTGCGAGAACGCCCTGGTGGTGCTGGTGATCTGGCAGAACCCGGCGCTCCGGGCTCCCATGTTCCTGCTCATCGGCAGCCTGGCGCTGGCCGACCTGCTGGCCGGCCTGGGCCTGGTGCTGCACTTCACCTGTGCCTACTTGCTCCACTCCGAATCGGCCCAGTTGCTGACCGTGGGCCTGGTGGTGGCCTCCTTCTCCGCCTCCGTCTTCAGCCTGCTGGCCATCACCATCGACCGCTACCTGTCGCTGTACTACGCCCTCACCTACAACTCCGAGCGGACGGCGGTGTTCACCTACACCATGCTGGTGCTTCTATGGGGCCTCTCGCTGTGTCTGGGCCTGCTGCCGGTCACGGGGGTCAACTGCCTGGCGGAGGAGGCGGCGTGCAGCGTGGTGCGCCCGCTGACCAAGAACAACATCGCCGTGCTGTCCGTTTCCTTCCTGCTGCTCTTCGGCCTCATGCTGCAGCTCTACGTCCAGATCTGCAAGATCGTGATGCGCCACGCTCACCAGATCGCCCTGCAGCACCACTTCCTGGCCGCCACGCCCCACTACGTCACCACGCGGAAGGGCGTGTCCACGTTGGCGATCATCCTGGGCACCTTCGCCGCCTGCTGGATGCCCTTCACCGTCTACTCCCTCATCGCTGACTACACCTACCCGCCCCTTTACACCTACGCCACCCTGGTGCCCGCCACCTACAACTCCATCATCAACCCGGTCATCTACGCCTTCAGGAACCAGGAGATCCAGAAGGCGCTGTGGCTGGTGTGCTGTGGATGTGTTCCCGCCAGCGTGGCGCAGCGCGCACGGACCCCTAGTGACGTCTGACCGGACGCAGCCAGGTGGGGGAGAGAGAGGCGCCGTGTGGGTCAGCTCTGCTCCTCCCCGGGTCTGACTGGTGTCAAAAGGTCAGGGGGGGGCGGAAGGGAGGCGCACAGGGGTGTGGTTTCAGGCCCAGGTCTGGATGTCGCTGGAGCCCACCTGGATGGATGCCCCCCCCCCCCCTCATCCTTTGTTTCACATTCACAATGAGTCAAGGTGTCGCACTGTCTTCCCAAGCAAATGCGGCCAATGGGCGGGCAGCCTCCTCCCTTCCGAACCCCCTCCCCCTCCCATTCAGGCCGTGCCACGCCCTTCCCCTGCCACTGTGTATGTATACCCCTCTCGCACTTCCGTGCATATAGTTTACGGCACTGGAACTTTGGGAGGGAGGGGGTCATTGGTGCGCGCCTGCGTAAAAGCGCACAGGTCGGGGAGAAATGAACGGTTGATTACGCATTTTCCACACACAGTCCTGTCTGGAGCAGCATCCCGGCGCTGTGCTGCTGCACTCGGAACGTGCGTCGAAAGCTAAACGTCCGCGGAGAGCTAAAAATAGATCCGATCTCTGTGATCCGCGTCCTCTGTGGACGCCGGGGAAGAAATCAAGCCGTTTCGTCTTCCCTTCAGCTCTCCAAACGTGTCTTGTTTTTCTATCTGGATTCGTGCGTGATTGTGGTTTAGGTCATCTCGCAAGTTTCGGAGGCGCCACGAGGAAACCCTCCTCCTTTTGTTATTCACGTGTTGAACCGAGTAGAAGCTCATCGCGGTATTGCAGATAATGCAGACTTTTTGAATGTCTTGAATTTGTAATCCATGTGTAATCATCATTTAATAAACCCCCCACTCATTTGAACAATACTTTGAATTATAAGGTAGGGGTACTTCAATAGAAACAAAAAATCTGATAATGGTAAATGTAGGATATTAAGTTATAAAATATGATCAGAATACTACAAACCTTGGAGGCAAAGGTCCAACCAAGCAGAACACATTGGTAGATGGAAATCTGCTAGATTTGAATGTATCTCCCCTTGTTTGAACCACATATCTGATTTGCAGACTTGACTTAGCATGCAACAAACCCGAATAGCCGCCCCTTCCCAGCCAAGTGTGCCAGGTCACATTTTTGAAAAAAGACCATGTGACATGGTACTCTGATGTCCTCGTGATCCTGATATTTTTTCTACACAGTGTACCTCAACTGTATCCCATTGAATGAGCTAATCTTAACTCGACGGTCACACGAGTCGCAACCTTGTTGACAACAGGTTTTGCTGTAAAGTGCGGATAGGTTTGAAGTCCATGGGGCTCTGCTTTGGTCTTGATTTGAGTTCCACCGAGTGCGGTTCAATGGAAGACCCAACACAACACTACCAGCTGCTCTGAGTTGATCCAACCGTGGGCTTTAGGTCTCATAACTAGTTTGCCAACCCGTCCCACGCACGCTTAATGCCGTCTCAGCAATAACTAGCCGGTTGATGGTAGTTATTTAGCAATACTCAGACAGCAATAACATCCACCTCCCACTGCTACTACTTCCTGCGGCTTGAAGTGCCATAGTTTCCGCTCAGAGGGGAGGAGGAGGAGGGGGGGTTGTTGTAGTGAATGTGCTCAGTGAGCTACAAGTGATCTTCAAATAGTGTTTTACGGTAATCCCTCCTGGAAAAGAAGTGGACGAGGTCACACGGCCCAGTGACATCACTGCCTGATTCCTCTCAAATTATTTTTATTTTCTCTGAACTTAAAACGGGGCTTTGACCATATGTTACAACCCTAAATGGTGAGGTGTATGATTTGTATTTGTTGCCTCTGCCTTTTGTGACATATGAACATATGAAGTGTCGAAAACCTCATGTCTTGTGTGTGTGTGTTTTTTTTGGGGCTGTCCTTTTTGTGCACACCGTATCAGTCGCATGGCCTCTGTGTGTGTGTGTGTGTGTGTGCGTGTGTTTTATGATACAGCAGCTCCTCGGGGGACCTCAATCTGTGTCCTGTCGCCACCAGTCTTCCTGTCCATTCTGAGAGAAGTGGCCTTGTTACGTGTTCGTAGAGCTTGTTTCAGGAGAGGGAGGACTCACGTGAGGGAGCTCCGGCACTTCGAGCCAAAGTGAAAGGTCCTGCCGTGTGTGTGTGTGTGTGTGTGTGTGTGTGTTCTGTCTCCTTGACATTCAGTGTTACTTCAAATCGATCCATGGTCTGATGGAGGCAGGCTTCTGCCAAGTTGACCTCTGAATGATTCTACGAGCTAAATACAGTCACTTCCAAATACGACAAGTAGTGCTTCTTCTTTCCTCCCTTTCTCCCCTCCAGGCGAGCCCGAGGCGTTTGACGAGCTCCCAAGTCTCCGTCTTTCTGGCCTCAGATCAGATGCAAAGCAGTAAAAGGAGAGGAAAAGCATTTCTGAGGGTTGGAAGTTAAACTTGTGCACAGTGTCAGACTGAATCCTGTTTCTTTACCTTTTGAGAAAAGTCTATTTTGTTATATTCATAGACCGGTTCCATTTTTTTTTTTGAGTGGCCTGAATTCTTTCAAATTGTAATGTTGTATGATAAATCAACGCTGTAAGGCCTTTGAGTGATCAAATTATTTAACTGGCGTCCATTGCATGCTGAAGAGGAGGGACTTCAGACCACCCTTGCACGGTGTCACCAAAGCCTATAGTCAAACTATGGGATGAGTTGGTGCCGCACCACTTCCTCCCGTCAGGCACCAATACGCAGCGGTTTATTGACCGGTTGGCTGCGCATGGGACGCTGGAGGAGGAGAAGGAGGAGGAGCACACAGACCTTCTCTGGTGGGTGAACGTTCTTCTCTTGTGCCGTCTGGTGGAGATTTCCCGTGATCGAGCAGGTGGGAACAAGGGCTTCGAATACCAAGAAAAGCAGAGAGGGGGAAGTTGTTGGCAGAGCAGCCGGTTCTTGAGAAAACGACTGGCTGTTAGTTCAGAGGCAGGTTTCTCGCTGATGGTTGCTAATCTAGAGCTAAATTTCAAAATACTCAAGGGCCTGATAATGTGTGTGAGTGTGTGTGTGTCTTGGGGGTTGAAGGCGGGAGGACGCCACAGTAACAGCATCATGTGTAGACGTATGCATAGTTTTCAATGTGAAATGCACTTTATTTTTTGGATGAAAATGGCACAATAAATTAATTATCTGCAAAACGAGACATATAAACGATAATCAATATGCACTGACTTAACTGAGATATTGTAAGAAACATTTGTGTGAACGTGGTGTCTATTTTTCCAAGGTGTTAGTTGTACTTTTTATTGCTTTGGTTAGTTCACTTGATTGAGAAATTTTGTATTAAAAACCAAACGTGTGCTGTGCATAAAACTTCTGCCTCGACTAATTTGTTCATCCTCGTCCTGGCTCGGTGCCCCCCTGCGCCCACCCATCCTCTTTTTCACACTCCACTGTTTCCCTGGCAACTCCCTTCTTAGCTATACAGTTACCAAGGGAACTGAAGTCTTAGAGGCAGGTATTTGTTGTCTCCCTGACGACGGTGGAACAGTAAAGAGACGTGGTGGCTCAGCCTCCATCATCATCATCACTTTATTTTTTTCTTCCGGGTCAAAGGTTACAGAGCACACACTAGCATATGCCCGGCGACCTCCCCCCCACCCCCACCTCTCACAGCAGTGATCGATCACGGACACAGATGGCTCGATCGATTATCACGCTCATCACATCAAGACTCACTACCCATCGCTCGCTCGTACGTCCCCTCAAGCGCTCCCCCCCCCCCCCCCCATTCACTCCCCCGGAGGCCGAGTCCGTCATCAACCATTCTGACACTTCCTCACTTCCAGTTATCGACGTGTTAAAAACATGCCTCATGACCTACAGCATACACCAGTGTTTCAGTAAAAACATTTAAAAGTACTCTGGTTAGCTCAAGAGGAAAGTTTCTAATTCTTCTAACACTCTCGAAGCTTTGAGTATACACAAAATCAGCACCGTCACAGGGCGTCTATGGTAAGATAACAGGTAGAGGAACATCCACTGGGGTGCATTTACATCGCCTTGAGATAGATATATATATCTATATATATATATATATACGTGGAGCTACATGTTAATATTCCAAAGAGTGCTTAGTATTACAGTATGTTACGAGTGTCTTTACAGTATTTATGCTTCTTGAATACACCCCAACATTTCCAGTTTTTTTCAGCTCATACATACAGCATGTGATTGTGTTTATGTGTGTGTGTGTGTGTGTGTTTTCAGTAACAAAGTGTGGGACAACCTGGTGGTGTGGGACAGTGGGCATTCGTTCAAGTGAGTGTTCAATTGACTGTGTGTGTGTGTGTATATATTCAGTAGTTATCCTATTTTTCTCCCTTTTTTTTGCATGTACGTTAATCCGACCAATCGTTCTCTTCCAACTCGGAGTCGTCCTCGGAGTCGGAGTACTCCACGGCGATGCGTCGGGAGAGGATGGTGGCCACGTCGTTTCCAACCGGCTCCCTCTTTGCCTGCTGCTCCTGCTGCTCCTGCACCTTCTTCAACTGGATGCCTGCAGGAAAACATTTGGATGTTTTTGTTTTTGTAATCTGTTGTAATTACCCTAGAAATAAGATATAACCGAGTAAAGAAAAAGGTCTGTGACTTTCCGCATCAACGTTGCGTTGAAAAGCTGCGTCCACTTTGTCCGACTACAACCCCCCTTTTTCAGTCGGTGTCAGTGACACACAACATAATTTAGAGCCCTTTGTAGTGATGCGTTTTTACTTTTACATAATGCACAATGAGTGGGATTTCCTGTGAAAAAACAATGTACCAGTATGTACTGTATGACTCATACAAATACAGTCCCTCTCAATCTTCACTTATGACCTGCAAGTGTGTATTTATCTGCAGAGATCCTGCCCTCTGCATTGGTCATTTTAGTTTTGCTCGGTTCGGGACATTTCTGGACCTTTAAAACATAGTGGACAGATTCCAGATCCTAAGCATGCAACAAAGGGAAAGCTACGAAAATTCATATATAGCAAAAGAAAAACACATACAAATTCCACTCATTCTGTATTTGTTATCAATGTCTGTTTTAACCAAATCTTCTTGTGAATGTTATTTACAAATGCACACATTTCTACACACACACATACGTCCAGATGGACACACTAGAGCCCTTACCCATACGTATGGCAGCCAGCAGATCACTGCGGGCGTCGGCCACCGCTGAGGTCTCAGCGGGAGCGGAGGAAGACATCTTCCGGGTTGTGGAGTGAGAGGCACCGGCCGGAAGGGGCGGAGGTGGAGGACCGGGGGGAGGCGGAGCGGCCTGGCCTCCACATAGAGGCGGTGGAGGCAGAGCGAAGCCACCAGCGCCGCCCATTTGCCCCAGGGGCATTGGACCCCCGGGGGGCGAGGCAAATGCCGTTTGGGCAGAAGGGATGAGAGGGGCTGGGGGGGGAGGAGGAGGGCCGGTGTTGGCATAGCCATCCATGCTGCAAGGGGCAGAGAAGGGGAGAGAATTGGCCGAGGTTAAAAGAAACAAGTCTGTATTTTGTTTTTGTGATACCACAAGTCCAGTCATCATGGTTTGAGAGGGAAGCAAAGGGACACTAGGTGGCAGGATTGGGTCAAAACTCATACATAATATAGACTCCAGCATAAACCCGTACCTGTAGTCCATCGGTGGGAGGGACATCGAGCCACCGTTCATAGCCTCGGCGGGTGGAGGAGGCAGCGGGACTTGGTGGTGGTGGGAACGCCCCAGTGTCCCGCCCTGGTAGCCCATCATGGCCCTTCCCCTCATATCGTGTTCACCTCCGCCGCGGGGGGCGTGTCCAGCCGCGGCCATCTGGGCGGCCAGGGCGCTTGGCGGGGGGCCGGAGTAGGTGTGGGCGTGGCCGTGGTTCATCATGTTGGGGTAGTGGTGTTGATCGGGACCGTGAGCCCTGATGGGGACAGCGCGGGGCGAGGATGATGAAGATGGAAGAGTTGTACATCACTGTACACTATGCAGATACAATGAGAAACAAAGGGAAATGGCCGACCTGTTCTCTGGGGACATGGAGCCCTCGGAGGAAGCCCCTCTGTCGCGGTGTATGGTGTGACGGTGGTCCGGCCTCAGCTCTTTATCCAGAGCCATCATGTTCCACTCCTGCCGACGGTTCCTCGCCTTTCGGACCTTCTTCACCTCCCTCTGCAACGTTCCATCCACACAACGCCTCTGCTCCTGAGAGACAAGCGAGAGAAGGGGGGCATTGAAGGTATTTTTAATCGGTTATAGCGGTGGAAAGGGAAATGTCTCTTTTAAATATGAACTAGATTGGACAGAATAGCAGGTAGAAAGATCTCTTAAACAGTCTATACACCACATAACAGCATAATCAAACTCCTCGTGAACACAATGGTACCTTCTGCTTCCTCTTCTCTTTCCTTTTATCCTCCGTGTCCTGGAGCATCTTCTCCTTCCACAAGCTGAAGAAGTAGGCGGGGTCGGTGTAGAACTTAAGCGCTTCCTTGTTATCATCCCTTTGGAAAAGAGACACCAAGAATTATACAATCGCACTGATCTCTTTGTGCAGAAACATGAGGGCTAGCTCTGTGGGACGGATAAGTTGGGTATAAAACTATGAATATTGCAAAAGTGCAAGAGACTGATGGGGAGAACCGGGGTGAAATTCTGAGTGGGCACCCTAGTAGAACTGCTATAGGGGATAGGAAGACAGGATGAAGAAGAAGAAGAAGAAAAGTTTGCAACGTAGTCACGGTTCGGAGTCTAAC
Source organism: Pungitius pungitius (assembly GCF_949316345.1). Taxonomy (NCBI): domain Eukaryota; kingdom Metazoa; phylum Chordata; class Actinopteri; order Perciformes; family Gasterosteidae; genus Pungitius; species Pungitius pungitius. The sequence continues at coordinate 5,995,234 of NC_084918.1, read as the reverse complement.
TCCCACCGGAGCTGCTCAGGCTAAATATGTGATGCACCCAGAGTATTAAAAAGTACACTTATAAGCATATAAATAGCACAGGGAAATGACACAGAATCTGCCATGTCACTGTGAATTTGGGTCAAAAATGAAGAGCAAAAATCAAATCGAAGAACAAGGGATGGCTTTGAGTTAGTACTGGCCACTGTTTTAAAGTAGAATACATGGTTTAAACTTGACTGATTCACTTTGTGAATGTGTATTTTGTCTTTCACACCGTAAAAGCATATTGGTTACAAACAAAAGCTGTTTGTATCCCACCTGTAGGATGAGAGGATGTTGAGTGGCGGAGGCTTATCACTCAGGTTGTATATCTCCTTCACAGGAATGGGCACGCTGCTCTTGGACACCACCTGCTGGTCCTGAGTGGTGGAGCTCTTGAAGGCTTTCCTCATGTTGATGTCCTGTAAGGAAACTGAGAACAACCAACAAAAACAAGGTCAAAAGTAGCTAAGCATGGCAGACGAGGGGTGACTGCCCGGTGTTCCTCTACCCCACCTTCTTCCACGGTGGAGTCCAGCTGTGTGACCTTGACGGCCAGCCGGTCGATGCGGTCCTGCAGGGAGTTGGCGCGCAGATAGAAGGTGTTGGCCTCGTTAAACAGCTCGCCGAATATATCCTCTGCGTGTTTGCCTGGGAGAAGGAGCAGCGGAGGGACGAAAAGGAACAGGAAATGTGAGAGAAAGAAGACACTTGTGATCATTGTCTGGAGCCCAGCAAATCCCCACAGAGGCTGCAGTTTGATCCATACGATGGTAACGGGACACAATGTGACCTCATCACGCATGGCGTGCATGAGGCGGGTTCGGCACCCGCAGGAATCATAGCACTGTGATTGACATTTGATTTGATTGGACATTTCGTTGGTTTGGTTCTAATTCCATTTCTCACTTATGCTTTGATCCGTGTGTTCTGGGGAAAAGGCCTGAGCGGCCCGGAGGGCGCTGCTCTGCAGTGGGTCCTAAAAAGGCTTCAAAGAGCGGAAGTAAACCACAATAAAAGCAGGTAGTCCAGGGTTTATGGAACTATAAACCTTCGGCACTGGGGGTCAAAGTTAAGAGTGTAAATGCCTTTTATATTAAAGACATTGCTAAGCTGGGCAATACTATGAATGAAAATAAAAAGAAATGCGTCCTCTGGATGTCAACAGTTTGAAGCCTGTGGACTGTGTGTAGAGCGGCGGCAAGGAAACACACACTAACGGCTTTCTGTGTCTCTCCTCCTGACAGGATGGTCCGCAGGGAAAACATTTAGAGGAAGGAAGAATCACAGATCCGGCATGCTGAGCCGGTTCAACTCTGACCCCTCTATGTGCACAAAGACACGCACAGTGCCTGTAGTCTTCAGACATACCCCAACAAGCCTGCCTGGGCATTTATATATAGCTCCCACAGCAGCTGCTGAAGGGCCCACTCCCAATGCAGGAACTTGACACAATAAGAGGCAGAAGGGGTGTGAATGGGCCAAAATGTACAGGGTCAACAGCAACAACAAAGACAATGCTGTCGGAATGCGGAGTGAATGAGTTTAACAGAGGGTGAATGGGTTAAGGGTAATACAACAAACACACACACACACTCACACACAGTGATGGTTTATTAAAGTAATGGATGGGGAGATCGAGGCCCTTGGTAACGTCAATACATATTATAGTGAGCATAACAATCAATATGAAACAGTCCTGTACACAAATACTGTTAACATACACCCCTCAAGTCATCCATGCAAACACACACATGCACACACACACACACACACACACACAAACACAGCTGTCCACATAAGTTCCCTTGTGCAGAGCCATCTACAAGGATTACATTTAACCAGCGCACGAGGCTGCACTAAGTCTGCCGATAGCCCAGTGACCCCGGGCACTGTAACCATGACAACGCCCAAATCAATCTGAGCTTCCGGATTACTGGTGAAACCATGTGACCGTGTACAAAGTCCTCAAAACTACACTTAGCGAGGTTCCGGTCTGTTTTTTTTTATTTTAAGAGTTACACGTGAGAGCGTGTATATATATGTGTGTGTGTGTGTGTGGGGTGGGGGGGGTTGTGCGAGTGTGCCTTACTCAGGCTGCTGAGCTGCCGGATGATGGAGGAGAGCGTGTTGTTCATGACGCACTCCAGCTCGCTGCCAATTCCCCCGGGGAGCTCCCCTCGGCAGAGGTGACGGGGCTCGATGTTCCTCTTCACCAGCGGCATGGCGGAGCTTCACGCCTTCACACAAACTGCCGGGAGACACACGGGGAGCAAGCACACACGCGTTTTAGACACTACGGACAGGGAGGAAGCAGCGGGCAGATGCTGTCCGACTGCATCTGGTGTGCTGCTCATGAGGCATCAGGCCATCCCCCACTGGCCGAGGACACGCACCACATCTGGCATCGAAACAAAGAGGTTGAGCATGTGTGATTTATAACAGCGGTTGGGATTATCACAATACGACGAAGGAGTTTACAGTAAGGCTGCAACAGTTTTTCCTTATCCATCAATTTCCCGATTACTAATCGTTGGTTTTACTAAAAGCCAGAAAACGGCTGTGAATCAAAGATTCAGATCGCATACAATGAAACTGCTTGTTTGAAGTCGACACTACTAGACACGCCATTTTTGCTATAAAATAATATATTGAAACAATCAATTGATTATTGAGTAGTCATTTCATCCAGTTTAAAATTAAATAAACAGCGGATGGCGGCAACACATTAAATGAACCTACTCCCGGTTTTGATCAAATACTGTATAATCACTGATAATCAAACTCCACGACAGAATGTAATTATTACTAGTAAAAAACAAGTTTAAAAGTTTGCAGTGTTTTAAACCACCCAGCTTCACCCTGAGGTTAATAAAAACAAAACGTACAATAAATACAACCTCCCTGTTTGAGTTCATATTGCCTCTACACATCAATTCTGTGCTGACAGTTCTCCTTTTTCTTCTGTTATTGCTGCGCAAGGCAGCATTTCATTCTGAGGTGTGATTAGTTTCTCTGCTGTACGAATTAAAAAATGGGAGAAAACATGCGGTCAGGGGACTGAGAGCGTCCAAATACCCGCAAGACTCTGGCGACCAGCAGAGAGATTAAAGCATTAGGGATGGGAAGATACAACATGGCAGCTAATCCAGGGCCGGCCTGGAATCCAGGCACCAACACACAAGTAGGCTCGGAAAAACACCAAAAAAGCATCAATAAAGAATAATTGCAAAATAAATACATAATAAATGAATGAATTGATGCTTCACGGGACTTAAGACAGAGACCTGAAGCATTCAGCATTTCCCCCAAGTACACACACACACAATTTCCCTTTCAACTTCACTCCCTTAATTAAACCCCCGTTGGCTCTTTAGGCAGACACTCAGATTCTCTGTAGTTCAAAGGACTACAAACAATTACTCAGAGCCCGAGACGTCCCAGGGTGCATCAGAGCGGCCACCTTATCTGAGCCTCTTCCTGCATCCTGTTTTTTTTTGGGCTCTCCACCTGGCTCCTGTTTCCTGGTCCTCCCTTGTTCACATCGCTCCATCCTGCTCCAAACACTTGGCCAGAACAATACAGCGATGGCTCGAGAAGCGGCCTAGAGGACGGAGATGGAGGCCGATGGGGAAATCGCTTGAGCAGCTTTTAGATTCGCCGATCAAATGAGTCCCGCGTAACCAGAGACTTTATTCTCCTGTGCAGCTTCGCCCAGAAAAAGCCCCACCACCAACAATCGTTTCAGTGGAAAGCAGGTGGGAGAAACACAGGCGCCTTGGCAGTGTGACCGAAGGCTAATAATAGCCGACAGGTACTAGAAGCACGGCTCCTGTTTGCTGCACCTGCGCAAACGTCATCGTGAGGAATTCAATTTTATTTTGAGTGATTTTTAAGAAAAATCCTTCTCAGCCCGTCACTTAGTGGCTTAAAATGTTGATCTTTCAATCTTTGTCCATCCTCATCCTACACCAAACACAAAAGGTGGGGTTACATTGCAGACACTATATATGAGCGGCGTCTCAGCGGGGAAACTACTGTAATTACAGATCAACGACCTTTCAGCCGTCCGGGGGCAGAAAAGAGGGACACATCTGTTTCACTAAAGGGCCGATTCCCACCAGTCGATTCCAGGCCCCTTCTTCTCAGCCCATCGCCCCCCCCTCACCTAACCCCCGACTGCCTCACGCCACGAAACCAAAAAGGGGTCGTATCACACCATCATGTGCTTCGCCACATAAAGACACAGAGTGCAGCCAGCGAGGTCTGGCTGCAAGGGTGAAGGAAAAGAGCCCCCCTCAGAAAACCCATTTTAGAAGCGCCGTGCGCGTTGGGAGGTGATGCGAATGAGAAGATTGCATGTTTTTGCTTTTACTGTCTGTCTGGCCTGGCAATCACATCAATGAGGCCAAATAATGAGCGACTGGGGGGCAGTGGGGGTGGGGAGGGAGAAAGGGACGGGCCTCGTCTGTTTGCAAATTGAGGGGAGAGAAGAGGCAAGGAGGGTGCATGAGGGAGTCATGTAGGACAAGAGTGTGTGACGGGAAAGAGGAGAGTGTGTGTGTTTGTGTGTGTGTAACATTAAGAGGTAGAGGAAGTATGTGTTTGTGTTAATGTATTTGTGTGCATGTGTCTGTGTGTGAGGGAGAAAGGGTGAATTGGGATGGGGGAGGGGCATGAAGAGGGACCTTAGGGAAGCCACTGAAAGGTTCCCGGGACAATAGAGCTCCGTTCACACGGCAACAGCACTCACTCTCCCATGCATCCTCCTCCTCCTCCTCCTCCTCCTCTTCGACCTTCTTTAAGGCCCCCTCTACTCTTGCAATGAAAGCTTAGCGAGCTCCTCCACCCTATTTGGGAGAAAAAACGGGCGAGAAAAGAGAATGAAGCCTTAACATAAGGCGAAGGGTGGAGTGGAATAGCTTGTCCCCCCCCCCCCCCCCCCCCACTCACTCTCCCGCTTCTATCTCTGTGTTTCGATTACAACCCGACGCATACACTTCCGGGCACACAGACACGTACGAGCACACAAACACACCAGGTAGCCTTTAAAATGTCCCATTAGCCGGAAAGAAATGCGTTTGATCCTCAGAGGGGTGACATCCAGGCTCCATTCAGGGTAAAACACACCTCCCCGTGCGAGTCCTGCACGGTGCAAACATCCGGAGCCAGACACGCGGAGATAGAAGAGGCATTTACTACAAATGTGAGAACTCCATTAAGATCCGAAAGGGAAGTCATTAAGAATTTACGAGCCGAGCACAGCCCCTGCTTCTGGTGTTGTAGGCTGTTTTGCCGGCTCTGCTGTTATTAATAATGCAGCTTTGATTACGTCAGGTCACACTGCCCTAAATATGACGTAAAGAAATTCTGCAGCGACACTGCGCCCACGTTTTCCTCGTCCTGTTACTACTCAGGGGCATCCATAGTAAAACATGCAGGCACTCTGGGTAAAGGGAGCCACTGAATAGTGAATCCTACCAGACAGAGTGGCATAACTTTAATCTTTTATTTTGGAATATCTGTAAGAGGCTTTTATTGACTTTAATCAAATTGTGACATGATACTATCAATATATAAATGCATTAGAGCCCACACAGGAACAACCTGTGATGAGAAGCTAACACAATCTGTAAGTTTAATCGGAAGTTAAACGCTGCCCCATTTTCTAATAAAAACATGACCCCGATGTGCCATAATCCTAATGGTAAAACAATGGGCTGATTAACTGATTAATTGTGTAACTCATCAATCAATGGATTAAAAATGTAATAACGGCTCAAGCATTATGAAATCCAGAACAGGGAGTTTTTCCTAATCACAAAAAAAGTAATAGTTTAAGTTGTCTTAGCTGCTTTTAGTTCCAATTAAGTGCATGAGTTCAAAGGCCTATTAGTTTTATTTTAATTTTACCAATGCATATACTGGATTACTTAAGGATTCACGAATCTAAAATGCAGCCAATTGTATTAATTGACGAAAGATAGTTCAAGATAGATCTTGGTGACACATTTTCTATGAACATTATAACATCGCTATAACGAAGTTGCCATCACTTACACACTGATCCTAAACGTGATCCGATGGACGGCACTAATTAAGCCATCGCAATCTTGTGTTTTGGATGTCTGACGCCTTAAAAATCCCAACTCATCCACACGCGCACGCACCCGCGCACTCCCTTTCTCCTCTTCCCGCATGCGTGTGCACACACGCGCGCACACAGCCGTGAACTAAAGGGAGCCGCGATCAATCAGTGTTCCGCACCGTCGCTTCTCGTTACTGACGGGCTGACCCACATCTGTTCTCCACTTCACTTTTTTTTTTTTTACGCCGTTTTGAGTGAGTAAGAAAAACGCCGGTGCGCAACTAATATAAAAAACCTTCTTGTTAAAGAAAACGCGTTTTAAAGTTACCTAGCAACGGGAATGTATTGTGCGCTAACGGGAGGTTTGTCCGGTTTGTTATCGCGAGCCGACTGACCGCTCGCTTCAGCTAGCTTGTGTCCCGGTGGTCGAGTTCTTAGTTTTTGGACAAACAAGACCCCCGCTCCCGCATTTCAACCCTTTATATAAAATCTGGCATTTTGCCGTTGTAATAAAAAAAAAGAAAGAAACGTGAAAACCCTCACCAGCACTTGAAATATTAGAAGAAACCGGTCCGGTCCGCATGTCCCGTTAGATACTCCTATTAGCTCTCACATCCTGTGTCCCCCTCGGCAGGTCTGGCCACTCCGGGGAACAATCCTTTGAGGCGGAGGGGACACGCCCACTGGTCACGTACACCAATCAAATCCACAAGTACGGGATTTTAACACATGACGGGCGTTCGGGCTAACCAATGGTATCACTCAAACGAAATGGGTGTCAGGGAGACTCCCGGGCTCCACAGCGGGGTCGCGGATGGAGGGGGCGGGCCCAGTGTTGGGCGTTGCTGAAGAGTAAACGTTTGACTCGGTCCTAGTCCTTGTCACAATTATTAAGGCTTTAAATTAATCTAGGGGCCTGTCGGGATTTTGTAGACATGGAGATATATTTATATAACGAGTTATGGCAGACAATTGTGAACTAGGGAGGCTTTCAGGGGGTTAGAACAATGCTTCAGGCAGTGATGCTGAGAACGAGCTGGGGAATTATTGCGTAATAGACTCAAATAGCTGTGCCAGCATCCTGCAAGAAGAGGTTCAATAAGAGGACTTGCTTTACTCAGACATGCTCTTCACCCTCCCAGGTGTGTTGGTAGACAGCAACATTCTGAGGGAGACGCCAGTATTCAAAGCGGGGGGGGGGGAAGAGCAGAAAATAGTCGGTCGACTGCAGTCTAGGTTCAGTCCACTGGAAAGGAAAAGGGAGTTTCATTATTGAAAATGCACTTCTATTCCTGGACAAGGGGAAAGCCACAGCCTGCATCCGTTATTCAGCTGTCATTTTAACATATATCATTTATTGATCCATGAATACCAAAGCACACATTCACTATGTCATAAAGTAAGTCAGCTCAGACGGACAAGACTGGCCGGCTTTATGATATGTCTTTGGTACCAAGTAGGAGATTCTGTGCATGTGACAGTTAATACTGTAACTTGAATACATTTATACTTAAACTATGTCGTTCCAAAGAAAATGTTATTATTTGATAATATATAAAATATTGATTTAACATGAATATCATCTGGTTCCAGATTCTACTATAATTGCAATTTCAAAATGACTTATCTAGAGTTGAACTTGAATTGTTGTTTTAGGAGACAAGATAAAATATTTGTCAGATTAAAACATATAACGTGCATATGAAAAAAGTTAAGTGCACCTCGGTTTAGTCCAATTCATAATGAATGAATATTTGTGATTTTGTACTCATTTCCCCCTCAAAGCAGCTTTAAAATAGCCTACAAGGTGTATAAAATATAGAGAGCTTTCTGTGACACTGGATGCTGTTGAACAAGCAAAGATGGATGTCACCATCAAAAATTTATCAAGCATTTTTAACACAATTCCTGGGATTCAGCTAGTTGTAAAGTAAAAATTGCAAAAGAAACATGTAATTAACAGGTGCAAAAGATAAATACTTAACCCGTAGTTTTGTTTCCCTCATCAGCAGCTTGCACAAACACTCAATTAACAATATCAATGTTGTCACTTTTATTTTCAGGGTACTTGCTTCATGTAAAATATTTCGATACAACACAGTACAGTGAATGTTCCATCTGCCATCCTCCATGCGATCGGTTGGTTTTGTCATCGTGTTGTAAGTCTCGCCCGCGGCGCTCAGACAACACGAGCTGCTTTGCCACTTTACAATGAAAACAGAATCAATTATAAACGACTAAAATAATTTGCCAGATTCTTTTTTTTTTGTCCTTTCTCAACAGAAAAAGCGCCAAAGCTGCAGGGGGGTTTTGTCATTTCCCAGCATGCTCCATGGCAGCTCAGTCCCCAGCTGAGACCCTCACAGGGTCACACCCACACACACACACACACACACAACAGATGGACAGGAGGACGGTCGGACAGAAATTCGTCACCGCTGGCAGTCACATAGCAGCTTTCAGTCCCATCCATGCTTCAATGGGGAGGGGTTGGCTGGCTGGGGTCAGGCGTAGGTGGGGGTGTGGAGACAGGTGGAGATGACACAGCAGATTAAAACGTGTCCACCCCCATTATCAGGCCATCTCCTCGTGGCTGGTTTGTGTTCCATCATCGTATCCATTGTTATGATCCTCCCCCATCGGGGTTTTGTTCGTTCTATAGAAGTGTTTCTAGTACTGGTGTCGCGGGCGTCTTATCTTGAAGAATTGCCAACTAGTGGATAGAAAGTGCCCTCTGTGGGGTGGGGTGTCCCCTCCATTGCTCAGTACATTTGTTCTGGCGGGCATGGTGAGGGCTGTGTGTTTGTGTGTGTACACAAGTGTATGCATGTGTGTGTGTGTAAGAAGGGCATCTCAGTAGCGGTGGGTTTGGTGGGAGTACTGGGGCGGCTGCTGGGAGGTAGAGGAGTATCCCATGCTGCTCTGGGGCAGTGACGCGCTTGGTCCGGGGTTCTGGTAAGCAGCATGTGGATTGGAGCGCTACAGTGAGAAAGACGACACAAAGATACTCGTTAAATCTCATTCACCGCGCTTTGGTTCAGGCCACACATTGTCCCACAATGACCTTCAAAAGACTTGAAGGTTGACTGGCGGGTCGCGACATTCGGCACAGACATGCAAAGCCAACACGAGGGGACAACGCGGCGGTGGAGCGGAGCCGTACCTGGTAGTCTGAATTCATGATGAGGCCACCTGAGGTAGTGGTCGGCGGGACAACTCGCACCTTCTTCTGAGGCGGGCCCTGGGCATGGCTGTTGTCAGGGTTACCGGTGTGCCCTGCCCCGTTTGTGTGGTTGTTTCCCTGTTGCTGCTGCTGATTTTTCTAATTGTAAAAAAAAACACAAAAAAAAAACATATGCGTTGTTTTGTATGTGTACACTTACTACCTTTCCAGATATTTATGAAATAAGCATGCCAAAGGATTGAAGGAAAACTTTCTGACATTTCTTACTTTGTCTGCTTTGTCCTCCGGCTCCTCCTCGGTCAGGAACTCTCTCTTGGGGTAAGGGATCTGGCAACCTGCAAACACACTGGAGAAAAGAAAGGACAAAGACGCTCATCAATTTCAAACATTTATACCCATGAATTGAAGATTTCAACAAACGGACCTGCTTCAATATCGTGGGAACCCTACAGTCACTTAAAATCAAACCAATGAAGTGCAAGAGACGGAGGAACTGGACACAGTATGTATGTGTGTGTGTGTGTGTGTGTGTGCGCAGTGATTTACTCAGAGGTGGGCAATGGCTCCTCCAAAAAGTAAGGGTCCTGCATGGCCTGCTCTGATGTGATTCTCCGGATGGGGTCCATGGTCAACAGCTTCTGCAGCTTTAAGAAATTGCCCAAGATGTTAGCCTCAAACAAGAGGCCATTAATGGAAGGGGTAAAGGAAGCTTCGTTTCACACAGAGAACCAAACTAGCTTCTATTATAGTTGTGCCAAGAAGTCCATAAGTTATGCAAATTACATGCAATTCTGCTATTATAGAGGCATTTTCACTCACCAAATGGAACGCTTTGCTGTCTGGCTTGACTTTGTGTTTCTCCATGTATTTTATAAGGCTGCAGTTTGTGTATCTGTGAGAGAGAAAGTGCAAGTTATTTCATTTTTTCAATGCCTTCAGTGCAATCACCCAGCTGAGCAACATCCAGGGCCATAGCATTGTGGAGTAAGACTTGTGTAGGATACTAAAAGAGATCTTTTTGCCAGGAGACAAAGCACTTTGCTTCAACTTTGATTCTGATCCTCAACCAAACTAGGACAGCAGCACTCACGTGTTCCTTCGGAAGTCTTTCATCAGTGTCGAGTGTTCTGGCATCTTTTTGATGTCCTCCCAGTCTTTATCTGATAAATGAGGGAAAGACAGGATTACACCCTGTCACACTGTCCCTCCCTCTAAGATCAGATTATTTAGGTTGTTAGTTGCCTTTTAAGTATGAAGTGGTCATGATTTATTTTCAAAAAGGACCTAATATATATATATATATATATATATATAAATTAAGTACAAAAAATAAAATTTCATTCATCTTTACGGTGCAACATTTGTAAGGCGTATTTGTGTGAAAACGACATCCATCAAACAGACTGGTGAATTACACAACTAGAGCAGCGGAGATGGTAGAAAGAAAAAAAAAAACATAAATCAGAGGCAGCTGAAGTGAACTGGAAAATATATGCCTAAATGTAACCCTGCAAGCAAGAGTTGGTATGTTTATGACTTGGCTTCATCTATCGTGTCAGTGGAGTTGTGCTCAGAGCCAACAGAGCAAAGCACTGCCTAAAGAAAAAGAGAAAAAAAAGAGCAGGCAAATAATTGGCCTCTGCAACGGAAGAGAGAATCGTTCCACTGCGTCGTGCATCAAAAAGGCAACACGGCAGCCATGAATAATTGGCACAAAAGCAACTGAACGGCAAAAAATCACCTTTAAGGTCACGAGCGACACTCACTCATCGCTATGTTATTTAATTCATTCAAATGAGTATTCCCCCTATGTCAAAGGGCGGCAGTGGTGGACTCTCACCAGCGGGGAAGCCCATGACGTTGAAGATGCGGTCCAATTGGTCATGGTGGTAAGGGTTACTGGTCTTGATGTCCTCCTGGCGGCAGTGGAATATGGGCTCCGACGTCAGCAGCTCGGCAAAGATGCAGCCGATCGCCCAGATGTCTGGAGAATGACAAGCGAAGCGCACAAACACACACACACTAAGTTTTTTCGGCGGACTCTCCGGGTGGGAGCTCAGGCGGCGTTTGGCACCGTTCTCACCGATGGCTTTGGTGTAGTGCCGAGCCCCGAGCAGCAGTTCGGGCGCCCTGTACCAGAAGGTGACCACCACAGGGTCGAGATCGGCTAAAGGCTTCAGCGGTGAATTGAAGAGGCGGGCGAACCCCATGTCCGCTGCAAGACACACGTTAAAGTCAGTCATTAACAACTTGTCAACGTGTGTGTGTGTGTTTTTTTTTAACCAGTTAGAAGAGGAGAAGATATACATACCAATCTTCACTCGGCCCCTCTCTGGCCCTTCCCCCATCACTAAAATGTTAGCTGGTTTCTGAGGAAAAGAGACGGATACACATTTCTGAACATATCTGGGGTGCTCGCAACCTTGTAAAAAGGTTTTTTAAGAGCTGTTTATTGGTCACATTACTCTGGACAAAGTCGAGTATGATGCTGTAGACACTCAGTGAACCACATCGCTGCATGCGTTGTCAAAACTATGTTGCTGCCCTCTAGTGGACAAACACGCTTACTGCATCCCACATGAGCGCAAGTATTACAATTTCTTCTCACTGTGGATGGAAATAGAAGATCATTTAATACTAAATAGAATAAAAATAGATTTAGACAGATTTCTATTTTAGTAAAAATAGAAATCTGTTAATACACAAGGATAAATTGAGCACAAATATATTAAAGTAATGTGAACCTTTAATGTAATAATCTTCAAATTAAAAAAATGAAACAGAAATTTGTATACATTATAATATATACATATACATAAAACGTTTATCTTGGACGGAATAAACCTGTTAATAATGATCACTCATTAGAGTGAGCCATTACTCAGCACAGGCAGATTGACAGCCTCTAGTGCCATAAACAAATTCCCTGCCCAACAATAATCTTCTAATCTCTCAACTCCCTTGCTTTGCCAAAATATTTCCTCGCTCTCTCTCCCTTCCCCCTGTTCCCTCTGTGCCCTCCCCAATCCTCTTACCAGGTCTCTGTGGAGGACCCAGTTGGCGTGGAGGTAATGGATGCCATCCAGGATCTGGTAGAGCAGAGACTTGACCATTCCTCTCGGCAGCTGAAGTGGCTTCTTGTTGGCCTTGGACGCTCTGTGGAACTTAATAATGTGCTACAGAAAGACACGTTCATAGGAATGAACATGTGTATGGCTACATGACGATTAACATCCATAGACATGCATTTGTAAACATCTGTGCTCAAAAAAAATCTGCGGTATGTGCACGTGAAACCAAACTAATAAAATACATTTAAAGGGGAGCACAGAAACTTGCCACATACAGATTGGCATATTGATGGTTTTACTCATCCATCACACATACTGCAGTGCGTTGTGCGTTTTTTTTACCCAGAGATCGTGTTCGGCGTAGTCAAAGAGCAGCCAAACTTTACGGTCGGCGTGTGACAGAAAAACCTTCTGCAGTGAGATGACGTTGGGATGCTTCAGCTCCCGCAGCAGCTACAAGACACAAAGCCACTCAGGAGACGCAGCACACACTCACTAAAAATAAATCACTCAATCGGTTTAAAATTGATTTTGATAGGCTTTTGTAAACAGTATTGTGTATATCCCTTGTATGCATGACATCACCGTCTTAGTAACTCTTGAGTTTGATGACAGTTGCTTACAAAAAGCTACTCGGTGAAGGTGATTCCGACATAATATAAAAGCCACATGGGAACGGCATGAGGATGTCAAACAGAAACAAAAAAAAAGGAGCAAAGCCAAACTGGCAGTTCTTACTGCGATCTCCCTGCAGGCTGACATGGAGATGCCAGTGCCTTCAATCTGCTTGAGGGCGTAGTCCTTATCATCCTTCCTACAAACAGAGAGAGGCAGAGCAACATCAACACCAGAACAGACCGTGAGGCCCTCTGAGAGCTGCCTGCACAGAAACATAAAGGGGGGGGGGGCGGCGGCTTGGCAGCTGGCACTGGGACTCCAGCCACGTTGCGTTACCTCCTGATTTGTGTAATCAAGCTCACCTCTGAGGCTCGACACAATACAAGGGGAGAGGAAAGCGGCGCTGCACGGCGGCTGGCAAGGGACAAACGGAGCACTGGGACTCGCTCTCACTTTGAACGTATCGTTTGGAACCGCCTCCCTCCACCCAGATCGTCTCACAAACCCATGATTGGTGCTTCCTCGAAGGCCTCGCCCAACCGCCGCGGCACAAAGTAGCTCACAAAGTCCCATAAACAGAAGCCTCCTAAAGTGAAGACCAGCATCCTTAAACGCTTGAGGGATGTTTAGTGTGGTTCAGGCTGCCGGTGCGCCCGGGTCTGTGACAATGGGCCAAGTACGGGCCTGGCAGCTCTAGCTGCCTCCAGTTTCTCACCAGCTCTGGTCCTGGTACACTTGAGACACACTAACCAAGGGTTAGATTACTAACACAGCGGGGACATAAACACAGGGTTTGTAAATGAAGGCATGTGGCCCCCCTGGTGGTCCCAGGGTTTAAGGATCTGACCATGAACCAGTTGGATCAAGTTGGGCCCAGCCATGTACGTTTTTTTCATGATATCTCTCCCCCCAATTGACCAGAAGGCTAAAACAAAAAAACAACAACACACAAAATACACAAACAAGGGAACGAATTTGTGGAAGAGAGAAATAGGAATAACATGACAGACAATAGAAGTAAACACTACTAATCAAACCAAAAGTCAGCTCTCATGTCAGACTCCTCTATAAAATTAATCTGAACCAATCACTGAGATATTTGAATGAAGGGGATTTGAAAATAGACCTAGTATAAAAAACACCCTACATAAAAAGGTCCAACACCATTTAGTTATTTCTGGCTGCACTTGCACCTGCTGTAGGCTCACCAAACTCACCTGGAAAGGATCTTACTTTACCCCAACAAAAACAACGTTGAAACACAACCACAATCCTTCAGCAGAAACACACGACGACAACAACAACGCGTCAGTGAAGTTACACGCGTCACAAAAGCTGCAGCAGCAGCATCCTGACGGGTCACCGGGCACCGGGCACCGGGCCCTTCCTTTCTACACACGGGTCTATAGCAACAAGCCTCGGCTCGTCTGCCTGCGGGACACCAGCCAGAGGGAAGTAAACACACGTCATGTGGAGGCAGCGGGCCGGTGAAGGGGCTTCAGGGCCTGGTCATCAACTCACCCATCTTTTCTCTTCGCCTTGTATACATGGCCGTAAGTGCCTCTTCCCACTTTGCATCCTTCGTACTCGAACAGGTCCTCGACTCGCTCCCTTTCGCCGGTCAGCCTCACCTTGAAGTCATAGTCCATTTTCACCCCCCGACTCCGTTCCTCTCCACCCACCACCACCCCCTTTTTTTTAAAGCGTCGCTTGGGAGGCAACCGGGCTAACTCCGCGAAGCTCGGTTCGATAATTCAGCGAGTTGCCGTCCCCTGCGTGGCGGGTTCTCCCTTCAGCCCAGCTTCCACATCGAGTTTTCGGGGTTAATTGTCGGTACCGGAAGGGATGCGTGGTTGCTCGGATGTGGTCCAGGTAGAAAACGAGCCCGAAGTATGTTCCTTTCTCTTGTCGCTGCGTTTCACTCAGCCGGTATTTGCTCCGAAGAGACGCACTTTGCCTCGGTAGAGAAGCCGTAAGGGAGCACGGCACTGTCGCAAAACGTCGCGAAGGAAGCCCTGCAGCAGAGAAAAGGGTTTAGAGAAAATGGGTATAGAGACATACAGACAACACACCACGTGGAAATTCCTACTCGTTATTATCAGAAATGGTGTTTTCAACTATAACAGCCGTATGTTGAAAATAAGCATATTGTACGATAATATAATTTGTCGCAGTGAAACATATTTCGGTGGTCTAATACAAGTGCATGAAAGTAATATCTGCCTAGATGTTTATGTCTATTACCTCAGTATAACAGCACATATTAAAACATGTATCTTTGAATGAAGCGAATAACATAATGAGTTTTGAGTATGATAAAAATCAATGACGCCTCGTTTAGAAGTAGCACTTTAGGGGAAATTTAAAGTGCGTTATGGGGAAAATAAATGCACTTCAACTAAATCGAAAAACAATACCAACACGAATTAGTTTAAATGGAGTAATAAGTTGCCAAATATTATGTAGGAAAAGGTGAAGGAGAAACATCCCTTACCAAAAGTACAATAAAACAGCAGTCTCAAATTGTCGGTATTAATTCATGCATATCTAAGTACTAATTAATAAATAGTGAATGAATTTTGGGCATTCCCAATGTTAGATGATAGAATCAAATCAAATAAAACAATTCAAATAAAAAAATGTAAGAGTCTCATTAATTTAAGACTTTACATCTAGATCAATGTATAATGTAGTACTGCCTCATATCTTGGAAACCAGCAGTTCCAATACTGCTCTCGATCCATTTTTGACATGTTTTTGCAGATTCGTGTTACCTAGGAACGCATGTGGCAATGACATTTGTTTTTGACGGACTCTCGGGTGTAGCACCACTGGTCCCATCTTGAGAGAGAAGGGAGTGCAAAGCAAACCGTCCATATTACCGCTGCTTTGTCAGGTAGTAAATTCCTTTTAATGTAATTGTCATCTCTTATACAACTGTGTTAGAGTTACGTGGACACTGTGTTTACATTAGCTGCTTGGTAAAACATTTTGTCACATTTATATCCGAGGAGTTTTACAGCCTTACAGCTCGCCGTTGACTCGGCTAACACTAGTGTCGACGGACTGCTATTCGCTTTCGTTAGATGTGCTAATTTGCTAGTGCTTGGTTAGCAACTAAGGAATTGCGCATTCGAAATGACACTTCGCATCTTTGAAAGCCCCTCAAAACTGACTATTGTGTTTGCGTGGAAACGCCTTTAATCATCGCCAGCCATTGATATATTGAATGTGTAGTTCTGTGATAAAGCTGACAGGATTCTTTGTCTTTCCTTCTTTGCCTGCGTTTACATGGAGGAGACCTCCGTTTAGTTGATCGTGGCCCGCCTTTGCAGAGCAGCGATTGGACGGCAGGCTTGTCCGTCAATAGCGCTGGGCTTGCCATTGGTGGCCAACCAGGATGACAACGCCAGTTTGGCTGCTTTATTGCCTGCCTTTAACATGGCCTTCCGTTGCTACTGTTTTAACTTAGCTAACATTAGCTTACATTGAGACAACGTTGTTATCAGGATCTATATATGGCGGTGTCTTACAATGACTAAATTGAGCATTAACCCACAACCCACATTAGATTAGTCTACGGCGCTCGTCTTCGGGTTAAACGTTAGCAAGATTACTGTAGCTTTCTCTTGCTGGTGGAGTCTTTCGGTAGAAAATGGATGGCGTTGTCTTAAGTGTCGTCCTTGACTAGAGATTAGTCATTTTAAGGCTAAGACACTCGAACAATTATTTTTTTTGCGCTGGTTTATCATGCAATCTGGTAAGATATATAGAGCCAGGAAAACGTGCGTTCTTTTTCTTTCCAAAATATATCCAAACAGCTAATACAGATTGAGCAACATAACGTAATCACATAATTAGCAGGCAACGTATTTGATGATGGCTAAACGTGAAGCTACCGCGTGTGGCTTCAGATGACACCCTCACCCCTGACTGACATCCTCACTCATCTGTGGTCCAGCACTTTTCAAGGTGATGGACCCTCCTGGTGGGGGAGACGAACGCCGGAGGCAAGCAGAGCGTCTTCGTCGGGAGGAGGCTTACTATCACTTCATTAATGAATTGAGTGAAGAGGAGTACCGCCTCATGAGGGACAGCAACCTGCTTGGCACCCCTGGTGAGGAAGCACACGTCCTGTCTTGACGTCCTGATTGTGATTGTGGGTGTGGCTTTGCTTCAACGTGCATTCAAAACATTTTCAAGTTAATGCCATATCTTGTGTCACACTGAGTACCAATAATCCCCTCTCACAAGAGGAGCGGCAATCGTTCTTGACGACACGTAACAGCGTGCTCGTGTGTTTCACAGGGGAGGTGACTGCCGAGGAGCTTCGGCAACGTCTTGATGGAGCAAAAGAGCGAATGTCTTCTCAGCCTCGGACCGAGCTGCGCGCGCAAGCCGCCGATTCTGGAGAGCAGCAGGGCGGCAGCGGCGAGTCCGAGGAGAGAGGGGCCGGAGGCAGACGAGTAGCAGGTAGGAAGAATAACTGGTTTTTTTCTGATCTTTCCACATTTTTCTTTCACTAGGCATGACGCAATATGACTTGAGTGAAAGTCACTATTGATTACCAAAGAAGTATGATAAAACATGTATGTATGATAATTGGATTATTACAATGCTCCTACTGATGAAGTTGAGTCTTCTTGAATCCTTTGTCACACTTTTTGTGGGGCATTTATTTATTTGATTGACGTAAGCTTTGGCCAGTTTAAAAAAGTGAGTTTGGTTTAGCCTTTTAATGAATACATTGGAATGGTGATCTTTAAATATATTTAAAACACTCTTGGTGTTGTAAATGGACACCAGGAAATTGCAATCATTTTGGGGGTTTCTTTCTGCAATAACTTTTTATTAGGCGGAATGCCTTGGTTTTGGGAGTAAAACCTTTTTGTTTTTCACAGGGGCCGCAGAGCCTGGAGCCGAACCATCTAATGGTGACTCATTATTGGAGTGGCTGAACACTTTTAGACGCACTGGTAATGCCACTCGCAGTGGTCAAAGTGGCAACCAGACATGGCGTGCTGTCAGCCGGACCAACCCCAACAGTGGAGAGTTTCGCTTTAGCCTGGAGATCAACATTAACCATGATCAGCCAGAGCCGGGGGAACATAATGACACTGTGGACCCCGCAGAGCTGCCGGTGGCTGCCCCGAGCATTACCTCACCTTCCATTCGCACTGCTTCCTCATTCTCCAACCCCCGCTCCTCAACCACGCCACGGCCAGTCCCGTACCCCACCCCTCGCCCCGCCCTCATTAGGAGGATGCAGACACGCCGTACACGCAGTAGCACTACCAGTCTTTTTATGAGCCCCCCTGCACTTCCTGCACCCGTGGCCTCCCCACCCGCTGCTGATAGAAGTGCCACATTGCACTCTTTAGCCCCCACTCCTACTGTTTCCAACCCACCTCTTGATCAAACGACACCGTTGCAACCTCAAGCCCTGAATGCAGAAGTAGTGCAGGGCAGTGATGATATTTCTGCTTCTTTAGACTGCCCCCGTGTGTCCCTGCAGTCTGCATCCCAGGCCCCTGCGGCAGAACACGAATTGCGCGGCAGGAGGACTCGATCACGTGGTCGTGCACGCAGGGCTGCCGTCGGGGGCGGGGTTTCATCCCGCTTGTCAAGGCGCAGTCGTTCCCCCTTGCACAGAATACCTGTGGCCAGTACCACTCCACCGTCAAGTAGTGGTGTCAGTGGCTCCAGCATCCCCCCTATTGAGCCAGGCAGTGGCACAAGCTCTGTTTCCGTGGAGACGGTGGAGGCTGTGGCAGAACCTGCAGCTCTAACGGAGCCCGCAGTAGAGTCAGGAGAGCGCGATAGTGAATCACACGCAGTGGGAGCAGGAAGTTCGGCGGTGCGACGGCACCCAACTATCATGTTGGACCTGCAAGTGAGAAGGATCCGACCCGGCGAAAACCGCGATCGGGACAGCATCGCCAGCCGAACGCGTTCTCGCGCCCGGGTAGCTGAGAATACGGTCACCTTTGAAAGTGACAGTGGTGGATTTAGACGCACCATCTCCCGCTCTGAGCGAGCTGGGATCCGCACCTATGTGAGCACTATCCGGATTCCACTGCGACGTATCAGTGAGACGGGCCTGGGCGAGCCCAACTCCACCGCCCTGCGTTCTATTTTGCGCCAGATCATGACTGGATTCGGGGAGCTCAGCTCCCTGATGGAGACCGAGGCTGATTCAGAGACTGTTGCACCTAGCCACACAGATGCTGGTGTTACAAATAGTAGCACCAGCCCAGCCAGTCGTCTACATACAAGCGAGACCGAAGCTGGCCAAGTAGGCGCCAGCAGGGTAGATCAGGAGAGGGCGGGGCTGGTGGGCGGTGAGGAGGACCAGGTAGGGCAGGCCAGGGTCGGAGGAGCGGTGGTGAGCAGCACAGAGGCACGGCCCACCAGCAGAGACACCAACAACCTGGTAGAAAACGGTACTCTACCCATCCTCCGGTTGGCCCACTTCTTCCTGCTCAATGACGAGGAGGATGATGAACACCCGAGGGGGCTCACCAAAGAGCAGATTGACAATCTATCCACACGTACCTATGGCCAAGCCAGTCTAGAGGGAGAGATAGGTCGCGCATGCAGTGTTTGCATCAATGAGTATGCCCAGGGCAACAAGCTGCGCCGCCTGCCCTGCTCCCATGAATTCCACATTCACTGCATTGACCGCTGGCTCTCTGAAAACAACACCTGTCCCATCTGCAGGCAGCCCATACTTGCAGTGCACCATGACTGATTTGCTCTCAAACGCAACTATTAAGTTCCTGGCTGGCTGAACTGAGCAGACCCAAGTGGGCTTTGCATGTACATGGCGCTTTCATGGTTTGATTTTTTTTTTTTTTTGTTGAAAATATCCATATTGACAAAGTTGAAGAAGGTTGAACCAAAAGTGCAGAAAAGAAGAAACTATAAATGCAGAGAATTTACAAAACTTTATTTTTTTAGACTCTTTTCAGCAACTTATTCTTGTTTTATTGTTTTTGCCATCTCCCGTTTCACTGGTCTCCGTCACATAGCTTAAGAGGCCCATGTCAATGGATGATATTAATGCTTAGGGATCTCCTGAAGTCGCTGCTGACACTTTAACTCTTTAATGTCTGATACATGTGACCTCTCCTTGTCACAACCGGTCCACACAAATCACTTGACCTGCTTCATTCAGTATAAGCTGTAAATAACTCACCACTGCTTGTATTTTTATAATTTTGATCCAAGCAGTTCCTCACATGCAATGTGTTTAGAATAGAAGCAGGGAACATCATTTTTCACATTCACCATTTTAACGCTTTGACATTTTAAAGTGTCCATCGGCAGTGGGATATAAAATTTCTAATTTATCAGGATGTGTGTATGATGTATGTATTTAATTTTGAAATAAGTTTTATTCTGTGTGCCCGGTAGTATTTGTTTAAGCTCTTTCCATGCATACACTTCTGTATAATTGCAATGCAGGATTAATCTTTAAAAGTCACTGACTAAAATCAGCCACTTTCAAACCATAAACATCAGCCATATCAGCAGCACACTTCTAATTAAACGTAGAAGAAATCTGATAATCAGGAATTCAGTGATGTCATTTAGGATGAGTTGTGCAATACGGAGAGAAATAACAGTATTGATTTTGCTGTTTATTGTTGTTTACATTGTAATGCCTGATTATCATCTCCACTTAAAACAGTGTTGTTTACCTTAAAATCAAAGTTTCCTGGGTTCCCTGGGTTGCTGTTGCTATTGCGGATACACACCTGAGAGACGCCGAGGGACTTGTCTCGTTGCGTACTGAGCCCGATACGTCTGCAGACCAGGACCTGGAGCCTAGATCTGAAGAATACAAATTGATTTTCTGGAGTTTTACAAACTGCATCTCCCAAGTCATCTTCACGAGATAATTGACACAGTGGTCACTCAAAAACTACAATTTTAAGATTATGTTAACACACCTTTATTGTCCGTCACTGTGCATCTCTGTTCCAGACCAAGACATGAATGAGGCAGTTAGTAACATGATATTCCTGTATGAGCGTTATTGTTTTTCTTCATGTCACATGTGAAGATGTGGAAATTTCCAGTGTAGCACAGGTGACTTTACCACCTAGTCAGTGTGTTGCCACTAGGGTCGATTTTAAACACCATCAACAGTCCACAGGCGCTGCTACACCTCTGCAGATAACATGTCACTAATAAAACTGCAGGAATGACGTAGTGAGAGTGGAGAGAGTTTGTATGGCTTAATTGTGCGTGTGTGTGTTTGTGTGCATGTAAGTTTGTGTGTGTGCTGAAGTAAAGGTCCAGTGTTTCAGTGAACCTGGTTCTCAGAAGGCTTTTGTTCAATTTATGTCCAGCTTGGAGACTTGGAGAGGGTTGAGCTCAGAAGTGAATATTTATTCTGTTTCTATTTAATAATATGGAAAAATCAATTTTTGGAAATATGTATTATGTTACAATGTGATGAGAGTTAACAATTAAGATAAATATGTTACTATGTAATAAATTGAAGACATGAGTTTTCTTCTCTGCTCCTTAACAATGGAATAAAATACAGCTTTGCTATGCCTGGAAATGCGGAATGTAGGGTTCATGTGTGTGCGCGCGCTAACCTGCAGCGACCGAGACCAACGGCTGATTGTGTTGACCGTTAGTTCAGCCATATTGGGACAAAAGAGGCCTCCACGTTCGTTAGGCAGAGTGGATTTAGCCCTGGATTGGTGGATGTATAATCGCCGTAAAGCCGTCCCCGTTGGGTGAGTGTTAGCTAAATAACAATTCCGTTAATATAGTTCAAGATATCTATAAACGTAACGCTAGCTAATAATGAATTTGACGCCCTTTCATTTTTAACGGTTAGCAGTTAACGTTAAATTACCCATTCTTCATCTTAACAAATAACGATATAATTTTAAGTACAACGTACCCACAACAGTGGAGGATATCTTGACTCGATCTAGTTTTTCCCCAAAGTAAAACTTTCATTAAAACAGAAACTACTATACGAAAACATGTCACGTTATTAGTTTTGAATAAATGTATAAAATTACATAAATATAACCTTAACTACATATATATTTAACGTTGTACAAGTTAACGTTACGTCAATTTTAGTTTGAGCCCAAAGGCCGGTGCGCGGATTCGTCTCATCATACGATGCACGTGACTTGCACGGTCACCTGTGAAAAAGCTTTGCCTACAGGGAAGAACCGGAAGTTGTCATCCAAATTAAAGCATTATTTTAATTATACTGTTGATTTCATTTGTTCAAACCAGGATTAAAACGAGTAATATCTTTAACTCATCAAGAGAAAAAAACAGCAATATTGTTTATTTTACTCGTATTAACAACAATCGTCAACATAGTGACACAAAGGCTGCGTGTGGATGCATTCCGACCTCTCTCTTAGCAAAATGTGTCACCCTTTACATGAACTTCTAGTTATCTCAAGTCTGCTCTTAGTGAATGTAATTTATTCAAATATAAAATGTTAAAACAATAATCAAAATATTTTGCTAGCATTGTTTTCATTGAGACGCCAGTCTACTGTACTTTATTTTGAAAGCAGTAACGGGAAGCGGCGCGTTCTTCAGTGCGTCTGACTGGAATGTGGCCGAAGCTGCCGTCTCCATAACATCACCTTGTCGGATCAGCTGAAAAATAATGATTTTCCAGCAGCAGAAGCAGCAGCGACAGAAGCAGCGACCGCAGACCGGGTCCGGAGAAGCGTTTTCCCGCTGCGTCGCTGAGCCGTGAGCATGCCACCGCTCCGGCCTCCTCTTCTCAGCCTCACCGACACTCGTTCGCCCTCAGCAAGATGTATTTCAACCGGAGACCCAAGAAAATACACAGTGAGGGAGGTAAGCTGCGAAATTTTTGAAAAGATTTGCTCGATCGAGGTCCCGCCTGCCTCAAAGTGTTGATATGTGTTGATGTTGACACGCCTGTAATCGTATCGGATATAGCGGCCTTTTATATACTCGTGCGTATTTGATCTGTGCTTGGCGTAACAGCGGCTCGTCCTGGACTGCGGCACGCATGTGGGGTGAGATGCAGTAAGCCTATCGATGTCTACCTGTTTAGTCTCGCTCATACTTTTTTATTTTTTATTTTGACACCGGTTGGGGATGCAAGGGCAAACTGACTGCAGGTACCTGCTATCACGAGTAGAGAATCTGCTGTGCCTTACCACCACGAAAACATAACAACATATGTATTTTGAATGATCAATGTGACCTTAGTACTCATACATACTGTATTTCCCATACCATTATTACAGTATTATGACATATAATTTTATCTTGGCATATAGACATCATGCATTGCTTCATACGGGCTACTTTTGTATGTATTGGCTTTCTTTAATCTTTCCATATATAGAATGAAGGAATGTTCATATAGATCAATCAATCAATCAAAATGTATTTATTTAGCACTTTACAAAACCAGCAGGTTTCCAAAGTGCTTAACATCAGAAACACATGTCATAAAATTGAAAGAGCGGGCATAGAAAACAGTAAAATCAGAAAAGGATTACCCAGAAACAAAAGAATGAAATTGTCACACCACTGCTACGTATCAAAGGCCAGACGAAACAGATAAGTTTTGAGTTTGGACCTAAAAAGAGCTACATCTGTGATAGTGCGAATATCAGTAGGTAACTTGATATAGGAGGTAGATCAGTCGAAGAAGAGCCTATTACCTTGCCGACTTAAGACCCACGTGACCGCTTATGCCTGGCGGGAAATGAATCTTACCTGATCTGACTCTGGATGCAAATGCCGAGGTCTGTATTTAAAGCTCATCATTTTACTCCCTCGTGTTTTGGGAAGATTATGTTCAGGACTGCACAGAGGGTGTGTATCTGCTTAATGCTGTAAACCGAGCCGGGCTATACTCATGTCACTTGTAAGAAAAGTGCATCATAATTGCCGGAAATGAAGCGTTGGAGAGAGGATGAGAATAATTTGACAAAAATGATCAAATCATTTCACACATCGCAAACAGACATTAGATTGGATTGTCCTGGGAGAAATGACTGTGTTGGCCTCATCCCGGGGGCTTTGAATGGTGACTGGCATGTTGTGGGGCCCAACTGCTGTTGTGTTTTGTGTGTGTGGCTGCGTGGCTCACGCAAATTCCAGAAATAGAAAGCCGGGCAAATTGTGAACATAATTAAAGCGCCAACTCGGCCACACCATCTTCAGTTATTCAGATATTTTTATGTTATTAAAAGAGCACCATCACCACTTGATTTTTGAACACTGAGTGGGAAGCAGACTTATACCAGAAGGGGTATACGCACTCAGCACCAGTTTCAACAGGTAAAAGCTTGCTTTTCTGACGGTATTGTAACAAAGACATTCCAAAAAATTAATTACACAGCTATATGTTGTTTTTATATGAATGTCTTTTGTGCTCTTTTGAACAAGTCTGGGGAAGGTCCAAAAGTTGTGAAAGAGCATTCACTGTTTTCCATATGTAAAGCATAGGGAGGAGTACCTCAGCCGGTTGATACATGTGGCCCCTCCTGGATTCCTGTTGCTGTCTGCACTGTAATCTCTTGGAGCCTGACCTCCTTGATGCTTTGCCCCAAATAGCATGCAGCCATAACCTTGGTGTTGATGGAGTTTCAAAGAGCACCTTTTTATCATGAGCACTCACAAACACATTGATTGAAAAGGCACATCAAACCGTTTGTAGTGAAGATGTCTTCCAGTTTTTTGCAGATCGTCTTTGACAGCCCACTTCATTTGTATTTGAATGTAAGGGCACATCTTGTTCCTGTGCTGATGTGTCTAGTCATCCAACTGTCAACAATACTTCTGTTTTGGAAAGATAATGAACGGTTGCTGTGGCTGCCAAGCTAAGGACGGTGCCATTTGGGAGATAGCGGGGCCAAATGAATTGCAGCATTGCATGTACTTTTACAAGTTGGACACAAGGGGGCTCTCCTGCACAAGCTATAATGCTGTGACTACTTCTGTGTACATCTGTCATACAAGCAGGCCGGAATCCAATCGCACTATTGATGCATGCTTCAAGCAGTGGGCACCTACTGCTCAGCTCCTGACACGTGGGGTGTGTTGTGTGCGGTATACGTGTATTGACTTATTGTTTTCTGTGTTGTTTTCTCCTGCCGCGGCCTGTTTGGTGCCCACAGAGCAGTTAGTGTTGACCACCATTAGGCAGGAGGCTTCTAAGCTCCAGGACCCGGGCGAGGTCGCTGGCGCTGCAATGCCTTCGGGCCTCACAGACAGGTTTGACAAAAGTGAGTTTGCTCGAACCGGACTGGACTGGCGCCACTTTCGTGTCCGGAGTCCCCAAAGTGCATGTGGCCCAATGCGCTAAAAGCCGAACCTCCGGCCCTCAAGAGCTACAATGTCTGGTTCCCTTACTGAAGTATCCCTTTGGTTCTTGTTTGAAAGGGTTAATACATGATATTGCTGCTGTGAATTCTGAATAATCTGTAGCTCCTCTGGGCCTGGAGTGGTTAATGCTGGGCAAGAATGAACCCTTCTACTGCATGTGCTTGTAGGTAGTAGGGTGGCCACCACTCAGACAATATCAATATGCACTGGGCTCCTTTGGCAAAATGTTTCATATAACCACACTGTAGAAGACAGAACATGCATGGTTGAATAGAGCATGTCCATTAACACTGCTGCATGTTGGACACGTTGAGTGACTAAGATGGATTTCGAGAGGGGGAATGGGAGGGGCTGCATGTTCGGGCCTTGCATGATTTCCGGTGTTTGAGATGTACGTATGTATGTTCATCTATGTGCGTGTGGGCTGCGGTCTCACCTGTAGGCTTAGCAGGTTATGGATTAGCAGCAGGTGAAGTTGCAGAGCAGTCACAGAGGGGATTATCATACTCTGATCGTAAGAGGCTTTCTCGCCTTACCTTCTAGTTACTGAGGCGAATGGACCCAGTGGGAATGCTCGGGGCTCGGTCCACCGGGACCTGCGAATAGGGCCGCCCGCGTGTCGCCTGGGAGACCAACGCGGCTATGGGACGCAAGGCTCGCCAAGGCGGACGGTGCTCTGTTGGTAATGTTTTTCTGACCAAACAGTAGGATTGTGGGGTGGACAGAAGGATGTGGGAGGAGATGTTTTTTTTAGTCATTGCAATTTTGACCGGGCAGTACTACTCAGACTACATACTTGGGGGGGGGGGGCGATACCTTGTTACATTGCTGACTGATTCTTCATTCGCATGCGAATATCTGTATCAGCAAGAATAGTTAGTGCTTGGATCAAATTTGCAGATTATATGCTACTCTGATTTAACCCATTTGTATTACAAATGTTTTAACAGTTGCATGCAGCCAAAGTACTTTTCCTTAGTGTGGCTTGTGGGGGTTGGTGCTTTGACAGCTGGGGATAATTGAAGTTATTCTAGCATAACTGCTGTTATGATTAGTAACTATTATCCCTCTGGCTCATTTCGGCTCTGGGCTGTTAAGTACAGAACTAACAGACGTTATTAAAATAAACATGCACGCATCATTGAAGCTATATTTGGGCCATTTAAAACACAATTCTGGTCGTCGCGCTAACTGGCAGCCGCTGAGGGAGATGCCGTGGTGGTGGCTGACGTGTGAGCCAGTATTTTTTTTTTTTGGTGAGGACTGGGGACGTGATGCGAGGCGGGCCGTGTGGTGAAATATGCCCTGCCATACCAGGAAATGAGGATGAATTATGCAGCGGCCTCCATCCATAATTAAGAAGCCTGGCCTGCTTTTTAACGGTGAAACTTTGGCCTCAGGCCTGGGCAGCTTTGACTAAAGCTCGAGACCGTAAGTTATTACAGTATAATAAGATTTATGAAGCTTTGATTAGTGACGCTGTCTTCACATGCCCTGTGTAATGGATTAAAATGTCTGCCTTTCCTCAGGCTGGATTGCTCATGTTCGGCTTTCTGGAACAGGTGATTTCATCTGCTCATTGGAAAAAGTGCTGGCTAATTAATGCGTTGGACAGTTTTTGAAAGAGGACACCATTGGGTACCTGGAAGTGCTCAGCTAGCAAGGTGCAAGATCAGAGGGTTTGTTGAGGCCGGATCAGTCCAGTCTTACCTGGTGTGGCTGCAGGTTGCCAGACCTGTGGCACCTGTCCGGCTAGCCTTGGTGCTTTGTGTGAAATGTATTTGGCTATGCTCTGCTGGGCGTCACTGCTGTCTCATCAGTGGCGCATCAGTACTGAGTTATGGCGGTGACTGTGCCGTTACCTGCATCGGAGATGAGTAACCAACGCATTGATGTCGTCAAAAAATAAAAATCGCCACTGAGAAATCCGTGATTGATCCCCCTGGTGGGGTGAAAAGTTGGAGGTGAAGGTGGGGAGGGCTGCCGTTAAGACAGGCGGCTGTGTTAAAGAGTACAGTAAGTATAGCGTAGAAGGATCACAAATGAAGGGGTAGAAAAAGTTCTCCAGGAAGAAATAAAGGTATGAAATAAATGCTTTGTAACAGAATAAAATAAAAAACTTGATTTATGTATAATCCTCATAATCACTCGCTATCTTGATTGACCCTGGTGCCATTTGAAGTGTGGAGTTCTGTGATTGGGGTTTATGGCTCTGTTAGGTCCAGAGGTAACAGCTTAGTCATAGATGTAGGGATGAGGGATAAGCGTTTTATAATCATTTTGAGTGGACTTTGAGTCCTTCTCTCGGCTTCATTCAGACACTTTGTGGTCTGGTCTCGTTTGTTTTACAAATCTATGCACAGATTGGAGTTCTTGACAGGGTTTAAGCTTGTCTAACGTCAAAAACGGGTTTCTTTTGCAGAATGTCAACTGGATATAATACCGGAAAGTTTACCCTCTAATAAATAAAAAGTTTAAAAAAAACATCTGAAGAACTGCAAAGTTGCACTGAAACCAATGATGCGATTATTGCAGTCTTTCCCTGTAGGCACACACAAGTTTTATCGGTCATTCTATGGAAAAGCTGAGGCCTGATGTGTCAGCGGTGATAATAGCTCATCTCGACTGTGTTTTGTCTGAGTTACTTTACAATTCCTCTCTCCCTTTGGAACAAAAGCTTGAGTGGAATATAATGCTATTTTGGTTATTGATGAGTAGAGAGGTGTGACCCTATAGTGCTGCAGAAATAGAGTTTCAGGACTGTGGAAATTCAATCTGCTAAACCCTGATGGTGTTTATTCGTTTCTAATTTATTTATGCAACTAGCCTGTTGTTGATTTATATTGCAGCCATGTTCACAGACAACAAACACACACACACACACACACACACACAACGCACAGATCCCAAGAAACAATACAACACAATGACAACGCAAACACATAAGAATTGGTATAACAATAATAAAACCACTCAATGTTTACTCCCAATGGCAGCAGAATAGGCACACTAGTATTATCAGAATAATGAGGATTTTGGTCATTAGATGAACCAGTTACCTGGCTACACATGCTACTGTAGCTGTAGTAATTTAAACATACGCTGTCTATGCAAACTAAGGAGAAATATCTGAAGTTCAGAGACCTGTGGCGGGTGCAGCACAGTAAAGGGGGAAGCGAGCTGATCTCTTGATGGATGGTAGGTGCCTTGCGGATGTCATCCGATCCATCTGGGCCGACCACCGCTAGACCTTGAGGCGTCTGGCCCTTTAAAAGCGGAGCGGCCGGCTCTCGCCCTTCCGCAGAACCGAGGGAGCGCCATATGGCTCCTTCTTGTCCTCTGCACTGGCAGCTGTGAGCCCGCTCGACGTCACAGTCCGAGGACAGCAGGGACTTCAGGTTCAACTCGCATCCAGATCGGGACTTCCTCCGGGGCGGCAGGTGGCCAGATGACACGGCCGAGGAGCTCACCGGCGCCCGGGAGCCGTCTCTCCCTTTAGGCCGAACGCGGAGAGGGGTGCCTGCTGGGTAAACTGTGCGACCGGCTAAACTGTCTGCGATGCCCTCGTATACCCCGACACCCCTCCATTCGCCCCCTCCCCTTTTTTTCCCACGAAAAAGAGATACAGGCTACGCATTGTCCCGCCATTATAAGCTGGCCGCTCCAGGAGCTCACGCGTGGGGCGAATGGGAGGCGATCACGACGCGCTCAATAAAGAAATGGGTGGAGATGACAAAGCCGGGCGGGCAGGAGGCAGGGAGGGAGGGGGGGGGGGGCGGTTGAATTAGCGCCTTGCATCCCCTTCTGTCACTAGCCTATTAGCCTATTTGCTAAACGCCAGCCGCGATGCGTGCGTTGGTTGTGTAGATAAAACAGACAAACCATGTGTGTTTGTTCGCCATTGTGCATCACTCAGCACATCCATTATAAGCGGGAGGGGGGGGGGGGGGGGGGGCGTGGGCGTTGCGAAACAAGCGTGTGTGTGTGTGCGCGCATCGACGGAACCTGCATAATAACAGTGAAAGACAAGGGCGGCTGATTGTAACGGGACGCGTCATTCGATCAAGCACGCCGGCTTCAGCGCACTCCAGCAGACAAGCCTTTGGTACTGAATTGGTCGCCTTCGTTTTTTGAACCGTAAAACACGTCTCCCGTCCATCTCTCTCTCTCTCTCTTCCTCTCTCTCTCTCCTTGTCTCTGTCTCACTGCCTCACACTCACTCACTCACTCAGCCTCGCCTCTCTCTCATCAATCCAACGGTGCAGGACCTGCTTGCTCGTCCAGCGGTTACCGAAAGGCAGAGGATGAGATGTCCGGGACCACCTCCCAGGCGGACCCCGTAGACGGCACCGCGCGGACGGTGCTGCTCAACTCGCCACAGAACACCAAGTTCTGCGACAACCACGTCAGGTAGGTGCCACGGAGCTTTCACCGACCTAACTGACTGGCTGCAAGGATTTGCACAGTGCACCCGGACAAATAGGGTCTCACTTGGTGAAAAGCCAATAGGCAATGGAGAGTGGGCTGGAATTGAACTGATTTGAATGTTTTGTTTTCCCAGAAGGTTTAAATCTGTGCTTAATAAACTACGGCAAAGTAAAGATGTCGGCAGACTAATGAAACCTGTGGTTGCTCATCTGATACTTTGTGTTTGTTCATTGAGTGATAAGCTCATCGTGACTATATTTACTTTATTACAAGCTGTTTGCCTTACTGGGATCAGAGTGCATGGTCAGCTTGGGGGATTCTGTGTCTTGCTAAAGGACAATCTAGATATTTACTTTGGGGCTTTACATCGCTTTAGTCAGGTTGAAGGACAACCTAGTCCGGCCGGTTACTGCGTTTTTCCTTGCCGGCGTGGGACGGTTAGACTTTGGACCGGGTTGAATTTGCTTTCGTTATCTCCCCGCTGAAACTATTTTCATTTCACAGAAACTGAAATGGTTTGTTTTAGAATATGACCGTTTTTCCAGTGATATACGTACGTATAAGATTCTCCTAATAACTCACCCATTGGGTTGCAACCCGACGGGTGAGGCTGAGCTGAATCGCATTGCAAAGTGCTTGGCTTAACAACTTTACATTACCACTTAATCAATACTTCCTAAGCAGTAATGAATATTTAAGGATGCCAATGAAAGTAAGGTCACTGCACTTAGCTGTGTTTACATACATTTCATCAAGGGCTTTCTCTGTTTTCTCAGACAGTTGAGGGGCAATTTTATTATTCGTTCTGTTCATCATAGTAGACCATAAGTCAAGGACAAGAGTGTGATTATTTCACGCAGTGTGCGAATGTGAACTTGAATTACCTGCTGATATGTAGTTTAGGTCAAAGGTGGGGTTATGAGCAGGGCTGAACACCATGTGTTGTGGTCCAGATGTCTCTTTTGTAAGCATCACCCTACCCGTCATCTATGTATGTTTTGGGTGTAGCTTTTGTCGTAAATACAAATTTTCAGTTGGGGGTCAGACTGTTTGAATTACAGGGACAAAAATGTAATTTGTACCTTGTAATTACCTTTTTATTCATTCCATTTGTACGGACTAACTGTGTCTAGCGCCGTAGGGAGCGCTGCGCTTAGGTTGTGTGAGTTAAGGGCTTGTCGTTAGTCTGCTGACATTCACTGGTCTGACATTACTGTTGGGAGATTTCATTTCACTTTTAAAAGAGCCATTTTTTTTAGCTTTACAAATTAGATTAAAGCAAGTGCTGCCTGGCCCATCTGATTGGATCGCATGTGGCCTTCCACAGCACTCTGGCTCTATGTGGCTGCCCTCTGATGTCTCTCTATTCCTGTAACTCTTGTGTTTATGTTAGAAAGGTTCAATAGCCCTTATTGATTTTTCTTAGATTAAAGCCATGTAGCTTCTATCCGTCCACTCAACTCACCTCCTCTGTGTTCCCTCGGCCATCCACATACATATTTCAGTGTATGTAGTTGAGTTGTGTTCATACAAACTAAGCATTAGTGCTGCTCGTCATTGCACAAATGTAGTAAAGTAACCTGCTCTATAATTCTGAGGTTTCACCGAATCACCCAAGCTCCACTATGTTGATGTTTCAAATCAAGCTTGTTTTAGATAATAGAACTGACAATTATTTTACAAATACTTGTAGTTTGAGCAAACCCTCCAGCATCCAGTGTTGTTGTAATATACAGAGAATTTTTTGTTTAAAATAAAAAACATGACATGCCACACAGCTGCATGGGAGCATCACCCCTGCAGCTAGCAGCTGTTAACACCATCCGTAGGAAAAACTAGGAATCCGCCTAGTTTCTGTGTGTATGCATGTGTGTGTTGAGTCTTATTGAACTTATCTTTGATTAAATTAAGGGAACTTTATCTGCCGGATCTTAGGTGTAGTATCAGTAGCTCTGGGGTATTCAGAACATCAGGGTCAGGACACAGTGTGTGTGTGTGTGTGTGCGCGCAACAGACAAACAGCTGTTGTCACTCCGCTTTCCGTGTAATGTCCTGCCCTTTGTAGTCCTTTGTCTGTAAGTGAGGCAGACGGAAAAAGCGGTCAACAGTTCATCTCCTAGGAGATGGTGAACTGTGATGGAGCGGTGCACGAACTTGATACACTCACACACGAAACACACCCTGTCCATTAAACAAATGCCTCGAACTTTTCACTCAAGCCACACACGGGAAACCAAACTAAACTGAGAACAAGACAGGGTTGACTTGAAGATCAATCTTTTTTCTTATTTTTAACTTCTCTAAAAGCTCTTACGGAAGCTCCTGGCTATAACCGGGCTAATCAATAATGTTCTCTGATCATTGCAGTTGACTGACAGACACGTTGAGGTTGCCAAGGTTTCTTGCACCCATTTTTTTGAGTGCTTTGTCTTCATTTAGATGGCTAGATTAAAAGTCTCTGCCCTGTTTTATAGGCGTGACGTGTATGCAACCAATAATGGCCCAGTTGGCCACCTCTGAGCCCAATTGAGGGTTTTTAATAGATTTGCTGCAACTCAAATTTACTTGGTAATTCAACCTTTTAATGTAGCGCTGTGTAACGCGAAAGAAATCATTGGCACACAGATTATGGCTCTGCCCGCCTCCTTCTGTCTGAATGTAAACAATGTGTTTAATCTCCTTTTTGTCTTCCTTTCAGTACCACCAAGTATGGCATTCTCACCTTCCTACCTCGGTTCTTGTACGAGCAGATCAGACGGGCAGCCAATGCCTTCTTCCTGTTCATCGCACTCATGCAGGTAAACTCTTACTTAGTGTGATTCTGTGGCATTTATGCTGTACGGTCTAAATCCTCTTAAGGAGTTTTTTTTATATAACATTCCAGGATTTACCACATGTCCAGCTATTTTCTTGTCCAGTTGTTTTTGAGACTGCAAAAGTTGAGATGTGTTGCATTGGGTCATATCACAGGATTGACTGAATATATCAATACGTATTTATTAAATATAACAATCGTACTCATGAGGAATTAAAGATGACATGTTTTCTTTATTACTCATTTCCCTCCTACAATAACAATTCAATAGTTTCTAGACTGAAAAAATACATCTGCTAATAAAAAATAACCACTTATCCAACTCTCTAGTCTCTACCTGATGACACATTGAAAAAAATATTCTTCTACTAACATGGGAGGAGAACTTTTCCTACTCATGAATAGTGGCACCACCTTCCATCAAGGCTCTGCCGACCCGTCCTAGAGACATTATACAGAACACTCCTTTTGCTCCGCCGCCTTGTGCCATTATTGTGGTGGTGCATTGTGGGGGCTTTGATTCTGATAGCTGCCTCTCTACCTCCCGACCAGCAAATCCCCGACGTGTCGCCGACCGGTCGCTACACCACTCTGGTGCCGCTCATCTTCATCCTCACGGTGGCCGGCATCAAAGAGATCATTGAGGACTACGTGAGTAGCTTCCCCCACCGCCGCTCGCTATATGACGTTGCTCCTTTTTCAAAATGACAGGAGAGGAGGGCTGATGCATTCTTATGTGACAACAGCTGACGCGTCATTATCCTTTTTTTTTTTTATTTATAGAAAAGACACAAAGCGGACAACACCGTGAACAATAAGAAGACGACAGGTAACGTCTGCGTGCATGCGCTTGTTAGTCTGCGCCGGGTCCGTGCGCTGCCCCCTGAGCGTGCTCCTGTCTATTTGTCTGGGTTTTGTTTTCCCCTTCACGGCCGGCTGAACGGCTGTTGTCTGTCACTCACTGTGTCGCGGGCCTCAGACAAAAAGTTTAGTCCCCATGAATACTGTACGAGTGCTGCTCTATAGGTTGACTGACGGCCTGTGTTGTCCTTGTCTCTCAGTGCTGCGCAGCGGAGCCTGGCAGACGATCATATGGAAACAGGTATCGCTTGTCATGGCGGACTTCGTCTCTCTCTCTCTCTCTCTCTCACTCACTCACTCACTCATCACTCCTGTGCTTTGCCTTTTATCCCTCTACCGCGTCAGTTTAAACACAGTTTAATGGCACAGGCGAAATGAAAAAAATCCTCTGTCGCCAGCGTGAAAATTTTTGCATAAAAAGATGCATAAAAGAAATAACAAATTTAGAAATTCAAACTAAATAAAAGAAAATGGTATCATTTTTAAATTAGGGATTAACCAATTAAATGTTTTATTATACAATTGTTTCATTTGCCTCATGGAGCTAAATTTCTGTCTCAGAAAGTAGATTTTCTACTCTTTTGACTTCCATGCAGGACTTTATGTGTTCCACTTCTAGTTCCTACACTTTAGTCGCTCAGTCTGTGTTTTTGGAGGATCCGTTGGTGATCCCTGACAGGAAAAAGATACTCTTACAAGCAGTATTTCTTTTTTGGGCCAGATGGCAAGTTCTAATATTTCACATAGACATGCGTCGTTGGTTTAATGACCAGGTTTTATGCAGCTCATTAAAGCCAGTTTGTTTTATTTTATTTTCACACAAAGCTCCGTTCAGTGAACTCGCTATCAGGTTTTTCCCAGTATTTTGCATGATCACTGTATGTTCTGGTACAACAATGCACAACTGTGGCCTTGTTCTTGGATGTACTCATTAACTGAGTCCAGCTGTGTATAGCCATGCTCCAGCAGGTCAAATCAAATCAAACTTGGGTCCTTGTTTTGTGGTGTAGAGAAGGAATGTAGACCCCATGTTATTCAAGGTCAAAGAAGGTGAAGGAATTTGTTCCAGCTGCCCCGTTGATTCAATAATGTCTACATTAAACAAAGGTGGTTACAAGTTTCCCAGAATGCTCCCCTTTAAGAACTCTAATATAAAGGCCATAATAACCTCTCCCAGTTTTTGAAAATGTATTTTTTTGCAAAAACTGCATTTTTGTCAGGCTAATATTGAATGGCTTTTTTTCTCTTATCCGTGTCTACATTCTTGCATCCTGATCCAAAAAGTATAAGCTATGCACTGCTGGGCTCACTGTCACTTTGTCTGAAGTCTTCCTCTCTTTCTATATGGCGCCTGTTGGTCGGTATCTTATTAACCGATCCCTTGTCTCCCTCCTTTATATCTCCCCTTCTAACACCCCTCTTTTTCTTATCCCTCTCCCCCTCTCTCTCACGCTGTTGCACTGCTGCATTCTGCCCACAAGGTGGCAGTAGGAGACATAGTGAAGGTGACCAATGGCCAGCACCTTCCAGCTGACATGGTCATTGTGTCCTCCAGGTTAGGCCTCAGTGTGTATGGGTGTGCATGTTTGTGTGTGAGCACGCATGTGCTTTTAAATATATTTATCGGTTAACATTTGCGTTGTAATTGTTTGTTGTGTATTAATCTACTCTTTAAGGCTCCAAATAATGCGGCACTTTCCTTATCAATCAATTTGTTGACTGGTCTTTTGATCAATCGTTTCAATATATGGAAAAATGTAGTGATTTAATTCCAATCTGACTCGCAGAATTGTTTAAAATTTGATAAACTGTCATAAACCTCAACATTTTGTGAATTCACGAAAAGGAAGCCTTTTTAAATTCAAAGAGGTCATTAACTGGTTTCTTGATGATGGATTAGATCCATGATTTTATTTGCTACGCCTGTTCTCTCCAGCGAGCCGCAGGCCATGTGTTACACTGAGACCTCCAACCTGGATGGAGAAACCAACCTGAAGATCAGACAGGTACGACGCAGGATCTGAGCACTGCGTTTGGGGAGATTTCACATGGAATAGATTCTGCACGTTGTTCTCTAATTTAGGTTTTTAGTATGTGTTGGTTTTTATAATTATTACAGTGAGGATGCAGATCAAACAATTAATGAATGATGTTAAACTGTCTAAATTGCTTTTTCAGACCTGTAGCAAATGAAACTTTACCTCACCGATAAGGCCTGATCACATTTTTTATAGTGTTTGACCAGATTTCTCTGATGACCCTTGCTTTTCAGTAATGAACTTACTGTATATAATCCTGACCAGCCATATTTTATTGTCCCCAGGGTCTCTCACTCACGGCCGCTTTTCAGACCCTGGAGGATTTGATTGCGCTCTCTGGTCGTTTGGAGTGCGAAGAACCCAATAGACACCTGTACGACTTCACCGGCACACTGCGGCTGGAGAACCAGAAGTGAGCATTTTTTAGTTCTTCGTTCATTTAAAAGTTACCACAAGAAAACGTAAAAATGTTTGCAAAGTGACTCAACAAAAGAAAACATTCTTTGTAATGCCAGAAACTTCCATCTGAATGCATTAAACAAACCTACAGGTTGTGTTCATCTATCATGTTTTCTATTCCTTTGCTCCTCTCAGTCCAGCTCCTCTGGGTCCAGACCAGGTGTTGCTGCGCGGCGCCCAGCTCAGAAACACCCAGTGGGTTGTGGGAATTGTTGTCTACACTGGCCATGACTCCAAACTGATGCAGGTAAACCCGTCGAAATACAACACTTGAAAAATCCCAGCTTCGTGACAAAATTGATTGAATATTTTTAAGAAACTTAATAGGACTTATTTAGGGCTTTTAACTGCAGGGATGTATTCATAACTGGGAGCACAATCTTTGTGATTATTGGCACAGTCTTTTGCCGAATTTGTCTTGTAATTATACATTCAAATTAAAATGAAGGCTGCTCCAAGTGGACCTCTTCCCATAGAAAGTATTGCAACTCAACAAAACCGTGCCATCATCCAGCATCGCCTTGATGCCAGTGTCTTGGTGTTGTATTCATTCACCTGTCCACCCGCCAGAACTCCACTAAGGCACCACTGAAGCGCTCTAACGTGGAGCGGGTGACCAACATGCAGATCCTGGTTTTGTTTGGCATCCTGCTCGTCATGGCCCTGATCAGCTCAGTGGGCGCAGCCATCTGGAACGACAAACACACTGAAGATTCCTGCTGGTACCTGTCCAGGGCTGGTGAGGATACACATGCATGCAAATATTGCATTTCACAACCAGTGGCTCAGATCTCCCAACGGTAATGGTTTGGCATTAATACGCATTTTACAGGTCAGGGAATAAGTTGACGTTTTTTGTTTTGTGTAGGTGACATCTCCACTAACTTTGCATATAACCTGCTGACATTCATCATCCTGTACAACAACCTGATCCCCATCAGCCTGCTGGTCACTCTGGAGGTGGTCAAGTTTACACAGGCCCTCTTCATCAACTGGGTACGGGCTATAAGTGCTTTTTCAATCAACTTACTGTAAGTAACATGTCAGATATTTCTGAGTTCATTTGCGTTTGTTGTATTTTCATCCCCTCAGGACATGGAGATGTACTACGCAGAGACGGACACGCCGGCCATGGCTCGAACTTCAAATCTTAATGAGGAACTGGGCCAGGTCAGTGTCCCCCCCCACCCCTTCATAATCAGTGGCTTTAGGGTGGAAATTAGGAATGCTCAGGTTGACCCTTACCGACACATCTATACACATCTGGTAAATACGCTGCATTAGCTCACATTACCTTTTTGGATTTTCCAGGTGAAGTATCTCTTTTCCGACAAGACCGGAACTCTGACCTGTAACATCATGCACTTCAAGAAGTGTACTATTGCGGGAATTACATATGGGTCAGTCATTTCTTTTTTTTATTCATTGTGAATTAATTATTGCCTCTTTGCTCTGCTTAAAATTAACTGAGATTGCCATTGAATGCCTCTAAAAATTAAACCAATAATCTCTCCCGGCAGAAACCTTGTAATAATTTGCTCTTATTATTTCAAATAATTGAACTAACCAACTGATGACTCCTTTTCCAACTCATGATCATTCACTGCAGCCACTTCCCTGATCTTGACTGTGATCGTTCAATGGATGACTTCAGGTCAGTGACCTACAAGTCTTCCCCTTTCTGATATTCCTCTCTCCACTTGAGGCTGTGCATGTTCTAAGAAATGTTTATGCTTTCATCAGAATGATAACAATTATCTTTAGCTTGCTGGGTTAAATTAATGTGATTTCTCACTTCTTTTTTTGACACAATGTTATATTGAATCCCTGCTATAAATCTGTATTTCTTGTCTCACAGCAATCTGCCGGCCAGCAGCAACAACTCGACAGAGTTTGACGACCCGACTCTCGTCCTAAACATTGAGAGCCATGTGGGTGTCTCTCGAGCTTTTCTATTTTTTCTTTATTTGAACCAAACTTACTCTGCACAAAAACAAGTAAAGGATGCTGTTAAAGCTCCCGTCCTCTCTGTTTGTATGCGTTTAGCCGACATCCCCTCAGATCTGTGAGTTTCTGACGATGATGGCCGTGTGCCACACGGTGGTCCCGGAGCGAGAGGACAACCAGATCATTTACCAGGCCTCATCTCCAGATGAAGGAGCGCTAGTCAAAGGTGCAAAAGGGCTCGGCTTCGTCTTCACCGCTAGAACCCCTCATTCAGTCATCATTGAAGCTGTAAGTGTGAATTTATTTGTATCTGTGTGTGTTTTTGTTTTTTACGGCAGGAATCACTGACATTTTGTTTTTATTTCAGAGAGAGAAAGAGATGATCTATGAGATCTTAAATGTGCTGGAGTTTTCCAGGTAATACCCATATAAATGTTTGTCTCAGGCAATTAATAGCTGTGTAATATAAAAACTGGCATGCGTTTTGAAACTAAGCCCGCTGCTTTCTTTGCAGTAACCGCAAACGCATGTCTGTGGTGGTCAGAACCCCCATTGGAAAGCTTCGACTGTACTGCAAAGGAGCGGTACGTTCATCTCATTATGACAGTATTTCAGCTCGCCAAATGTCCTTTTATATCAATGTTTATTTATTGTTTGTTTTGCAGGATAATGTCATTTTTGAGCGTCTGACTGACGCTTCCCAGTACAAAGAATTAACTCTTTCTCAGCTGGAACAGTTTGCTACTGAAGGTAAGAGGGAAAGAGACACTGATTGGGGGGGACGTCATAGTTTCTCTCTGTTTCTGTGATCTATTCTCCATGATGGACTCATCGATGGTCTCCTCCTCCACCTCCCATCCCGTCCAGGACTGAGGACCCTGTGTTTCGCATACGTGGACCTGGAGGAAGACGCCTACCAGGAGTGGCTGAAGGAATACAATCGTGTCAGCACGGTGCTCAAAGACCGCGCTCAGAAACTCGAGGAGTGCTATGAGCTACTCGAAAAGGTAAACACACCACTTCTTTCCCTTGCTGGTGTCTGACCCTGCGTGGGATGTGTGTCAAAGTCAAAGCACCTCCAAACAAACACACACATCCTGTTTGCCAGCAGGTGGCAGAGTGGCCCTGTTGTCTTCACACTGCAGTAAACGCGACGTCCTTCATCACTCACCATGAGTGTAAATATCAAGACCGAATCTAGCGATTTTAGCGGGACGTGCAGAATGCTACTGCTCTTTCCACAGGGGTGTCTTCATGGACATCTCGTGTTGCGGGACGGATGGGATATTCACGAGTCATACTAATATGTGGGCATATTGCAACGTTAGGGTCAAGGTGGAAAGTAGGTAAAGAGGAAGCAGTTGCAGGAGGAGGGGCGCTCAGACTGGGAGACCATAAGGCTAATTACCTTCACCAGTGTGCCAAAAGCCCCATAAAACCGGAGTCAACAACACAGTAGTGCAAACCTGTGTCTGTGTGCGCGTCTGAGTGTGTCTAATGAGGGTACACATGCATTTAAATGCTGAACAAATTAAAGGAAGAGGGGGGGCGGGGTGGATTACTTTTTGGCATTAAGACACAGTCGGTATCAAGATCTAAAATGAGCTGCCAGACCAACTGAACTGAACTGGCTGGCATTGTTCTCATCCTCTAACTAGATACGGATGATGTTCTCTCAAGAGAAAGAGTCTTCACACACAGTCGGGGAATGTTGCCTAAATACAATTTATTGTGACCTACTTTCCCTCTTTTGGCCTATTTTGTTCTCACTGTCCTTTTCAAAAATCGTATTTCTAGAATGATTTCTGTTCTGCCAACAGAATTTACTTCTTTTGGGCGCCACGGCCATAGAGGACCGTCTGCAGGCCGGCGTGCCAGAGACCATCGCCACCCTGATGAGGGCCGACATCAAGATCTGGGTCCTCACGGGAGACAAGCAGGAGACCGCCATCAACATAGGTGGGTTAGATGTGCCAGTGATGGCAGGGGAAGTCCCCTGGTCTCTGCAGCTGGTGTTTATTGAATAATACCCAGAAGAATAGGAGGCATTATGTGTGCCATTAAATGCCAGACAATTCTCATAGCTCTGGGCGAAATACACCGGTGGTATGCAGCGTAGAAGAGCCTTAAGGTTTGCGGCGGATGTCCACAAAAACCACACTTACAAATAAGCACTACATTTAGTTTAAAAGTTTGGAAAGTCTTTGCTGTGCAAACTGTTATATTTTTAACTCCCCTTCATGCGATCCAACTGTAGTCGTGTGTAGTGTACCTGTTTTGGTATTTAGAATGATTGTGAGTTAGTTCTTGGGCTTTGTTTAATGGGCGCATTACGTAGTTGTGCCATGCATAACCGGCTACAATAAGAGACGTGATGATGGCCAGAGGCTGATATGGAGTCGGGTAGCTCTGTGAGAGAATTGAGCAGGATTGGGTTTTTTTGTTCTGTTTTTTTTTTCTTCTTCCCGCTAACCCATGGTAAACGGGACAATTGTTTCACCACAGTTTTGGGTTGGAGTACATCTAATCTCCCCCCCCCCCCCCCCCTCCCTTCTCCACATTCTCCACAACTCTCGGTTTCTGTTTCTCAGGTTACTCCTGTCGCCTGGTGACACACGGCATGTCCCTCATCATTGTCAACGAGGACTCTCTGGATGTGAGTAGGCCCTCTTCTTCCGCCCGCTGACCTCGTTGATTCCTGTCTTTGTACAGTATTGGGACTGTATGTGAGGGGGGAGGGTGTTAAGTGGTGGGGTCTTAGGCGAGGTTACTGTGGGAACTAGGGTGTGGTCCACAGCCAGATTGGTGGGTGGGGCTCTTTGTGTGCTCACAGGTGCAGGTAATTAAAGTCTCTGGTGTCTCATTTTTGGAGAAAGGGATGAAAAGCAAAGAGTAGTGAACGTTCACCTCTTTTCCCCTCTCCTTACGTCTCTTTTGCAGCCCCCTGCACACAGAACCGGGCTTTAAAGGATCGTTCCGTATTCAATTTAGTTTAAATTCAATTTCTCGCTAGTTATGTCTCTGCACTCAGGTTTCATGTGTGACTGCTTAACCTAAGTGGCTTGATTACTGTCATGTGTCTTTGTGTCGGTCTCTCTCTTTCACACACTTTTCTGACTCGTGTGTGTGTGTGTGTGTGTTAGTGTGCTTACACTCCAACATTAGCAAACACGCACAGTGTGTTCACTTTTATAGAGTTTGTTTATAGGTGGAACGGGGGGAGATTGGGCCTCCATAAAGTTTAAGCGTCGGAACTGCATGCGTGTTTGTGTGTATTTGTAAATGTGTGTTTGTGTACTGTTGGTCCAAAGAGGGGTTTTATTAGTCTATAGGATAATCAACACAGCACCAAAGGCCTCTACGTGGTTAACGTTGCATCCTGTGTAGAAGATTTTAATGTTTGTCATCATTTAAAATTTCATTGCACAACTTTGCACCTCTAATAACGTTCCTTCACAACTTTGAGTAGAGGGAATGGTTATGATTTTACTTTAACGTGCATCACAGTGGTTGCCCGGCTGGTCTAAAGCCAGACAGCGTGCATAGTTCCCACAGACGCTGAGTAAACTGAGCTAGACAGGGTGACCATTTTATGTCAGGCTAAAGCAGGTAACTCCAAAATTCTCTATCGATTAGAACCAGAGGTTGGATGCTAATGGAGTTAGCACTGTAAGTGGATCATTCTTAACATAGTTTGGAAGGTTTGGCCTTCCGCGTTTGATCACCCGAGTTTCTCAGGGTCATAAAATACAGAGACAAGTTATGACATACATTTTTTTTTATTTTTCTTGGCTTGAATAACACACACTGTTTTGGATAAATTAGTTTAGTGTTGTGTTAGTCTGGTTTATCCGGTTGTAATAACTTGCCAGTATTGTCACCCCATCTGCTTAAAGTCCCTGAAATATATATATTTGAATGCACTGGTAAGTAATGTGTGGGAACCTTGCCTCACATGCTTCACTGTTCCAGTAAACAGATGCAGGTCTGATAGCTGTCGGGTCAATGTAGTCCGAGTCTGAGGATGAAACGTTTAGTTCGAACAGGTGATCACAGGAAACAGGTTTTCTTTCCTTTTCTTGCCCAGCCGTTATTGATGGTGCATATTTGAAATTCCTCTGTATATGCATTAATTGCAGCCAAAGGAAATGTTATGCCTATCTTGCTTGGGAAACTCTTTCCAGAGCATTTTTGCACCAACATGTTGGAAAAGGGAACTTTTTGCTAGAAAAATATTTCAAGTTAATTCTTCTAACGCTGAATGACGTGTAATGAGGCGGAATGTTTCAGCTGGAAAGGACGGCCAAAATACACAGGATCATATAAAAAGTACACGCTGCTGATATGTCCTGGCGCAGGTTTTTTGAACCTCAGGCTTCTTTTGTACAGTTGTGGTGCAGACACATTTTTATATGGCACAGAGACACAGCAGGTTGACATGATACATCAATCATTGGTCATGAGTCAATTCATGATGAACAGTTTGCTTCAAAGCCTGTGAGCACACTTTCAAGTGGGTGTCCAGGCAACGCAGCAACCAAGAGAAAGTCACTAGAGACAAAAGAATACATTTGCATCCTCTAAGACACAAAATACACTAATGGAGTCCTGATTCAGAGAATCTGATATTTAATATCTTCTCTTCATTTAAAAAAACATCACGTTGATATATTCAGTTGCCGAGATGCGGCACACTGGTGTGAGCGGGTCAATCAGGACCAATTCAGGGAGCTCTGGTCGTGTTCGTTGCAGATAAAAGCAACACTGTCTTCACTACATCGCTTATCTCGCACTTAAAATAGCTCACGTCGGCTCGTTTGGAAATGGTAACCCCCACATGTGAGCGTTGAGGCTGGGGAGACAGAAGCTTCTTGTCAAAATGTCACCTCGAGGTCGACCTCCTGACTCTTTTGGAAAGAAGCCTGCCCGAACTCTCGCTCTCTGTCGCGCCCTTTAAAAAAAAAAAAAAAAAAAAAGTATCAGCGTGTGAAGGCGCATCTGTGGGGTTGATCTTGCGATCACCCTCCGCCTCCAATTCTCCGCTCCATGTCTCCTCCACACTACTACCTCCACATCTGTCAGCACCCTCTCTATGCATAGCAAAGGACTACACAGGACGAATGTGTGTGTGTATTAGAGGACGAGCATGAAAAAGCAACAAAATATGCATGTTTACTTTAGTGTGAGGCGTGTGCTTGTGAATAAAGCAGGGAAGTGTTTATTGTGCTTCATGTATGAGATGG
This sequence comes from Pungitius pungitius, assembly GCF_949316345.1. Lineage (NCBI taxonomy): Eukaryota > Metazoa > Chordata > Actinopteri > Perciformes > Gasterosteidae > Pungitius > Pungitius pungitius. Next base: position 5,952,088 of record NC_084918.1, on the reverse strand, counting down.
AGAGGGAAAGGGAGAGAAGGGGGGGCCGGAATGGAACCCGGCCATGCGAGGCTGACGAGTGAGCTGTAACGCCATCTCCTTTTGGTGGAACCCCTCGTCAAAACAAACCCTGCGAACGATGCCTCCTGGGTAAACGCTGCGAAACCACTGAAGCTGCGACAAGCGGCATCTGTCACTTTGGCGTCACATGCCACACACACACACACACACACACACGCACAGACACAGACTGACACGCATCTGCGCCTCGCCTCTCTCGGTTTAGTCAACGCTGCTGGACTTGTCAGGCATGAGGATGTAAAGTCTTCTTCATTTCCCCGCTCGTATCGGTCCCTCTAGATCTGTCACGCACCCTATCAGCTTTCTCACGCTGCAGCGGGACATGAGCAGCCGGATCCGCTTGGTAGCTCTGAATATACCTTAGATCCAGCTTTCCCACAATCCCCTTCTCTGCGTCACGCTGCCTGAGGTACAACTCAGCAAAACAAACAGCATCTGTCTTCTGCTCATTAATCATCTTTATGCACACACAACTGTTGCGGCTCAACTTGCATGCTCTATATTGTTCTCTATTTTTCAATTTGAAATATATATATATATATATATATATATATATATATATATATATATATATATATATTTACATTTGGCCTCCCACTCTTAAAAGTCCATATGTCTAATTTTTCTCCCTTTTTGGACAGCTGTGCGTGTGTGTGTGTGTGTGTGTGTGTGTGTGTGTGTGTGTGTGTGTGTGTGTGTGTGTGTGTGTGTGTGTTCTGGCTCAGGCAGCAGAGGATGTGGGTGTTTGCACAGATGCACAGTCAGATAATTAAACGGTATATTAATCTCAGCGGTGGTGACAGAATCTGCTCTTCAGATATGAGCATGTCTTTCTCTGCCTTCTTTTCACTACACCTCTCTCTCTCTCTCTCTCTCTCTCTCTCTTCTTGATTTCTCTTTCTTCCTTTTTTCTTTAACTTTTCCTATTCGTCTTGTTTAGTGCTTTCTTTTGTATATGTTATACTCTCTCTGCCTACCTTCATCATGATAGAACAGCGATTGAGTTCTCTTTGAATGTAGAGGGTGGCCTGGAATCTATCAACATTTAGCTTTCCCCCTTGCTCACTGTGTGCATTTATTTATATATTGTGTGTGTGCTTTTCATGGTAAAGAATGCAATGAGAGAAGGTGACCTGTGATATCTCAAACCGCCTCCGGGCCCTTCCCATTTTGTGGTCCAAATATAAACCCGATAAAAAAATCTTATGCAAAAGTTTGCGTGTGTGTTTCCGGCCTCTTCCAGCTCAGATGCATGAAAAATCAACATTTAGTTTGGAACACAAAGTCGCTTGCTAGAGAGATCTGTCGTATTGCAAATGGGGCAATCAAAGAAATTTCCGTTGAGGTCTCCAGAAATAGCGGGTAATTCAGCGTGAGAATGAGGAAAGTTACAAAGTAATGGATGTTTCTTTGATCTCGTGTTTGTTCTCTTCGACAAAGTGTTAAAAGATCCCGGTGGACCTCGAGGCAGCCGTTTCTTTTCATGTTAAGGCGCCATTCCTTCTCATGATTATACAGTTGGGTCTGGACCTGCTGTACCTCAGCAAAGGCCCGCCTGTTAGCTTTGAACGCTAACTAGGGCTTGTACCTTTAGTCACCTTGCTAATCCTCTACAGCTCCCTGCAGATCTAGCCTGGTTATTATTCCGGGTTAGCTTAGCCGACGAGACTTGCCGTGGCAAGCCGCTGTGTTGCATCGGCACCTCGCCGCGAAGCCGCTCAACTGTTTGTGTTCACTTGAGGGATTATACCATGTGTGTGATCCACTCTCTCGTGCCTTGTTGAGATAGGAAAATGACAAAGGTTCATGCTCTTGTCAATTTCGGGCTCAACCACCAACTGAACCATCATTATTGTCATTACTGTGTTATTACTACCTCTGACTAAGAGCTGCACAGAATCGAGGGCCCCGTGCAAGATGCCAACATCTGCCGTCGTTCTCTGCTTGGTGTCCTGCCGCTGAGGTCTTTTCAGGTGCGTTCCACTGGAACGAGGTGAAGACACGCAGGGAAAAGGAGGTCTCCAATTAGATCGCTAACAGACAACACTCGTACACGCATACATGTGTTTTACTCCTCCAGTAAAAATGCAACCTGTAATCCAATTTAATCCTTTCATTATGTTTTTGTTTTCCTTTCCCCTGTTTGGGGAAAAAGGTGAATGCAAACAGGAATTCCGGCATACAAAGAAAAACACACAGCCTCAGGCTGAGAAAACAAGAGCGGGGGAATTTTTTTTTCGGGGGGGGGGGGGGGGGGGCGGAAAGAGGAGGGACACTTGTGTGCGTAGCTATTTGGCAAGGAGAAGAGAGAGCGCATTGTTCTTATAATTGTGTTACATACGTGTGTGTGTGTGTGTGTGTGTTGTCTCTTGCACATGCTGACCGGTAGAGAGAGGGGTCGTTTCTCTGCGGGTCACTGGACTCTCTTTGAGGTCAGGCGGCCCGCCAACAACCTGAGGGAACCTGTAGCATCTTACCGTTTTCAAATGTTTCTGCACTTCAGTGCCTGGAGTTTGGTATTTTGAAACTGATCAGCTCTTAGAAACATAATTACTTTTTTTTAAAATAATCCTTTTTGACTAAAAAAGAGCTCTTCAAGGATGGTTGAAAGCATGCATGTGAAAAGATCCTCCCTTATTTCTCAAAGGTTTTTTTTATGGAAACCTTTTCTTACAAAGAATCCCCCTAAAAAGCTTGATTGAAAAGGGTTCTTCAGAAGCTCAGCCCTTGCAGAAGAACAAATTCATGACCCTAACTTCTAAGGTTAGTAATATTAACACAATTTAGAGTAGCTTTTATTAATAATTGAACGTGGTTCTTGTTTATATTTGCTACAGAACTTCTTTACGGCAAACATGATACACCCATTTGAATGCTCTGTAACATTAAGATCCCATGGAAGTCATCATTTCAATCGGTGGAAATGTTAGAACTCAGGTGTGTGTGTGTGTGTGTGTGTGTGTGTGTGTGTGTGTGTGTGTGTGTGTGTGTGTGTGTGCATGTGCGTGCAGGCCTGACTGGTAGGCTTGCTGCTCCTCCACATGGAATTCATTAAAACTCCATGGGATGTTTATTTTCTCTATTAATCCTTGTTCCTCTTTATCAAGAGCTCCATCAAAATTGCCCCCAAACCTCTGTGTTGCAGGCGGGATGGCATTAATTCTCACACACACACACACACACACACACTCTTTACTGATAGATATGTATGATGCGCCCTGACCAACGGTCCAATGGTCCATCTTCTTTTCCTCTAGTTTTGCATTGTCCATTGCACATCTTCTCTCACTGTGGTGTGTTGCTGCTTTTGTGTAGGATATATTTCGCCCCCCTGGGACCCTTTTGTAACATCAGCGTGCTATCATGACGTCTAGAACAACGGTGGACTTTGTATCGGCATTCCTAATTGTTTAGTTTACACACAAGAAAATTCTTTCCCCAGATGAAAGCAGCTGCATGAAACCAGAAGCACATGTCTTCCATTTACCGCCAGGGGTTTTGACCTTTCAACAAACGGTCTGCGCATTGTGATGTCTATATGTGTGCGTCTGTGTGTGTGTGTGATTTGTACTTTTCCCCCCATTTTAAAAGGATATATCCCCAAAACATAAACCCTGAAAGAGTAGTCAGTAACTGGGTGAGATTACTTTACTTTACGTTACTTTAAAAATGGTGGCGAGATTCAGGGTTTCACTTCCCTATGAGCGCTTAGAGGGCTTGTTAGTGAACGCATGTTTAAAAGTGTCTAATTGGTCTCTGAAGCGTAGGCTTTTGGGGAGGGGGGGGATGAAGATTAAATCGATTGTCTGTCTCCCTTCTTGAACGATGGAAGTAAACCCCACACCGTGGTTCCCTGTGTCCTTGCAGGCTACCCGCGCCTCTCTGACCGCTCACTGTTCGTCCCTGGGCGACTCGCTGAGGAAGGAGAACGAGCTGGCGCTGATCATCGACGGCCAGACGCTGAAGTACGCGCTCTCCTTCGAGCTACGCCAGGCCTTCCTTGACTTGGCGTTGTCCTGCAAGGCTGTCATCTGCTGCCGGTAGGGAAAAGATGCGCTCATCTCACACACACACACACACACACACACAAAGGCAGACACACACATTTGCTTTCTTGTTGCCGCTTAAAACGTCTGAAAAAATGGTTGTTTGTTGATGAAATCATTTATATTCACAGTAAACAAAATTGTTCTGATTAAAAGAAGTGCGGTAAAAGCTCCCGTCTTGTGACCAAGACTAATTTCAACTAATAAGTCTGCAAGAAGTCTAGACGAAGTAATTTAACATGTAGAGATACGCAGCATCATTGTGATGAGGTCGTACTCACACACACACACACACATACACACATTTTCACCTTCTAACATGTTTGTAAAGTTCGTTTGTTGCTCACAGTCACCAAAAGAGCGAGGATGACGGCAGCCGGTCCCGCTGCACGGCAGCATGGAAATGTCAGAGTCATGACTCACTGGTGGCACCCCGAGGAGCGGGCACCAACACACACTCACGCACATTAACATAATGCATTTCTGTCCACACAAAGTGCACTCTGTTCATAGAATGTTTACTGCACGTTCCCTTTTTTGGTCAGGTTGGCCTCAGCCCCAGCTGTGATGTTTAACAAAAGAGTTTCCACTCGTCCTGTGTGTGTGTGTGTGTGTGTATGTGTGTGTGTGTGTGTGCGCGCGCGTATGTTTAATGCTGTGTGCTCATATGTGTGTGTGTGCAACCGGGTGGGGTGGGAGGTGGGAGGTGGGGTGTAATTGACTCCCCCTCGCATATCCAGGCCATATCCGGAATCGGGTCTCACCGGCCCTGCAAACAGCCTCCAGCCTCCTTTGCTCGCCCCTCTCTCTATGTGTATATCTCTCCCTCCTCCGCTCTATACGTATCTCTATCTCGCTACCCTGTTTAGGGCTAAGTGTTTTGTTGTTTGAGAACACATGCAAAAGATCACACGTTCACACATTTTGTAAGTGGAGAGGAGTGTAGTGGCCTGTTGATAAAAAGGCCTTTTATTAGTGACACAGCTTGATGTTGACAGGTCTTCATCGGGAGTGTTCTTCTCCTCACAAGCTCTTCCAAAAGGGCTGAATGTTTCAAATCTTTGTCTTCAGGAGCTCTGGGGTTTTATATTATCCCAGTCTCGTATTATGTTTCATTCTAAAGTACAGCTGCTTATGTTTACACTATTTAACATTGAAAATGTGTACTTGAACCATATTTCTTAAGAGAGAAGAAAAGCAATCCAGATACAATATTGACTCTATTAGATCCTTTAATCTTAATGATTATTTGAGGCCCAATACAATAACAACGACGTGCAGAAAATAAGAAAAAGCTAACAGAAAGTCACATCTGGGCCTAGACCCTCATGTTGGGAACCACTGCTGCAGGGAATAAGGTGCTTGTATATAACAAGCTCTAGTCTTGACTTTTAAGTCTCTTCCCAATAGTCCATGTGTGATATCCCACATTAAGGGAGAATGTGTGTGTGTGTGTGCGTGTGCTTTGGCTGCACCGGTACGCTTGGCTTCCTGACTTCACTGTGCGTTTGTTTATAGGAGGACTTAGGGGGCTGCTTATTTTCTGCTCAGTTCCACCGTGAAGAGCGCTCGGGGGCCTTTCATCTCTCCGATGGCACTTTATACAATCCCAAACTCTGTTAGCCGCGGTCCGAGGCGAAGGTAGAGCGAGCCGGCGAGATTTGTGGGGCGAGCGGCGCACACAAAGAGGACAAGTCTATCCCATCCTTATGCATTGACTACAGGGACCAGGACACTCTCAGGGTTTCCCCCCTGGTGTGGGGGGTGGCCAGGAGGGGTGTTTGTGTATGTGTGTTTTTGCACACGCTCGTGTATGGACACTAAGCAGACCACCCAGCTCTGCCATTTCAGTTTCTTACGTATTTGTAGAAGACAAACCGTCTTTAGGACCTATTATGTGTGTGTGTGTGTGTGTATTTTGTGTGTGAACGTGGTGGGAATGTGAAGCTGTACTTGAGACGTGCACACACCATTTGTAGTGAAATGATATGTGACTCCGCCTCTTTCTTTTAATATAATTTGACGTATTGTATCTGGTGTTAAAACTCAAATTACTATCAACTAATACATCACTGGGACTCGGCTAATTACAATCACCAGGGAGATTAAATGTAAACCTTTTTAGATTAAAAATCTACAATGGGATTAATCTCTCATAATGCAGCCAATAGGCAAGTGGCCTACTGTACCTCTAACCTGCTTTGTTACACAACCCCAGTCCCTGTGTTAGCTTTCCTCCATGCAGAGATGTTTTGTTTTCACAGTACAGGTTGCACGTAGTTGGAACAAGACTCGCGACAGCTGTCCTCTTGAGTGACGGGCAATAGGAGTGAGCGTCCTCCTACGCAGCATGTTTATAAAGCAGAGCTCCCTAGTGGGTCTTTCTAAAGCAAACGCCCTGAGCCAAGGAAGACTGCTTATCGGTTGGTCCTGTTTTTCCATTTGTCGCCGTGGGTGACCCCGTGAAATGGAAAAAAACTAAATATCCACCGCAGTTCAGCAGTTGCACTCTTACACCTCACTGTAGTGTCTCGGTGGCCCCCGAGGGAAACATCTGTAATGGAGCCTCCCTCGGTCTTTCTTTGTCAACGGAGAGACAGAACCGGTTATGGACAGGAGGTCAAGAGAACCACTGGAAGCTCCCTAAATGAATCATTGTTTCCCAATTCCTATTGAGGAGCAGTCTTGGCTGCTGTGTGTGTGTGTGTGTGTGTGTGTGTGTGTGCAGGCTTCTGCCAACCCCTCATCCACCTTTCTTTTTCCCTTTCAACTGTTTCCCAATCTTTCCTGATTGCCAGCAGCTTTCTATCTCCAAATCACTCTTTTTCTTTCTCTCTCACAGCGTTCCTTTTTTAATCGCTCCCCCTTCGGTGAAGCTGCATCTCCCTTCCTAACATCAACCAACCCAGTCCATTTCTCTCCTCGCCTTGTTTCCTCAGAGTGTCGCCGCTGCAGAAGTCTGAGATCGTGGATATGGTGAAGAAGCACGTGAAGGCGATCACGCTGGCGATCGGCGATGGTGCCAACGACGTGGGCATGATTCAGACGGCTCACGTCGGAGTGGGGATCAGTGGCAACGAGGGCATGCAGGCCACCAATTCCTCCGACTACTCCATAGCACAGGTGGGAGGCAGCAGACAGTTGTTCGTGCTCGGCCGGGGGTGCGGGGGGGGGGGGGGGGGGGGGGGGTCATGCGGATATGTTACAAACCTTTCATATGAACGTGGATAATGGATTCGTGCCTGGCTGTCCCCCTGCTCAAGTGTCTTAAGGCGGCACACTGAATCTTTACCTGCTCACTCTACGGCTGATGCTGACCTTTGACCTCCCTGGAGGGGAGGGGCACCAGAGGAAGAGTTTACTTCCACGGGTCACTCCAGTATCATAACAAAAGTGGACATTTATAACAGTTAATTGAGTGTCCAAAAATTCCAGAATGAAGTGGTAAAAACATAAATGTATGTATGTATTTCATGCTCAAATGCATACATGAATCACTCAAATAGTAGTTAATTAATTAATTTCAATCAGCCAAATACATTATATTTTCTAAAGGTTCTCAATTTAGAGCCCATTCGTACTCAGACATTTGGTTGATTTCTCACTTTGTTTGACGGGAGTGTCCTACGAAGAATGTCAAACCTTCTCTGGGGGATGAAATATCTTAGGACGTCACGCTGTTGGTCAGACAAAACAATCTGCTTGAGGACTTCCTTATGAGTTGCACATACCCAGACATGGACAAAAGAAATAAGCAATAAGTTGCTCTGCAATCCTAGAGCCGGTTATCTGTGTGAAACATAACAACACCTCAGTGAAATAAACACATTCTGTCACTTTCATTATTTCGTTTATCTTTTAACATTGAATTCTTACACCACCCAGACTCCTCTTGCTTCAACTTTCTCCCAACCACATCCTTAATATTATTTATGTTTCCTTTACATACCAAATGTTCTTTTCAACCCTGTATTCATTCTTCTAATTGTGTTCATAACAAGTGTCTCCCTCCCTCTCGTCTGTTTCTTTCCCATGATTGGTAGTTCTCCTACCTGGAGAAGCTGCTATTGGTCCACGGGGCGTGGAGCTACAACCGTGTCACCAAGTGCATCCTCTACTGTTTCTACAAGAATGTGGTCCTCTATATTATCGAGGTATGAGCTTCACTACCACACACTCCTGGTTTCTCACACAGGCGCACACACACACAGTTACATTAACAGAGACGCTCTGCAGCTGTTTATCGACACAGACTGACAGTGATGGACGAGGTGCCCTTCTGGTGTCTGCTTTCCGTCTGTTTTGCACATACACACACACACACACACACACACACATGCTAAGAAAAAAAAACTGTGTTTTTAGATCAGCAGTGGCGAGACCTTGGCTCCAAGGGGTTTTGTGTGTGTGTGTGTGTGTGTGTGTGTGTTGGATGAAGGGGCACACCGCAGCCCTGGCCTTTGCTATGAGGGGTATTCGTCAGCTGTGCTCCACCCCTCCGTCTCACATTAAGGATGCCAGCAGGTGCAGGTCCTCATGGGAGCCTACTGTCCCACTGACACCACCACTGTGTGTGTGTGTGTGTGTGTGTGTGTGTGTGTGTGTGTGTGTGTGTGTGTGTGTGTGTGTGTGTGTGTGTGTGTGTGTGTGTTTCCATAATTATCTCACATGATTGGCTCCCATGCAGGGCGCTTAAGGCCAAAGGTTAGAGACTGTCTCTGTCCACTTAGTGGAGACAGAATACGGGGGAACGTGTGTGTGTGTGTGTGTGTGCGTGTGTTTGCTCCATCGTACGCCTCCAGGAATTCCTACTCCCACCAGCGGCCCCAAACATTTTCTCTATCTGCCCATAGATCAGCCTACGTCACCTCTGTGTGTGTGTGTGTGTGTTTGTGTAGGTGTGTGTGTAGGTGTGTGTTTGTGTGTGGGGGGGGGGGGCAATAGTAAGACTTTAAAGAAGGTTTTCCCTGGGCCATTATTGCTTTTAGCTCTTGTGTTTCAAAAAGTGATGTCCACAATTCCCATCAATCCCACTGCTTTCCGTCATAATTAAAGTGTTCCAGGGACGAGTACTACAACATTGTTTAAACAGCATAAACGTTCTTAGCAGCTTTGGACTTTTTGTTCCGCGCTTCAAAGGATCGTACACAATATCCAATTCAATGTTTCGAGAACTTGGATTCTTGACTGGAATTCAACAATAGAAATCACACATTGCGAAGTTTGAAAAGGAAAAGAAAAGGAATGCTCTCTGCCAATTGTTGAGAGAGTTCTGGCCCATAATAATGTTATGTTGTAAAGTATGATAGGCCTTAAATAGCATCTTACCCAATGAAAATCTTTCATCTATGTCTATTCAATGTCGTAACTAAAACAAAAGTGAGTAAGAGTCAGTGTCGAGTACAAAATGTGCTTACTGGTGTAAGATCTAAGTCCCCTATTAGTATCTCCCTATTGCAGATGTTCTGCCTGCCGTTGTTCCTCTCATCCCTCTCTTTGTGCCTCCAGCTGTGGTTCGCCTTCGTGAACGGCTTCTCTGGACAGATCCTATTTGAGCGCTGGTGCATCGGCCTCTACAACGTGGTGAGTGCCTCGCTGCCTTTCAAACTGTCTCACCACTCACCGCTCCATTTCTCAACTCTCTCACTCAGTCTGGTTTTTATTAGGTCAACGTCCCTCTCCTCTTATCTCAACCAATCAGACGTCAGTCTATGTGTTGTCTCATTTCTGCTCTTTCCGAAAGCCAGAAAAGTGTGCGTGCGTGTTTTTCCGGGTGTACTTATGTCTAACTGCAGATGCCCTGTAGGGTTACCCCACTTTTAAAACCCTGTGGCGTTCCTTAAATGCCGCTGCTGAAATGAGCAGTGATTGCCCCGCTGGTCGGAGTATGTTTATATGTATACACGCCGCTCTGTCATTATGTGTTTTAATGGCTGCATCTCGTGTGTGTGTGATGCAGATATTTACTGCGCTGCCCCCGTTCACTCTGGGGATATTCGACCGGCCGTGCAGCCAGCAGAATATGCTCCGTTTCCCACAGCTCTACCGGATCACTCAGAATGCCGAGGGCTTCAACACCAAGGTACACACACACACACACACACACACACACACCCCACGTGCTCTGTCTCTGACTTGTCATGGCATTGCAGCTCGCTTTGGGATTGCCAAGTGATGCCTCCTGTTTGTTTGGGCTGCAGTGAGTAAATAAGAGGGGTAAGGAGCCCGGGTATGTTTCCATGGTAACTTCTAATGAGATTCATAGGCCCAGAATAAGGAAGTCTTTCATTTTTAAAGGGTACACTAGGAGGGCACTTTTTGATGGCAAGAACACAGTGGAAGTTGTGTGCTACTGTGAGGGATTTCTGTTTTTGTATGTTTTTATTTGTGTGTGGGCATATATGTGCTTTGGCATTAACCTTCACTGACTCGTTTTCCACCCTGTTCTCTCTCTCTCTCCCCCTCTGTGTTTTTCAGGTGTTTTGGGGTACTTGTATCAATGCACTGATTCATTCCGTTATTCTCTTTTGGTTTCCACTCAAAATGTTGGAGCATGGTAAGTGACATGCCAAAGTAACTTAACGTTCAGAATTCTGCCTGTTAAGACTTGGTCATTAAGGTACGTGTGTGTTCCCCACAGATTCTCCGTTCAGTGACGGTCAGGGAAATGACTACCTGTTTGTTGGGAACATGGTCTACACAGTAAGCATCACCCACCTATATCCTTTGTTTATGTGTCTTTTTATTCAAATTCATCTGTGTCTTTTGGCATGCAGATTTTGTTCTATATATGCACAGTATTTGTGGACTCACCGGTACTGTGCTGCGAGTCTCCACTACATCTACGTCTCGTCTAGCCAGTCTGTCTCCTCTCCACACTCATCCATCTCTTCTCCCTATCCCACACTCTTGATATCATTTTACCCCCCAGTCTCACTTTTGTTTGTTTGTTGTGTGTGTGTGTGGACTGCACAAAGGTGAAGGGGTCTGTAGAATTTTAACAGACATTTGTTAGTTTACTGTAAAACATTCATGTTTATTATCTTCTTCAGTCGCCAGCGGATTAATCCTGTTTCTTTATTTTATTTGCTCCCCTGTGTGCGTGTGCGTGTGTAGTATGTGGTAGTTACAGTATGTCTGAAAGCTGGAATGGAGACCACAGCTTGGACCAAGGTAAGAACATTAACACTTTCTAATATTCCACACCACATGTGCTGTGTTTTACTCAACCGTTGATGAATAAAGTCGGGGGGGGGGTCCACTGTGTGAGGCTTTCAGTGGGAGGTTTTCCGAGAGCCTCTCACTCACGGCTGCAATTGTTTTTACACTGCTCATGTTTGATATTTCAAAATGATCCACTTAGAATAGGGTCACTGTCCAAAAACAGCATGAAAATTATAATATATTAAGACTGAAGAACCATTCAAGTCAACGTGGGAAGCAGCTGCAGGAGCTGTTAAATATACTTTAGCAGGTATCCAAGGATCGAAGGGACGCCGTTAGTACACAGCAAAGGAGAAATGCAGACCAGAAAACAGAGATTCACATCTTGTTTGTAAGAGAAAATACAGAAACACAAGAGCCAAACAGATTTTATTGAAAATAGTTAACTTAGATATTTTTTCACTCCTCTACATGCGTCAAAAGTTGATCAAATTCCAGGGCATACTGCAAGCCCTACATTATATGGACAGTTTTTCTCACTTACAAACAAAATGCGGGAGCCATTGTGGCTTATGTATTGATATTGCCAGTATTCATTTAAAATGACTAACTAGCTGGAAAACCAGTAAAATGTATTTTTAAGTAAATCGCTGTGTGGCTCTCCTTCCTATGTCCCACACGCTAACAACTTCTATGTCTCCCAGACATTAGGGGTTAAAAGCACATCTCAGCGTGTTTAAAAATTCTACTGTTCACCATCAAGATATATTAGGTATATGGCCAAATATGATAAAGTAGAAAGAATATCAGATGCTCTACACAAACTTAAATGCATTAAAACAATGGGGGTAATAAAAAAGACAAATGTATTTGGTTCCAACGTCTCGGAACGACGTTGGCGGAGGCGCCCGTAGACGAAGGGAACAACCGCTCCAACCATGACGGCACCAAGATGTGCTCTCTGCTGCAGCATGGGTGGAAAGAGAGAGATTGGCAGCATGAACAGAAGGGCGCTGACACTTTTGTCCGTTCAGCTGTCCACACAACAGCCCGGCAGTAATGAAGCAGGGTCCCGCTGGAATTCACACAGTGTCCCGTTTCAGCGGATCACAGAGAGCAGTACGGAGAGATGGGAAGGAGCGACAGAAAGGTTGTGTATATTCGGATGAACTATTTGACCTTATGCTGTCTTTCTTCTCCGTCTCTTCATCTCAATCCTCTCCTGCACTCCACGCCGTGGGTTTCCTTTTTTTATTGGCCTCCCTCCTTGGTCCCTCTCTCTCTCTCTCCCTCTCTCTCTCTCTCTCTCTCTCTCTTGTAGTTTTCCCACCTGGCGGTGTGGGGAAGCATGGCGCTCTGGATGGTCTTCTTCGCTGTCTACTCTGCAATCTGGCCCACCATCCCCATCGCCCCTGACATGCTGGGCCAGGCAAGTCCCTCTCGATGAACACGTGACGGGGGTCGGGGGGGGGGGGGGGGGTTTAAAATAGCTCCTCCTTTTGACATCTCTTTTCTGCCACCTCCATCACCTGCCCCTCCCTTGTTCTCGGCTGCCATTACATGGCGCCTGTGAGACTCTCCTCTTGGGTGTTCCGCGTCGGCACTGCTGGAGCCTTGGGGGAGATTTATGCCTCGCCAGCCGCACTCACCAGGCTTCCTGCACCTGCTGCGTGTCACCCGAGCCCCCGTTTTTTTACTGCCCTCTGTGGAGGTGTTGACTCAAGAAGGTCTGCTTGTGGCGGTGATGAGGAACCAGGGAGCAGGGGGGGGGCCGTAGACAAGAGTGGACGCGGGGATCCCTTGATAGAAAGACTCCTCTTTCGAGTTTGTTGAGCCGGCGGGGGTGAGGTGAGGTGCCCCGCTGAGTGGGGGAGAGCCTTGGGAGGGGAAGGGAATAGGGCCGTCTAAACTGCCCTCGGCTCATTAATTCAATTTGTGTCAGAAATCCGGAATGCGGTCAAATATCTCTGCAGCTGCTCGGTCAAACTGGGGAATGGTCAGAGACACTGAGCCCCCCTCCGAACTACCCCATTACCTCTCTTTCTTTCCCTGCTCCTGTTATCTATATATTCATCCATCAATGGGGGACACAGGATGCAAACAAGCTGTAGATTTCTGCCCAAAGCAACTGTGTGTGTACCTTACATTTAAAGCCCTGTGTGTATCCAGGTACCTGTGATTTGTGTTGATTGTAAAGTGGTGCTTGAGACCAGCACTTTGTTTCTGTTGATATGTAAAAGCAGAAAAAAAAAAATAATAATTGTCCATTTGAATCATCTGTGACTTGGATGTGATTCCAGCTGCTGCAGAGCACATTTCCTTATGCTTGTCGGATTCGTTTTCCCATTATTTATTTTCCCCATGGGAACATTTATCGCTATTTCAGGATGAAATAAACAGGCTAGAGGAAGAGGCGATATGGGCAATAAAGTAGTAGAAATTAAGCGCATGAAATGTTTGACAGTTTACTCAAACGGTAACTCCCAGAGACAAAGATTTGGATGCATGATACTACACAGAGCTCTTGCAAATAACCAAAGGAGGAGAGGGGGTGATATTGGGTAATAAAGGGAATAAAATAGAGGGATTTGCAGCAACAGGTGAGGACAAGCAACATAAGACACCGTCACTAACTATGAATTGGGATGTGTAGGAGTGAGGCGTAGAGACGGACAGAAGAAGTGACACAGCGGTTAGATGCATGATTGATCCCTGGAGACAGGCTGAAGATTACGGTCAAAGGTCTACGAGGCGGTTTGCAGCTGCACTGCAGATATAAGCAAAGGAAATGTGGTTACTCTGTCTTTTTTATCTTTTCAGCAGGACAGGGTTGTATTTCAGCTCCGGGAATCTGTTAAATCCAGTGTGGTGGTGTAGTTACAGTTTGGGGATATCCTACTCTTGCTAACTCTGCTTTGAATGGCTTTCAATGTGCTTTGTCTCACATTTCTTTTTGCCTTTTACACATGTGTTTCTCGCCGCGCATTGCAGAGAAAAATTACTTAATACTCGCTTTGAATTAATTTACGAGCAAAATAAATGGAGACTGTGTGTTGTCATCACAGGCTGGCAAGGTGATGCAGTGCTGGTACTTCTGGCTGGGCCTGGTCCTGGTGCCCACTGCGTGTTTAGTCAAAGACTTCGCTTGGATCACGTAAGTAGAGCACATTTAATATAAATACCAGGGATATCCACGCAGAGGCAATTTGAACTCAACCGTTTACATAACCCACGCTGAGTCTGTGTCAACACTTACGCACACTTATATATCATGAATCCCAAGTGTCTGCAAAGTAACAAACTCAGATTTTCCTTCTTGGGTCTGATGAGCTTTATTTCTGCCCCACAGCACACGTCGCACCGTGAGGAAGTCTCTCCTGGAGGAGGTGCAGGAGTTGGAGGCCCGTGCTGTAGATCCAGGGGCAGCTGTACTCAGGGACGCCAGCGGCCGCAGGTACGTCCGGTGTGCTAAAAAGCATCATGGTTTTTTATTTTTATTTGTGACATTGATCCGTTTTTTTTCTATGGATTTTTGTTGATTTTTATTATCACTTAAAAAAATATTTTTATGGTTATCTTTTTTAATAATGATTTACACAAGAATAATCAGCTATCGTATACATATTAGCACTTCAGTACTGTTATAAATCATACTAATCGTCATACTAATTCAGAGGCTATTGGAATATTTTTCACCAACTCATTCATGAACTATATTACGCAGTTCAGCACTACGAGTTACAACCTCAATAATAAACATACAGTAGATTTTAATCTCCAAAAGTAAAAACTAAATAAAAACCTGGTCATGCTAATCTGTCGCAGAGCTGTTGTATCGCGTTGCATTGGCGCGCATAGGTGAACATTTTAAAGTGTGTCTGTGTGTGATACAAATGGGCTTTCTTACTCCCCGGTGGCGCCGTCCACAGGGCCGAAGCCCAGGCCGAGGTCCCGTAGAGCCACAGCTGTCACATGCTCACAGAGGTAGTTTCTGGGTTGGCATTGTCCCACTGTGTGAACTGTGACCTCACTGACCTGTGTGCCCCACTGCAGGCTGCTTTGGAGTGACCTTCGCTTGTTTTCCATTATCTGAGTTCACTCCTCTCTCTCTGTTTGTCTTGAAGTCACCCTTTGTCTTCTGAATTATTTTAAGATTTAATTTCTCTCCCTATTTCCATTTTTCCATCTGTGCATTGCCTCATAGGTGGATCAATATGAATTGCTGTACAGACCTGGTGTGTTTTCTATATCTGTCTGTAGGTCTCTCTGTGATTTAGTTGTGATTGCTAGAAGTGTGTTAGAAATTATTATTTAGCTATTGAATGAATTTTGGATTTTAGAGGTTTGACTGTTTTGTCAGAAGTAGTAGAATGTAAAACACAACTAAATTTGGAAGTACAGTTTTATGGTGTTCGCAGTTTAAGTGGCTTTATTTCTACTAATATTGGAAAATATTGTTGTTTTTTACTTCAATATATATATATATATCTTTTGTAGTTAACTTCCAGGTTCAGACTTTGCATAGTGATAGCCTTCATAAGATCTTCAGTTTTTTAATCACAAATAGCATAAATAAAATGCCAAAAATAAACTAAATAACTATTCATCAGCACAAAGTAGCTCAACTGGTTACAACGTCACAACGCAGCATCCATGTCTACATCAATATCATCCATTCCGCGTAACAAATGCTTTTACTTTTGATAGATGTACATTTTGGTAAATAACTTTTTACTTTACGTTTGTCCATTTTTTTTTTGTATCTTTGCACGGTTATATTGATATTTTCAAATAAAAAGAATGTCTCACTCAGAGAGGAGTTGTCCCTGTCAGAGGGAATGTTTTAAACTGATCTGCAAAACCCCATCCGGTGCTGACACTGAACTCGGCTCCTCTCCATTTCAAAAAAAGAAAAGTCGATTAAAAGTAGCGGTGCACAGAGAGGCAGTGGAAAGGAGCGTGTGTTAGTACCTCCTGGGGTAGACATGGGAATGGGGTGGGAAGGAGCTTTCCAACCAGGCACATCCCAATCCGAAGTTAACCAGAAAAAACCCCGTAAAGAAACACAACTCGATGCATTTCATTAATCTGTCCAGCCACCTTTCATCATTCACTCAGCACTGCCGTCTGTCCAACAGAGATCCAAATAGTTGTTGAGCACTTCAGAGCACGTCGGTTTTTCTTCTTTTCGGCTTACACTCTCGTGAAGGTTCCCAGCATCCAGTATTTTCAATATGAAGTGAGTTTCCTTACCCCCTTGTTGAAATCTTAACATAGGAAGGCTGTTTTTGTCTCAATAACTTATCTTTGAATCAGCCCGAGGGAGCTCCATTGGTAGATGAATGTAGAAAACGTACCCTTTAAATTAAATTGGTAAAAAAGTGACACATTGACCAGATGTTCTCTTTTTTTACTTTAATGAATGTGACTATGTTGATGAGAGTGGAGAGAGGTATCAACTAAAAAGTGTCAGTGCATGCATCTATGTGCAATACCTGGAAAAGAGTTAGTTATTTTTGGTCACAGGAGGAGAGGAGCCGTGACGGCGTGTGGTCTCCGAACAGAGGAGCCAGTCTTCCTCTTGGAAAGGGGGAGAAGGGTGTGGGGGGTGGGGGGGGGGGGGCTGAGGAATAGTTTACTGTGGATGTCCTGTTACCCTTGCAGCCAGTGTAGAACTTTGTCGGGTTGAAACTGCGCGTCAGAAAAAGTCAGTGTCCGATCCACTTCAGACCAACTTTCTAGTTTTACATCCTTGATCCGTGTGTTTCTGTGTTCATCTATGAAGGAGAAATATACTTTTGTCTCAATCATTCAGGGATTAACTCAAGTTTAAAAATACAAAATAATCCTGCTGCCTTAAATCAGTTAAGACATTATATTTTGACAACCACTTCTCATAACTGAAAGCAATTTGGTGAAATGTGTTCACTAATGGAAACCAAAATAAAAACGTTCCCAGTAGCTAGTTCTGGTTTTGTGCAGTAGTGTGGAGTCTCTTCTCCAATGCATGTCATATACCTACCATTGTTATCATGTGGCTGTGGAGTGACTAATCTGGCTTTCCTTTCTCTGCAGTCTAAACGAACGGGCCCATCTGCTGACAAGAGTCTTTAAGAAAACGCCTTCCAGCGTCGGACGCTCCAACTCGGTGCAGCAGACTGTGTCACGTGAGTATCCTCTCCCACTGCACTCGCACTGTGAGGTCAGCCGAGGACTGCGATTCAGTCTCCCTTCCTTTCCCTGTCATTACACGAAACGGCCCTTAAAACACTTCCTTAAATGCAAGCACGACGCATATGGAGCCAATATTCACTCAGGATTTGAGCTTTGTTTACTACATATTTGCAGTATCTGATTTGTTTGATTAGTGTGCTTGTTTACGTATATTATTAGGGGGATTGTTTAAAAAATGTGCAAACCTTGCAGAGAGAAAGCCGTGCTTTTCTATTTCTATATTTTTTATGGGATTAGGGCAAGAACATATACACTTAGTAGTGTGATCCAATAAAGCATTCCTGTATATACCAGATCTTCAAAATCCCCTTAAAATGAATTCTTATTATTGAAGCAGCGGTTTGTCACATGAGTTACTTGTCAAAACGTAAAAGTAAATGCTGTTGTACTACACTGTAACACATTAGGTGTTCAATATTCATTCCTAAATGATGGTCTCCCCCTGCAGACGGCTACGCCTTTTCTCAAGAGGAGCACGGCGTCGTTTCCCAATCCCAGGTAGTAATCCCAGGTAGTGCGCTCTTATGACACCACCCGCGAACGCCCCAGCCTCTAGCGCCACCCCCAAACCGAGGCTTACCATGGCAATGGTTATAAAGGGGATTGGCGGAGACAGACTTATGTGAGGGGATCGACCTCCTCCCCACCCCCCCCCCCCCCCCCCTCTGCTTCCTTGCTGTGGCCTTAACGGAACTACGACCCGACCCCCTCCGCCGGAAGGTGGGTGTCACGGTCAGCCGTGGAGGCCGTCGCCGGCGCACATAGGATTCACTTGAGGCAAGGGACCAGGCCGACTTCATAAAAAAGACGCATTAAAGACGCATTAAATCCGCATCCGCTGCACAGGCATGAGCAATCCTATCCCTCCACAGACACCACAAGGCCAGGTCAGAGACTGCTGCTGATCCCTGTATACCCCACAGAGTGGGGTTGCTTCATGCCGCTGTGTTATCCGTGGGTGTATGTGTGTGTCTGTGTGTGTGTCTGTATCTGCCTGTGCATGTACGCCTGCACGCATTTGCGCTCCTGTGTTTGTGTGCATGTGCGTTTGCTTCCACGGCTCCCCCCCCCCCCCCCCCCCCCCCCCTTCTCTGATGCATACACACGCACTGATGAATTCCAAAACGGGAAGGAAAGAGGGAGGACCGCCAGAGCCCTGAACCCTACAGCTACAGGACTCCCCCCCCCCCCCCCCCCCCCCCCCCCCATCTCGTCCCATCGCAGCAACAAGCCTCACTGCCAAACACCGTGGAGATGCCACTGAGGCAGAGCCCCCTAAACCGGACCGCTGCCGCCCCTCCCACCACACCGAGTCGTCCTCTAGCTTATTTCTCCTTGTACCTTCGTGTCTTCCCTCTTATCGTTCCATCTCCCAGCCGCCCTGCGGCCTCCACGTCCCCCCTCCCTCCCCTCCCCTCCCCTCCTTCCCACTCTTATCCTGTCTCATCATCTGGGCCAGTTTTTAACAAACCACGTTGTTTCCTGTTGTTTCTGGCCGCTCCCGTAATTCCTGAGGCTGCCCGTCAAGCCTCGTCAGCTGACTCAGGAGCAGTGAGTCCGGCATTAAAGCTTCCTCAGTTGGTTTTTTCTTGGATTTCCATTATTACTGGACTGTTAATTTTTTTAATTATTAAAGTTTACGTGTATGTGTTTATATTTTGTATTTTTTTTCCTCATTTCATTAATGCCTGTTTTTGTACTTGTATGTGAAAACATGTCTTGTAGGGAATATTTTACTTGAAGCAGTGCTACTACGCATCCAAACAGAAGGGATCTGACTGAGACACTCGCCTAGATCATGTGGTTTTGCGGCTCTACGGTTTGTCCCAACGTAGAGTCCATTGTGTGTGCGTATGTATGTGTGTGTGTGTGTGTGTGACACTGTTGAGGATGGGAATGCAAGACTGAACGGGTGGGAGTTGACCATCCGAGTCCTAATCATTAAATCTAATCAATCCATGGCCTGACTAAATGTCTCTGTCTCGTAACTGGAAGGGTTTTATTTATTTGTCAAACTGGCTCAGGGCGCATACACTACATGCTGAAAAAGGATTCTTTTTTTCTTAAAGCATATCTTACGTACATCATACGTGAACTGAATCACTCCCTCTCCCCCAATCTCTTTGCCGCCCACCTTCCTGGATCGGGCTCAACCCAGACCGAGTTCAGCTGCTCTCCCGTCTGGAGAATCCATCCATCGGGGGCCGGAGGAGCCATAGAGCCATTTAGAGATCCTGCCATGTAGTTTCTGGAGGAGTCCGCGACACCTCCACATGGCCTTAAACGGACCATTGTTGTGGGTCATTGTCCCTCCTCGGGTGATGTGACCGTCCACTGTGGGTGGTAAAGCTGTCTGCGAATGTGTGTATTTAGTGTTCCTAATAGCTTAACTATCAGTGTGTTTGTGTTTCAAGGGAATTAACAGTGGGAGACAAACCCATTCACCCAATCCCTCATCCGAGAGGTCAATGGCAACACGGCTTTTTTTTATGAGCAAAGGTGATGAAAGACCAACACAAACATAAGTTCTCCACACAATCACTTTGGTAAAAGTTGTTTATTTATTTAGAATCAATGTGAATCAAATTGGACCATTTTCATACATCATTTTATTTATTTTGTCTTTTGCGTCAAAGCTATTGGTTCTATTGGTTCTTCGGGACATCAAGCGCTGCGTGCGCTTCCTCAAGTCGCATGTGACAGTTGTACAGTACACTGAAGGAAAATAACGCAACTTTTGAACTTTTTAAAATCTTTTTTTATTTTAAGATAAACAAGCAACCAGCATTTTTGTTCTGCTCTTAAGTGGGAAATAATGAGTCAAAGCTGCCCGAGGGCCGCCCCCCCCCCCCCCCCCTCTAACGCACTGAGCTGTGGTAGTGTTAAATACACATGCACACACACTTCTCACAGGGGAGAAAGGAAGCTGGCAGTTTTATGCTGAATGATTAACTTGGTAATCTTCAGAGAGCTGCGTCTCACCCCTTCGCTCCCGCACACACACACACGCGCACACTTTTCATGTGTTCACTGCCATCCTTTTACTTTTAGGGGGTCTGTGTTTCCGCTCAGGGCAGTTGGGATTTCATTTTTCTCTTTTTGGGTGGCAGGGGTGTGGGGTGTGGGGGAGAGCGGGTTGATTTGTACTGTCGGGTGGAGCGTCACAGTCTGTGTCCCGTGTTCACTTCATTAGACTTTAAATGGTCTACAGGGAGACTGCAACTGCCTTTCACATTACACCACCTGCTTTTCCCATCAGAGTTACTCATACAACCACACGGCTCCACACACAGAGTACAAAGGTTCCCATGCTTGCTTTCCTCACACTTTCAACACAAACAGACATATAGCGTTCTTTAATAAACCACTCACAACCATTCACAAGTGCCGACGTACACATGGCATAAACAGCATGTGGTCATAATCTTTTCTTGCTTGAATGTATACTTCACTGCCATAAATCATCCAGTCATCACTCATTCCAGCATGAATAAAGCAACAACAAAAAAAAGTTCTCACTCCCACATGCACGCACAAACACAAACACCTGCACAGTCTTTGTTTGAGCCGCAGTGAGCTGCGCACCGTCACCCATCTGGGCTGCATAACCCTCCCATTTGCATCCGGACAGAAAATTGTTTATGCATCCGTCATCGGTTGAGCTCAGCTCGTTCCAACGCGCATAGAGATCATACGACACACTAAACGGACACACAACAGCCGGGCAGGGCCTGCAGCCAGCGGGAGGTTTACTAGTCCTTCGTGTGAGTCCGACTCTTCTTCTTTTTTTCCACTCTGGCAGCGTCCCCGAAATGACTCACAAAACTTCACAAAAAGAGAGGTCTGCAGGTGGGCTCCTCATCATACAGTCAGCGCGGGGTACTTCTGGTCCCCGGTGATGCTGGAGCCCCCGTTGGGAGGAGGGCAGGGGGGACTGGAGGGGTCTGTATCCCCCTGGCTGGGGTCCAGGTAGGTTTGGGCCGGGTGGGCGTAGCCGATGTACTGCGGGTGGAGGAACTGTCCCTGGTGAGGCATGATTTGCGTGGCCTGCTGGCAGTTGAGCACGGAGAAGTTGGTGGGCATGTTGACGAAGACGCTGGCATCGGGGGGCAGGCAGCAGGAGGCCTGAGCCCGCATGAGGGCGGGGCGGGGGGCGGCGGGCGGGGCGGAGGAGCTGGACGACGTGGCCGTGCTGGACTGGCGTGAAGAGGAACCCCTGGAGGTCCCCCCACTGGCCATCATGGGGATGGTTTCCAAGAGGCGGCCGCTCCCCCCTCCTCCCGCAGCACCTCCCGAGGACAGTTCCTGTTTGGGGCGGAGGCAGCGGCAGCAGCACACGGCGACCACGGAGCCCACCAGGACGAAAGCCACAAACACCGAGCCCACGATCAGGAACGGCACGTAGATGGGCACTGCGTACAGAGAGGAAGGACACAGCTGTCGGATCTGCTTTTGTGGCGAAAAACATTTGACTTCTGTGTTGAACATTAAACCTCAAGGCAGCATTCCCTCTCACACACACACACACACACACACACACACACACAGGAGTCTCGCTTCCCTTCACAATAAAAGCTCCTACATGTGAGTGGAGATTGGGTGAGACAGTGAAACAAAAGAGTGAGCAGAGTGGAGTGTTTGGACTCGGGTAGAAGAATGAGAGGGAGGCCGAGTCCCCAGGGAGTCCCTGGCTCTCATTAGCAGTTATTAACTTTGTTTTGATCTGTTTTAATCCTCAGCACCCTGCAGTGCCCCCAGCCTCCTCGACCCTGTGGACCTGTGTGTGTGTGTGTGTGTGTGTGTGTGTGTGTGTGTGTGTGTGTGTGTTTGCAGCGGTGACATTCTTAAGGCCCGGCTGCCAGCAGATATATGTGACCCTTCTTATTCCTTGGCTATTTATGACCCACCCCTTTGAAAATAAGTTACTCAAGTTGAACTGCTGTACTTGGCTTCTGCTTAAAGAAGGGTATTAAAGTTGGCTGATTTAATGGAGCTGAATGGGAGCTTATTCAGCTCTTTAAATCAAAGCACTAGGCCAATTTCTTCTTACTGACTGAGGTTTTTTTTTACTTGCAGGACAGTACTTTATTGGACCAATGATTCTGACTTGTTGGGTAAAATAGTTTTAAAAGCTGGACATTTTGTTCAGATCTGTGATTCAGTCAGATGTCGGTAATTTTGCTCCAAAAACAGGATCAAAAATAACTTTAGAAACAATTACAGGCTTTTTTTCTCTCTACTTTCACCTTTTGCCCAAAACCAGTGAAGGCTCAGAGTGAATGTTTTTGGCAGAAACGGGGTGAGATGACGTTAATTCTCGGGTGTTTTCTCTCTTGTTAATTTCCCTGGCTCACTTGCGCAAACGCCTTTCGAACAGAACAATGTCCAAGTAACGTTACAAGTGATAAGTTGTACTTTATTGTTCCCGCGGGGCATAGTTATGTCCCCCTTTGAATGTCCCCATGTGTTATGCGTTGTAACTTTATGCCAAAGAGGGAGAGGTGGCGACCAGGCTCCAGTTTCCTTTTGTCTCTTTGAAATACATCCACACGGCCTTGAGAAACTTCTCAAAATGCTCATCAAAAAGTAGCAGGGTATTAAACGGATTACGGCGTGAAAGCTGTTAAGCCAGGGGACATTTATCAAGCGAGGCGGTAAGACCGGGTGACAAGAGACAGAATGCGGCCTGGGACTCGGTGGTGACGTGAAACCGACCAGGACCTTGACCCATCTCCCGGTCGAGTAGAAGCGGTGTTGACTCCACGGGCTGATGAACCTCACAGCCGCACACCTTCCAGTAAACAGGTTTTAACAGGAACTCTGTTATGGCAACACGCATATATGCTCAATTTTCCTGCACTTATAAGGCCTCCACCTCAACATCTCTGCTTCCACTCCCTTTTTGTGCGTGACTGATGACGATTAAAAGTGGGTAGAATGTTGTGTCTCTTACAGTTCCTCAGACGGGCAGCACTCAAGAAGTATTCAGAACTGTAAAAAATATCATTACAGCAAATCAAAAAAATACTTAATTATAGTAATAAGTAATGATCCGAGTATCGGTGCAGAAAAAGGTCTTTATGGTTACAAGATAAATCTGGGAAAATGTTTCTTTCGGTTAAATGCTAATAACATGCTAACGCGATCTTAATAGCTATGCTAAGTGATGTCAGCCATGTTCACCTTTCTTCAAAGAGTTAGCACTAAACACAGCAGAGACTGGTTGGAGTCATTTTGTAAAAAGCACATTTCCCTCTGAGTGAATTGAAACAATGAAAAAGTCTAAAATGGAAAGTAAAAATACCTCAAAATTATACTGAAGTAGACTATGCGAGTAAATGCAACTCCATCTGGAGAACTGTTCTCACTTTGTCAAATGTATGTTTTAACTGTCTCGTATATGTTTCTTTTCACAAAGGACGCTAGCGCTTTACCACTTGCCAAGGTGTGATTTTCTCATTTTGGAACCCTTTATTGTTCCCTGTCACTCGTCCACACCTGTTGCTGCAGTTATAGCCAAGTAACAGCAGCCCCCTTCTCTCATAAGCTCTTGTTTTTGGGCACAATCTTTGTGGCAGTGCTGGCTGGACTCTCCCTCGTCTCTCCCGTGGGATTTCTCCGGTTCCTAAATACCATATGTTCCTTCATGTCGAGCACATTAATAATTTCCTGCCTGTTATCCATTGACAACACGGGGTGTTTCTTTCCCGGATGATTAATAGGCTGCAAACATATGAAAAATGAAAGAAGTGCACGAAAACGAACGAGGCCTTCCTCTTTGCTTCTTAGTGGGGGGGGGGGGGGGGGGGGGGAGAGCTGCTTTTATACTTTAACTTATTTTGGCCGGAGGCCACTGGATGAAATGTATGCCTCTGCCTGCAGTGATAAGGCATGATTGTTTTAGCAAACGACAGAGCTAGAGGTCCAAAAGACGGCTTAATATCCTCCAGGGAAACATGACGCCTGTGTTGCCTTTCTCTCTGATGTTTTGCCGAGTGCCGCTACTTGTTAAACTTTAAGAAAGATATGACGATGCTTCGAGGGGGCTTCATGGTAAATGAATCTATGGGAATGTAACCACTGATGATTGGGATGGGAGCCATTGTGGAAAAAAGAAGGTCCCTTGTTACCTAATCCCCTATATCATATTTCCCCTTAGTGATGCCTCTCTTGAATACAGCTTGTGCACGTGAGTGACTCGCTTAAAGCAGCTTTGAGTGAGAATCCCTTGCAGACACCAGGGAGACTACAGGAGGATGACAGGAAATGATACATGAAGCAATTTGCGTCCTCTTTTTTTCTTTTAACTAACGGAGCTGTCAGCGCCGTTAGTGAGCCACCGTCCAAGATCCGGTCGAGTCCAAACCTGATCCCCGTGGGGACGGCGTGATTTGAGCCCACGGTCCCTCTCGCTCTGGCCAGAACAAACACAGCTATTTATAAGTGCCGCATGGCACGGTTTGCCATTTGTGAGGGCAGTTAACAGGTTTTCTGATGGGGGGGGGGGGGGGGGGGGGTTGTTGGAGGGGTCTGCTGCTGTCTCCTGAGCAGCTGTCGGTGCCGACACAGGCAACAGATGAAGGTTTTACCAGGGACATACCGTGGGACTGTTTGGGTTTGCGAGGGGACACCGAACGGCTTTGCAATTTGCAATGTCCAATTTAAGACATTCTGCGCACGCACTTTATGAGTCTTTTCCCATCACATTAAACAGAATGAACCTTAAAAACAAATATCGGCTGAGATTTAAAAAAAAACGACCAATGCGCTGAAGCACCGCCGTCCACGTTAATCAGGTTTTTGTTTCCATTTTCCCTCTCGCACACTGATATTGCTTTTAGAACCGATATGCACAAGTTGGATTAAGTAGAGCCTACTGGTGATAGGTCATGCCTAGCATCTTAGAAGTTGATGAATCAGCAGAAGTTCCTACCTGCACCGGACTCCTTGTCCTCCTTGTCCTCCGCCCCGGGCTCCTTGGCCTGCCGATCGTTATCGCAGCTCCCTTGATCCAGCCGGGCCTCCGTGCTGGAGCAGCAGTAGCGCAGCTCGCATTTGCCGCAGCAGATGATCGCGTCCACCGCGTCGATCTTCTCCGGACACTGGAAGCCCTCCTTCCACGGGCCCTGGGAGTCGTGCCAGCCATGGCAGTACTCACTGCCTTTCACGTCGCTTATGACCAGGAGCAGAGTCACAATCGCTGGGACGGACATCGGGAAACCTCCTCCCCACATCCTCGGCCGGGTGTTCCCGCGGCCGCACGCTTCACGCACTGAAAGAGCCGCAGAGGCTTTCACTGCCGGCCGCCGGCCTCGTGGGGAAGGTGATACGGTGGGTCGGTACAATGCAGGGAGGTGAGGGGATGAAGTGAGGGAGCAATAAAGCGCTTAAGAGTTGTCATTTGTTAGAGGGATCCCGTGCGTAATTCAGATGCAACGTCTCCAAAAGTGACTCCACAGTCTGGGGAGTATTATCCAAGAGTTGTAGAAAGAAAAAAAACACACAAAGATTTGAAAGTGAACAGAAATTCTGCAGTTACAAAAACATTCAAAGCGCCTGCTAAAATCCAGTAAAGGAAGACTAAATTGAGGTTGTTCGTGTATCCTGAGGCTTCAAATGACTTTCCACAGGGATGCAGAGAATCCAAAACGTTTAGCCTGATCCATGCTGCTGTTACTCCCGAGACCCTTCAAAGCCAGCGATAAGGTTTCAAACTCCTGAAGCTCGGTCTTGCATTGTTGGGCGTCGGGACTCACTCCGCCGAGTCTGGGTCAGTGTAACCCGATTGAACTAAAGCGCGCAGAGTCTATCCGACTTTGCGTCAGAGTGAGAGGGGCGTGTAGGAGTCAAATGCAAAACACGCGACCTCTCAATCGAGCAAAAAAGTTTATCGAGATGCATCGAGAAGAGTAAAACACAACTTCCGACTGTAAATGAGAATAAAAGTCGAAACATGAAACTTTAATAGGTTCTATCAGTGCCCTGATAAAGTGAAATTTGAACATACCTTGACGGAAAAAATGAATTAATTATAAAGCCAATTAGATATTTTTCAATAACTTACTTGTTTTGCCAGCTTAATGATATATTTATATATAATTCATTTGTCCCGGTCAATGCAAGCGTCCTCATTGGCAAACGTTTACCATTTGAACGTTTTTACAAAAACATCCTCTTATATTGAAAGCTAGCTTACCTTGTAGCTGATTGAATACTATTGCTGGCTTGACGCAGCCTCTCTCGCGATCCCACATAAGACAGCAAAGTTGAATTCACCAAAGTTCAATCGAAGTTGCTCCTTGCTTAGCTTGATTGTCTCCAAAAAGCATCTTAGATTTCGGCTGTTGGACTCTGCGCCTGCAAGCATCCCTGTACTGCGATCACCAACATGGGGGAGAGTTTACCACATGGGGCCAATGCCATCTAGTGGAGTTGCAACATCTTTACTTGTTTGCAAACCAAAGGCAACATGTTTAGGCTAGTTAAAATACTTTTACTAGTACTTGCTATTAACTACTTAACAGTTACAGGTCAATTCATCTCCAAACTATGTTCACACATTGTATTATATATCTTGCTCATAAAATGTAAGAATGCAGGACTTTGTTTGCAATAGGATATTATTTCATTGTGTATTACTGCTTGCTAACGACTGGACTACACTACCCAGCAGCATTTAGCGTTAAAGCAGTTAGTCCCCTCTCCACAAGCTAGCTACAATATCAACTATAGCTTTAAAATATGTGTGCCTTATAAATAATGATCATAATCATCCTGACGGCTTAACATCGACGGGTTATTTCTTGTTGTATACCACTTTTATTTTTCGATAAGATTTCTCTTCCACCGCTGAACCATCGTCGCTCAACAAAACTGCATTTCCCGTGATGCTTCACGGCGAAGCGGTGGTAACAGCAACGGAAGTGGCGCGCGACTGTTGAAAAACTGACACACAACGAACCGAAGAGGAGATTTTGATGCTCTTCAACGTTGTCAGACTCAGACTCAACTTTGTGGAACTAAAAGTGGCTTCCTAGCGTGTAACGTAAGTGCTAACGTCAACTGTTGCCTCAACATTTGGTTATCTTTGCGTGAAAGCACATTTCGGCGTTAACGTTCATCGAGTGGAGCCCATTGAAAAAACACAGCTGACGTCACTGGTTAAGAACTTAACGTTATATCTGTGACTGTTGTAAAGGGGACTTTATCTACTCAACCCACGCGCTGGTATATTAAGCTGAACTATGTGAAATGTGTAAAATAAGTCAGTGGACTAATGCCTTCGTGTCCGTGAAGCAGATGTCGTTTGTGAGAGGTGGACGTCCACAACAACACAAAGTTAAACGGCCCGTTCGACCCAAGAAAGCAGCAGCAGCTCCCAAAAGAGATTGGGTGGTGAGTACTGACATCTGCTCCACCTGCTGACGAGAGGAGTTTGGTTACTGAAATACATTATACAGCCAGTAATAGGATTCTTTATGGAGTGACCTGCAGTTATGCCCACACAATCGAGATGATATTCCACCCATGTTTGCTGTAAACGTTTTCCCTCAAAGTAATCTTATTAAGCAAGTTAAGTGATGTCCGCCCTCTCCTGATGGTTTCAGAGCACTGTCAATGACCTGTCTGTGCACAGGGCGTCGCCTGCGGAGCTGGTAAGTTATCAGTGTGACCTCTGCCACTGGGGAGTGATGCATACTGTTTTCACAATGCATTACATCATTGCAGCAAGCTGACGGCACTGAAATAATCAAACTGGTTATTTTCATCCTACGTTTGCTTGTCTCATTAACCGCCTTGGCTTCAGAACCATCGGCATGAGATTCACAAGTCCCACAACAGGGCGGCGGCTCAGTGGGAGCTGAGAGAAAAAGATCTGCAGCGCCGTTTCAGACACGCCGGGAGCCCCGCTCCTCTGGACGACGCCAGCCTCAGCATCATCAGGGAGGTACGTGTGACGGCGAGTTCCAGTTACCTTTTTGTGGCTTCTTGGGTTTCTCAATGTTTGTTTTTTGTTTTTAGAAGAATCTATATATTTGTTTGTTATACAGAAAGTGCTTAGTGTATCAAGGGGCTTTTGCTCATGGTGTGTTTTACTGCTGCAGGTGTTCTCTGATCAGCTGTTGCTTCAGGATGTGCTGGCTCGCTCTGACAGAGCCATGGCTGTTGTCAAAGACTTGTTTGGAGATGCTCCACGCAGGCAGACTGGTACGAATCTTCTTTATTCACTCTGTAGTTGTATAAATGATGTGCTAAGTGAACAAAACATGCATGTATTTACCTCTTCCCTGCTTGTTGACATACAAGTCAAAGCTTCTCATTTAAGATAATTAGATTTCCGAAGATTAGATGTTTATTACTAAATTAAAAACTAGGATTTTTTTTATTTTCATATATTTCATGTTTTATTGGGGTTGTATGCAGAGTGTTTTTGTCTTTCTGTAGGGCACCCCAGTGTGACAATGGCACCAAACTGTGACTCTGACTCAGGGCTGCCGGTGCTACAAAGACCTGATCCTCCAACGCAACTGTCTCTGCTCAGCCAGTCTCTGATGGACCCACAGGTGTGTGTGTGTGTGTGTGTTACTGCCAAGATAATGTCAAACATTTGTGGTTTGTTACTTGATGTTTCCATAAGCTTTCATCCATAATACTGTATTTTCTGGCCAAATGTTTATTTTTACACCCTAGTCATACCTTCTTGCAGAATTTGTTATATATTAATGTATATAAAATGACAATTTTTAGGCTCTTAATGAGATTGAAGCTTCAGAGGAAGACTACAGTGATGAAGATACTTGTCCTACTGGCAGTTCAGACTATGACGTAATCCGCAGGTAATGCCTGTGAAATATCGTACCTGCAAACCTGACTTATGTTCCCTCCCTCGGGAGAGAATATAATACATGCATCTGTTGCTTTTTAAGCCCGCTGACACCATAACATTGCTTGTGATACTTTTCTTTGCAGGGCCAATGTTAAAAAAATGAAGGCCCAGTCTCGAGGTAGGGTGGTACAGCGACAGAAAGTCAATGGTGCCAACTCCAAGCAGGCAGGCAGGGATAACCATCCTGTAACCCCCTGCACATCAGGCAGAGCATCGGCTCAAGCAGGTAGGACGATGAGGAGGACAACATCCGAGATATGAATTTCATTCAGTCATCACAAGAGAAAAATATGCTCTTCTCACCTTGTTTCAGCTCTGAACGCCACAATGGCGGTTCAGCGTGTTCGCTCCAGACAAAGCCAGTCCGAGGAAGCCATGGAGGAACCAGCGGTCCTGGTTTCTCAAGTCCTAAACCCTGACGTTCCTCTTAACCAGTCAGGTAAAATCACGGAGATATCTGTGTTTTCATAATTAGTCTCTCGGTGACAAATGTGCCATCCTATGAACTGCTAATAGCGTTTCTCTGTATATATACATCAGGCAGAGTCAGTAGTCAAACCATGAGGGGCAGGAATGGGGTTTCCCAGAGGTCAGCGCTGGATGGCTCATCGGTTGCCTCTCTCAGTGGGGACCAGTCCAGCCTGGGCCTGTTGCAGACCATGCTGGGTCAGGTGGAGGCCGACTTGGATACTCTGATTCCTGCCACTGAACCAGCTTCAGCGCAGAGTCAGAAGAAGGATAAAGCTCAAGGCCTCACAGGGTTCTCTGTTGCGTTGGTCTCCACTCTGGGGCGTTTAGTGCACCTGCTCAAACAGGTACTGAAATTGATCCAATGAAGTATCTGTTAGTCAGTAGCATAACCATTGCTTGGTTTGTTAGGCTATTATTTATTAAGGGTTGGTTTTTTTTGGTCTCATTGTGGGTACAAAGTATTTGTGGGTACAAAGTATTTTAACATTGCAGTATGACACACTTTGAGACTAACTCTGAAAAGAACGGATCAAATAAATGTTTTTACCCCTTTAATAGAAATCCAATGCAGTAACCTTCATCAAGTTATTACACTATCAAATGTTTTCTACTCTCCTGGCAGAATTCATTTGACCTGATGCTAATGTATTGTAAATCCGTGGTTTTCACATGTATCCGCGGATACAACTTTGAGATCACTAAATGGAGGCGAGGTGTACATTTGGATATATTGCTCAACTCAACCAAGTTTCAATTAAATTAATGAAAATCTGGATGCCCAGAATTTACTTGAAGCTGTAGCATCCTGTTAAATTTCATAACATCCACCGATCTTCGCTGTCTTCAGAGGGAAGAAAAAGCACAGGAGGAGGCTCGAGAGAGGAGGATCCTGGAGGAGGTGTCAAGGGAGCAGCGCGGGCTGATCGACGCGCTCACCGCTGAGACGATGACTCTGAGGGAAGAGGCCGCCGCCCTGCAGGTGAGACCGAGCTCACCGCGCAGTCCGACGCGGCTTAACTCTCCAGATTCCAACCGCGTGCTCGCCTGTTTCTCCGTCAGTCCGGGCTGCAGCAGCGGACGACAGAGCTGGAGCAGAAGTTGGACACGGTGGTGTTGTTGATGGGGGGACTCGGACTCCTGGAGGCGCCCGTTGACCCGCCCCGTGACTCTGATTCCCGAGCTGCAGGTTCATACAGTGTGTGTTTGTCTGTCTGTCTTGTGACAAACAGTGAATTGTGCATAATTCCTTTTTTTTCTTCATGTTGCAAACAGTTTGTCAGTCTGCACCAGTTGATCAGCGACATTCTGAACGAGTGCGAGTGTCGGCTTCTCCAGCTGTCTTGCTCTCCCCTCCTCGCCAGACAGACAACTGGCAACAAACTCCCGGTAACAGCCTGTGTGTATTTGAGTAATCACCACTACTCCATCAGCCTTGAGAAGCTTTAATTTTGCTCTTCCCCCGCCTCTTTCCTAGCGACTCATCCAGTACAGCTTCACCGGGATCCTCCTGGAGACATCCTACGCTCCCGTGAGGACGTCCACTCCCACAGCTCTGCCTCTAGCCTAACCAGCCTTCCTCTCTCCAGCCTCCCCTCTTCTTCTTCATCATTATCCCCAACCTCCGACCCTCTCGGCTCACAGCTCTCCCCGGGGGTCATGCTGGCGGAGATCGCTCAGCTGACCAGACAGAACAACCTGATCAGGGCCCAGTTTAGCCGGGCTAAGAGCCGCGGGTCGGAGGTCGCGGAACCGTCTCGGGGTAGCAACGAGCAGAGGAGGAACAGCGCGGGGAGAGTCACACCCCAAAATGTTGGAGAGGGGAGGATGTCGGCATCCAGCAGCACAGGGAGAAGGAGTCGGAGCGTCCAGGCTGCTGAAGGAGAGCAGGTGACAAACCAGGTGCGTTTGAAGCGTAAAGCTTGCTTTCTAGCTAAGAAGTGAACGTGTGTTCTATCAAATCCACATATATCTTTTCTCATGCACAGATCATTAATGCTTTAGGCCTGTTAGCTTTTACATTACATTACATTACTTGTCATTTAACTGACGCTTTATCCAAAGCGACTTACATTGCATTATAACCCATGCGTTACATTTTGCCTGGGGAGCAGTTAGGGGTTAAGTGTCTTGCTCAGGGACACTTCGACATGGCACATGGAGCAGCCGCACATGGAGCAGCCGGGATTTGAACCACCAGCCGTGCGGTTCCCAGCGCACCACACTACTCCATCTGCCACCATTGCCCCTTTTCTATATTGAAAGTCTGAGCACATTAATTCCCTGTTTTCAGGAGGATAATGATTTGTTTCTCCTCTCGCTCAGGCAACTTCACCCGACAGCCTCCACATGAGCAGTGTGGAACAGCGCCTCCTGGAGCTAAACAGACAAAGTGCAGCGGCGAGGGGTCGCCTGCTGGAGCTTATTGAGCAGCAGAAGCAAAGTACCGTAGCTTCTACCTCTAGTTCCCCCATCCCTCCCTCCGCTTTCAGCCCCCATTCAGCAGGTACGAAGGCTCATCAGGACCCGTTTATCTGTGTAATCAATGGCTCGTCACTGTAAAATATGATTGGATCGTGTCCTTCCCAACTGCAGGGGGGAGTCCTGAGGCATCTCTGCTGCTGCCTGAAGAGGAGCGGCTGTCACAGACAAGGAGACGGTGAGTTGCTCTTTTTGTTTCCTGATAATTAATTCTACACATACTTTCTAGATTTTTTTGTTGTTCTCAGTTTAACAGACTCTGTTTCCTATGAAACCTATGAATCACTCCGAAAAACGCACACATTACAGAACTTGTGCACACAGAGGCTGATGCGATCTTTAATAATGTCCAAGTGACTTTGGCTCTTCAGATAATCTGGACTCCTGAGCGACTTTTCTAGAAGAGAAATTCATTCATAATTCATATTCTTTCTTTTACACCCCCCCTCTTAAATGTTGCAGTGTGGTTATCTGTCCACCAGAGGGCAGTGTGGACGTACTGCATAGCTCAATTTTGGGTCCTGACCAGTTTTTACCAACTTTTTTTCATTATATGTTTGTGGTGCAGATCTGCTGGTTCTGAAGTGTCTTCTAACAGTCTTGGTGGAGAAATGAGAGATGGCAAAACACGGGTACACACAAATTCTACAGAGTAAATAGAAGTAGTCCGATTTTTCCAAATCGAAGTTTCCAATGTCTTTTCTTGTTCCACAGCAGATGGAGAAGCGGAGAGAGAGAGATGGGTGGTTTGCCTTGTCTGCTCATGTGAGGTGACAGGACGAACAATTATTCAACCCAATTTACTAATATTTTATCCAAACATGCATTTTAAATGACTCAATTAAACTTGTTTTAAATTAACTTTGTTTCTGTTCTCACTGTTTCTTAACACACATTGTAGATGCTTTAGGGTTACGTTTATGATCATTGTGATCGTGGAATAAATTATATCTTCCTTTCTTTACCTCCTGTAAAGTGCAATTGTTACAATTAAGTTTGCTTACTTACTGTAGTAATCCAGTTTCAGTTTTCCGAGATAATTTGAGTATTTTGTGTGCAGTTAGTTAACGCGTGTGTGTCTGAGGAGCTGTGTGTTGCACTGCGTCTCCCAAAACTCAAAGCTGCATTAAATCCTGCCAAGCTAAGTGCGTCAGTCCACCTGTGGTTTGGTTTAGTTATGGTCTGCTTTCCTCCCTCTGAGGCATGTTTTGATGTTTTTATATAATTTAAATGCATGCTAACAAGTTACAAAGAAATCGGAGTGAGAGAGGAGGAAAAAAGCTAAAGTCGCTTGAACCCACTTTGACTTCTGCTGTGGCTTCTACTAAAGTTTGGCCTCTCATAGCTATTTACGGGATACACAAATGCATACAAACATTGGTTTGTTTTTCTTCTTTTCTCCGGCTCATATCTGAAGTCATTGTTTACCTCGACCTCTGTGGTCCTTACAGTCATCTTTTCTTTTTCTTGTACATTCATCTAGACTGTTTAGTTTAACTACAATTTACTAGGCCACGTAAATATATGAAACAACTGGTGCCATCTGTGCTCGTTCTCCCTCTGTCCTCAATCCAAGCCCACGACTTGTGTCGTGCTTTTACACATACTTACTTGTTCTCCTCCACGTACACTTGTACTACTTTTCAATCTAGCTTCACTTTGCTGTGGCCCGGCAGCATCATGACAGACCTGCACGAGTCTCAACCACCATGCCTATCTACGTAGCCGTGACGACCGCTTCCCACTCATGGTGATGACAGGACCGCAGTGTTCATAATGTAGTATGTTCCCTTCTTGTTTATGTTGTGTGTGTCTCTCATTTATGTCTACAGAGCTGGACCTTTTATGGTGCCTTCCAGACTGCAGCAGGTAAACGGCCCGGGACCAAGAGCAGACTGTGAACACTTGAACGAAAGTCAACGTCAAGTGGTGTCCAACCTTTTCTTTTTTTAAATACAGTTGGGAAATCCCGACCATTCAACGACTGCTCAGCTGGACGCTAAAGCTGGACCTCAATCAATAATAAGTGGTCGTAAGCGCACTGTTTGCTGAGGGTTTAAAGGTCTGCTTGAGTAGGAAGGGGAGCACTTGAGTTCTCCAGCCAGTCAGGAGAGCCGTGTGAGCAACAACAATGGCCAGCAGGGAAATCAGAAGGAGTAAATATTGCAGATAATAACAGGATGGAGGCGTAAAGAGGCCAGGGACGGCGTCGGTAAACCTGGGGTCAGAGGTTACCGTGGGGACTCGAGGGGGGAGGCAGGCAGGGCTTATTGTGCCCGGGCGGGTTGAGTGAAGAACGGGGTGAATGGGGATTAACCCCAGCCCAGTGCCTCTCAATGACCTCCTACCCCCTCACCCCTCACACACACACACACACACACACACACACACACACACTCCTACAAGGTATGGGTATGGCCCCCATGTGGCTCCCCCACAAAACCACCATCTTTATCCAGGCCATCAGCCTCAGCGCACCTCCATTACTCCGCACAGGCACTTATTCACACATACATCATGTGACCTAAAGACGAGGGAAACACCAATTTTCAAAGTCGCACACACATTAAATCACGTGTGGGTTTATTGGGGGCTCTGAGGGGGGGGGGGTTCTTTACACATTTAATCTGCCCCCACTTCACCTCAGTGAAGGAGCCTGAAGTCACTCAGAAAAACACACACTACAGCTCCACTAGAGCCTGTGCGCACAGTGGCTCATGTGATCGCCTTTAATCATGTCCAAGGTGACTTTGGCTCTTCAGATAATCTGGACTCCTGAGCGACTTTTCTAATAGAGAAATACATAACTGTTCATACTTGCTTCTCTTGTTCTTTTCAGCCTTTTGAACCAACAGCTATCATGTCATACATAAATTGCTTAAAATGTTGTGTCCATATACATACTTGTTTCTAATACTTCTTTCACCTCCCCCCTAAATGTTGCAGTGTGCTTATCTGTCCACCAGAGGGCAGTGTGGAAGTACTACTACGCTCATTTTGGGGTCCTGACGAGTTTATGTTTTTAGCCAACTTTCTTCATAATATTTTATTCATTTGATAAAACTACATGGTCATACATCTTAAAATAAACATAAACCAAACCATCGTGGCATCAGTCAGTTATGGTTATTTGACTCTTTAAAATAACAATGGAAAAAAAATGTCTTAAAATAAATGTATTAAATGATCGCAAATATTGTGAAATCCGAGTGGTTAAATTACCAAATTGGACATTATAAAGAAACGGTAGGTTTCTTTAATACTGTGAGAGTTTGTTTTGATGCGTTTTGTTGTATCCTGTAGTAGCCATTTTGTCAACTCATTCTGCTGCTTTCTCACCCAAAACCGCCCTTAAAATGTCTCAGGTTTTAGAAGCAGCGTGACGTGACATGTGCGTGACGTGCAAGCTGCGCGTGTGTGTGTGTGTGTGTGCGCGTGTGCTGCACAGCTGTGCGAGGTTCTGATCTGAAGCAGGCTATTGCTTGCTGTGAAAATATTATTGCAAGTGTTTATTATTGCTTCAGTGTGAAACAGTGGGAGAGTTGTGTGTGCTGCACGGCCTGGTGGAGTACAGAGTGTCTGTGGAGGGATAGTGGTGGTGGTGGTGGTGGTGGTGGTACTAGTGGGTGGGGGTCAGTCCCTTCTCCTCCTCTCTGTTTCCCACCGGGCAGCGCCCCCCCCATTGCACCCTGGGTAATGGGGGAGGCCTTTTGGAGTTGATTAGTTCCGGCTGGATCCCAGAGAGAGTCCTGACAGGCAGGAGAAACGAGCTCTCAGCGTGACCCCCCCCCCCCCCCCCCACACACACACACACCCCTGTCTCAGTCACAATGGGCAAGGCAGGGGAAGGGCTTTTTAAACAACTGCAGCTTCACTCTACTCTGCCACCCCCCCCCCCCCCCCCACAAAAAAAAAGGCCATTATTACTCCGAAAACCACATTGCACTGCTGCAGCGCTCCGGCCTCGCTGCGTCTACTAGCAGCTTTTCCTCACCTCTCCCCCTTTTTTCTGTCGGTACAAGTGGAAAAAAAGTGCTCCGGCGTCGTCCTTTGATGGACATTATGGATGCAGCGCGCTCAGTGGGTCGCCCGCAGAACCGGCCGCATCCATCAGGGTCCTCCTACGGTGCTTTGTGCGTCCCTGACAGACCTCCACATCCACCACGTTGGACACCTGTGGCACAAAGTGACATCCAGTGGACACATTCCTCAGCAGAGCGGCATCGTTCACACACTTTGCATCTGTGGCTTTATCCTGGCTATCCTCTTTACCCCCCCCCCCCCCTCGCAGATCCCTCCCCCCCACAGATCCTCTCTTTCTTCTGCTCTCCTCACCCCTCTCACCCTTTTTCTCCACACATAATTGATTAAGGGCCGTTTTCATAAATCAATTTGGGACGCACATCAGTCAGCCCTGAATGGAGGAACCCCCCCCTCTGAGCAGCGGTATTAATCTACCTCAGCATGACTTGCCACTCTGACACACACACACACACACACACACACACACACACACACATACACACACAGAGCTGTAGTTAGTTTTCTTTACTTTAGGTTTTGGCTCTTGCAGGTACTAAAACATGAAATATGCAAACGTTTTCAGCAGTTTTGCAGAAACTCTGAGCTGGAACAGACACGTTCATGAAGTTTCCTGTGCAGAGTCCACGCTCGCTGCTCTGAGGAGACTCAAAGAGAAGTGTGGGTGTTTAAAGGGGTTGGAGGGGTGGAAGGATCAGACGCCACGACAAAAGCAGAGGCGAGCAAAAAAAAGCCAAAATGTGAATGAGAACCAATCGTTTACACATGTCTTTTCTGTACGTCTCTAAAAAAAACAAAAACATGCTGTTTGTGCTCTCAGCAGTCACTGTGCCTCACTGCTGTTTATGATTAGACCGATTTCATCGTCATTACAATTAAGTGACTTCATCTTTCCTTCTTCCCCCCTCTCTTTCTCTCTCTGGGCTCCTTCTCTGATCCAAAGCTGCTGTTTTGAAGGTTTTGATATTAATGTAACCATGACACCCACCTTTCTCATTAGAAGAAAAAATAAAATAAAACCGTGCCAGGTTGCAATGGCTTCTGGGAACACGAGCCTGCAGCAGCTGCAAGTGATATGCCAGCCCCCCCCCCCCCCCCCCCGTCTGTTCTAACTCTCTGCCCCCTTTTCTCTAACTTTTTTCCTTCACACACATTGATCTTTTGTTCTTTCTTATTTTTAATTACCTTCTCTCCCCCCCCCCCCCCCCCCCCGCTACGGCTCGATTTCTCTCTCCTTCTTTTACCCTCACCTCCACCCCCCCCCCCCCCCTCACTCTGCCGCCCCTCGACGTGCCACAGGGTGTTGGCTTTAGTGGTAGTGAAAGCTGCTTTGCCTTAAAAAACAGTTTGTCTTAATGAGAAGGGGGGGTCGGGGGGTACAGGCATGAGAGAGGCGGGGGGGCGGAGGGTCACAGCTGAAGCCAATTGCGTCCCTTTCCTGTCTGGGGTGCTGCTGGTCGGGGTCAAGCTCAGGGTCGCGCTGCCTCGTCGCTCCGACTGGGTCCTGGTGCTGGTTCTGATAGCCGCCAGCGTGTGTGTGTGTGTGTGTGTGTGTGCATGTGCGTGTGTGTATGTGTGTGTGTGTGTGCGTGTGCGTGTGTGTATGTGTGTGTGTGCATGTGCGTGTGTGTGTGTTCACAAGACAGCGGGTGTGTTTTTGTACGAGTTAAGAGAAGAGGGGCAAGAGGCACATCTGTTTCTGATCCCCCAGAAAGCTTTGCTCTCCGGACCTGGAGGTGCCGGCGTGCTTGTGAAGAACTGTGCGGGGGGGGGGGGGGTTCATCACAGTGTGTCTCGGGGATGATATAGTACGATGTGGCCTGTTTTTACCACAACCCCCTCCACTTCTGCCTCTTTTACATTTGCAGAAAGTAAGCATGTCCCAAGAAAACACAATCTGACGATCAGCACCACTATTCACATATTTGCATTCTATAACTTGTTTAATCAATGTACCAAGAACAAAGTGTAATAATGACGTATCAAAGTATTTCTTTGCCAGGACCAGTAGCTTCCTGAAGCCCCTGCTGGTCAACTGGCAACGTCATGGCAACTTTAATTTTATATTCAATTTTGTTTATCCAGTGTTTATGCTAAGCTAAGCTAAGCTAAGCTGATGGCTCCAGCTACATGTTTCACTCCACACCAAATATTATATTAAACATTGAACTCTCAACAGGAAACAGACGTGCCTTTAAAAAATGCCTTCTTCCTCCTCCTTTTACCTCATGCTTTCTTTACAGGCCTTAGTTTTGTCTCCTTTCAAGACTTAAGTTTATTTGTGTTTGAAATCTTTTGTTTGATGCCATCGTTTGCTGCCACAGCAGCTTTTCTTTCAACATATATTTTTAAGCCATGACCATGTGTATATATCTCACAACATGATGCATATGCTTCTTCTTCCTCCTCCTGTCCTCTGTCTCTGACTGTGTGAAGAAGGTGAGGTCGAGATGAAACACCACGTCAGTCTTTGAAAAGAACCCGTAAAACAGGCGCACGTTAACGAGCGTGACTAACAAGCTGCAGGAGCTGGATCACACTGTGCATTTTACACACACACACACACACACACACACACACACACACACACACACACACACACACTCTCCTCCACCGTGTCTTCTGCATTATATCTGGGTTTTTGGGTTCAGACTTGCAGCTTTTCTCCATTTTCCACACATCTTTAAAGCTTGATATGCTCCAGAGCTGGTTTTTAAATTTAGAAGAAAACGTTTTCCACAATGTTGCTTATTCCACTATTATTCTACCTCACTTGTACTTGGGTCTTATTTGAGGGGTCGAGTTTTATCATCGGTAGTGATAAGATTGCAGGTCACTAAGTGATTCTGCAACAGACGAATGTTTAGCCAGATATTCTGGACGTAAAATTGGAACTAATCCTCATTTTAAAGTAAAACTACAGAAAGCAAATTAGATCCATATTAAACCAGGATAACTTAATGTGATGGATAATTGTCAGTTAAGCTAGATATTTTGGGCCTTCCTTTTTGACCTCCCTATACATTTAGCTAACTGGCTGCTATGTTTCCTGCCCTGTAATGAACTATTTTTTTCCCAGATCAGCATTTAATTGGCAGGGATTTCATATCCAATAATACAGATGGAAAAAAACTACCAAAATATTGGGTGTTATCTGGAATCAACCTTTGATTGTTTTAAAATATTTTCATTGCAGAGACCTAACGAATCAATAGTCAAGACTTGTGGCTGGGGTCTTTTATTTCTTTATTTCATATTTAACATAAGACTGATACTACTCTAATGGCAGTACAGTAAATACGGGGGTACAACCAGCAACCATTTAGCTTAGTTTAAATTGTTGTTACCATTGGACGGAGACGGGTTAGATTACTCACATAGGTGCAGGCCCTTATGCTAAGCTAACCGGCTACCTGCTACAGCTTCACATTTACATCTGAGAGTGTTATTTATATTCAACTATCTGGCAAAACAAATATTCAATTCTGCCTGGCTTACAGCAAACTATTTATTTCCTTCTGTCTGTTTCCCTTTTCCTCTCTTGTTTTCTTGGTCGGTCTCGGATTTGTACTCAGCGATGGACGCACACTACACACACACACACACACACACACACACACACACACACACTCCTACCATTTGCTCTGTCACACACTATTCACCATTCCACAGTCTCAGACTCTCCACCCAACACACCTGAGCCAATAACGTTTTTTGCCAGGAAAAGCTATTTCATCCTCTTTCTTCCCCCCCCCCCCCCCCCCCTCCTCCCCCCACTCGTCTCCCCCCTCTGTCCTCCCCCCTTCACTGCTTCCATTTCAGTCCCAGAGGCCCTAAATACGGCCCCGTACTTAACTTCCCGAACCCCTGAACACAAGGCTCCAGACCCTTCTCCAGTTCCCCGACTTCTCCCTGGCTTCATCCCGAGGGCCTTAAGCCCCTGAGCGTTCAA
The DNA here is from genome assembly GCF_949316345.1 of Pungitius pungitius. Classification (NCBI taxonomy): domain Eukaryota; kingdom Metazoa; phylum Chordata; class Actinopteri; order Perciformes; family Gasterosteidae; genus Pungitius; species Pungitius pungitius. The sequence continues at coordinate 5,911,755 of NC_084918.1, read as the reverse complement.
CTCCTCCCTCCATCTCCCCCTCCTCCCCCTTTTCTCTCTCCCCCTCCAGGCTACTCACGAGAGGTTCTTTACAGCCCTGTCATCCTTGCCAGAGCAGTAAAAAAACACATCTGGAATCGCACTTTACGTTCTATGCTCTAACCCCGTGTTTAAGAAGCCCACCCTCTCTTACCCCCCCCCCTTCATCCTCCTCCCCCATCCCTTTCCCTCACACACACACACACACACTGCAAGGGCCACGCCGCAGGAAAAAACCCTCCCATAACGAGCTACAAACACTGAAATAACACTGTTACCCTAAGTGAGATGTTTCTAATGAGGGCTGGAGAGGAGCGTGACAGAGAGGCACACATTTTGGGTGAGAGGGGAGGGGTTGACGGGGGGGAGGCATGACGGAGGCATGTTGGATTTGACTGCGTTCGTCCTCCCACACAGACTGGAGCCATTTTGGATCTGGGTCAGAGCTGCGGCTCCCCTCCCCGTGTTCCTTCGTGAGAGGAGTTTGCCGTACGACCCCGCGTTTGCTCTTTTTCGGCCTTTGTGTGAGAAAGTGTGTGTTGGTGTAGAGCGTGACTATATATACATTTAATAAGAGCCCGTGCGGCGTAGTAATGGGTGGTTTGGGCTCGGCCTACGAGACGTGGAGCAAATGTCAGCAACAGATAGAGAGCAGGGAGAGTGGAGAGAAAACAAATTGATTCCCTGACGTTGCTGTATCTCATGTGTGTGTCTGTGTGCGCGTGTGAACAAATTCACTGTCTGAGCTATTGTTCCTCACCCTCTCTTTCATTTTCCCCGGCTCCGCCGATGGATAACAAAGGCTGCTTTTCTCTCCCGTGCAACATAATAAGTGGAAGAGTGGAGAAAAAAAGAGTTAAGGGGGACGAAGGGGGAAAATCTCTTGTATTTTCTGAAATGAAGTTTTACAAATAAAGGTATATAGGGAATATTGGGTTACATTTGGATCCAAGAACCCTTTAACCAAGACCATGTGCCACTTCTTGGCTGCTTTGTGTGTATGCATGCATGCATGTTCATTGTGTGTGTGTTACGGAGGGCTGGGGTTTCGGCGCGGAGGGGAGGTTCCTTCGGTGCTGCAGGGGAAAGAGAGCAGTGCTGCGGTAGGTAAACAGGGCGCTGACCCAGGCCCACTAGTGGAACGCTCTCCTCTCCCACTGCCACCACCGTTTGTGTTTGGTTTCTGTGTTTTCTTCTTCTTTTTCTGCAAGCCTTTGGGAGGAGGGTGGAAAAGGAGGTGGGGGGGGGGGGGGGGTAAAGTGGAGTTGGAGGGGAAATGTGTGTGTGTGTGTGTGTTGGGGGGGGGGGCATTAACGAGCAACATCGTTTTTCTAATTAGTGCTTTGGGGAATATTTTCTTAAGGACTGTGGACCCTCCCTGCAGAGCTTTTAGGGGGAGAAATGCATGTGTGTGTGTGTGAGAGAGGAAGAAAGAGCGTATGCACATCTGTGCCAGTTTCTGTCTCTCCATGTGTGCACAGTACGTGTGTGTGTGTATTTGTGTGTATTTGTGTGTTTTTTTCTGCGTTTTCTTCCTTTTTCTGCAACAACCTTATAGAGACCGACTTTCATTTTCTCTCCTCTCAACTTCATGACACACACACACACACACTTGTCCCGCCCTGAAAGGTATGAATGGACACACACACACACACACAAGCACAAGGTCACACACACACTCCCAGTTCATTAAATCAAGGGGCTTCAGATCGTCTCTTCTTCCTGTATTCGCAGAACTCAAGTGCAAAGGAAATTTTCCTTTCTCTTTTCTTCCCTCTCAAAACTTTCTTTTCTCCTTTCTTTCCTCCTCTGCTGTTTCTTTTCAGCGAGTCTGCTGCTCTCGTCCTCGCTTTGATCCCCCCTCCACCCCTCCCAGGGCCTCTAGCCAGCTCACTGGAGCGGTTTCCTGAGTCTTCCCAGATTAATGAGTGTAACTTAGTGCGTCTGCATGTGTGTGTGAGAGAAGGAGGGAGAAAGAATGCTTCAGTGTACCACAAAGTGTGAGTGTGTGAGCTTGCATACTGTACAAGTGTGTGTGTGTGTGTGTTTGATCTGCAGTTTCCAGACCAAACCTTATTCTGTGGACTTTTTTTTCTTTCTTCAGTGATCATCAAAGTAAGTCATTCGACAGAAGGCGGGCTTTTTGCGTTGCGTCTGGGCCGTTTTTCAATTCTCCAATCACCGGGATTGCAATCAAGCGGCCGGCGTCTACAAAAAACCCTTTAAAAAAATGCTCCCAGACTGTCCTTTGTGGCACCGTGAGGGGCTCAGTCTGTGGAGCCGGGCATGAAAACTTCATTCACACACTCACACTGTGTGAAACAATCACAATACAACTGATTAGAATCCCTCCATGAAAACACAAAGTGCTAAAAATAATCCCCTGATTGGAGCCATGTGTTCGAGGAGATGGGGCTGAGCTGGTGTGTGTGTGTGTGTGTGTGTGTGTGTGTGTGTGCGTGCTGCGGTGGGTCGTACAGAAAGGCAGGAGGCAGCAGAGGGTGGGATGAATCAAACCCGAGTGAAAAAACAGTTTGTCTTTTCTCCGAGCTCCGATAATAACGCCACGTGAGTTCCCGCTGCACAGCGTTTATTTACTCTCACAACTCCCAGTGTACACACTTTCTCTCTCTCTCTCTCTCTCTCTCCCTCTCTCTCTCTTTCTCTCTCTCTCTCTCTCACACACACACATGCACTCACTCTGTCGTCAGGACTGCAGACAAACACATACACACGCAGACGCCTTCCAGCAGACTTACTAATATGGACATAAACACATAATCACAACCATGCATGGTCCAGTTTCTCTCTCTTGTCTTCTCAGACGCGCACACACACACGCGCGCACACACACACACACACACACACACACACACGGATGGGAGGAGGAGTGATGGAGAAGAGGGGGCTCATAACGGCCAGGTGGTTCTAGTTAGGTAGTATTCCACCTGAGACCAGTTGAAATAAAAGAAAAAAGACATAATGAATTAGTTTTCTTGGCCAAGTCATTTGCCCACAAAATTCAACTTGGGTGGTTCTTGCAGTGAAGCAATATTGGAAAATGTTTTACACAAAAACCATAGAATATAGGTTTGTGATACAGAAGTGCATTCAGTAAAAGGATTGCTCCATGGTTGGCCAGCAGGCCGTGCTCCTCAAAGCCAAACCGTGACAAGCCTGCTGAAATCACTATGACATCATTCTTTTTGTATTCATTTTTTTTGCAGTTTTGGACACTTAATAATCTACATTTCCATGAAAGCAGGCCAGAATCCAGCTGCTGAAAAGAACGTGTTGTGTGATCGAAAGCTCCTCAGCAGCTGCCATGTAAAAATAATTTTATTTGCTCAATCACATGACCCGTTGTCTGCCACAAGAATACTGAGATGCTCAAGAAGCGCAAGAACAGATCAAGAGGCAGCAAAACTATGGGAACCCCCCCCCCCCCCCTCCCCCTCATGGAGTCAATGGATCATTCAACTGTTGACTCACAAAGCCTCCATTGTGGGAGCCGACATCAGGTCCTTATCTCTCTGTCATAACTGAGGGGGCTGCCATGGCAACAGAGAGGAAACACTGTGTCACATCTGCGTGAAGAGGCCGTAAACCAGGCACATCCACACTGACACATTACAGGAGAGGACGATATCATCGACCACTGCAGTCACAGCCGGTGGTGTGAGAGGCTCATTTGGCTGCCAATCATCGGGAACAAGCGGAGGCTCCCCAACCCTTGAGGAAAGTGGGCGGGACGTCCTCTGGGAGCGCGTGGTTGGACAGCGGGCCTCGGAGGCAGCCTCTGCTTATTTGATAAGAAGTCGTCCGTCAGGAAAGAAAATAAACAGCCGAGCGTGCTGCTACTGCAGAGCCAGAGGAAGAGCTGCTACTAGAGCACAACACAATATTTACACTGCTGGACCGGGCCGACACACAACCACGCGGACACACACACACACACACACACACACACACACACACACGCGCGGCCCTCAGCACATATACCTGAACACGTGAAGGGGCGAACAAACACGGACATGTACACACACACACACACACAAACGCAGAAGGGAAACAGCTGGCTCTGATGATGAGGGTGAGGGTCTTTCCTCTGATTACTGCCTGGTATGAAGTTACTCTTTAAAAAATGAAGATGGCCAAACATTTGCTGATAATGACCCTAAAGTGAGATGGCGGCTTTGTCTTTTTTTCTGGGGAAAAAACAGTTGGTTTGAACAAAGATCAGAAAAAACATTTGTGGCTAATACTCTTCTGCATTACACAAGAACACATTGAACACAAATGGAAACTTATAAAGACCTCAGCTTGATCTCTGTGAACTCGTGGTATGAAATCCCCATTATTTCCCTACATTTAGTAGACGAAACTAGCCCACTTATTTAATGGAAAAACATTGCTAGCTGAACGTTGGACAGGCACGTTTATTCACTGGCATTTTTGACTCCATAATTGAAGGTCTGCTTGTTTCTCTTTACCTTTGTACGGTGTTCATGATATTTTGTCCACCCCGCCGTGCTGGTGTTCTGCCCGTATGCGGGGGCATCTTGTTTGTTTGGATAAGAAAGGGGGAGGCAGAGTCTTGACCTCTGGCTGTGACTGACAGATAGCATCAGCTCTGCTCCTTATCAGCCGCCTGCCCTCTGATCTGGGATCTGCCTCCCAGCACTGCAGCCATGGAGGAGGAGGAGGAGGAGGAGGAAGGGTGGGACGAGGCGGGTGATGGAGGGAGGGGGGACATGCCAAGGCAAGAGGACGCACAAACGGTTGTGCACATACGTGTTGAAAGTGTGAAAGGAAACCATGCTCACTTTTGTTTTCGCATGGCACTTCTAACGTATTTGACACCACGAACGAACGCGTAAACGGTGAGAAAAGGAGAAACAACGCGGTCTGGTGTGTCTTTAACTGAAACCAGGCGGCTCGAAAACACGGATTCCTTCTCCTTCACTTTCTCCTGATTTACCCTCAGGATTACTCATAATGAGAGCTGCTGCCAGTGGACGCCGTGTGTGTGTGTGTGTGTGTGTGTGTGTGTGTGTTGCTCTTGGACAGCGGGCCGCTCTGTGTTTGCGGCCTGTGTTCGGGAGCCTCTGTAAGTCGTTCGGTGTGTTTTTTTGGAGGGGGTGAAATCATGCTTCGCTGGTGAATCTGAACATAAAGAGTCATTGAGTGGAGTGCAGACCAGAGGCCAAGTCTGGAGGTACGAGGGGAAACAGGGACTGTGTATGCACACACACACACACACACACACACACACACACTCTGTCTCTCAAGCAGTGAGTGGAGAGGGCTCCCGAGGGCCGGGGGGACTATCGTTTTCCCCGTTAATTATGACCGTCTGGCAGGCTGGAAAGCAGGAAGTCAGAGAGAGGGAGAGATGGAAAGAGGGAGGGATGGTAGATAGATGATAGGAGGGAGAGAGGGTGGGGGAGGGAGGAGGAGGGGGGGGGGGGTTGAGCAAGCAAGTCCAAAAAAAAAAAGGGAGGAGAAGTGAAACGCCAAGATGGATGATGGGAGGAAAGAGGGAAAACTATGAGAGGGGAGTCCAAGAAAGGCTGGGGGAGTGGCACAGACACAGCACCCCCCCCCCCCCCCAAGAAAAACATATGCAGGGAGGGTTTGGATGATAAAACCATGTGCTCGATCAAAGGTGAAATGTCGACATTGTCTTTTTTTTTTTTCTTCAAAAAAAAGCCACAACGTCAGGTTTCTGGGTGATTTCTCCTCCCTCGCCTCCCTGACTTCTGATATCCAACTTTCACTCCCCGACCTCGGCTCCAGCTCGACCCTTTGACCCTTTCAGCAACACCATCTTGCGCCTATAACTTTTCTTTACTATCCACTTTTTTTTGTTCTGTTCAACTCCTCTGAGTGGTCGTTTCTCATCTGACCCCCCCCCCCCCACTCACAGATATTGATGTTTGGTTTCCAAGGTGAGGCGCTGTGAGGACATTTCAGGCCGAGCAGCTCTGAAGGGCCGAGCTGAGAGGAGCAGGTCCTGGATTTAACTGGCTCCAGGTCCAATTAGGGCAGTCCGCCGCATCTGGATACAATTAGAGTTAAAGTCCAAACTCACACTTTGCTCCAATGGGGGGGGCATAAAGTCACAACTTTTACTCTACAAAGAGCAGAGAATATTTACGGCCTCGGCTGCAGTCAAAACACGGCCACAGATAAAACACCTGAAAGAGAGAGAAGGCAGCGGGAGATTGATTGAGGCCGGCGTGCTGCTGTCAGACTGTGTCAATAAGGGGATTTGTTTCCCCTCCCATGTTGCAACACACTAGTTATGTTTGAGGCTTTTGCTGAGGGCAAACAATTACTGGGAAAAAAAGCAAAATCAAGATCCCTACACAATAACAGTGCTCTGCATTTTCCTTTTGCGTGTCCATTAAGTGGACAGAATCGGGCCAAGAAACACACATGTGTTCTCATTTATGTCTGAAAATGCATTGATCATGGGGAGGATATTTGTTTTATACATATATTTTGTATATTTTATGCAAAGCTAGGATTTTCCAGCATATGCATTTGTTGTTTAAATAAAAAAAAGAGCAATTCAGTGGTTCTCAGGCACATAATGGGAAATGGAAAACCCCTGGTTTTATAACACTTGGAAAAAGCCAGACTACAAGTTTCCATTTGTTGAGCTAACGTGACCTGCTTCTGCCACTAGCTTCCTATTTAACATACAAAACGTGACCGTGGCATCCATGGATCCATCTCCTATACTGTTGTAAATATACAAACTCCACCCAGAGAAGTTTAGGTCTGCAAGAATGCAAATATATATATATATTTCCCGAAATGCCGGGAACCGTTTCTCAAAAAGTAATTTTATTTAAGATAAACCCCACTTTATTTTAAATAAGGCTACAAATTGCAACCATAAAATAACTGTAAATGCCTCGACAGTGTGTAAAAGTAACAGAAGCTGAAGGGATGAAGCTTAAGGTCAACTAACTGTCAGAGTCAGACAACAAAACCTTCCACTGAGACAAAGAATCCAAATAAAAAAAATCCCTAAATACGGGAATGAGTATTCAAGCCTTTGCAATTGGTAGAGAATCGAGGGATGGAACGGGGTCCAAACCGAAATGGAAAGTTTTAGATTTCAGCCTCCGGCTATGACGGTGACTCACAATGAATGAATATGTTGAATATACATTAGGTTGCAAAATCTCTGGAAAAAAAACAAGTAGACACAGAAAATCAAATAACAATCCCACAAACAGATGGCCTCACTGCTGCGAGAACAATAAAAAAAACAGTCGCACAAAATTGCATCCAGGAGCTCGGGGGGGGGAGATACGAGGGAGCGTCTCTGCAGGAAAACAACGTCTAACGGCACATTCCACACCGTGACACGCACACGGCCCCTCAGCCCGGGGTCGGACCCCACCTGAGCCCGGATCTCTGTCTCAACAGCACAATCACACTGGAATGAGAACAAATAACAGCCAATTATCCTCCGCATCCCTCCAGATTTGCATCAGCAAGAACGCAAAAGAACAATAAAATCTCAGGATATGAAAAACTCCCGAGGCGACGATGCACAGTTAAAGTACAAGAGCTTCCCTCTTTGTGTGTGCGTGCATGCGTGTGTGTCTGTTTGTGCAGAAAATAAAAAGAAAAAGATGCCATAAATCTCTTCTCCCTGAGTCTTACTGAGAATTTTGGTTGTTTGTCTTGACGTGAAGCCCAACGAACAGTTACCAGGGTGTATCTATAAAACTGAGAGAAGCAAAGAACATTTATAACATAGTGTACTTCATAATATACTTATATTACATACTTACATACATATTATATTTCATTGCATTTATCAGATTTTCACATGCATGTATTTGCATATTGAAGTTTGATTCTCTGGTTAGTTATAAAATAACTAAATGTATATTTTCTGGACAGAGTTAGCAGCTTTTAGTTCTGTAGGATGATGCTTTTTAAGTGAGAACAAAGGAAGAAATAGTAGTCGAAAAAAACATTTTTTTGAAGGTAGCGCTGCATTATGAAGCATTAGTTTATAACTTAACGGTGTGATGCAATGTTATTGTTGAGGCTGAGGCTTCATATTTACCTTACACAAATGAAAGGTAAAAAAAGGAACCATTTGGATTGTGTGAAGTCAGAAAACAAGAAACTGTGACTTTTTAAAGGATAAGTACTACATTAAATTGTAGAACTGATCGTGGTACTTTTACTCCAACACAGAATTTGTGAACTTGCGCCATTTGACATAAGTCATGTGAATAAAGCTACAGTTTAAAGATCAACAAAACTCCATCATTTAGTTCCCCATGAAGACATTTTCCCATGAGCTCCATCCCTCAAGGTCCTTTGTGAAAATGTAGAAATGCCAAAGAGAAATTTAGAGCAGCTGACCCCCCCTTTGAATCCCTTAATGGCGAGAGTTTATTTTTAAGTGCACACACTAAGAAAACATCAGGAAGTAGAAGTGCTGCTCCCACCATGCTTCATTTAGTCCTTCATTCAGATACTGTAATGGCATTAAGTGTCGCCAATGGGGAAGGCCTTCTCTGGATCGCTGTGGAAACACCTGTTGTTTGAATGTCTGGGTTATTTTACTCATTTGAACCGTGACTGAGGTTGTTTATGCAGCAACCAGCAGTGAGCAGCTTTGGGTTGTTGTCGTTGTTTTTGATGAAGAACTCTGTGAGATACTAGAAAAACAATAATTTGATTGTGTTCAGGGTTATCTCAACACATCGTGTCCTTTGCCCACTGTGAAGAGAGGCCCACCTTCTCTGCACGCCGTGGGACCAAAGTCACACTTTTTGTCCGACTGTGAGTGTGAGAGAATGCGGTGAAGGCCCCGTGAGACGTAGGACTGCGACGCCCGAGGAAGGGCAAGCAGAGACGTGTCATCGACCCCGCATCGTCCATCCGCACCGCTGTCGCGTTGTGAAACTCAGCAAAACAGAAACAAACTGGCGAGGCGCGTTCGCGATCAGCAGTGCACTTCAGTGTCGTTCACTTCCTGTGGAGTAACGATCCGTGCCCACGGAGCACAAAGTGTGCGCGTGATTGAATCTGTTTTTTTTTTTGTCGCTCGGAGGAAGTGACACAGCTGCTAAGGTCAGCGGGAGACAGAGAGGGAAGGAGAGAGCGGGTCGTTGTCATGGCGCCCAGCTAAACAATGGAGGGAGGAGGTCGCAGAGGAGGCAGCATCACACTGTTAAGACCGGTGAGGAAATATCCGCTCACGCTCTACACAAACACACACACACACACAAACACACACACGCGCTGATGTACAAAACACTGTTTAATGGGACACACTGGACGAGTTCACACCTGACAGCCAACACCCAAAACTCTCAGCGCTCCCACTCCATCTGACGACTCTTTGTTGGTAAAACGCACAAATCACAGCACACCGACACACACACACGCACACACACACACACACACACACACACACGTGTTTCCTTCTCCCTCTCCATTACTTTCATAACAACATTCATAATCATCTACATGACAATCTGCTCTGTAGTGAGGCTCGCGGGGTGACAATGGTCAGCGCTGAAGGGAAGCGGTGCATGCTGGGATTGCGGCCTGCTGAGAGAGTAGCATTCTGGGAGGCGGTGTCCTGCGGGCCGGGCCTCTGGGGATGCAGCATGGTTAATAGGCCTTTCATGGCCGCCCCACAAAGCCCTTTGTCCCGAGCTAATTCATCCAGCCCTGCATGGAGGGATGCAGAGGAGGTGGAGGGGGGGGGGGCATCGCAGAGGGTTTTATTGGGGTTCGGGAGTCCCCATTTTTTTTATTCTCCTCGCACTCCCCCTTGGTACTCCTCAGTGCAGCGCAGGTTGGCGCTGATGTGAGGGAGGCACATACAAACAGAGCCCCCCCCCGCTCGGCAGCAACAACACCAAAACATTGGCAGAGCTCTGCAAAGTGCTGGCGAACTGCAGCACAACACTGGAAAACACCCACCCTTTAAGACTCCCTGACAGCATCCTGCTGGGTGTGACGTGCAGAGGGGGGGGGGGGGGGGGGGGGGCTGCAGTCTGCCAATGCCGGGTGGGTTTCCCGTATTTGCCAACCGAGCCGGTCGCTTTCCCCCCCTGAACAAGAGCAACAGGTGTCTTAAAATGCCCCGGAGGTAAAGGGAGACCTGCTGGGAGGCAACAACCCCGCCAGGTACATCATGGTGGGAGTTCCTGCATTCAACGAGCCGACTTCCCACCGCTACCCCCCCTCACCCGCACCCCCCCCCCCCCCCCCTATCAGAGCGTGTGATCTGGGAATAGTCAGCTATTAATGAACTGGACAGGAACGGCTGCCCTTCATTTCAAAGTGTGCTGATTGAAGCGGAGAAGAGAATTCCAGGGTGGGGGGCGAGCTGTGATCACTGTGGTATGAGAGTGTGTGTGTGTGTGTGTGTGTGTCTGACCGGCCCGTCCAGTTCACAACAACACAACACAGCACTGCACAGCTGCACTGGAGGGCCTGCAGGCTTCAATGGACGGGGGTCAATACAAACTCTATGGGGACCGACGCATACCAAATCAGGGGGAACAGAGCAGGCGGAGGGGGAGGGGCCGCACTTTTACCCCCTCCGGGACACCGTAGTTCTTAAGAATTTGAGTTTCTAGGAGTTTTTACTTGTAAAAAGACACGGTATTTTTTAGATTCACAGATGAGAAACCAGGCATCACTATTTCACCGAAACCTCTGGGAAGCCCTGGGTTTTTTTGTTTTTTTTTGGGGGGGGGATCTTTCGTCAGGAGGAACTGGCGGCGCATTACCCAGCTCTGGGACTTTTTCTTTTTTTGGGGGCCAGGCCCTATTGTTCAGATCCCTCCTCCTGCTTGGGAAGTGGGAGGACCCGAAAAGGCGTCGCAAAAGGGAGAATTGTTTGAGAGCTCAGTCATCCAAAAACGGCCTTTCAATGTGAGAACTTGGGGAGCCGAAGAAAATGTCGGAGGCATCGCAGTAAATTACACCCCCCCCCACACCTAAAAAAAGCAGCGAGGCTTTAGAGGGAGACGAGACGCGCAAACTGTTTCTGTTTTTTCGGGGGACTAAAGCCAAAGAGACCCGAGAGCCGAAGACGAGCTGTGAGCTCCGCGCACGGACGTTTTGGTGAGTTTTGTGCCTCCGTGCGGGTCCATGTTTGTTGCGCGTTGTTTCCACACCGTTTCCACACTTATGGATACAAGTAGCGGTTGTTTTTTTGTGTGTGGCTGTTTACAGTGCGGCGTAAGTTTTTACCAACTAACTTGTGACTTTATTCCCAGAGAAGAGGGTTTTTTTTTCGGAGTTGGAAGAAGCCGCTACTAAGCGCCGCGGACTCCGGTGATCGCCACATTTGTTTTGTTTTCGCAGCATACGTTTCTCCTCCATCGCGTATCTACTTTATTGGGGTGGAAACGTGCGTTTCTAGGGGTTTGGACTCCCTTTTAATAAAAACCCGTTTCTCTTGCTTTCGGACTTTGCCTGTTTTTGATTGGCCGAGCGCAGCTTCCATACTTTCCTTTCCAAAGTTTCCTTCGTTTTCTGGATGTAATTCTCCGCTTTTTACACCACGATGCGTAACTCAGGAACGCGCTCAGTCGTGTGTGACACGTTGCAGAACATTACAACTGTGTTTTAAGACGCGCGTGTGTGTGGTTTTTGGGGGACACATGTGTGTGTGTGCGTTTTGCAGGCCGCAGCCTATAGTCCGCTGCTATAAGGTAACAGAAAACAGACCCAGAGATCTTCCACATTTACCCCCCCCCCCCCCCCCCCCATCATCATCATCATCTGGCAGCGATGCTGCTAAAATGAATGAATGACGTCATGGACCAGCAGGTTCCTTATGGATGCTTTTGTATCACCCGTATAGTTTTTTTTCTGGAGGCTGATTCACCAAATGGTCAAAATGATGAGAACGCTACCAAAACGTAATTTCTACCCTCCAAAGCAAAGCCTGGTGTCAGAATGTCCTAATTCAAGCCTCGGGTGACCTGACAGCTGCTCAGCTTAGCCAGGAATGCAGCATCCTGCCTCCCTGTGAGGAGCCTCTCCTCGTGTCATCCCCTCACTATTTCATCCTCTCATTCAGGTTTGGTTCAATGAGAAAATGTTTGTCTTAATCCCCAAAGCTGCTAATATGACTGTTATGGCCAGGGGTGTCACTCGCATAGGGGGGGGGGGGGTGCAGAGAGGTAGAGGTGTGTGTGGGGGGGGGGGTTTGCAGGGAAACAGCCCGCCTGCAGGAACAGCCGCAGGGGCTCGAGTTTCGGACCCCAGGTGTCGTTTTTGTTGTTTGGATTACATTTGGCCTCCAGTGACGGACGTGGCCTCGGCCAAGAGGGCCCGATTGTTCCCGCCGAATCAATGTCACTTGGATTAAAAGTCTAAACGAACGGGCATGGCCTCGTCCAATTAGGCGCACGGCTTCATGAGCAAATTAATTGGTCTCCGTGAAAAAGGAGCCTCTTGTTGTTTGCTAGCAGGCTCCGTTGCTGTTGTTGTTGATCGTCTTTGGCAGTCCGGTGGATCAAAGTTGGACTAATTGATTCCAGTCTGATTATCTGCCCGTTTCTCACAGTTTGGACCCTTTTGATCACTTGTGTGGAGCTGGGAAAAAGCCAACTATTCATTATCAATCTTGTCAGACATTATGTAAATATTAAAGGAATATGTCAAGGCCGTGCAGCCAGTGTGAGTTGTAGCTCTGATCCATCACACCGTACAGTCATGGAACAATCGAGACTATTGTAATATACACCCAAGTTCTTACTGAATGCCACAGGAAAACTTCCACAGGTGTTTGTAATGATTTCCCCCCCCACCCCCCCTCTTAAGATGCGATGTTCGTCGAGAGGCTTTCAGGTTGGTGGCTCCTTAAATGCTGTACGTTATTATATTTTGGGACTAAAACAACTTTAGGCAAAAAAAACCCTGTTTGTCGGGACAAGAAAGAAAGAAAGAAACTTTATTTTATTCTGGTTGCTGAACCCGAGGCGTGTCGGTGTGTTGGCGCCTTTTCTTTGTCTCACTGTTGCCAGCTGGAGCTTCTTTTTTTTTTCTTTCTTTTTTTTAAACCCTAAATTTGTGTGTGATTGATCTTAAACAGACATGTAGCAGCGACAAAAGCTGCCCGTTGTCTTTTCTTTGTCCCGAAGCTGGAGGATAGTTTCGAAGCATTGCATCGGAGCTTCGTATTCATCTGCTGTCGCTCGGAAAGAAAAGTTACTGTGGATTTAGGTACGAAGCCAACATCCATAGTGCCTCGGAAATGCACTCTGCCATATTGAATATTGACGTGAGATCCAAGTGGAAGGACAGGATTCGACTTGTTTGACTCGCGTCTGTTGCGTTTTGAACATCTGGAGGTGAAATCAAAGTATTCCGGCGGCGATGGATTTTGCGATGCTTTGTGCAGATTGCAAACATCCAGCGGTTCCACCGGGACTGCTGTCGCTGCGCCGATCTCGGCGTCTGTGCGTGAGCCAACGTTCCTGAGGTCTGACTGCAGGGCTGCAAGGCAGCAGTGTTATCGCAGAGGGTGTAACATTGGCTTTAATTGAACAAAAGAGAAGAAAAATATAAAGTCCTTCCTGAGGGCATGCTTTCATCTCTGTGACAGGAGGAACACTCACGGGGTCATTACAGGTGTGTGGTTGTGTGTGTGTGTGTGTGTGTGTGTATGTATGTGTGTGTGTGTGTGTGTTCTAGTTGTCCAATCATGGTTATCTCTCTTTGCAAAGGAATGCGTTGCTTGTCACTGTTGTCCCCGGAATCCTCACCTGCATGGTCGTTTTGTGAGTGTTGCATTAGAACAAGGGGGAGGAGAGAGAGAACGGGTTAGTTTCCACTTTTATAATTTAAACAGGGAGGGGGGTGGGGTAATTTTCATAAACTGGTCCGGAAAACGCTTGTCGGCAAATAAGGTCGCCTCATTTCCCGGAGCCGGACATTGTTGGACATGCGCTGCATTAGTCCTCCCGCGCTGACAGATCGGGGGGGGGGGGGGGGCCTGAGGCCTGAGCCCCCCCCCCCCCCGGGAGGGTTTCTGTGTCCAGCCAGACATCGGATAACCATAGCGGGACACCTGGACCGGCAGGTGGCCAGGGTCCAAGCCCCTCCCCTGGGGGCAGGGGGGGGGGGGGGTGGTTGCATACCTCTCTCCTCCTGATCCAGGATCACAGACCGAGAGGAAGGAGGAATGTGGGGGGAACAGAGAAGGAGAAAGTCCAGACAGTCGGGCGGATGAATTGAACAGTCCACCAGCAAACAGAGGTAGATTATTGAGGCCATCGTGGAGATGAATTCAATGTGAGTAAAGCAGAAATAAAGAGATTCAAATTTTTTATTTTAGTAGGAAACCGTTCCTTCGCAAAACACAATTTTTTTCTCTCTAAGGTTTCAATAACATTTGGAACAATAGGTTGAAGCTTTTTTATCTCTATGAATACAGTCCCACTCATTTGTTATCTGAACAGCCTAATGGGGATTATCCAGAGCCGTTAAACAAGCTGAGTTGATTTGTTCCACTACTTAAAGTAAAAGTTAAGACGCTCTTGATTGGATAATGAAGTTACTAAAGCCATGATGTCTCCGTCACACACACACACACAGTTTGAGGCTGGAGTGAGTGCCGTTAGATCATTGATCAACTCCAGACTTGGGTAAGAAAGCTGTGTGTGTGGACAAATAGCCCTGTGTGTGCAAAGCAGATATTTGGACAAAGATTAGGGGTTGTTATTACGAGCCAAAGCAACCCAGACGCTCTAATAGATCACTCACACACACACACACACACACGCACACATGCACAAGATTGCACCCTGACTGGAGCTGGTCGTTTTAAGCCTCGCCGATTTAAAAAACATTTTTTTTTTGCCTCACTTGGGTTAGGGTTATGAGACGTTTCTAAAAGGCCTCGTGCTCCGTAAACCTCTCTGTGCTGTGATATTAACTCGGCGGTGTATCCCTGTCTCCAGCGTGTGCGAACAGAAAAAAACAAAAGCACAAGAAATCCAAGTCAAAGAATCCGTGTTCTGGGGCTCTAACCCAATAATCAGATTTAAAGTGTTGCCCCAGAGAGAAAAAGCTCATCACTGAAGAATGTAAAACTGGCAGGAGAAGACATGATTCAACAGAATAAATCACTGGGCACCAGATTAGTTAGTTATCGGGCCCCTGAGGTTATCACAACTGGAATTTTCCATAGACTGCTCTGCCCCCCCCCTCAGGAAAATGCACGTCTGTGACTCTTGAGTGACAGGACAAATGGTAGCTCCGCTACGCCACACGAATCCAGCTCCTGACACCGAGGGCCCTCTTTGAAAAGCGCCTCCTCCAGCTGTTTCTCCTCCTAGAGGAAACCCGTTCAGCGGCGCTCGCCTCGCCGCCGCGGCGCTCGCTTTCTCTTTACCCCCCCACCCCGCCCCCCCCTTGTATCTGTTTTTCCCATAACGTTCTCCTTCGGTCGTTTCGTATGACCTTTACAGCCTCTCTCCATTCCCTCATCTTCTTATCTTTATTTCCTAATGCCTCCCGGTATCTGTTTTTCATATAACGTCTCTCTCTCTCTCTCTCTCTGTGTGCTTTTCTCTCCCACTGAGAGTTGTAGGGCCAGTTTCTCAGTCTCTTTGCCCCCCCCCCCCCCCCATGCCCCCCTCCCTTCCCTCGGTTCCTGCTGAATAATGGGCAGAAATTGCTCTTGATTTATAATTGGTTCCATTCACTCTGATGCATGAGCTGCCAGAGGAGTTTGGGGGCCCCTTTCACCCCTCCTCCCTCCCTCCCTCCTTCCCGCTCGCTCCCCCCCCTCCCCTCCCTACAGGAACACACAAGGAGCAGAGTGCAGATATGTACAGCTATGAAGGTTTATATTAGCATACGTGAAAGGCGCGTTGTGTGTAGTTTATCTCGGGCCGCGGTGGGAGTCTGTTTGGTGTCCTGTTGACGTTTGGTGTTGGAAAAACTGCATATTTATGTGCCTCTGTGAGTATACTTTTACCATGTAATAGGAGTTTGTGATTGCTTGCTTGTGTGTCGTCGGTTGTGTGCGCGGGGAAGTACTGGTTGTGGGTACATGAAATATGCAACAACACGAGTTTGTGACGGCGAGTGCGGTTGAATCTAAAGTTGTGTGTTAATGATCGTTTTAAGCTTCTCAGAAGGGCCACTAAAGAAGATGCAAACTCTCCGTACTTCACTGATGTTTTATCGGTCTAAAGTTGGTACAGTGCGTCCTTACTTAGAGCCAGGTTTTTTTTGTTCAGCTTCTCAGATTTCTTGGTATTGTTTCTTTATAAGCTATCCTTTGTTTTTTTTATTATTTTCAGACGGTCATGTCGTCTTTCCTGCTATTACTCACTGTTCTGCTATGTGTTCACGTGCCCTTTCCTTCCAGCCTCCCCTCTTTCCTCTCGTCTGTCCATCCTGGTGGCTTTCCTGCTTTGTATGTGCCGACCTGTCTCTCTTCCTTTCTTTCATCTATCCATCCCTCTGATCTGATTGGCTGATGCCACCTACCTCACTGTTTGGTGCATCACGCCTGGCTCAGACTCCCCCAGCAGCAGTGGTGATGATCAGATCCCGTTCCCATGGCCCCGATGGGCACGCTGGCATCCCACACCGGGCAGAGGAATGTGGGGTGGGGGGGTGGGGGTGGATTTGTTCACCCGCGGCACAGTAATTAGCTCTCCGTGGTTAATTCAGCTTCGTTATCTAAATTATGCAAATGCTGCGGTGCCTAATTGATTAGAACGCCCCTCTCTTTTACATCGCGGGCCTGTCCAGATCCCTCTCGTTAATCCTCGAGACGCTCGTTAGTGTCGTTTTGGGGGAAGAAGGGGGGGGGGATGGGCATATAGCTCGTTAAAACTTCTGTGAAGCGTGTGCATATATGTGTGTGTGTGTGTGAGAGAGTATTATGAATGAGGAGGGGGTGAATTCTCAACCTCGTTAGGGAGGCTTTTGATGTGTAATTTTATGGCATGAGAACGAGTGATGTCACGAGAAGATTTGGACCCCCCCCCCCCCCACCCCCCCCTCCTTCGCCACCTGTTGGGCAGAGCTTCCATGCCAAGATGAGACTCCAGAAGGTTGTTCCCCCCCCCCCCCCCCCCCCCCCCCCGAGATAGATGGGAGTTGATTTAAGGTTGAAGAAGCACAGCGATTCTTCTTCTGTTGTCACCATCCGCAATGAGGTGGAGAGTCAAATCCAGCAGTCAGATCTATTTTGAAGGGTTTTTGTTATTAGCGGCACGATGATACGTGATTGAGCGGTTCCATCCAATAAACAATTCTAGCAATTGAGTATTAATTGCGTCCATCGGTGTTCTGAAATGTTTCTCTTTGTGAGGATCCACACACTTGATTGGTTCATAAATTCTAATGTGATCAATAAGAATGTCCTTCCTCCGTGTTGCTCTTTTCTTTAGCCGGCATGGTTTTGGTTTGTTGAGCAGGCCCTCCTCATCCTCCTCTACTCGGCACAAGCGCGGGCCAAACCGAGACCAGCAAACACAAACCCACGAGGCCCTGCTCTCTATTAATTTGAGTCTCCCCCCCCCCCACCCCCCCCATGCCTACATGAACCCCCTTCACCCATCTCACATCCATCCATAAAGGCATTGAACCCACCCTGCCTCCTAAAACTCTCCACGCACTACTCTGAAACCTCTTGGTCATTGAACCCCCCCTCCCCTCCCCCCCTTCTCTTTGGTCATTGAGCGGGGCCCATCAGCTCTTCCCCGGGCCCTTCAGAGTAGCGTCTCCCTTTTCTCCAGGGGTCTGCGGGGTCTTTGTCCGTGCACCGGCTCACTGCTTTACAATGACTCTCCACTCTATTAAGGTGCGTTCTGCCTGTTAGCGTCGCCAGGGGCAACTGGCCTCCCGCATGGCAGCTATGCGGCACGGCATTGTGGGCCGCGGGCCCGAGCAGGGCAGTTGAACCCCCGGCACTCCTCACACTTGACACCGCATGTGTTTATCTTAAGGGGGGGGGGGGGGGGGGGCTTTGTTGTGTTTGGAGAACCTCGTTGTGTGTGAGGGGGGGGTGTAAAAAGACGTAAAAACGGGGGGAGGAGGGAGAGCAGGAGGAGAGTATGGGGAGGTGATAAATATTCAACAGCTCAGCTCCTCAGAAGGAGTTACTACCCGGCTATACCCCCCCCCCCCCCCCCGTGTCCCCTCTCCGTGCCAGAAAGCAGATGGAATGTGAGAGCTCAGGGAGGTGGCTCCAGTCTGGTTTTCTCCAATTAGCAGGGTTGTCAAAATGAATTTATCCACGGAGGCAGGGGGACAATGGGACTGGCAGTGGCCCCCGGGAGAACAGGGGCCCCGGTGTCTTTACTTAGCACGCTCACAATGAACTTCTGTCAAGTGACTCCCTCCCACAATGACATATAAGGCACTCGCATACCTACACTCGCGATGCTCGCCTACACATCGTGGCCACAGCCGGGAGCTGGTCGGCCTTCCCTCCATCATGTATAAACACCTTTTCTTTTCATTTGGGTGTCAAGTCCCAGGTTATTCAACACAAATCCAGGTCAGAAAGTTTTTTGTTTTGTTTTTAATACAAAAGTCAAGTTGCTTTCAAGTTTCTGAATGTTGATCCATTGAATGACACAACCTTTGAATAATTTAGGGTGAACAAAAGGATCCACCGATCCAGCTGTTTCGTTCCCCTCAACTCGTACGACACATGGGATTTTGTACAATGACACTCGCAAAGAAATTATATTTAATTTGTTTGTCACCTACTGATGTCCCTGAGTAAAAAAAAAAAAATATATATATATATATATATATATATTTAAATTCCATTTATTAAATAATAGCACAGTGTGTGCGACTATGCAAGGCCCCATGCTGCCCTTGAGTGTTTGAATCCTCTAGTGTGATGCAATTTCCTCATTTTAAGTACCGATGAAGATGATTTGACTGTGGTTAAGCCGTTTACTTTAAGAACTGAACCAGACCTTTCTGCACTAAAGTGTCACGACTCCAGTGTGAGTTCCTCGACACGACTCCACAAATCGCTTCGCTTCCCCGTAGTCGTACTTCTGCACGAGAACTGGCCCGTTTGAGCGGTTCAAACTGTTCTCCTCAGTGCTCTCAAGTGTGTTTTATTTCTACAGCGCTGTTATAAAACAGATAACATTAACACCCACATTCCCTTGGTTCTTAATTTAGGAGGTGTGTGTGTGTGTGCGCGTGTGTGTGTCTGGTTCTTATCAGCCTTCCCTTGGAGGCTTCTTCCCCCTCCCTCGCGCTGTCCGTGAAGTGTCTTGGAGGGACGGTTGGAAATAGTTGGACATGAACGTCAAGCCAACTTTCATCTTAAAGCCCAGATGACGAATGAATCAGGTGGACAGACGAGCTCATAAGGAGTTTGGCCTTTTTTTTTCTTTTTTTTTTTCGGGAGCGGTGATGAACGAGGGGCCTCCTCATACCGCCGATAGAACAAAGCTCTCCCCCCCCCCCCCCCCCCCCCCCCGACACTCTCTATTAGTCAGGTGAGGGGGCTGCTGTGTCCTGCTGTGTGTGATGGTTTGACTGGTGTGGTTTACGGTCGGTGACCCTCTCCCGGTCGGGACAGGTGCTCCATGCAGATGTGTGTGTGAGTTCTTGTTTGTGCAACGGTTCGTGTCCGCAGAGCGAGCGGCCGCTGAAGCCGCAGACCTTCAGCTTTGCTTCCTGCTTCCCCCGGGCGGCTCGTTGCTTTGTTTACTGAGGGAGCCCACTGCTGCAACTCAAGTGTGCGCTGTGGGTTACTTTCAATATCAAGAACACTGAATATACCGGTCGCATGGAGACGCTTTGACCTGCGTTCGCAGCACAGAGCTGATGTTTGTTTAGAGAATCCAGATTGTAGGCATGGGGTTCTTCTGAAACACAACTTCACACCTCAACAATGTAATCACTGAACTGTTCTTCATGGTGCGACCTGGACTGTGTTCTCCTAAGCTGCTTGTAGATTTTCTTTTTTATACTTTTAACAATCATACTTTGCTATTAAAATGCAGCCGCTCAGTGTGGCAGCTGAAAGCAACTTTCCACCAGCCTGCTGCTTTGCTCATTTGCAACACATGTGCCAGGCAGCCAAACATTTTCACTGCTGCCATTAAATGATAAAGGTGATCTGTAAGAGTTTCCATTCTCTTACCATCCTGCTTTGTGTGTGCGCACAGTCCCTCGTCTCTCCCCCCCTACTTGATTAATTCCCCCCTTGCCGTAATAAGATCTGTAGGAGAAAGTTGTGCGCTTCCGTTTGTGCTGCGTTGTCGCAGGACACTTTGTGCCCTGAGTGGGTGCATGTCCACATACATACATGCATGCATGCATGCATACAAACATGATGTGAGGGGAGACTCAGTCCTGCAGGACCACCCTCCTCATCCTGACGGGAAGTTGTTAGTTTAACCTGACAGGAAAGAATTTGGGAAACTTGGCAGAAAGCGACAAGGGGGGGGAGAGCAGACCGCCCCTCTCGATGTTAACTGTTAATAGGCCGACTGTTAACATTGTTTTTCTCCATGCTCCCCCCCCCCCCCCCCTGCAATATGCACTGCAACCATAGCACTACTCTCTACCATCCTGCACATGATCCTCGCTGCTGCGATATGCCCCCCCCCTCCCCCCTCCCCCGTCCTGCCTCTCATTAGTTGTTCTTTGTCCCTGTGTCTGAATGCGGCCTGTGTGTGTTCCCCCCCCTGCACCCTTCTACCTGTATCGGTTACACCTGAGCGGGGAGGGGTCGAGGGGGTCGGGTTACGGCCCTGCGGAATGAGGGCGCCCCTTTGATGAGCGCTGGATGGATGGGTGCGGGTACGAGGGGAGGGGAGGGCAGGGGGGGGGTCAGCGGTGAGATGCGGGCTGACGGAGAAGAAAGGCTTTATTTGTGTCTGGCTGCTGAGGGTACGGCAGAGTGCACCCCCTCACCTGGGTTGTGTTTCGTTAATGACTACCTGTGTGTGTGTGCGCGCGTGTGCGCGCTGGTACGATAGAGAGCAGCTTGTGTATGACTCTAGATCGACTGTTTAGAAGGACGATGGATGTTTTTGTGTGTGTGTTTGCGTCTATCAGAATAAAGTGGTTTGTGCTTCTTTTGTTTTGACCCCTCTGACCTTGTGTGTGTGTGTGTGTTTCTGTGTTTCAGCGAGCAGTGTATGGAAGATGTCTGGAAAGCGGGACTGGACTCCGTGGATGAAAAAGAGAAGGGCGCCAGTGTTGTGCGCTCTGGGTGCAGTGCTACTGTGCTGCCTGCAGAGCGGCGCCTCTCTCTCCGGTGAGCAGACAAACTGAGACGGTGGAAAACTGGAGGATTCGGGAGAAATAGAAAAAAAAAAAAAAAAAAACAGTACTCACTTAATCCTTGCCAACTTTATGAATGCCTTTTACATGAGTTTTTTTCCAAGCACCTGGTGCAGGAAGGTGTTTTGGCTCGAGTCAAAGTGAGCGAACTGTTTGGCAGTTTATTTGATATGTGGGGGGGGGGGAGGTGGGTAGTTTTGCATGAGCCTTGCTAGCCACCATGGACAAACTGATGAAGAAAAGAATCACTGTATTTAGATCGGAGTTGATTATTCCATTCGTACATCTTTTTGGATAATTGATACAGGATTGATACAAAACCTTTTTGATGATTCAAAAGTTCTAAAATGAGAGATTTGGTTGTCAATTAGTTGCAGCCTTGATTGAGCGTCTCAGGACGTCTTACCTGCTTCTAAAGTTGTGTGTGTGACCTTTGTCCTCAGACGAGGTGCCGTTGTTCACCGAGGAGCCCATGTCCGTGGTGCAGAAGCTGGGCGGCAGCGTGAAACTGCTCTGCGGCGCCCGACCCGCCTCCGCCAACATCAGCTGGCGCCTCAACGGCCGGGAGCTGGCGGACGGACACTCGGGCGTCGTGGTGGGGCCCGACGGCCTGTTCATCCCCGCCCTGTCCAACCTGACGGTGGGCCGGTACCAGTGTGTGGCCAGCACGGCCACCGGAGCCTTGGCTAGCGTGCCCGCTAACGTCACCGCAGCTAGTGAGTAGCCACCCACGCAAAGTTCAGACAAATAAACACACACACACACACACACACACACACACACACACACACACCACACCCCTGTTTTGTCAGAGTACGCAAACGACTCTTTTGACTTGATTTTGCTCTGAATAAAACCCAAACAGTGAAGGGGCGGTATTTGTTTGCTTTAAATCGTTTTAACATTTTCTTTGTCCACTGGTCCCTGTTAAATAAATTAAAGGTAGTTAAATACAGCAGCTGCTTTTATCGAGTGTCCCATTGATCTGATGGAGCTAAAGTGAGTTACTCCCACCGCTGACGTTTTTAAGCGAGTGTGTTACATTTGATATGCGTCATGGGGCCGAGGAAGGCGCCTGAAGCTGTGTAACTTGAGCATTAGGAATGGAGGGGACGTGGGGGCCGCTCAGAGCCCGGGGGGGGGGGAGAGGGGACCAGGAACTGCGGCCTGGGGGCCCCCTGCTTCTATCGGCCACTCTGCCCCCACACTGCCCCAAACACCACATTCCAGCGGGGCTCGCCACAAATTATGGCAAAAGGGTGGAGAGCTGGCTAAGGATGGTGTGTGTGTGTGTGTGTGTGTGGAGGATCTGCCTCACTGTAACACAGCGTTAGGTAAAAAGTGCACCATTACCTGTATTGTTTTGCACATGTAGTGATGTGTCAGGCCGCCATAGTTGGAGGAACTGGAGGTGTTTCAGGCCAGTCGAGACAAGATCCTGACACAGGATGAGACGTGGTGTCACATTCTCTGTCTCCCCCGAAGGCCTTCAGGACCTAACGCACACATTTCTCTTCCTTTGCACATTTTGCTTTCTTCACCCTGTCACTTTCTCTCCTCTGGCCTCCTTTCATTATCTTTCACTTTCTCCCCTCCTCCTTCGTCAGCTCAGACTGCCCCCCCCCCCCCCCCCCTCCGCTCCCCCTCCTTTGCACTAAGGCAGTAAAAGTTATTGATCGTTTCAACAGTGGATAAATTGTGTTGAGATAACCACATGTGGAGCCAGTTGGCCCCTCCCCTTCACAAAACCTCTAATTTAATAACCTGTCCACCCCCAAACCGTCTCAGGAACGGCTCCACGGGGAGTGTGTGTACGTGCCGGCCTCTCCACGCGAGCTCACGTACCAACACATTTTTTTGTGTGTTTTTTTTTTTTTTTTTGGCATAGTTTAAAAGCGCCTCTTGAATGATTGTGCAGACAATCACCCTCCCCTGTTTTTGCTGCAGAAAACAGACATGTATCTGCACAACGTGAAGGAACAACACGTTGCACAAACATGTTATAATACACACACACACACAGGCCTCCTGCTGCTACACATAAAGATGATGAATGCACTGTCTGTAGAAATATTCAGGTCGGCCTTGCCAAGCGGCCCTCGTGCGGGAGGTCTGCTTCACTTTATGAATGCCATCAATCCTCCATCCCTGCAGGACGCACACATGTACACACACACACACACACACACACACACACACACACACACACACACACACACACACACACACACACACACACACACACAGCTTAGAAGGAATAGATGTGCACGCACTCACACCTGAGAGGCAGCCATGCGGGGTTCTTCCTGTGAAGAATGTGGGGGGGGGGGGGGGGTTTAAAAGGTGTAACTGGAGGAATTTGGAAGAGGAGTAAGGTGGGATGGGTAGAGATGAGGTGGGGGGGGTCTGTAAAAACAACGTCTGATTGATTTAGCAAATGGAGCGCCACACTGCCCCCCTTTTAAGGCTCTCTCTTTAGCGCACACACACACACACACACACACACACACACACACACACACACACACACACACACACACACACACACACACACCTCCCTCTCTGTTTCAGCTCTAACTCTGAAAGATGAGAGTCCCAGCCAGGATGTGTGTGTGTGTGTGTGTGTTAAAGCAGGCAGACCGAGCGGTAGATCCAGCATGTACGGTGAGCAGATCAACTTGCCGCCATAGAGGTGTTTGTTCAGTGCGCCGAGTACTTGGTCGTCCCCATCCGTAGACATTCTGGCCTTAACTAAAGTTGACTTATTAGAGCTGTGTCTCATCAGCTGACTGTATATACCAGCCGCCTGGTCGTCTTGCCAGGGAGAGCGGCCGGTCCAAGAAAAACACGGCAGTTATAACACCCCTGGAAAGAATGGAGAGGGGCCATATTTGTTAAGAATAAATCAACAAGGACTGGTAGGCGTTTAATTACGTTCCTGGGGAAGTTTTATTTATCTTTCATTTCACTGCTTGACTCTTTCATGACAAATTTCTTCAGTTGTTTCTCATACAGTTGCTTTGTTTTTCCACTGCTGTGCTGTGGCCTTCCCTCTTTTTGGAGTCATTTTACTTTTCCCTCTGTCTCAAATTTATAAAATGGCAGCTAGACCTTTTTTTTTTCGTCTTTCTTGCGGCTTTTTCAGGTCAAAGTTTTGCTGCTTTCTCCCACACTGGATAACTTCCTTTGAAATGCTATAGGATGGTCACCTCTAACCTTTGACCCCCCCCCCCATGGCCAGGCCTCCGGGCCACTCAGGCAAGGGGAGGGAGGGAGGGAGGGTTAGGAGGTCAGAGGTCACACGAGTGTCTGTGCTGCGTAGACGCAGTGTCTGTGGGACACAGTCGCAGCACATGGCCCCAGTAATCCCACTCCACCCATTTCCCACTGAATCTGACCCGGCTCCGGTCCCAGTATAACGTTAGACGGGGATTAATGACACCGACTCAAACGTTACAGGCACCACTCTGAAGCTTTGGACTTATCCATAGGGGGATTATTCAGTAAAACCGAATAATGAGCTGGAACCGTACAGTTCCTGTGACTCAAAGGCGATGATGTAATACACGCAGAGATGGAAATGACCGAATGGAGCCGACGCGTTGGACGTCGTGGTTGAGCGTGGTTATGCTACAATGAGGACACCAAATGTGGTAGCAGCGCAGTGATCTCAGAGTTTGTTATTCCTCAGACGATTGTGGGTATTTTAGTCCTTCCAAAGCAGAGCAACTGACCCGTATACATGTGCAGTGAGATGCGATCTACACCGTGCATCGAGACGATCAAAGAGCGCCCGGGTCGTGTTGAAGTCATGTGACTTCATCGCTGATTTATTTATTTACTTTTTTCGCTTCCAGAGCTGCGGGACTTTGAGGGCGATGACCAGCAGGAGATCGAGGTCGACGAAGGCAACACTGCTGTTATTGAATGTCACCTCCCCGAAAGCCAGCCCAAGGCTCAGGTCCGCTACAGCGTCAAACAGGAGTGGCTGGAAACATCCAAAGGTACGGAGCCGCCTCAGTGCCCCAAGATCTCCCCAAATCTCTCCCTGCTTCCCGCCTAATCGTCAAACTGTCTTTATAATTCACCGGAATGCTATAATCCTGCTATCTGACCCCATTATAAAACCGGTGATAAGGGTTTTATCTCGAGAATGTTTAAACATGGGAATACGGTTGTTTATTTTGCAAGCCATTTACTTCCAAGTTGCTTGGAGGAAAAGAGGGACTCCGGTGGTTTGTGGCTGGTATGCTGATGATGCCTGGGAGCTGTAGGTACTGATATCTGCAGCTTATCTGTGAGGAAATGAATCCCACATTGACGAGCAGCCACCGACTCCCCGGGTCAGACTCTGGGGCGCCACCTTGTGGTCAACGTGCATTGGAATGGCACGTTGTACTATTTGTACTCTGCTGTACAGTGTTGAGACAAATTGCATGGTGCATTTGCCTCATATACAAAAACTAAAACACTTTGCCAAGACGCATTACATCAATACATACACATCATTTTTCTTTACTGCGAACATATATTCTAAGAAATAAAACCTTTTGAATCCAGTAACTGCCTTTAGAGCTGCTGACCATAAATGTAGAGTAATTTGCACTGACACCTGTTTTCTTTTTTTTTTCTCCCCCTGACAGGGAACTACCTCATCATGCCGTCAGGGAACCTGCAGATAGCCAACGCCACGCGGGACGACGAGGGGCCGTACAAGTGTGCCGCCTACAACCCCGTCACCCAGGAGGTCAAAACATCCACCTCCACCGACCGCCTGCGCATCCGCCGTGAGTCACCGGCAGCGCAAACCATCGCAAGCCCAACTCAAAGATGTGTAAGACTTTGGATGTTAACGCCCCCCACCCCCCCCACCCGTCTCCTCCCAGGCTCCACCTCGGAAGCGGCTCGCATCATTTACCCTCCGGCGTCTCGGTCCATCATGGTGACCAAAGGCCAGCGGCTGGTGTTGGAGTGCGTGGCCAGTGGCATCCCCACTCCTCAGGTCATCTGGGCAAAGGATGGGCGGGACCTGCGCTCCCGCAACAACACGCGCTTCCTGCTCAGCAACCTGCTGATCGACGCGGTGGGCGAGGCCGACTCGGGCACTTACGTCTGTCGAGCGGACAACGGCGTGGGCTCGGCCAGCTCGGCCAGCTCGGCGACGGTGCTGTACGACGTGCAGGTGTTTGGTGAGTACACGTTGAGAGGGGAGTCGCTCTATGAATGGCTCGGTTAAAAGTACGTTCCTCTGAAGGCTTTTCGTAGTAAAGGTCTGTCCGTGTCATGGATTTAATAATTAGGACGACTCCTGTTTGGCGGACCGAGAGGACGGCGGAATTTTTCTGTGCACGCAGTTGCGTGTGTATGTTTGTGTGTGTGTGTGTGTGTGTGTGCGAGATTAAGTAAGCCTGGGTGGTGGTGTGTAAGAATTAAGTTTGTGGAGACAGGGCTCTCTGTTCTCTAGCAGGACTTGATTGAGTGTGTCTAGGTTATGGATGGCTGTTTTTACAGTGATTTTGTGTGAGTGTGTGTGTGTGTGTGTGTGTGTGTGTGTGTGTGTGTTGTGGGCTTGTCTCTGCAGCTGGCTGTAATTAAAGCCAGAGAGCTGCTGTAATGAGCTCTGTCTTTGCCTGATTCACAAGCAGTCAACCATCAACTGGCTGGCCTGGCTCTGCCTGCCTGTCATACAGCCCTTACACACACACACACACACACAAGTGTGCTCATACATGTGACTTTGTTGGTACTTGAAGGAGTTTTAAAAACGGTGCACACGGCAACACTCGGGCTTCCTTCCAGGTCTTGAACTGGCCTCTCCACCTGTGTTCTTCTCGCCTGCAGAGCCTCCCCAGGTGACCGTGGAGCTGCAGCAGCAGGAGGTCGTGTACGGGGAGACGGTGCGCTTCACCTGCCAGGCCCGCGGCAAACCCGCCCCCTCGGTGATGTGGCTTCACAACGCCCGTCCCCTGGCGCCGTCTCCTCGCCACCGCCTGTCCTCCCGGGGCCTGCGGGTCTCAAACGTGGGGCCTCAGGATGACGGGCTGTACCAGTGCATGGCTGAGAACGGGGTGGGCAGCTCACAGGCTTCTGCTCGCCTCATCACAGTATCAACCGGTAAGTCGGGGGGGAAATCGGTTTAAAAAAAAAGGTAACTATTTTAATGCCGCAGCCTCTTAGATGTAACGCCGTACCTCTCCCACTCTTCAGGGATTTTATCCAGGGGCAAGCTGCCATCCATCTATCGGCCGCTCAGCCCAGACAAGGTGCTGAGAGAGCAGCCGCCCGTGAGGCCCGGGGCCGCGGGGGCCACGCTGCCGCTTGACTGCTCCGAGCTGCCAGGACAGATCCTGCCCGCCGAGGCCCCCATCATCCTGAGCCTGCCTCGCACGGGCAAGGCCGACTACTACGAACTCACCTGGAGGCCGCGGCACGAGCGAGGTGTCCCCGTGCTGGAGTACATGGTCAAGTACAGAAAGGTACTGCAGTCAGTTCAGTGCGTTCTCTGTTTAAAACGCATGAATACATGAGTGGTTTTCTTTGATGTTCTTTGTCGGTAACTCGTGCCTCTCTCTCTCTCTCTCTCTCTCTCTCTCTCTCTCTTTCTCTCTCTCTCTCTCTCTCAGGTGGGAGATGCTCTGGCAGACTGGACCTCCAGCAGCATCTCTGGCGCCCTCCACAAGCTCACTCTGGCTAAGCTGCAGCCAGACAGCCTGTATGAGGTGGAGATGGCCGGCAAAAACTGTGCAGGTTTAGGGCAACCTGCTATGATGACCTTCAGAACTGGCAAAAGTAAAAAAAAAATTAAACTGTCACTTTAGAAAAAGGTTTTTGATACTTTGCATTCAGCAACAGTGTTGCAGTGTTGCTGAATGCAGGGGCTGAGGGAAGAGAATTAATTTCATTGTTGCGTGGCTCAAATATCAGCTCTGTGATTAAAACTCTGTTTTGCTGTCTTCAGGTCGCAGAGGTGTAGGGCAAGATGACCCCCCGAAAACTCCCGCCGTTCCTTCGCCGAGCCTCTCCCGTAAGTAACCCTGCAGCCCGGTACCTCCCTCAAACACTACCTCCTATTAACTATACTCACCATAAACAGCTCTCCTACTAAATTAACTGTGTAAACTAACCATTCTTCTTTTGACTAACATGAAAACTTTTCACTCTTTTTTTTTTTTTGCCTTTCTGTCTCTGAAGGATGAACTCTCAGTAAGTGCTGAATGTAATTGGTTTTTCCTCCGCTGTCATAATTACAGAGTGTTGCCTCCAAAGTGTATGTCCTCTATCTGACACCACTCCTTCTCCTCCTCCTCCTCCTGTGCAGCTCCAGAAGCCCCCGACAAGCCCACCGTCTCCACGGCAACGGAAACGTCGGCGTACGTGACTTGGATTCCCCGCGGCAACCGCGGCTTCCCCATCCAGTCGTTTCGGGTGGAGTACAAGAAGGTGAAGAAGGCCGGGGAGGACTGGGTGACAGCGGTGGAAAACATCCCCCCATCCAGGCTCTCCGTGGAGATCACGGACCTGGAGAAAGGTCGGCCATCTTCTTCGTATGCAGCGTTGTTATTGTTCACGGAGGTTGATTCTGACTGGGAGATCACATAATTGGAATGATAGCGTCCCGCGTGATTACATTCCCACGGCCTGTAAACTCATCCTCGTGAGTGTTGTTGCAGTCATTTCAGTGATTGCTGCCATCAATCAAAGCCATAACCCAATCACAGAAAAGGAAAACATCACTGACTTGAAGACAAACATCGTTAGTCGACACAAATTTGGCCTCGTTGTTGGCAGCTCGTCTCTTTCCCCCCACCCCCACCCATTGAGGCCGATGAGTCATGGTGATCCCTCCTCCCCCCCCCCCTGTAGGTACGTCCTACAAGTTCCGCGTCGTGGCGGTGAACGTCATCGGCTCCAGTCCTCCCAGCGCCCCGTCGAAGGCGTACACGGTGGTGGGCGGGAGAACCCACGAGCGCCCCGTCGACGGACCCTACATCACCTACAACGAGGCCATCAACGAGACCACCGTCATCCTCAAATGGACGGTGAGTGGCTGGAAGGAGAAGAAGAAAAAAAAAAACTCAAAACAAATGGGGTTTTATTTATTGGGTAAAAAAAGAAAAAATTGCACTGCAATGTTCCAATTCGCTGTGACGCTTATGTCATTTTTTTCCCCCCTCTCGCCCTCCCAAAAGTACACCGCCGTAAACAACACCCCCATCTACGGTTTCTACATCTACTACCGGCCGACGGACAGCGACAACGACAGCGACTACAAGAAGGACGTGGTGGAGGGGGACCGATACTGGCACTCCATCACCGACCTGCAGCCGGAGACGGCCTACGACATCAAGATGCAGAGCTTCAACGAGAAGGGGGAAAGCGAATTCGGCAACGTGGTGATCCTCGAAACGAAAGGTGAGGCCGCTTCCTGCGTCGGGGGCCCTGCACGGCAACGAGTTCTAGCCAGCGGGCGTTTGCCTTTTAGAGATGCGAGCGACGCTCCCGTCGTCATGGCAGAGGGAAGCCGTCTTCCGCTTTAAGCAGATTGTTAACTTTTTTTTTTTTTTTTTTTTGTCTCCTCAGCTCGTCCGAATCCCCAACGGCCCACTCCGTCAGAGGTCCCGGACTCCGGCTTCCAGAGCCCCAGCGGACTGGTGCCGCGGCCCGGCGACCTCCCCTACCTCATCGTCGGCATCGTCCTGGGAGCCTTCGTCTTCATCATTGTCGCCTTCATCCCCTTCTGCCTCTGGAGGGCCTGGGCCAAACAGAGTGAGCTCTCGGGGGGGGTTCCTCTTTGCAGTCGTTGACGCCCCGAAGTCCGCTTAATCTAACCCCCCCCCCCCCCTTTTTTTTTTTTTTTGTTGTTGTCCGCTTTCAGAGCAAACGGCCGACTTGTGTTTCCCCGCCGCGGCCGCCCCCGCATCCTCGTGCCAGTACACCATGGTTCCCCTCCAGGGACTCGCCCTGGCCGGCCACTGCCCTCTGGACGGCCGCTCGGCGCCGCCGCCGCACGGCGTCTACCCGGCCAACCGGGAGTACGCCCCCAACAGCAAAGCTTGCCCCCCCACGCGCCGCCTGACGGGGCGCCAGCAGGTAAAAAAAACAACTTAAATAGTCCCATAGATGTTACAGTATGTCCTTTTTTTCCTTCCCCACCTGTTTCCCTTTTTAATTTATAACCTGTAATCTATATGATCTTGTGTTTCGCAGGAGGAGGGGGACTGTGATTTGGAGTGTGACACGTTGTTGCCCCACACGATGTCAAATGGACACGTGCCTGTGTACCATTACTCCTCCAGGTACGCCTACACACCCCTCAGGTGCACCGCAGCGGAGGAACGGTCGCTAAGGATCAACTAATGTGAGAACATGTCCTCCTCAGTGGTCCAGGTCATCGCGAGCAGAGCTGCTGTCCTCCAGATGACTCCACTCTGGAGCTCCTGGACTCCTCGCATCAGCACCTCTGCTGCCAGGAACCGGGAGGCGACGGCAACTTCTTTGTTGGCGACGAGGCCGAGGACGGCTTCTCTTACAGTACGTGTGGAGTCTCACGTTGGTTGACTCTTTAGTTGGTTCATTTGGAACAAAGCTTTTCCAATACGACGCATCCAACTTTGTGGGTATTCGTGCTGATTGTGAAACGCGTTGAGCGCCACCATCAGCTGTTTCTTACCGCCTCGCTCTCTCTCTCTCTCTCTCTCTCTCTCCTCTGCAGAGCCGGCATCCTACCCTCACCTCTCTCTGGAAGACGAAGGGATTTTCACCACTTCCTCTTCGGCAGCCTCGACGCCGCAATCGGCAGACATAAGAATACAGGAAGTGAACATCCTCCTGAGTGAGGGGTCCCCTGAGGACGGAGGGACAGCCAACACAAGAGATGCTTAAGAGACCGTCCAACAAACAGAAGAAAACAAATATTTATTTTTGTATCACAGATATTTATATATTTAAGCTTTTGTACATACTGATTATACTGTATATTAGTTTATTTTCACAATGAAAAAGAATCTCACTGAGCTGTCTGCATTTCCCGGGGAGGACAAATGAACACAACGAGACGTCGTTCCTCGTGTGAAGACCAGTCGAGGGACCTACAGCCTGCGGGGAGATTCCTCTCAGCTGAGCACTTCATTTCTAGACCTTCCTCACAGATATCCTCCATCTTTAATGTTTGGATCACAGGTGCTCCATGTACAATTCAAACCAGACTGATGCTGCCGTGAAGCTCTGTTGCTTTTGTCACATATTCACAACACAAACGTCTGTCCTTTTGTACAGCAATAACACAAATGTATTATGGATTGTTCATTAACAAAATATTAACAAGTGTATGCACCATAAATCATTCTTTCTGTAGTGTACAAGAGATCATATATTGTATAGTTATTTATTTTTTTATTGTGCTTTTTTTTTTTTTTTAATCACTGAATGGGAGAGATTCTGGAAAAACTGTCTTAAAACTCAAGTCATTGATAAGCTGAACTTCACACTGCAACCACTTCTGTGTTTACTCATTTGCTGGTTACCAAATGCCTGCCAGGTGAAGGGCGCTGTGACGTGCGTCAGTATTACTCCTCCATCACAGGTCGGTGCATTAAGTATTAAGTCTTTGCCAGAGACGTCTGCAGACAAAATGAAGGAGATCCTGAATCTACACTCCCCTCATCAGTGTGGCCCTTGTGTGGTTGCACATGCTGGAGCACTATTGCTTGTAAATAAAAGCCTATAAAATTGACAGGTGTTTGGTGCATCTTTTTAATCTTTGTTCATTTGTGTGGTGACCACAAAAAACTATAATAATGCATTTTTCAGATCTAAATTGTTTCCCCCGCTGGTTGATTTTTACAAAAAAAAAGATAACCCGGAGCTACGGAAAAGGTTTGACTGAGTTAAAGTGCTGTCTAGTGGAGCAAGAACCACACACACACACACACACACGTCTTCAGTTGGCAGCAAATACAAATGTCTCCGTATAAACTTTATTAATCAATCTTGTATTTACAAATACATACATAATCTAACAATTCTGATATGAAACATTAGTATTTACAAAATAGCTCTCGGGGTCAAAAAAAACAGATTCTGTACAGTACAACCTGATATAAGTTAGTAAATTACATTGGTAGGAAACTGCAGGTTTCTTAGTGACCCACAATTCAACAGTCGGTTAAACCAACAAAGAGCTCAAAGCAATTATATTTTCATGTCACCTTAAATTCAAAAGATTTTTTTGAAATATTTCAAATCATAACGTTGACATCGTACGTGTGGCGTTCAGAACAAATCTGACACCGAAAACCGTGTGAACATGTAAACCGTCATCAGGTGCGTCACCACCTCTTTCTGACCTCAGCGATTGGTCCTGCCCTCACACGGCCGAGCTGCCGTCGTGGCCCAGGATGTGGCTGATGTTGTGGGCGGGCCGGTTGGGCTGCTTGCCCGAGTCCGCGGCCGAGGAGTTGGAGAGAGACAGCAGGGGGGACATGGGCATGGCCGAACCGTCGCTGGGCATGCCTGTGGCGATCTCCGGGAACAGGGAGGTGAGGCTGAAGTTGGATATGTGGGGGGTGATCCCGGAGGAGTTGGCGATGGGCATCGGGGGCATATCCGGCAGCAAGGGGAAGCTTGCTTGCCCAAACCCCACGGGGCGAGGCGGGGACAGGATCGAGCTGAAGCGGTTATTGAGCTGCGGGGCGCTGCCCTTGTCGGCACTTGGGCTTGTAAACATTTGGTTGGGGAAGTACTGGAGGGTGACGTCGCTGGGGAGGCTGGGGTGAGCGGCCGGCGAGTACGAAGTGTAGAAGGAGGGCAGGGTGTTCTGGGGCTCCACGGGCAGGAGGGACGGGGTACGGGAGGCGTTGGGCTGGCTGACCGGAGGGATGAAAGTGGAGTTGGCGTTGATTGGAGGCGGAGGATTCATCCCTCCCTCCGGCATGAAGGGGAAACCAAAGTTCTGCGTCAGGTGTTGGTCGGGAACCAGGTTGTTGTCGCTAGGAACCTGGGCGGTGTCTGCCATAAAGCGGACGATAGTGCTGCGCCGCGCCTCTCCTCCAGACTGCGGCCTGCCCAGCAGCCCCCCGCCCCCCGGTGGCAGCGGCAGATGGCCCTCGGGCTCAAAGGGGTTGCTCTGCCTCAGCGCACCTGACCGAGGCCGGTCACCGGGTCTCAGCTTGGTGGCCTGTGGATCTCGGGAGATGTGGCGAGAGTGCTGGCTCACGGCGGCGGGCGCCCTGGCGGGGGCCGAGGAGCGGCCGGGCTCAGAGCTGCTGTGTGGGGTCAGAGGGTGGGGGAGACCCGAGCGCGCACCCGGGCCCCCGTGCATGTTGCTGCCGACCTGAGAAACGTGGCCCTTGGCCTCTCCGTGCCGCATCGCAGAGGCCTTCTGGGTCTGGGCCGCAGCGGGGCTGGAGGCCTTGGCCTGCAGGTCTCCCGAAGAGCCTCCCGGCACACAGCTGTACTCCATGCCGACCGGCGGACAGCACTGCACTGCTCGCTGGTGGCTGCTCTGCTCAGACAGGTGGGGGGAAAGAAGGCTCTGCATGAAACTTTGGTGACAACCGTCCTGCTCCCGGGGGAGGCCCACTTGTACCCCCTGCGAGCCGGGGTGCGCTGCACTGTAGCGGTTGCGGCCGTCCGGTGGAGGGCCGACGCCCATCCTGAACCCGCCTTGCAGTTGCCCCTGAGGGACCCTCTGAGAGGACGGCAGTGACTTGGAGGCCATGTCGCTCCCACGGGACACCTGAGCCTCAAAGCCACCGAGTTGATGCACTCCTCCTCCCATGGCCTTGAACGGCGGACACTCGGAGACGCGCTGAACATCCGCCGCTCCCGAGTGGTCGGAGGGCAAGCGGTTCTGCGGGTTGTGTGCGATGCCGGCCTTCCCCCGCGACGTGTCCAGATAACCACGGAGGTCCGGCTGCTCCTGTGCGGCGCCGCGGCCGGGTTGAAGGTGGAGACCCATGCGCTGTTGCTGTTCACCGCTGGTGGAACTCTTACCGATGAGCGCCTCGGCAGAGTAGCTGGAGACGCGGTGGCGGTCCTGCCGCGAGGGCGCGCAGGCCAGGTCAGACGACCGGGACACAGGGTTGCTGGGAGGAGGGATGAGCTGCTGCTCCAGAGGCCGAGACGTCATCATCCTCTGCATAGCGTTGTGGTCTTGGCCGGGCTGAGGGAGAGGAACAGAGCGTTATCTTCAAATGAAAGTCTTAATCATTCAATCAATATTCATCGACCTTCCTGTCACCTTGAATACATTTCTACACAACCATTTAATATAACCAATTCTAACCGGCAAGAAATAAATAAATGCAATTATAGGAGAATAGCTCTTCAGAAAGCATTTGGTTTTTGTTTCTCATGATTACCAATGAGCTGCACAAAACACCAGCACACCAGTTTTCTGACCTGCTTGACTACACTGACAGAAATGTCCCTTCTGAGGTAGTGATGTAATCATATAGAAAGAACTACGGTAATTAAAATTCCCCTCACAAGTTCCTTTTGTTTAGTACACACACACATACAAGAATCAAGCCACATATTGCGATTAAGTTGCAGACCAACTACATTTTTGTAGTGTGGTTTAATGTGAAATTGAAAACCGATTGACGCCGCTGTGTTGATTGGTTGGTCCTAAAGTTACTCGTTCATCAAATGCATCAACACATAATTTAGAGCTGAAAAGAGCTAGCGGCTGGATAAAGTTGTCCCATTAACTCTCATCTCTCCTGTCTATGTGACACCAACCTTGAGGTGGTCCTGCGGGGCCAGGTGGCTGCTGTGGTGGACCCTGGATCCCGCTGACTGGGCCTCACAACTCTTCTCCTGGTGTCTAAAGTGCTGCTGCTGCTGCTGCTGCTGCTGGATCTGCTGCTGAAGGTGCTGCTGGTGTCTGGAGTGGGAGCTCTGCTGCTGCTGCTGCTGCTGTAACTGCTGCTGCTGTTGTTGTTGTTGTTGATGTTGTTGTTGTTGTTGATGCTGTGTCTGCTGTTGATGTGTTTGCTGTTGGTGCTGCTGAGAATGAGCCTGTTGGTGTTGTGTCGACTGTTGATGCTGTTGTGATTGTTGGTGAGACTGTTGTTGATGTTGCTGCGTGTGTGTTTGATGCTGCGTCTGTTGTTGTTGTTGATGTGAGTGCTGCTGCTGCTGCTGCTGCTGCTGAACTCCAGACTTCTCCAGGTGGTGCTGCTTCTGCTGCAGGCCGGCAGGTGAGCCAGTCGGACTGCCTCTGACGAGCCCTCGCTTCTTCTGCACATGCTGCTGCTCCTGCTGCTGCTGCTGCTGCAGCGCCCTCTGGTGCAGCGAGTGCCGCTGTGCGGGGTCCGGCTGTGTCAGGTGGTGTTGCAAATGATACAGATGGTGCCTCTGCTGCTCGTGCTGCTGCTGTTTCATGTACAGGTTTCCTCCCAGGTGCTGGCCGGGCTGGCTTGCCGCATGCTGTGGGTGACCTTGGGGCAGATGAAGCACACCCGCCTGGTTCTGCTCAAGGGCTGCCTGAGGAGGGCAGTGGCCATCTGTCGGCCGTACCACCGGGCTCATGAAAGAGTTTGTGGAGAAGAGGGGGCCTCCGCTTTCTGCATTAATCCTTGTCATGACAGCTGAGGACGTGGGCGGCAGCTGCCCCACCATCATCTGGCTGTGGTCGGGCGCTTTCAGGTCCATGTGGCTGACGTTGGCAGCCGACGGAGGGCACGGCTTGGGCCGTTTTCCAGTGTTAAGCATCACCTCCTCCTGGGCCTGCCGTTTAGAGATGATCTTCCCATGCCGCTCGCCTACGCCGACTCCTCCCTGAGGCCTCATTAGCGCAGTCTTCAAGGGGGTGTACTCATTCAATTGGGCCACACCGGAGCAGGGCGAGAGGGTGTTGCTTGGGGGTTGGGATATGTGGCCTGAGCTCCCTACAGGTGACGCAACTGAGCCCTGCGGGACAAGACTGGGGGAGCCAGGGTAGTGTTGCTGAGTGGAGCTCGGCCGGATCAGGTTGTTGACGCTGAGGCTGGCCACAGTGCCGCTCTGCGACGGAACCTGGGGGAGAGGCTGAGACTGGGAGTATGAGATGTTCTGCTGATGTCTGCTTCCATTGGGCCCCTCCCCAGCATGCCCTCTGACATGGACAGTGGGTTTAACCGTCACGGTGTCCGTGGGTTTAGCCGCTTTGGCCTGCTGTCCAGCGGAACCCCTTTCTTTACTGCTCGACCCTATTTGGTTTTTTGGGGGCTCCCACGTGGCTGCGGTGGGGTTTGCTGAAGCAGGGTTCCCAGAGCAGCTTCCACTCCGCCTACCTGGACTGTCCTGTTCCAGCATGGCCAGGGCCAGCATTTCCGCCTGTTCGGATGTGAATGTAAACGATCCAAAGGAGCCAGATGACGCACTTATGGTGTGGCCCTGGGGAAGCATGGACGCCACGGAGAAGCCCCTGCCTCCCCCGGCCCCGGAAGACATGGGAGAATCGGTCTGTCTGCTAGACGTCATCGGGTGCTCTGTGGTTTGATCGTCGAGGTTAGTGTACACCTGTTGAGATGAGGCAAAATCCTTTCTCGAGGGAGCGCCAGAAGTCGCTGCCACCGAGACGTCTTTCTCTGCCGCTGCGGAGTGCCTCTCTAACTGAGCCTCCATATCTCTTCGAGGAGGCTGGGGCGGTTTGTGTTCGGCAGGAGGACAGGGCAAAGGGTGGGGAATATTCACATCATTCGGTTGAGTTCCAGCTCTACTTGTGGCAACCCTTTTCCTAAACTCTGAGCTTGTTGAAGAGGCTGTAACAGCGCCGTGGGCTGCGGTAAATGCAGGCGATGATGGCGCCACAGTTGCGGACATCAGTGGGAAAGTGGTGGGCTGTGACTGGGGCTTACTACAGGGCAGAGGATCTTGGGAATTGGACACGTGGTGGTCACGGCACACCGAAGATGGTTGGGTGGGCTGATTTAAAGATGATGGTGCCGTTGATGGGAGACCGCTGGTGCAGACTGGAGTCAGGCATGCTGCAGAAACAGTGGTGGGAATAAACGGAGTCTCGGTGGCCCCTTCAGAAGCCACCAGAGATTTGCTTTGTTTAGGAATTGAAGTGGTGGCAGCTGACTTAGTTTGTGCTGTGCCAGTTGCTGAACTGTTGGTTGGCTGTTTAACCTCTGGAGCTAAGAGTTTGTTAATCGCCGAGTTGTTGCCAGAAACTATCGATGGTTTACTCTCAATGACCACGGCTGCACTGACAATGGTTGGCTTGACCGGTGTGGCGTTGACAGTTGTAACTGCAGTTGCCACACCACTAGGGTTACAGAGTACATCGACGTCGGTCTGAGTTGCAGCGACAGAGCTTTTGCTCGGTGGATGGGATTGTCTAAATACAGATGAGTCACTGGATGAACTACACACAATTGTTATCTGACTGTTTTGTGTAGAGGTGATATTCGCCACGGCTTCACTCCCCTCTGCCATTGTGACAGTTTTGGTACAAGTGGGGCTTATGTCGATG
This sequence comes from Pungitius pungitius, assembly GCF_949316345.1. Taxonomy (NCBI): domain Eukaryota; kingdom Metazoa; phylum Chordata; class Actinopteri; order Perciformes; family Gasterosteidae; genus Pungitius; species Pungitius pungitius. The sequence continues at coordinate 5,873,960 of NC_084918.1, read as the reverse complement.
ACTTTTACGGGTGAAGACTGTGACGCTTCAGAAACTGAAACTTGAACTGTCTGACTGTCTCTGGCAGAGACCACTGGCCTGGCAGCAACAACAAGTGGTGCCTCACGGGGCTCTTTTTTGAGGGCTGGTTTAGTCCTTTTTGCAGTTGGCCTCTTTGTATTCAAAGTTTTGCAAAGCCTCTTCCCTCGACTCTTAGATGCATTGCCCACCAGCCTTGATTTGACTGGGTTGAAAGAAGGGACCTGCAGCTGCCGGGCAGGCAGAGCAAGTGCAGCTCTGGGGATGGATGCAGGAGGCTGCTTCTGTTGGACGACTGATAATGGAGCGGCTGGAAGCTGACCGTTGTTCTGACTGGAAAGGGTGAGTGCAAGGCCCCGAGAGATGCTCTGATTGAGACTACTAAGTGCACCTAAACTGTTGAGGGCCACATTAGTAGTTGGTTCCTCAGTGGTGGTGGGCTGGACCAGCTGGAGTGTACTCTGGCCGGTATGGGAGGTGGATTTGTCAGAGGTCTTCATGGGCTGCAAAGCAAACACCTGGCCGTTCACAGTGATGGTCTGTGGTGTTGGAGGAACTGGTGCGGAAGAGGAAACCTGTGTGACCTGAAGGGAATGGTTCATGTGTGGCTGAACGGGACGTGGGAGAATGTGCACCAGTTGCTTTCCCCCAACACTCTGTAAGGGAGTGGCAGATGTTGAACAACTGGTCGTGGATATGTGAGAGGACACAACAGGTACTGCGGTGGGCACAGCAGCAGGCACCATGCCAAGCTGAGAATTCTGAGGGGCAGGTGCAACTTGATTGGGTGCCTGGATGATTACGATATGCTGACATGGTGGCTGGGTTGTTATTTCCTCCCTTACAACTGACTGGTTTGGGCAAGAACTGGTCTGCTGCAGAATGACCACACTGGGGTTGTTGGTGTTCTGTTGGGCTGTAGCACTTGAGGCCATCCCTCCAGTGGGGTTGACCTGCAGCACTTGCATGGTCTGAAGGAGGGGCAGCACAGTGGCCTGTGGCTGGGGCACCTGGGCTGACTGAGGCTGAGGTATGAGGGCGCTTGTATGATGGGGAACCAAAGGCGCTGGTTTAAGCGCAGCAGACTGGGGCTGTGGCGGCACAACGGTAGGCTGAGTTAACATGGTGGCCTGAGAGAGAACAGCACACTGTGTTTGGGGGGCTAAAACAGACTGAGGCTCTACGTGGTTCAGGATTGCTGGCTGTAGCTGGGTGGGTCTCTGAAAGGGCTGTGCTTGACTGTGTCCTGTAAGGGGTGCTTGCAGTGCAGGCACATGGGGTTGCATCTGAATTTGAATGGGCTGAACAGAGGCTTTGTTGCCCATTGGACACACAGTCATCTGCTGGACAGTCTGGCCGGTGTTGATTACTTCTGGGGTGGGGAGACTCTGGCAGACGGGCTGCACCGTGTTTCCTGCCATCTGCAGCGTGGTCCAGGTTGTCTGCGTGCTGCCTGCCGCCCCGGCCCTAAGAAGGGCTTGGCTGCTGTGAATAGCAGTGTAACTTAAAGTCCTCATAGCACTGTCCGGTGTCGCCCAAGAGCAAACCTCAGAGGTTGCTGCTCCGGATGTGACTATAGCCTGGGTAAGTGTGGCCGGATTCGGCACCGGCTGCGCTGGGCTTTCGGTGAAGAGTTGTGACGCTGAAGTGGCTGTTATGGTGTGGATTGGGACCGGGGCGGCAGGCTGTGGTTGTTGGGAAAGGGCTGTGGTGGCTGCTGGGATCTGCAGGGTGATGTAAGACACAGAGGGTGGCAGAGTGGGGGCTGGAGCCGGTGACTCAACCCCGCACTGCTCTATCACTCTCAGGCTTGTTGTAGACTGGTTGGGTGTGGCAGTCGACCCAGGGAGAAGTGTAGGGGCGGAAGAAGAGGTACTAACTTGCAACAGGGCTCCATTAACTCTCAACCTGTCACTGACATCAGAAGGTGGCTGAAGAATTAATGTTTCAGAAGACTGTTTTGCCGGGCTGGTCTCCTTCCCTGCTGGGCCCTTTACAACACCATTGGAGCAGACATCAATCCCTTTTGGGAGTTGGTGACTGGGGGTGACCTTTGCCACCTTGGGGTAACGCTGTTGTCCCCTCCAGTGAATTGTGGGGTCTTCTAAAATGTTAATATCATGGGCTTTAAGGAGCTCGAAGTACTGAGCACTTTCCCTCCTCAACTCCTCCATCTGACACCGCAGCCGACGTATCTCCTCAGCTGCACACAGACCAAGCACACACATTATCAAAAGTATGCATATGTTAATAATTCTAAATGCAAGATCTTTATAGTCACACTTAGAGTATGAATAAATACTATATGCAAATCATTGAATTATTAAACTTCACCTTGCACTTTATCTCCTCCTTCCAGAAGAAATGTATCATTTTGTTTTTTCAGGTCAGTGATGTAACGAAAGGCTTGATCCAAGATCATGTTCTTACTCTATAGATGATAGAATATTAAAATATCAAACAATAAACTGTAAGCACTTAAATGACAATAACATTTCATTGCAAAATAGCATGCAAGATTGCCTCTTACCTGTTTAAGTGCCATTGAACAGGGTAGAAGATTACCAATGCGGTTAATCCCAGCATTAATCTTCTCTTTTCTGTGCCTCTCAACTATATAAAAAAAAAGATGACACTTTAATGTCCAGTCACCACCTTTTAACGAAACCATCCATAGAAGTATAACAGGAGACGTTATTTCACCTGCATTGTGAGATTCTTTGTTTTTCTTCTTTCTGCAAAAGAAAAAAATCAACATTATTATTCCAATAATGTAAATATGTCACTTGCCTCGGGATATTTTGGATGCAACAGTGATAGACAGCAGACATATCAAACATCCTTACTTGGGTTTACGACCAGGTGTCTGAGTTTCGGTCATCTCTGGCATTCTGTCTTCACAGTTGCATTTATGATAAGGTACCGGTCAACACATTCAGCAGTTGGACCTTAAATCCCTCCCGTGACCGTCCTGCAATGAACACATAAAACATCCGGTTAGAGTAGGTATTTTAAACAAGTATCATGACACCAGACTGTATCGTCATTGTTTTAAATACATCGGTTAAACCTCACTGAGCTTCTCACGTTATAACAACTAAGATGCTAACAAGCTGTTGTTGATTAAACTAGCTTTACAGCTAACCTAGACCAATTTACCTGCTATTACAGCATTATTACATCATGTTTAACGAATCGCATACAGCTGTGAGTTCTGGTTTATGTTGTTGACAGCAAGCGGCATTTGTATTAACGTTTAATATTCCGCCAAGCAACGTTAACCAGCAAGACAGTAGCAACCTGTACAATATTCTATTAAGCTATCTTTCTGTAAGCTAACTAGCTAATAGCTAGCTTACTATACCGTTACCGACATAATTATAAAGGAAATTACTGTCGTATTTCTTCACATTCGTGCTGATAAAAGGCTGCTAATTGCCGGTTGTTTCCACTAACCTCAGGCTTCGGCATTTTAGAGACTGTCTGTTGCTTAGAGTATTTTGGGATCGAGGGCTAAGTGTTGGCTTGCAAAGCATTAAACTCAACTCATTTCCCAAAACAATCTGGCGACACCTAACGCAGTGCAGAAAGAGGAGGGCCCTACAGTAGCTGACAGCCAATAGCATTCGGGATATGGGAGTTTTCTGCCAATCATGACGGGGATCCAGGGATATATTTCTAATACCTTGGCTTTTTTTTAAATAATCGTGCATTTAGATCTCAATTAATACAGAATGAGACAATTGGTAAAAGCGTGTACTGCAAATAGTAATTCCTTTATTTAGACGTTAAAAAGTCTTACAATATAGAGCTCCAGAAAAGATAAAATTCTTCAAAGAAAGGAAAAAACATGCTTAACGTTATACTACAGTGGAGAGGACACAACTCTCCTTGCATGCAGAGGGGACAGAGCTTCCTCTGGGTTAAACACTTTTCAAGGGACAATACCAATATTGCCAAAGTATCAGAAAGGTGTTGTGTTTAACAGAAGCCGACTGAGGCAGGTAGCTATAGAGGACAAATTCTGGAAAGGGCTCAAACATGTTTATGGTAAGATGTCCCAAAATACTTCCATTCCTTAGAGATCCTAACACACCTTCGTTATACTACCAAAAGAAATGCCCATATCAAATCCAAAGCGGGCAAATTTAACCACCAAAACTATGCGAGTGCCCTTTTCAGAAACACCTTCAATGCAATATTAAGTTTGTTTTGCTTTTTCTAGAATTTTTTCAGTCTTAGTTAACCCAGGAGAACCTCTGAACCACTTGCCGTTTTAATGTAAAAAATAGAAATGTTGATGGGGAATTAAATTAACAGGCTGGAAAATAAAGTTATTCAGAAACTATGAGTGGTGACAGTGTCTTTCCACCACCTCAAAACTGTTCAGCCTTCTTTACACCCGAACTCTGTTCAGAACATTGAAAAGCTGGTCAGACTAATTTACCATAATTCCCAAGTTTCAGGTGCTGAGGGGATCGAGTTGTGACCGTCCCCACCTTACAACTCAAAGCATCACTCCAAGCTGACCAGCTAGTACTTTTGTGCAGGCTCTAACCAACGGTTTTATTTCTGGTCAACAGTAAAGATATGTCCCAATTAGCTTTTATAACCGCATAAAAACAACTCAAACACAAACAGTATGATTTGCAAAACACCACACCCTCTCCTTGCACCAACTCTAAAGTTGGCAACCATGTCAATTGGAGCGCTTTTGAATTTTAAATTTGTTGTTGTTTTCCAATTATCTGTACGAGGACACAAAGCAATAAAATATGCAAAAACAGGGGACCCCTTTGCAAAAGAAATGCAGCATTTTTTGTACTTTAAATTTGTTTCGTTTTTGGCGTCCTGTGTTGAATTGTCGACCCCGGGGCGTTTGTCACAGTTCTGTTTCTGTGGAGGCTGGCACAACTGTGCTCTCGCCAAACACTGTGCCCCTACTCTGCCTTCTGAAGCTCTCCACTGGGCGGTGCACATGGGCTGCGCAGGCTCTTCTGCAACACATGGGCATCTGCGGGCTCTATCCTCTTGTAGTAATTCTTTTTTGTTTCGATGATCTCAAAGCCAAACTTCTGGTAAAAGTGAATGGCTGACTCATTGCTGATCTGCACATGACTGTGGGGAGGGATAAGACATATGTAGTTAGTGGTAGAAAAGTTTGAACAATTCAAGAATACAGCTACAATGGCCTCTCCTAATACACCTTCTACATGGAGTTACTCACAGGTAAATGTTGTCAAAAGTGCCATCCTTCTCACAGATGTTTAGCACATGATTCAGCATCTTTGTACCTGGAAAGACAAAAGCAACAAACGCAAAGATTATTAATAAAAACGTACGGCCACAAGGTGTACTCCAGTCTTGTAGAAATTCACAGCTCCTTACCAATTCCAAGTCTACGGTAGGGTGCTAGACAGCCCAACGTCATGATGTACAGTCTCTTCTGGTTCTGAGAGTGGTCCACTCTGCAGCACACAGCACCCACCGCAATGTCATTGAAGTATGCTGCAAGAAAAAGAGGACTAAAACGTCACAGACAAACAGGGAATCTTTAGTTCCTTCCAAGTGAAGAACCGATTATTGCAGAGAATGGGGGAAATTAAAGGTTTTTGTGACAGCATCATTTGATTAGGTCCAGGATGAACTTTGTCTATGAAGTTCTTGGTCTACGATGTTTGGAAACAAGCAGTTAAGGAAGAATTCATTTCCTAATTTGTCACTATTATCAGAAATAGATTACCTTCATGCTTTAAAAAATGTTTTGATGTTTTCTTTGAGAGTACATTGCATGAGTGGTGTTACGCTTACCTAGCTTTGCAAGCTCTCCAACTTCCAGTACATCTTTGTAAAACTTGTCATTGTAGCTGACAGGGAAGATGACCTGGTTCAGGCGTTTCAACTGCTTTATGTTGTGGGGCGTAACATCCCCCAGCTCGATCCGGCTACTGGAACAACAGAAAAATGGTCAAATGGTTGCAACAAGTACACTTGTGACTGAGTTTAATACTGATGAAATTCATTGAATAATGTAAAAATGAATACCAAATAGATGATTCATCGATAACTTTACTCAATCAACAGAACATTTGGGAATATTTTACTTCTGATCATTGTTAGGATCATCACAAAGCTGCAGCCCCTAGGTAAGACGAATTCTCCAAAGTTAAATCAAGGATCAAACCATATTTGATGAGAGCAGATCAACGGTCATAATTGACACACAAAATCGACAGCAATCCATTTCAAATATACACAAATACCCAAAGTCAATGACTTACAAGTTTCAGAGCTCCTACAAAATAAATAAGGCCCCTGCTAAGCTCAAGTGACAAGATAACCTGAGGATGTGTTTTAGTGTTCACTGTCGTATTTATAGGTTAACACATCCAAAAAACAGCTGTTGGTCACGTGGCGCGTTCATCTTTGCCAGCATCCAAAAAAACTTCAAACAACAAAGTCTTCCAAAATGATTTTAAAAAAAAACTAGCGTTAATAGCTCTCGCTATCTAACAACCACATCCGAAGCCCAACATTGGTACAACGTTGAGAACCGGTGCTGGTGTGGTTCTCTGACATGTACACGGAGTGAGCTGGAACAGACTCTCTAGTGGATCTCTGGAGTGGTTATCGCGGTATCTGACAGAGGGGATGACCGACATAACCTTAATGTGCCAGTGACTTGTTTAGCAACTTTGTTCACTGACTTGGCCAACATACCACATAGGATGTTCAGTTGAGCCGTGGTCGAGGCGAAGTATCGAACATCCAGGGTCTGCATGTGTAACGTTAGCTTAATTTAGCAAAGTGGGTTTTCTGACTCAGCTTCCCAGTAGCAGCTAGCTGAGCTAGCTAGCAAGCTAGATTTGAGAGACCGCTACTCGAGCGAACCGACAAACAGTCAACAAGTATAACCGCGACGGAAGAGTTTCGGCAACAGTGCTGTCTGTTGCAAACTTTTTTGTCATAGATGTAAATGAAAGTAGCTAAGGAAGCTAGCTAGCTAGCCTCTCCGTCTCCTCCCCGCCTCCCCTTGTAGAAAAAACAGACGTGAAAACTTTACTCGTGCTAAGCTACTTATCCATGACTCAAAAGCTTACACTCACCCTTTCATTGTAAAAAGATAATATCCCTTATTTTCGATGAGGCTGAACTCAAGAGTATTTTGGGGTAAAACGGAGGAATTTGGACAGAGTTGGGGTCGGGGATGCCTCCCGTTTTACCCTCCACATGTAGCTAGTTGCGGTGGTTACTGTTAGCTTAGCCACCGCACTCCTTCCACGACTGTGTGGAGCTTGTCAACCCTGACCCCCGCATGCGCACAAACGTTGCTGCATGTTGGCTTTAGAGTCATCTCTCCCTGAGTTAGGTTTTTCAGGATGTATACTGTTATAAAAGCATCAAAACCACAGCAATCTGTAACGGCACCTCCGTTACAGAATATGCTGTACAAATATAGTGTGTATGCTTTAACAACAAAAAAGGTAAATTTGTACAGCAAGGAATCATTATTATTGCATTTGAAATGTTTGACCTGGATTGGGACCGTGTATACTACGTACGTCAAACAACGTACATACATTGAGAGTATTATAATTTAGCTTTAAAAAAGTGAAAATTGCATTTTAGCTTATAAACGCTTATAAACGCTTTACGGCAGTTGACGGAGCAGATCCAAAATGGCGGAACCAAAATGGCGGCAGTTGCAGGGGCCCCAGCAGTAAAACCGAGCAGCGAGTGAATGAAGTCAGCTGATCTGCTGTCACGCACCGCAGCACCCGTCGTTTCTCTCCCGAGGCAAGACAGTAAACCACCTCTTCACAACCACACGGTAACTATTATATTGTAATTTTCCAGAGAGTTGAGAAAATTATAAACCTACATTGGCTTTGTTGTGAGTTGTTTAATGATTATTTTTTTTGGTACACCGTTGCGACGATACGCAGGCCGAGAGACCAGTATTGCCATCGTTTTCACAACACAGAATCCACCGCGAGCTGTGTGACGTTGCTTGCGTTTTGAAGACCAAATGGGATTGATTTTTATAAAATCACAGATATATTTAATCATAAAGTAACCGCCGTATTTTTGACTCTCTTCGATGAGTCAGTATAGCTAGCAAGTCTAGGCTACAGTTTCGAGGACAGCTGTCAAGCTGAATATTCTGCAATGCCATTAAATGTTACAATTAATTTCATTATATGATCTTCTTCAGCTGATTTTGATTTTGAGCTTAGCAACATACAAGTAATTTGCAATTCGCATCAGTTTGTCAGGGTGCTGTATGCGTCCTCATGTCACATAGATGTTACATTTCTGAGTCTATTTTGCACAGACACTCATACATTCCTTTTACCTGTGTTTTTAAACTTGCTTTTTTAAAATCACACAACATATAATGATGAAATAAAATGTACAGCCAAAGGGGTACAGTAAAAGGGTCATGGTCTGGATTACTAGCTGTTTCACCTTTTTAATTGAACACTTAAAGACCTTCCCCATCTCTCTTATCCAGCACAAATTACCCAACAAACATATTGACCCATGAATTGTCTTTTATATATTTATATGCTCATTTTCCATTAAGGATTGTAGTGGGGGGATTTCTCCAGTGTGTTCACAGACTCCATCATTATTTGTACTTCCCAGTTTTGCACCATGCTGGTTTTCCACTTCCTCAAAGACTGCAGACCAGACCAGCTAGTCATGTGCTTGATCATATGATCAAGAGTCATTGCTGTCCTAAGGATTATTTCAAGAGGATGTGATGTCTCCAGGCTCACATGCACATCTAGTTTAATTTTTACTATTCAAACTAAGCAAGCAATTAGAGAGATGTGTGATATAATGAGAACCATATTCATTATCTTGCCTCTGCGTTCTGCTCTTTTAAAAAAGCTTTATTGTATATCTTGATGTTTCAACCGCTTAAATATAATCTACTGATGCTGGAATCGGTGTGCTGTGTTTGAGACAAAAAACACAGAATTACCAAATATCAGCAAAAGGATTTTTCTTTTTGTCCATATAAAAATTATGTACTCGAGGAGATAAAGTGAAACCTTTTTTAGGTGTCATTCCTGTAATTCCCCAAATCGACCAGCTGGTGGGGCCACTGAATTCCTGCACAGATGGGTTAAGCAGCCTGGCGTAAACAGGAAGATCTGTACGTCAGTGGGAAGGACAAGAAAAGGGCACAGGTTTAGAGTACTATAGAGAACAAAAACTTGAAGTGTGAGACTGGATCTTGTGCGTGCGTGCAAGCGTGTGTGTGTGTGTGTGTGTGTGTGTGTGTGTGTGTGTGTGTGTGTGTGTGTGTGTGTGTGTGTGTGTGTGTGTGTGTGTGTGTGTGTGTGTGTGTGTGTGTGTGTGTGTGTGTGTGTGTGTGTTGCTTACAGTGTATTGCGGATCAGAGCATCTGCAGCCAGCTCTGTGCTCGGGGTGTCACGACTGATGACAGCTTGTGTTTACACCGCTCCTGCATATCGATGCGGTTAGTCAGGATTGTACATGGCCGATATTTGATGTGAGAAGGGAATAAGAGGAGACTTAAGGGTTTTAGACAAAGATGCATTTTATCAGTCAAGGAACATGCTTCTCTGTGGGGTTCCCCTCTGATGTTAGCCTCACACGATCAAACGACTGTAATTCTGCACCTGAAGGGTTTTGCAGCCAATCAGCAGAGGAAGGCCTATATCAGGCATCGTAATGCTGAGAAAGGCAGAGTCATGAGCAGTGATGCTGCTGTGTTCTCCTGGCAGTTTCCATGGTAACAGTAGGAGGTCCCCTTACAAAGGTAACAGCAGGGTGCCATACCAATATTGATCTCTGATTTTCCAAAATATTTTTAATTTAAAAAAGAATCTCCCTTTTTTACTATGAGTAGAGTCTGAATCTGTTGTGAGAAGCCATTTTGAATTTTCAACGTGCTGAAAATACTGCGGGGGTCCTTTTACTTTTACACAGGGAAATGTAATCACAAAATTTTCAGTGTTTTGAGTTGGCATCAGTATTTAAAAGTGTACAAACAGAGGCACCCTTGCCGCATACATTGATCTTGTATAACCAGGTATATATTTCTCTCTGTGTATTGAGTTGGCTCAATTCTTAAACAGACTAACACCAAAGCATCTCTAATGACTGTAAAAGAGTTAGCTGCTTTGAGTCTGCCAAAAAAAACGTATTACAATGTAGAGACGGATGTCATATTGTTGTAAGTGGCAATTGACCAGGAGAGGAAAGCCACTCCTGCAGACTGTTTAATCTTATTTTTTCTTTTCAGTTCTAGGTTGCCTGCAGTCTTTCTCACATTGTCCCCTCCTGCCTGCTCTACTTTCAGACATCCTAATCATCAGAAGATGGATATGTCCAAGCTGCCCAAGATCAGGGATGAGGATAGGGAGAGCGAGTTTGGATTTGTTCATGGAGTCTCCGGACCCGGTATGGCCACCACACTCGTATCAAACTCTTTTAAATTTGAACTTGCAGATTCAGGCTGCATGCTCATTGTTAAAACAATGTTTTAGTTGCAACGGTAAATATAAGTGGACGGACTTGTCCAGCTGCTGCTCTTTGATTGCTTAAACTCTCCCCAGCAGGATAATTTACACCCGTTTTGTTTTCCTAGTGGTGACAGCTACGGCCATGGCGGGAGCAGCCATGTATGAGCTTGTCCGTGTCGGCCACAGTGAGCTGGTGGGAGAGATTATCAGGCTGGAGGGAGACATGGCCACCATCCAGGTCTACGAGGAGACATGTATCCTTCTCACCACGTGCCGGTCCATTCCCTCTCTTTACGTAATGTCACAGCTCTGGTATGGATCCAGTGTATGGTGGCTTTTAAGCCATCAGTTTGAGTAGGTCAAGGCCAAGAAGAAATGATGAAATATTCTGTATTAGAATGAGAAGATATCCGAAATGTAATGGACAATACTTATCGTGCAATACAACAAAGGAATCAAACAACCCTCGTATATAATTAGTCAGATATCCCTCTGCTAACTTTATTGTAGAAGTATTCCAACATTCCCGTCCAAACATTTGTTTCTGAGCTTTGCATCCAGCCGGTGTGTCTGTTGGTGATCCGGTGCTGCGTACCGGGAAACCCCTCTCTGTGGAGCTGGGTCCAGGTATCATGGGCTCCATCTTTGATGGTATCCAGCGACCACTGAAGGACATCAATGACATCACACAAAGCATCTACATCCCCAGAGGCGTAAACATCGGGGCCTTGAACCGAGACCTCAAGTGGGAGTTTATTCCGGGCAAAAACCTGCGGGTGAGTGTCGACGCAGCTCCGTACCTCTTCAGCTTGGCGTGTTCGAATCACCCCAGTTACGCAGCTTTCCTAATATATATATATATTTTTATTATTTTCAATCAATGTTAGGTTGGCAGTCACATCACAGGCGGCGACATCTATGGCATGGTGCACGAGAATTCCCTCATCAAGCACAAGATCATGCTGCCTCCCAAAAACAGAGGCACCGTGACCTACGTGGCTCCGCCCGGAAACTACGACGTCGCCGTGAGTTCACCGCCGCTCCAGCTCCCAGGTGTCCTTTTTCGTTTGCCTGTCAGATGTCACCTGGTGCTGATGGTGTGTGTTTGCGCGTCTCTGTGTCAGGACGTGGTGATGGAGCTGGAGTTTGAGGGGGTGAAGGAGAAGTTCACCATGGTTCAGGTGTGGCCCGTCAGACAAGTGCGACCCGTCACAGAGAAGCTGCCCGCCAATCACCCGCTGCTGACCGGACAGAGAGTGCTGGACGCTCTTTTCCCGTGGGTCCCCCATCCTCTTTTAAATTTTTTTTTTTTTAACCCTTTACACTCATGACATATTAAAAATGTTTTTCCCGATCCTGCACTCACATCTGCTCTCCTCTCTGTGAGAAGATGTGTGCAAGGAGGCACCACAGCAATCCCAGGAGCCTTCGGCTGCGGAAAGACCGTCATCTCTCAGTCCCTGTCCAAGTACTCCAACAGTGATGTCATCGTCTACGTGGGCTGTGGGGAGCGCGGTAACGAGATGTCAGAAGTACTGCGAGACTTCCCCGAGGTGGGTAACGACAGCGGTGGCGTGGTATTCCAACGCCATTGCCGCTCAATGTGACTGACGTCGTGGTCTGACCCAACAGCTGACCATGGAGGTGGACGGGAAGACGGAGAGCATCATGAAGAGGACAGCGCTGGTGGCCAACACCTCCAACATGCCCGTAGCAGCCAGAGAGGCCTCCATCTACACCGGTGAATATACTCGTTGATCGCTCACTTGTGTTACAAGTGTCTCATTCACTGAAGATTAACACACACACACACACACACACACGAGTAATGCATACTAACTCTGTTTGTTTCGGCAGGAATCACACTTTCTGAGTACTTCAGAGACATGGGATACCACGTGAGCATGATGGCCGACTCCACCTCCCGTTGGGCCGAGGCTCTCAGGGAGATTTCTGGCCGTCTGGCTGAGATGCCTGCAGGTAAGTCCGGAGTCTCCTGGAGATTTATTATAATGTATAATGTTGTATTCAGTAGCATTACGTAATTTAATATTGCGTTCATTCAAACTCTTTGTTCCAAAGTGAAGAATCACCACCTGGCTGCTTACTGTTCTCATTTCCTGTATCTGCCCACAGACAGCGGTTATCCTGCCTACCTGGGCGCCCGCCTCGCCTCCTTCTATGAGCGTGCTGGGAGGGTGAAGTGCCTGGGCAACCCTGAGAGGGAGGGCAGCGTCAGTATTGTAGGAGCGTGAGTATAGCTTCATCCCACTAGAGAAAGACATTCCTCTGCACATCTCGTACCAACGTTAACTCAACTGTTTGTTCCTTTCTCAGTGTATCGCCTCCTGGTGGTGACTTCTCTGACCCCGTCACTTCGGCCACCCTCGGCATCGTGCAGGTAAATTGAGGTTCTAATCCAGCCTTGTTGATTTGAAGGGGCTGAGCGCTTTACTGATGTTATTTCTTCTCGCAGGTGTTCTGGGGTCTGGATAAGAAGCTTGCTCAGAGGAAGCACTTTCCCTCAGTCAACTGGCTGATCAGCTACAGTAAATACACACGCGCTTTGGATGAGTACTACGACAAGCACTTCCCCGAGTTTGTGCCCCTGCGTACCAAGGCCAAGGAGATCCTGCAGGAGGAGGAGGACCTGGCTGAGATTGTGCAGCTTGTCGGAAAGGTATTTCAGCGTTAAGTTGGCGGCAGGGGTTTGATCTTTGAACTTTTTTTCCCCTTTCCTTCCCTTCAAGTGACACATGCGTAGGGCACAACTGGAATACGCGTGTGTCACTTGAAGGGAAGGAAAGGGGAAAAAACAGTTTCTGATTTTCTACTACACATTTCAATAAACTAACTAATTTTTATCAGGCATCACTGGCAGAAACGGATAAAATCACCTTGGAGGTGGCCAAACTGATCAAAGACGACTTCCTGCAGCAGAACGGTTACACACCTTACGACAGGTAGCATCACACCCGACGCGGCATGTGCTCCCTCAGCTTCGGGCCGGCACTCACCAGAGTTCAAATAGATATTGGATACCCTCGAGCGAAGGCGAGCACTGACTGATTTGTGTGTGTGTCCTCAGGTTCTGTCCCTTCTACAAGACCGTGGGCATCCTCTCCAACATGATCGCTTTCTACGACATGGCACGGCACGCAGTGGAGACCACAGCGCAGAGCGACAACAAGATCACCTGGGCCATGATCAAGGAGCACATGGGAGAAATCCTCTACAGGATCAGCTCAATGAAATTTAAGGTGCGTGTGTGTACACGGCAGCGACATATCCTGTGAATTGTGCGTTCACTTCGCCTTTTTGTGCTGATTCTAAGTATTATTTCACATTTGTTTATGTATTGGTTGCTGCGATACGCTGGGTGACCTGAGACCTGGCTGCGGGTGTAGCAGGAAAACATTATTATCACAATAAATACAAACAAAATACTCAGGCTTAGACAAGAGTGTCATTATTATTCAGTTAAGATGCGTAAGTAGTACATTTAATTAACTAAAAGATCTGAGAGTTTCCAGTCGATCAATTTTTTTCGAGGGTGTTTTGATATGACACCTGTTGGACACTGAGGAGGACGGCCGTAGCTCGGGCACCACCGATCATGCAGAGAATCTGCCCGCGCTTCTTGCTTTCCGTTCGCGTTGTGAGACTGTTTCTTCGTTGGTGCAGGACCCGGTGAAGGAGGGCGAGGTAAAGATCAAGGCGGAGTACGCTCAGCTGGTGGAGGACATGCAGAACGCCTTCCGCACGTTGGAAGAATAGGCCGCCGCCTCTCGCGACCGATTTCATCTCTGGACCCTCCGCTGCAGAATCACATTCCACCGCCTCGTATCCCCGAAACCTGCTGACACCCTGTGCTCCCTTTGTGTGTGTGTGAGATTGTGTCAGCGGGCGTGTCAGTGTGTGAGATTGTGTGTGTGTGTGTGTGCGCGCAAATTCAAGTGGAGGGAAAAGAGAACGATGTACTGTAGTCACTATTTTTCGCTGCCTCATACAGGCAGACTCCGGATCCTTTGCATGACCGTTGATGTGTGTGCCTGTGATGATTTAATGTGTGTACAAACCCCCCTTTCTTCCTTTCTCTGTTTACATAATTATTTTGTCTATCCGTGTTGCTCTTCCTGAAAATTGTTTGGTTGATGTATTGTAATTCACAGGCCACCTGTACAGAAGAGTATTGAATATAAATCTAATGAGCCTATTTATTGCCGGCATTTTGACGTGAAGGCTTCGCTGTTTTCTTTGGGGTTTTTGCGGTTGTGTTTCACGCTGTGTTGTGTTCTTTGCCATGTGAATGTGTAAGAGTCAAAACTGTCGTAAGATACTTTCACGTGTACTCCAGAAGAATTAAAACATGAGTCAAAATACAAAAGCTTTGTGTTTGCCTGTGTTATCTGATTGTTCCTAATGATGCGGTCGGAGCAGCTGAACCGGTCTCTCTGCATATCACTCATTCTCCGGCACCGTGCCCTTTATACGCTTTGTTTCAATCAGTAACGTTACTCATAAAATGTTTATATTTAAACAAAAAATTAAACTGTTTGAATGTTAAACAACTTTAATAGAATAAAGCATACTCTGGTAGCTTTTTCCCCTGGGTACTAATATGTATTATTATTGAAATCCACACCTGAATGAATTAAAGGTGATGCCATTTTGTAGCCATTAAGCAGTTACGTGTGTCAACCAATGAGCGTCACGGCTGAGACGACTACTCCCATTAAGTTTGTTCCTCTGAGCACCTGGGATGCAAACAGGGTGCACGAGCACGGCGCATCCGACGTAATCCAAAACGGACATATCCTTTACTTTTTTTTTCTTCATTTAATTTGTTTATACTTGGAGGGAACCGAAAACCTGGGGCCAGTCCGTGCCGGGTAAGTGACTTACAGCAGCGGGTTCGTCTCAGGTCAGTAACCCGCGTGTGGAGACGTGGTGGAGGTTCTGCTCGCCATGTGTGCGCATGGCGTCGTGCGTAAAAGTATTTATACTAGTAGATCTGATCGTCATCTTTCATCATGTGGGTTTGAGAAAACATCTTAGAGATAGCTGTGATCGCTCCAATCAGCGGACCCGATCTGACACAGTTGGGAAGCGTCTCATACAGAAGGTTTATTTAAACGTGTTTCAATGTTTTTAACGGAGAAAAACTCGATCCTTAAATGTTTCTCCCCATGTGTCACGGGTCATGTGTGCAAATGGTTTCTGTTCTTTCGCATGACTTTACTTGTTTTCCCCATCCAACCCTCCTAGTCAAACCAGTTCTGTTGCGGCGCGTATGGCCCAATGCACCCAGTCTGCACCTTTACGCACTCACGGGCTTTGATGCGCGCTCCCGCTCACTCCTTGAGAGTTTAGTTTTGTCCCACTGTCAAATCTTTGAGTGTTTAAGGGGTTCCGTGAGGGTCATTTTGAGCACGTAGCGCAGCGCGTGTCTTAATGCGACACAAAGGGATTGTGTATTTGCTCATGAAGCCTGAAACTGATCGTTTGGCCAATGTTTTACCTGAAAACGGAACCTGCCACCGACCAATGTTCGCACTCTGCGTCACTCGCTGATTTTTAGCCATGGGGAATTACCCACAAGTCATTGCGAAGTGACGTCAAATACGTGGTGAACAGTCAAAGCATTTAACGTATGACATAAAGTCATAGTTTTTCTTTGACGTTGTCATGGTGACTTGACATGTGGCTGGAAAGCGGTGTCCCATTAATTTCTGTTACACCATTTAATGATTCTCACACTCAAACACAAGCCACTGCTGCAGAGATGGAAATGTGTTGACCCCAACAGTCTGCAGGAGGGTCAAAGAGGTTTCCCCAGAAGCTCACATTTTCTTCATTCCTTTTCTTTCAAGCAGAGGAGATGGACCAGATGACCAACCCGTCAGCGATGGTCAAGGATGATAATACAGAGGCGTGGACATCCATAGTGGAGTTGAGGTGGAGCTCCGATGAAGAAGAGGTGAAAATGCGACAACGTCCCAGTTCACACAAAGCTATAAACTATTAGCTGCTCTCTCCAGGGTCAGGTTCAGGACGCCGGGTTTCACTTCCCACTGGTGGGATTGCTGTTTTCTCTTTGAGGCAGAGGCCAAAAGGCTCTAATGGCTGTTATATCATGTGTCATGTCTGTCTGTATTCCTCTTTTGACCTCTGGTCAGAATTTTCCGTTATTATGCTCTTGTTTTTTTTTTTTTTTTTGTCTGCAAAGTAAGATTTAACTAAATGTGCTCAGAACAAGTGATGTTCCCCTCTCTTCCAGAACTCTGACCATCAGGCGCAGTGTCTCGCAGCGCCGCAAGCTCCCGTGACCACCTACAAGCAGCGGTTGGACGAATTTAAAAAGTTGTTCAAAGAAATTCCAGAGTCCGAAAGACTCCTAGTAGGTGAGTTGTATAAAGACTGCTTCTTAAAATGAGTCTAGCGTTAGTCGATGGTTAACGAATGTCTTTACTATTTTGTGAAAATACCAAATAGTGTTTGGAAAACTGAAATTTCTTTTAACCAAAGTGGAAATTCTTCTGAAAAGGTATCTGGACAAATCCTCACCCAGTGAGAAGTTTGAGACAACAATTTGAAGAAAAGTATACAATTAAACATTTTTAATTTGCGTTACATGCGTTGTGTTCTCTGGTTCAGGAACAACCTACAGTTACGAAATTTACTTAAGCTGATTTAGATTTACTTAAAACATTTGGCACAGGGATAAAATCATGAAATGACATTGTTTCATTGAAGATGAGGTTCCTTGTTAAGAGCCATACATGGAAAAACATTTAATAAGAATAAACATGTGACCTTGAGTATCAGGAAACCACAAGGCAATGGTTAAAATACTTAAATTGTTGTTTTAGCTGAAATATAAAGGGTTCCACGTTGTCTTTACCTGAAATGTTCGAAGGTAAATGTCACTGTGTCTCCCTCTCCACCTCATTACAGTGGCCTGTCTCACAGCGGTGTCACATGGTGTCACCTCGAGCACCTTCATTTGTAAGGATGATTTCAGCAGCCTTCATGTATCTTTTCCACAGATTACCCGTGTGCCCTCCAGCGGGACATCCTCCTTCAGGGACGCCTCTACCTCACAGAGAACTGGCTCTGTTTCCATAGCAATGTGTTTCGGAGTACGAAGGTAATTGGAGAGTGGAGGAGTTCGGAGGGAAAGGTTGAAGACAAACTTTTTAACCTTTTTTTATTTTTAAGTTATTTTTTAAACTACCCTCAATCTGGATTAAAACCGTTAAAGTTGCATTTTTTTGAACCCCCTTTTTTGTTGCTTTTATTTGGTTATTCCAAAAAAGAAAAAAAAATCTAGAGAAATTTGTTTTCAGCGATACAGCCTGTGTTCCTCAAAAGCAAATGGCAAGAAATTGTTGTTTGCAATCGTATGCAACCAATGAACAAGCTCTAACACAAAAAAAAAAGCGCGTGAGAATCCCTAATTGAGCCACATGCGGCAGTCCCCCTCATTATAACATTTCTGCTGTGAGCTGTGAGTTCAGGCCTCTCCTGGGAGTTGTTAAGTCATTAAAATGTGTCATCACAATTTAACTCCTGAGGTGAAGGAGGATCTAGCTTACAACAAGCTTGTTTTGAAATAATTACATTATTTTTTTTGATAAGCATATGCGCACTAAGCACTCAAGCTTTCTTACAGATTATACTGCCTCTTAAAGACATCGTGACTATGACCAGAGAGAAAACCGCTCGTCTGATTCCCAACGCCATCCAGATCTGCACAAGCACAGAGAAGGTGTGTTTAGAAGAAGAGAAGTTTATTTCACGTTTGATTAACGGATAGTCAATGACTTTTTGTGTCGCTTCACTTCTCCGCCCGCAGTTCTTCTTCACATCCTTCTCGGCGAGGGAGAAAAGCTACCAGGGTGTTTTCCGCATGTGGCAAAACACGCTGCTGGACAAGGTATGGTACCGTCTCCTGACTGCAGGCGCTCATCAGATGAATGTCCATTCTCTAACCACTGTTCCGTGCAGACTCCACCCCATGCAGTTTCATACCTCAGTCACATTTCACATTTATGGAAAACACTTTGCTGTTGAGCAATAACTTTGCTGCTGAGACGGAATGCCTCACCGATCACCTGCTTTGTGACTTGACTCCATTTTTTTCATTTTTTTTATTCAGCATTTATCTAATCAGTCCAGAGTGCGTATGATACGGGCCTGTACAGCAGTACAACCGCCACCAGCATTTCTTAAATATTGTTAAACCCTGTACAGCTCAGTCACTTTTTTTGTGTCCAACTCTTCATACTGAAA
Organism: Pungitius pungitius; assembly: GCF_949316345.1. Classification (NCBI taxonomy): domain Eukaryota; kingdom Metazoa; phylum Chordata; class Actinopteri; order Perciformes; family Gasterosteidae; genus Pungitius; species Pungitius pungitius. The sequence continues at coordinate 5,855,145 of NC_084918.1, read as the reverse complement.
ACGTTACTGCAAAAAATGGCTTAAAATGTGTTTGTTTTTAACAGTTCATTTGAAGGCTTCTGCTTGTGTAACTTATGATAATACAATTGCAATGTGAAGGGCCACAGGCTATTTGATTGTATTACACTCAGGAAACGGAGACTCTTCTACGAATTAATTGGATTGCAATTGAATCCCCAAAATAGAGTAAATAAGCACAAGTTTGGATTTCATAGAAATTGAAACTTTAAAATTATTATATATTTCCATTGGAAAGCTGCTATATAAGCAATGACAATTTACCTCCAGTATGCCACAGATTGTCAAACACGAAACCATCTGCACAGCCGTCCTTATGTGTGGGATATATTACACCTTAACAGGACTATCCTGGAAAAATGCTGATGGGCTATTATTTAATGGCGCACGCGTTACAATATGTCTTTTCTAAGAGGACAAAGTATGCAGCCAACCACTATCGATACAGACGGGCTCCATGGCAGCCTATACCCGAGGGGATGCGGGTCCGCCGGGATCCGGTGAACAAACACACCTGTGTGAGAAAACACCCCCTTTTTTTTCTAGAGGTCATTGACCTCTCAGGTGAGGCGACGCTGCCTTTAAGCGCACAGCTCACTCCGCGCTGCGCTCGTGTCCGGGCTGAAACTATCAGCGGAATCCCGGCAAAAACAAAACAAAGAGAGTTCACCTGAACCGTCGATAAACCAGACCTTCGACAGGTAGAACAAGTTCTTTATTTTCTCTTTAAAAAAAAGAAAAGAAATGCATTTGTTCAAACTGTGGCGGTGTGGGTGACTCGTACCCACGCCCCTGTAAGACGAGGACTTCCTGAATGAGGTGCAGGTTCATGGTCCTCTGAGGGACCGTGGGGACTCTGCTGAGGGGGGGAACCGGGGGACGGGACCTGTCATCGGGGGAGTAAGTAGTGTCCGTGTTGGCGGAGCCGAAGCTTTCGGTCCGTTCGGTTGCCGCTGGAACTCCGCGTTTGCTCCATATGGCAGAAATACTGCCGTGTTTTTGTTTTTCTGTCGATGTTTCGTCACAGCGCAACACGGCTCCTTATTTTTGTTTTGTTTTTTTTGGAGTAAAATTTGGGTGCGTTCGGTTGTCAACACCGGCTGTGGGATTAATGTCCCGAAAACAATGCGGTGTGTGTGTGTGTGTGTGTGTCCCTAGTTTGTGATCAGACCGCAAATTGGAAACTAAATGCTTTCCAGGTCACTTTTGACTCCGAGTCGACTTTGAACCAAGCCGGTGGTGCATTTCACAGATGCTATCTGTCAAAGCAGAGTCCTTATTGTGCAACAGGAAGGGATATCTCCAGGTGCTGGTTACCAAACTAAAATATGCAGTTTCCAAAATTGTTGTGACACCCCCCCTCTCTGTCCTCTGTAGCCTCTTACCAGCCCGGAGTTGTGGCAGATGGTCAAACAGCATTATGGGCAAGATCTGGGCATCAGCCACGAGGAGATGGAGAGCTTGGAGCTGTCAGTAGACTCAAGCATGCAGACCAGGTAATGCACTCCCATCACCCACCCCCCCCACCACCACAGTCTAAATGTGCTGTGATTGGACACCGCCTGCCTGTTTGTCTGCAGCCTGGCGGTGAGGCCCGGTGGTGATGATGGTCCAGGGAGGCTTGAGCGCACCCCTTCCAGCCGCCTGCCTGGGATGGATCATGGACCTTTCGAGACTTCCAACTCTCAGGGGGAGGAGTTGCTTTCCCCTCTCGGCTCCTCAAACACGGTATTTCTTAAAAAAAAAAAAAAAAGTATTTTGGTCAATGCATTAATGAAATCTTTCCCCACCTCACCAGTTTTGTACACCCTCCCCAGACGGACGATCCCCGCGGCACGCCGTCTCAGCGGCGCAGTCCTGCTCCCTCGCTGGACCGCCTCGCCCCAGAGCGGGTTTCCAAGCGCTCCTCGCTCTCTCTCGACCTCAACTCCAACGAGAACGAAGCGTCCGAGCAGAGTGGTTCAGAAAGCATCGAGGACCGTAAGGAGCCCCCCCCCCCCCCCCGCGAAACGCTTCAGCTCATGTGTTGTACTTTTGCTGGTTTTTAATATTTTCCTTCGACCCCCCCCCCCCCCCAGTGGAGGAGCGAGTGGGTTTGCAGGTGCAGGGTCGGCTCTATATAAACAGGGTTTTCCACATCAGCGCACAGAAGATGTTTGAGATGCTCTTCACGGACTCCAGCTTCGGCCGCAGGTTCATGAACATCAGGAAGACGACCAGTAAGAGTCTGACCAGGGACGGAGGGGCCCCTGTAATCACTTTTTGCATTGCTAATCTGCTGCTTGCTACGATAGTCTGTATCAGCTGGCTGAATAATGAATTATGCCATTCCCGACACTAATTTATTCACCAGTTGTGTCTCGTCACTGTTCTCAGACGCCAGCTTTACTCCTTGGCAAAAAGACGCCTCAGGAAACATGAAGAGGAATCTGAACTACACAGTTACCATCACTAACCCTCTGGTTGGCAAGTCCTCCACAGCTACGGAGAACCAGGTGTGTTTACATCTGTGCCAATGGTCTGAATCCATTCACCCCGAATACATGAATGAATGAATGATCATGTATTTGTTGTTGCATTATCTCCCAGGTGCTATACAAAGAGTCCAGAGACGGACACTATTACCGGGTGGACTCCGAGGTGTACACTCACGATGTTCCCTACCACGATTACTTCTACATTCAAAATCGATACTACATCATAAGTAACTCAAAGCGGAAGTGTCGGCTAAGGTAAGTTATTACGATTATGTCATGACTTTGGCCCTTTTTTTCCCCCCCCTTTCCTGTTTTTTTTTTTTTAAAGTGACTGCCATTTAAAATGTCTGCTGCCAGGGTTTATACCGATGTGAAGTACAATAAGCAGCCATGGGGCATGGTCAAGTCTTTCATCACCAAAAACTCCTGGAGTGGCGCTGAAGAAAATTTCCGACAGCTGGGTAAGTGGAAAGCTGTGTGAGCTCCCCTCCCCTCCCCCCCCCCGCCTACCTTCCTTAGCTCGTGTTCTTTTATCTCTAATGAGATATGACGGTTTTACAGCCCAGGCCATTATTCTAACCCTTCCATCTTCCGCCTCATCTTTGACCCTGCACAGAGACCGAACTGATGGAGGAGGAAGCGGAGTTGAATCAAGTAGGCGGAGACTCTGGGAAGACGGTTGGCGTCCGCCGGAGGAGGCGGACTTTCAGCCGGACGCTGCCAGAGCACATGAAGCCCAACAAGCCGTACGGACAAGAGCCCCAGCAGCACAGGGACGGCAACATGGGTAAAGGACACGCGCGCACTGCCCCACTGTTTGTTGGGAGGATGGAGACCACTCCCATTGCTGTGCTTTTTTTCTCCCTTTCAATCCAGGAGATAACAAACGCTAATTGTATATATGGTGTTTTTGTCTCATAAAATAAGAAGTTCCAGGAAGTATTGGGTCCCGCAAAGAAACGGTTTGACAAAATAAGGCCATAAAGTTACGTTTTGTGTTTGGTTCCTTCTAATCTTTATGATGAGCTAATAAACTCCAGCTCTGTTTTTAATGAAAAGATGAGACTGTAATCATCTCATGCAAGTTTTATATGCACATTTTTATCGTATGTTTAACTATACCTATGAGCCTGCTTGGTTGCGAATGTAAACCATTTGATCGCAAATATCAAGACAAGAACTACCGCTGCTTTCTAGTTACTACGTATTGATGTTTTTTTTTTAATCTAATGTATTTTTAAAATCTAATCTATTTTGTGTTTCAGGCCCCACCGAAATGAGAGACCTACACAAATGGAGCACTACGACCATAGTGGCTGGCATGAGCTTCATGTAAGTTCATAACCTGGAACTGGAAACTCAGTGTGAGAGGATGCAAAGTGTGCCGGTACTTGGGTGTTGTCCAAAGAGATGAACTTCTTCTAAAGATGGACATTATTTCAAAGGCATCCATGTGGTCAGGTGTTCAAACCTTTTGTCTCTCTAAGCGGCCGGATTAAACTCTGGGCCGTCCGTCTCTTTCAGTCTGCTGCTCCTGATGGTGATGAATCTGGGGCTGTTTTTTAAGTTGTGGGCGATGGAGGACGTAGCCCACCGAATGTACCTCGGCTCCAAGCACCGGCTGAGGGACCGCAGTGAGGCCAGGTCCAGTAACTTCCTGCTTCTTTTTGCAAAATGCATTGCCGCTGTGTAGAAAATGTGAATATCATATGTTGCACTTTTACAATAATCACCTTTTTGTCCCCCTGACAATTTTGCAGCTTGACCTCTGAATATGGGCCCAGACAGGGACCAGAGTATCGGAGCAGAGGGGACCCAGAGCTGCTAAAATCTGTACTGCAGGACTCTATAAAGCTTTTAGAACAGGTAGGACAAGCTGGGGACTCACTGCAAGTTAAACACGGGAGATGATGAGATTTCTGTTCTGCTTTGAGAAAACTAGGCCAGTCTTTTGGCTCCATAGATATCACATATTATTGTAGTGGGAAAGCCGATGCATGCAACTCTCCTTTTCTATTTTACAACCAACAGGAGTCCATCTCAAATTTCTATCAGTCATCAAACACTTTTTTTTTTTTTATAAATGAAAAGAAATAACTAAATTTAGATGTTGCTCTTCTCACAGCTTCGCAGTTCTCTGGTGGTGCTGCAGGAAACCTTCGCTTTGGTGAACCGCACAGCAGGGCCGCAGTGATGCTCCACACCTGGTGACTGCAGAATGCCTCTTCCCGGCCCCGTGGAGAGAAATTAATAAATCTGAGACTGCAGTGGTGGACCGCGCCTGAGGAAGTCTCTGGTATCTAGTGACGTTGCCAGGTAGACACGCCCAGACCACTGACGTGTCATTTGTTGCCATGGGTTACAGGTCCCAAAGCCTGTGGTGAAGCCAGGAAGTTTTTTTTTTTGTTTTGTTTTTTAATGCTGCATACTGACTGCTGCAAGGACAAAGTTGCATCAGAGTTTGCCGCACAAGGAGCGGTAGGTTTAGATTTGTCGGTGCTATTGCCAGCTCCCTCGGCTGGTGGCCTTGAAATCCAGCAAACGTGCGCTGATTGTGCCACACCAAATGAGCTATTGAAAATGCTTTTATTTGATTCCAGTGATATGAATTGACATATAAAACCACTGTGTAGCTCTGTACTTTTTTTGCACATATTATAATTTTTGCACAAGTAGCTGTGTTTTTACACTTCTTTTTTGAGTCAAATCTGGTAAACAGAAGGTACTCCTTAGGTTGGGCCTTCATTGCATCACGTATACACTTGTTTTGATTGATTTCCGTTTTACTAGTACGTGTGTTTTTCCTTTTGTTCTACACTGTAAGCCAGGTATCGTATAGCAGTTTAATTGTACATTCACTTGGACCCGTTGGTTATCTCGGCACTTTGCTTTCATAAGGTCAACCCTGCAGGCAAGTTTGCTATGATCTCCAAAATGACATTTAAAAAAAAAAATTTAAATCCGCTGTGGGTGACATGCTCCTACAATTGCCTTGTTTGTGTGCATATTTTTTTTTTCAGTAACAATTTAGTATACCATCATAGGAGATAAAATACAACAAATAAACAATTCAGAACTTGTTCATTTAAATGCTTTTGGAGTTCCTGAAATGGTGACATCATTATCAGGCCACAGAGGGAAGCTGATGGCTAAAAACAAGCACATAATAGTCACAATTGGTTGTTTCTATGCTTTTGGAATTGTCGAGTTTTAAGTTGAATAATTTGTGAACAGGGGGAAAATAGCCATATTGCTTCTCTCTAAGAATCTGAGTAGAATAAGAGTACTGGAATGAATATTATTAAGCCAAGTTTACTAATTTGTTTTTGTATCATGTTTGACGCTGGAACTAGAAGTGGAAAACTAGATGGGAGTGAGGGTAATGTGTCTGTCCCTTTTGTCACAGGTGAAATACAAGACTATTGAGACATTTTTTTTTTATATTCAAGCATGTTCTTGTGTTCGCCTAGAGGTGTGGGGTTCAACCGGTTGACGCTATCTCGTAGTGGCCATTAATTTATTAAAAATCTACTGCTGTCTGTATTTACAGGCTTTAATAAAATTACAATGAATATATAGTAGGTACTACTTATTTGAAGTTGCTGATTTTACTGGTGGGGTGCAACCCCCCCAGTAAAGGCTCTTATTTTACAACAGCACTGAATGAATTGAGTTCATTTGAATGTGATAGACAGTCTAGCACTATTTTCCGGGTGTCCATGTGGGACAACAGCGCAGGAAGGGAGCCACTCAGGTTCCTGGAGTTCCTGGGGTCAGAGTTTAAAGCCACAGATCTACGGTCAGATCACGAGCCTCAGAGCCTCAGACCGACAACGCTTCGTTCAGTGCGACCCGATCGCAAGGAAATTCACAGTGATCTCCAGATGTCGACGGGCTGAACCCAGTAGATCCACACGCCGGGGTTAAGTCACTGCGTGGCTTTCTTCTAACGCGGTGCTGTAATGTATGATACAGCACGTGACCAGCATTTAGTTAGTGTATACACTCTAATAATGCCAATGTATTTGTTTCCCTCCTTTCTTGGGTAACAGCTATTCAATCTCCACAAGACTAGTGCAACCTCCGCAACAACCTTCCACCACCGTTTACCGGCTCGCTGGCGCTTTATTTGTTCGCGTGTGCGCGCGCACAGAAGAACCGCCCACTGGGCTGACGTCATCAAGCCAGCCGCTATGATATCGGTTGTCACAGCAACCCATGACGTCAAACACGAAGCCAACCGTTGGCACTGATCTTTGTTGACGAGTCTCATATCATTTGTTCATTTGAAGGTGTTTGAAGACAGTCATGGATGCGTTTAAGACTTGCTGTCCATGTTTGTTCAACCCTAAATGGGAAGACATCATAAAAGAGGATTTAAAATGGAGCATGCTATCAAAGATCGGGTGCTTTTTCTACAGCATGAGAGAGGATCAGTGGATCAACTTAGAGAAACGCATCTCCGATGTCTCCATTAATATTTTGTTGGCAAAACTTCTTATGGAATTCATAATCGAGCTATCCAGAGAATGCCACAAATGTTTAGCGACGACTGGCAGTTTGAATCCATTCAACAAAAGTCGATTTCTACATGAGATGTTGATTCAAAGTTTCAAAGACATTCTCGAAGTTGGAGACGAAGTTGTGTGTACAAGCGCAAAACACTTGATTGACATAATTCGCATGGAGGTGTCAGAAAATGTCAACAGCTCTGACAGAAAAGAGGAACATGCTTTTATTCTAAAGCATGTTGTTCCCCTTGAAACACTCAACTCAATGGTTCATCATGCCTCAATAATGTTGTGGGAATTTACTGCAAAGATGAACCCAACGTCCAAATGTCAAGTACAAAGAAAGAAAATGGCTTTGTGCAACAAGCTTGTGCCAGTCGTGGATCCAGAAGATCCAGACAATGTCACATCAGACAGCCAGCCTGAGTCAGAAGGAGAAGATATTAAATGTATCAAAGCAATGATTCTGAGAGAGGGGAACAAGGCTATAGGTTCCTTGTTGAATGACACGTCAGAAAGACACAGCTCCTTCAGAAGACACGTTCCTTTGGACATTTGTGAAAATGTACTTTCGATGAAAGACACATTTGAACAAGCCCCTCTCAAGATGTTTTTTGAAGAGTGGTTCATTGAAACGTGGTTGAATCGCATACAGGATCAAATTCAGGCAAAATACAGGGACGCAGAATACAGGCCCATATTGGTGGATGCAATAAAACAATTCATGCCAAAGCTGGTGAATTGGGCTGGCGACACACCAAATAAAAAGGTCTATCTTTCGAGGACCTCTGTGTTCATCAGGACATGTCTGAAGGATTTCTTCTTCGAACGCATTCAGATAGACCAGAATAATGTCAACCATGCAGCAATGAGTAAAGAGATTTTTGAAGAAGTGTATATCTTCATGAACATTTTGAATTTCTTTAACAATTGTGAGGTTGACTGGATGGTTGAAAGTATCACACAAGCTTTCGAGCTCATAAAGTCACAGAGTTCAAACGTTCTGTCGAAAGCGTTTTGTACACCAGAGTTGCAGGTCGACCCACCGAAAGGCGTTCCTCCAAAGCCTCCTTCAACCGCTGCACAGGACAACAAGAGGAGAACCCGCATGGGCAAGTTCTTCAGCAGGGTGGGCCAAGCCTTTTCACACTGTACTAAGTAAAGTGTAGACAGTGTGTGATACAAATGTCACACTTTATAAAACATCCCCCCAAATCACTTCTATCCACCGCCCAGCCACCCCCCCCCCCCTCAAATATGCCCCCCCAAATGTCCTTCTCCCCCCCCCCCTCCCAAATCCCATCTCCCCCCCCCCTCCCAAATCCCATCTCCCCACCCCCCAGCCATCCCCCCTCCCCCCATATTATCCCCCCCCCCCAGTGTCTTTCTCCACCCCCAAAATCCCTTCTATCCTAAGGGAGGGAGGAGAAAAGATACTATATGATAAAAAAAAAATTGGCATGTGAAAGTGACAAAGTGAATGAACCTGGGAGTCAGAGTCAGTCAGGGGGGGCCCCGGGCTCTGCTGATGAGCCCAGGGCTGGACTGGGACAAAAAAATGGCCCTGGCCCACTAAAATCGGTCGGACACAACCACCGACCAGTACAGTATCCTTGCGGACTCAGTAGATAAGCATATCTACTGTTCCGTTCCCAAAAACCCATAAAAAGCGGAGAACTACTGGAAGTGCCACGGACCAGTGTACCCACTCTCTCTTGACTGACTCCCAGTCCCTGGTGATCAAAGCTGGCAGTGGAGCATCAATTACACAAAAGTAATTGATGGACCCCATTGACCATTGACTTCCATGGAAGTATATATATATATATATATATAATATTTCACTGTATGGTTCAACTTATTTAGCCACTTAAATAAGTTGAACGATACAGTGACATACATATATATATATACTGTATATATATGTATGTATATATGTCACTGTATCGTTCAACTTATTTAGCCCCTTAAATAAGTTGAACGATACAGTGACATATATATATATATACACTCACCGGCCACTTTATTAGGTACCCCATGCTAGTAACGGGTTGGACCCCCTTTTGCCTTCAGAACTGCCTCAATTCTTCGTGGCATAGATTCAACAAGGTGCTGGAAGCATTCCTCAGGGAGTTTGGTCCATATTGACATGATTTGTCCAGATTTGTCGGCTGCACATCCATGATGCGAATCTCCCGTTCCACCACATCCCAAAGATGCTCTATTGGATTGAGTTCTGGTGATTGTGGAGGCCATTTGAGTACAGCGAACTCATTGTCATGTTCAAGAAACCAGTCTGAGATGATTCCAGCTTTATGACATGGCGCTTTATCCTGCTGAAAGTAGCCATCAGAAGTTGGGTACATTGTGGTCATAAAGGGATGGACATGGTCAGCAACAATACTCAGGTAGGCTGTGGCGTTGCAACGATGCTCAATTGGTACCAAGGGGCCCAAAGAGTGCCAAGAAAATATTCCCCACACCATGACACCACCACCACCAGCCTGAACCGTTGATACAAGGCAGGATGGATCCATGCTTTCATGTTGTAGACGCCAAATTCTGACCCTACCATCCGAATGTCGCAGCAGAAATCGAGACTCATCAGACCAGGCAACGTTTTTCCAATCTTCTATTGTCCAATTTCGATGAGCTTGTGCAAATTGTAGCCTCAGTTTCCTGTTCTTAGCTGAAAGGAGTGGCACCCGGTGTGGTCTTCTGCTGCTGTAGCCCATCTGCCTCAAAGTTCGACGTACTGTGCGTTCAGAGATGCTCTTATGCCCACCTTGGTTGTAACGGGTGGTTATTTGAGTCACTGTTGCCCTTCTATCAGCTCGAACCAGTCTGGCCATTCTCCTCTGACCTCTGGCATCAACAAGGCATTTCCGCCCACAGAACTGCCGCTCACTGGATGTTTTTTCTTTTTCGGACCATTCTCTGTAAACCCTAGAGATGGTTGTGCGTGAAAATCCCAGTAAATTAGCAGTTTCTGAAATACTCAGACCAGCCCTTCTGGCACCAACAATCATGCCACGTTCAAAGTCACTCAAATCACCTTTCTTCCCCATACTGATGCTCGGTTTGAACTGCAGGAGATTGTCTTGACAATGTCTACATGCCTAAATGCACTGAGTTGCCGCCATGTGATTGGCTGCTTAGAAATTAAGTGTTGACGAGCAGTTGGACAGGTGTACCTAATAAAGTGGCCGGTGAGTGTATATATATAATATGTACATATATATATATATATCCCTTCTATCCACCCCCCAGCCACCCCCACCCCCCCCCCCTCAAATATGCCCCTCCCAAATGTCCTTCTCCCCCCCCCCCTCCCAAATCCCATCTCCTCACCCCCCAGCCATCCCCCCTCCCCCCATATTACCCCCCCCCCCAGTGTCTTTCTCCACCCCCAAAATCCCTTCTATCCTAAGGGAGGGAGGAGAAAAGATACTATATGATAAAAAAAAATTGACATGTGAAAGTGACAAAGTGAATGAACCTGGGAGTCAGAGTCAGTCAGGGGGGGCCCCGGGCTCTGCTGATGAGCCCAGGGCTGGACTAGGACAAAAAAATGGCCCTGGCCCACCAAAATCGGTCGGACACAACCACCGACCAGTACAGTATCCTTGCGGACTCAGTAGATAAGCATATCTACTGTTCCGTTCCCAAAACCCCATACAAAGCGGAGAACTACTGGAAGTGCCACGGACCAGTGTACCCACTCTCTCTTGACTGACTCCCAGTCCCTGGTGATCAAAGCTGGCAGTGGAGCATCAATTACACAAAAGTAATTGATGGACCCCATTGACCATTGACTTCCATGGAAGTATATATATATATATATATATATATATATATATATATATACAGTATATATATATACAGTATATATATATGTCACTGTATCGTTCAACTTATTTAAGTATAAGTATCCCTTCTATCCACCCCCCAGCCATCACCCCCACCCCCCTATCATATATATATATGTCACTGTATCGTTCAACTTATTTAGCCACAAGAGTATGAAGTATACCTTTAGTTCGTTGTTGTTTACTAGGTTTTTGAGCACTTTTTAATATCACTCTATACTTTTTGTAAACAGTAACAGTACTTAACTTTATTCATTTATTTTGAGAAGTAATTTGTTTGACTGGCTGTTTTTCAGACACTAGTCTGCTGGTGTAGTTGGTTTTGTGACACATATAGCACTGCCTGCTTATGTTACGTAAATGTTGTGAATATAACCCTTATATCTGGGAAGGGCAACTTAAATGATTGAGGGGGGAGCGCACTTCCTGGCAAGATTTATGACAAAAATGGCCTGGGGCCGCCAGTTGCCCATCCCAGTATGAAAAAATGTTCCCTATCACAGTGTTATTTAATTAAATTGTTTACAATGAAATACGTGTGGACAGTTAATGCTTAAATCTAAAACTGCATCAAATCATATAAGCAAATCATTTAGTTTTATGGAGAAACTTATTGTCAAAGTCACAAGTAGGCCTACTTTTCTGGTATTTCTATTGTAAATTATATTTTTAGCAGATCTTCTTCTTGCCAGTCTTTAAACATTTGTTATTCACACAAACATCACACCTTTTACAGTAGGGTGGTTTCCTGCGTAAATCCCACTCTTATCCAGTAATTCGGCTGTTGACTTATTTTGTCCAAACATGGGCGGCATACAGTTCAGTCAATATCTTGATCTGCTCATCAACTTGTTTCCAGTCTCAAAGAGGGATATTGGCTTCTTTTCCTACTCTGAACTCGGTGTTCTGTGCGGCTCGTGAAGTCAGCTGTGTGTCATCTGTTCGGAGGGCGGGGGCCTTGTCGCTCATTTGACGTCACGAGGGGGCGGGGCTACGGGACCGTTGAACCCCACACCGGCTGCTTTTATTCTCGACACTTCCGCGGTTACGTCGCGCTCACGTCAGAGAAAAGAAAGGAAGAAAAAAAACTTCCATTCAGCTTCGGCGGGTTGAAACCGCCTCAGTCGACATTTTAACGAAGGTGTGGGCATGTCGCGGCTCTGTGTTCGCAGGTAAGTTGTGTCCCAGCGGCGTTGAGGCTTTTGTTGACGTTAAAGCCTCGATACAACGCGGCGTGGGTCCAGCGTCACGGATGTGCGACCAGGGGAAAAACATCTGGGTTAACCGCGACCGGTAGCCTCTTGTCGATCGTTAAACGTGCTGCTTGAAACATGTATAAAAAATAAAGTTGTTTTTCCTCAGGGCCTGGTTTCAGTGCAGAAAGCATCCACAATAGCACTTTTTTTTAAATCAAGTAACAAGGTACAGAGGCTCTAATTTGTTCGGTGTTATTCTCTTGATGTCGAATACACATATGATATTATGAAATATTTTAGGGAATTCTCGTTCCGGTAGAGTTGGATGGTAAATGACACCTCTCTGCAGCTGGAATAAGTGCAGCTGTGACTTCATGTGCCACTGAGTCCGCTCAATAACACAACAAATAAGTTAGAAGTAGACATTCTCAGAATAGTTGCCATTTTCCCCTGTGTTGCGATTGACAGATTTTACGGTAACACTGGCTGATAAATATTAATAAAACACCATGTCAGGCTTTGATTTATCGCTAATCGGAGGCTCATTCGACAGGTCCAGACCCCCCTCCCCCAAACTGAGCTGAGGGATTGTTCCCATTGACTAGTTCACTAGCATTGCTCTGTGTGATGGAAGGGACACTGAAGACCTTGTAATTGTTATACATGCTTCCACTGCCTCACCGCAGCCCAAATCCATCAGTCTAAATAAACCAGCAGGCTGCAGCGACAGTGAGACCGATCGGTTCCTGTCAGTCATTAAATCACAACAGATGTGGGACCGATGTTAGCAATGTTACTGCTGCGCTGTTAAAAAAAATTCTAATCTAAAAGGTTGCAAGGCTGTTCGTCATGAAGAAGCGAGCCAACAAGGTGCCGGAGGAGGAGCAGATCTTGTGCTGCTGTGAGTATGTGAACCGATTCGGAGAGCGCAGCCATGTGGGAGCCTGCTGCTGTGACTGTGAGGACCTGGATGACGCCTGTGACCGGTGAGATGTAAACTCGATGCAAAATACACTTTAAAGGGTTTTTTTGGTGTCCAACTTAAGGATTTTTAATACATTTAGATCTTTGTTGAGCTCTGCTTTTCATTGGAGGTGGAAAACCAAAACTAACTTCTGATCTGACACGAATACATCTCACCTTTCAAATGTACTGCTCCCACAAGAAAAAACATTTCTCTTGTTTCTCTTTCAGGTTTCTGAAGCGGGAGCCTCAGAAACCCGAATCCCTGTCACATGTGGCCGCGGACGTCACAGACCGCCTCCGCGTGCCTTGGCTGTGGGGCGGCGCCCGAAAAGTAGACCTGTCCATCATCCCTCCTCTTCTTCTCCTGCCGGTCCTTTTGCACGTCGCCGCTCTCCACTACCTGCTCGGCCTGGTGGTTCTGACTGCTCTGCCCGGCCTGGTGCTGTGGTACTACTATTTCACCCACCGCAAGAAGGGACGGACCCTCTTCTTCCTCAGCCTGGCCCTCTTCTCCCTGGCGTACATGTACTACCTGTTCGTCACCGAGGTGCTTCTCAACGGGGACGTTGGTCCGGTCCAGCTGGCCGTGGTAACTGTCGGGGTCACGCTCACCCTGGTAGCCCTGGTCCTCACCAAGAGAGGTCCGGGCGTCGTGCGGCCGAACCGGGAGGCCGTCCACAGCACGGTGACGTATTACACGCCCGCGGCAGACAGAGAGCCCGCCGCCAACGGCGGTCGGCGGGACGTGACCACGACCGTAGCCAACCGGGCGGGTTCTGCGGAGGATTCGGGGGCGGAGCTGAAGGAAAGCGGGCGGAGGAACTGGTGTCAGGCGTGCAGGGTGGTGCGACCCCCGAGGGCGGGACATTGTCGGATCTGTGGCGTCTGCGTGCTGCGCCTCGACCACCACTGCGTCTGGTGGGTGCCGTTCCAAAAAAAAGAAAAAAAGAAAGAAAAAAAAAAAACACCTCTCACTCTGTCTTCACTGTTCTTTCCACTTTTTTTCACTTCGCAAACACAAGTTGTTTGTCATCTTTTCTCCATCAGCTATTTAATAAATCTAAAAGTCATGTAAATGGTCAAGACGATGCCGTTAAGTGACTGTCTTTCTTTACAGGGTCAGGCCATCAACTCAGACTGAATAAGTATTTGTTCTTTTCACACCTGCTGTGTTTTTTTCTTTTTCACCATTTCTCTGTTATTGAGCCGTCATCACACACACACACACACATTCACAGCAAACCGCTCCCTGCAATCATCCCGTCCTACACTTACTTGTGTGCTCCTGCATGTGTGTATTGTAGTGTAACCCCCTGGGTCTCAGTACGATGTTTTGTCTCTCTGTGTGTGTCCGTGTGTCCCCTCCGTTGGTGCCCGAGTAGGATAAACAGCTGCGTGGGGCAGTCCAACCACCGCAGCTTCCTGCTTACGCTCGTCCTCTTCCTGTTGACGTCGCTGTACGGGATCAGCCTGGTGCTGCGCAGTGTGTGTCCCAATCAACACCTCGTCATTGCCCTGCTGTACTGCCCGGGGGTCTACGAGCAGTCCAGGTACAGAGCGCCCGCTGAGCTGGATGAGTTGAGTTATATATTTTTTTTGTTTTATAGTATAAAACTAAAGCAGCATAATTATTATTATTAAGAGGGTTGTTATAGGTGTAAACACTGTGAAAAGGTACAAAGTACAACTTTAACCCTCACTTGATCGGATTGGTTACTGTGGTGGTACCTTGGAAAGGTTTAGTTCTGAAAACTTGTCTCACCAAAAAAAGGTAAAAATCAGCTAAACATTCAGCCATGGTAATGAAATAGATGGTTAGATTACACTAAATAGGACAAACTGGCCCACGCCTCTACAATTTTCGCTCACGTTTCCACTGTTGTCTTAAGTCACATGACCAGATAAAGTGAACGGTTAAGAAGATAGATGTAATTCTCTGGAGGGTCATCGATACCAGTAAAAAATGCCATCTTTTTTCATTGTCTTTGTCCAGTACTGCACTTCGCTTCACCTGTGCATGGTACAGCAGTATTGTGACCTGTGGGCTGCTCCACCTGCTGACGGTGCAGGTCATCAACGTCAGCCACAACGTCACCGAGCGAGAGGCCCGCGAGGCCCTGAGGGACAGAACCGCTCGCAGCGCCTACTGGGGACTCGTCATAGACACGGGTGTCTACTCTAAAGGTTTCCGTGGCAACTGGGCCGAGTTTATGACCACGGGAGAAAACTCAAATCCACCCTCTCCCGCCCCAACAGACCTGGTGTAAGACGCTGCTTCCCAACCCTCATGTTAAAACACAAGTCTGCAGCTTATGGCCGCTGTTGTTGTTCAGGTCCACTGGGTGGCAGCATGGAGCTTTTCACTCTGATTTCCCCCTCTGGTTGCAGGACTACTTTTACTCCTGGATTGAAGTTATTTATTTTTTGACACAGCAATAAAAGCTACAATAAGATACATTCACTTCCAATAATGTCACCCACAACCGGCATCTCCTTTGTGCAGCTGTGCACACTCTCACTGACCTCAACTCTCTATCCGCTCGTCACGAGTGTTGCAGTGAAACAAAAAACTCATTTTTCATTTGAACGTTGTCTTTGTGTGTCCTCTACATTCTAGTGTCTTGCTGGGCGTCGGGTAACAAGAAAAGTGCGAGACTAAATAGTTGCTCTGGTCCCGGCGGCAGCGTCACATGACGCCTCAGTGACGCACAAAGCACGGGCTGACAACCTTTTGTAAGATGCTGTCCCCGCACACGCTGTCTTCAACAAACACCTGCAGTGTTCAGACGAGGGTTCCTAATTTGACCTTGTGGGCGTCATGGATTATTTATCACAGATGAATGAAACATGTCAGCACGAGCCAGATCATCATTAATTAAAGTGCTACAGTTTGTCATTGCATTTAACATGATGAATAATTGGATATCCATGAATATATTAAGTTACTTTTACTCTCATCGGGTTAAAATGGATTCCTGAATTATTTATAAGCAAACACCCCGGTTCACATTAATGTCACCTTGAGAAGTTAGCACTCCAGGACATTCCGCTGTTGCTGTTTTCACTAAAGCGATTGAATCCTAAAAGTTGTATGGCTCTAGTTGTGTTTGTATGAAATTATTTATTTTCATTAAATGACTGAGACACGTGCAAGTGTATTCATTTTGTGTTTGTATGCGTGGCATGTTGCTGTAGTCTGTTGCTCCCAGAGGCTTTACGGTGGATTGGAGCAGAAATCCGGCAGAACTTCAGTCACTCTCCTTCCCAGCTTCTCCCGCCGCTCGTCTCTCACTCTTTCCTTGCGCAGCAGACAGGGAAGCTGCCTCCAGGCTTGCAAACATCGCCACAGCAACCGTCTAAAGTGCAGGCAGGTGGGGGGACAGATGGGAGCAGGACAAGTGCGCAATAAGAAACAGAATTTTGGGGACATCTGGTTTGACAACACCTAATGAGTTTTGACATAATGTCACTGGGAGCTTATTGACAACAGCAGCTGGGCAGCCGGTGGGAATTCACCTCCATGCAGTGGTCATTTAGCCGACGTCACCTGAGGAGCTGAAGTTTAGAAACCCTCACATTCTCTGTCAATGACACTGAAACCATTAGGTGGGAGCAGTGATGTGGAAAACTATTAATTTAGTCTGCAGTGGAAAACACGGAACAAAATAATGACGCTGTTACCAAGCGTAATAGAAACCTAAATGTTTTGCACATTTGAACTCGTTGGAAGCAAGCAATCCAGCAAAAGCATTGAAATGCAAATGACAGTTCCGGTTGATCTAGTGAATGGTCTTAGCATCCAATCACAAACTTCACGTGAGGTAAATGTATAGTTTATATATATATATACACATTTGAAAGATTTTTATTTATATGCAGGGCTACAAACCGGTCGGGCCATAAACACTACGCCATATCAAGTTTCCACTTGAGCAGCACAACACGGATGTTAAACGTAATGGGACGAGACTTTTATTATGAAAAACGGATTTGAGCGTTAAAGCGTTGATGGTGTCGTTTATAATAATAATGCATAAGTAGTTGCAGTGGAAAATGTATTGTTAAATGTGCAACAACTCCATTTGATCCAATTCATCTTTTTTCTTTATACTCTGCAGTGTTTGTTTATGAACGAGCGTGTAGCCAACTAGTGCTGACACGTAATTAAACAGGATGTTAAATTTAATTTGACACCGGATTAGCACGCTTGCATCCACACAAGTGAACATATGGGATCGTCGCGGGAAGCAGACCTGTTATTGTGCTCCTGAGCCAGCTCCTGACGGTCCCACTGCACAAGCCTCTCCTGGGTCACATGGTCCAGCAGTGCCAGCAGAAACCTCCTGAGAGTGCGCGTGCGATAGAAACACTGGGCTCTCTCCTCTCGAATCATCCGCCAGTCATTCAGCTGAAACATGCACAGCACATCGTCAGAGATGGGAGGATGCTTACCGCATTTGTTGCAGGAAAATACACAACGGAACAACGGCAATTTGGTTTGAGTGATGAGGACAGCACTAGCCTCAACACAAAAAAGGAAAAAATTGTTTTTTTTCCTTAAAGTCTTGGGCACTCTGAACACATGATTGAGTGCAAGTAAAAGAGAAGATTGGGAGAAGGTTTAGTGCAGTCTCCGCCATAAGATGGGGAGACTGCAATCCTGATTGGATATTTAACCGTGTGTGTGTGTGTGTGTGCACACGTTAGGAGGTGTATATACACACTCTCTTCCAGCAGCTTAAGCTCCTCCGAAGTAAGAAGTGCCGGTACAGTTGGTCAACAGAAGCTTCTTTCTCAGACCGCGCCTCTCTGGCTGATTGCTGCCAGCCCAGCGTGCACCGCCTCAGGAGCAGGAGATTGTGATGCCTCTCAGCCAGCTGGCGGGGATTGAAAAGAAAAGTGTTGACGCACGCTGATGAGCACATCCGTACTTAATCAAACCTGGCACGTTGAAATGTAGCGCTATGGAGTGATGAAGTGCCTGTCTTTGACTGCATCTCTCAATTGAACTTTTACTAGTTTTTATTTCTGGCTGTGATGTATTCCCACGAGTTAGGTTTTTTTGTAGGGGTTCAGCAGAAAGGAACATTTTGAGGATCAAA
The DNA here is from genome assembly GCF_949316345.1 of Pungitius pungitius. Lineage (NCBI taxonomy): Eukaryota > Metazoa > Chordata > Actinopteri > Perciformes > Gasterosteidae > Pungitius > Pungitius pungitius. The sequence goes on along the minus strand of NC_084918.1, from coordinate 5,837,006 downwards.
TCATGCTTTAAACAGAATGGCGGGGAGCTTTGCCGTTGGCTCGGGGTGTATTCAGCTGTGTATTTTCATTACAGTAGTTTTTACGTGGCTCAGTCTATTTACTGTGTTAAAGTTATACAGAGCATGTGGTTGATGGTTATGGTAATAATAATGAAAAACTTTTACATGCTAATTCTTAATTAATGCAAAAAATATTACCAATGGTAAGATAATTATTAAATAGAACAAAGACGTTAATGGAGAGTGTAGAATTAAAAAAATGAATAGATGCCAGAAAAAAGGGGAAATAGATGAAGAGAAAAAGCTCTGAGCTTCAGTTAAGGAAACAGGCAGGACATAAAAAGCATGTATAATTTCTTTGATTAAAGAGTCTGTGTGTTGCTATAGCTGACAGCCGAAAGGACAACACGGGTGATCCACCTGTACGTTGGCTTGTCTGATGCGAATTAGCCGTTTCCATGGCGCCAGCCCTCGCCGTAGCAGCAGGTTTCTGTCGTAATGATGGCGGGCCAGCTTCAGGAGCTCCTGTTGCCTCTTCTGTTGCCTCTGTTTCTCCTCTTCCCTCTGCACAGACAAAAAGAGGTGACAATATTTTTTTAATGTTTCATAGGGGTCTCGGGAGTACAGTCCTGCTGCATGTCGCTCAGTGTTACTGCTTCCTGTATTTAGATGTGTCATTGATCCATGGACCTCACCTCTCTTTCCTGCCTTTTCTCCTCTCTTTTCTTTACAGCTGCTTTGTGTTTCTCCTCCTCCTCCTCTCGCTGCCTTTGCTCCTCGGCAGCTTTCATCTCAGCCTGAAAGGTTCAATTATATATATGGTTTTTAGATATTTCTATACTATTTAATCTTGCTACTCATCCGACAAAACCATTCAGAAACAGAACTCTTCAATCTCTCGCTCACCAGTTTTTCCTCCTCCTTTTTTCTCTTCAGTTCCTCGATTTCTTTCCTTCGTTGTGCACGTTGCTGTGCTCGGACCTCCATGGCTTCAAAGAGACGAAGAGGGAGTTTAGCACTAGATGTATGGATGCTTAAACATGACGCGCCCTTCATATTCTGAAAGGATGATTTGTGTTGTGGGACGATAGACCTATTAGCCGCTAAATAAGCAAATGATGAATCCCCATAGTTGTGTTTCAGGGTCATGCAAAAGACTTGAAAAAAGAGCAAGAGCATTTTATGTTTGGGGGATGATACGTGCCTGCTATGTGTTTGTGGATGTCATAACTGTGCTTTGCAGCTCTCTGAGTGAAGGACATTGCCCACTGACCCGTGACAATTGGATGGGAGCACGTCTGCCGCGTGACAGCTTTCCTCGGCGGTGGATGGAGACTCTCAGGTTCATCAGTAACTCTTGATGCCCTGAAACAGCAGCAATCACAGCTGGAAGCACCGAGACAAGCGCCAATAGCTCCGTCGGAACAAGTCTAGCTGAATCTCGCCAGGAAAGTTTTATTCCAACGTTATTCATTTCGACCTAAGATTTTTTGACTTATCAAAACATTTTTCAATATAATATATATTTTTTTTAAACATTCCCACCGAATATTCTTTCACTTTTCTTTCCACGATATACTGTATTTTGACCCTATCTTTATTCACTTTTTCAATAAAAAAATATTTTGAACCCAAACAGCACTGCGTCAAACTCTCCATACAAATACAAGAATTTAAATTTGAGGCAAAGGGCCGACCTTTTTTTCAAGGTTCTTGGAAAGTTTCTGCAATCACATACTACTTCATTAATACCAGCGTTCATGTAGAAAATATGAGCTATGGACTTTTGCACAGCCCCCCGCTCCTCTTTTCTCGCTAAGCTTTAACTTCTATCCGCAGTGGTTTCTTTGAATCTATTCCTAGGAGACCTGTGTATAATAAGAAAAGCTATTAAGGGATAATAACTTCTACCCGATTCACTGCAGTTTTAGAGTGTCTTTCTTTGTCTAGAAGACAACAGAAGATATTAGAATTTAGAATTAGACCCACTGGACCACTTTCTAAAAGCTTTATTTAGTGTATGTAAATGCAGAATTTTGTTCCCCTTTTTGTAAGTCATATTGTGTGCCTTTTCAACCAGTTATACAATCTATCCTTCTGTAAGTAATTGGGCCTTCTCCTAAAAGTGCAACAGGACAAGAATCTATTCACATTCATGATAACACAATTAAAAAGGAAATGTGTCACATCAGCAGAAATGGTTTAAAAGATTAATGTGTTTTTTTGTGTATAATCCCCTGAAAATAAGAATCTTCAAAACATTATTCTAACTAGCAAACCAAACAGTCCTTGTCGATGGCTTCAAGTTGATGTTAAAGCAGCGGTGAAGTGTGTACTGCCCATGTATAAAGGGATCAGTTACAGCATGAATATGGGCGAATATGACGCCCTCACATCTAAAGCTTTTTTTGTGCCACCTAGACATTCTACAGAGAGCCTACCTCTGCTCTCCGGGATCAAAGTCGCAGCTCTTTGCTCTCGCTCCTCTTAGCGCCGACAGCTGAGCGAGCTGTGCGGTTCTCTCCATTTCCAGCTCCAAACCCATCACGCTCTGCTCCCTCCTCAGCTGTGCGATCTGCTCTTGCTGATCCTTCAACAGCTTCCTCTGCTGCGCGATGATCTGCCGCTGGACGCCGCGTCTCGTCTCCGACTCGCCGCCCGGCGATGCGGCGCCTTTCGAACCGGCGAAGCCGCCGCCCTCGAGTCTCCGCTGTGCCCGGCGGAGCTCTGCAGCGGTCGGCGCCGCGTGGCGTCTGGTCACCTGCCACGGCAGAGCGGGCCGGGCCTCGGCACCCTCAGGGTTCCCATGCTGAGCGACCGCGCAGGCTTTAGGGGCCAAAGCGCTTGACCTCTGGTGATCCTCCAACACAAAGGGAAACAAACAGAGCGGACATGAAGATGGCAATATATATGAAAGAACCCATTCGAAAAAACTGAAGGTGGGTAACATGGATACAGTGTCCCAGTGCAATTTAACACAGAGCTCCAGGAACTCTGATATATAAGCAGTGAAGGCTTCATCGTGAGGATGACCTCGGCATGGACCCATCCACCATGAACTCCATCTTCATCTCTAGTTCTGTGTCTTCCCTCCCTCGAGCTCTGTGCCACTACCCTCTTATTTCCATCTAACATTCTTTCCCGTCCCCTATATTCACACCACCCTTCTTTCCTGCTCTCACTCTCTCCAGAGTTTTTCTCCCTATTTGACTACGGTTCATGCTATGCAAAGAGACCATGTTTTTTGACCAATTTGTTATATTAGTATTTAAATTAAAGTCCCAAACGAATTTGTTGCCTGAGTGGTTTTAAGCTTCACGGTTACCTTGGGTCAGATTGGGCCGATGTTTTGCTCATGATTTCACTCAAGTGGGTAAAAATGTGATTTGTCAGCTCATTTGCAGTAGGGAGGCATCAACAAAGAGGTTGACGTTAGTCCCTTTGCATTGAAGAGATGAGCATGTGAGTGCACCTCTCACCTTCTCTGGTGGCTCTGGTGATGGGATCATGATGGCCTGGATCCTCGGGGGTTCAGTGGCCACGAGTTTGCCTGTTGATGCAGCGTTGATCAAGGCAGCCATCTTGCGACGGGTCTCCTGCTGCTGGGCCAAAAGCCCCCGCTGTTCTTTGTCCATCCGACACCGCAGCTGCCACTCGTTCAGACATCGCCGTAGTAACCGCCTTCGGTCACTCTCAACAGCCAGCTTGGATTGTCTGGAGGATGGAACAGACATGATGTCATTTTTTCACCATCAATGATTAGTTCGTCAAGGTAACAGGAATCAGGTACGGTTCTAATAAACAGCCACATGTTTTAGTACAATTAACGTGTCCTTTGTGGTACAAGTATTGGCAATCAGACCCACAAAGATTTCATTGAGGTTCTTGCCTGTGTTCAGCTCGTAGATCCTCCTCTGTTCTCACCAGCTCTCGCCGCTGCTGCTCTGCCCACACCGCCGCCCGCCACGCCCGCCACGCTCGCAGCTGCCGCTTCCAGTCACAGAGCGCCGCGGCCTTCCCTAAACGTAGCCTTCGGTCCAACACGACCGAATACCATCCAGAGAAATGCCTCTGCAGACACTAAAACACGCGGGGGAAATGCGTGTAAATACAATTTACATTGAGTCATTAGACGTACACTCAACCCACCTTGAGATTTACCATGAGAACCATGGTTTGAAGCTTCTGTTCTTTATAAAGTCGCTCTCTCTCCTGCGGCTGCTGGTTTGAGGGGGGGTTAGGAGCTGACTGGAAGCTTCTGGCTGTCCTCATGCCTTCCACTCTCCCTCTTTCCCTGTGGAATCACCGAACATTTAGTTTACCGGCGCCCCATAAAGAGTCATTCATATATGCTCCATTTTCAAAATAGGTGACCATGAGATTGGTTTATAGCCTTTGTTTTTATGACAAGTTCTTTGTGCCTTGTCATGTTGACTTTACAGTAAGATGAAAGTTACCCGAGGTTACGGTTGCGATGAAGAAAACCTTGGTGGGTTCCCACTCTTCTTGTGCTGGCCAAGAGCTTATTGTACCCTCCACTGGTCTGAGTCAGAAAACCGGCTTACCTCCCCTGATCGAAGGGTTTTCAAAGTCTGAGACAGCAGTCCCCCCCCCCTCCCCCCCGGCCATTCCCTCCCACAGCTGCTCAGGCGATAAGCGCCTCAGCGCAGGCCAGTGGTGGCTGTGAACGCCGTACCTCTGTCGAACCAGCTGTTCCAGGCCTCTCTTCTCCTCCATAACGCGCCGCAGTGTCACCATCTCCTGCTGCACCATCTCCTCCTGTCTACGCGCCTGCTGCCTCTTTCTTGTCTCCTCCTCTTGCTCCCTCCTCTTTGCCTCCTCCCTGGCATCACGCAGAGCCTCCCTCTCCCCTCGTTGCCTCTGCCTCTCGGACTCCCGCCGGGCTCGGTTCTCTCGCACCTTCAGGGGTCAATTGGTAGCAATTAATGTAGGTGAGGAGACGACTCTCACTCCGGCTGATTTAACCCTCAGTGTCAGTTTCCCCACTTTGCCCGACATACCTGAAGTTGTCGCGCTGCCATGGTGACAATCGGATCTCTGAACTTCTTCCTCTTTTGTCCAACGTCCAGCGCCAGTTCCTCCATCACCGCAGAGTCTAACACCTCTTGCTCCATCAGGTCTTGTAGGACGCTGTTAACAGCACTTTGCTCTTCCTCCTCGGCCAGGCAGTTGTACAGATCTACGGAGCGTTGTGCAGCGTGTGAAAAATAAGCATGATGTCGCAACTAAAATCACCAGTATGTTAATCTTTGTTCTATCAACATTGGTGCTATTTATTGTTGCTGACCGTTTTAAAAAGCATCCAATACGTTTTTTGATAGTTTTTCCTTGTGTCCTTTCATTTGACCATGACGTGAATATCAATATTCAGAGATCCAATAGTTGCTCGAGGTATATAATCTATTACAGAAAACATTAATTAACCATGGACAATATATATTATGTTTTATTGTTCAGGTCCAGTGCAGTTAAACATATGAATGGGTTTAAAAACTCACAGAAACTCTAACATCGAAGATGTGGAAGTCACTTGGATCCGCACTAATTATTCCCACTATTTATTATGGTTTGTAACGTCAAAGGTGAACCCCAACATTCCCATTTAATTAGAACTGGTTTAGGAAGCTCAATTGAATTGGTAACATTCCTTTTCCGTCCTCGCTATTTACCATCAAACTTGCTGTAGTTGAGGGCAGCAGGCTGAGCAGTCGCCGGCGCAGCGGGGCTCCTCCTCTCATTGCCGCACATCAGGTCATCTTCCTCCTCCACCTCCAGCTCCAGCCGCAATTTACTGCTCAGCCAATCACCAAGAAGAGCCTGCGCTGCAAGCACCCCCCCCCCACCCCCCAAAATGTAATTGTCAGCCTTCAGCTGGTACCAAGGCTCAACTCTATTATATAGGTAACACTTTTTCCCCTATATGCTGACCTACCTTCACTGTACGCCTCATCGTGATCTCGTAACTGGTCAGAGCCATGCAGCGGCACAGCTTGGCAGCGGGTTCCTGAACGAGGTTTCTTGTGGGAGAAGACTTCCGAAACAGCAAACTCTGAGGCCTCCTCCACACGCTAAAGACAAGAAGAAAAAAACTAACCAATGATTATCCTCACCACCGATTAGTTTATGGATTAATTGGTAACATTAAATAGCCATTAAGTAAAAGGTGACATCTACAAATTGCTGCAGTTATCCAGCCCAAACAGTCCAAAACCGAACGCAATAAAGATAATCATATAAAAACTAAACTAAATTGTCACCTTTCTCCACTGGTCGATATCGCCATTTTTCACATGCATCTGTAAGAAAAGGAAAGCCAACCGTAAGCTGTCACTGTTTGAAAGAGAGATAACAGGGCCCATGAAGATGTTCTCACAGTCATCTCGGCCTGCTGGAAAATTCCCAGCCAAGCTCACTGACACCTTGAGCTGAGGGCACAGTGTGCCAAACCACATCCGAGCCGATCCGGATTATTTCACAGGAAAGTTTACCCATTGCCTTGAATCAGCAGATTACTTAACAAATCATTTCCCCAAAGTCGATGCTTCACTCGCAGCGATTCAGCAGTGTCCGTCTCAGGTGCTGCAGGATATGCGAGTGTCGTAGAGAGCTCATCTGTAGGTTTATTATGACAATTATAATCCGTTCCCCGACATGAGCCAATCGTTCATACATAATAAAACGGATTGGCCTTCCTTCATACCTTCAATAAGGGCATTTTCACAATCATACCGGGTCCCTTGAGGAAATTAGATCAATCAAAAAGGTCTAACAAATCGAAATATATTGAAAAAGACATTTTATGAAAAAGGAAAAGTTAATGTGAGTCTGAATGTAGACTATTATAGAATAAAACAAAACGTTTTTTCAAATATAATTAGAAACTCCATGAAAATGAATTCAAAGCCTAAATGTACCTTGTCCGCAGGTTTTCTGCTCTTGCCAATTCCCCGCCACCTGAACAGGTGAGGATTGTGACCCGGGAATGTCATCATCAGTCTTGGCTAGTAACGTTCCTGGCGGTGTCCTCTATTTCACAACTGTTTTATCGACAAAAAGTATTGAGAAGTCATTACAAAGAAAAGGTGTAAAAAAAACACATGTGCATGTTTAGTCACACGGGATTCTGGGGGATGCAATATATTAACCATCTCATGGGCTAATGCTGCCTCGACGATGCATTTTAGGACTACGTGGGCCACTGGACTCGCTTTGTTGTGGTTGGTCACCATGGCGACCTCGTTCATTTCTCTAAGTGAGCCTTTATGCTTGAATAGAATAAAACTATTCAAGATAACGTATTCAACTCTTTCACGAAGCACGACACAATATATTGGGGGTTTGATGAGAAAGGCAGTCCACCGCGAATTTGGTAGTTTTAATACTTCTGTGTTGATGATGACGGCATATTAAGTCGACTTTTTTTTGCTAATTGTGATCCGCCCTTTCCTGCCTTGGACTTCCCTTTGCGTCACCAGCTTTTCCTCTGCCGCTCCAGTTGCCCAGCAACCTGTTGCGCTTGACAATAAAAGCCTTGAAAAAAACATTACAAATGCAGCCAACCATCGTAATCCTATTTGTTTAAATGTATACATATACATTGATATACATTGCCTCCGTATCACTATATTATTATTTCAGGCTGAAAGAAGAACATTTCCCTAAAACAAAACGTATAATCACTCCTCCAACATAAGTCGCAAATCAACCAAGTTTGGTTTCTTTGTGTATTGAATCTAAACGTTTGTAATGCAACGTTAACTGGATTTAGAAAGTGATCAGGCTCATAACTTGTATAACTTAGTCCACTTTGATCCATTTCTATTAATACAAATACGTAATATCAGTAAGATATTAGTTAACCTCGCGAACTTTAAGGTACGACGGAGTTAACGTTACCATATAAAGAGCTACAACTATGAGCCATTTATTCTCCCGACGTATGTATCTTAAGAACACGCCATTTTAAAACTAAAAGTGATATAATAAGGTTATAAATTACATTACTAAATGATGTGGCCTCCGAATTGGGGACAGGAAGACTGCACTCGTCGACCACATTTGAAGGAACCGACGGAACGTGACGGCCGAGTCGCAGCCACTGTGACGCAATCGATGTACGTATGCAGCCTCGTGAGGATACAGCCGCTGCATTGGGAAGTTAGCGTAGCAAGTTGTAGGCGAGTGAATGGAATTTGGGCTTATCTAAACACATATGTAAGCATTCCCACTACAACTGCAATCCACTCCTTCAACGTCAGCTAGGAGAAGTAACAGAGAGAGCGTTAATAAGACGTGAATGTGGTTAGGCTACCTAGCTAAAGGGGCTAACGTTACATCCCGTGTGTTTTGCTAAGCGATGCCACTGTAGTCCAAACTCGTGGTGGTTTAGATATCGTTCGTGCGTGTAGTTACGTTCCGTAAATCCATTCAAAGCTACTGGCATGGCCGGCTGCAGGATGAAGCTGGAGCTGTCCCGTGTAGTCCAGGGAAGTGGTCGACTGGGGGTCCTGAAGGATCTTGGCAAGACGGGGCAGCACTCTCTGGAGGTCCCGGGATGTCTGCTGCACACACACCTGGGCACAGTGCCCCACCTGACCCGGGACACCCTGCAGACCCTGAGCAACCTCCCCGCTGTCACGCAGGTCACGCTGTCCAATATGTAAGCTTGTGCATCATAACACGCATCTTTTCACTCGGTTCACAGTAGGACCACATCGAAACCTGTAGAAGCATCATAAGAATCGTAAGCACGCAATACTAAAGCTAACAAAGGGCTTCGGTTTAACACAATAATTTGCTGTTGGCAGCAAACACCTGAAACACTATTTCCAAATGATATAATCAATAACTAACGTGTACCTCTCCATCTCATTTATATTGTCACTTCTTAAATGAAACAACCATAAAATAAACGCATCACTTTCTCTGAAATTGAACTATTTTTTCCCTTTTTTAAGAGCAGAGCATCAGGAAGTTTTGGAGGAGTTCAAGGATGGATTCAGGAGGTTTGCAGGTACTTTTGATCAATCACATATTTGTTCTTCCTCTCACTTTCCCTTAGTACAATCTTTTTTCAAAAGAGTAAAAGTGACAATAAGTTGTGACATTATAGCAGACCAAAAATCAACGATTAGACATATTCTTATGTACTTGTATTAATGTATTTTATTTATATACACTTAATAAAGGCACCAACTTGAACAGGCATCCAACACATTTTTTGTTACATCTCAATTAAATAGTTTGAAACTCTTTTTAACCAGATATTAGAAAAACTAGAGATGAGTAGCAGCTTAACATATTTCTACATTAGCCAGTCAGTGCTGAAATGCAAAGCAAAGCAGGTTAATACAAATAGTTTTATCAATAACTTTTTATGCTGAGATGTTGTTGAGTTCCTTCTCACCCTTTAAGACAACAGCCTTAACACACGTTTCATCCAGAAGCTGTTCTATTCCTTCAGTGCCAACTTCACACTGATATTATCAAAAGCTCCACAACAGTTTAACCTTGTATGGAGTTTTTTTTGTTAAAGAGAGAACAAATATTATTGGTTTGAGAGTTGTATCTTTAAAGGAGGATTGCTTGTAAGAATGACTTTCTCAAATTGTATTAATGGACTGATCAGTATTTCTCTGTTGAAAAGCAGAACATATGAACTGTGTTTATGAGCCAAAGTAGCTTTGGTCTCTTACGAGTGAAATCATCTCCATGTCAGAGAATAAGAGGCTAGAGGAAGAGAGACTCTCTGTTGAACTATTTTAAATATCCCCTTTAACCTTCTTCATTGGTGTAATTTTAAAATGCAAACTACATCAGAAGAACCTCCGCCAGGCTGCAAATCCTCTGCTGGTGTGACCAGTTCATGTATTTGATGTAAATATCAAGCATCCACACATTTCATCTGAAGCGCTTGGGGTGTCTTAATATTCTTTCTTTGGGATAGATTGTTAAAACGAAATATATAAGGAAATGTCTTCTTAATATATAGCATGTTGTTGCTGATTAGCTCCAGGACACTGAGCAGAAGTTGTTGCCGTCCTGAGTAATACAAAGCAATAAAAATAAAATAATGTAGCTTTGCTGTACAACAGTAGCCTTCGTGCTCTGCCTCAACCAAACAGTTTGTAAATGTAATTCCTTGTTTTTACTCTGGGGATTCCTGCCGCGCTGTCTCTAAAGTCTCAGAAGCAAAGAGCAGTGATTGAATAATTAGAAACAATAACAGCCGTTTTGCTGCCTATAAGCTCTTTGTTTTCTCACCTTTTGGTCTTGCGCTGCAGCTGTGTTTGCCGATAAAGCCACACCTCATTCCTCTCTCCCCGCACTCCTCGTCACATTAACATGCAGCAATGAAGCTCAACGTAACCCTTTTGTTTAACCTCCTTTTTGCATTTATTTTTGTTTTGTGCAGGTCTTCACAATACCGTGTTGTACTGCTCGCTGCACGACCCTGCGACTCCCTGCCCAACGGGTTACACCACTAACAAGGTGAGAAGAAGCTCCTGCTTAAAGGAACAGCTCCACATTTTGGAACATGTGCTTATTCTGTTTCATGCTGGGAGATGATGCCAAGACGATGAGAGGATCAACGCCGCTCTCACATCTGTGCGCTAAACTAGCGGCACCTGCAAAGCTCCAAAATGACATTTCTGGAGTAGGGATTTCATGGGGGTTGTGTGGCAGACTATTTCTTTGCTTGGGAACAGTTGCTAGGTAACCAGTGGAGACTTCGCCGAAGAAATAACACACTACCCCCCCCCCCCCCTCCCCCTATAAAACCACATTTCACACTTCATTTGGCACTTTGATAATTAGTGAGATTCAGTTGCCTTCACACAGGTCCAGGCTAACTGTGTATTACACAATATACTTGTGTATTACACAATATACTTGTGTATTGTGTGCTGTTTTTGTGATTTTCTCTCTGTATATTGCATAATTTTTTCTCTCAATCAATACTGAAAACTTTTGATGATCGTCTAGCTCTTTTTTTCAACAGTTTCATAATACATATGTTTTTTAGTAATGTTAATAGTATTTTTAAAACATTTGTAAGATTTTTTGCTATTCAACTTTATTTGTCTCCTAGACCAAATAAACAAAGCAAATTCATTTTACTTTTAAGACCTGGTTTGGCAATGAGCTGGATTCTCAGTCTGATTTCTGTTCCGTATGCTGAGCATTTACATCGATCTTCTCATCCAGCACTTGTGTTCCTTCCACTCTGCCAATCGGTTTAAAGAGAATTAGTTCACTTGAGCCTTTTTTTGTTTTGTTTTCCATCTCAAGTGCCTTTGCTTTACATCCGTCGCTAGACGGTGTCCGTGTGGGGCAGCGGTGGGCGGATAGAGCTGACCGTGGCCAGGTTCATGGCTCTCCAGAAGACGGTGCAGCCGGACTGGTACCAGAGCATGGCCGATGGAGAGACGTGGCAGAGCGGCACCTCGCGCAAAAGGGTTCGGAAGTCGGTGGATCGAACTCTCGCCCACTTGGATGAGTGTCTGCTGGCTCACCAGAACTCCCAGGTACGTGCACGCACACACGCACACAAGCAGCCTAAACATCACTGCTCTTCTACGTTTGTGAATCAATCATGCGCGGCACAAGTGCACATCACAATGATTGATAGTCGGGTGTTTTTTGTTGTAGTTGCAACGTGCCGCTGCGGCTGCAAACGCGGTGAGATTAGGAGGAACCCATTAATTTGTGAATTCTTGCCGAGCATCAAGCATGAATAATGGAATTAACGTTATCCTCTAAAAGCAGTGAAACGCTAGAGAGAACCAAGTTGATCCCCACAAAGAAGTGCAGGAGATGGTATATGACGCCTTAACTTAGTTATGCTCCAAAGTAAGTTATCTATTTAGTTTACAGCTTTAAGATCTGTAGCTTGATTTATAGAACATTGTTTATTGTGTTTTACTCTTCCTTTCCTGATGATAAGCACTCAGCTTCACGTTGAGGCATCAAAACCCAGATGGGCTCTGACAAGAATAAAATGCGTGTTTGTACAATGTACGGTTGGAGAAAGGACGTTTATGTTTCAATATACCTTTTTTCCTCACTCCTTTTATTAGGTCTTATTATCTCTGAGTTTCACATCATGTTTAATTATCTCTCTCTCTCTCTCTCTCTGCTTTTCCAGGAGTTGGAGGGGGTGGAGGTTTTTGGGGTAGTGGAGGGAGGAGACATCCTGGAAGAGCGGGTGCGCTCTGGCAGGGAGACGGCCAAGAGGCCCGTGGCTGGATTCTGCCTGGACGGCCTACAGACGGGTTCCATGCATCAGGCCCTGAGGACCCAGCTCATCGCTGCTGTGACCGAGGAGCTGCCTGAGGACAAACCCAGGTCAGCCTGAGACTGTGGAATAAATGTGTTCATTGATTACAGCTGCAATAATACACACACACTAATCATGCAACTGTGTTAAGCTGGAAATTAGTCACCGAAGACATTAAATCAGCTGCAAACACAAGGAGGCATAGAAGCTGGGTGGACAAATGCTACCCTGTTATTCATTATCTTGGCATCAATAAGACAGCGGCATACTCTACTTAATCACAGGTTTAGAAACGGCCTTTGGAAGCTCTAAATCCACGCAGCAAAATAAAACCCATATTGGTTTTGCTCGTTAATGAATGTGTTGATTTGTAGATATTTCTCACTCTTCAAAAGGCTCTTAAAGCCTAAACTTTTCCTTGATGTTACAGGCTCTCTGATCTTCAGAAGCCTGTCGCCTCTCAGAAGCTTTCCACTGGAGACTCTCCCTCACATGAGCGCTCCTCTCACAGAGGTGATGGAGGAGATCTGGCCGCCACACTTTCTTGTGAACAGTCTCCTTGTTTGCTGGTGCCTCTGGTCGGGGAGATGTTGGAGTGGATTCATAGCGCTAAATTGGCCTTGACTTTGATGCCTTTGGGCAGGGAGTCAGCGGGAGCCAGTTAACTGAAAGCCCGTGACGCGCACAACCACGCGAGGCTGCACGTTTTGTTAAAGGGCGCTACAGATACCCATTTTATAGACCCACTGTGGTGGGATATAGCAGGTCAACATTGTATAAGCCACAGGAGTATCATTCCTTATCTGAATGCGCGGGAACCGGAATCCGGTTGAAAAAGATTTCCAAACAGATTTAGTGCAAAATGCAACTATACTTTTAAGCATATTTTTCAGCTAATGATCTTGCATATGGATCATCTTGAGTGAAGGAGTCAGAATTTACATTAAAGTTCTATTTTACACTGTCACTAGTACACTATTTAATCATAAGGCTCAGGGCTCTGAACCTACCCTTTTGTATTGACGGTTTTCTCCGGTGTGTGTGTGTGTGTGTGTGTGTGTGTGTGTGTGCGCGTGTGTGTGTGTGTGTGTGTTTGTGTGTGTGCGTGACCCTCAGGCTCCTGCAGGGTGTAGGACGACCCGATGAGGTGCTGGCGTGTGTGGAGGCCGGCGTGGACCTGTTCGAGGGCTTCTTCCCCTCCCAGGTGACGGAGCGAGGCTGCGCTCTCTGCTTCGGCTTCGGCATCTCCTCGGACCCCGAGCTCGCAGGTAGAGCGCCCCCTGCAGGTGTGGTGAATCGCTGCGCCGGGGAACAAATTTGTTTCAATCTTTTCTTCTTTTAATTGTACATCGTTCAGGGGGTCCCTTCGCTTTGTCACAACCCCGTAAGCGGAGATCGGCCAATCAGAGTGTAGCTTGATTGCTAAGGCGCGTTTATGCTACGGAAGGGAAACTGAATGGCTACGCATGCTGCTTTTCAGTTTAATGGTCATAACCGTGCATTAGGACCTACCTGGGTGTGTAGATGCAGGTTTGTAGTTTCTTGTGTGCTCCAGCTATGGATCTTGGCAGACAAGTGGAACATCAGCAGATGTAGATCCCCGCTTGTTAACTTTCAGCTGCTCTTAACTTTTTTTTGATCTGCTTTGACCCTCCTGGGGCCTCTGCTGCTTAAAGATTCCCATTACAAATGCATTAGTTCATACACTGCGCGGCAGTTATTTATGTAACTGTCACTTGCTTTGGACATGAGCATTTATCATTAAAATTTAAATTCGAGATTTAATTCCAAATTTAAAAAGAGGATTATCATGCTCTTGTCAATCACTCTGACTTTTTAGGTACGTTGCATAAAGCCCAAACATTTCTTAAATCACGGTTCTATTCAGGAGTTGGCAACATTTGCCTGAATCAAACTTTGTCATTTGGATTGAATGAAACTATAATAAAACATATAAAAAATATGATACTTATCACAATGAAAGTGTGCGTAACATTTTCTGTGAATAAAACAGATGTGGATGACGCAATGACTAAATATTTAAATATATTTATTTTTTATAAGAAGGGACACCACTTTGATGTAACAAATGGTACAGAGTGGAGCAATTAATAAAATTCAAATTAACATCCCAATGTAATAGAAAGCGTTTGGTAAAATGCTCGACTAATAAAAGGTTTTTTAATTGCTACAATATTAATCCCAGCAGAGGGTTGGAAAGCTGCGCTACGCTCCATCCGACACATGAAAGCCGAGAACAACAACACAGAATTTTCACATTCATTTTTAATATACAAGTGTTCATTTTCATGCTGAGTCCTGTTATTCCTGGGTCCTGTTATGCTGCAGTGCTTTGTTCTGTTTTTCAAAGGTGAGTTGGGTGATGATTGTATTACATGTTACCCACCTTAAAGGCATCAATACTCTACTGTGAAGGTTTTTTTTTACATCTCACTAGCTAAACAAACGTTTTTAGTTATATTCACCTGATGTACAGTAAACTCCCTCATGGTGTCTAATGCTGTTTGTCATGCAATACTATTATTTATTGCTTCTGTCAGGTTAATAACTCGTAAGATCTAAAACTAAAAAAAACAATCTAAAATGATCCGGATAATATTTCCCATAACTTGAATAGATATGAAAACTAATAACCCAAGCAGCCCTCTAAAGGAGGGGCCTGTGATACGGAGTTAGAAAATGCTCAGAAATGTTGTTTGTGCTTAAATGAAACTGAAGGGTCATTCATCTCCAAGCAGAGAGGCTGAACAGAGAATTTTCGTCTAATTGCATCATCTTTTACTACACTGAAACGGTACAGACCTTGCACAGCATCTTCGGTGTATTATCAGTCCTTGATCTGATTTCAATTTGGGGAGAGCAAGAGGAGGTCTGACTGCAGTTTGAGCCGGTTTTCACATAATGAACAGGAAAGGTGTGTGTATTTCCCTGTGGATAATGGATTTATTTTGCTTTATAATCAGAGCTGGATCTCATGGTTATTGAAGTCGGGGATGTGCGCGTGTGTGTTTTTGTGTTGAGGTAATTGGCCGGATGGAAGTCAATCGATGGCGCATTTCATATCTTCCAAGGTAACATTAAGTCTGGGTTCCGTTATTCTGTCCCGAGTGAAAAGCTAAAAAAGCGTTGTGAGGATCTGTGGGAGATGGCCTGCCGACGACTCTGTGCTTCATTAAAACGTCGCGTTAACCGCGTGCGACAGCTGGAGTGAAGTTCGGTACCCGGCAGCATCCAGTGTCAGTGGCGGCGTTCATCGACTCGGCCCCGGTAGTCTGGTGGGGTTCAGTGGAGGTGAGAAGTGATGCAACCTCAAGAGAAAAACCTAATTCCCCTCTCAACCAATTACTAAAACCCTTTGGGGGGGGACTTTCCCGTTCAGACCCCTTTTGACTCTGCAGACTATATGCCGTGTCAGCCCCGTCCTCCCCCGTCACCCTCTGCAAGTTATACGCTTCGTCTTTTTGAACTTTCAAGTTTTCATCATTGCATCGGATCTTTATTCCCTAACTCCCCTTCCTCCATCTATTCTGCCTCAAAAAGGCAAAAGGCTAAAATTGAGACCAGAACTTGTTTAACCGTGATATAAAATAGAGTTCTGCCATATTATAAACTTTTATGACTTTGAACAGTCACACACTTTTTAATTGTTTTCAGTTCATGAAATTTGATATTTCTTTTCTTGATATATTTTTTTCCTTGTTCAGCGGTTCATTGGTTTCAAAAAAACATTGACTGCTAAAATTTCGAAACTTCAAAACTGTAGTCCACTAATTAATGGCCGTTGTCACGGTGATGATGTCTACTTCTAATGTACAGTCAATAAGTTGAGCTACTGGAGTTAAAAAAAATATTAAAGACAAATAGCTGAGTTGTCCCAACAGAAAGGAAGTGTAGAACATGTTATCTTTGTGTGATTTCTTTGCAGCCTTTTAGATTTTAAAACATTAAGTAAATATATGCAAAGATTTAAAGTTTTCCATTTGTCGCCCTCACAGTTTGGTAAAGCCGTCTTTCTGCTCTTTGCTGTTATAAGACAGACTTGCTCTCCCTCATTTTTAAGTCTTACCAGCTTTGTTGAAGTCTCATTTTGTTTCTGCTGTTCTCTTATCACTCCCTCTTTAAAGCTATTCAATTTAATGCTCAGTTTATACACTTTGTTGCTCTCCGCTTCACCCGTTTCGGTTGGCGATAAACCCATTTTGCTCTTTGTTGCTCTTTAAACCCTTTAATCTTTAATCAAATTCATGCCTATCTTTACCTCCTGCCTGTGATTTTTTTCCATCTCCCTTATTCCCCTGATGTCCAACTGTTCCCTCCTGTGAACCACAGCCCTGTGCATAAAACACACTTTGTGTGGTTACTTTTCTATTGGCATTAAATACAATGAAGTCACCTTGCAGTGAACACCTCCCTGTTTACGACAGTCAGAACATGGCTAGTAAGTAACTCTATTATAACCGTGGAAAGGATAAAGGACACAGCAGCGATTCAAAGGGGTCAAGCTACAGTCAGTGTTTCTGTTTCATTTTTGCCTGCAGGTGTATTTTTGGAGACGGGACTAATGCATGTGTGCTTTTCTAGTGCTGGAGTTGGCCGAAGAGAAGGAAGCGTCGGGAGAGACTCAACACAACGGAGACTCAAATCCTGCGGATCAATCGCGGATGACGTCCTTTGAAATCGATCTCAAAGACAAGCGGTTCGTGGCGGCGGCGATCGCAGAATCCAGAACACTTGATTCCTATTCATCGGGCCGCGCTCCTGAATCCCGCTAACTTGCAAACTTTGTTTGAACTTCTTCTCCAGATACAAAGATGACTTCAGGCCACTGGTTGAGGGGTGTGGCTGCTACTGCTGCGTGAACCACCAGAGGGCGTACCTGCACCACCTGCTGGTGACCAATGAGCTGCTGGCCCGGGTACTGCTCATGATCCACAACACGGCCCACTACCAGGCCTTCTTCAGGGCCCTGAGAGAAGCTCTGGCTAATGATAAACTGGATGTCCTTAAGAGACGGGTACTGAAAGAAATGACTGACTGAAAAAAACTGGTCCTCATGCTCCTGCTTTCTACTGCAGAGGAGTCCCTCCGTGTGTGTCTGAAGTTATGTCTCTGAAGCAGATCCTTTTAATTGAGGAGGATGAAAAGACAACGCACCACACAGACGACCGCTTGATGTGTGTCCCTTGGCTGCGCGTCCAGGTTTCGCACTATAACGGACTCGCTTAATCCCGCGTATTGATCATGGCTGATAGCCAGGAGGAGTCAAAGCGAGGTGGGTGTGAGAGGAGCTGGATCCGGAGGACTTTGCATAAAGAGAGGAATGTGAGGATGGATGGCGGTGTGCTATCGACAGTGATTGAATACCTTTTGAGCTCCTCGGGGTCCTCTGGACTCATTGACATGGAGTCTAGACCAGAGGGAGAATCAACTTGGGTAAACAGTTACTTTCATTTCTCCTGTTTTTCATTAAAACATAAAACATTTTTGTCGTGTCAGACTTTAACAAATCATTTAGTCGAATAATTGCCACGCGTCTTGTGCTGTCGGTAGAGCGTCACAAACACATATTTCACTATCTGTGTCTGTCAAACCCACTGAATAATCTCCACGTGTGGTGAGATTGTGTCACGTTAAAGGCGGCGCTCTCTACGTGCAGATGGGGGGGGGGGGGGGTTGTTGAATCTCGTGGGTTTCGAGAGGTTACCTGAAGGTTTTAAGCTGCTGAGAATGGACAAAATGCAGGGATGGATACGAGTCTCTACTGAAGGTGGGGAGGTATAATTGACTACTATTCCACCAGATGTCTGTGGGGGGGACAGACTGGGCTGGAGGAGAGTGTGACAGATTAATGCAACAGTGGTGAGCCCTTTTTGGTTCCACTTGTGGGTCACTTTTACTCCAAAGTGCATTCTAGAGTAGAAGCTTGAAGGATTTCTGTCATCTCTAAGTGGACAAAGTGCATGAATACTTTAAGAAATGTAGGCATAATGAAAGTAGGTAATTTTATGCCTGTGGGGAAAATAAGGGAAAAGCTAAGTGTGGAGAAAATTGTGATGCCACGTTAGCCCGTAAGAATAGAAGCAGTAAATGGATAATTCCATCCCCTCCCTGGATAACCGCTGTTCACAGTTTAGTCAGGAACCCTCAGCGGAGGAGTTCAGCAGCTAACCCGAAATGATGTTACCACTTGGGGTTTGTATCAAAGCACACTCAGTGAATCCACCCTTGGTAAATATATGCACTTGTTAAAACAAGGTTTCAGTCTGAGCCCCTTTAGACGCTTTTATTAATCAAGCTGCTTCTAATAAGTCTTGACTAATGCATTGTAAATGATAATTCCTTTAGATGTATTATGGGGGTCTTGAGATGAATCCGTCTCTTTAGCTGTAACATGTCCCACGATGTTCAGCAGCTACTCTCTTAACTCCTGAGCAGGAATGCGTGTGCAGTCATCCAACTGTTTTTATTGAAAGAATTTGGCAGCTGTGGCTGAAAGTTAAACCTTGTGAAATGAAAAAAGAAAGAAAATGGTACTAAAATGCTCCATAAACATGTCTCTTAGGATTTAATACTGTGAATCATTTTCACATATCTCATAAGAACCTTTTATTTGGGCAGCTTTGAACTGGTAGACTGAGGAACATTATTTTGAATAATTCTGTTATCTCAGTACCGTCCAGTTTTATCTCAATTTTAGAAAAAGTCCTTCAGGTTTGCTACTAAACTCATAATTATTTAAACGTACGACTAAATCTTATTCACATAAAAGGAACTTTCAGTTTGGGGGCCTTAAATTCTTTCCGATGACTCACATTCATGTTCTTTTTCTTGCAGACCCACATTGGGAACAATGTCCATGTAAAAAGAGCTCTGCGTGACGCAGTCAGCAGGTGGTCCGCCATCGCTCATTCAAACCCATTATTCTGCTGGAGAGAGACATTTCGGCCCCGATCGCTACCAACCCCTCTGTACGTTTGCAGTGAGAGCCGAGCCTCACATTCATCCAGCTGGATTGTTATCTGCTGCAGTGGCAGCACCGCTCGAAGAAAGATGAGATCAGCTGTTCTCCCAAGACAACAGATTCCCGCTGAAGCCGCCTGGTGTGAAGTGCGGTCGGTGTTGTCGAGGACGAAATGTTGCCCAGAGAAGGGTTTCATCAGTGAGAGACGGTGTTGTCAACACAGTCTCTCACTGATGAAACAGCAGGGAGAAAAGTGACACCTATTTGTCACTTTGAGAGGCAGGTGTCACATTGTGATGCATCGGTGCCTAAAACCATTAGTTTTTAATGGTTCAATAGCTCAAAGGATCTACTTTGTATTCATGTACTAAGAGCCATCGTTATTTATTCTTTGCCTAAAAATGACTAGACAAAAATTCTGTTGGACATTAATGACTGCTTACGTAAGTAATGCAAACAAACGGGACAAAATACATGTCAAACTAATGTGTACTTTAATTTTTCAATGGGGCCATGTTGTTTGTTTGTTGACATATTGTTTTATTTTTTGTCCTGTCGATATTATGACTCCACAGTGTGGTCTCTCTAAATGCCTACGCACACTTTTACCCACAGTCACGTGATGTCACACATGTCCTAATTCAGTCGAGACTTACACTTACACGTCTGTGCAGTGTTGAGTGTGTTGAGGTCTACGTTGAGTGGCAGGGTCAACGCATCAAACAAACCACAAATATAAAAAGGAACGAATTATATTTAGATAAGTGGGTGCTATAATCCACGTGTACAATGATAACATGATGCAATAGTTTATTTCAGGGTGTCAGGATGCTTAAGATTAGGATTTACTAAGGAGCACTAAATACAAAGCACAGCTGTAAAGGGAACGTCAAAAAGCAACGAATGCAAATGAATATCACATTTCCTGGCAATCAATCGGAATTTCGTTTGAGACATTTCAGTCTATTTCTATAAATAATCGATTTACTCTTACTGAAAAACCAAGATTGATCACACCAAGTCGTCCTTTTGACTTACACATGCTCTCTGTGTGCGTCCACACCAGTTCAAAGAAACATAGCTCCATTCTAAAAACAAAAGAAATTGTAGAAAATTGTAAAAATCGCTTTTTCCTGCAACACGTATTTGTCATACACGAATCGATAGCTGGACAATTGTCCCCGGGGCTCGAGGGTAATGCGCGTTTCTCATCTTTGGCACCTTCAAATTGGTGGAGTCCTGCTCCTTCTGCACAGCCATTCGGTTCCTAGATGCAGGATTACCGTTTAGTGACGGTTGTTACTATTCAAGGAGCTAAAATCCTTCCTCTTCTCTGTAATTTAAGTCAGTCAGGAGTTTGTTCAGGGGAAACCAAATGTTACAGAAGGTCAGGTGAGCTTCTGCTCCTCCAGTGTCTGTGATACCGGGGCAGGCTCTCCTTTCACATCGCTCTCCTGCCCTGGAGGTCAATGGAAATGGAAAGAAAGGTCAGCTGTGCTGGGACGGCGCGAGGATGAAAAGGCCACCAGTTTGACCTTTACTGGTGAGGATCATCGGTTACTGCGGGTAAATGGGGAACAAGCGCCTCGCTCAGCGTCGTCCTCAGGTCGGGTTTGGAAGCAGCGGGGAGGGGAGCGGGGGGGGCAAGGAAATCGACACTTAAAGGGTCCCGAGCGGCTGCGTTAGTTTTGCTTTTCACAGGCGAGGTAACTTGCCTGAAGGGATTTGCAGGACTTTAAACGTCGACAGCTAAAGGTGTCGTCAAGGATGCCTCCTGGTGTTATTTCTGCCTGAGCACTAGTTTGAAATCCCTCCTTCACAATGAGAGAGGATTCAGGGATTCATCTTCCCTTTTTTGGCGCAACATGTGGAATATGAGCTCCTGATATTTCCTCAAGAAACCCGGGGGGGGGGGGGGGGGGGGACTTCCAACCAGTTACATTTGATTGCCACGGTTGTCCGAAGCCTATCTGGCGCTTGTTTGAGAGGGAGAAAAGACGCGTGGGGACGGAAGACTTAATAATGCTGAATTTATGTGATGCCCCTCGTCACCAATCAAACCGCTCTCGTCGATTTCCGCTGCAAATCATCAATTTCCCTCCACCAGAATTCAGGGTGGTTAATTGTTAATCTGAAGCCCGTATTTCTACAGCATTTTAAAGTGTTTAATCTGCCTGAATCACAGCTTTAGTTTGAGTTTGATGCATGGCATTGTGTGCCTCATGGTAGTACAGGAGAAAGGCCCCATTGATTCAGCATTTTACCTTTTTCATTTTTTCGTGTGTGCACACGATCTCCAATACTTCGAAGGAGGCGTAACCTGCTAAAATCAACAGTGACTATTGCGATAATCAGGCGTAACTCAATAGAATGTAATTATAATGACAGCTTGGAGGGTTGTGTTTTACAGAGTGAAACTCCACGTCCTGATTGATTCACACGCAGAGCCCTGATTAAATAGCGATCGCGTCGTCTGAAGGGTGCGGCTGCTCCTCGTGGAGTTGCAGTGAGAAGTGAAGTTATGTCGTCTTTGCCTCAAAGCGAGGGACAAAAAAAAAGAAAAGAAAATGTTGCAACAGCTATTTTGTGCCTCGTGTGCCTTTAATTAATGGTGCACACTCTTAGAGAGATAATAATAGTTTCTTTCTAGGGAAATCGCTGGAATAATTAATTACCTTCGGAAGACGAGTAGCGTACTCACAAAGCATTAGAGGGGAGAAGTAATGCCAATCAAATCCCATTCCGCCTCGGAAGGGATCAGGCGACCGGTATGGAAAGTGAATGTTTAAGTGTGAGAAATGAGGAGTGTGCAGAGGAATCCCATTGCTGCTGCTCTCACAGATGAGTTTTATTTCTTGGCCTCTATATGAGCAGAGACAGCCGATAGCAGAGATTTATGAATTCCTCTGAAATTGGAGAAACATCAAAAGCAGATACGCTTGTGGAGCTTGTGGAGACACGTCACATATCTGTTGCTCAGCGTGGTGACTGCAAATTGTGGTGATTTTAAACAATTTTCTGTTAAATTGCTGCATTGAATCTGTTAAAAATGCTATTGTTTATAATGGATTTTCCACAGAGAAAAAAAAAAATCTCTATAATCAACCCTTGAAAGCACAACCCAGGCCTCACTCGCTCATTGAGAATTCCAGTCCACGGGTAGCAGCTGCCTCGGGCCCCGCGGCACGCCGCTTAGAACTGACCGCCACCAAAGCCACGGGCTTTTGAATAATTTGAGCCGACGTTCATCTGGGCTTTAACGTCAGTAGGCTCAGGAATACGGCGCGCTGCCGCTCTCATACAAAACGTCACTGAGCTTAGAACTGTCCAAAACGTGTGATTATTCGTCTGCATTATTACAGCTGAAGCAATTAGACGGACAGAAAGGACCACGAAATGTTAGCTAACATTAGTCCTTGGTTGACTTTTAATGTTGTTGGTGGTGGATAAAGGTTTTCCTTTTTTCTTTTTAAGTGAATGTTTCCATGGACACATTAAAGGACCGTTGACACATTAAAGAGCGAAGAACAGTTGCTTCCCCAATCACATGAACCGCCCGCAATGTCTGACATTTCAAAAAGCCCACAGAGATGGATTTTGTTTGTCGCCGGTGTTATTTACAATTTTCCTTTTGTTGTCGTTCACTTCCTGCCTTTTGTACGTTTTCCCGCCTTTGTAATTGTCCTCCCCGGATTGAATCCCCCCCCGAGTTCATGTAAGTATCCCTTGTGATGTTTTTTTAATGTTTCACGTGTCGTTCTGCCTGGATCGGATTTTCACTGCGAACTTCTGGAGCCAACGGTGTTCATTTTTAATTATTTAACTCACCTTGAATCATCCCTTTATTCCCCAATGTCGATCTGCGTGTGGGTCCATCCCTTTTTGTCTTTTATCTCCTCCATTACAGCCACGCAACGTTTTATTTCGTGGCAAATTAGGCGCGGGAAAAGTGCGTTGACGCCTCGCGGCAGTTAAAAGCCGAACGTGACAGCATTCGATCACACGTGATCACCGGAGGCGCTTATGGAGACGCATGCTAATGCCACGGGGGACACTGACAGACCTACAGCCGTCAACCTGTAATCCCATCGCCACAGAGACGCACAATATTAACAAGGCCTCTGAAAAATCGTGTCATTTACATGTGACGTAACAAACCATTGACCTCTGAGTGTTCACCACAATAAAAATGGTACTATTAGCCTTTCAATGGGCCGAAACAAATGTGTCTGTTTACGATCGAATGTCCAAAAGTAGAAGCACAAACTGACTTTTGTGGCATTGCACAAAAAGTTCATGGCTTTGTGTGATTGTCGCTGCCACTGTGATAAATACACTGACGCTCGTTGAGTTTTGAAGGCAATTTCCTCGTGTCATCCCGGTGGCTCAGTTGTTGATGCTTTGCATTCATCCTACAAGACACGTTTCAAATGTTGTGCCCCCCACCCCCGCCCCCCGCCCCCCCCCCCCTTCTCTCTAAATCTTCCTTATTCCGTCTGCTCTGAGCGGTACGTGAGGAGAATCCTGCGCCTCACTGCTCCGGGCCGAAGGGAGTGTGCGTTTCGGACGGAGCCCAAACTCTCAAACGCTGGCATTAGACCAGTGTTTTTTATGGCGATGATGTAAAGGCTGTCAGGCAGCCGCGCAGGGACACAAATCTCTCCTGGTGTCCACCTCTGCACACCACATGAAGTTCTCACCCTCACATTTTGGATGGGGAATATTTTACGTCGGATTTTCAATTACATCCATCCCTAAAAAAAAAGAAAAAGAAGTCATTAGCAATGCATAAGATGGGACGCCGGTGTCGTCACACCACGGAGGTGATGCTTGTGACACTGTCAAATGTATTCTACTTTAAGTCAAGGTGATTCAATAAACTTTCCCACCAGTCGGTAAAATTAAGCCTCAGGGTTGTTTGCAGCATAAAATGTAATTGGTTGAATATGGTTGCATGAAGTAAATGTGGTTATACACACAATGCTTCACAGAGGCATTACACACAGAGGGCCTGTTGGTAGTTTTTAATGATTTAGTTACACGTACATCTACTTACAGTTTAAAAGCACAAAGAAATACCCAGAATACATTCATTACCACAATGAAAAATACATCAGGGAAGGGTGATAAAGTTCAAAGTAGGAGTTAAAGCTAGAGAATATTATTATTTCAGCCTGTCGGTCCCTAAGGCCACATGCCTCCTGGATACTGGTGGCCTTTGCCTTTGCTGCTGTCGCAGCATCTTACGTCTATTCAGCACAAGTCCACACGGGAGCCATATTTTGCATTTATTTTAATCGAAAGGACAATCCGCATCGCAACATTTTCCATCAAAACCCTCAAATAAGACACAAAGCACAACATGTGGGCACTTCACCATGTCTTTTGAAAATTGCACACATTGTTATTCAAATTGATAACAATGTGCGTGTCGGGCCTAACTACACCCTTGAACTGTTACATTATTGGACAATAAAGTACAGCCTCTCGTACCTTATTGCGACATTATAATGAAAAATATGATTCAACTATAATTTTGACTCAAAATAAAAACATATTTGTGTTGTGATGTTTTTCTTGGGGAACTTGTTCTTGTACTCAGTTTCCTCCATTCAAAGCATGAGTAGAATACTTAAAATTACATAAAAATAAAGATCACCACCAGAAAAGAACTTTGTGGGGGTTAGTTGAGTCATTGTAAAACTAAAGGGTTTCCTTATTTATGACAGAATGTCACTCCAAAGAACACAAATCAAGCCACATTTTCCCAATTTTTCTTAGAAGGTGTCATTGATTGTAACCATGGAAACACAGTTCCTAGCAGTCCGGTTGGCTGAAAATCTTGGCTTTAAAACAGCCGCTGAAGTTCACCTCTGAACATAGGGTTGGCGATGACATATTATTTGGGGCAATTTGGGACCTTTTTGGGCTATTTTCAGAGGGATTGTTGTCTCCGCGATGACTCACCGCCACGTTTTCTCTGTGACTTTGCATGTTGATGTTGTTTTGGGTGCTGCTGATGTTTGGGCCAGCTGGGTCGGGTTGTTGTTGCTGGAGATGGGGAGGTCAGACACCGAGTTAGCTGCAGGGGCAAAAGAACAGCTGGGCGAACCGGGAGACTGCCTGCAGCTGAAGACAGGCCGGGCAGCCCTCTGTCTGACTACCAAGTACGCAGAGTATGTGTGTGAGGACACACGTGATCCTGCCCGGATATTTGTCTCAATTTGTAGGTCGCATGGCCAGGCGCAGTTTTAACCTAATTTGCATGTAACCTCTGTTACGCTCTTTATGAATCAACAGTGACGTCGGTCTTGCTTTGGATACGACATGACATCTTGTGGTTAGAGGACGTCTCCTCCGCTACACAACAGGTACGCATTTAGGCTTCAGTAGAAGCACCATCGTTCCTGATTTAGATGACATGTCATCAGCAAAAGCAGAGATGGGAGCCGCAGGGAGACGGGGGTAAAGGCAGAGGGTCTCAAATGTGCACATTTGTGGCACGTGTATAAGAAAAAAGAAAGCTGTTCTGGCTGTGACTGGGACACAGGAAGGGTGTTAGCATTGAGTGATTGATTGAGATTGCTCTTACACCGTTTGGATGGGCTCTTTGTTATTGTACATAAGTGCACGCACTCACTCCCCCTCAATTGGGCCGAGGATGGGGGCCAACGTCAGGGAAAGAATTTCGTGGAATGAAAGTCATCTATTTGTGCTCATCGATTAAACATTGTTCCCCGGGGGTCTCTCAATCTGCAGATTTAATTAACAAGTTTCACACGACTAACAGGCAGCCGGGGCCAGCAGGCGGGGGAGCGGGAGGGGATTATATGGTAGGGAAAAGCCAAGTTTGAAAGAAAGGGAAGGTGCGAGAGACAAGAAGTCAATTGGTACGAGGAAATGATGGGGCCTTGGCTAACAGGAGAAAAAAAAGGATGTGCTGGAGATGATTAATTAGGTTGATACATTAAAGGTGAGAGGGCAAGTGAACGTGCACAAAGGATGGTGGGAATGTTTCAAATTCAATAGCGTTTATTCAGTCGTTCGCCAAGAAATTGTGTGACATTTTGATGAAAATGCTCATTAAAATTGGACAAAAATCCCCGAGGATGAAAACACAACGAAGCCTGAAGCTTATTTCCATTAGCGACGAATCATCTGAACCAGCAACGCAGCTGCAGGTCTCTGCAACAGGAGCAGTGAGACTCATAATCACGCCTAGCGGACAGATAGCTTAGCTTCTCTCAAAGACTGGAAAGAGGGGGGGGGGGGCAGATATGGCAAACATCTGAAGTATAAGAAAACGAGGTGGCCAAACAGCATTTCATTTACAATCTATTTTTAACCCTGTCACATAAAAACCCATCAAAAGTGTCGAGTGGGCAGATGCTTGGTCCCTTCTTAGGTGGGACGGCTGCCTCCCTAATTATCCCGTGGTCATGCTGAGCTAAGCTAAGCCGCTGCAGGATGTAGCTTTCTGTTTAGCATACAGATGTACAATTTGTGCTATTGATCCTCTCATTTAACTCTCGGCGAAAAAAAAGCAATTTCCCAAAATGGGGAACTATTTCTTTAACTCCGGTCTCGTTTCCGACGACACGCAGACGGCAGGAGAAGCGCTCGGGCAACGCACTGGTCAATATGTCCATGCAGTAACAAACCACCTGTGCATCAACACTGAACAATCAATACACGAGAGCCTGACACACACACACACACACACACACAGAGGAAGCACACATGTGGTTGCAAAGCTGAGTGAACTGGAAATTGAACAATTAATAACATAGAAACACAACAGAAGGCAAAGAAAAAATCAGGGAGGGATTTGTCCATGGAAACCGTTTAGTTTGTCTCTGCAACTAAGTAGCTCTGCTTGCGAGTCACGCGTGCAGAGTATCTCCCCCAGCAGAGAGGAAACGGGAGGGGGGGGAATTAAAAACAGAGAACAAGCAGAGTAGATAGCAAAGAGGTGTACAGTGTGTATGTGCTGATTAAGGTAACTGGTTGCATCCAGGTTTTTGATAAGATAACATCTTCAAAGCAGCCACACAATCTTCAGACGCAGACGAGAACAGAGGAATCCGTTTTGTTCCGGCCTTCGTGAAACGGACAACAACCACGAGAACAAAGCGTGCAGTAAGTCATCGCTCTCGTAGTTTAGGTCTAAATGTGGCGTCATTTAATACTCATTTGGTCTCATACTCGCACAACAAGCACCTCCGTGTCCTCCCTGCCAAGGTGGTAGGGAGGACTCGCTGTGATTGCTCACCAGATTGACAGAAGGGGAGCCCAGGTGCTGAGATACCAGAGTTAGAAAGGTGTGACCCTGCATAATGCATTACTTATCTTAGCCAATACATTATTGAATCTGTCTCTATTTAAAGAGCAGCTTATCTGCAACTTAGTACAAAAAGATACAGAGATACAGCAGAGCCTTAATTGGGTAAAATAATTTGATCGGCAAAATTCCCACCACAAACTATAAACGTGCCTCTGGCGGGACCGTCTGCCTCAGCCTTTGCCTCTGTCTTTTTGGTCCCGTCTCCCCTTATTAACTGCAAAAGTGGCTCCCTGGTGAGACCCACGGCGGCTGATGATTATCACGCGGCAGCATTGTGATAGTGATTCTCAGGGCTGCAACATTGGATCTCTAATCTACTTCATGGAAGACAATGTAAAGAAACACTGTGGTGCTCTGCACCCTGAAGAGACCTAGTTCATTAGATATAAAAGGCAAACCTCGGAGTCCGTGTGTGTGTGTGTGTGTGTGTGTGCGCGCACCACATTGGGTCAGGTGTGTGAGTGCATGCTGTGGTTGAATGGTCTTATTCGGTGATACCTTTCTTCATGCAGCATATACAATGAGTCTCAGATCTTGACTGTTTCTTTTTAGCATGCAAATGACCAAACATTCATTTCAGGTTGCCGCTGTTCTCGTTTCACGTCGATGTCTTTGATCGAGGATGAACAGGGTCATTCCCTGCCGTGTCTCACTGAAGTGTTTCACTTTGAAACGTCCTCCTTTGCCCCCTTATTTATAAACCCTCTGCATCTCTAATCATCCAGAACTAATTATATCTAATCACGCTAAACAGTTAAGTCAACTACTCAGTGCTGCTTATGAATGGAAGTCACGTAGCTCTTGAAGAACACCCTCCTCTTGTTATGTCCTTATCGCAGAAGTGAGATAAAAAGAAACAGCTGGAGATACACCAAGGAACGATGTGAGTAAGGCTGCACCTTTCATTTGCTAAGGAGATTCCAGGCATCACCTCCTGTGCAGGAGCATGTGGAGATTTGCTATCAGAGCGCACAGACAGCTGCAGAAGATTAAAAAAAAGAACACAAAGTCCAGTTACCTTGGTTTAACATGAACTTCACTGGTGTATAAATGTGTATGTATCGTTTGGATTTTTAACGATGTTGGCAAAATCTTGCTCCCCTATCCTAATTGGAGGGGTAAATTCATTCTAGTCATGCAAAAGAAATCACTTGTAATCCCTTTTTGTCAACATATATCTTAATAAAGAAAACTAATGCGAATGGAAAAAGCTGTGCTGCTATTTCACAAATGTATCACTCCATGTCTGAATGTTTGGGATAACTCCACCACCTACTTTCATCTTCTGTAATTAGCTGACATTTTTACAGGGCTTTGACTTCCCAGCTGGCCACATTATGCATTCAGAATGAAGTACATATTCACCCATATGCTGCCCCACCATCATTTCCCCTTCTGGTTTAAACCCAGTTGTTCTCAGTTCCTCTGCTTTGATGCCACTACTGTTGTAAGCGATGAATGGTATGTGAGAACAGGAAGCAGCCACACTATAACCATTAGATGGTTCTACACATCCAGCAGCCATCGGTGACTGCGGGGGCGATATATAAAAATAGCTTGAAATCACAGAAGAGGGCATTTTTTTTTTATTATAACAGTGGCTCCTCTATGGAGACTGCTGTGTCTACTCCTTCCGGCAGTGAGATTGCAGAAACAATGTTGACACGTCACACAGCCGGCAGCTTAAGATCTCCATGTTTTCTGTTGGAGTATAAATAAGCTGCGCTACTCAGCAAGGTTCTCACATTTTCTGGTTACAACACCGAGCAACACATGCAACAAAAAAAGTATGAAGTGCTCCAGAGACGACGTCCAACTGGATGTTGGCGTCGCACCGGTTCCCCTGACAAAAAGACAACGATATTTCTCCTGTGTACTTTGCAATATTGCTAAGAAAAAGAAAGAAAAGTTTCAACGTGGTAATCTTCCCAATGAACGGTCCTTTTTGCTATTTTTGAATCTTACATGCTAATCAAAGAGAACGTTGTATAAATGTTACGTTACATCGCAACAACTCATTTACCAACACATGCAAAAATGCTTCTGTCCTTGCACATGATCATTAAACCTTATAATGACATCAAATTAACAGTAATGGCAGCATGTGCTGCTTTGACACAATTGGTGGGTGGAAAAAAAAAGTGGGAGGCATTTATGGAAGGAGAGCGAGACAGGCTGAATGTCAGTCAAGGCGTGCATGCACCCCTGTCTGTAATCAACGTCTGTATCGGTTGCCAAGGACTACAGTGGCCGATACCCAATATCCATGCAACCACAGAAATGCACCGAGCCCTTTGGTAACCCTTGACAACAAACAAAAGAAGAAGAAAAAGATTTGTGAGTGGTGGCACTTTAGGTCTGAAGTATGTCATCCCGTGCTTCTCAGTCACAGACATGCAAAGCAGCAGGGATTTTAGAAAGTGTAAAACCACACAGGGCTCTCATCACATGAGTAATTAAAAAGTGAGCAGCCCTCACTCCCACAAAGATGCTCTTTCCTTTCGAGGAAACATGAAGACTCTCCAGCATTCATCTTTTCAAAGTGCCATCTTCAACTCCAGAAACGACGAAACCCTCTACCTTCCACCCGAGCTGATTCACCTTGATCCTCCCCCCGTTCACTTTATTCACACATGCTAAATCGAGTCAGTGAATGGGTCTGATCTTCAGTACATGCTACATCGTGCATTCCTCACAAATGTGTGCAGACACAAAGAAAGGCAAGCCGCTGTTTGTATGTACACATCAGACACACGGATGTCATACAGATTATAGTTAAAACCCCCAAAGGTGCGCTGCTCGTAAACCTGTTGAAATCAGTTGGCGTGGTGTGGTACTGTGTACGTATCCGGGGTTACAACAACACAGCCACCAGATTTGAGTGCACCAAAGAAAATGGAACAACATATTTTCACTTTGACTTTTTGTTGAAATATGAGACGGACTGACTTACTTTAGTGGGACTTTTTTAGTGATATTTTTTTGATACACTGAAATTTAAATAGGATTTATTTAACATCTTTATGAAATGTGTTATCGTTTACTGAACTAACGCTTTTTTTAAACATTTTTTTAGCATACTCTTTGTTTTTTTATTATAGTTTTTAATGATATCCATGTTGAAAAAAGCGAGAAAAAGTAATATGATGTCACAAAAGTCCAAAAGAAGTCAGAGTTAAGAAATCAAGACAAAAGTCATGGCATATTATGACTAAAGAAATTTTGGGATCTCAAATGGTCTCAAATGGTCTATCATAGGATTCCTGATAAGCACCCGAGCAGCAGGTGTTCAATTTCTGGTGTAAGAACTTTATTATATGTTACACCACGTTATATTATTGTTTGTCAATAAGAGTCATAGTATGTTGGAATAAGTGAAAAAGGTATTAGAAAGTGGGACTATAGTAGGTTTAAAAAGTCATAGTGCGGTATATCAAAATAAGTCATACTATATATGTTGAAAATAGTGATGAACAAGTTATAGTGCAGTTTGTCAATAAAAGTCATAAAGAAGTCATATTATGGTGTGATGAAAAAGGTCATAGTGCCGAAGAAATAAGAAATAAATTAGTAATCATTAGTATGTCAACCAGTCATACAGGAATATTCGAGGAGACGACAACACTTGATCAGTGATTTGATTTGAATGATTACTACGTCACGAATTTATTTGCAGAATGATGCAATCTGGAAATAAGTTTAATAAAGCTCACAATTTTAGACACTCGATCAGCTCTCCAAACACTTGCATTACCTTCAGAATAAAAATATGTCTATATATATTTCAATCAGGAGAGACTCGTTTAATAGTAATACAATAATTTATTCCACAAGCATAAAATATGAATTGTGCAAGGTCTTTGGCGATTGGACTCCATCACGAAGTACTATCCCCGAAGGCAGGGATAGTGAGGTCCAATAAGCCCAATCCCCCTGGAGTCCAGACACTGGTGGAGGTGGTGTAAACAATAGCAGCAACCTGTGATGAACCAGGAACAACGCTGATGCCAACTGGAGGTGACAGGGGTGGAGGAGGGTCGCTTCAGCTACACGCTGAAATGACAGCTGACAGCCAACAGAGAGGAGAACACTTTTAAAGATTGACAACAACAATGTGATTGGCTTAAGGAAACCGTGTGTAGAATCTGATTGGTTACTAAAATGTGCCCGCCTCCAATCAGCTGATAGAGTAATTGCAAAGGAGGCGAACAGAGTCAGACTGGTTGTCTTCCTGACTGAACTTGCGCTTAAGCTACATTTCAATCAGGAGAGACTCGTTTAATAGTAATACAATAATTTATTCCACAAGCATAAAATATGAATTGTGCAAGGTCTTTGGCGATTGGACTCCATCACGAAGTACTATCCCCGAAGGCAGGGATAGTGAGGTCCAATAAGCCCAATCCCCAAAAGACATTTATTTTCTACGAATAAGTAAATAAATAAATACCTTACCCACTGCCGTAGTGAAATTCCTAAGCAAACGCCAAAAGTTAGTCATGACTGAAGTTAAACTTGCATGGGTTGATGTCAAAACAGAGGTAAGAGATCTGGTGAGTCAAAGCCCAGAATAGGACGTCGCAATGGACTGCCGATCGCCCACCGGGTTTACCAGACTGAGACTTAGAAAGAAGGTTACCTGGATGGGTCTTACGAAATCGGCCCCAGACCTTGAAACTTGTGTTGCCTTGCTGGGACTTACGCACTCGGCCCACAAACTTAGGATGATGTCATCTTGCTGGGACTTACACCTTCGGCCCTCAACATGGCAACGATGACATCTTGCTGGGACTTACACATACGGCCCTCATTAGAATGATGTCACCTGATGGGTCTTACACATACGGCCCCCGCCATAGTAAGATGACATCTTGCTGGGACTTACACATACGGCCCTCACTTGACTGATGTCATCTGCTGGGTCTTACACAGCCGGCCCCCTCCATAGTAAAGATGACATCTTGCTGGGACTTACACATACGGCCCTCACTTGAATCATGGCATATGGTGGGTCTTACACACATGGCCCACAAACTTTGCATGATGACCTCCTGATGGGACCCTACGGCCTCTCTTCCAAGGGACACTAAGGAACCACGGCGGTCCACTGTAAGGGGACGCTGAAGTGACCTCCCCACATTGCCAAGGGAATACACCACCACCACCACCAGTTATATGCATGATTGCCTGTTCTTTTACCGCTTCAGGGATCTTGCAAGTACCGTGTTATGGTCAGGCTGGAGGAACGTCGCAGCAGCCGCCGACCACCGCCCTGTCAGCGGTGAGCTTGTCACTCACTTGGGTAGCTGCTGCAGCTCTAGCCCTTATCTGTATTGAGCGTGTGTAGGACAGCCTCTAGTGGAGCTTTGAGCATGGGCCAGGTCCGGAGCCGCATGGGCGGCGATAGGAAGTCTGGAGACGGGAAATTGCAGCGACATTTCGCAACCTGCCAGTGACTCGTTCCCGGGGTGAGCGCTCAGAAAACGCAGGTTAGATCTACCTCCAGTGCCGGTGCGCAACCTGCGAAGATAGGGGGGGTTTAAAATGCTTAACAGTAGCTAAAGCAGATAGCAGCTGCCATTCGACGTGCTAGTGCAGTTGCTACTTCCTAGAACTGCAAACTTGTCAAGTTGAGCCAGATTACAGAGTCTAACCCTCGGGCGTGCAAGGACTTCTAGGGACACGAGAGAAGATCCCCTGCCTATATTGTGGGAACCATTTAGTGCTGCAGCACCCTGCATGAGGAATACTGCTACATCGGCAACCACCCAACGAAAAGAGCTTTCCTGAACCCAACTTACCATCCTCGATGTTTGTGACTGTAGGGGTTGCCGCAGTTCAACGTCCCATTAGTGGCAGGGATGAAGAGGAGATACCTTTGTTTATAGTTTAACGTAGCTGCCCCTAAACGAATGCCTTGCGTACTGTAGATACTAACTTCCTTAAGTGGACCATCTAATATTTCAGCCAGCTAAGAAAAGAATTTTAACCTTAGTTGATATTAATGCTGCACTCTATTGTCACACTAAATGCAATCATCTGAAGAAAGGAGGCCATGGTCTAGCCAGCTGTGGCTCTGACTGAACCTCCCCAAAAAACGATGGCCTGCATTGTCTCAAGTTGCTGATCAGAACCGCTGTTGTGGCGGTTACCCTAATCATATGAAACCCCTGCCATCCACGCTCTGTCCGTGCCGATCCTGTTGCCAGATTCAGTTTGCAAAGACGCCATGTCCTGCTAGCAGAAAGGAAACGCAGGTCCGCCTGAGATGAAGCATATGGCAAAAGAGCCTCTCACTCTAACGCAATCTCTCGTCAACATGCTGCGAGTGTAGTTTAGCTTGCATGGTGCTGCAATGCAGCTCCATCTTACGCGCACTTGTGTCGATGACTCGTCCCAATTAGTGTTCCTAAAGGGGCCTGCACGTGCTTCAAAGAACTTCACTGCCAGCACAGTGGAGCAACGTCCCTTGTTGAAGACGACCCAGAGAACGACGTCTGGTGTGTGAAAGCCGTTTGTTTGTTCATTTGTTTCCGCTGTTCGCGGACATATTTGTCCCGTGTTCTCCTGCAGAACTATCGGACCCCTTAACCAGCCACCCGACGTTTGCAGAGATCTCCCGCCCTGAATTAGAGTCCCTATGGGTGTCCTTGTAGTTTGCCAATGACTGGTTGAATAAGTGGTCCTACTTCCACATTACTTCCGACAGAAGCTATTCAATCTGATTAATCGCTTAGCATCCTTTAAAATGCCGGTATTATGCGAAAAGGATGGATGGAAAGGATGTTAGCCAACCAATCGCATCCCGCAAGAACATTGTTCGCAAGAGGGTGGAACCAAGCACGCCCCTGCGTTTCTCTGAAAAGCAGGACCATAAACTAGGCTTTAGGACCTCCTACCCGAAGATTTCTTGCTGCCGCAATGACTGTTCCATGTCCAAAGCAGGTGGTTGACGCGTCGCTGACAGGCCATCGGCGCTGGGTAACCCAATGCCGCACGGCTAGAGAGCGCAGTTGACTGTCGAGAAAGTAGAGTTCCTTGAAAGCTTCCTGTCCAAGTTGTTATTAACTTCTTTTGCTTGAAAGCCTCGAAACCCATGTACCTGCATACAGACATACCATTATTTATTTTATTCTATTCTATTGCTAGTGGTCCTGTAGTGTATTTATTTATGCTATATGTTGAGGATTAAATATAATCATGCATGCTCACGCTAGACTGCAATTACACTTGAACAATAATTGAATACTAATAACGAGTGGAGGCTGTGTATGACCCGGAGCACACAAACATGTTGATAAAAAGGCTGCACACACTCTCAGGGTCACGTCCATACATGGGACGGGGTGACCATGGCTCACACGCAAAACAGCCTTAAATGGAGTGAACCTGTTGCTAAAGAACTGCACGCCCTTCCAGGGTCAAATGTAGATAAAACAGAATATTGAGACCAACATGTCTCACACACACACAAACTGTCTCAAGTATGCAGTGAACTCATGAACAACAGGAGACGTGATGATCCGAGAGCCTGAAGGGATAGACATCCCTGTGCTCCAATGGGGCTCTCCGAAGGTCATAAACAAAGGAGCTGCCTCCATCATAGTGAACCAATCAAGAATGCTCTTACAGACTTTATATTCCGAGCGCACTTTGAATTAAGCGCCCTTTCATGCTGTTGCTAGACAGATTGCAACAGGTCCGTGCACGTATGACTGCAGGACTGAATACTCCTGTCACAAATAAACATTGTCATATTGCTTTGATTAAAGCCTCAAGTCTGGTCCTTGTTTTGCGTTCACGACATATACATTATCTACATCATAGCCTATAGAATAGTCCAGGTGAAGCCGTTATTCTGCTATGGTCGTGTAGAGGATCCCTTCCTTGTAGTCAATGCGGTGGAGTGGGCCTGAGGACTTTGAAAGTTTTACGGTACTGGTGGCAGAACGATTACTCCCGTAGTTCGCGCTGAGATCGCTACCCAGCTCCGTACGAGTCTAGCTCATGCTCCCCCTCAGAGTATACATTACATTACACCGCAACAAACAACGCCAGAGCTACGTGCTCCCCCGTGGAGCGGTACTTTAAACAGTGCTTTACTTAACCAGACGCTGCGCTAGCATCACATAGAGGACGGCCGGATAAATGCTAACCGGGGTATAGCTTTGCATCGCGGAGCTTCAGCTGAGCGTGTCGTTACGTTAGCAGTTTAACGTGGATGGGGAGCGTCGACTTGCCTTACCGCGTGTTAGCCTTTTGAGAGGCTGCTTGCTGGACGGAATGCTGCGTGTTTCCCAGGCGTTGGAGATGAAGGAGATTCCCGTCCTCGATGTCCCGCAGTAGCTGGAGAGCCCGTCCGGGGCGTAGCGCTCTCCCGGTTAGCCCGCGTAGCGGGTGCTTGTCGCTCCCTCAGAGAGATCTAACGTAACCCCTTAACAACAACCCGACTGTTTACGCCCTGGCTCTTAATAAAGCACTTGTAGTTTGGCTTCTTACTTATTTGTACTCTCTTGCTTCTTGTTCTGTACCCTCTGCTGAATGCATTTATTGTGCCATTGGAACATAATGGTCTGTTTCCGATTCACTCCGCCCGTCTGCCAGCTGTGAGCCTTACCCACTCACACCTGGGCAGAGGAGGCTTGGTACCGCGCTCTTACGTTTAGCATGACTGCTTCCTGCTCCGCCTCGTAGGCGAGTGCTGCTACGCCGGTACCTCGGCGGGCTGCACGACGGCTCAGATTATTGATTTAGTTTCTCCACAATCGATCATCGTCCAATCGGAGTTTACCGCAAGACTTTGGTGCCGGACCCGCTAATTGAACGCTTTGCTTTGCTTCGCTTCGCCTCGCTTCAGCTACACGCTGAAATGACAGCTGACAGCCAACAGAGAGGAGAACACTTTTAAAGATTGACAACAACAATGTGATTGGCTTAAGGAAACCGTGTGTAGAATCTGATTGGTTACTAAAATGTGCCCGCCTCCAATCAGCTGATAGAGTAATTGCAAAGGAGGCGAACAGAGTCAGACTGGTTGTCTTCCTGACTGAACTTGCGCTTAAGCTACATATATATATATATAAGCCAATGCCTTGAAATTGGATGATCACATTCATGCTTCCAAAGGGAAACTCTTTCTATGACCTTGTAACCTGCATCTCGAGAGGCATGAAACCCCTTTACATTTTACTCTCAGTGTTGGATACTTCATATGATTGAATGTAATGAACAGTCCAGTCTCACAGTGATGAACAGAGCGCCTTCCTGCCTTTGGGGTTTTGGGCTCGTTTGATTAAAAACCTCTTACTGTAAATTAATTTCATTGTTTCTGAATGAGTCGATGTAATCTAGAGGCACATGTGCACAGCATTTACACAACACAAAAGGCCTTTTTAATTGGACTAACACACACTCAAATGAAACTACAGAAGCGAAAACATCACATATCCAAACCTCTTTATGTCCTGATTACACCATCACGTTTTTAAATGTCAAAGACTCCTCTAATATAAATATATTTTAAATATTGATTCTGGTTGAACTGGATGCTCCTCACAAATCACAGCACACACACATAAAGTGATGCACACAGACACACGCACACACACACACTCACGGCGCCTTATAACCACAAGTCGTCTCAGTGGAAGGGGGCCAACTCGATGCTCGTCGCAAAGTGTCAGGGGAGCAGGTGTTAACGCCTCTTAGGAGGAGTAAGAGGTTGAGATGCAGGCCGCAGCTACCCTTCATCCATCAACCTCCTACCCCTGGTGGTTCTTTCACTTAGTTCCTTTTCAGCTTTACTCCTGCCCACTCTCATCTCCCATCATCCACGATCCATCATTGTGTTTTTTTTATTCTCCTGCTGCGTCAATGGTTCCGTCTTTAAATCCCTAAGTCCTTCACTCAGCCGGATCTTTTCCGTGTTTCTCCCAAAAAGCACACATAGCTGATGGTGTCTCCCAATATCAGCAACATTAAGACCTCTGAATGCATACACAAGCCGTGATATACCTAATACTTATGAACACCTGGAAACATTTAATCCGTTCTTTTATTTACAGCACCCTGCAGGGAATGCTTTGTGCACACGTCACGATTTACAATCCCGCTTGATTTGTTAAGATCACAAAGCTGCTGCTCTGCATCAACACATCAGAAACGCTTCTCCAATGAACAGACTGTCTCTTTAAGAAAAAAACAAAAACTGATTTCACTGTGCAATACATCAAAATCTCACATTTCTATCCACATTGAACACAATGCTTCCACATCCACATGTATTACAATCTTCAGAATGACGCAAGTCTCGGCAGGGACCAAAGCCGCTCCTTCCAGCGCAATTCAAGTGAACGCCTTTGACAATTGATGTGTCCATGCACTGCAGGGTATCTGATGGGGATATTTGTGAATAAAGGGTCCAAAGGGCGGTGCGAGTCATCAGTCAATCCACAAAAATGCAGCGGGCCTCAGAATGAAATATCCCACAGCTCTGCCATCAATTAACAAGCCTCAATTCTTCATCTCGAGGTTCCAAACTTACATCGATTGTAACGTCCGGTGCCAAAAAAGCAGCACACATAACTGTACAAGATATGTCACAATGAAGTTGAACCACTTGCGATAATAACACGACTGAATGCTTGTAACAATGTGAGTTTATTTGAGGAGCAATACTGTTCTAACAGAAGTCCAAGCCCTGTTCAGAAGAAAAGTGTGTTTTAAAGTATCATCTTCTTTTTGAAGTCTTTGCATACCACAGCGTGTTGTTTTTCATCTTGCTGCTCCTGTGCAACTCCTGTTCGCTGTTCCCGAACATGACCAGCGTGAATCTGTGGCCTTTTTCTTCACCAAATGCACCGCGCTCGAGCCGTAGACGCCTTTACATCCATCGTTATTGTGCCGTCTCCCTCAGCAGCTGAGGATCTTGATGAAGGCCCGTCTGAACTCAACGTTGAAGGTGGTGTAGATTACAGGGTTGAGGGCGCTGTTGACATAACCCAGCCAGGTGAAAGCACTGTAAAGCCCCGGAGGCACGTAGCACGTCCCGCAGTGGGTGTTCAGAACGTGAGTCACAAAGAAAGGCAGCCAGCAGATGAGAAACACCCCTGGAGCGCCCGGAGAGAGGGCAGAGCGGACGAAAAGACACAAGAGCAACAATGGTAAGAAACAGTGTTTCTATCTGCTGAGACGTAAGCTGCAAATGTTAATACTTGATAATACTACATGTAGTCGTTAGCTAATTACGGTTATTATGTGGGGTTACAGGGGGATATTTACTGCTCATATATTTGAGTACCAACTGCATTCATTAGCGTGCCCAGCTAACTCGCTTACAAACAACAGCAGCAGGAGGTCCTTTTTCAAGGCTCAACGTTAGCTGATAATGAATCGTAATTATCAGTCATTAACTAATTACTAACTACTTTGCTAAGTGGTTTTGCTTGAAAAATCAACAGAACACAGCTATTGAACAAATCTTATGAACTTCATCTTTTCAAATCAACTCATGGTGTTAGTTGGGTGGCACTAGAATGAAAATTCTGTGTTTGGTTTTTACCTTCATGTCAAATCAACGGCTTACAAAACAGAAAAATGACAGTGATTTGAGTAGAAGTAAATTATAACACAATTAACCTTTGCTTTGTGTTGAAAATATAGGCAAGTGTTCAAGTCACTTAGTATGCTGAGCAGCAGCAAACAGGGTATTTATTATGAACAAACGGCTATTAATGCTGCAGCTCACTTGAAACACCAAATTCAAGCTCTATAATTGGGGTCACATCACGTGTTCAGTTGGCTTTAAAGCAGATGGCAAGTGGGCGGAAGAAGAAATCAGTTTCCGAATGTGTGCAAAAAGGTTTTCACTGACGCCGGTGTAAAATAATGAGACACATCTAATTTGTCGGCGAGATCAGTGCCAAGCCAGAGCCAACTTGACCAGACTTTGCAGCAACCTTGCCGGTAATTGGAGCGCGTGTAAGCTGTGTCACGAGCTACAGCGTGTGTGTGTGTGTGTGGACGCGCTCCGCAATCCCGGGAAAACAGCCGGACACTTCTGACATTTGAACTCAACGTGCAGCCGGCGCATTCGGTAAGGAGACACGCCGGTGCAGTCGTCGCCAGGTGAGAGAGGCACAACAGGTAAACCGGGTGGCAAATTGGCTGCCTTAGGCTGCCTTTCCGTGACATTCGCATTTTCATTTCAGCCAGTGAAGACAGTTTCCACTCACCAAGCACAATGGCGAGCATCTGGGTGGCCTTTTTCTCCCTGGCGTGCATGCTGCGGAACCGCTGATTGTTGATGGAACGGGCCATCGACTGCAGCGACGTGTGCGTCCGCCCATTCGACAGATCCTTCACCTCGCAGTTCATCCTGACCGAGGGCCGCTCGCTCTGGTTGCCCTCCTCCAGCTCCTCCTCCGCTCCCCGCTGCTCCTCGTGATCCAGCTCGGTGCGGCCGCAGGAGGCGTGGGTGATGCTGCAGCAGTCCTGCGTGTCCACTTGGAGCCGCGCGGAGGCGTCCACCGGTCCCGTCTTTGGCCTTTTGCGCCACAGGCAGCCGGACAGGAGGTTTGGCTTGGAGTGACCTGAAGGCTCTACGCTCTGCTGTTGGGGAATACACGATGGCAGACATGTTTAATTGCCTTAATAGTTTTTATTGTCATTGAAGCTGCTCTTGTTATTATATTCCGACTATGGACATCGCGTGAGACGCAGAAGAACAAGAACCAGCTTTGGAATTACCACCCAACTCTACGGAGGTGTTAACTGTTGTTTTAGGGTTTCTGGCCCGCAGCTTTAACGTGTTGGTTCATTCACAATCACAGGCAAGACATTCCAGTAAAAAAAGCTCTGATAATCCTACAGTATTGTATGCTAACCTCCAAGCGCAAAATGACAGACAGTAATTTGGTGAATACTCTAGATCAGTGGTTCTCAACTGGTCTGGCTCCGGGACCCACCATCACCCCTTAATCACAAGCCGCGACCCAAATCGAGGAACATTCTCAACTTCTCAGTTGGGTGTATTGTGGGACATCTGTCGAGGTATCAAGAAGCACAAGCTTTGGCCAATGTCGTTAGCTAACAAGTGTATTTAATTCTTAGTGTTTTGTATCAGCAAATATTTCCTCCAATTTTTTGTCTTTGGAATGATTAGAAGACACTTTGGGTATTGTGTAATGTGCATTTCCACTACAGCCCGCAACGTGCCATTTCCTCTCCTCCACTCATTTCATCATGAATGACAGATCATTGCTCGCGCCGCCTCTCAGCGGTCTGTGGGGCGTGCAGGTGCTGCAGTGCGTCATCCACAGACTCCGCTCGGCCGACCAGGTGACGGACGCCAACAAGCTCCACAATCACAACTCCTCAGCTGCTCCTCGGGCCCCGAGCCGCGGTCACACGGCAGAACGCAGGAGTGTGCAGACGCAGATGCACATGAATAAACGCCGCTAAAAACAGAAACACCTTGCGCGCCAACCGTGTCACAATACGCCAACACAGTCAATAATGGAGTTAGTCAGGCGCGAGGCCGCGCGGCATTGTGCGGAACTAGAGCACTGGAGGAAAAAAAAATAAAAAAATCGATTCTATTGTGTCGAGTCTCTGGCCTGAAATAGAACCTACCACTTCAATCCTTATAGGTGACAAGTCTTGCTTTTCCTTGGGAGTCGCTTCTTGCAGACAGGTCTCCTAAAGCAAGAGAATAGCTTTCAGAGAAATACTCAGACCGCCTCGTCGCATTCAAACGCCGCAATCAATCTACACACAGATGGATTTTGCCATTCACTTCAGTATTGATTCATTCAATGCATCTCGGAGGGTTTCTTTTGTCAGACCTCCAAGAAATCCGAGTGAATGTCTCTGAGGGACAAATTAGGATTCACGTCTGTTGTGTTCTGTCGCGTCGCGGCTCAATTAAAGCTCACAGCAGAAATAAAGATATTTCACTTGTTTTTCTTACCAATACGCCAGAGTATTTCAAAACACACTTCTGTTATAACTCTCTCAGTTTGATCTCCTGCAGGGCTTGGATCTCACCCATGGATGAGATCACAAACCGAGGCTTAACCACAACCAATTATACCTAAACTGCTGTTACAGTAGACGACTTGACTGTGAATTAGTGTGCAAAGATGGAGGGAATGGAGTGGAACCTCACAACAAGCAAATGCTGGCCGTGTTACACCATGTTATTATAATGTTGTTTTATACACCAGATTTTAGAAATAGAGTACATGCACAAAACATGAGCCGGTGTCTCCATTCTAGAGATAAAGCCATTATTTGTATGATATTTAACTGGGACAAGTTCTAGAGTGATGGATGTGAGACCTCACAGCTGCTAGAGAACAAAAGTTAAAGTTGCTTCTCAAAATAAACATGAATTACTTGATATTTCATTGACAGTTATCTGTTTCAAACTATAATCCATGTTTATTTTTTCCGTTTAACTGATGTCATTTTTTTTCTTATGTCAGCTGCTCATGAACCGAACATTTTTTTTAATTTCATCTTTGACCTCGGCTCAGCTGAGAGGCCAATTTACATTTACTCTGAACATTTTAACTTAAAGTTTCTTGGACTGAAGCGTTTTATTTTACTCTAATGA
Organism: Pungitius pungitius; assembly: GCF_949316345.1. Lineage (NCBI taxonomy): Eukaryota > Metazoa > Chordata > Actinopteri > Perciformes > Gasterosteidae > Pungitius > Pungitius pungitius. Next base: position 5,794,762 of record NC_084918.1, on the reverse strand, counting down.
GGCTTAGGGGGAGGTTTTATTAATGAGGTCCGTCAGAATAGGTCCAAGATAAAGGAAAATTGCAGTTTATGAGTCATTAGGAGTATAAAGAAAATTAACATAAATGTGGAACAGAGACTGTTTCTACATGACAAATATAAGGCTTCGGTTGGGAAAAGAAATCAGCTTATTAGGAGTTGAAATCGCATAGTAATATTATTGTGAGCATTACAATCAATTTACATAATTGGATCTAAAAAGTTATGTAATGGTGGTTAATGCAACATATCTTAATAATTCAGACCCCACTTTCTAATAAGAAAGCTTTTCTAAAGGTCTAAGATGTAACTCAGGCTTGCATTAGTGGGTTAATAAATAAGTTGCTGACAGTGGAAATGCGGTAATGGTCTCACCACAGACGGAGGAGTCGAGTCCGGCTGCACCTTCCTGCTGGCCTGGCCGAAGATGATCCTCTTTCGCCTCATCCTGAGGAAGACGTAGATGCGGATGTAGACCAGCAGGGTGACAATAAACGGCAGGTAGAAGGACACCACAGAGGAGTAGATCACAAAGTTGGGGTTGGAGATGGAGCACACCAGGGGGTCATCTGAGTCACAAAAAAACAACAAAAAATCATAACGCAAAACACAGAATCTCACAGGAGGTGATTTATAGCAAACTTCTGTCCTTAAAATAACCTTTGAGACACTTTCATATTCTCTACACATGATAAATCAGAATGGGGGTGAGGTGAAGCTGTGATTGGTTAAAAAGAAATTTGCGCCATTTATTGGGGAAAAGGGCTTAATTTAAATAATTATAGGGTATGGATGCATTTTTCAATAAAAGTTCCAAAGTTATCCATCGAGATCTGTAAAGTGAAATATAAAAAGACGTTGGGCAGAGCTGTGAAACGCACGTTGCACGTTGGCATGAACAAACTTGAGTGATTTGCTCTCGCTGGATCGATATCGTAGTTTAACACACAGAGCGACGGAGACGAGCCCAGACGGATTTCTAGCCACATTCCAACTCCCTTTAGTTCCTTTCCATTGTATTTTGCAAGGCATAGATTTTGTCTGGGTGAGATGTTCTTGTTCATTCCTTTTCTTTTAAAGGGCGGGCGAGGACCCTTTGACCTCACGTGAACCCACCGGCCCCTCCTTTCCATTGATAGGTGCATGGCGGCATGCGGATTGAAAAAAGTCAGAATCCTGCAATCAGCAGCTATTATCTTGCCTTGATTGTAATTGAACTAATCCAAATGTGTGGATCGTTGTTAGCGGCTTTACACCGTGTCTGACTAATGCTGTTGATTGTGTGCAGTCACGTGTCTGTGATGCCGAAAATCACAATTCAAATGTGTCTCGCATTTCTCAGTCATTTTATCGTTTGGTGGTCTATCCACCAATTTCATTTCATTTATTTGGAGCATTAATAATCCCCCAAAACAGCTTTCCGAATGATCAATTTCTCCTCAAACAGTAACTTCACTCAACCAGAATCCATTGCTGTGGACTTTATGGTCCCCACAACGTGCCCCTCCACCTACAGGACTTTGTCGACACTGAGGGTGCATTGAGTTATTATCAAAGACCCTCCAAAAAAAATGCCTGATTAAGTTTAGGGAACAAACTGTCAAAATCCAAGCCGCATATGCCACTTCTTACATCTCTCTCTCCCTCTCTGTTCGCGTCTAGGCTCAAGATAATAGGGTGTCAATATTTCATATCCCAACTGTGGTGGACTTACAACTGTAATTCAATTTGCTTGGTAAAAACCATTATCTTCATTGTCTAAAAACAGAAATCTCCTTTTTGCTTCTGCTATAATATGATTTTTGCACGCTTCAAAAATGGACTCAAAAGACGAATTTGACTTTCAAAACTAGATTCTGTGATAGTTTTGAAGCTTAATTTTCACTCAGATGTTAGTGATGCTTTATCAGACGCTCAATTGCACATTTTCCCTATTTCAAGCCAAATTTCCAGTGGCTTTAATCTGGATTGAACTAAAACTGCCCCCCTCATCTTCTCCTGATAACGGCCTGCACGATAAGACATGGATGGTCTCAGGTCTCGGATCCCGAGTGGTTATTTTCTCATGTTTTACAAAGCTCAAGACAGAGACACATAAAACAATGTACGACATTTTCTCACGCCGGGAAGTACAGGCCAGGAGTAAATTGAATCTGACTAAATTGAGAGAACGCATCTCAGAAATCAGATTTTGGATTGCATTTCACGTCCCGCCACTGACCCTAAAAAGCAAGCACACTGACGTTTGACCCCGAAATTCCTATTAACATAATGCCTTGAACTCTGTGTCAGATCCAGCATGAAATTGATTGTTCGCTACGATGAACCGCGGGAAAGACGGAGCGGTGATGTCGTCGATGTGACCTGTGGTGTTGAAACCGAACAGCAGCGGGCAGGAGACAGTGAAGGCCAGGACCCACACGGTGGCAATCATCATAAAGACTCTCTTCTTGGAGCGATGGGTGGTGCTGTAAAAGAGGGGCATCACCACTGCAGTGTACCTGCAGACACACACACACACACACACTGTTGTCTGTCTGCTTTGAAAAGGTGTGCCTACGGAGAATAGTTGGTGACATTTTAATGAAAACAAAATCGCTGATATGGAAGAGTAAATGGGACTAATTAGAGTGAGTAAAAGAGCGCCCTTGGAATGAACTGGAAAAAAAGCACCGCTGAGAGAACACACACGTGATGTAAAATATAAAGACCAACAAAGGAGGAGCAAAATAGGCATTTTAATTTAAAAACAAGCAATAAACCAAGTGGAGCTTTGATTTAAGTGTTAATAACACTGTACGCTAACAGTACATAAGGCTCAGATGAGGCAGATGTAATGTTACGTGGATCTAATGTTATGTTAACCACATAACTACCACGTTTGTTTAATCTCAGGCTAATTGTTACTTCTCTGGGCAAAACCAGAGCACAGCAGTTAAAGATCAAGTCGGGTTGAATGAGAGCGGACATAAAAAAAAAAAATGCAGTGAAAAATGCAGTCCATGATTTATTGATCTATTGCTACTTTAAGTTACACTTTTATGTGCAGATAAAACCAAGGCTCTTCTGTTCTGAGATGCCATTCAAAAACCAGACCTACGCTGTGCTTGGAAACACTTCACCTTGAAGTCTGACGCAAGAACGTCTTCGCTGGTATTTTTTTTTGCTGCCTCCGAATAGTCGGGTCACTTCGTTCTTTCAACGGGCCGAATATCTCCCAAACTATCACAAAGGAGATTGCTTATGAACTCATGAATAATCAACGCAGCCGCAGGAGGTGATGCTGGTGTGTTGCACACTATCAATGACACCCAAGGCCTCTGGTGCTTCCTTTATTCATCACCTCAGTGATGTGTGTCACACTGTAGCGATGATGTCAACTCGTCTTATAATCAATCACAAAGATCCTCGGGCGCCAAAGAACTTCTTCCCTCAGAAACATTTTATGGATTTAAAAAAAAAAAAAAGTAAGCATGTGCAATTTAGAAAAGGGGGTTTGGTGCGTTTTATTGTGCCTGATTAAGCATCTGCTTTGTTAAGGGCCATGGTATTGAGAGGTAGTCCTGGCTGCAGAGTTGTGAGTGTGTGTGTGTGTGTTTGTTTGTGTGTTGACTCATTTGTTGTCATTTAACCTTTGAACCAACTGGGGGCAGCAGAAACAAGTGTGATCCATGCTTTTTACAGTGAGTTGGTACGGTTAAGTTAAGAGCAAAACGCTGCCTGTTTACACATGAATCCGAACAAGTAATCATCCACATGGAGACGCGTTTCTGACGTCTCTTTTGGTCTCCACAAAATCTGCTGCTGCTAAATGTTCCACTTGTTCCCCAGATAGACTCTCACTTTGTCTCTCTGACGTTTGTTACGGAGCAGGTTTTTTTCATGTCAGTTTTTGGAGCTATTTCCCTAAAAACAGCTGCCGCCTGCTGCTGAAAGCTAAACTAGCGAGAATGAGGAGAGTGAAAGAAAACAGTAAGGCTTAAATGAGCTGACACTGACTTTAAAGCCTCTCTTTAAAGAGGCGTCTGTAAAGTGAACCTAGATTTTGACACTCAACAAGGCGTCATTTGATAACGATAACACAAGACAAACTTGTTTTCTTTGTAGGCAAGAGGTGAAAATGTCTGTGCGAATTTAAAATAATTTTTAAATTAAATGACCAAGAAGTAGGAGACTCATGTTGACCTTGGACTTTGGGGTCCACTGGGAGCTGTCCCTTAGCCACAAGAATCACAAGTATGTTATGAAAGTGCTCATCAGAAGCTTTTACTGATTAAATGTGTGAATACCTCCTAAAATAAGCTCAAGTCCTTGTGTGGTTCCGATTTTATTCTGAGGTTGAACTCTCGATGCCTTCGGGTGGGAGGTTCAAAGACTGTGGAACGCGATTAAATATTAACTGTGACACCAAAAGAAAAGTAAGCAAATAAATAATTGAAATACAAAAGTGTATTTTTACTGTAAAGGCCCAAACGGATGCAGTCCCTCCTCCGCTAATGAGTATGAACCTGCAACATCAAATAAAATAACAAGTTCCTCATTTCTGTCTCCTCCGAACCGTTTCTCATTCTGTGACACACGCACAAACGCACACCGACTCACATTTATCAAGAGGACATGAGCAAGAGTGGGAAGTACATGCTCTCTGCACGGATTTTTTTAGTATCTGTCAGGTGAGGTTAAGAAAAGAACCTGCAAATATGTAAAATTGACATTTACACTGGAAGTGTCACAGCCATTTTCTGTAGTCATGCACTGTATAAGTGGAACAAGAAGGTAACCACACACACACACACACACACACACACACTGCACTCACCTGTCAATGCTGATAGCACACAGGTTGAGGATACTGGCGGTGCACATCATCACGTCTAGCGTGACAAAGACGTTACAGTAGAGCCGGCTGAAAAGCCAGGCACCGCCGACCACCTGCACAGGACAGACAGGCAGATTATCAACGCACACCTTTCTCTCCCCCTTCGCCACCGTGAAGCGTGGCGCTCCGATCTCGCACATGTGACAGAAGGGCAAGCGAGGAGGAGGGGACACGCACACATGACGATCGTTTGGCCTACGTTTAAAATAATTAAGAATAACCAGAGGCCAAAACTACCACCGTGTTCACCTTGATGTATTCAACTTAAGCATTCATGCTAATGTGGGTATCAATTAGGCTAATTTATGCACTAGTTAAATATGTTTACATCTGTTGCTCTCACAAAGTACATGACGCAAAGGGCAAATGAGACAATGTTCTGTGATGATGCGTAATGATGGATAGCGTTCAAGGGAATTCGGGGTCAATGTCACCAAAGGACATCGACCCCGAATTCTGTACCGATAAGACCCCAAACCAAGACCCCCCCCACACCCTCCCCCATCCCTCCTCCTCTCAGCAGTGAGACCGACAGGCTTTCACTGAGGCGCCATGAGGCCTGGTAATAACTGTCCGACAAAGATAAATGGTTTCGAGCAGCAGTGGCTGAGTGCTGAGCCAGAGAATATACGCCCACCTACAAAGAGAGGTGGCAGGCACACATGAGACTAAGTACAGGAACACACACACACACATTCAACAAGATGTAAATAGACAGCAATTTCTCCCTCAGAGAGTCCGCGGTTGTCACACATACACAGAGACAAACACAGTAGGGTGGAAACAGTCCCTGCTAACATTCATTCCCAGACTTCACATGCCCAATGTTAGCACAATGTTTATCAGACCGGGAAGGTTTTGCCAAATATGCACTTGAAGTGAAGGAAGGGAAGTGCAGCAACAGTTATTTTTTTAAGAGACAGTACAAAAAATGTGTACTCAATGCAATCATATGGATCAACACTTTTTTACTGCATCGCAGTATCCACAGGAGCTACTCAAGGCTGCAAAAACTGTGCAAAGTACTTATTTTGACTTAATCCCCCTCACACAGAAAAAGACTGAGGTACACATATTGAACAGTGTGTGCAATGGGCAAATGATGGCGACTCAGTGGGGCTCCCAGACACTTTGTATCGATTGTGCTTGAAATGACTGTATGTGATCTATACTTTCACAACAGTCAAGTCTGATGAATGTCTCAGTAAAAAGATAAAATCAGAAGATGGAGTATCTGTGGTAAAAAAAAAAAAAGAAATATTGTAAATCACAGAAAACTACTCCTTTGAACATTTTTGTGAAACCGGTGCATAAGATGAAGTGTTTTCAGGAGTCGGAGGAACAAAATAAATCCAAAGTAAAACGCCAGCGCATAAAAATCCCTAAATCCTGTGTTCTGTCAAATACATACACTCTGTTTCATCAAACCGCCTCTAATAAAAGCTCGGCCTGAGCGAGGGGAGTAAGCGGCGCGCCATAGACAGAGCTGCTCCCGTAGTCGGCCCTGGCAGCGGGCAAGATGAACTGTGCAAAGTGAGCGCTCAGTCATTGCTGCCAATGCAAACGCTTCCCTCAGGTACGAGCCACACATCGACTCCAGGGACGCGACGGCTTGCTCAAGGGCACGTGACCGGTACCCGCCGGAGGCGCGAGGGGGGAGATATTCCCGCGCGCCTCCTGCAGAAGCCACAACAGGCTAAACCCTTTCATCCTTGTGATTGGAGGCGGCGGCAGTGCTCAGCCACGCAGTCGGAAGTCTCTTTTCCAAGATCTCACTGACCTTTACATTTCTGCTAAATGAATGGATATTGTGCCTTTGTCATAGTATCTTTCAATGACTCGTTCCTTAAGGGATTGTCTCCCCTTTGAATCTGAAATGTAGCACATGCTCGAACAGCATGACTGCCTGCGAGGAAGTTCAACTCATGACTGGATCTACCAAGGTTCCTGGCGACCTCAGACGACCTTTTCATTTAATCCTGTTTAATATATCAGCTTCTTCCCGCTGAGTGTGTATATTTTTTTATGGTTGACCTGCCGTTGAATCTTCTGCACGCTGTGAGGAACGGTGCGTTCTGCTGACAGTGAGCAAACTTTAACAAGCCGCTTCCCTGCTGCCCAAACATAACTGGACTTCAACCGGAATGATTTTTCTACTTCAAGTTGAGCTTCAGACGCGCACTTCTACACAAACAGGAGACAGACGCAGTGCATTTTCAGTGCTCAGAGTATTACTTTGATGAAATGTGGGGGCGTCTGAGAGTCATCACTAATAGGTAATATGTGAAAAAATAACATCAAAACCCAAATCAATTTAAATCAGGGGTTTTGATGACAATTAAATCCCCAGTGTGTGTGTGTGTGTGTGTGTGTGTGTGTGCGTTACAGTCGTATCAGGATCCATGCCCACTCCTATACTTATCCTTTATGAAAAGACTATGTTGTGATTGGATGGTACGTTCTAAAAGGTAATTGTGTTTGACACAAATGATGTACAATCCTGCGAAGGCCAATTCAAAATAATTGGAATTTCAAAAAGTGTTTGCAAGCAAGGACAGAAGACTAAATAATTTCCTGTAAGGTGACTCATGAATAAGCTTTTTATTTTATCAACCATCCAAAAGTAATAGTGTCTATAGTATAGTATAATAAGAACAAATTGATAGTAGTTAAAAGGGATGAATAAATTGCTTCTTGTCAATTCACCTTGAAGAAAACAGATGTTGAAACAATATCAACCGTTGAGGTGTTATAGAACATCTGTTTAGAAATGACCCGAAAAACACACGTGACGTACGTCGGACAATAAAAAGGCCTCGGACCCACGGCGCACCCTGACCTCCTCACCTCCAGGTACACGGCCCAGGGCATGACCAGCGAGGCCACCAGCAGGTCGGCCACGGCCAGGCTGACCACCAGGTAGTTGGTGGTGGTCTGCAGGGAGCGCTCCCTCATCACGGCCAGACACACTAGCACGTTTCCAAACACGATGGCCACGATGAGCAGCGAGTACAGCATGGCGTAGTAGTTCCGCTCGTCCGGCCCCGACGCCTCAGAGGTGCCGTTCCTCTCCCAGTCCCACCGGAGGCCATCCGACTCGTTCCAGGCCCCCGCGGCGCTGCTAAACGTCGCCATGGAGACGTCCCGGTGACATGGGGGGTGAGACGTTTGACAGGCCTTGACCGGGGGCGAAGAGCACAGTTTTTACCATTCACACAGATGTTGGAGTCACACGTGCACACACACACACACACACACGGACGCACAGACTGAACATTTCTCACATCTTATTCGATTAGAGTGTAGCATATTTGTCATCAGGGGATGGAGGCCTCATCATTTCAGGTAGGAGGCCTGCTGGGACACATCACTTGGCTTTGAGCAAGTCAGATAAACTGATGAATAAAACAGTTGAAAACAGTCCCGGCTGTAGTGTTCCCTGAATGAGAAATGAGGCACATATTGATGCGCCCTCGAACCTCATGGCTCAGACGATCAACTCCGCACAGCTCCCGATGACAGCAAACTTCATCCACGAGGCATTTATGATCGTTCCCGTCGGCCTCTATTCCCTTCCTTCCTGTAAATGGCTTTTAATGCGAGTCCAAAGCAGACATGGTAACTTTGACGAGGCGCTGTGCCTCTGAGCGCTGTTAGCTCATCAGTGATGGGTACTAAGTCCGTGCCGGACCTGGGCTCGGCCCCTCACACTGTGACCTCCCCTCTCACTTATTCCCAATCCTCCCCCTCTGTGCTGAATCCAGATAACGGCTCACACCTGTGTCTACATGTTAACCGAGCTGATCCATCTCACTCAGATCCCTCCCCTCCTCTCCTCTCCTCTCTCTCTCTCTCTCTCGCTCTCTCTGTGTGACAAAAAAAAAGAAAGGGACAAAGACGCAGAGACACTCGGATCCTTTTTGGACCTGGCTCAAACCCATGAGGCTTTTATGGATTTTCTCCAGGCCTTTAATTCCACTCAGTGCCTCAATGGCTGCAGTATCAAATGATTGTCCACACAAGAATCTAAAGATGCACAATCACCTTGGTGTAAAATGGGAGCAAGTTTATCACATAATCAGGCTTTGCACGAGGAATGCAACCAAAACATTACTAAAAGCATACATTTTATAATTCAAGGCTGCGTAGTCAGAATTGAGTCATTATAAATTGACATTTAGTAATTGAAACACATTTCACTGGCTTGTTTCTCTTTTTAATCAAATAAAAATGTGCAGAACTCCTGTGTGTGTGTGTGTGTGTGGGGGGGGGGGGGTAATTTGGCGGTCATTGGACATTTAATGCACTTGCCCACATACACATTGCAGTCTGTTCGGAAGCCACTATGGCTGTAATAGAGGGAGGTTTTTTGTATTTAGTTCCATTAACCGAAATGTCCAAAGATAACTTAGATCAGAGCAATATTCACATGATATCAGATCAATTAAGACAACATTTTCTTCCAAATTCAAACAAGATGCCATGGAAACTTGATTAACCCCAAGTCTAAAAATGTCATTAATTAAGTGATAGTGCATCTTATCGGGCTCTTCATCCCGCGACAGATTGGGGTCGAAATACATCGCAGCAACACATTAAATGAGATCGCCATATGCTCACCTATCAGAGCGCACGCAAACAAGTATCAAATATGTGCAGCCGATCAAATGAGATCTCCCTTTAATAGATGGAATATAAGAAGAATAACATACGAATGAAATGTGAGGCTGTAAAGCAGAAATTTAAAAAAACTTAAAAAGGGGTGTTGAATGTTATTTTGTTGTTATTTGAACAAGCCGATTGACTTAAAATACAGATTTAAAATACCTGTTACTGTGTCCCAGTGAAGAATTCATCAGATGCCATCGAGGAAAAGCATCCCTCGTGCAGGTTTAAAAGTTATCCGGTCATCGCGCGCAGCACTGCGACGCGGGCAGGCGGGGAAATGATGGGGGGGGGGGGAGGGCGCGCGGTGTCATCGCGCACGGGAGGATGCGAGCGTGGGCACCTCACGGAAGAAGCGCTCGCGCTCACTACTTTCCCCACGACGCCCTGTGGCTGAGTGCCCGTTTGTCAGCCCGCGTCGGGACGGCGTGGATTCGTGCAGCCACACGGGAGTACGCGCACGTCCACGTGGCGCAGACGTCAGGTGTCTCCAAATCTGTCCGTCCGGTGATGCGGTGGCAAAAGGAAGGTTGACCGATTATTACAATCCCTGCAAACACGTGTTTCAATGTCAGAATGAAACGATTGGGAATTTGGTTTGAGGTAAAAAAAAAAAAAAGTCAACAAATGATCATAAAGCCGCTTGAATTGTGCTTCAGCCCCGTTGGCTTCATGAATGACCCTGAACCCGCAGTCTGGGTCGTGTTTAGCCGGAAGTGAAGTTCACACAAAAATAGCCTAACGTTAACTTCATAAATCCAGGGCAAGAATTGGGTCAGCCTGGGTTTAGAGCTGAAAAATAAATGTATCGACTGACACTTTGGGCTCTCTGCCCCCTAACAAGAAAGAAAACACATGTATCTCACAGTAGCAGCGATTGTGCGTTTCAAAGAAAACAACTTGTTACATGTCATTTTGAGTAAGCCCTGCAGCATTGCACGGCAAAGTTTTCCTTAATGAACCAGTTCCACCAGGCAATGAGTTCAATGTTGATGGAAAACCCCTAACATGTTCAACAGACTCTTCTGTGGCACTTGGGTCATATTGAATACATTAATCTGTCTTCCAGATGTTTCCAGATGTTTCCATATTTAAGGAAGGACAGCAGTCACTGCAGACATTGCTTCCTATAGAAAGTAGAAGTCGGTTAATGATCTGACGCTGACAGCTAACAAACTTTGTGTTTTAACTAAGCTAAAGTATCCAAATGTCCTTGGAAATGGGAGCCATTCTTCTTCTACGTCAGCACGCTGGTGAATATCTCCTGTGCACTGCAGAGCTGCAGAGAATTCTAATATCCATCCTGTCAAAACTCATGGTGTGGGATCCAGAGTGCTTTTGCATCCCATGTATGTGTCCATCACACAGTATTAAGGAAATCAGTCCTTGTCCCTCCCACATGAATGGCAGCCAACGGAAACGTGTAGGAGGTGAAGTGGGATCTGCTTTCCCCTTGAATGAAGCCTCTGAAAGGGGTCTTTGTGCCATTGGGGCCCCCGACAGCTGCTCACAGGGTCCATATCTGTTTGGACCAATAACTGCGTGAAGGTCAGGCCTGACACATTTGGAGGTGGTTGAAATGTTGCTGCCATCTTCTGGTCGAGGGATGGAAGTGCTTTTACCCCACATTCAACCTGCAGCTGTTCTTGCAGGTTGAGTCGCCATGTGTGAGTATATTTAGTCACTTCTCCACGGTGAAAGAGTAAAGTCAAAACACTGTGTGCCGATATTTTTCGCTATATGTTTAGGTTCGTCTGGTATCAGGCAGCAAATAACACACGTCAGCTGTTTGGAGGTATTTTTAGTTAGCTGCAACAACAGGTTCTACAGGCATGTTGTTTTTTTACATGTTTATCTTATTCCATGCAATTGTATTGTTTTGCACTTATTTTGAGCAACTTTTTCATGCATTTAAGAAAGGTTACCAATTTTGTGAACACTTTCACAATAACATTTTATTCCTGCCAATTTTATTTTTTTAATTTATTCAACAGTTACATTTTGCAATAACAGTAAGCAATATTCACATAAGGCGGATGGAATGACCTCAGTCTCTTCCACACGCAAAGAATAAAGCTTGTTAATGCATGGGGGTATATGATCATATACACAAATGTATACAAAGACATGTAGACATTTGTAAGAGATTTATTAAACACCAAGCACTCAATCCCATAATAAAACGTTTAGAAAACATGATTCAAAACCTTAAAGTGTTGAATCAGCCGTTAAAAATGTAACAAGTTAAAGCTCAAAAGTAGTAGTGACCCATAAAGTAGCAGCTATCATAAATAAAATGTGTAACTTCAAGAGTAACAGGCAGTAGGAGGTATTTCTCATTTAAATCCTGGAGGCTGCATTTTGGAGTTGGGCTCAGGTTCATTGTCCTTCTCGCTGTGCCCACTCAGTGAACCCTCCTTGGAAATGTCTCGCCCTAAGAAAAGAAGAAAGAAGCATAATAGAAGAGCTTAGTCTCCTTTCATTGTCGTTTCTTTACTCAAATTCATCCAGAGTTGAACAAACCAAAACCAAGTTGTGGTCTGGCACAGCACTAGGACTGATTAATAATGAAATAACACCATTTATGCAATAGTGGTGCACACAGTAGCTCCGCTACAGCACATCCACATCGTCTAACAGGACTGAAAATCAAAGACTCCATCAGGGTAGTCACTTTTATCGATTTGCTACCTTTGACCTTTAATTAAAGTCATGTGTGGATTGGACCTCTGCGTGTCTCATGTGTGCAGCCAGAGGAATCTGCCGGTATCTACCTGTGGAATCCCAGCTTTAGGGCGATATCCAGCGCTTTGGAGCTCCTGCCGCCAGTTTTGCAATGAAACACGATGTTGTCGTCGTCTTTCCCAGGAGCCTTCACGTGAAATGTCTGCTGAAAGTCTTCGGGGGACAGCTTCAGAGACTCCTCCAGGGTTCCCACTTGAGTCCAAACACAAACATGAAGGTGGAAACACATAGAAAAACACTCTTTATGATCCATCTTGCGCAGCGTTTCTGCATACGTGGGACGTTGACAGCGTTTGGAATGCGTCCGGCCAGATGTTCGTCAGGGTTTCTCACATCAAACAGCTGGATGTCTCCGTTGGACAGCATAGTCTTCAGCTGGGGGTACGTGACCACTGAACCTGAGGGAGGGGGTGACAGCATAAGCTGGTCATTTTCTTTACTGACCATTTACACCATTGTGACCCATTTGAAACAAAATGCCAGTCAAACAAACTCAGTCTCACACAATCCCTCTAGAGACACATTGCAAACGCCACAAACAGGATTCACTACATTGTGAGCAGCATTAAGCACTGAAAGACCAGTTCAATGAGTGACGTCACCACAACAATAGAGAGGCTTTAAATTCCAACCGCAGAGATTAAGAGACACGGGCATGGTAAGCCAACTGGGACATTATAGGCATGTTATGAGGGACATTACAGGGATGTCAAGGGGGGCATTGCAGGGATGTCAAGGGGGGCGTTGCAGGGACATCAAGGTGATTAAGTGTTAGCAGGAAATGCATTTTACCGCTTTCGGATGTTTCGCCACATTTGGGAGTTGAGGTTGTAAAAGTCCGTGAAAGTGAACCGAAGGTCGGGTAAGTTCTGCCGCCAACTTCTGCCGCAGTCAAGCAGAAGCCTCTCGACAGAAGAAAGGACAACATGGCGAGGACAGGTGCGACGTGAAGGCAGGTTAACGGGGGAGTCATGAGCGACGGTCGCATTGCTTCCTACAGACGTCCTTCTTCTTCTTCTTCTTCTTCTTCTTCTTCTTCTTCTTCTTCTTCTTCTTCTTCTTCTTCTTCTTCTTCTTCTTCTTCTTCTTCTTCTTCTTCTTCTTCTTCTTCTTCTTCTTCTTCTTCTTCTTCTTCTTCTTCTTCGTCGTCGTCGTCGTCTTCTTCTTCTTCTTCTTCTTCTTCTTCTTCTTCTTCTTCTTCTTCTTCGTCGTCGTCGTCTTCTTCTTCTTCGTCGTCTTCTTCTTTGGTGATTAATAACGGCTGGGAAACCAGTTTAGAGGCGCATTACCGCCACTTAAAGGACTGCGCGCGCAGCACCAGATTCACAGGAAATTATTATCATTTGTTTTAATCCTTTTGTTCATTGATCATTAATATATTGCACTTTCCCAGATGCCTTTTCCAACAGATTACCCACAGAAAAAGCTCACGAATGCGTCGGCTTTAGTCCGCTATAAAAGCTTTGTGATCTGTGTGCAAGGATAATTGACTGAAGATTTTCACTTCTAACAAGACTTTTAGTCTTGACATATTTTGAATCCAGAGATTCCATTTTGGGGGGAAGTCTTTATTGGCGTTAGCAGGAAGCGAGTCAGCACCAAATATGAAATAGAATCATATTAAAGTGGCTGAAAATACAACTAGGGCCCATTTATTCTATTTTACACAGGTCATTTTGGCCCCTTTTGTCCTAGTAGGGTTTCACATTTGTCCCTTTTTTTTCACTCCGTGCATTACAGTAATCTGTTTTGATTTTTTGATATGTGAGCAGGATGTATTAAGAGTTGTATGCCTAGTTCCATTTGTGTGAATTGTAAAATAATACAAGAATATTGAAATACTTTTCTCGGTGGACCATTCGGTCATTCGGCATCAGCGACTTAGAACACATTTATTTGGATCAATATCTTCATTATAAATCTAGTTACTTGTTTGATCTCCAAAACAGAAAATAGAACAGAAGAAAATGCAGAGAAAAAAAACGACATACATTTTCAAAAGAAGAGCTGTAAATCTTCCAAAGACAATGATCATGAAACATCTGCTCTTACAAAACTTGTTCAGTGAAGGTGAGGTCTCTAAAGTCATGTCATAAGTTGATTATACCGAGGGTTATAATAAGCCTAATGCAGTTTACTCTTCTATTTATTTTGGTGAGCTATGTATCTGCTGCATAGATGCGTGTTAATATGAGGAAATACCAAAAAATTGAGAAAAGTGAATGGAAAAGTTTAGTTAGTTGAAGAATCATCTTAGTTCGTCATGATTTTTTTTGTGCAGACAGTCGGTATTCGCAAAATCCCATTAGTCACTTCCCAAAAAGGTTTTACAGTGCCTAGTAAGCACAAACACACACCGCGCCTCGGACTAAACCAAGTCGGAAAATAAAAAGATATTTGAAAATACATTTTTTGGAGGCTTCATTTTAAATACACTTGAGATTAAATATGATACCTTTAACCAAAATAGACATGTTATTTGCTAATTTAGTTAGTTTGTAACATCGTTTAAACGCACCCACCGCTCTCCCACCCCTGCGCTGATGGTATAACCCGCGATACAGTCATGTGACTTTGTCATTTATTTTGAGCACTCCCCGGACACAAACACCAGTGGGTCTGCAGAAACTTCAGGGTTTCCTTTCCTTTCGTCTCGTAACTCATTCCTGCCACTACACCAGTAGCCATGCCGATGTGCGGAGGGCTCGGCGAGGCATCTGAAGCCACCGAAGAAATCCAGAAGATCTGCGAAAGCGTGAGTATGAAACCTAAAAGCGTCCCCCTCGCATCTGCCCGATTTCCCACTGCGTAAACAAAGCCCGTGTTTGATTTGTGCGGTGCTGTCGTCTCGTCGGTGTGCAGGTGAAGGCCCACGCGGAGAAAGAAGCAGGGAAACCCTACGAGGTGTTCACAGCCAAGAGCTACGCGTCTCAGGTGGTGGCTGGGACCAACTACTTCATCAAGGTGAGCGTGGAGCGCGGCCTCGCCCCACGCTGTTTGCCACAGTGACCCTGGGGTCACATGACGCCGGAGAGAAGTAGCGCCCACGAACTGACAACCGGTTTTCCACACACGGATAAATTAAATGACTCATAGTTGGCACGCACGCTCGCACACGCACGCGCGCACACACACCATTCATTAGTCACACAGGCTGCGGTGGCTCGTCAAAACTTTGGCGAAAGGACCCGTTTCAACCTGTGTGAGCAGAACCTGAATCCCTTTTATCTTCATTTCTAAAGCCTTGCATTGAGCCAAAGAAGGAAGCCGCCCAGATGAATAAGATCAGATCGCGACGCTGGGCTACTTTCTAGCCCTTATTTTGTGGCAATTTCTCAGTAAAGTTAGGAAGAAAATTCACTTCGGGTATCTTCTTATGGATGAGGAGATGGGTCCGTGCCGTAAAATGCATTAAGTGCACGATGGGTGGACTAAGTGAACTTTGGTTATACGCTAATAATTCGACTGAGATAAGCAAAAATCAATTAAACATTTTGTCAAGTCATCATCCAGTTATTGCTGAAATCTTGTCTTGTGACAGAGATAACTTGGAACAGACGTTCTCATGTTATAGATTAGACTGAAAAGAGTACATTCAATATATCTAATCGTGATGTACATTGCAAAAGAGTCTGGTATAAAGTGACCTAACCTTTGTTCAAATAATCAATCTCCTGAAAGTCTTGTTGTACGTCTTCCCAGGTCCACGTGGGAGGAGATGATCACGTTCACCTCCGTGTTTGGAAAAAACTTCCATGTAATGGAGGAGAGTTGGAGTTGACTAAAATGCAGCAATCCAAGAAGCACGAGGACCCCGTTGAGTACTTCTAATCGGATCCCGAACCAAACACGGCATCCGTGTCTACGTGTGGCCTTCCTGTTATAATCCGAAATGATTCCAGCTAAACATACAAAACGATGTTTGTCCTCCGCTAACTCGTTACAACCGTATAGCGCCGTAGATCATTTTAAAGAGCATTTTAAAAATGGAACATTTTATACAACATTAAAGAGTAAATGAATCTGATTTTCTTATTTTGTGATTTTTATGTGTTGCTACTCTTCTGGTGGTATTTGGTTTGTAAACTGAAAGCTGCAGGTAAATCGAGACACAAGTCTATTCACAACTAGGTTTTTTTGCTAGATAACAGATGTGCATCATGGACAAAGTCCGTCCTGAGGAGGCATCCTGCTTTGTGTTTGAAATACAACTTAAAGCTGAATGCATTGGAGAAAAAGTGTATATTATGCTGAACAAGATATTTAAATTATATATTTTTGCTGCAATGATATTCAGTCACTAATTGACATCATCCGTTACATTTTGAAATGAATGATAATCTGAACACAGGTTAAAACGTCTCATATTTAGGGAAAGAAGTGACTTAAATTAAAGCTCTGGTCCCTTCGAATTGTCTCAAAATTATGACTATATTTTTAGTGGGGTGTTGAGATTTGCCTTAAAAACTGGAAGCGTAACTTATTTGACTTGTAGTGCTTCAGGAAAATGGCACACACACTTTCAGTAATACAAGATCTACGTGTTCTAAGGGACATCCATTTAGATTAGTAGACTATTGCTTTTTCTTAATACGTCATCGGCAAAATAAATATTCAGATTATCACTAGTCAAAATAATCAACCAACAGTGAAATACCAGTGAAGCCGTCTTTTTTTACATGATTTTGAATAGAAATCGTTTTATTTTGTGTTGGGAGCATCGTATGACCTTCCCATTTACTGTGGCTCTTATATATGCATCATGTGCTTTTAAATTATGCAGTCTGATTTAAAAAATTGTAACAAATTAATTCCAAAAGTATATAAACCGTTAACGTGAAGGTCAACACAGACTTTTAACTTCACTCTGATCAGATAATAAAAGAAACAATCTCATATCGTGATTAGAACAGTTGATATAGAATAGTTTAACATAAATTCTTTACTCCTTCATCTTTCAATTATTACACAATATTTAAGAAATTACGTAAAATGTAACTTTTTTTTCAGGTAATATTTTAATATTTACTTCTTATTTAATATCACTTATAAAAGGCCCCTTTGTTCCTTCTACAAAGTGATCAAACAAACTGTTTCAGCAGTAAAATACTAGCTATTAAAAAGCTCTGCTTTATTCTGAAACGATTTAACATTAATCTTTGAATGTGTTACACATAAAGATATATGGGTTTCGGAAGCAGCAAGTACCCTGAACTTCATTTAAAAGAAATAAAGAAAGCACTGAACAACTTTCTTGTGTTTTTTACATGAATTATTTGTTGAATAAAGAGAAATCTTCTTGGCAGAACAAATGGTTACACAAGAATGTAAGAATGTAAATACATTTATTTAGTTTTCATGAACTAAAGTTAAAACTAAACCAAAACTAAATATAAGACATATATTTTTTTGCATTGTCATATTGCGTGTGCAAATCACACAAACCAGGAAACAGTGACCTACCAGGTTTTACGTGACAGGTGAACATTCTTCTGGGAACAAAAGTCTCCTTCAAATTCAGATCAAAGATGTTTCTGTTCTTCTTTTTTAATTGTCCTTTCGTGGATTTTGGAATCTTTGTACTCCTGGTTTGCTTTGCCTTGAGATTAAAACGAGGAAACAGACACTGACCCCAGCTACTGTCTGCAGGTGTCTCAAATGAAAGAATGAAGATCAACCACATCACTTGTCTACATCTCTGTGAGGCGGTGACTCGCACGCAACGTTTGTTAAGATGAATTATCTTTTTCATTACTACCAAGAGTGTCATTGGCAAAAGTTCAGCCCAAATTAACGGGCTTACAGACTGTAAAAGCCTGTAAAAAAAAAAAGTTCATTTGTGTAATTCAACAGCAAATAATGTGTAAGTGTTTTACACCTTTTATATGGGTATTTCTGCCTTGAATTGTAGCTTATATTCAGACACGCAGTGATCTTTATTTAACTTTAACTTTATTTTTTAAATAAATAAAATAATGATCTGACTGCTCTTTCTTGTCTGTGAATGATTTGTTTACATACTGTTCGAAAAATGAGGCTTTGAATGGGAAAATTAAGTAATTTGAATTTGTTTAATGAACTTAAAAGATGTGTGTCTTTGTGTGTCATACAGGTTGAATTGACACTATTTGTACCATCCAACTGAATCTTACTGTCAAACTCATGTCACTGCAGTGAAGACCAGTTAAACCATGAACACACCTCTGATGGTGTGGCAGATGCTGATGGCAAACCTTAAATATTATTTCAGAGCTCCGAAGTTCCTCTTTTTCTTCCTGCAGGTTTTTGCTGGACAAAACCAAAGGAGACCCCCTCGAACCTTTTATCAAACTGACCAAACAACCGGTTTCAAAAGTTAATAATGTGATCAATCAATCTAAATGAATCTACAGTTAGTAAAGTTATTTAAATAGCTCAAGCACTATAACTTTCTTTCATCCCCAATCACATGGTGGTATGGAGTCCTACCATGCGTTAAGTGACAGGTGAACATTCTTCTAAGATTAAAAACACACTGACACTAATAACTGGTCTAACAAGTTTGCTGAGTCAAAGAATGAAGATCAACCCCATCACTTGTCTTCTGAGGCACAGCGGTGATTTGCATACATTATTAACAGTCTCACATTCGTTAAGATGAATTTTCCAGGAACCATGAAGGTTTGTACACAATCAGCTGACATTTGTTTAAAATGGAAAATATTTCCATCCGGCAAACAACTCAAGGAGAATATTAAACGGTACCACTTCATTGCAGGTAACACAAAAATGACATTCAATAACAGACAAACACGCCACTTGGAAACATTTCATTGTCTATTGTCGGGATGCGGCAGCAGGTCATAGTTTGACCTCCAGCCTGGATTCGACCCTCGAGGAAAGCTGCTCTGATCAGACGGTGCTTCACTTCACTTTGGGAGGCGTGTAGTGGATTCGGCACCTTTCCCTGAAAAGCTAAACACGGCGTATCAGGAGTGAATAACCTGCAGTATAGTGATGAGTATTTAGGTGCGATTGCAGGACTTTGCTGTTAGTAGTGCGCATACCTTCAGACTTCTGTCATTGACAACTTCCTCAACATTCAGCTCTGACTGCATTTTACTGGAAACAAGAGAGGCTGACTGACATACTGCACGGATTCAGTATCTTTATTATATTAAAAAAGGGCAAAAAGAATGAAGTCAGGAGAAGCCAATATATTTACACTTTTAGTCTACTATGGTTCAAACACAGACACAATGTTTCCATGTGTCTGTATTTACGCAAGTGATTGTTTACATCAGATGACATCATTCATGCTTTAAAACGCCATAAAATCCTGAATGATTAGAACATGTTTTTTGTAAATTGAAAGAATAATTGATGTCAAAAAATTTCAAGTGGTTTTGTTTTTGTGTGGTTTGGTTGAATGGGGCCTAAATCTCTCTATATGAGAAGTGTATTTCAGTGACTCTTTCAGCTTCAGATGTCTTTTATGTCTAAGCTCATTAAGCACATTGAGGGAGGGCGTTAAATTGGCGCTTTTCACTCTTCAAAACCTGCAATCTTTGCTTCTGCCTTTCAGTGTAACTGAAATGCCTTCCGTGTGATAGTGAGATTTCATGTATACACACGAGTGAGATGCTCTTACATGCAGTAGTGTGATTACTTGTGTGAAAAAACACAAGTTTTTGGCAATTTCTCCTAAACGCAAAGTCTGATTGTCACAACACCATTGTTGGATCATTATTGGTGCAATGTGCCCCTGATATATAAGATCGGTCTGATAGCTCATTGTTTTGAGAATATACGGGCTAATTAACTTCGCAAGGGGTGTGGCTTAATCAGTCAAGACTCATAACTTCAAAATGACTTGGCCTGCCCTCACCAAAAATGTAGCATGTGTAAAAATGGAACCCCGAACACATCCTAATTTTTGGAATGCATTTTCTTCAGGCAACTTTTACACTTCAAATCTATATTTAGTTCACAATTTAAATGGCTGAAGCAATATATAGTTTCTTCACCGTAATCACGCAAAGGTACAAGACCCCTTTGTTCCTGATCAAACAACCTGGTCATTTTCACCTTATATGCGTTGTATAGTTCCGTATTTTCCGGACTATAAGCCGCTACTTTTTTCCACGCTTTGAACCCTGCGGCTTATACAACGGTGCGACTAATGTATCATTTTTACGAGCGAGAGATGATTTTGCGCATCATTTTCAAACACTCATAATAGGAAATACATGGAAGAATGCATGTGATTTAGCGTTTAAGTTACGGGCAACCAATCTGGCTTTCAGAGAAGGAAACAGAGACGTAGACGGAAATGTGAAGATCTTACCCTAACCCCTAACCCCTAACCCTTTTACAACTTCTTTTTTGTCAGCCCAACTATTTATTCTTCTGGATTGAATTGCAAAAAAAGTAAGTTTCTCTGCTTGCCAAACGCAACATTTTAGGGGGTTAATTGTTATTTTAAGGAAAACCAGCCAGTTTTTTTTTTTACCTTGCTCCACCTTAAAAGCCATGTAACATACATCCCCTTTCACTTTCTATACAGGAAGGCTAAGCAGTATAAATACATCCAAAAAACAGCCGACAGTGAACACTAACCGATCTACAAGCAGACAGGTGACTTTAACGGACCTTGTGACAATGGCTCAGGTGTTGTGTGGAGGATGGGGTGAGCCAGAGGAGGCCACTGAGGTGACTCAGAGGATTTGTAATCAGGTGAGATTCAATCGACCTTTATTCTTTACAACCTCCACACTTGAGAATCTCTCAATCCCCGTTTAAATTTCAGTCTGGATTCACAACAAATTTGAATTGATTCATAAACAGGTGAAGGACAAAGTGCAGAAAACTACAGGCCAGAACTATGAGGAATTCAAAGCAGTTCTGTACAGGGAACAGGTTGTGGCTGGACTGAACATCCTCATCAAGGTAAGTAATAACATATTTGATTACAAAAAGCCTCCGATGTGTGTCTATGTGTGTCATGCAGGTTGAATAAACACTTCTTGTAAAATCCAGTTGAATCTTACTGTCAAACTCATGTGACTGCAGTGAATACAAGTTAAACCATGAACACACCTCTGAAGGTTCTCAGGATTCAGCATCACAAGACTTAAATATTTTTTCAGGGGTCTAAAGTTCCTTTTTATTCTTGCAGGTTTTTGCTGGAGAAGAGGACTACCTCCACCTCAGTCTCTTTGTACCAATTGAATGTTACGGCATTGTGCTTAATGGTGTGGAGCAGCACAAAACCAAAGAAGACCCCCTCGTACCGTTCTGATAACTGATTAAACAACCAGTTTAAAAGAGGCTGCAGTCTCATGTGACATGGAATCTAATTGTATTAAAACAATAAAATGATTTTGTGTTGGGAAGTAAAACATTGAATGCAGAATCCTCTACTGAAATACTAAAATAAAAAACATAAAAAACAAATATTACTCGTTTCTTACACGCAGCATTTGTGTGTTATCTAAAATATGAGTTTCTTTGGCTGGAAGAAATACTGATGAACACAATAAAAGATTTCAGCATTTTTGACTCCATTTGAACAACATATTAAGTCAAGTAATCTGAGATTGGTGAATATTCTATGTAACATTAAAGGTAATATTTTAACACTAAATCAATCTACAGTTAGTAAAGTTATTTAAATAGCTCAAGCACTATAACTTTCTTCCTTCCCCAATCACATGGTGGTATGGAGTCTTACCATGCGTTAAGTGACAGGTGAACATTCTTCTAAGATTAAAAACACACTGACACTAATAACTGGTCTAACAAGTTTGCTGAGTCAAAGAATGAAGATCAACCCCATCACTTGTCTTCTGAGGCACAGCGGTGATTTGCATACATTATTAACAGTCTCACATTCGTTAAGATGAATTTTCCAGGAACCATGAAGGTTTGTACACAATCAGCTGACATTTGTTTAAAATGGAAAATATTTCCATCCGGCAAACAACTCAAGGAGAATATTTAACGGTACCACTTCATTGCAGGTAACACAAAAATGACATTCAATAACAGACAAACACGCCACTTGGAAACATTTCATTGTCTTATTTAAAAAAACAAAACCACTCTTTTTGTACAATGTTTCTTAGTTGAGAAGCACACTAATGACTGCGGTACAGCTGTGGTAATGCAATACAAAAGTCACAATGGAATACGAGGGTGTCGTAGATGACGTCGGATCGGTCTGGATGGTCCGCAGCCTGCAGTCGGGATGCGGCAGCAGGTCATAGTTTGACCTCCAGCCTGGATTCGACCCTCGAGGAAAGCTGCTCTGATCAGACGGTGCTTCACTTCACTTTGGGAGGCGTGTAGTGGATTCGGCACCTTTCCCTGAAAAGCTAAACACGGCGTATCAGGAGTGAATAACCTGCAGTATAGTGATGAGTATTTAGGTGCGATTGCAGGACTTTGCTGTTAGTAGTGCGCATACCTTCAGACTTCTGTCATTGACAACTTCCTCAACATTCAGCTCTGACTGCATGAGCTTTAACTGGAAACGAGAGGAGAAATGCATAACTTAGTCATATTTTTTACATTACATTCAATAGTGGTAAAAACAAAAACATGTTTTCTCATCGACAAAAATTTAGCCATGAAGAAAGCTTATCTAAGAAATACATTACACACAATACACAGATTTCTTTCATGAATTCAACACCAACAACTTCATGGAAAATGACTGACATACTCCATGGATTCAGTATCTTTATTTTATTAAAAGGAGGCAAAAAGAATGAAGGCATGAGAATCAAAAATATTCAGACTTTTAGTCTACTATGGTTTGTGTGTGTCTGTATTCGCACACGTCTGTGCAGAACTGGAAAAAACAACGATCATTCATGCTATAAACCGTCATAAAATCCTGAATAGTTAGAACATGGTTTCTGTAAATTGAATTTAATGAAAAAAAATATTTCATTGGGAGTTTTGTTTTTGTGGCTTGGTTGAACGTTGCCTAAATATCTCCTAATGAGAAGTGTATTTCAGTGACTCTTCCAGCTACAGATGTCTCTTATGTCTCAGTTTGGTGGTTCAAAGCACTCTGGTGTTAGAACAGGACTTACTTTGGTCTGCTCCTTTCGGAGCAGTTTGATAAGAGCCAGGTTTTCGCTGTCTTTTGCTCTTTGTTTACGCAGTTGTGCCAACTCCTCTGAAGTTTGAGCTATACAGGACTTGATGGCTTTGTCTCGGGTCAGATGGGCGTCCATCATCTGTGGAAATGCACAACATTATTACTGCAACTGGTTCATTGTGATATGAAAAGGGGTAACTTTGACACAGACCCATATTTTATCTATGTCACTCACAGATTCATAGAGTTCTTTGCACGTTTGTGTGCCATCCACTTTGCCTGAGAAGGAGACTGTGGGCACTGTGGTGTTCAGGGCATGGACAATGCGGTCATCTATATTGCGCATCACCTTCAGAACCTCCTAAAAGAAACAAGAAGTCAGCAACTTTAATTCAACAAAAACCAAAATAATTATTTAAAATTACTTTTTTGTTTTGTTGCTAAAGAATCATCAGACATCTTTGAATTGATCTTTGGTTTTGAAAGTATTGCATGATGTCTGACTGCAGTACACTTATAATTAACAATCAAAATCAGAACTGATTTTTTGTTTATAAAGAAAAAAGGTTTTAACAATACATGAAATCTACATTGTCAACCGCATCAGATAAGTACAGGTAATCTACACAGAAACTTGTGCACAAATATACTATAAATAACAGACTGAACTGCGTAGCATTATCTGGCTCAGCATAATGGAGCACGCTATCTATATTTGTGTCCCTTACCTGCAACATGTTATTTCATACTTGTGACACCTTGTTAAATAGTGGTATGCTGACACCTGGGATTTCGCAATTTTTAGAAACCTGGAGAAAAATCAACTTCAACAGGATGAGTATATCACATGCTGGCCAACCGGGTTAATCTGTGAACCCGTGACAGTGATTTTCAAACCGTGTGCGGTTACAGCCCTGCTGGTCCAGTCTGTGTGACCATTAGTGATCAGGAGGGTCAACCATTCCCTGACTTGACGTTAAACAGAAAATAAAATCCACAACATGTGAACTTTCAACAGGTTCCGATTCAGATCGCAGCAAGTCTGTGGATTCTGTGACATGGAAAGAAGGATTGTTGAAATATTAAGATTACCTGAAACATTGAAAAGTCCTCACAGTTTAAAGTTCCACCGGACGCTGCCATGGTGGATTGATTGGTCCGTTCTGCAAACAGCGCGACGTGACTGTTCAAAACGATGCCTGAATAAAAAAAACACCGCGGTCAAGCTAAAAATATTACCACATTGTTTTATAATTGTCCCGTTCATTCGCCGATAGTGCAATAGTTACCAGTGTTTGTGTGTGAAAAGGGGCAGCGTATCTATTTAAATATAAGTACCATCGGGAATAATTGAGAATGAACAGTTGAGTTACATATCTTGTTACGGGATCCTGTGTTGTGTCAAAAGCTTGAGTTACATCGATTTAAAATGTCCCCTGCCTCCACCTCAGGAACCAAAGGCAAACCAGTCACTATTCTGATGTCTAGTCACAGATACGCAATATCCCACACTAAGCTACAACTACAAGTATGCACGGTTAACAATAATCAAGGAGGAAACGGATCATTTCTGATCAGGCAAACAACACATGCTCCTAAGCTTGTTAGCGGGTCCGTTTGGGTATTTGTTGAAAACGCAGTTGGCTGACTTTCAAAAGCTGACGGAAGACAAGGTGTTACGAGACAGTTTGATGGGTTTTTAGAGACGGTGTACTTAAATAAGTTTAAAAAAATGAATTTCATCCGATCTCGCCTGTCCATTGGCAACTTTATAGGTTTGTATTTTTTAATTACATTTGTAGGTTATTTGTTGTTTTTAGTAACTGCCTGCAAGTCTGTCTTATTGTTCGAAATTGGCTAATTAACGTGACGTTAGTTGCTTTATATTTTTAACGTTACATATTAACAACATGCTGCAGTTGTAGTAATCTTTGCATACGACACGCTGGTGATGGTTAAATGTTTTAATGTCATTCTCCAACGTGGGTAAATTATCACGTCACTACGAAAGGTCTGGTACCTGTATTTGTGACATTTGTATTTCGGGGACAGGTTTGCACCCAAATTAAAACCTTAGTCACGTTGACTTGCAAACCCAAACTTGTTAAGTTGTGTTACGCCGACACGCGTCGGTCCTATTTAGAAAGACTGCAGCACGTCGGCTGTTTGCTTATTAATATGGTTTTTGTATCTTGTGATGTAACCTGTGTTTCATTCAAAATTAGCCGTGATATTGTGATGTGATTCAAAATCGAAACCTCATCAGCAACTGCAGTTTTGAATGAAAAAAGAAAAATACTTTGAGCTACTCCGATGTGATGACATGCTGTTTTTTTTTCTTCAACGTTCTTTTTGACCCAACAACTTCAGGAAGCCTCATTAGGAATTTGATATTTTCCAACAAGACCAGTTTATACATCAAGGAAATACTTAGCATTTCAACATAATTGAAAGAATTTTAATTTACATTTTATTCCTTATTTAGGTCCAATTCACTCATTTTTAAAAATTTCTCACCAGGCCAAAGGGACAGACAGGTCAGTGAAACATGGAGCCACAGAGGGATGTGCAGTAAACCACAGGAGGTGAAAGCCGAGCCTCTGCCAGCAGACCCAGCGCAAGGTAGCGTTTGGGATCATGAGATTGCCGTCCTGTAAAAATCCTGTCCATGTTTACTTGTCGTGTGAGTCAATAATGCTTCAAATTCCCCCCGGATACACGAACGCTGAAAAGCCCTTTTTTTGTCCTTGTGAATTGTAACTTTTTTTTACAGTTTACATTTAAAATAACTGTATGTAAGCAACCTTTGTAGGAATATGGTGACTGCGTGCCTTGTAAGTGCAACATTTTGTTGGATGTCCCACCTCTCGCCCTGTTTCCATTCTGCCACCACTTTTAATCTGTCAACAAAGCAAAAATATACTTCAAAATGAAAAAGCAACAGTTGTGTGTTCCAGAAGTCCATGTTCCCATATTCACTGCCAGAGCATTTTGTACATCACCAGTTGCTTGTTGCAATAGCAAGAGCGTGATTGTTTTCGTAACTCCCAGCGGGAGAAGGAACACAAGAAGTGGGATTACAATTGGGGGTGGACGGAATTAACAAGACTGAACTCTGTCTGTTCATTTTAACCTGTGCTTCCTTTCACACAGAGCCTCGTCCCGCTTTCAGAGTCCCAGGCTACAGACCCTCCAATCTGGACAAGAAGATGCTGCTCTGGTCGGGACGCTTCAAGACAGCAGACCAGATCCCAGAGCTCGTGTCGTAAGTAGCCTTTTCCTGTTTATACCAGACCTCCCAGTACACTTGCGTCTGATTGGCCCATTGCGTGATGTGGTTAAGATAATTTGCACGAACAGGGCGAACTAACTGGATCGGAGGGCTTTCTGCTGTGGATAGCTTATATTCCAGGTTCAAACAAGGCATCTGTTTTTAGCTGGAGGTAATTTCCGTTGTTATTGAAAACCGGGTGGAGATTATATGATGAGATCTGACAATGATAAAAGCCAACTGTCACGCAGTGAATCAGCAGACTTTTTGCTTCCTGCAATCATAACGGACCAAAACTCGCCATACGGGTAAAAATGATGCTGAAATTAATCCCTTTATAAGAATAATGAGAATAAATATCTGGCGGCAAACGTTGACACATTGCCATTGCATGATGAATGATGCACAACATTATTAGTGTGCTGAGCTGAAACCGGCACATTGTATCATATCTGGCTATGCTGACGTTTGCTTGTCCATCTCCCCGTGCCACAGGTTTGAGATGATCGATGCTGCTAGAAACAAAGTCCGAGTGAAGGCCTGCTATGTGATGATGGCAGCCACACTAGGCGCCTGTCTGGTGATGGTGTTCCTGGGCAAACGGGTCAGTGGCAACAGACAATGGATTGTTTGTACTGACAACAATGTCAAAGAGTGCTTTTGTCACTGCATTGGTGCTGATAATTTAATCA
This sequence comes from Pungitius pungitius, assembly GCF_949316345.1. NCBI lineage: Eukaryota > Metazoa > Chordata > Actinopteri > Perciformes > Gasterosteidae > Pungitius > Pungitius pungitius. The sequence goes on along the minus strand of NC_084918.1, from coordinate 5,767,404 downwards.
CTTTGCTTTACACAAATGTCATTCATTTTGGACCAAATACAATTGTGAGAACTGAGATTTTCTTTCTAGCTTTGTCTGTAATTTGTCTCATTTCATCGCAGGCTGTTGGCAGAAACGAGTCCCTGACAAGTCTAAACATGGAGAAAAAAGCTAAATGGAGGGAGGACCTTCTAAGAGAGAAGGAAGCTGCTGCTGTTCTGTCGGAGAAGGCTCAGTGATGGAAGACACCTTCCTGCATACTCCTCCCGCTCAATACCCTGCCAATAGTGAGCTGTTCGCTCCCATTGTAGAGCAGAAAAAATATATCAGAGCAGATGTGCAATAATTAAGGATACTGCCTTTAAAAAACAACTATGGCTTATTCATTTTGGATATAAGTTTACCCTTTCAGCAACTACATTGACGCACTGGCACCAGTTTGTTAGGAAAAGCCCCTGTCAATTAGTGTGGCGTCGCCATTTGGTTGCATTCAAGGACAGTTGAAACATGTGTGATTTAATGTAGTATTGTGGTTTTAGGCGTTTATAAAGAATCAAAACAATGATTGTCAGACAAATCAAACCGCTGCATCAATTCCTCTAGTAGACTCCAACTTGTACTTTTCTAAAGCAATCTAATGTTAGCAGCGTAGGTATTCCTTTTTTTATTGTGCTGGCAAAAGTAAAAGCCCTCAAGAGGTCTTCAGTGTACTATGGTGTGCTCTCATGTCCTGGTACGTATGTAAGTAGGCTGGTTAATTTATGACTAGATGTGATCTATGTATACAGTCAATACCAATGAAATAAAGTATATCTTCCTGAAAATGCTTGTGTGATTTTAATGAAATGATCTAATTTTACTGCAACCCAGTGATCAGTTGGTTCCTTTTCACCAATAGACAAAAAATCTTCAGATTAGTTGAAAATTAACTTGTCACAGAGGCACAACATTTCTTGGATGGCAGTAAAGGCAATACTTCAAAGCGATTCATCTTGCAGACAAACTACAATGGAATTGATTCACTTACGCTGTGGTTCATGAACCAGCTTTTATGCAAATGGCGTAATAGGGACAGTTGCACAAACTCAATACAACAAACAGTAATCGACATGTAGAGCTGGTAATCTCTTGCAGAGATTTTGATAAAAGTAAGCAATGTTAAGAGGGCTCGGTAAACAAACATTCGGTTTTTGCTAACTAAGGTGATCACCAGTATTGAACTTTTTTTATCTGGATTTAAGTTGAAATTCTCTGGAAGGACTCCTGTTGAATTAAGTTTATGGCACCATCAGCAACATGGCAGCTGCTAAATGGTAAAATGAAAAAATGTTTGGAATAAAGACCAGCTTCAGACCCAATAGCTGATACATGTCTGTCATGGCAGATCAAATTGGAAAATGCTACCTGAACATGTGCTGGAAAGACATTTCGACTGCTTGTGCTTTAACAGCCAATTTTCCAAAAGTCCGACTTTGTTACAATACAGCGTTTCTATCTTTGCTGAGGCAGCATGATCTACTGATTGTAATTAGTGTGCTAAGAGTTTCAGTCCACAATCTGCTCCGAGTGCCTTTGTGGGAAAGGTAAACAGTGACATACATTGTCATCCTTATCAAACCAGAAGGGGGTCGCAGATTCAGACCACACTTTCTTTTACGCCTTGCTTCCTGAGGAGGGAAAAGCTGTGTCACCAACCAATTCAACAGTTAATGCAAAAACTATGGTAGATTGTTGAGGAGCAGGCATCAGTCCTGAACTAAAGTGCTGCCAATGAAATTAAGGTAAGATAATAAAAGTTCCCGCTGGTCTGCTGCTGGTCACATTCCAACGGTTAAATAGTCTGCTTTGTCTCGTCCAAGTCAGTCTAATTGTCTCAGTGCGAGGGAAGACTCCAATTCCCGTGGCTCCATGGGGTTATTCACTTCACACCAGAGGCAGTCTAAACTCTTGAAGATGAAGCCGGTGCAGGTGGAAAATCCCATAGCTGGATAGAGGAATGCATGATATGAGATTCAGGAGGGAGTCTGGTGGACAAGCACCACCCCTCAGCGACAGTCAAGTTCCTAATATGTCCATCTGTAGTAACTTATCCAATGGCTGGCGAGAGGAGGTGAAGGAATTCAACCTCCATTTTTGAGTTATTTAAGTGCCTTTAGTAGAGGTCAGTTGAGTTGTTGGGTTGGGACTGGCCACAAGGTCCCATTGTGGGCAGTCCAGTCAACGTCTCATGGTCAGTCCAGTGTTCGAGTTTGATCATTCTTCTCTGTGTGTGTGTCTGTGGAAGGAGGATAAAAATCACGTCCATGTCCGTCTGTCTTGTGAGTACTAAATGCTTACCTAACCTCATCAGAGATTGGGTCGGCCAATCCTACAGAAACTCCGAGAAGTGCCTTCCATTTGGGATGAGCTGAGGAAAATCCAAAAGGTACGACAGGGTGGTGTTGCAGGGACAACCTGCTAGTAGGAGACCCCCGGGGCCCGAGCAGGTATCACACGCGCAGGTGAGCTCGGCGCGAGACAGAATGATAAGTGACACCTTCACAAACTGGCTGAAAGGGACCCACGTCGGACGCTACGCACACACACACGAGTGCTTCTGTAAGGTTACATTTTCGATAATCATGATTATGATTAAATCAATCTCTCTGGCGATGAGGGGAGCCGCGTGAAGCGTAACCCTTGATCGCGGCAGTGGGCAGAGAGTGAGAGAAATGAGCAGAGGTGACGATGAAGGTGGAGCACACAGGGAGGGAAGATTTAGCATTATAGCTGGAAGCCTTCCATCGGGGCCTCGCACTGCTGGAAGAGGAACTGCTGCTGCTGCAGGTCGACGGCTGGCGCCAGAGACGGGTCCTCGTCTTCAGTGTTGAAGTAGCGCTCGATCAGGTCGAAAGCTTTCTGGTAGATTTCCTGGTTCTCGTGTCCCTGCAGGAACTCCAACTTGTCCAGACCTGTGCGGAAGGGAGGCTCTTGATCAACGAACTAACAGCCAGAAACTAAAATAGTTGCTACACAGTTCATTGATCAGGTTTAACTGCCTTAAACACTTTAAACATTTTAATCGTGCGTCGGTGTACACTGACCATAGGCTTCTTCAATTAGCGCACAGTAAGGGTTGATGCCACCACCCCTCTTGGCCTCCAGTTCTCCCAGTCGCAAGATGTTCTCGAGGCCATTCAGAGCCACCTGAACTATTTTGGAGTCCATAAGCGTGAGCAGGTCACACAGAGGCTTTATACAGCCTAAATCCACAAGGTGCCTGCAGATAAACACATAAAGAGTTGAACATATATTAGTAATTTATAGCAAATACCCGTTTGAAAAGCATGATAGCCAGTGTGTCCCCTTTTTCAGGTGGGCGGGGGGCTGTTATAATGGTAGGGGAAACACTGATAGGTAAACCACACACAACCCCTACACAACCCCTACAAAAGGAGAAAGTTCACCACAGTCATTACACCAGCTGAAGGACAGTCTCTCTACTGCATTAGATGATTATCCTGAAAGCAATGCTGAAACGCCTGTGTGGATGGATATCACAGGTAGTGTGGAGGCAGCCTCAGTGCTCTTACCTTATTTGCTCTGCAGAGCCCCCCGAGGTGGCATTGGTAATTGCCCAGGCTGCTTCCTTCCTTGTGCGAAACTCTGATACCTGAAGAATATTGATGAGAGGAGGCAGCAGGCCTGCATCTATCACCATCTATTAATAGGGGGAAACCATTTATTAGATGAGAAAATGCTCACGTCAAATTTGTAACTTTAATTCATGTTATTCAAATACAAACCTGTATTTGTGCTCGGTTCCCTGCGGTGATGTTGGAGATCGTCCAGCAGGCTTCTTTTTTGATGGACTCCTTGGGACTACTCAGGAGATGAAGTAGGGACTGCAGTGCTGAACAGTTCAAAATCACCTAGGCAACCGCACCAATTACACACAACATAAATATTTATATAAAAGTATTTGATTACTTTGTCCAGAAGAACAACTTTATGTGTGTATACATCAGGCCTTTACCTGTGTCTGCAAATCGTCTCCAGTGACTATGTTCCCAACAGCTCGCAGTGCAGGGGATACCACCTTATAATCCGAATGCCTATGAACAAAGAAGAATTAAGTAATGTCTGATCAGAGGTCTGTGTCCCCTGATACCAGACAAGATAACCTCTTCGGACTTTTGGAATTTGTCAAACCTGAAAAAGCCTCGGTCAAACAATATTCAAATACTGTTTGGAAACCTTTACAAGACTTTAATCATCCGGCTATATTGCAAACATTGCTCCTCTCAAAGAATTGATAGCGGAGCTGTGCAATCTTTAAACAGGTAAGTATACAACATGCAAGCCTTACATCAGTAACTCCACCAGCCTGCGACAAACTCCTGAGTCAATAACAGCCTGGATTTTGTCATTGGGGCCATCGGATAGGTAGGACAGTGCCCAACACGCATCAGCCAGGATGTCGGTGTCATTGACAAACAGCAGCCAAGACAACACACTGAGACACGGGGACACCTAGGTTGGAAAAAAAAGAGAAAACATCCCGGTATTTGGTTTAATGTGAATTTTTTTTCCAAACAGACTAGTGTAGGAGACACTCACATGAATGCAAACAGCAGCAAAGACAAAAAAGACTCAACAAGGCTTATAAGAATTGACATCAAAACAGTACACAAATAACCAGTTTTCTTCAGGCTTTATGAACAAATACAGAAGAAGACACACATCACTTTATTGAAGACGCCGCGCTATTTGCAGGTCGCTGTATTGTGTCAGATTTTTTTTTTTAGAAAAGTTAGAAACAACATGTACACATGATCATGAAGATACTCATTTAACGTTATATGGGCTTTGCATGAGGAGGAGGAGGCGGGTTCATGTCTGATTTGCGTCATCTGAGGTGCATCGCTGATAAACCAATAGGGAGTCTGGATGGTAAATGTTTACACTTCTCATCCAACCACAATCAAATTCACTCAATCGATGGCGCGATTTATCCCGATCGTTTTTTTGTGTGATTTTGAACGCCGACAAGCCGGAAAACAAGCCAAATTGAAATAGGAGTAACGAGGCGGTTTTTTAAAATTCTAAAAGTAGAAAGTACAGATATTTGCCTGAAAATGTAAGTATTTTTTCAAACAGACGTAAGCAGCTCAATAAAGCTTTTGACCATGAAGGTGAGAAATGATATACTTAAGCAATGTAAGAGGTTTTCTGTTGCCATAGCGACATATTTCTCTTGGCAAATTACCTTAGTAAAGTCTGGAGGTGGGTTCTTTCCTCTGCACAGGTTTGATAGAGCCCACACAGCATTTCTCATCATGGTTAGACGATTCTGCTTGGCCAGTAATCTGCCAAAGTGGAATGTTTTGTTCAGGATAGAGAATCACAGTTACTCTGTATTTTCTAGAGAAACAACATGATTTAGAAGGAAGACAAAGTGTCAATGAGTGGTTACTTACTGCACCAGGGAAGGCAGTATGTTGCAGTCTATGACAAAGTCTCTGCATTCTGTGCTATCTCCTGCAATGTTTCCCAAGGCCCACACTGCCTGAGGGGCAAAGCAATTATTCAGGTCATTTGATAAACAAAGTAAAATTGTACAATATCAAATATCAGGATTAGGTTCCATTAGACCAGTCGGTTAAAATAAATATTGTTATTGAAATGACGTAATGAAGAAATATAAGAAATCTGTGTTTACAAGAAAAATCACCTGTAAGTCTGAATTCTCCATACCTGTTCCTGCACGTCTTCAAAATCAGAGCAGAGCATCTCTATGAAAATAGGCACAGCGCCTGCCTGGATTACCACCCGAGTCTGATGGGATGTACCTGATGCAATGTTGGTCAACACCCACGCAGCCTCAAACTGAAACAGTAAAAATATATATTTACTACACAATGACCGCTCATGGAGCTGCACGTTGGTGTATGTGCCAGCAGTGTCGCCTCACAGCAAGACAGGCCCTTTTGTGCAGCCTTTGCATGTTTAAAATAATGTTGACTCAAATAATTTAAGGAAATGTACCTGCAACGTGCAATTTTCTCTCCTTTTTAGGAATTCCACAAAGCGCTCCACCACCCCTGAAGTGGCAATGACTTCATCAATGGGTGGGTTGGGTTCTAAGTTAAAAAGAGTGAAGGTGGACAATGTTAATAAAAATAATACAGCAATATTTTTCTTTAAATCATTAAATAAATAGAGAAGTTTTCAAACTAAAATAACATGGCTTAATATTATCATACAGCTCATACTATTCATGATGAATTATGGCAATCTATAGCACCCTTACCTTTAGAAAGGAGCTTCCTAAAGCGCTGAGTGCCTATTAGCTGCTGCTCAGGACTACTGGAGAAGATAATTTGAGTCATGTCTTCAGAGATCACCCCACCCTGAAAAGCACATAGATGCACATAGATGCACATAGATGGATCAACATAGAAGGAATGCAGTCATAGGACTTCATACAGGCTCTGCATGACGGCACGACATGTAGGTGGATAGCAGAAATATTTGATGGTCATCTTACTGTAACTGGGTCCACGTTGTTACCCTGCGACTCCAGGTAGCCGCTATCCGCCATCCCATCTTCCTCTGGGAGGCCATCATCCTCCACTGTGGCAACATTCCTCCTCTTAAAGAGCTATGACAAAACAAAATTCAAATAACTTTAAAAATATATATTTTTAGAAGATTTCCTCTTTATCCTTATTTTGCTAGGGACACAACATGGATTCAAGATACCACTCCAACATTAACTTTCTGGCAGGACACAATTTCATAAACATGAACGTTTTTAACTTCAACCCCCTTATTACATGTTAACACTCATCTCCTGCTAAAAAGGTCTAAATAACTTCCTACAAAATGTACTCACCTGTTCATCCTTCTTCTGTTTGCGAAGCTGTAGGCCTTCCTCTTCCCTCCTTCTTCTCATTTCATCTGTGTTGAGGGACTTGTTCTTGTAGCTCTTAAGTCGTGCATTGTCCTTAACCTGACTCATTGTGACGCCTAGAGGGATACAGAACACATGTTATATATACAGACTTATATAATAAAGTTTGGAGAAAATAACTATGCCATCTGGAACTGAAGATCGACAGATGACCAAGCAAGTCCTTTTGTACACCAACTATTGTCAATACATGCATGTCCGTCTGTATCTTCGGACAAAAAATATCCGAGTATGCTGTACGTAGGGCACCTCCTCCAGTTTTCTAACGTTACATTTGTCAATGAATGTTAGCAAAAACAATCACTAACTCAGGTAAAATTGTCGTATGCAAGAGGTAACTGTAGTTTACAGCGAAATAGGGCAACACCCTTTGCGCAAACAGTTCATCAATTTGGGGGATCTAAGAATACAACTTAGCTAGCTAGCTAGCCAGTTAGCTAATGTCACTTGACACGGCGTGATTAATAAACAACCAAACATATCACTATCAAATGTTCTAGGGTGCTGCTTCCCCTTGTCGATTAAAACTTATATATGTGGAGAATTATCGAAGAATAGGTATACGGCAGCGGATTACTTTGTCAGATAACGTTATAGCTAATGTCACAGACGTTGTTAGCACAAATACCGAAAGCTCTCTAGCTGACAGTGGCTAACTGCATTAGCGTTAGCGCTAGCTTCGAAATGTGACGTTAGCTCATCCGACAGCGTTATCTTTTTCATACGTTGCCGATATTAAGAATCAAATGAGCTTCTCAATACAAATGGATATCACACATGTACTCATAAATGTGTTTATTTCTTTTTAACTGACCTGTCAAAATGGGCTCTGTAATCCCCTTGTTTTTCACTAGGCCACCGTCAGAACAGTCGTCGCCGGTGTGACAATGCGCATGCGTGAGGTAAACCCCGCCCCCTGCCTACAATTCCCCCGCACTTATTTATACTCCGCCACAAACCACGCAACGGTTCTGCTTTGTAAAAGGCTAGAAAAACAGCTTCTTTTCTTTTTAATTACAACACGCCGCACGCTTGCTTTGAATGTGTAATGCACTAAGCATACACAACACAACTGTTACTGCATACATTGCATACATTGTTCCAAGGAACGACCTGTGTCGGGGTCAAACGCGCAGCGGAAGGCAAGCATTCACAAAGGACAACTTCAAGGAGGACGGATGCAGCGGCCGGCCCCTCAGTTGTATAAACGAGCATGCTATGGGCAGTGCAGGTGTTGTGAAAGATGCATGAACGTTTAACAATGATACAGTTTGAAAGTGCGCCAGACACCCGCCGGCGCCAGTGCACATCGGGTGGGGGCGTGGCTAGTCTGTGTGGCCGCACGACAAAACAGTAAACACCCATGACATGTCGGATGGTGAAATAAACAAAACCAGCAGCAACACACAGTGTAGGGGAGACGCTCACATGAATGCAAACAGCAGCAAAGACAAAAGACACAACAAGCCTTATAAGAATTGACATCCTCGTAGTAGCATCCCCATTTATTCATCACCGTCATCGCAGGTTATTTGGGACATTAATTGTAATCATCATGTTCATGTTCACTTTAATTAGTTTCGATGTTTGTAGCGGTTTCATTAAGGCATACTTTAAGTTAGACCTATACACTCGTATTCACCTATTGTATTTGTATTTGACGATGTGTGTGTGTGATGAGATTTGTTGCAGGTGACTATTGCGCCAAATCATGTTCAAATAATGCATTAACTCTGTCTGACCCTTTGACACGTTAGCACAACAGGTGCACTATCTTCAACAATGACATATATTATCGGATTACTTCTCATCTGGGTACTAATAAGGCGGCCAAGCTATAATTACAGGTTTCTGAGATGAAAGAAACCTGGTAACTGCACAAGTCTTTTTTATCTGTCTATCCAGACACCTGTCATCGATAAGTTTGCAGACGACTCAATCAAAACGTTGTTGCACTTTAAAAGCAACTCACGTCTACAAATACGAGACCCTCCAAACTCGCGCACAAACTCTGCGAAGGAATTCTCTCCAAAAGATGACAGCGAGGCAAAGACACGTCTTGGCGCAGAGCTCGCTCTGCTCCTCCGGGGACTGCTTCGACATGTGGCACGACTACATGGACCTGGGCAGACTGCTGGAGAGGCTGTGCCACGATCGAACGGGGGCCCCCGGGGACCTCGAAAGAAGCGCAGCGAAAGAAGCAAAAGAAGCACCGGCGGGACCTCGGAGCCACATCCAAAGCTCTCCGCGCGAGAGCTGCGTAATCTCCCTAGAGAGCAGTTCGGCGGGCAGCGTGTGCGGCCTCTCGGACAGCGGCAGCAGCGGCAGCAGCGGCGGGACGTCCTCGGGCTACTGTCGCTTCTGCAAGCAGAACGGGGAGTCCGCGAGGGTGTACCGGTCGCACAGCCTGAAATCCGACGAGGGGAAGGTCATCTGCCCCATCCTCCGGAACTACACCTGCCCCACCTGCGGAGCCACCGGGGACCGCGCGCACACGCGCCGGTACTGTCCGCGGGCGCGTCGGGGCGAGGCCGCGACGATGCTGCCCGGGTCCAGGTTCTAGGAGCCGGGGGGGGGAAAGACACTGAGAGACCCGATGTCGCGCAAAAAGACTGTTAAATAATTAGCAAACATGTTTTGGGTTCTCAAATGTTTAAAGTTGTTGTTGTTGTTTTTTTGCGTTGATGTTGCACTGCTATCATTCTGCCGGTGTGTGTATGTATTCATAGTTAGTCAACGCCAACGTTTTCTAACGTTAATAAGAAAATGTTATCAAGCATCGAGGAAGTCAAGTGACAACAACTAACCTATTGGAAACGTTTTTGTTTGTTTACTTTACCTTTAGAATAAATATTGAGAAAGTGGTGCTCTCTTGTTGTAAAGGTGTTTTTTTATAGGTCAAACTTTGGAGACTGTTTAGCACGACAGGTATTTGAATTAATGAGACATGATAAGAAAGAAACACATTTAAGTAAGATGTAAAGTCACATAACCTTTCCAATAGCAAAGCCAATTCAGCATTTTATAACAAAATGCATCATAGTCATAAAACAATCTCTGGTTCCACCCACTGCTTTGATCAGATAATAAATCCTTGTTACTAAACAGTTAAACAATGCCCGCGTATATGACTATATTAATATTAATGTTATATTAATATATAACAATATTAAGATACATTAAACTGTTGTGCAGCAAAAATAATGTAGCACAAATTTGTTTTTATTATAAAATCCTTATCTGCAAAGCATCCAGATATTAAAAAAAAACATTATTTCCCTCTGAGAGTACCTCAAAATGTAAAATTTGAGGATAACTATTACTTTCCCAACGTTGGAAATACACAAGCGGTTTACAATTTCATAGTAAAGGGTCATTCTGCGTTCCACAGTCCTTAAAGAGCACCTGCGTGTGTGTTCACCTGCTCACACACAGACAGATTTCATTGGTTGAGCTATTCCTGTTACCAAACATTACTACTGGCCCAAAGTCCAGCTTTGATTCATTTTATAATTCACTTATGAAGCACATGTCATGTACTCCGGATTTTTATCATCTTTTCGAATCATTCTCTGATGAATCTGCCAACAGCTATATATATATATGTAACTTTCAAACACGTGCAGACAGGTTATGAAAGCCCCGGCTGTTGCACAAGCAGCTCTTTTCCTTAAAGCCGCTCCCACTGCCTGTGTTTCACTCGCTTTCTCCCTGAGGCTGCTCGATAAACGGTGGGTCAAAAGCTTCTCTTTTATCTGATTTTAAGAATGAATTGAATGACACGTTGTGCAGAGCTGCATTTAAGTTGTTATCTGTGTTTTAATTCCTAATACTGGTGTTTTTAGATAACTTTCACGATGTCGAAGCACAGCATCACCCTGCTGATTGCCATAGTGCTGGCTGTGGTGTTCTTTGTCATCACCATGGTGTTCTCTGCTTTGGCAGCGTCTGGAAACGGTACGTTTTGATGCTCTACTTATGTGCATTATTTTGTGGTTTGCTATTAAGTCATTTATTATGAAAAAAAGGAGGTAATAATGTTGCCTCTTTTGACTTTTCATGTGGGCCAAAACAACTTTCATAATAGTTTTATGTCTTTTTAATTGGTCTCTTAATCATTTTGCATTTGTGTCCCATAGATCCATTTTATCAGTCCACCAGTAATATTTCAGATGAGTTTGTAACCCAGATTACACCAGACGGATGGACCTTTATCATCTGGTCATTCATTTACATCTTCCTTGCTTTGGTCCTGGTGTATGTCCTCTCTGGCATCTTTAGAAAGTAAGAACTAGCCTTAACTCCTTAGTCTGTGTGTCCTATGTGGTGTGGTGGCACAAACATTTACCTCTGTGTGTTTTTCTGTCTTTAGGAATGCATACGGTTACGTCTACTGCAGCCCGGCTGTTTTGCCACATGGATTTTATGTGGTTTGGTGCTTGAATCTGACCCTCAACACTGCATGGTTGTTCCTGTGGGACAGAAAGTGAGATGGGAACTTTTTCTTCTATTACTTCTGCTGAAATCATTCAGAAATTCCTTTCATAGTCTTGAAAAATCATCTTCAGTAATTTGGTTCACGAAAAACAACTGACTTTAAGTGTATTTTAAGCACATTCTTTTGAAATAATGCGAATTCCTCTTCAGGCTCAAGAGCCGGTTTGAGCCTTTACGTCATACTCTGGATTACCGAAAATATGGGTTTGAAAGTTTTAATGGGTTTCTGTGTTATTAAATGTGCGAATGGGTTCGGCAGCATGCACGCATGCTCTTGGGTGTGTGTCATCAACCTGTGACGGACTGCAGTTTAAAAGCAGCCCGTGTGGTTGTATCTGACATTTTAACACAACCAACATAATTACTAAATAATTGATTGTTTCGCATTTCATCCCTGAAGGTTGATGGGTACTGCGCTGGCTTTCCTCATCCTAATCACCCTAACGAACTACGCGTTGATATTCTTCTCCTGCCATGGTCTCCACAACTACGGCGCCTGGCTCAGCGAGTACCACAAAGTCGACCTGTGGCTTCAACGCGTTTTGGTTGGTACCGCGTGGCATCCTCGCGTTCATCCGTTCACCTGCAGCAACGTCTCCTGGGTCAACTCTTGCACGCCTCTGCAGCCGCGTCTCTTCTGTTGTCTCGAATGCAGGTCCAGAACGGCATCGCCATATATGCCACGTGGACGACAATCGCCTCTCTGGTCAACCTGTCCATTGTGCTGAACTACGACGCCAACGTGTCCCCGGCGGACGCCGCCACCGTCTCCCTGTCCATTCTGACTGTACTGTTGTTCGTGTGGTACGTGCAAAGTGGAAAACTCAGCATTTGTTTTTCAGAAGTTTGTAAGAAGAAAAAAAAATGCATGTCAGGAGTAAATGTCTTGTATTCTTATTTTGCAGGTTTTTCCTGGAAAACTTTGTCCTTGACAAACATGTGAGGTACATCTTGACCATTTACCCCTTTGTGATCTGGGCGGTGACAGGGGTGTTCTCGAAGAACAACAACGCTGCAGATCCCAGTGCAAATAACATCTTCACCAGTGAGAAAAACCTTTATCGATCTCAATCACCATCCCCCTGGATGCTTTATGCATTCACAACTATTTCATAGACTGCGATTCATTTTTAAAAAGCACACACAATGGAGTCAAACCCAACTCCAATGGGACAGAAAGCGTGCACACTAACGCTTCCTTCTTTGCATTACAGCCATACTCCTGGCCATCGGCTGTCTCATGTGCGCTGCACGGATAGCTTTGGTCACGTGGAGGCACATCAAGAGGCCACTGTACAGAGACGCCAGCGCGGACAGCGTGTCTCCGATGGAGATCGCTGGGAGGCAGAAAAACATATTTATCTGAGAACGTTTAATGGAAACTGTATCCATCTGTATCCATGCAGCATTGTTTCTGTATGAGATGTATTTCTAAATGCTTTGAATATTTTGAAATGTATGACTGTATGATTTTTGGCTGAGACACTGTTGGCACATAATCTTAAAATGAGTTTTAAAAATATAAGTAGATTAAATGGAATGTTGCTGAGGACCAATTGAAGTAGTCTCATGTACTCAGCTTTAAATACATGGTGTACTCAAACTGGACTCTGGGGTGTAATGACATGTTCAATACATTTCAACTGTATTTGGAAAATTGTTATGAGTGCTGGAGTGTGTTTGGACTTTCATTTTTTATGCTTTTAAAAATAAATGTGACTTTCCTTAAATTTTCAGTATCTGTGGAATACATTGCGGTTTGAGATAAAACATACTGCCAATGTTGAAGTACCCCTATGCACACATAAAGGATCATTAATTATATTCAATAACTGCTGCATGAGTAACTGTCCTATTTGTTGATGTTATTGTTCTGTAAACTTTCTGAGATGTAAAGTTTATATGGGATAGAAATGATATTTCTTCCTCGCTGCTTTACTTATTCGAATCATAATATATTATCTCTTAATGCAATGCCAGGGAAAGTTAATGAACTTACAAGTGTGAATGTCAACAAATACAGCGAAACACACCCATAAGGAATAAAAAAACACAAATATAAGTAAGAATAAAACCAAAATGTTGAGCTCAAATGTCATGTATATAAAATATAAACAGTGCAAACTACTGTTCTTGCGTAACAAAACAACGGTACGAGAAAGGCCATCGATTGGCCTTCTGGTTGCTTGTCACGGGTCATTCAAGGATTTGTCTGCAGTGTATAAACTGAATAAACTGAATGGTTAACTTTATCCCTCTACTATGACTCCTTGTCTAATTTCAAGGTCTTCCAGATTTATCTTATGTCATCTGAGAATAAGACATGATCTTTAAACTTTCACATTCCACCATAGATTTAATTGTCTGTTTCTAGGGCGACTTTTTTAAAAGGTCTTTTCATCAATGAAACAGCTTTGACAAAGCATATGAGTTACCATTTGCTGTGTTGCAACCCATAAGAGCGTATTTCATAATTATCGATCCTATGAAGGAAAATATTTGTTTAGTCATGTTTTATTCTTTTATTACTCACTGCATGATGGCAGAAATATATGCAAGATAAGAGCAGCACGTGATGGTTGTAAACCTCCTTACACAACTGGTCATTCTATAAAGAGTTACTCCCCACAGTCACTCAGCTCACAAAGAGAAGGCCAAGCGAGGGTAGGTCTTGTTTGATGTTATTGAGTCTTTATCATGTAGGCACTTTTTATGCCAATGTTTTATCATCCTGGAGGATGCAGCAGTGGATTGTGGACCTTTCTGAAGTTACATAAATTGAAAAATCAGAAAGATATAACTTGTTTCTAAATGTAATTACATTTTTTTTCCTATTATTTTTTGAGACTTCCAAAACAATTTTATGGTGCCGATCTTCAAAATAAGGCAACTCAGGATTTATTAGACTTTTAACTTTTAAGTGATTGTTTGAATGCCCTCTGAATGAGGTGAGGGATCAGTATCACTTGTCAAGGTCAGAGGTCAGGTTGAAATACAGGTTATCACGTATAAAGTTGGAAGGGTTTACATATCTTCTTCAAAGACCTATTTTGCCTATTTACTAACTAACTATAAAACTAGTAAATGTTCCAAAGATTTACTCTGCACATGTAACTTCCCTTATGGATCCACCGTAAGCCTGTTTTTCAATCATTTTCAGTTATTGCAATAGACCACAATGAAAAAACATAATCCAGGACGTCTTGCGGCCATAGTGGTCTCTGTTGTCGGCTATGCCGTAAGTTTGGTCTTCAACGGGCTTTCTGTAGTCGGACTCGGTAAGTCAAAGCTTTGTTATCGTTGTTTTCACTTCACAAGTAGATGACCAATCCTTAATAATAGTAGAACATGTTACATTCTTCTCCTTTTCACTAGTTGTTTTTTTTCCTCTCCCGACAGGTCCTTTTGATACCACCACGGCAAACGTGTCTGCAGTGTTTGACACACAGATCACACCTTCGGGGTGGACTTTTAGCATCTGGAGCGTCATCTACGTCTGGCTGACGTCAATGATGATCTACATCATCGCTGGACTTTGCAGAAAGTTGGTGCCAATTTCTCTTTAGGAAGTGCAAATAGCAACCTGAATCTTTGTAATCTCTTTATTTTTGGACACATTTAGGGAGTATTAAAAATTACTGTTCTGGGGACATTTTACAAACTGAAGCATCAACTGTGGTTGTTTTTTCTCGCAGGAATGGTT
Organism: Pungitius pungitius; assembly: GCF_949316345.1. NCBI lineage: Eukaryota > Metazoa > Chordata > Actinopteri > Perciformes > Gasterosteidae > Pungitius > Pungitius pungitius. Next base: position 5,752,270 of record NC_084918.1, on the reverse strand, counting down.
ATGGCTACGTCTACTGCAGCCCTGCGGTGTTGCCTTATGGATTCTTTGTCAGCTGGTGCCTGAATCTATGCGTCAATATTGGCTGGCTGCTTGTTTGGGACCGAGGGTAAGAGGCTACAATGGCTCCTGTGATTATTGTTGTGAATTAGTCAGCCTCATTTAAATTTAAATAATGAAATGTGTTTTTGTGCTGTCTTGCTGTAGAGAGATGATCGTTGCACTGGTTTTTCTCTTCCTGGTCATCTGCACAAACTACACCATGATATTCTTCACATGCCACGGACTTCATGTTTATGGAGCCTGGCTGAATAAATACCACAAGACAGACCTGTGGCTCTTCCGTGTGCTGGTTAGTATGACAGATACGCAGGATATGCATCTAATTTCATTCAAATGTTGTGGTTTAAGTGTGTGATGTGAAAGCACAGTTATGCTTAACTAGAAAAACTACATCATACTTCATTCACAGGTTCAAAACGGAGTGATGATATACACGACATGGACAACCATTGCTACACTAATCAACCTGACCATCATACTGACTTACAATGCAAAGATGTCCCAAACGGATGCTGCAACCGTCGCATACTCGGTTTTGTCCGTCCTGCTGCTTGTGTGGTGATTGCTCTCTACTTGGAAAACAGTTGTGTTAAAAAAACATCGGTGAGACTCTAAAGGAAATGTTGTTGGTGTTGCGTGTCTTCCAGGTTTGTTTTGGAAAACTTCGTCCTTGACAGACACGTGCGGTACATCCTCATCATCTACCCGGTTGTGATCTGGGCGCTGTGTGGAAACCTGGTCAAGAACTATGATGCAAAATCACCCAGCCGTAGCGGCATTTTCATTGGTAGGACACATATCTCCTTAAACACAACAGATATAAAGTAATACAGTAAATATAGACATTCTTTTTAAGAATGGTAAATAAGCCCCTGTCGTCATGTTGTGACATTTGATTAAATTACTCCACCGTGAAGCAAACTTTTTTACCACCAGTGTAGTTTGTAAGAGTAAAATAATAACTCCTGTAGAAATGTGCATCAGACCAGAAACATCTGTTAAAAAGTCATACTAACGCGATGCTCCTCTCTTAGTCGTGCTGCTGGCTTTAGCCTGTGTGCTATTTGCCCTCCGGATTGGTTCGGTGGTTTGGAGACACATCAGACAGCCGCTCTACATAGACGTCAGTCCCGACACAATGGAGCCAATGGAGATTGCTGAGAAGCAGAAAAAGATATTTCGCTAAACACATTCACTTTATTTTAACAAATGTTTTATTTAAAACGTTTTGAGACATGTTGTAAAATTCTGATTGTATAAAGTATGATATCTTTTGCTGATGGTCTTTGAATCTTTTAGGTCTGTTCTCAAACATATTGATTGCTAACATGACACTTTGATAAGGTGACTGTTTATAACACTAAAATAATAAACTGTATTCCACCTCTTGTTCTATACATTTTAATGTTGAATGGCCTATTTATGCCTATTCAGGGGATAATATAATATATAGTAATTCCAGTTTTCTCATTTAGACATATTTAATGTGAATTATCATATTGACTATTCCAATAATTTGAGAATGTGGGTACAATTATTATAATGTGGAAGATAAAAAGAAAATCCAGATTCAAGTTCACATATATTTCTACTCACAGCTTAAAATCACAGACATTATAAATTATCATTTGAATGTATTATTCCCTTATTATCTTTCAGGTTAAATCATGTTTTAGCTACAGTTGCAGAACCATTCCTTTTGTCAAATCATTCAAGGGACCAGCGCAGGACATGACTTACCGGAAGGGGGCAGCAACGGGATTCATCACCTGCGGGTTTAGTCTGCAGTAAAATAAAATGTAGAAGAAGGAACTTCCTGTAAAGCAAATATTTAGATACCCTGAATGTGATATTTAAGGCAACAGGTTCATCTCCACTAGCACCAAACTCTAGTCTAGTCACTGCCAGACAGTAAAGTTAATCGTATTTATCATACCCAACATCATTTCGTAGATGCCAAGCCCAAAATGCAGGCTAGCAGTTTCCTAAATGGTAAAGTTCTGCCTGTGAGGTCGTACGCAGGGCAAAATTACAAACCCCTTTCAGAATGCGCGGTTGATTAGAATATAACTGTAGTCAACAACGCCATTGTTTTGCTAACGTTAACGTATAGGTTAACCTTACTAAATGGGAGACATGGCGAGCTCGCCATCGTTTGCAGGATGATATAATGTCGGTCTTATCTTAGTGTTTACAGACAAATGCTTCCTGGACGCTAAACGAGCTGGAGCAGTTAGTGAAAACACAATGATAGCTAACGTTAGCTAAGTTAACCGTTAGCCTAGCATCCATTGCTGCTGCAAACAGTCGTATAACGTTAACTGCCTTTGAAAGATAAACTTAGTTAACGTTAGCGTTAGTTAACTTAATGTTAAATGGAGACGGAGTATTCTAACCTGGTAAGTTACGGTCTTTTTGTGCTTTTATTTTCGGTTCCGGTATCGCGCAGTGAAAGCAGAATACGTTGATTTATTAACAACTCTGGAAGGAAGAGGCTGAAACGTTTCACTCCGATGAGGACAGTTTGTAAAGAAATAATAGACAACGTTAGTTAAACTCAATGCAACAGCCTTACATTATAACGTTAGTTAATGTTCAGATTTTATGTACACGGATTTCAACTTCAGTCATTTTGAATTGGGTTGTATGCGAGTATGTTTCTAATATTTAGTCCAGGCAGTGGCCCCTCAATTTAAAGTCAGTTATAAGAGCAATGCCCTGTAATGTGTTAACTTCAACTTTATACCTAATAAACTAAATTTGGCATTAAGGTATCAAATTATCTGGTAATATGATATTTTCCCCCCATATGTAGAAAAATGAAAATAATAAGTTACTAATAGTTTTTTTTTATGCACAGAGGAGACCAAAGAGGAAACTCTGCTATCTCACAAACAAGACAAGGTACTTTTTGAAAAATATTTACGTGCCGTCAATCCACTTTAAAAATAAAGTCTTAAAAATGACAGCTGAAACTTGGTATTTGTTGCATTTTATGATATGGACTTTTTTATACATTAGTAATGCATTGGATATTATCGTTTTCTCTATACATTTCTATTGTTGAATGTTTTATTTTCCTGGGTAGAATTGCACTAATGATCATCATTTATTACAAATAATCTATGTTTTGTTTTTTTAGAGCGTAAATGATTTTGTGTTTTTCAATTGAATGCCAGTTGTATGGGAATTTTGAAATGTTTAACTGACCTTTTTGTGTTTTAAGTCCACCCAAAAAATGGACAGACCCGCTGACATTGGAGGACGTTGATAAGATTTTTGATGACTTGGGTAAGTTGAGTGTGTAATTTTTTTGCGTTAATATTTTAGAGGTGTTTTGAATTTTCAATATGTTAACCTACATTCGTATATTGATTTCAGATTCACCCTCACATGTTAAAGATGACCTTTTACCTTCGTCTAGTCTGCTTCCGACCTTTGATACTGAGCCAAACCAGTGTGGCAGACAGGTTTCACCGCTCCCACAGGATGGACATCTAACAGAACAACTTCAGAGATGCCAAATGGTAATCAACAGTCAATAGTGTACGATGACTGGTGTTATGTGACACAGGACCGAGCTGATGAGCCAGTAGCTATACCATTTTCTATTTCCGCAAGGCTGCAGGTTCATTGGTAAAACAGAGCTTCTCCACTTTTTGATTTCTGAATATGTGCCTGGTCATAGACCCAGGAGCTCCTGTATATCTGTTCATGGGCCTAGTGTACTTTTCTTGAATTGGACAAGATTTGATGTCATTCGGTGTGTTAAAACTTTAAATATGTTTTGTGATTCTTTAGGGCCTTAAAGGTGATTCATTCCATCCTGCATCGGCACCCGGTCCTAAACCAGTAATTGGTAAAATACTAAAACCCATATTGTCCAGACACTTTGTTCTATGTTCTTCTTGTTGAAATATTAAAGTATGCCACTTTTTCTGTTTAAGATTTGGACGTCCCATTTAAAGCACACATGCCAGTGAAGACATCCAGCCCTATTGAAGAGAAGATGGTTGTTGTTGAAGAGTTGGACAATGAAAAACATCACGTTGTATCCCCAATTCTCTTTGCCTGTGGAGATGAAGGAGAAGAGGAGGCAAAGACGGAGCCCCTTCTCCTCCAAGAACCCCAGTGCAATGGGCACGGCACAGAGGAGTGAGCATTTATTAATGCACTTTCTGGAATATGTTTTTTTCTGGTGTTACTCTCACCCGGATCCAGTGTATTTTCGGTTGTTACTTTACAGAACATTTCTTTAACATATTGTAATTTCCTCTAGATATCTTGACTATGTGTTGGAGTCTCCTCCAAGCAAGGTTGTTTTCAACAAGCCCAAGATACCCTGTCATCAAAACAAGGCGGCGGGTTTGGGGTAGGGGCCTTTTTTAATTTTTAATATGTAATGATCAGTTGCTTTTAGCTCCCAATGCTCCATCAGTATTGGATGCTCTTCAACATACAATGTCTGTCTGTCTCTGTCTATGCAGCACAGAAACTCTCACAGTCAAAGAAAAAATCCTCAAGAAACCCCCAGCATCTGATTTGGAGGGCCAACGAAAAAGGAGGTAAAAGAAATTACTTTTGGATGTGTAGTTATTTATTTTTTTGTTTTCACTTTATTTTGAATGACCATACAATAGTATAATTAATTTAAAGGGTATATGAATGTCAGCATTTATTAATTGTTAGCAAAATGATTGATATTAAAGCTTGAAGAGACGTCATGTAGTACAGCAAATTGTGTGCAACTTATTTTCTTTAACAAAAGAACATAATTTAGTCCTTTTTGTTTTTTCCAGGCAAGAAAGCACAGACCCACGTGTGTCAGCAGTAAGACAAGAACCTGAACTGGCAGCTCCCAAGAAACCATCTGAAATTGACATGACTACTTTTCTCAAGAAGCTTAGAGATGCTGTGCAGCCCAAACCCGCATGGTGAGTTGAGAAACAATGTCTATTGTGCGTCAACATAAAACCTTTTTTTAAATCATAACTTTGTTGTAGTTCCAGGATGACACCAGTGAAAGTACCTACTCTGTCTGCTGAGCTAGAGGAGGACTTCCTCATTCTTGAGGATGAAAAACCTCTTTGGTTTTCTATCCCAACTAAAACTGCCACAAGAAAAAAACAGCGACAGGGCAGAACCTCCAGCTCTGACAAAGACAGTTCAACAGACAAGAGCAAGAAGGAAAGCTCGTTAGAGACGGCACAAAAACGGCAGGAATCTGAACAGACTAAGGACACTCTGGGAAGCCAGTCTGTCCATCAGAAAACCAAGAAGTCAAAAGGGGGAGGGACAAAGAATAAGATAGCTGAGCCTGGAAGTGATAAAGACGGACTGTCTGGTCTTGAAGAACTCCCTGCAGATGACTTAATGTTTGAAGAGCAGCCAAAAGAAAAGCAAGGTATTAAAAATGCCTCTTCTAAAGGAGAAGAAGAAGAGCAACCGAAAGACGGAGCCGGGGGCGAAACAAATAAAGAAATAGCCCCTCTGAAGACTGAGAAGAAGGCTCAGAAGTCTTCTGACATGAAGAGGCCAAAGTCTTCAAAATGCAAGAGTGAAAATGCAAAGACAAGCCGGGCTAAATCCTTAAAGGGGGGCAGGAGAGTGACGCACGGATCTGACGCCGTGAAAGAGACGATGACGGCCCAGAAGGAACAAAGCTGGAGCAGTGAGGAGCACGCAGAGGCTGAAGACCTGAGCTCTCCTCCAGGTGAGAACCCACTGGTGTGAAAACGACGCTCTTTATTTTGACATTTGAGTCAGTTCCTTTGACGTAGGTCAAAATGGAGCACTCTTCAGAGCTTAAGTCTCCACTTTCAATTGCTATTTCCAATTTAAAAAATTGAAATTGTCTTACCAAATGGATCTCGGATTAATTACTAGTTTTTTATGGGTTAAATAGTTTGGGTTACACACTAACAACAATATACACATGAATAATAGACATTATAAACACACTTACAATGTGTAATGTTGGAAAATATGATTGAAAAATGTATGCAATACTATGTGTTTCATTTGTTGTCTTTGATTCTTTTTTCTTTCTCCCACAGACGAAGAAGGTAATTCTGAAGCTCAAACAGAAAAGGATGTTGCAGATGAAAAGGACAAAATTAACAAACTCCCTGTTGCGTCCAAAGAGACCTCGTCTGAAGCAGAAGATGTGATTAATTGGAAAAGGAAAAGGAGGCCGGTCGGACAGTGGTGGGCGACCCAACCGATCACAGAGGAAGCAAAGCTTACGGACAGCCAGCCCACTGTCAAGAAGTCCAAGCAGCACAACCAGGAGCCTGTAAAGACAAAGAAGGACAGAGTTCTACAGAAAAAAAAACAGATACAGCCATCCCGTCCGAACCCAAATAAATCTAAAGGGAGGAAAACTAAACAGAGCAAAATTAAAAATACAAGAGAAGACAGTCGACCAGATAAAGAACCGCAGCATCAGGACCAGGATGCTCTGTCTAGCCCTTTGGACCTCTCCCACAGAGACCACAGCTCTAACTTGGGTAAGGTCAACGCTTAAGGAAGTACTCAGATACTACTGTAAAAATATTCCACTTTTAGTAAAAAGTTTTAATATTCAACTTAAGTAAAAGTACATGCGTGTTATCTAATACACTCTTGACTTACCATGATGCAATGTTTCACAGGGAATCAGGTATTTCAAAAGGTATACCATAACTCCTTGACTGAGAAAGTGTGCACCACAGCGGCGTCTGTCTCTCCCAGAGGGCGCCGGGAGGAACTCAGGGCCGCGGAGTCCGAGAGGAGGAGGAGGAAGCCTCCCGGGAGCTGGTGGCAGGTTGGCGACATGTGTGAGGAAGCTGAGGGCGTCTCCCCCCGGCAGCAGCGGGCCGGACCTGCTAAGGACAGAAAAAAAGTTTCCAAACCCCGACCCGGGACTCCCAAAAACGGCAAAGCGGCGGCCTCGCCGAAACCACGAGGAGGTGCCGCCGCGCCTCTTCTGGCAACCCCAAAGACTGCTGGCCCCCTGGCCACGGTTAAAGGCTTCGATGCCGCGGCCCCCGGGAGCGGGGCGGGTCGGAGGAGGAGCGGGCGCGGAGCCGCTGCTCCTCCTGCCCAGGACGCCGCCGTCTGCACGGTGTTCAGCGATGGAGACTTGCTCGGTTTGGATGCCGTGGAACCCCAAGACTCACACGACCGATCGGCCAACAACGAGGCGCCGCAGGACAGCAACTTTCAGTCCGAGAACCAGTGAGGAGAAGTTCATGCTGTTCCTCCTGACGACTCCCTCTTATTGGATGCAACTTGTGGTTTTTATTGTATTCTTTTAAGTATTTTCTTTTTCCGCAGGTTGAAGTTCCTCAGAAGCGGGCCGTCCTCCATGATCGGGCTGAGGGAGTATGAGGAGGACGAAGACAACTTGAGTATGTTTTTGACACACTGACTTCATATTTCCATCTGATTTTGTAGCTCTGGCGTCAATTGACTTCTCTACCCTTCAATTTGACTGTTTTACTTTGATTAACTTTTCTCTTTTCCTTTTGCTCCAGTTTTTATGGCGGACAGGTCGCCCGCTGCTCTCTCTTTGTCAGACCTGTGTGCTCCTCCTCTCAAACCGTTGATCCTACAGCCGAAGGATAAAGCCAACCTGACAGAGTGGTTTAGAAGTCTCTGGTCTGTTCCCGCCGACAGTAAGAAAATGTTTTATTAAAAAAAAAAAAAAACAGCTGTTGTTTTTTTGGTGAATTAAATTAAACATTGTAGTGTAATCAAATTATGAGGTTATAAGACACAAGACCCTTTTTTGACTATTTTGTGTCCGGTTCACTATCGTTGCAGAAGGTGGAGAGGTCTCTCCAGACCAGTTTGAGTGGTACTTCTATCAAGGCCGAGCCATTGGCTTCGTGTTGGACCTGAACTGTGGTTCCTTCTGTAATGGAAAGATCCTGCTGGGCTCCTACATGAAGAAGCCTCTGTGGGTGGATCACAGCGCCACAACAGTCAGTAGACTTCTCCCATATTGTTCATCTCATTGTGTTCTCTGCTGTCCTTTTGTACAATACTTATTTTGTTGTTGTTATTTCTGTAATAATCTTTCATTCTTGTTTTTTGAAAGGTTTTTAACTTATTAACAAGCTCTGTGAGTGTAACTATCGACGGCAAGGAATCCTGCTTTCATCCCGGGCAATCCCTCATGGTGCCATGTGGTAAGAGTGTTCTATCAATACTACGGTGCAATTATTATGTTTTTGTCTTTTGGTGAATTGCTTCTTTGTCGTGTCCATCTTTTAAGACCGTTTAGCAGTCATTTGATGTTAGATTTGAGTTTTCTGATGGATCTGTTGCTCACACAGGACATGCCTACAGCATCCAAAACGTCACGGCACAGCCTGCAGTGCTGTACTTCACCCGGATACTAGCAGAAAGTTCGGATTGAAGTTGTCACCCTGAAAGAGAAACACCCTGAGTATGTAAAACAGAAAAGAGGACTTGGGCGGGTGCCATTATTTAAAATGACATTCTGTATTGAAGTTGTAAATATAAGATTGTTTTTTTTTATCAACTTATTTCATTTAATTCATTCACCTGATTCTGTTAAAACAAAAATGATTGTAAATAAGGTGCTTGTTGCTGTTTTCATTGATTGCTTCCAGCCTCCAAGGGGCAGTGTACAGCTGTATCACATCATCATGAAATCAAAAAACCACATTTGTATATTTCATGGTGCTGTATATTTGTTTTTGCCACCAGATAAACAGTAAAGGACAATTTGTTGTGATTCTAAAATACATTACAGTACTACAGTGTTAAAAACCCTACATGCTGTTATTTATTTTTTATATTTCCCATTCGTTCATTTGTAATTGATTTAGTTGTGCGTGCGGCTGCAGTACATTTAACTTAACTACTTTATATCCTGTCGGGTAATTAAATCACCATAGAATCAAAGTTTACAAGAAGATCATTTGTATTTGCTTTGTTCCCAAAGCAAAGAAAAACAAGCCCCTGCTGTCAAAAACAGTGGAGTAAAATCCTTCTCTCTTTAGACAAATAGTAAGTACTGCTGTTGTACTGCTAGTAGTACGAAGTACTGCTGTTGTAGTAGTACATGGTTGAACATATGCATTGCTTGAGGCAATCAGCCCATTAATCTTAGCTGCTACAAGCTTGAAAAAGTCCGGATCTTTAATAAGTCACACTTTATATTATTCAGGAGACATTTATAGTTTCTGAATCAAGACGAGCAGAAGCCAAAATATGTTTTTCACCCAGATCTTTTAAAGGTTTTGGTGTCTGCGTGACCCAAATATGTTCTCATACCTGCGGGTAATGCTTTATTCACGTGGGATCGCACTGTGCCGCCGACCGGATTCCAAGTGTTCGCAGCGTGTTGCCTCATACGTTCTCTTATCGTCCTTATTATGTAGTTAGCACATTATGATCTATTTTTAACGGGTTTGGCAGGAATATTTAAGAAGCGAGGCCGGGGCTCAGAAACGCTTACGTTCCCAAACTGACACAACACATAACTTGTGGTAATGACATTCCACCCACTGTGATGTCATGAAACATTTACTGACCTACTTCATAAAGGCAGAATTATGATATTTATGTGAATCTGTTATCCACCTCTTATGCCACTGAATAGTTGATGATACACTGATAGCAAAATGCCTCCTTGGGATGTTTGAATAATCCCTGACCCGTTACGCAATAACTGCGCTGTGTGACTTCTAAAAGACGTTCCTTCTGTCCAAACATTTCTGCAGCCTGTGAAATGTCCAAAAAACCAATCAACATTCCGCATTTAAAAACAAACCGAAGGAAAAGCGTCTCCTCCCCACGGTGGAGCTCCGGCATCCTGCCAGTTTGATAACGTATTACTTTTGAATGTCTAGTTTTAGCCGCGCCCCGCGGTGCCCCGGCTGTGCCCCGGCTGGCTGACTCGCCTGTGGGGAGGATCCCCTCCAGAGGATACACCGGGGCGGCGTCCCTGCTCTATATTTAGAAATCCAGTCTGTGACTAAATAGGCGGCCTGAAACCCTGCAGTGAAATCTCTTTTTGAAAGGAAAAGCATGGGAACTGGTTGTGAGAGATTTGGTCTTCAGGCCATCTGGGGGAGTCATCTGTGTCCTTCTTACTGTAGCGGGAGGTTAAAGGTCAAACAGCATGCTGATCAGGGAAGCCCTCCGTTCAAACGGGCCGAAAAGGAAACGAAGACAATGAAGCAATAATTACACAAAATAAATCACCATCTCCGCCACAGGGTTTTTTGAGCTAAATGCTATTAGTATACTGAAATGATGGCTGTGACACGGTGTTCCCTGTTTAATGGTACAGATAATCAGAAAAATATCAGCCTATTCTAGTTTGATTCTTTATTGCTAATGCTAATTCCAATGACTGCAATTCTGACGGCGTCCGGAATGCTAATTTTATTACTTGCATGTTAATTTACGTGCAAATGTGAATGGATTTAACCATGTGAAGGGAGTCATTCAGACATGAAGAAAGTAACTAATGAATATGTTTAGCATGTTGGGTGATTGCCATTTCAACTGTTCATGCTGATTGACACCATCTAAAAGCGATGGAGGCACATCACTCAAACGTCAACCTCAGCTTGGAGCTACAGGTGAAGTCCTGAGGGTTCGTCCTCTGGGGAACACGAACATCTCTAACAACATTTCAAAGTAGCAGTCTGGATAGTTCAGTCAGGACTGACTGACTAGAGCAAACAATGTAAATGATTGTGTTTATTTGTTTGTTACCTTAACGGGAGGTTAAATGAGTCCCACCTGTGAATAATGCATCCAAGAGAATTTGCATCACAGAACTTAATCTCATCCCTCACCAGCAAACTGCACTCGTTACTTTCATCGCTTTCCCTCAATGCGTTCACATTTAAGTCAATTTCTCACATCAGTGAGTCATTTAACCGCCAGCGCTGCCACAGCTTTGTTATAGATGTCAACTCGAGACATTACAGTTTTCATTTTAATGCCCGGAGATCTTTAAATACGAATGCGCAGCAGTCATTAGATGGAACTGGATGGTGTGTATTGTTTGATTAATTAAATAAAATAATTCAAGGCGGCAAAAGCGAATATAAAAACTCCTTTACTCAGAAAATATTTGCATTTGTGGATAAAGGAATCTGACTCACTGCATTGTGGGCATGAAGAAGCAGGAAGAGCAGCAGAACTCACGGTCAGAGTTTTTTAATGACTTCACAGCATTTACCTCGCCGAGCTGTGCGTGCCATGAATTTATTCATTCCCACAAAAGCTCTGCAAGTTTCCCGTGCTTAGTCTGAGTTGCAGTTCAATGAACAAACTTCAAGTTTTAAATATGATTTCCTCCCTTTGTTGGCGGTGAACATTTTCTTTGATGGAGTGAAAGAAAGACCCTTTAACGTTAGACTGTTACTCCATGAATCATCCGCCAACAATCTGGCAATTATTTAACGTTGAGATAAATAACAGGAAATCATTTCTTAGAGTTTATTCAATGTTCTTAAATAAACTTGAGGTTGTGGTTTGCCTCCACAAGTGAGGACGAAGCAAGGTGGCGACTCAAGGACCTCAAGGCCCACAGGTTGGGTAACTTTGACTTTTCATTTACAATTTATTTTTTCTTCCTTCTTGTGTTAACATGCAGTAGCTCTAAAAAATGTTCCCTTTAAAAAAGAAAAACAAAAGAGTGATTCACTTGATACACTATGCAATTTTGAAAGAAATGCAACATTACAAAGGCTGAACTGGCAAACCAATATTAGCTTTAAAGATGTATTATTATATGTGTGTATATATGACCAAAGTTAAGCATTAACACATTACTCTCTCTATGGAAAAGTCATCATGATGCAATCATCCCTCACTCACTTGAACCCATATTGACGCTTGCCCTCAATAACCCGACCCGGCTTACCCCTCAGCCCCAAATCTCCTCCCAACCCCCCCTCCCCCTCACCCCGACACATGAACCAAGTCTGAATAGTCGGATGCACCTCGGATCACACGGAGGACTTTCAAAGGAAAAGCACAAAGGGTGGATTCATGTTGGACCTGCGTTGCTCACGAGTGAGGAGGCTAATTGATCACACGAGGGCCTGTGGAGCGAATGTTCAGGGTTACGGCCTCCACGAAGCTCCTGGGAGTTAAAACAGCCTTTGAATCTGAGAGTGCAATTATCTTTTGACAGCTACTTCAACGGAGCACGGACCTTTGCCAACTTAATACGTTTGTTAAGAATCATCGCTTGAAAAGGGAAATCAATGACGGACCAGAAGGCTTCCGGGGCTCTGAGATGCAAACCACGAGAGGCCCGAGGAGGAGGAGACATAAATACTCATTTTTAGACCTTTGTGGTGCATCATATTGGAATAAAAAAATTATAATCGCAGAACAAAAATAAAAATCTATAAAAAGAAGATAAACAAGCTAATGGGCAAGATTTTTAGAAATTGTGTTGTATTATTTTGTTATTTGGCCTCTGCTCGGACTTTTTATTGATAGTGTTAAAGCGACTGGGTTTATTTTGTTGACAGTTTGTTCAAACTAATAATTCCTGTTTTAGGTGTCGATGTAGGCAGATTCCTTTCCCCCCCGCTGCATGAACATAATGATGAAGTTTGAAATGGATAGCTTACTGGATGGTGGGAAGTAATGGAAAAGATTTTGGCAGTCGTCTACTACTCAGTAATATAAATGCATGTTATCATTTTTATGGAAGCTGGTTTTGATTTCCAGTAGCTTCCCATCAGCAGAGTCTGTAGCTCACATTGCAATCAGATTGTGTTGTTTTGCTGGTGGCACCTCTGCGGCTGACAACAGAACAAATTTGACTTCTCTCTCTTTCTTTTTGAGGGTTCCACGAGGAAAAAGTATCAAATGAATTGATGTCTTTTTTTGACTAGAGCCGTTTCCCACCTTATAAGGCGATAACAGTAATCCACACACCACGGTGAAATCCCCATCCATCTCTAACTATCTACCGAGTCGTCTATGTTTTTTCTTTTCTCTAAAACGTACCTTCAGTTTGTTTTCAAGTTCCTTCTTTTCATTTCTATTGATTTTGAGAACTGACAAAGTCGTTCCACCGTGATTTAGTGAATGATGATGTCAGCAGGGTGCATGATCCACTGTGTGAGGCAGAGTCTCCTGCATCCTTCTATCCATCTTCGGTGCGACGGGCCTGAAAAATGTCATCAGTGAGTCCACAGAGGGGCTGTGGAGAGTCACAAAAGTAGAGCCCCGGCAGGATGAGGTACGGCCCCAGACACGTTGAGCTGTAAATCCGGATCAATCGGTCCGGCTGCAGAGCTCCACATGTTCACAACGTCAAGGTCACTCGGTCGACTCCCTCTTAACGACTGTGTTTTTCTTACTGTCACCGTATCCCATGAAAAGACCCCAAAATGAATTTCAGTTTACACTCAATGCACGTAATACCTTCTCTATTTGCCACAACTATAACTAATATTCCCCTATTTTAACCATTTAGTTGTTCTGTATTGTAAAGGCAGATGTTCTCTGTGGGGAACACCTGGCCTTCACGATCTGGTTTATTTCGGGCCACAATCAAAGTCGGGCAGCTGGCGTCCTGCGGAGGGAAGGTGTGTCGGGAGGCCGTTAAAAGAGGACTGCCCCCCCCCCCCCCCCCCCCAGCCAGCAGCGCCTCTGACGGAGGGAATTAATACACTGCGGATGCTGCTGAGTCAGCAGCCCGGGATGATGTTGTTAAAGAGCAATACAACCATTCCCTCTCGTATTGTAATTCTTTACGGAGGAGAAAAACACTTTTGTATTTGCACATTCTGTTCTCTATCACCAACAAGTTATTTAGTGATTTAGTATTTACATTTTCTCCCATTTTTCTCTCAGCCAGGCTTCTTTGCAGAGACCTTCTTCATTGACAACATGTTGCATGGGCTGACATTAATGTTTCTGGCTTTGATGTTGAGTGACTGAAGGCAGAACTTGACTTTAACTGTTGATATTCTTAAAAAGCTTCAGTTGCATTGGAAAGAATGTCGATGCTTGTTTTATCGTGGGATTAAGACATATAAGCACTAAGCCACAAGGAAAGCAACACATGCTTGGTAACAGTGTGCCTACAGTTATGTGTAGAGCCATGTGGAATTTCTCCTTTGAATTTATATGTATTTCACCCACTTGTGATTCTGCACGGGATCGTTTGGGAGGTTCCTTCCTTGGGTGTTACTTGTAGCCTGCAGGCGCAGCCCTGCAGTCCTTATGGTAGGAAAGTGGTTCTGTTACCGAACCGGGTTCTGAACTCCATTGCTGTTGTTTTAAACCACCATCCATGTGAGTAGCTGAGGTGAAGCAAGTTGAATAGTTTTCTTTTTTTTTAATACTGTGAATTTTCATCGTACGCCATCCTCACTTTGACCTTGTAAAGACAAGGATCAATGATGAGGGCCAACATATGCAGCGGTCCAGAGGCACGGAGCTGTAAACTCAGTAAGTGCACATCTTCTTGTCTGGCCAAAATTGAAGTGACAGCCCGCTCAAGCATTCTTCCAGTTCCTCGGGTTAGGCTCGGGGACTCGCAGGGAGGGGGGGGTTGGGGGGGGGGGGGGGGTAGTGTAACTGATGGTGATGATGGGTGAAGAGTGGTTGCCGTGTGCTAATTCAGCATCCTGGTCCATGACCGTCTGCTCGACGATAAATGTCGTTAATGCAAGTATCTCCATGTCCTCTGGGGAACTGGGTCCTGCTGGAAACTTGTTGAATAAGCAGAAGGTTGATGAAAGATTTCACAGATTTCCTCGCTGCTCAAACGAAGGCGTAAAAGGCTGCGGAAGTTGATATTCTGTTCCGCTCTGTGTGCTTAACAGCAAACACTAAATAAAGGATGCAGGAGATATGAAAACATGCATATGTATGTTTAAAAAAACACATTAGGCTACATGGTGGATTTATACACAAGGCATCAGCTTTTGTTTTATTTTCTGTGTATGGGTTTGGCTTTAGGTCGGTCATGGTAAAGCAATGTCTTTCATGGCTTTGATTAATAAATGATGATTCTGCATTTATGCCTTTTGATAGAAATAGACACCCTGAAAGACAGAATGTCTGTTAGATTGAAAGAAAGTAGAAAATGTGCCTCATAGACATTTTAATCATTTTTATACTCATTTTAAAAAGTTCAATTCAATACAATGATTAGAGGGGGAGGAAAGGACCAGAAAGGAGCAGTGTTTGTCCGAACCAGGCCCAGGAGGATGTTTAAATAACGCAGTCTGTTCAGTCCATTCTCAGGCACCATAACAATATTGATCGATGATGCAATCAGTCTAATTCAATTGTGTGAAGATGAAAGAACAGCACGTGTGGGGATGCACAGTACCCAACAATGCTTCTGCTTTAATGAAGATACTTGTGTCAGAAAGCCACCGAAGCCACTTTATTATACTGCCATTTAAAAATGACTTGTCTTGATCTTAGTTTGCTTCACAAACCTACTCTCGACTGCCGAGTTAAGCACAAACACGTCAAAATCACCAGGTGCAAATTGTCAATGAACCTATTTTCTCTGCTAGAGTTTGACACATAAGGTGAGTAGTGCTGCTTTCAGAGAGTTTATTCACTGGATCCGATGAACCCTTTGATCCAGTCCCTCTAATTAGGCTTGTTGTCAAGGTCTCAGGCAACCAGCTCGCAGAATCGGATTCAATGCACCACGCTGACAGTAATAGGATGAAACCGCGCCATTATGAACATGTAATCGTCTTTTAAACTGTGTTTCGGATCTTTTTAAAAAAATATTTCTTATGCAAAAGGGCCAAATCATCACTGATTCTAGCTTCTCAAAATGTGAAGATTTGCTGCATTTCTGTGATGTATAACAGCTAACTGTGAGAAATAACAAGACACATCAGCTTGGCCTTTACTCAATGAAAAGGGCATTTTGTAGACAATTATGTTAGTATCCACGCCAATAAAGTGACTACAGTATATGTCAGTTTCTGACAGGTCACATGTGAATTACATTTAACCTTCCTGTCAGTAAACCAACTTCTACATTATAATGTAAATGAATCACGTACTGATTATTCAAAAGAAACAGTCGATTGTACTCTACTATATGAGACATTTCCATGCTACATAAATAGCTCATAGTCATGATCCACACAAATAACACCCCGGACATGTTACAGGACCAGTTGTATTTTATTCTGCATAACGATTGATAGTAAATGGATCCTTGTTTTAGGGGGGGAATCAATGAGCGACTGGCTGCGAACATGGCATCGATCCTCAGGATCAAAAGACCAGGAAGGTTCATTTTCAGTTCAGCTCAGAGTATAAACGCGCCTCGTGGGACCCACTGAGCCTTGAGCTCCCACCAGCTGTCTGCGGCCGCGGCTCAACACGCAGCCTGCAGCCCAAATTGGGACCGTTTGTTTGATTTGTCTGTTTTTGTTCGTCTCTCTGTAACGACCCGAGCAGTGATGTCATTATTTCCTACAATCACGTGCTGAAGGCTGAAAAAACCCCAAACGTGACTTTTGACTTTCTTGTACAAGAAAACCAATCAACAAAGCGTCCGCCGATCCTCCCCCCCGAGTCGCCGCGCCGTCCGTCAGCGACTGGACGCCACCACCCCGTGACCCATCGGCTCGTGTGGACGCTCTGCTTCTGGAGGCTGTGCATGACCCAGGAACAGACTGCAGACCGTTCTGTCCGTGTTCAACATGTCTTTGAGGGAAATGATATGGCCTCATTCAAATGCTGGAATCAGCGGGATTGTGTTAACAGTTGGATGTCGCAAACAATCACAGTGTGACAAAAGGCTATGAGTTAAAGTCAAAGACGAAAGGTGATTAACGCAGACAAACTGACTGATGGAGAGCGTCTCAAAGCGTCCCGGTGGCTCAATTTCAGGCGTCAGGCCAAGATCCTGAGTTATTGTTGGAGTCCAAACGACCTTTGTGTTTTATGAAGGCTTCCTTGGGTCATTTTTCCTCTTGTCTCAGATCTCTACTGCCCTGCAAAAGATGGTGACTGCCTGTTGTTTACAGAAGCGTTACTCGCCATGAGAGCCGACCACGCTGCAAACAGGTGTCATTTCCTATCAATGCCTGAGAAAACATTTGAATCTACTGCCTAACTTTGACTTGGTCAAATTCGGTTGTAAACTTTCTGAGTTTGCACATAAAATTGTACTGTCAGTATTTCAAAATTACGCAAGTTTCCGTATTTGTCGGGTGATTGGGGGAATGAAAAGCTGCTCACACAGATGTGATTTTACAAGTCCCTGATCTATAACCACTAAAACCACTTTAAATGTCATTGCTCTGATAAATGGAAGCTGTTGAACAATGACTTTCACCACAACGATGCTTATTCAGCAGCGCCGAGGATGAGAAATGGACCAATTGCATTTTGATGTCAAGGCACGTCTTCGGGTTCCCTTGCAGGGCGTCGTCTGTGCACATCTGGAATTGCAGCTGAATGATTGTTAATTTAATCAAAGAAAAGGGTGAGAGGGACCAACGCTCTCCACTTGCATTCGTTTTGCAATTTCTTAAACACACTTTCTGAAACTAGGACTCAGTCTGTCAAAAATCTACAAACAAAAACATCAACGCAAAATAAAAAATAGATTTATTGTTGTAATCAAAAGAAATATAGACTTATTTACGGACTGGTTGAAATGTGAACCATGAAAGACCTGTGTGTAGCACAACTGGTCGGATATGAAAACATAAACCATATCATTATGTTAAAGGAATCTAACGCATACATCCTTTGCTGTGAGGGTTTATGAGCATCAGAAATATTTTCTTTCACCAATTCTGAAGACCATAGCAATTACACAAGGCCGAATGTGAGGTGTTAAGACACACGTGAACCTACAAGAACTCAGGGTTACTGGAGCTGGAGGATCCAGAAGCACTGGCTGGTACGGTCACTTCGCTCCTACTATGTTTTCAAACCATTCAATCATCTCACAGATACTTTCATCTGATGAGGACACAGGCGGTTTAAAAGCTTATTGCACAGATCGAGCATGCTGCCTTTATATCGGGTCACTTGCTACGGACGTCAGCTCTTGCTCAGTGATTCAAACCTTAAAGCTCACACTTTCCTCCCTCTGGCATTAAGCAGTCTGATGAGTGCCAAGTTAATTCAGTAAAAGTAGCTGGAGTTAAAAAGAGGACTCTCTGTTTGTCTTTGAGATGTCGCAGTCATTGTCAGTGTGCTTTATCACTTGAGTCATCTTCATATTCAGATTATTTACCTTAGAAAAATAGTATACTAAACAATAATTATTATATAAATAATAGGTATTATTATATAAATAATAGGTATTGTCAGTGATATTAACTACAGTATGAAAGGAAAAATAATTATTCACAAGCTGCTGTTAACGCAAAATGTTGTTATCACAGTAATAATGCACACATTTTCCAATGATATTGCAGCAGCATTGTCATGATTTCCTTTGTCCATGATAATTGTTGATAATAACTTTGCTAATGGATAATTGTTTAACTTTGAAAAGATAAAATAACTCAATTTTTATCCTGGTAATGAAACAACTCCCCAAAATTGGAAACCAATAAAGTTTTTTAAAATCTTATTTTGGGTTAGGCAATATTATATGTGAGATAAATAAAGTGGAGTACAAGTTCTGTACTTTAGTGGATGTATTTAGATATTTCCACCACTGCCGTTCCAAGCAGACACACATAAATGAAAATGTCTTGATGGAATGCAAGAAGGTTCCAGCAGAGTGGCTGCACCACAGCTGGCAGGCTGCTCCTACACACCTCACCACTGAGAATGTGGTTTCCGTCCCTGCACCTCCATTAAGATGAAGCTCATCTCCAGTGCAAACAGCACACAAGCCCAAAAAATAAAATACCCTTTAGATACGAGGTGCCTTTAAGCAAAAAGAGCTTACCCTAAGCCTCCAGGCCATTCTAAATGCTGCATATTGAGGTTTGGCACTTTTGACATAAACGCGTCACTCCATTACTGACATGCAAAGACTTCCCACCGTGCCAACCGCCCCGAGCCCCATTCTCTTTGGTAAACTGCATAAAGGCTGAGATATGAGGGGAGAATCAGCGTAATGTGTTTCGGTAGCATACTTGCTACGTTGTGCATCACCAGGCCGGTCCTTTAGCTGTGAGCATCACATAGGGGGCAGCCTGCAGCAGTGGCTTTAATTGCAGGGGGCCAGGATGTGCTCTTCAGCTTGCAAGCTGATTGCATCAGTTCAGATAAAAGCACATCGATTCCACGATTCACTTAAGTATCTCTTTATTCTTTAGGCTCTTAAGCAACATGAATAAGCCTGAGGGCGGTGAGCTTTCACCTCGCCCTTCTTCTTTCTCGTTTAGATGTGATCGACAGCAATTGTTTTAAACAACATTTACAATTTATCACAAGACAAAAAAGCTGCTAAACTGCAGGACTTTCTGTTCGTTGACAGCTTGTAACTGGATTCCAATCGAGCCTCGAGTTGTGTTGCTCTGCTGTCTTTTGTGTCTCTTCTGTGTGGCTGCAGAGATTTTATTCAAAGCCCACATTCATTAAATCTCATTATCCATCAATGACAGAAGTCTCAAGGTTCAAGGTTCAGCTTTGAGGTTTGTATACAATACAGGGTTACAAAATGATATGCAGTCAAAAGTTTGGACACACTTTCTCATTCAACTGATGGAGAAAAATCCTATAACACAAAAAGTTATATGTGCATGTGATTTTCTTTTTATGAAAAATGTACAAAGACGCAGATGTGGAGACTTCCTCTTCCTCCATTCACCCCGAGCCGGCTGTGGTTGTGTATGTGTTTGAATCACAGGCTCACAAAGGCATTCACCAACATGACATCATGATAACCATTAGATCAGAAAGAGAGGGAATAAAAATGATGTAATTTACCACCTGTGGCTTTTGCATTTATTCAAACGTAGCCCTTCCGTGGGGGACTGGAGTGCAGTCAGTCACCTGACGTACCTTATGTGTCCTTTTGACGCATCGCAAATGCGTTAAAGTCGTTGTAAGTCTGCTTCGGTTGGACTGAACGTTAGACTTTCACAGCGGTTAAAACACAAACGTTGTTGTACACAGATGTAGCATTTGTTTAGTTCAGAAATACCAAGATTCAACAAATGTGTTGTTTGCGTCGACATAATATCGACATTTAATTCTGCCAAATGGCCTATAAATACCGCCAAACTAGCTGATTATTGAATTACGTCTTGCTCTTGTATTACTAATGTGAAAAAGATGTGACAGCTTATTCTACTGGTAAATAATATGACATTATATTAGCTAGGTCATTTGTTACTCTTCAGGTCAGTCTTCAGTGTGGACCAGTCCTGCAGCTTCAAATATTTTAAAAGAAAGGCAGCCTGATGAAGTCGGGCCATGAAGTTGTTGTTGAAAAAAAAGGTCACTGATCTCACCAAATAAGATGGAATGAAACATGTTTTTATTGTCTTGGATTGTGCAAAGCATATTTTCCATCAATACAAACGGGGCGCGCTCATGACGGGGAAAAGCCTCGCGGGGCGAACTGGGCCTGTCACAGAGCCCCGAGGGTGAAGCTGTGCTGTGAGGCCCGGTCAGCTGTGAGGAGGTCGGTGGGCGCTGGCGGCGTGAGCGTGGGACGAGTGCTGCAGAAGATGGACGACGGATGCCGCAGCCAGTCGAAGGCGGTGTGGCAGCGGGGCTGCTGCAGGGGACAAATGATTTGTGACAGATTTCAGAGGTGCTGCAAGGCTCCGTTGGTAATTTCTCCACCCTTCCTTTGCAGCGATAAGGCCAACTTCGTCGCCACCTTCCTCGACGTCTCTATGCACCTTGACGAAAGAAGGATTTGCACGACGTGTTATTACAGATTACACTTTTCTCATCTGTATGCGTTAGCATTTGAAGAGGATGTGCCAGTGCAATTCCGGTAATGGACTTTTTTATCATGCAAAGCAAGTATCTGTTCAGTGGATGCCTCTCTCTATGTATGTGTAAGTCCTTGTCTCACAAATCATGCAGCTTTATTGCCAAATTATGTTAAAGAGTTGCTGGACACTGAGAAGGCCCGCTGATAGCTCTCTGCCTCTGGCTGTCATTGTTTACCATATTTATAGAACGTCATATCTCCAAACCACCCCACTGAAGGACTCCTTGCTTAGTAAAATCAATCATAAGACTTATGGCTCTACGGGTGATAAATGAAGAGTATGCATTCCAGCCACCATTGCACTACTCACAATGGCACCGATGCTTATCAACCATGTGGAGACTTTGTTATTATTTAATGTGGCAGAAAACATGCATAGTGAGGTCGTTATTTTTTTATTCTATGTAAAATAACCTCACCGGCGCTACGGGCAACTTCAAAAAGTTACTAAGTGCGTTTCCATCCACTGGTTTTAAAAACGTTTTTTTTAAATAGCGTGAATGCTAAAATACCAAAAAAAAAACACACCCCTTCCTCCCCAAATGAGCCTAAAATATATGCATTTTATCATAATTATTTTAAATACTCAGAGGTCTTTCTTGAATAAATAAAGAATGAATATTATGTTATGAATGTTACTGTTTTATAAGTTATTTGTTGACTACAGGTCTTTTAATGTAATTTTCTTCTTTAGTTGTCTTCCTCCACAGTGGCGAAATGGGTCCTGATAGGAGACTTAGCGCCACCTAGCGCTTATCTCGACGAAAAATCTTCATTTTCTTTGCCAGAAGTTTCTCATAATTCGTTTAACAAAACCGCGGTAAGTTTGCGTCATCACATCACAATAAATCAGGGGGTTAAACAATAACTAATGAGCGTCTTCTTACTTCCTGAACCAGCAGCACCACTGCGTGGATAACACAGCGCATCTTGTAGAAGTGGCGCAGAGCTGCGGCGGGCGGAGAGGTGGAGGGTTGGCTCAGTCCAACATGCGCACAGAGAGGAGCGCAGTCCGATGGACCAGCAGCGGTTCCTCTCACACTAATGAACGCACGCACGCACACACGCACACACGCACACACACACACACACACACACACACGCACACTTTAACGTGACACGCAGGAGTTGTGCAGACACCGAGGAGCTTTTAGGAAGAAAACTCTCCATCTGACGGACGGGATGGACGCGTCGCCGCTGCTCTTCATGCTGCTGCTGACCAAAGTAAGAAGGCTGGCGTTTGATTTCACTGCGTCTTTTATTAAAAACAGGCTTTTTATTGGTAAAGAGTCAGATAAAGTGAAGGGCTATCTATCTATCTATCTATCTATCTATCTATCTATCTATCTATCTATCTATCTATCTATCTATCTATACTAATGTAAAAAGTGATTGGCCACCTTATATTTATTTTGGTATAATATTTTATATATATTATATATAATATCATTTGTTATATGTTCATCTGACTTGTGTCTGATTTGAGCCACTCTTACATGTTGTCTGAAGTCAATCCCTCAATATTAACAGGGTTTATTTACCTTCTGGTTTTTCACGGTAAAATAAGATCTCGATTTGAATGAAATCACGTCAGACAATCTCATAAATAACTTGCCTAACTAAGCCAAAGTCATTTAACAGAAACCCAATTTCCAGTTTCCAGTTTGTGGGTTTAAATTATTTGAGGGCAATGCTTTGAGCATTTCCACTTACATCAGCGTCGTAGTGTTTTTTTTGCAGGGAACGTTGTGCACATGAAGGTTCCCACTAATATGGATCTTTAGGACTTAAATAAACATTTATTGCATTTTTAAAAAGTAATCTGGCAGCATGGTAAAAAACCTGTTTGCCTGCCCTACTTTGCTCATGGATTTAGTTTAGTTTTCATTAGGCTTGTAACAAGTGTCTTATTTGTCTTATTTTCCTTTTTTTTATTTTTCTCCATTAAGAAATGTCAGAAGTGCTCTGCTGCTGTTCCTGTTGCTCATAACTCCTGACGTGCTTCTCTCTGACATCTGTCAGTGAGATTTCAGTGCTCAGGAAGGACAACGATGATCGTGATACTGATTGTGTGTTTGGGTGGGTTTTAGTCGTTTTTCACTCAGCTTCTCCCTACCGGGAGACAAGAGTCACTCAATCCTGGCATTTATTTTTTATTGAAACCTTGGAATCTCCGTATACATGTTTGTTTTGGAGAACAAGCATTCAATCACACTGTGCCCAATTCACCCACTAATGAGCGGCTAACGAGCACCACGAGGAAGCACACGAGGCTGCAGAGTTACACGCATCACGTAGATGTTGCACTGCAGCCGAGCGTGCAGGAATGGACACGTTACCCTGCCATGTGTGGCCACACACAGACACCAACCTCGTTTTTTTGATTTCACTGTCAGCCCTCCTCGTTTTTTAAAAATGTATTATTTGATCATTATCGTGCGCTCAAACAAAGCAAGCCCTGGCAGGCAATCGAAATGACAGCAATCACTGAAGATCTGAAGCGACGGGGCCCGACGGCCCCCGCGATGGGCTCCGTGCTGACAAACTATCGAGGCTGCCAGGTATTTATGCGATGTCTCGCTCGTGGAGAGACACTGTGGGTGTCCCCCGGGGCTTTTCAGAGGTGCGTAGTTTGGAAATTCATTGTCCACTTCAGCAAAACTCAGGGACCTTCAAATTATTGATTTATTCACAAGTTTTCAACATCTCCAACTGGCAGGTACTTCATGTATTGCTCATCAGCGTGTCAGGAATAAATGACAAAGACGGGACCTTTCCCCAGGTCTGTTGTATCTTCATACATGAGGAAACGTGATTATTTTGTTATCATTGGTCCGCCTCTTTGTGTGCTCTGGCTCTATTCACAATATGCAGGCTTAGAATATATGAGCTAATAAACTATCTCCATGCAATGAGGAGAGCTTGATCCAGCAGTCCGAGCACACATTCCAGTATCGTGTCTATTCCCCCCTGACGGAGGACGTTGTTCCAGTTTTTTTTACTGTTTATGCAGCATTTACGTTTCCCGAAAGCCAGGAGAAACAGCAACAATGCAACGATGCCTCGCTTTCATATTAAATCAAACGATAAATCTGGGTTGTTAGCTGGACTTTGGAGAACCTTTCATTTTAAAATGTCTTAGTTTAAGTGTTCCACAGAAAACACAAGCACCATGAGGAGGCCCCTCTTTTACAGCAGACATTTTATCCTTCACAGGGAAAAAGCACAGGTGTTGATAATATGTTCAATGTTTAAGTGGGGCAGTGGGAGAGTGAGTCAGCACGTAAAATGAAGGAGGAAGCCATTGCTAGTTTTATTTTGACACCTGTGCTTTTCCCCTGTGCCGTATTTCCTAACTTTGATCCCGCTAACACGTTAGCTAACAAGTTAGCAAGCCAACACTCACGCTGTGAAAGGTGCTCGAGTTCCGTTGTATTCGTATGTGGTTCTCAGGACGGTTCCCTTGTCCCAAAGTCAATGTTGTTTTACGTTTTTTGGTTGGATGCCTAAAATGAGGACTGTGCGCAGCAAAAGCCTTAAAGGTTTAGTTTAGACGTGAAGTCATGGGACTGTGGTTTGGTTTGTTGATAGTCCAACGGTTTACAGAGTGGCCCCTCACTTTCTCTGTCATAGCCTATAAACAGCATGACTTTTAAGTCAGAAATATACATGGGGTTAGAGATTAATGATCCAAAAACTAGACCCTGACCCATGGACTTTCTACACAAAACCCCCTCGGGATTAGACAATCATTCTCTACCCTCCTTGCCCCCTTCCTTTAAAGTGCAAATCTCTGAACAAATTTGCGATCAATCAAATTAACAAACAAAAACCTGAAGCTCACGAGGCACCAGAATCCGTTTGAATAATCCTAATAATGATTATATGATAATAATGAATGTATTTGTATTTAATACAATAATGTTGCTCTACCTAACATTAGTGGGACCATGGTGCTGATGTTGGTTCAGAGATAAAACTCACAGGTATTTGACTGTTCTCTGTTTTAAGTTCACTCTGATAACAAAGTATTACCTTTAAATCCTCCGTTGTTACGCCGCCCGCTAATCAATTTCATGCTCATAAAAAATAAAGGAGGTCACCAAAAGGGTCAACATGAGATTCTCTGTGTCCGCGTTGCTCTGCACGGATGACGTCGGCAGATTGATCTCCCGCCTCCGTTACTTGGGGGATACGTTGGATTTTCTGCTGTAATCGGTTGCGGGCAAAGACTCGTGTTCTGAGGGTTGTGATAGTGTCAAGACGACCTCGTCCGCGGGGAGGGAGAGAGTGAGCGAGCGAGGCTCTGAAACGTTGTGTTGAGGAGTGATAACACGGAGGTGTGACATAGCTTTTTGTCGTTCACCTCCAGGTAACTGTGGCCTTTGATGAAATGCTGTAACGCTTACAAGCATACAGCTCAATGGAAATTGTTAATGGATATTAGCTATGGCGCTATTTTAGGAAATCAGCCTCACATCATATTGACACCACGATTCTGACCTTTTTTATGAATTTTTTTTAATATTGTAAAAATGTGCTTTTATTAAAAACAAAAATTTAATATTTCAAACAGGTCACCCAGAGGTCCATTCGTTTTTAGTTTCCACAGCACATGTAAACAGGTGAAAGTGAAAACACAAAGCATGCTTTTCCAAACGTGTTATTGGCCCTTTTCTGCTTGTGCACCAGATGCAGTCGGACTCTTCCTCCCTCCCAACTAGTTTCTCTGACTCCCTCCGGCTCTTCAGTGACCTCTTCCCACTCCCTAATCAGCCTTGCAGTTGCAGGACCTTCCCCACGCACCCGCTTTCCATCTTCCCTAATCGGCCCAAGCTACACATGCACATAAACAAGTCCCCATAAAGTAATCAGAATATTCCTGTCACCGTGCACATTTCTGCACATTGTTAACACGGTTGTGATTGGGTGTCTGAAGCGGCGCTGCACCATCTGCTCCTTGTAGAAATTCTCTTTTCTCTTCGAACCTGTTTGTTTGCTCTTAAATATTCCTGCAGAAAAGAATCTATCGCAAAGCACAACAGGCTGGCTAGATAGTGCACTTATTCCTTGTTGTAAATGATGAACCAAGCCTCCTTCTGGGTTTCCTCTGCCTCGTTGCTTTGAGTGAATACGCCGTTATTCACATGCACAACAATGCAGTGAGAGACAATAAGTCTTCTCTTTGTTAATGACCGTTTGTGTTATCCGAGGCGCGCAGTGTGCCGCATACGGCTGTTTACACCAGTGTCAGCTCAACCCCGCACTAAACGGGGCATTTGTGGATGATTGATGAGGATTATTTCATGTTTGACAGCTGCACCTTGGGTGGTGGCGGCTGGTGAACCACACAGATAAAACCTTCTACAAGGGGCCAATTAGCAGAACACAAACTGTATTAATTGGCGCGCCTTTTTGCTGCATCGGCCTTCTCTCCTTTGACCTTTGCTGCCTCTTCTATTTGCCAAAGGAGAAGCTCCTTCTTGGGACTTTCTCGACTCCCCTCTCGCTCCCGTCATGGCCGCTGACCTTCTCGAGCTCCTCGCCCGCTCGCCTTACACGTTTTCATTGACCCGCTGGCTCTCGGCCAGCGGCTGTCAGCCCGCATTTTTCCGCCTTTTGTTGACACAGATGAACAATCGCAGTAGATTACTCAGCGGCCGCCTTCTCCACTTCCTAATCCGTTTGCATGATAGCATCTATTTGCCGGGCAAGAGGGATTTCTGACATGGAGAACATTTCTGTTTATTATTAGCAGAGGGTTCTCTGTAATAGAAAAAGAAGAAAAAAAACATGGCATGCAAGGCTATCGCTGCAGGAATGTGCTAAAGGGAAATGCTGAATAAAATATTTACTGGCACCTAGATGAAAGACTCACGGAAAAAAAATGAATTCTCTGCAAATGAATGTTCTGCACCTACAAAGAACTCTGAGCACGTGATTGCAGCGTGAGCGAAGCGCGTTGGACTCTCGACACCTACAAGTGCTTCCTGCCTCTTCCACAGGGGCTGTCGGTGCAGATGTGTGACGTGGTGAACGAGATCGAGCTGGAGAGAGAGCGCTGTGAGGAACGCTCCCCCGGGAACGTCTCTTCAGGTAATTCTGAAAAATACCATTTCCCTCTCGTTCGTTTACGAGTGTTCAGGCTTTTTAGAGGGAATAAGGCGTGTGACCCCGGAGGGTTACCACCACACGTCTTGGTTTAATGTGAAGAAGCCATATCGCAGTCACAGTTCAACAAGGGTTTTTCCACTTTCTCTTGCATTTTTCTCAGGAGTGTGTGGATGTAACTTTTCCCCCCAACTTCCTAACTCTAACAACGTATACAATAGAACCAATTTCACAGATTTTTAAGTGACTCACTCGCTCACTATTTCCACTCTTACACTTCTCCCTAATTGACAAAAATAGCAAAGATGCTGCGTGTGGTCGAAGACTATAATGTTTACATTAACCAAAGCACGGGGGGTGCTGCACTTAGAAGTAAAAGCTTGATTATCTCCCAAACTGCCGTCAAAGCAGACTAATGAGAGCTATAAATCCTTTCTCATTAGACGCTTGGGAGTCATCGTACTTTCCATCCTCCCTGACAGGCGTAATGTCGCCCCGATCTAACGCGCACATCTATAAAATGTTGAGCATTGCATTGTGGGCCTGAATGGAGGTCTAATCAGCCACAGTAATTAAAGACACCCGTGTGAGTGTGCAAAGCCATTAAAGCCGGTGAGTGATGGACGTGACATCATAAAGTTAAGGCATTGAAATAACCTTGAAGGGAGTTATGATTGGATATTATTTAGGTCACGACATCATTGCCGGTCACAGTTAAACGAGGGTAGAAAATACAGAAAATGTTGCTCAAAAAGCATACATAACCTGACGTTATTCAAAATTCATACAGCAAACTGCCCTTTCAGAAGTAAGTATATTTAAAATTTAGTCCATACAGAGATCGACCTCTTCTCTGAATAAATGTGCCTCCGTGGGATCGTTTGGAAAAAATGAGATGCTGTGCATACCGCAGAGTGCATTAAGGGAATATACACAAACAATGTTCTCCCTTATCTCTGCACTGACAATCATCTTTCTTTTTCCTATCTGCTTCCTCAAGAGGAAGGTAGCGCTCACAGGTCCCATCGCTAATACATGAATTAGCAGTGTGTGCATTCACGAGGAACCATACATTCACAGACTGTGGTGTGCAGCAATCTGAATACAAAGATGCTCCTGCAATTCCTTTGCGTCCTTGAAACAGAACAGGCATAGAAATATGTCTTCTTAAGAGTTTATGGACTGGTGTTAAAGTACACACACACACACACACACACACGGATTGTTGTGCACAACCAAAAAAGAAGTTCTCTCTGACAGAAATCATTTTTTTCACTCAGAAATGGTTCGTTGCTCGTGTTTTTGTTATTTCAAACGGCACCATGTTCTGACTTCAGTTTTAAATACAGGGGAGATTGCTATGAAATGAACTGGAGACTTGGAGTGTGATTCTGCATTTAAAAACCTCGTCTCATCTGAGGCGTCGTCTTATGAACGATGCCTCAGATGAGAGGAGACGGCACATGTTTCCCTTTGTAGCTAAATGCTCGTGGAAAAGAGACTTGAGCAAAAATAGTATTGACGAGTTGAAGTTTTTCCCGAGCCTATAAAATACTTGAATGAAATGGAAATACACAACAATCACTGAATCGAGGAATTTAACCTAAAAAAAGACATGCTGCTCAGATGATTTAGTGCTGTATGTGTTTGTCCCTCATTGCAAGCGCGATGGCGTGTTTCCTCTTCTCTTGTTTCATGTCTGGATGCCGTGTCTCCTCCTGGCAGGTTGCCCGGGCATGTGGGATATCATCGCCTGTTGGCCCACAGCCACAGTGGGAGAAGTCGTCACCATAACTTGCCCCACTTACTTCAGTTACTTCAGCGACGAGCACAAAGGTAAACACGACCTTCCTCTCCTTCGTGCAAATACGTGCAACATCTCTGCCATCTGTTTCTGCCATTATTCACCAAACCTGGATTCATGCAATGCTGTAAAATTAGAAAATTTTAGTAAGCAAATGACAATGTTTCTAATGGAAATTAGTGGAGTCATTTATTTTGAGTTCACTAACCTTACAGGTGCCAAAACTCAACCATGTTGTCCACTTTTCTGCTCTTGTTGTTAGTGCAGGGCTGTTCAGAACATTCATATAGTTTAATTTATCTCCTTTATTTGATAGGAAGTGGATTGTCATACAGTAAAGCCTTTTGGGTAAATACTAGCTAAAGATTTAATCAGTTGCTTTTCATGCAAATGGACAATTTAAAGTCATCAAACGGGTGGCTTTTCCATCACCTCCTAATCGGAACATAATTTGAAACTGTGCAGAAAGCCCAAAGCAAACAATATTAATTCACAAGCCTCATAAAGTGCGCCATGACCTTGTTGGTATTTACAATAATAATAATTTCTCATCAACTCAAATAGCGAGAATCCCACTCCTCTCTGCCAGTGTGCCTTATTGTCACTGTTCTGCTTCCTGCCCCATTTTAGTTTACCGAGAATGTTTTAATTAAATATTTGGCCTTTTCTTCCGTCCAACCTCCTTTGAAAAGCTTTTTATTGTTTGTTGCATCCACCCCGTCTGCAATTTTTCCAGGTCGCAAATTGCGCGTGCGAAACACCTGCATTATCAAACCTTTTGGTCCCTAAGCAACCGGATTCAACACACAGGGACTCGGTGACGCACAGCAGCCTCTTTTCTTGACTTTTCTTGAGCCTTTGTGAAGAGACGAAAATGAGGCTGACGTTGTCGCCGTCGACCTGTGGACGTTATATGCTCCTTTCCTTCCGGGCAGTCTTTTGTATAGTTGGGGATTTCTTTCTTCTGCATCTCAACATGATTTTAGGGGTGAGAAGGAGGCAGAGCAATTGAAGTTTTTAAGACACAGCAGATTTCATCTGTGTGTATATTTTGCCCTTTCCCTGGTGATTTCCTGTATGATACAGAGATGTTTTGCCACCTCCCATGATACAGCTGACACCTCTCATTCCCTCCATCATCAGACACCTGCTGTTGATTATCCAATTTCAAGGTGTGACCATATTTACAATCTCGTGGCTTCTTGTATTTGGAAAACCTTCCATTTTACGTCATCTTTTATTCTCCAGCTTTGGAGTATGGAACTGGTTATTGCCATATGTTTATAAAATATTCTTAATTTAGCGAAAGTTAAATATTTGGTGGACTGACTTGAATATCGGTTATTGAATTGAAACCACATCACGTCATGGCGGACTGCGGTGCGGATCAGCATGAACTGCAGCTTTATGTGATGCTGCCCGACCCAAACCTCTACTTAAGATCCCTTTCTCCCAAACAGGCACTTTTCAGGTCTCGGCTTCTGAATATCAATTTCTTCTTTTCAATTCCTCTGGAATATTCCCTCCAGCTTTTGACCTGCTCCACGTGTGCCTCTACCTTCATGACCCAGTGCTCATTTGTTCCCCCTGAAGGAGAGACGGGCTTTTCATAACTGAAGGAGCTTTTACCTCACAGATGCCAGCTCCCCGGCCAATGTGCACTGCGCAGACCCTCTGAGATGAATGAACTGGCAAATTGGAAATATTTGCAGAAATACACAAGCTTCAGACTCTTTAATGTCTGAATAGAATTTATGAAATGCACATCCTAATTTCCCTCTCTGTGTATTTTTTGTATCCCAGAACCTCCTTGAACCCGAGGTGCTGCCAGCCACAATATGGTCTTTCTCTCCCCTGAGCCTTGTGCGCACGCTTAGGTGTGAATTTTGGCCCCCTTTTGGGAGCGTTACTGCACTCACACACACATTAGCATCTCAGCAGTCAAACTGAAAATTGGAAAAAGCGGGGAAATGTGACATTTCACAAACGCAGGATGTATTTTAAGCCCAAACGTGCCCTGATGGCAGTATGGAGACATTTAGAGCTGATGGCTTTGAATGAAATTGCGAGATGATGATAGTACACCACTCTGGGTTTGGGTTTTCGGTCAACTGCACTGTGATCACGATTTCAATTAGAAATATGGACACATGGCAGGATCAAATACACATTCTCCACCGTGATGTGGGTTTATATTGTTTAATAGAATTTTTTTAATCAAATTGAAAACCATAACCGCTAAAACTAATTCTAATTCCTCTTCCTTAGGGGAAAGCTGAATAGATGGACGACAACTGACCAGTCTGTCACACTTACATCATCGACTAAAATGATGTGTACTCTCGCTTTGCTTATTTTGCATCTTTGATTTTGTGTCGTGACGGTAAATAATGGTCTGAGCAGAACATTTACATCTATATTGCATCCTCTGATTACCAAAACACTTGTCAGTCGCCACTAAGGAAATTAAGTTTTCCACATAACACCCCGGGACCTCGTCCACTTTCTCATCAAAATTCATAAGAACCGATTCCTACGCAGGGAAATCTTTCCTTTCATCCACGCAGACGACACATTATTCAGGAGCTTTTCCTTATTGAGCCCTGATTCTTTGTTTGTCCAAAATAGTCTCTTTCATTTAAATGACTAAACTTTTAAAATCTACAGCACATTGTGACTGTTTCAAATGGAACAATCTACAAATGTGTTTTTACATGTTGTACTTTTGTTTATAAAAAGCTAATATGTACAACATGACATAATGTAAGCATACATTTTCATGTTTTCAGCCTAAGAAAAATCTGAAATTTGATATTGTTGTGCCATTTTACTTCTAAACTAAGTTTAATTTAATTTAGTGTTGGACTTCCCAGCTCGGCAGACTTCACAGCAATCAAATCTTTGGTTGTGGGAGCAGAATACGGCTGCGGGTGTTACACGCTTTGCATCTACAATCACAGTCTAGAAAAGTGTCTTTCTGTTAATTACAATTCTTAAAAAGTGCTTCATAGAATCTCAGTAAAGGGGACAAAGTGAAGGTTTGATTAACTCGCGTGAAGGCGGCGTGACTAAAAAGGATCGTATGCATGCAAATACTACAGGATTTCGCTATCAGACTTGAGGCAAATATAATGAAACGGAAACCACTCGACGTGAAGTCTTCTGCGGAGACAAACAGACACAGACTGAAGAAAGCCTTTTGTACTCCTAGATTACCAGCCTCGTTCTTCCTCTTGTACCTTCCTGCCAACTTTCTGAGTTTCAATCCCAACACAAAGAGGTTAAGGGGGAACAAGTCGGGCTGAAATGACCTGATGGAGCAGCATGACGTCCGTTTAGGTTGTCATCTGTAAAATAAAGACCAAAACATGTTACCTCGCCTTAGGAAAGGATCTAACTTAAACATTTCTAGCCATGTTAGCAACGTCCAGACTAAAATATCTCAAGCATTGATGTGGTTGCCGTGAAATGTATACAGATGTCCATGTTCCTTCGACTGTGTCCTTGTCAGATGTTTCCTCTAGTTCCATAGTTTATCACTCTGGTAAACAGGGGAAATAACACTCTGGTGTGTTAGTGTTTCTATAGACCGAATACAATTGCGTAACACACAATGGAGCAATGGGGCCTTTGCAAAAAGGTTTACTATAGAATCTAAAATAAAAAATACCGTTTTCCTTCCAGCCAGACTTGAGAATAATATATATTTTTTAGAATGCTGCATCTTTTGGCTACATTCAAATTATGTTTCTAAATTGTTTGTCCAGAGCAAAATGAAAACATTCCTCAGACCACATTCGGAAATGTTTCGGATAAAAATAGTTATTTATGTTAAACGTACATTTCTAGTTTCAAAAGGCAAGATGAAGAGCTCAGGTCTTTAAAATGGTCTTATGTACACTCTGTCTGCACATGAAAACAAAGCAATACTTTGTCAAGGATTGTCATGACCCTGTGAATCTGTTACGATATTCTCGGTCTCAGCCTTGAGTTGAGCAGAACTCATTCTTCCAGCAATAAACCGCGTGAATAGACTGAAGATTAAGACCAGACTACAAGTCATGACTTCTGCGGGGGGGGGGACTCGTTCCTTTCTATAAGCCCAGAGGCCTTGTATTGTGCATCGAACCTACACATCTGTGAAAGTAGTTAATTAACAAAGGAATGAGTCGAAGACGAGACGTCATCGCAGCGCAGCCAACATAGAAAACACGACATTTCGGTCGTGACCTCTCCCCGACGGAGCAGCACTCCCACACTGCAATCTTTGCTGCTTCCCCTCCGCGTCTCATCGCCCGCAGATGACATCGAAACGTAATTGTCTACGTTCACACGGAGCCACTTCTTCTGTCGGTCACATTGTGGTTAAGGTCTCTCTGGCTAAGCTGTTAACATAAAAACCCCGGTGCCCCTCAAATAATGAATAAACCATTAATAAATCCCATGAATAAACCAAATGACAGACTCTCTGGAGTGCTCTTCTCTCAGATTGCTACACCTGTAATTAACTATGAAAAGAATGTCTTTGGCAAAGAAAAAGCAGTTATGTGTAATGCAGAGGGGAGAAATGAGGACCTTCCATTAGCAATCACCTCTTTCTTTTTCTCGCCACCAATTCTTCTTTTACTTTTAGTTACACACAGTTGCCGTGACTACAGAGGCTTTAAACAGTCTAAAGATAAGCAAAAGAAAACCCACAATAGAGCAACAAAAAAAATATATAGGGGAGCAGATGCCAAGGGCTGGACACAATTGTGGTGATAAACTATAAATATTCAAACAAATAAAGAAATGTGAAGCACATTAAATCACCAGCCGAGAGGTCACAAAACACATGTTACATGTTATTTAAGTCAAAATTGAGACATATAGAGATAATATTATATTATTATAGTGGGATGGAAAAATCCTACCCCATATATTCAGAAGGAAATGTGAGAAGTCGTCCTGGTTCTACGTGCCGTCCTGCAGGCACAGACAATGCATGAGTCAGTAATGGCTCACATTAGCGGGAGAGAGTCACGCAGCGGACCCAAAAAACGCCGTATACGAGGTCACTGACAATGTCGCAGTACGTCTCACAGCAGCACTTGGAGCGTTGGAACGGTTCCAGACAAAGTTGGTGAGCAGGTAAAGAGGCAATCGACCGTCTGGGTGGCTGTGACCCCTCTGTGTCGTCTCCATCTCCAGGCAACCTCTCCAAAACCTGCACGGCGGACGGCTGGACCGAGATGCATCCCGTTGACATTGCCGTGAACTGCGGATACAATCTCAACAGCACCAGCGATGATGTGGGTGAAACACTCTGTAAGACGCAGCGGTACAGATGCTCATTGGGCCCATTGTGACTCAACAGTGAGAAACCAGTGTGTAGGAGAAGGAGTCCGAACCTCCTGTCTGCAAGACATAAAAAAAAGAGTTTATTTATATATATTTATTGTCAAGTGTTAGATTAAAAGATCAATGTCACTCTTTTGTGTGTTTAATCAGCCTGGATTTTCACTGAAACAGCTGGCGGGGCTCTTTCCAAAGCCCCGTAATAGGTTTACCAGAATCTGTAAAGCTAACTAATTAACACACTATATCAAACCATCCATTATGTTTAACTGCTTATTCTGTTATCTGATCCCGGCTGACATTGGGCCGGGGAAGGCTACACCCTGGAGACAGGGCAGCCATTCCTGCTCCTATTCACGCCAACGAGCGCTTTAGAGGCATCCGTTAAGCTAAGCTGCAGGTCTTTGGACTGTGGGAGGAAGACAGAGAACCCAGAGAGAACCCAGAGAAAACCCAGAGAGAACCCAGAGAGAACCCAGAGAACCCAGAGAGAACCCATGCTGACAAGAAGAGAACATGCAAACTCTAATTACACCAACAGAGCTGATTTTCTTTTAGCCAAAACACAAATTGTCATTAATTACATAGTGTTGATCAAATTACTAACCGCATTTTATTCAGGTAGCTTGCAGGTTTTGGTAGGTTCATTTTTTTGAAATTTGGATCCATTATTTTCCAGTCTTTTTGATTGATGTGGTAAACCCGAGAGCAAGCAGTTGCCTGCACACACATCCAGGAGATGTGCAGCTAAATTAGTTTTCTATTGGAGTCGTGTCTGGCAACCTTACACTTATATGCAGGTCCAGCATTCGTTCTCCACACCGACTCCTGAGGGAACCATTTGTCTCTTCAGCTGCTAAATGCTCCTCTGTGTTCAGCAATTAGTCACTAACTGTGTCCGTCTGGGCTGAAAGACCCTGCAGGGGAACCGCAGAGTGACGTGATGCTTATCAGTGGGTTGGTTCTGACCCACTCACATTACATACATCTTCCAACCGGTCCTTTAGGAAATACTGATTGCAGCCACATACACCCACATACAAGAACACCACAGCTCCTAAATAGTGTCCTAAAAATATTCTGACAGTGTGAAAATACCAATAATTTCATTGCTTGCTGAAGAAGACACACGTCCTTGAATTCCTGCCTCTGTTACTTGCATCACATTGCAGGCATTGGGGGTTAGGAGAGAACAAAGCGAATGGCTCTTTTTTAGTTCGGTTCTAGTGCAGAGAGAGAGAGAGCTGATCTCGTCCGCGTCGATGGAGCAGCAGAGTGAGGAGTGGATGTGAACTACAGGTGGTAAAAGCTTTCTGGGCGGGCGCTCCGCTCTCCCCCTCATTAGGAGGGACTCCGCTGGGGAAGCACACTAAAAGGGATTCGATGTCTGTCTTTCTGCATACTTGGTAGCTCAGTGTGCCACAGGACGCTGTTAGGTGTTGACCCCCTCAAGGATATCACATGATCATCATGTAGAGCATTGTCAAAACAATGTACTTTAAGTAGCAAACTAAAGGTTCTGCTGTAAGTGACATACCAGTGTCAAACAGAATATGTAACATTCCACTTTGTTGATTGAGGTGGAGATCATTTGATTTACTTTATGTGCCCGTAGGTTTAATATGCAAATATATATTGTATTTTGCCACCTCATCATGTGTTTTCAACGTTATATAATAAAATGAAAAACGTATAGGTATGAGCTTCTGAAGGTATGTAACAGTAGTCTACTGACCCTTGCATTGAAAATACCACTTTAAATAGCATTACACAATTATTTTCATCATTTCATTCTTCAATGAACAATACTGTGACGTGTCTTTTTCCTTCAGGGCAAGTTTTTCTGGCAAGTGAAGATTGGCTACACCATTGGCTACAGTGTTTCCCTCATCTCTCTTACCACAGCCATTGTAATCCTTTGCATCTTCCGGTACGTACAAATACAGGAAGTATTGCTTACTTACTAATAAGTTATGTACAGACAACTGTCAAGAAAGCTTCAAAACAAGCACTGTCATTATGCAACTTCTTCAGTTTGAAGTGCATCTTTATATGTGACGCGTATTCACCAAGTTCAAGTCACAGTAAATCTGAATGTAAGTTCAGATTTTTAACTGCATTGTTGGGTTAAAAATGCAATGTACGTCGCTTTGGACAAACGCGTCAGCTAAATGACATGTAATGTAATGTAACTGAGAATGTATTTAACGTGGCAACCAGGCAGCACTGAAGGTTTTAGCACCCACCACCACCAGTTCAGAGATTAAAAAAGGAAACTTAAACAGTTTTATTTGCACTATTGACCTCCGACAGATAAACCTCTTTGCTTTCCTCAACTGGTCGCCAGAAGGATAAAAGGATGAAATAATGAACAAGTAGGAAAAGAACAAGAACAAAAACAGGCAAGGCTGCAGGACCCCGTAGAGAACATTAGTATGATCAATTCACAGTAAACCGTGATGACATTGAGGCTGTGCCTGCTGGGCATATTGTCCATATCCTTGACACGTAATACATTTAAGTGTGGCAACATCAGACACACTGAACTGGGATTTGATCTGTGCAGCTCCGAGGTTTATGTTAAACTGAAAGGCAAACAGAAAAGAAAAAGAAAAAAACGCTTCTTAACCTGTTGATACTTTTATGCATTTTGGTCTCTCGATCTTTTGAAGGCAAATGTCTGCAGCGTTTGGGAGATTATTGTGGATGAGAAAGACTGACGTTTGATTATTTCTCCGGGAATGATCGTGAGCTTCTCGGGGACCTTCAATGTTTTGATGTCAGGGATTACTGAGATCTTTGGATAGCAAAACTCGATGGTTATGGGTGATTAATAAACAATACATACACTGTATAACTTATAAGCCGATTGTCCTCGTTGTATATAACGTCTGAACCTAAGATTCACACTTTGGACACCCAAGAAAAATATCTATCTATGTAATAGTTAAATAGTGGATGGGTTTGAACATCTGCGTGAGCAGCTGCATTTTCAACTGCAAAAAATCCCCCAAACTACACTTTAGCTTGTTACATGAGTCATGCTCCGTCATCACTTCACCTCCTTGAACACCGGCCAAAGTAATGTGATGCAAAAGGTATTTCCATTCTTACATCAGCCAGCCACTCTCCACCATATTCCCCTTTCCCTTCTTTACAGAGAGGGAGTGGAACAGGAAATTACTTTTTTTGTAGAGTTTTTCCTTTGTCCCCTATGTTGTTAGTGATCAGATGTTATTTTCAAGTCATGCCAAGTCGCACCTGATTGCTGTTAGGGATCAAGAAAATATCATTGTGTCGGGTTTCTTGGAAACATTCCCTTGGAAGTATAAGCTTTACTTTATTGAGCAGACGTCACATCGCTTCCCGTTTAAAGCCTTTGTTCTATTTGCTTCTGCTCGGAAGATGTGTGCAAGAAAGATAACAACAAAAGTAATGTGTTCTACTCCATTAAACTGTATAACATGTTTTTGATCATGAGCCAAAATGGAAAATAATTTCTGTTGTATTATGGAACCTAACAGGTTGTGTGTGACATTTCACATTTCCCCCACCCACCCACCAGTAGAAACAGTTTATGAAGTTATTTTTGATCACTTCCTTTCTACTGAGCTTTCTTCTGTCTCAGTAGACACATTTGACTGGGATTTCATTCAGGCACAAAACTCTAAATATCAAAATAGAGCACAGAAAAGTTAGTGTTGACAATCCAGAAGCATTTGATTAAATAGTTTTAAAATGCCGCGACAGAATGTTGATGGCAGCGAGATAAAATTAAAGTGCGATGATTCCCGGGGGGGGAAGAAGTGAAACGAGCATAAACAAATGATCTGAGCTAATGAGAGCTGCAGACGTCTGTGCCCCGTCCCTGCCGCTAATCATTTTACCGTCTCAAACCATGATAATGGGATCAGGACGTCTGGACGTATCAAATGAACGAATGCTCGAGCATTTCGATGTTTCTGATCCGCCATCTTCAAATCCACCTCTGTGGTGTCGAGGCGCGTGAAAGGTCCCCCCCCGGGGAGTTCGTGGCGCTCTGCTGCAGACCCTCCGTGGCAGTGATTAAAGGCGCTCGTGAGCTCAATGATAAATAGTCAGTGTGTTCATCCATTACCTCCAAGGACATTGGCTTATTGACAGGCGTTGGTTATTGAGTTGTTTGCGTGCTGTCCTGATCAAAACGACTCTTTGTGTCCGTCCTAGGAAGCTGCACTGCACGAGGAACTACATCCACATGCATCTGTTTGTGTCGTTCATCCTGAAGGCCATCGCTGTGTTCGTCAAGGACGTCGTCCTCTACGACGTCGGGGAGGTGGACAACTGCTCCTCGGGCTCCGTGAGTCACTGGCAGAGACGCGCGCGCCTGTTGTTGTTCGCCGTGGGCGTTTTTTTAGGAGGACGAACGGTTGTTGTCGTCGTCCAGAGCCGCGAAGGAGAACCACTCTGTAAGAGGCTCCTTAGGTGAACGTGACACTAGTGGGCCAATTATCCACATCAAACAGACCTTAAGGAGCCATCCTATGAGGTCGAGTGTGCAGACGTGAGGTGAGTTGGGGGTTTAAGCGTATGTCAAATGACAAATTTTTACTCATAAAAGAACAATATGTCCACTAAAGGATGATATCCACGTTCTCAAATTTACGTCAGCTCTTCCCCTGCCAACGCTAACCGCCACATACCGGCGAACGCCACGTGTACGCCACGTGATGATCGGCGGCCTCGTTGTGTTAAACCCATTATGAAGATGGGTTTGGTGCTACAGCGCCTTATGGCCCTACTTGTAATACGACTGTAGGCTCGGTTACTGTCGCATTCTGTGTGTGTGTGTGTGTGTGTGGTATTGTTCACATGCCGATGTTGGTTGGCCTTTTTTTTCTGGAGCTTCAGCAAACAATTTGTATTTGTTTGCACGCATTATAACTAGAAAAAGGTTAAGACAGTCCATCCGGGTCAATCTTCTTCCCCTAAAGACGTCTGCAGGAATCAATATATATCGACTAGCCAATATCCTCGTCCACGTTAATGCCAGCGGAATTAACCCTCAACATCCACGAACAAACCAAGAGGATACATCTATTATTCATTTGTCTAAAATCCTGCTTAGCTTTGGTGTATTTTAATCAATGAACAAATTAATCTGGCTCCTTGAGTGGGCTTCAAAGAGCTGCACAGCACACCCATCAGCTCAGCCCACACACACCGGTAGCATAAATGAACCTTTTATACGCATCCTCGTGTAACAAGTTCAACAGCGGCCCCGCAGATCAGCGTCCGTCCGCCGCAAACGGAATTTTTGAATGAATTCAGCCGCCCTGATGGAGGTTTTGTGCCGACAGCCAACCAGAGCCGAGCTGATTGTGTCGTCCCGCTGGGTGCCCGTCCTTCTGCTCGTTGAAGTGTCTGCTGCAACATTTCAGCACTTTCCTATTTTACAGGCATTGTATGTTTCAGGTATTGTTTGGACCACAGTGCACATCCACACGTTGGATGGAACACAGTTGGGTACTCTGCTTTTGTAAATGATTCAATGGGAACACATATTATCTTGAATTTATATATCATCATGGGAACACATATTAGCTTTTTTAAGGCCCCATTCATCACACCCTGGGCCCCACGCCCTATGCCCCACACCCCACGCCCTATGCCCTATGTCCTATGCCCTATGCCCCACGCCCTATGCCCCATGTCCCACGCCCTATGCCCTATGCCCCACGCCCTATGAAAAATAAATATGTGCATTCTTCCACCTTTTAAAGGAAAGTCTGCTACAACAAGGAATGAAATTGCCCTGTAAAATCTTCCAATCCGCTTTGATGGTGAGATGTCTTTGTGTCTTGTGTCCTTTGCAAGGTCCGCTGCAAACTAGTGATGGTGTTCTTCCAGTACTGTATAATGGCCAGTTTCTTCTGGCTGCTGGTGGAAGGCCTTTATCTTCACGCATTGCTGGCGGTCTCTTTCTTCTCTGAAAGGAAGTACTTCTGGGCTTACATTCTGATCGGCTGGGGTGAGCAAGCCTTCCTTTTATGTCTCTGCTGGGGGAGAGTGGGGGGGTGGTGGGGGCACCTCAGCTGGGCTCTGCCGTTGCAATGTAATAATATATTTGGTGTACACTTGTATGTCTTTTTTTAATATTCTGTACCTATAGGTGGTCCAGCAATTTTCATCACAGCCTGGAGCATCACCAAAGCCTACTTTAATGACGTGGGGTGAGAAACAAACACCACAGTCCAGTTCAAAAAGCTAAATCAGATGTGGCTTTGACTTCAAGTTGTACATGAATTATTGTTTGATTCTCGACCAGGTGCTGGGACATAATCGAGAACACCGATGGGTTCTGGTGGATCATTAAAACTCCCATTTTGGCCTCGATCCTGGTAAGTTTACTGACTGTTAGTAGACTTTTCCAAAGTAAAAGTAATTGCACCTCAGAGAGAAAACATCCTTTTCCGTTATCATCAGTCCATCTCAGCCCGCCTTGGCAGTGTAATTGGTCTGCTCATTTTGAACTCCATGTTGTATATTATTTGGTGTTCACATTTCACATTTCATTTTACAAAGGTGGCAGCATCCTCACAATCCTTTTGTTTGTTGTCTACAGTGGTTACAGTCAATGAACTGCCTCTCAGCACAACATTTTGTGTTCTTAGCTGTATATACGTCGGTGATTAGCCTCGTTAGCACGGCTTCCGCAATTGCAATGACGGTAGAAAACCTGCCTACGATATTCACTTCTTAACTGTAAAAAAAAAAAGATGACAAACACCAGAGTGTGTAACAGTGCTGACGTGCTGACGGACTGCTTTGCCGATCTGTGCTTGGCATGCAGATGTAACAGATGTGTTCTTTCGCATTAGGATCAGGATCAGCAGCCTCGTAGTCAGACGCCTCCGTCTCTTTTCATCTGCAGCAGCTCTGACTGACGTTTGTGCAAAGGCGGAGGTCTGCATGTGCCAAGCGATACTTTGGGAAGGACACGACTGTCCTTACCAACGCATATCAGTTCATTAAAATGAATGAATTAACACGAATGGGTGCCACATGCTCATTTAAAGAGGTGACATCCCAAACAAGACACAACAGAGGAGAGAAGAATGTATCCTGCCTGCATGTGTGTTGACTCGACGGACTTAACATTCAAAGAAATATGAGTGTGATATACTTCAGAAAGCCTGCCTGCCTGCTTTATATTCCATTATACTTTGGAGCCTGAATTATGTGTTTGTCTCTGCATACTTCAATACAATCCCGCCATCAACTGGCGCATACAAATGCAACAGGGTGCGATGCCTTTGTATTTGTGAGTGTGTTCTGCCAGTTCATAGGTTTCAGTATCAACGTTAGAACATGAGGAGGTGACTTTGAAACCAGCTGAACACATTTCCTCTTGGGAAAAAAGTTCTAAATCCTCAATCCTATATTGTCTCAAATCCCCCCAGATGAACTTTATTCTCTTCATCTGCATCATAAGAATACTCCGACAGAAAATCAACTGCCCAGATATTGGAAGAAATGAGTCCAACCAGTACTCGTGAGTAGAGTTTATTTAAAAGTTGTTTTTGTTCTGTAAATTTGTATAAATGTTGGGAAAAAATCAAATGAAAGATTATTTCGAAAGATGTACATTCATGTCCCGTAGATTCAACGTTAGCTACTCTTTGTCTTTTTCTCTTCATGTCTCAGTGGAAGGATGAAACATCTTTTTTTAGTAAAGTAAATGTAGGAGGTTCTCGGCAGTCTGCTGCTGGTTACAGAGATATAGAGCTCTACATGTTCAAGTGTTTTCCTGTGATGGAGAGCATCTCATAAGCTCACCATAATGCACAAGCAATTTTCCCTCTGTCACTTTTAATGGAGTTAACTTTCCATATCCGGTCGTCAGAGCGGAATGTAAAATGAAAAGTCCTCTGGAGTTGCATTTCATTGTTGACTTATATAAAGATGGATGGTTTCACCTGAGGGAATTTTTCATTTTTTCTGCTTGGTCGTTTCAGGAGGCTGGCGAAGTCAACGCTGCTTTTGATTCCTCTGTTCGGGATCAATTTCATCGTGTTTGCATTCATCCCGGAGCAAGTGAAGACTGAGCTGCGACTGGTTTTTGACTTGATCCTGGGATCGTTTCAGGTAGGTCTGGAAGAGGGGATTAGAAACGCTTCTACCAATACGTGTTACGTGACAGTCATCAAACACCATAACTGATATAGAAGAAACAGTGGCAGGACGTCGGGGGCTCTGCTGGTTGATTCATCGGCCCGGTTACTGCCCCCCTGCTATTTCACCTCATCATACACTGAGGAACGATGGAGAAATGCAGCCAAACAGCAACGCTGCATCGCAGACTGTTCCGAACCCAAGGAAACCTTCCCATCTCGTCCCTCAATCGTTCTTCTCATTCCCCTGTCTCAATCTCACCAGCAACAGTCACACACGAAGGAAGGTTTTTCCATTCACGGTCTCATAGATGCCACATGTTACGAACCCATTAGCAAGTAGGTGTTAAAACCGGCGTATGAGTGACACTCACTGTGATTGCTCTTTTAACCCTTTTTTTTCTCTCCTTTCAGGGCTTTGTCGTCGCAGTCCTTTACTGCTTCCTTAACGGCGAGGTGGGTAGCCCCCACACACCGACGTGCACGCC
Source organism: Pungitius pungitius (assembly GCF_949316345.1). Classification (NCBI taxonomy): domain Eukaryota; kingdom Metazoa; phylum Chordata; class Actinopteri; order Perciformes; family Gasterosteidae; genus Pungitius; species Pungitius pungitius. The sequence continues at coordinate 5,709,403 of NC_084918.1, read as the reverse complement.
GCCGTGCGGATCAAGTGTTGATTCTCAGAGAAATGTGGTTAATCTGTAGTTTTCCCAGTGGCTGCCTCTCTGGGCGCCACTTACACGTGCAAACAGTCCTGAAAGGTGCGCGGAGCTGTTGGTATGAGTCACCAGCTCTGGTTGCCTCCCTCGGACCTCCTTCGCTGCGTATTTTCTGCACTCCCCCGGCGGGACAGGAAGGGTTTATAAAGCGCAGCGTTCCCGACAGCGAGCTATTTGGTAATGTCTGCAGAGGCTCTCTGATAGTTATTGTCCCGGTGCTGAGCCAGATTCAATCACGGCGATGGGCTGGATGGCAAGGCTTCACACTACGCCGTTTGAATTTTAATCTGCAATCTCCAGTCGTTACTTGTAATGCATTGGCGGTGTCCTGCCTGTAGATTACTGGACTCCCTAAAATGGTGTGCAGTTTGTAATTGTCCATTATAATCCATTCCCAGCATAATATGTAAAGAGACTAAATAGCCATGCTGCTCGTTAGCTGTTTCACCCCCAGTTGAATTATCTTATCACTTCCTCATGTTGCTCATATTGTATTATGAGCTAAATACTATGAGCTTTGGAGAGTGACCGAAAGAACGTTAACCCCAAGGTTATTTATCCTACTGTAGGTGCAAGGAGAGATCAAGAGGAAGTGGCGAAGGTGGCACCTGCAGAGGTACATGGGCTCGGACACCAAATACCAACATCCCTCTATCGGCAACAGCAACAACTTCAGCACCCAGATCACCATGTTGACGCGGTGCAGCCCGAAAACGCGTCGGGAATCATCGTCCTGCCACGACGACCTGTCCAGCATATGAGTCACACGAGCAGCGATGACACACCTGCATGCTGGACCAAACGCTCTCATGCCACACACACAAAAAAAAACGAACACGCACTGCCTCAAATGAAAGAATACTGCACTGTTGGAGGATGTAGTCGCTCGAGTGGCGTGGACGAGGGAAAGTGATGAAGTGACAATAGGGTGCTTTTAATCTCCATGCTTCTTAAAAACACTGTCATAAGTCATGAGTGACAAAGAAACGTTTACATTGCTTCACACGCACAGACTTTGCACACGTGAATGAGAACCGTTCACTTGTTTGCATTTGGAGATTCAGCACACATTTCGAGTTATTGAGTTCATGTTGCTCTGACACGGGGCCATGCAAGATGTCACCGATTCATTTGGTTAGGTGAGGGAATCCAATTGTGAGCTGCACCGGCATCCAGTAATCTTATGAAATGAGATAATACTCAGTGGATTCCCGCTGAAACAAATGAACAAGGCCGGTGTGAAAACACGTCCATTAGGATATTTCTTTTCTTTTCTTATTAAATGTTGCAGCGACCTCACAGACAAGGTACCAGACGTGTGTTTCGACGGTGTTTTTGAATGTAACGGTACTTTGTGATCAAAATATGCTTTAAGCATACTTTTATGGAGCCAAAAAGGTCCTTACTGTTCAGTAAGTACAGGACGACAGAAAAAGCTAAAAAGTGGTTGATAACTGCTTTTAAATGTGTTTTTTTTACATCGGGTTCACAGCGATGGGTTTGGAGTATCAATGCCCTTCTCTGCACTACGTCTCATCAGAGGCTGATTGCCCTTTTATCAGTAAAGTCCTCCCTGTTGTTCTGTGTGATTCTGAGCCTGTGGATCGTGGTCGTTTTCATCTGAGGGACATCTGAGCATCGATCCTCATGTTGCTGCCGCTGCACAGCTCGCCCGGCGCTGGGGGTTTCCTTCGTCCCTGCCACCCTGAACCCGAGTAATAAACAAACGGGCGCAACGTTTCATCACAGTGACCTGCAGCCCCTGGTTAGCGTCGCAGTGAGCAAACTAACTGTAACGTGGACTGTAGGCCGACGCCACACGTCACGAGGTCACGTCGTGAGGTAGCCGTGTCGTTGCTACCGTTTTTTTTTTTTTTTTGCAGTTTGTGTATTCTTGCCGATTGTGTGGGACCAAAATCTGAGGTAAAAAGCTGCCCTCCGTTACTTTTGAGCCAGTGGGTCACTATTACATGTTGCACCTTTAAGCAGTTTATGAATGTCAACACTTCTCTACAGAAGTCATTTAACATGTACAGTGAAAAAAAAAATGACTATGGATATTCGTGTCAGATCATGTATCAGTATTGTGACGGTAATTGATGTTTGCTCATTTGTTGTTTGTGTAGCAGCCTGTGACTCAACGCTTCGCATGACAGTGAAATAGAAGCCGATGCATCACACTTAAAATCAAACCGTCAGACCTGTACCGAGAAGCTCTCTTGGTGGTGCTTTGGTAGATTCCCCCTTTTAGAAAAACATCTCCTGAACCCCACATCCACCCGTCAGTTTTAAACCACTCCACCTGAGGAGCTTGAACCTGACAAGTCGGCAGTAGAGACCACTGGAGCTTATATGTGGAGCAAAGCGAGGTGACAAGGATGACTGGTGCTGTCACAACGGGGCTGTCATTGGGCTTTTAAGACTACACGGTCAGAAGGGAAAGCCACTCAAATGTTCATGCAAGAGGGAAAATAGAGGTCAAGCCTGAGCTTCGGGGGATTAATAGAATAATCTGAACTCGTTATTGATTTAAAGGGTCAGTGAAATCAACACAAGAGAATGTTGATCTAGAAGTTATATACATTAAAGGCATCTGTAAATGGGACGCTTCTGGTTGTGACAAAAGATTAAAGGAACAGTACAGTAAATCAGCTTTTCATGTATTCACCAAGATTCGTACCACTCTCACATAAACATTGGAGTCTGTCACGTACGTTTTATTTTCCCTGCCTCTTGTGTCCTGTTTTGACTCCACTTCCTGCCCTCATGAGTTCCATGTTATCTGCCTTGTCCCTGATTGTATCCTCCTGTGTCTAAATCGCCCGCCCCTCCCCATTATAAGTGCCCCGTTAGTCTCTGGACTTGCCATCCCTCTGTTCCTCCTCATCTCTCTGGGTTTGAGTCCTGCACCACAACAGGAATCAATCTTCTCATCTAACTCCGGTCAAGAGATAAAAGATGAAAATGTCAAACTATCCCCTCGCGTACACATTATTCCACTTTGTTTGGTGCCTGTGTTCGGTAGTCGGGAAAGTTGTTTCATAATTTGGCAAACATGCCAAGCGACCCCTCATAATGGTGAATGTAAATATATCGGTAGGCCAAAAAAACATCAATGAATACGATGTTGTAAAACTGCTGTTTTTAGATATTATCTTTTTGTGTTCAAGTGGCCTGGTTGTTTTGTATCAGTGAACTAATAAGAAGTGATATTGAATAAACAATTGTTCTAATGTGTAACTAATTACCTTTAGTGTTGAGTCCTGAAGCATGTTAAGTATATATTTGTTTCTCTGCAAACTGGATATTTTATTTTTAAAGATGTGCACTGTGTGAAAAGCTGGTTCAATGCATAACAATGTGAAGCTACAAATGCACTATTTATAAGCTTAAATTGACATTTGTGTGCACATGAGGCCACATCTTTCTTTTAAAATAAGACTTTTATCTTTTTCTAATATTAATTAGAATGTTGCTTTGTTGTCCTGGCGGGAAATTATCTTTTTTTTTTTTTTAAATCCACTGTTCGATTTAAACTGTATGAAATAAATTATTCACAAATGTACAAGATGGAGAAAATTCTGAGCCGGCAGCTAGAGGCCTGCAGTGCTGAATGTGCAAACAGTGCCAACAAGGGTAACCGTGGTGACGGAGCTCACAGAGGCTCCTCACAATCTAAATAATCTCTTCAGTAAAGTCAAGGCTTTCTGCACCATGAAGAGTTGTGGTGAGAGTCGTACTGACGCCCAATCTAAGCTCATTTTAATGTGCTCCCTGCTGCTTGACGAGGGCTCGGCCCAAAGTTGAATCCTTTTTTTGATTTTCATTTTACTCCCAGCGAGGCTCAGTGGAGCTCGGACTGAAGTTGTTTAATCAAATGTGCTGAGCCACGTTCCCGGGAAAATAATGTTCAGGTATTTCTCATTTGAACTATTCTAGTTTTTATTAAACTAGCTCTGTGCTCAAATGGACCGTCAGTCACCATCAGACAGCTGGACGTCTGAAAGTGGTCAGAAAGCAGCACGTTCCTGAGGAGACGATGTTTTTTTTTAACTGACAGCTCAACCCATTTGAGTCACTCTCTCCGGCTCACAGACCGGTGTCACAGTGCCCTTAAAAGGCAAAGTGTCTGAAAAACTGATATTCTGAGTATTTTGTGCTGCTTTAATCTTTACCTCCACTTTAATCCAGACGTACATATTTTACCACCCTAGCACATGAGGGGTGTATATAACTTCTTAACAGTTTTAAGTTTTAGCTGTAAAATACATATATATGGAATATATTTGAAACTACCTGTGATTTGACCTGCTACAACACCATTTAAACACGCATGGTTCATTCTACGATGATTGAAAGGCACAATCTGTCAAGGAGGACGCGGTCGAGGGCAAGGAGGGAGGACTCAAACGCAGAGTTGATGAAAAATAAAAGGGCTTTAATAGTCAAAACTCAAAATCAAAATCACTCCCACCAAAAAGGGGAGGAAGGAGGAGAAAACAAAACAGGGACCTGGACTTGAAGACTTGAAAACACGAAACAGACTTGACTTGACTTACTTGACACATGAACGCTGACATGTAATGACGCCACACCAGACAAGAGACTCACAGGGCTTAAATACACAAGGGAGGTGCAGGTGATTGAACACAGGTGGAAACGATCAGGCACGGCAGACAATTACAGGGGAAGACAGGACAAGGCAGGAAGTGAAGTTACCCAGGAACACCAGAGACATGAAAACTACAAAATAAGACAGCAGACCCAAACCGTGACAGAACCCCCCCCTCAAGGACCGAATTCCAGACGGTCCTAAAGGGGGGCAGAACCATGAAAATCAGACAAGGGGCGGGAGGGTGGGGACCCGACAGCTATGGTCCGGCGGCCTGCCGGGGCGGCGGCCGGGCGTGGGGTGCTCTGGGGGTCTGCCGGGTCGGCGACCGGGCCTCAGGGTCTCGGGGGGTCTGGCGGGTCGGCGGCCGGGCCTCAGGGTCTCGGGGGGTCTGCCGGGTCGGCGGCCGGGCCTCAGGGTCTCGGGGGGTCTGCCGGGTCGGCGGCCGGGCCTCAGGGTCTCGGGGGGTCTGCCGGGTCGGCGGCCGGGCCTCAGGGTCTCGGGGGGTCTGCCGGGTCGGCGGCCGGGCCTCAGGGTCTTGGGGGGCGCCGAGCAGTGCGGCTGCGGCGTCGTCGTGGCGGGGGGCGCCGAGCAGTGCGGCTGCGGCGTCATCGTGGCGGGGGGCGCCGAGCAGTGCGGCTGCGGCGTCGTCGTGGCGGGGGGCGCCGAGCTGTGCGGCTCCGGCGTCGTCGTGGCGTGGGGCGCCGAGCTGTGCGGCTCCGGCGTCGTCGTGGCCGGGGGCGCCGACCCAACCCCTGACCCCACCCCCCCTTCAAGGACCGACTTCCAGGCGGTCCCAAGAGGGTGGGAGGGAGGGGTCATGGTCGGGGGCCGTGGGGACGGGGAGGGAGGGGTCATGGTCGGGGGCCGTGGGGACGGGGAGGGAGGGGTCATGGTCGGGGGCCGTGGGGACGGGGCTGGAGGGGTCATGGTCGGGGGCCGTGGGGACGGGGCTGGAGGGGTCATGGTCGGGGGCCGTGGGGACGGGGCTGGAGGGGTCATGGTCGGGGGCCGTGGGGACGGGGCTGGAGGGGTCATGGTCGGGGGCCGTGGGGACGGGGCTGGAGACTGGAGTCTTGGGGCCGGAACGGGCGGAGACTGGAGTCTTGGGGCCGGAACGGGCGGAGACTGGAGTCTTGGGGCCGGAACGGGCGGAGACTGGAGTCTTGGGGCCGGAACGGGCGGAGACTGGAGTCTTGGGGCCGGAACGGGCGGAGACTGGAGTCTGGGGGCCGGAACGGGCGGAGACTGGAGTCTGGGGGCCGGAACGGGCGGAGACTGGAGTCTGGGGGCCGGAACGGGCGGAGACTGGAGTCTGGGGGCCGGAACGGGCGGAGACTGGAGTCTGGGGGCCGGAACGGGCGGAGACTGGAGTCTGGGGGCCGGAACGGGCGGAGACTGGAGTCTGGGGGCCGGAACGGGCGGAGACTGGAGTCTGGGGGCCGGAACGGGCGGAGACTGGAGTCTGGGGGCCGGAACGGGCGGAGACTGGAGTCTGGGGGCCGGAACGGGCGGAGACTGGAGTCTGGGGGCCGGAACGGGCGGAGACTGGAGTCTGGGGGCCGGAACGGGCGGAGACTGGAGTCTGGGGGCCGGAACGGGCGTGGGTCTTGGAGCTGGGGGCGTGGGTCTTGGAGCTGGGGGCGTGGGTCTTGGAGCTGGGGGCGTGGGTCTTGGAGCTGGGGGCGTGGGTCTTGGAGCTGGGGGCGTGGGTCTTGGAGCCGGTTCGGGCGGAGACGGGCGTGGTTGGCGCCGTCGCTGCCGCCGAATGCGGAGGTCCAGGGCGTGGGGGTCGTACCTGGTCTGTAGGCGGGCGGCCAGCTCCAGCACCTGTTTCCAGCGTGCGCTGAGGACTGGGGGCTGGACGCTGGCCTCCATCGGCGAGGTCCAACTTGGGTCTGGAGAGCGGCGAGGGCGGTGACCGGGGCGCTGCCTGGAGCCTGCTTTCGAGCCGGGGTTGGCGTTGCGCCGGGCAGCCAGCTGCGTGCCGTGTGGGTCCCCAAACGCCAGACGAGTTCCCAAAAACGGGTTTCTTGGGTCAAACCCTGCTGAGTCCTTAGGTGGTGGCGTCATTCTGTCAAGGAGGACGCGGTCGAGGGGAAGGAGGGAGGACTCAAACGCAGAGTTGATGAAAAATAAAAGGGCTTTAATAGTCAAAACTCAAAATCAAAATCACTCCCACCAAAAAGGGGAGGAAGGAGGAGAAAACAAAACCAACAAACAAAACAGGGACCTGGACTTGAAGACTTGAAAACACGAAACAGACTTGACTTGACTTACTTGACACATGAACGCTGACATGTAATGACGCCACACCAGACAAGAGACTCACAGGGCTTAAATACACAAGGGAGGTGCAGGTGATTGGACACAGGTGGAAACGATCAGGCACGGCAGACAATTACAGGGGAAGACAGGACAAGGCAGGAAGTGAAGTTACCCAGGAACACCAGAGACATGAAAACTACAAAATAAGACAGAGCAGACCCAAACCGTGACACAATCTGAAATGCAAAACAAACCAACCCCCTCAAATTGGAATCGCTCCCACATTAATTCACGATTCCTTTTAGAGGCAATTATGTGAATGTTTTCTAATGCCGTCAGTTTGTTTTCATTAGTTTTTACGCAGCAGTAAAATCGACCTAATAATTATCAAGAGAAACGTTTTAATCGGTTGTTATAATGGTAATTATATATATTTCTATATTTAAACTCAATAACTCTTCATTATACTTATACTTTCTCAGTAGATCGTAAATCATTCTTCTTGTAAAAAGTCAAAGCAGCTTTCTCTCCCTTTCCCCTCAGCGCAGGTTGGACTCCACTTAGGAATATTTGACAGGAACACGTGCCCCGCTGAGTTTGCTTTGGCGTAATGAAACTCCAGCTATTTGAGTCGATCCGTCCGTGGTCCCTGAGCTTTATTGGTTCACCCACAATCCCTTTTGAGCACAGCGCCATGAAGGAACGCAAAATTCAGTCCCTGCAAAACGCTCCTGTGCCGTAGGAAGATCACCAGAAGACGCCTTCACTTACATGCTGCTCTCGGGGTCTAATGCTCCATTAGCTCTCTCCATGACCATGCACATAATGTCATCAATTATTAGGAACTGGAATGCTTGTAAATAGTCAAGATGCAGCGTATTAAAAACAACAACCCTGAGGCCCTTGTGTTGAAATGTGCCGAACAAATGGATAAAAGTGAAAGGGCTGTTTTATATGACGCATTTGATTGATAAACTTGATAAAGGAAATCATACAGCTTAAAATGATGGCCTATGTTTTGGAGTGACTTTTGGTCAGATTTAGTCAGCTGGTTGCTGCAGACAGGAGAGAAGATTAATAAAGTTATTTTCAGACTCACTGTCAAAATGTGATGCAGGTGTCTCGCCCTTGGGCATCTTCCAACATTCATGACACCGGTTTAAAAATAAAGCAAAGCAGCAGCGACGGAGTAAACCACTCGGCTCTGTCCACCGCGTCGATTCCCTCTGACTCCTGAGTCAAAGGGAAGGCTCCTCCGTGAGTCATGCTGAGGAGCGTCAGAGGTGGAGGAACAAGACACCGTATTTATATTTCTTTGACTGCTTTAGTGGAGGTTCTTGACTACAAGAGTCTCAATGAAGAAGAACGGGGGAAAAAAAGCTTGACGTTCTTCTCCTACACGTAATCAGAGGAAGTCTTGACAGCCAGTTAAAATCTTCACAAGAGGTGTATTTATTCGACGATGTTGTTTGGGTTGTAAAACAAAATGTTCAAACCTTATTTTAGGCACAAGTAATAACTAGTATGTGTGCAAAGGGCAAAATGACAACAAATAGCAATTAGAGCATGAATTATCACCGACCCTTTGGTTTCCCTCAACTCCCCGCAGCGCACACAAGTCACAAACCCCCCTCATCTGACACTTAATAAACTCAACCTTATTGAGACGAATTAGCTTACACATGTTGCATATTTCCCGTCTGGTCCTTGGTTGCAAAGCTGCATTGTTGTCACACTTTTGCCTTGACTCGGTGGTGATTGATGCGCTGCACAATCATTAGGAAGCCATTCTTCTAAAATATGCACTTCCATTCAGTCCGTAATGTGATCTGCCAACGAGTCCACGAGAAAGCCACTCTTTGATTCATGTTTAAACGAGGTGTGAACCAGCTTGGGGAAGTTGTTCCACACCTTCACCGTCACAATCACCGGATGCTTGGTTTCACTTTTGATTATAAATACATAATTCAGTTTTTTCGGGGGGGGGGGGGTGACTCATGAAGTATTTAAAGCACGCCACCTTGTCTGGGTATAGTGATTGCTTCGTATTCACGGCGCGGGAGTCATTGCATGAGGGAACACGTGGTGGGATTGGAACGGAAGCAACTGGACCAGTGCTGTGCATGCTTTGTGCAGTATTTATGTCCAATTAATATCATTTAGCACCCTGATAAAGTGAATACGCAATGCTTCCAGTGAATAGCACTGAATAAAGTGGTAAAATGTTCTAATTTATATAATGTTCAAAATATAATTTGATCATTTTAATATATATTTTTTTCCTAACAAACAAAGACATTCATTTAACAGGTGAAAACGTATCTTACTGTGAACTCACAAATTCATCAGCTCAATTTATAAAGTTTAACTGTCAGTGACTTTAAAAGGTATTGATCCTCATAATGTGGTATGAGTGAAAGCTCCAGATAAATGGCTAAATGAACAGTGAGCTTTTTAGAAGGATTATTTTCTAAACCAACACAAGCAATCAAATTCATATTTTTTTCATAGCATTGACAACCGTTATGGACGTTGTGGGGAGATTGTTTTCTTCAATAAATCTGAACGTATATATAAATTCGCTGCATCTCGTCGGATCGATTATTTCCGACAACTCGAGCGGCAGGAAATCCGCCTGCAGTAAAGAGCAGGTGTTCGCTCCAAGTGAAGCCGGTTGCTTCGGGATGTCACGCGTTGCTCCAGTCGAGGCCCGGGGAGGAGGGAATGTTCAAAGACGGTGTTTATGAATAGTTGAACATCACAACAGACACGAGGGCCCACTGCATAGCCCCTGGGGGCCCCGGGAACCAGGCTGGGAAACTAACGTCACCAAGCTGCGAATGTAGTAGAATTTTTGCAACGTTTACGAAGCACGGTGAATCAAAACGGTGAAAAGAAACGTAGAACTGCAAAGGTCACCGGATTTTAAAATAATCCTTTAAAGAGGGGGGTATCTACGGCTTGAAAAGGAGTGAGGACGCCGGACATTCACCAGAACCACGACTCCAGATGCAACTTGGCACGTGAGCGAAACTGTCTTTGTGTGTAAACAATGACACAGCTGCTGTGTTTACAGCTGGTTTCCCCAAAATGGCCCAAAAAGCCCCGAGCCTTGAATGTAATCCGTCCGACCTCCCAGATGAATCTTAAATGTTGATGCAGAGAGGGGACTATCTGTAACTCACAGGGAGACTGCTGCAGTCACGGCTTCTGGAAATGATACACAAATGGGTTTGAAATAAATGGAAATATTACCTGACCTGAGACCTGAATTAAATAAGAGAAGGTGACAAGGTGCCAGAATGACTCAACTTGATTAAATCTGCCGCAACATAAAGTCATTTCTTATAGTAATTGGAGCTCTATATGAGATTTCCTTTTGTTACATTAAACAATCAAAGAAGAGCTTTGGCCTTTTGACTGATTGTTTTGGTGGGCGTTTGCCACAGTTTTATCCACATTATCTTGAACTATATAAAAGTGGATAATAGGTTTGGTCAAACCGTGGCAACCAATTATTTAGAAATAGTTATTTGTGTTATCCATTCACTTTTTATTTCAATCAATGCTTCGCTACTTTAACTTAAATAGTTCAGCATTTCATGACTGTTAATCATTTGTTTATCGATACCCTTCGTCTTAGTTATCATCCTTTAGCTATTTTCACTGTTGATCTATTCATTTAATTTATGTCAAATCATAATATAAATACCTCATTAGCTTACTACTTTTAAAATTGAACAATTGGAATCATTTATCCATCACATTTAGATATAAAATGTATCAATGTATCCATTTCAAATGCATTCTATTTCCCCCATGTATATTTAATGTGAGCTCATTATTGATTGATTGTTATAGTGATATAAATTGCTATTAGCTTGCTGGCTAACCAGCTTTTCAGGCACTCAATCATTCACAACTTGCAGTGTTCACAGCCAATTACTGTTTTCTCGGTAGTATTTCTGTATTGGTAATGCTCCTCCAGTGTAAGTCAGCCAGGGTGCAACGTACCAAGCACAGGTCAGCGATCATCAAATGCTGCCTGACGTAGATGAGGACTTAGTGCTCGTCAGCAACTGCCACTCGGTGACAACAAATAGGCCAGTGTGCGTTTGTATGTGTGCAATAACCATCACATTTAAGAAGCGTTAGACTATTTCCCCTTGGCACTGGAGATGGAATCAGGCAGCAAACACTATTGAATCATCTGAGTGCTGTTTGATGTGTTTTATTACTGAGAGCTGATACAGAAAAACATCAAACGACCGCGCTGCTGTTTTGTGAATAATGTCGGAGCAGAAGAGGAACTAGTGAGTGAGAGAAATTTGAGCCATAAAAATGTGTAAATATATTTATATATAGATTTATCTAGATAGATAGAGGTTTGTAGTTAAATGCTATTCCGAAATATGCATTAAAACAGTCTGCTTGCTTAACAGCTAATGAGACACTACATCACTGCCTGTGATATAAAATGGCTATAGAGACGAATGGTGAAATATTCATGGGGGGGTTTATTGACGCCTCCAGAAAGGGAGGGCGCTTAATTGCAACGTTATTGGAAAACAAGGAGAGGGATGTAGCTGGAGGTCAAAGGTCAAAACGGTCGATCTGTAAGACCCACTCTGTGGATGGAAGGAGGATTAAAACAACATTTTTGTCACTTGGTTCCATTCAGTAAGGCCATAAAAAGGACCAGAGATAACATTATTACTTTAAAGAGTCCTGGATTAAAGAAAAAAACACAGAAATAAAGACTGAGTGAGTTTTATCCATCAAATTGTATCCTCTATCTTTAAATGAGGTGCCGAAAGCTGAGTGATCCAAGCCAGAGTCAAACATAACCCTGAACAAGAGGCACGAGAAATTAACTTATTTAAAACCCTTTAAAAAAATCCGTGCCAGCAGTCTTTAGAGAACATGTTCAGTCGGTTTCTCAAGCTCTAACGGTCACATATATTTAGCATCATAAACTGTTTATCTGACAAAGATCTGTGTCTTTAAGTTAACTAAATTACTACATGATCGAAACTCACAATAAGAACACAGACGATTTATTTGGACTTCAAATGAACACACATACCGTACCGTCTATTCACTACGTGGATGAAGTATGAAAGATTGTATTGATTTTCATGGTTGGCCAACTTTAAACCTTTCCTGACACAAGCTTTCATGAAGATCAGTATCTTGTGAAAGTGCTCCACCTGGTGTGATATCGGAGAAATACACGACTAAACGTTTGGCGTTAAAAGACACTATTAAAGTAAAGAAAGATGAACCTATTTTTAAAAACTCTTGTCGGATCACTGCTGTTTATGGAGGGAAACGTCATTTCTGAGACACACAAATCTGATCACCAAAAGGAGAAAAAAGACATAGTTTATTGACGAAATGTCAGTTTTACCACAACAGGAAGTAATAAAGCCCTGTGATCACCAGTGTATTTGGCTGTTACAAAGAATGACAATTACGTCACTTCCCAATATTACACACAGCTTACAGCCACATCAACCTCATGAGAGTCAGAATATAAATAACTTCTTTCTGCTGACTGTTTGGTGTTGAACAAGATATTGAAAGCATTTAACTACTTTAAACCTGAATGAGATTTCAAAAGGGAAATCCTGTATCCAGATCAGACTTTAAATAATGGTAAAAGAGACAAAATAAGAGAAGGCTGCCACATGTTTCAATTAGACGGTGAATTACTACAAATGTTATAAAGGCGGCATAATCAACTAAATGATCCTTTCCATTTCAAGTGTATAAATTCTCCCCACATTATTTGGTTCTACATCTTGAGCATACTGTCGGCATCATTAACATTACCACATAATGCAGCCTCACCAATGCATACGTTTTCACTTAATGAACCGCAACACAAGCGGCCGACTCCCTCCAAATGTCCGAAATTACCCACAACACCCAGGTGTGAGCACGATCGACTTGAGAACAAATTGAAAATGTACTAAAAGGCTTGAATGTGCCATTTATAGTTAAATGACATGTTATGTTTTTGTAAACTAAAAACATTTTTCTTTTAGAACATTATTGCGAAGGACGTTTGGATTGTGATGCAACCTCTTCACTGTAAAATCCTCTTAACTTTCCTGATAAAATGGTGTGATAAAGGACACAATGCCACAAGTATTGCATTTTACTGACAAACAATATTGAACTAATAATTTACCCCCTCGCTTAAGACATTAGTGCAACTGTTTGAGCCATTAAAAATGAACCTCTAGGACGCTAAATAAAAGAACAAACTAAAAGGTGACGTTTCCTATTCATTTAGTAGCGCTACTGTTCTATTAGCGAACATACTTAGATAATAACTTGAGTTCTGTTTAAAACAATCTGAGAACTACTGGTAGTGAGCGGTGTAATAAATCCTGAAGAAGACATAAAACTCAAGTAAATCAAAATCAGGATATAAATAGCTGAACCCGATATGCAACACCTTCAAGAACAATGGCCATAACCTGTACAAAAATATCAATGTCAAAACATTTCCAAAAAATTAAATAGTAATTTACCCATCAAATCAGTGCTTTCATATTCTTACCCGCAGTTTACATTTTGACAAAGCAAAATTCATTTTTTTTTTTAAATTTGTAATGAATCAAACAAACATTGGTTTCAAATGAAGAAATGATCTTATCACAAACATCGTAAAACGATATGAGATCATGACTGTAAGACTAATGTCACCCCTTTGAACAAAGTTTCCATTAAGTTAATCAATGACGGAGCCCTTACATTTTAAACTTTGCAATGACTAGTTGAGCACTTGCCGGCGTATTTGTACATAAATCAACACGATTAAACAAACAAAAAACTACAAAGCCATAAAAAAACAGCTTTACATTCACGCCTTGGCATCTCCCAAAAAGCAACTGATGGAAACCCAAAAATAAAACAGCTGCATTGTCTGCGTTACTTGGCTGTCGCTGATCTCAAATCAAACACTAAATCATATAAAGTAGCAAACCTCCACCAATGGAGGTTCGACTGTCTGTAGGCCTTTTACATCAAACAATTATAGCAAATGTTACAATCACCAAGTGTCACTGAGCGTCGATAAACGGATTATGCAAAGATAATAAATGGCCTGTAGTAGCGGAAATAATACTGAGCTGAGATTGAGCATAAATTAAGCATTAACCTTCTTCAACAGTTAGGAATGTTATAAATTGTTTGTTTCTACATAAGAAAACCATCCTTAATTTTCTTCAAAACCTTTGTGGGACGGATGCCATCTATCTTGAAGCTTTTCTGTTGGTTTGCACAGAGGACTGAATTTTACTTTGGACCTTTTTTTTTAATAATATCGTGGAAACTAATTCACACAGAGTGAAAGTACCTATATACCATAAGAAAATATTAACACGTCATTCTCCGTGTCACAAGATTTGTGAACATGTGTTTTTGTTAAAAAGAAAAACCCTTTTTGCGACTCGTGTGGATCGAGCCATTAGCCCGCCTGTCTCTCTCACCTGCACCCCCCCCACCTCCCCCCCATCCACCGCTCCTCACACCCCGCAGTCGTTGGTTCTGTCTTGCAGTTTGCGGGTGAGGATGAGGAAGGTGGAGAGGGAAGCGACTGAAGCGTGGAAGATCAGCTGCCAGGGGTTCCTCAGGCCGAGCAGGTAGAGGTTGCATAGGACAATCGCACTCAACAGGGTGAAGGACTTGGGTTTCTTCAGGGACGAATGGAACAGGTAGAGGTGGCACTGTGGACACGGAGGTCGTCGACGTGGTGTCAGAAAGAGTTTGACATGAGTTTTCAACAAAGAAATGTGAATTACAGTTACCTGCAACAAACAGCAGACAAACGCCACAAGAAATGCCGCAACATTCCAAATTCCTTCATAATCATCCTGTGTAGAAAAGGAAAACAGTTATTGTCAGGCAGATTAAACTCCACATAATTTAAACTAAACCATATTTATTTTTAGATTATAGCTAAACCACACAAGAGTGAAATGTTTGCTGATTTGTGCAGACCTCATCATCAACGAACCTCTGCTTTCACAGCAAAATGCAAATGCAAAGCAGCCAGTTCTGCCAGCTTAACATACAATTAATGTAAGCTTATACATGAACATTTTAAAATAAAATCCCCAACTAAACATAAAGCAAAGACTAAAAAAGACTTTTAAAATATACACTCTATTATTTTTACAGAATATGTAAAAATCCAAGATGCATCAACACGCTGGGCTTCTTCTTAGATGTATTAAACCATTTGCAATATGATTGCACTGGCCTTACCTGGAATGTGTATTCTATGAGGTGAACACCACGGATTATGTTCAAAGATGCGCACACGATATTTAGGACCAGAGAGAGGATACCTGCCGCTGTCACTTGTTGGAGTCTTCCATTCTGACCTGTTTGAAAAAAACAACAAAGTGAACTAAATAGTGCAAAATAACAGAACACAGAAAACATTGGGAATGTTTCCTCATTTTTGCATTAAATGAACATATACTGTAAACGTCATATGGTCAGTCTTACCAGAGCCAGGACTTTGCTCCATGTGCCCATTTGCAGTGCCGTTGGTGAGCTCCACTTCCTCCCAGTTGATCACTTGTGGTGGATGGAGTCTCAGATCCTCCTGGACCTCTGCCAATGTCACCTCCAGGGCCGGACCACCGCTCTGGTTGTAATGCTGCTTCAGCTTCTGAATGGTGCCGTCTGTCAATTGGCAGCAACGGAACATTAGGATAAATCAATGCATTGCTTTGTTTGCCATTCAACACATCACATTTGAATTCAGATCAAAATCCTTTGCTATCGCAAATCGAGATGACCGTATTCATCACCCTACTCACCAAATTCTAAAAATGGATATGGCCTGGCTGCCAAGGCAACAACAGTGCTTTTGAAGCTCGCTGTGAACTCCCAGCGCAGATCTTCCAGGAAGCAGAAGGCCTTAGCAACAGGGAGGCTGCAGTGGCACACGGTCATGTAGGATACACCCTCGGAAGAGACAAAGCTGAGAGGAGAAAAGCTGTTTAGTAAACAAACAGCCGGATGCCCCTGTGATAGAGTGGATCACGTTCTCTCTGTATTATATTCAACTATACACAGATAGTTGTGTATATAGAATGTTTTGTGTATTTATAGCCTTAAAAAGAGCACAACTGAAACTGCTTTGTTTCCTGAATCCTTACTAGATGTTGAGCTCCCGGCCCTTGATGGTCCCTCTGTCGGGGAAGCGGGCCAGGGCCTTGCTGATGGTCCTGAGCTGCTGCTTCCTCTCCTGGAGCTCGCGGTTATGTTCAAAGTCTGTGGAGGCCGACAGGGGGAGTCCATCCCTCACCCGGACCACAAAGGCAAACAGGATCAGAGACATGATCCACAAGGTCCATGGAGAACAGAGCAGAGCCTGCACGGGGTCAGACCATCAATATTGTTATTTTAGGACTCTAACTATATTACTTCCAAAATTTGACAATAGTGTTATTGAATAATCATGTAATTGCTATCTATAAAATGTCAAAAAATAGAAGGAAAAAAAGCTCATTACAGGTTTTGCATTCTTCTAAAAGCAGTGCATTACTCACACGTAAGACAAAAAGAAGCAACAAATATTGACTACTGAGGTGCTACCTTTGGTAGCTTAAAATGCCTGAAATGGTTATTACCAATCGGCTTGCTGGATCAATTTCATCAACAGACCAATCATTCAGCTTTATTCAGGCACAGTTTGCAAAGACAATTAGATTAATAAAAACAGCCTACTATCTTTGTGAATGGTATCAGTCATGTTACCTGTTTGATCATATTCAATTATTCTGACTGAGATAATGCTGAATATTACAACATTGTAGTGTGCAAAAGAAACTACCAGCTGATAAAGTTAAAGTAGACTTTTTACTAGATTCACCTTAACAAAGGGAATTTGCTGCACCACATTACTTTCTTTCGGGTGTACAAAACGACTGAGTTCAAACTAACGTTATATTATTAGTAACAGTTTAAAAATAGAGCAGACTTGACATTTTTTTCTTTTCTTGTAAACAATTGAGATTTCAGTGTAAATGAAATGATATATCTGTTGTAACACCTTACCTCATTGTAATAGGTTTCATCCTGCACCTTGTTACTTAGCTAGCTAGAGGTTAGCTGGCCCTGCAACATCATTTAAAGGAAATAAAGCACCAGTACGTAGCCAGCACCCGCTTCAGATACCCGTTACCAGTTATTTCCTTAAACTGAGATTGATACAGACAACTTAAATAAGCTATTGTAAAACATATGGGGAAAGTTGTTATTCGATGTAGCCAACGAGCTAACTTAAAAGCGTTTCCGCATACAACAGAATCACAACAAATCTTCTACGGATACTCGGAAGGGACAAAACAGACTCAGTCGGAGTGATCGTCCGGAGCCCCGACCTCTCCCTTTCAACGTGAAGTTAGCATTCAGCTATTTGACTGGCTAGCTACCGTACAGAGGTTAGTTACCCCATTTGAAGTTAATGTGTATGAGCTATGACCCGCCGGATTTACATTGCATGTGAATGGAATTTCGTTTGAGGGCGAAATGTAACGTAAACCAGCGTATTTAATATGGCCAACGGTACTAACATTAGCCGTTAGCTCAACCATTTTGGATGCGCAGACGTTGGTCGTCGCTAGCTATGTAGCTAGCCTGTTATTTTATTGTTCTGTGTATTGCTCAGTGTGGTTAGTAAAATGTTAGTGACTTTAAGTATTCACTGTGCACCTTGTTTCGTGGGCTAATTAATACCCAGTGAAATTATGAGCTGTTCCCTTTTTTGGATTGACATAATTTCTCATCCATTAGAATAATCTATACATGGTATTTAATATATAACGTCGCCGGTATTAGCCACTGCGGTCTTTATGATATGATGCATCACACATGACCTTAAATGCAACTAAATAATTGACAACACTCTGTATAGTTGAAGGTTCTCCTTGAGGCTGTCATTGCTGTCCATAGAGGGAGTGTTTGTAATACGATACAAGTTAAGATCATCTGAAATTAGGTCTAGTAGGATAAAGCCGGCTCTCTGTTTGATCCCTATGCCAACAAACGCACACCATGTGAGGGGATGAGAATTATGTGTAAGCACAGTATGCCGCCTGTTTCATGCAAAGTTAAGTAAATCATTGCTGACACATTATTGCATCCTCTGCTTTTTTGCCGTCAGACATGTCAGTCACATTTCTAGATGTTGTGTACAGGCAGGCAGCTACCAATGATTCGTGTGTATACATTAAATAGCAACAGTTAATTGTCTTTCTTTTTAATTCTACGGGAGTGCATTGAACAAGTCCTATCCTTTAGTGTTTGCTTACCCTCTTAGTTCTTACTTGACAACTTAATACAACGTGTCCAACCAAAAGGCATCTGACACACCTTCAAGTTAATTTCCTTCTCGTCTTGCGTTGACTACGTGGTTAACCGTGTTTCATTATCAGCGGCAGGTTGCAGCATTTCACTGTCACGCAGTGAAATGTAAGTGGACAATGAAAACTGAGTGATAAAATGTACACTTAGCTGTGCTCGTCTCTGCTGGGATTCGGATAACAGGCCGCTTTCCCCATAATTCTCCCCTCCCAACCTTCTCTCCCCTCCCCTTTCTGTTTCTATCCTCCTTTGCGGTGGATTAGTCTCTGTACACGCTCTTCTAAACCTGCTGTGCGTTGTAGGAGTATGCTTCAGTGGCTTCCTGCTTCTTTAAAAGAAAGAAACCTCGTTATTTTTCCTGGTTTTAGTATTTTCTTTGTACCCCTTTCTACATTTTAGGTCATCAGACTTTGATCAGAATGGGGGTGAAGGACCGCCCTCAGTGTTACTTTGATGTGGAGCTCAACCGGGAGCCAGGTAAGGGAATTTCCAATGCCTTCACAGGTATGAGAATTAGTGACACAGGTGAGCAGCCACAGCTCATTTTCATAGCAGGATGTGAGATCATCAAAGCAGATGTTTGAACTCTACGTGAGTTGTTTTGTAACCTTTGAGCTTCTATTTGTACTATTTGTGGTACACTGGCTTGGTGGACTGGTTTTGTGTCTGGAACCGGATCTGTACTGAATGGCGGCATTGTAGGCTGTGCCTGAGAAGCTATGGCAACTATGTGGCCTCTGGCTAGATAGCTGTTTTTAATTTGATTTGGTCAGGGAGGGACAAAAAATCCCCCCATCAGCATTGTAAGAATAGTTTCACATTTTTACCTAGCAATGAAAAGGTTACTAGGAAGCTCGAGCCTCGCCACAGGATGCTTGTAATGTTTGGAAGCTAATTAAAAGTGTGCTGTGTAGTAACATTTGGGCTGCTTGTAACTCTAAATTTCGTCCATGGCCTATTTATTTTCTTTCCTTGTTTTCTTTGTAACTTCACATTTATGATGAAAAATCCTTATATAGTCTTTGAAGATTTCTAAAGTAAGCTAATATTTTCCTTTTTTGCTTGTGTTTTACAGTTGGGCGCATAGTCTTCCAGCTTTTTTCAGATGTTTGTCCCAAGACGAGCAAAAACTTTCTCTGTCTGTGCACAGGTGAGTGTACCAGTTAAGGACAGGACTTACTCTTTTGTCATTATTTTGTAACATTTACTTGCATTAAACAAGTCTTTCAAACGGTTTATCTGTCTGCGTGTCTCAGGACGGCTTTAGATCACGGCCCCTTTAGTCAGTTTCAGATCAGCACACAGATCAGGTTTTAAATCCTGTCCGTTCTTTCTAATATCTGCTATCACGGCCTGAAAAATAATAAAAAACTAAGTAGAAATATTATTCATATTGTTATGTATTCATTTACAAATAAGTCCCACACTACATCTCCTTCCTGTCCTTTTTTTCTATCTTGAAGAAGGGAGCTGTAAATTGTCCAGTGACAGATGGAGTCACTGCACGGATAGAAGTGTCCTGCGCCGTCTCCTTAGATATGTCACCCCACTGAGCGGAACACAGTGTACTGTGGTAGTGGCGCTCTGCCGAGAGATGGCCATAAATCTGCAAACAGACTGCAGATCGATCGTCCATCTCATTTTTCACCCCAACGGGGAATGTGATGCACAAGGGGGGAGGGGGTGGCTGCTTAGTCTGTTTCCTGGACTCACAGATGCAACATAACACAGTGATATACACAACACAGCGGGGCAGTTTCTACAGTGTGCTTCTGTGAGAAGGGGGGGGGGGGGTCAGTTAACACTATTAGAATCTAAACCAATGGAACAATACTGAAACCAGTGGTGCAGAGATAGTAAAAGATTAGCAACCCAAGCTACCAATTTGAACAGTTGGCCTCTGTCCTCTAGAAGGCACCCTTGAACGCATCAGGGGTGCTTACCAATGAAATCTATACATTCGCATTAAGGGAAAATAATTCCAGGAGGACGATTGCAGTGGGGCAATAGTGCGTCCCCTGTCTGTATCTTCTCAATGATTTCTGCAGTCCTGCACAGGAGTTTGGACAACAGAATGCCTGACCAAACGTGTTCAGTTTATTTAAGTCCTTTCCCCAAATTTGGATTCGTTCTCTTGATTAGAATTAAAACCCCATGTGGCGATATTCAAGACGGGTCTGTCTTAACACTGCGAGGCCTCTGGTGCACACAGAGGCTTTTTTTTACAGTAGCTCTTCTGTCGAATGTAACATGCATGTCATTACAGGTGAAAGGGGAACTGGCAAAATCACAGGGAAAAAGCTGTGCTACAAAGGCTCCACTTTTCACAGAGTTGTAAAGAACTTTATGGTCCAGGGAGGCGACTTCACTGAAGGTACATTAATTATGTCCTTTAAACTCATTGCCTTTAAAAGTGAAGTGTTCTTATTATTATCACACCATACAACATTTATGGCAGGAGACGTGCATGTGTCCTGAACTTCAACTATGTCCTTTACACACACATTAACCACTTTCTTTTTACAATATTAGCTTTTTCCGTGGACAGCATTGCTTCTGTAATTTGCTTAAGTACATTATTGTGTTAATCTCTTCAGGAAATGGAAGAGGGGGAGAGTCCATATACGGCGGTTACTTTGAAGGTAATGTGAATATTTATTGATCTAAAACTCCATTATTGATGACTCTTCGCTACTTTAGCATGATGAAAATGTTGCATGCACTTGTTGTGGTAATCATTGGTTTCTTACGTGTTTTCCTATTTATGACTCTGTTGACCTTCACTTTTCCATTGTATAGTGCTGTTTTCTATCTATTCACAGTAGTGGGCTTAATGAAATCCGCATGGAGAATAGGTATTACTGAAAGCTACAATCTACCTGCCTAAAATTTTCAACATATTCTTTTATTTATAGAGTG
Source organism: Pungitius pungitius (assembly GCF_949316345.1). NCBI lineage: Eukaryota > Metazoa > Chordata > Actinopteri > Perciformes > Gasterosteidae > Pungitius > Pungitius pungitius. The sequence goes on along the minus strand of NC_084918.1, from coordinate 5,688,147 downwards.
GTCTTTTGCAAAATGAGAAGGTAAGAGATGTACACAGCTCAGTAACACCATGTCAAAATTGTCTCCACCACCTTCCTCTGTCAGTCAAAACAGTGCAAATGTTTTGCAGCGGCGCAGATACAAATGCGTTCTGAAAAGATGTTTCAGGACTTTTATTTCCGACAGCTGCCCTGAGCCTCGTGCTGCTCGGGTTACTTTTACTGTCGCATACGTGGTATTCAAAGGTGACGTGTAGTCACATACAAGCTGCGGCCTTCAGACTCAAAGAAGACCCATGAACAAGCGCAGCGGTAACACAGTATTCATGGTTCTTTATATACAAGGATTTCGACTTATGGGAAGCGTTCTTTGTGTTTTTCCAAATTCACAACATTAGTATTTGCAAGTAGGTTGATGACTTCCAGGGTTTTATTCTTTATACAGATAATTAACTATTTACCTTCACTCTAGTGTGTGTCTTCACATTCATTTAGTGTGCTTTGAAAATAAATATCCAGGACACTCGAAGCCTGCTCTGAATATTTGAGTTTTTTTATTTTATCCCGATAAGAACAAAGGCAACAGATGATCCATCTAAAAACTAGTTTCAAGTCCAGTTAATTTGCTTATCGTAGCCTTTTCAAATGCATGAAAACAAATAGAATATCTTTTTAGACCGGGTTAGAAAGATATTAAATATTGAGAATTTGTATTTAATCAGTTTGGTACTTAAAAGGACTAGAAGTAACAAATATAGCTCTACTCGTATGGAAGGACAGGCTGGTGAGGCAATGGTTAGATTATTGGTTCAAAATGTTTTTTCTTTTTTTACTTCTTCCCTGAATATTTGCGCCGTCGTGTATGCGAGAGCGCTCCCTGAGACTCCGATCCCTCTTTCTCTGCTGCCAACAGATGAGAACTTCATTCTCAAACACGACAGAGCCTTCCTGTTGTCGATGGCCAATCGCGGGAAGGACACCAACGGTTCCCAGTTCTTCATGTGAGTGCCACTCTGCACCCTTTGAATAACTTTACCATTAAACTGACAGGTCACTTGCATTATTCTTTTGCTTTCTGTCCCTTTTTGAGAACTGTAGCGTAGAAGTTGTCATTGAGTGTGAACGTCATCCACGTCGTCTCTGTGTAGTTTCAAAGTGCAGGGAAACGTGGATTCATTCTTTTTTACCTACAAATGTGTTACATTTTTTCTCTTGCCGTTTTTGTGTAAAATTTACAGAAACTCTAGCATCCTGCTCTTCCAAGGTAATGTGTCTCCAAGGCTGTGTTTCTCTCTCTCTCCTGACTGTATTTATCATTCAGTAGATTATTTCTCCAACGATTACAGTTCACATTACAGTGTTCATTTTGTATATATTTTGATACATCACTAAAATAGCTAGCCATAACTTAAGAAATGAATAAAGCCGCTTGAAGTGTAGGGGACTCTTTTTATTTGATCCAAATACGGTCGTATAAATGTCAACACTGATGTTGAGGGATTTTTTAAAGTTATTTGCTGTCAAATAGTATTAAACAAATGTAATTCTGACAAACTCTTGACCTTTTTTGAGATTTTACGTGTGGTACAGTGTCACCTGCACTTTGTTGAAGTCGCTTGTTTATTCTCATTCTTTTCCTCCTCTTTCTCCCTTTCTCATGACCGGTACCTCTGATTGGTCATTGGTTGACCTTCCTCTGCTTCTTTATTGGATGGCCCGCAAAACAGCACAACCAAGACGGCACCTCACCTCGATGGGTAAAAATCCGATGTCACCGTGATACTTAAGGAGGGCATTCCAATGATCTTGACAATTAATGGGGAACCTTCATATATTATTTTTTCCAGAATGGGACTCAATCATTTTCTATCATGTGTTCAGAAGTAGTTTCACGGCCTTTTTTAAAGAGACTAAAACCCGGAATAGTCAGTTTACAGTAACCGGCATCCACTTGTTTTTTTTTTTTCTTTCCTTTGTGCAGAGTCCACGTCGTCTTTGGTCTCATCATCTCAGGCTTTGAAGTGATAAAGAAGGTTGAAGGGCTGAAGACTGATTCAGCCAGTAGACCCTACGCTGACGTCAGAGTGATGGACTGTGGACAACTGTTCACCAAGTCCGCTAATGACGGTACGTTTGTTGATGGAGGTTTCGGGTTAGCTTTATTCTCTTCGTTTATTGTTATCTACCAATCCAATGAAAAGGCCCAAATCAGACTTCCTTACTCTTGATAGGATATTTGATACGCTAGTTGTAAAAACATGGTTTCAATTTTCCCCAATTCTCAATTTATTTCTACTTAAGCCTTTAAAACAGTAGTTTCTAGTAAACATTAGTTAAATATTACATGGGGACTAATAAGATGAACTAATTGCTGATTGAGTTTTTTTTCATTCTAATCATTGTGGACAACAATGGAACGCAGAGGAATGAGCTACATCAGGCTTTGTATAAATTAGATATATATGTTAATATGATGAATCGTTTGTTGATTTTGGTCTTGGTATTGAATAACAAAGAAAACAGGATACTTTTATTAATTGTCACCTACTAATGCATTAAATACTCCAATCCAAGTACATGTAGGTTTGATATGTTGCCAGCCTGCCAGTAAGAGTACTATGACTGGTGTATATCAGTCTTGCATAACCAGACCTTCCTCCACAGGGATGTGTCTAACGACAGGTCCAGGCGTCACATTGCGTCCTTCTTGTATAGCTGTGGCTTGTTTCTATTTGTTTAAAACCTATTGGCTCGAAGCCCAGGTTGCAGCGACTGTGACCTTGCAAAAAAGACGGCGTAACATTTGATTTTAAAGGACCAGATTTAGTGGCATCTAGCGGTGAGGTTGCGCCACCAGCTGAATTCCCCCCCCCCCCTCACCCCCCTTCTCCGCTTCCAAGCGCGTACAGCAGCCTTAAGTCAACATAAAGACACGACAGGTCCTCTTTGCAGTAGAAACATCACGTTACACAACAGACCGTTACCACAAAAAGCTTAAATAGACTTAATCCATTTTTGGCTTTTTCCTGTTGCCTATGCTTCTAGCTGGCTCATATATTGTTCCTGTTTTGTAAGAGGTTGGCATTTTCCCCCCACTGGCATTAGTCACAGGACTTGTAACCTGATCTTCTGTTTAATGAGCATCAGCGAGGTGATCTCTGTGAAGTTCAGTTGACATCTGCCCACCTGGCTCTGCCCGGGCGGCTTTCTTTGCCCCCAACATACCGAGTAGGATCAAACAGAGCTTCAGTTGTTGTACTGCTGCGCCCCCTGAGAGTGACTCCTGGCATGAACTCGCCTTCAAACTCTTTCTATGAAGCATGTTTTGATTGGAATGACACACAGGGCCATTATGTTTCATTCTTCAGTACTTGAAGGCAAAAGGAAAAGGACTTCCCGTTCTGCTGACTCGTCCCTCCATACCCAGGATTCGTCATCGCCACTTTCCTCCTCAGTGGGATCTGAAAGCGAATTCGATGAAAGGTGCAAACATCGCAAGCACAAGAGGCATGGAAAGAGTAAACGTTCTAAAAGGAAAAGGAGGGAATCGAAGAAGGACATTGATGTTTGGCCCGCCAATCAAAGGTAGTCTGATCAGTATATTTGAGTCTAAATAGAAGTGCTGACATGATTCCCTGATAGATGGCGTTGATCTTTGAAGTAACAAAATATTGTTTTTGCATATTGTGTCGATGAAGCTCTCCCAGTCCTGTGGAAAGAGAGACGCTGGAGGAAGACGGTGAAGTGGAGGCAGAGCAGGAGCCCAGTGGGAGGAGAGAGAAGCCTGTAGTCCGACCGGAGGAGATCCCACCGGTGCCAGAGAACCGCTTCCTGCTGCGTCGGGACATGCCATCCCAGGAAGCAAAAACAGAGATGTCAGTTCATTTAAATACATTTTGGTTTATTTATTGTTAGTATTTATTGCCAAGTAAGTACACACGTGATCCACCATGGCTGTTTACTCTGAAACTCTTATCATTTCAGAGTTGAGAAAGAAGAACAGTCTGTGTCAACTGACCCGAAACCAGCCGTGTCCAAGTCTGGACGCAAGATCAAAGGCAGAGGAACAATGGTATGTCATTGGCTTTCAATGAAAATTTGGTGCACCTTTTGTAAAGGTAGTTCTCAAACAGTGGCGGGGTCGGGGGGGCGATTCTTTTCTGATCCCGGCAACCCACTAAAAACTGACTGGGCTTTCTTTCTTCAGTTTAACATACCCACATTTATGTGCACAAAATCTTTAATTTAATACATCCACCTTTTAAGGCAGAGAATATTCACTCACTACCTCTGCAGGCTCCATGAAAGGTATAAATGGATTAACAATATATATATATATTTTTTTTGTTGCAGAGATATCATACCCCCACAAGGTCTAAATCGCGCTCTGCATCTGTGGAAGAACGTAGGAGCAGTGAAACCCCACCACATTGGAAAGAAGAGATGAAGAGAACCAAAGTGTACCAACCGCCCAGCATTGAGAGGTGGAGCAAAGGAGACAAGTAAGGACTTAATATTTGACTGTGTGGCTTTGAACATCAGTTACATCTATATTCTTCGTCATGCCGTATTTTGACTTTACAGATTAAATGACCTTTCCTCGAGCAGATGGGAGGACAGAAGTGACTCCGCGTGGTCCCGGTCTGCAGAGCGCTCCTCGGACCGAAGCTCCGAGGGGTCCAGCCTGCGCCGCCAACAAATTACAGAGAAGAAGAAAGCCAAACGCAAGAAGAAGGCCAAAAAACGGAAGCACGACAAGAAGAACAGCTCCGAGAGCAAACCTCAAGAGCCTGTCCTGTCAGTGGGTCGAAGGTCAGTGTCTTCCGAGATGAAGTCCAGAAGATCCCGCTCCTCATCTAATCTGAATAATTCGTCTACCTGGAGGCAGCAGTCCCCGCTGTCCTTGAGAGACTCGCGGTCCTATTCTAGATCCTACACACCAAGTCAGTCCAGATCTAAAGGGAGGTCAAGGTCATATTCAAGATCCAGCAGCCTTTCTAGGTCCAGAGGCCGGTCTTTGTCTAGGTCCTACTCTCGATCCCAATCCAGGTCAAGATCAAGATCCCAGTACAGATCTAGATCTTTGTCTCCACCCAGAAAAAAGAGTTTATCCCGATCCCCGAGAAAGAGGAATGCCAGCAAGCACAAAGCGGACTCTGTGATGTCCAGGAAGCTTCCAGAGAGCAAAGTCCCACCCGCCCCCAGACCCCCAAGTGCCCCGGCTCCTGAAAGTGCCCCAGTGATCCCAATGAGCGACAGTCCCCCACCCTCACGCTGGAAACCAGATCAAAAGCCCTGGAGGCCCTCTTACATCCACACTCAGGAGATTAAAGCTAAAGTAGCTCCCAGCTCCTCTACTGGTCAAACAGTAGCCGGTATTACAGAAGGAGCTCAGACACCAAAGGGCCTGCCTGCGGACTCTGAAAGCCACAAATCTGCAGGGCGCTCACTCAGCAGGTCCTCCAGGAGCAGGTCCTACAGCCGCTCATACAGCCGCTCGAGGAGCAGAAGTTACAGTAGGTCCAGGTCCCCTCATAAGCATAAAAGCAGATCATCCTCCTACAGCAGGTCAAACTCTGAAAACTCCCAGAACACGCCCAGCAACAAGAAGAGTACATTAGGCAAGGAATGGAAAGAGTATTACGGCTCCCTGAGCAGGATCAAAAACGTAGATAAGTACATCTCAACCCACAGTATTCAAGATGCTCTGCCAGGCTCTGAGAAGACGGCGAGCTGCGAGCCTGGTCCCGATGCCAGTGACCCGAGGAGAAATGGCTCCTCAGAGAAAATAAAAGAGAGCGCCAGCTCACAGGATGAAGACGCAAAGCATTGCAGCGCTGTGCTGGTAGAGCGCTTTAATAGCAAGTCCGAATGGGATAGTGACAGCGATAAAGTCAGCCAAAGCAACAGAGCGACAAAGCAGAAACAAGCAGGTCAGTCCAATAAAACGGTTGACAAGAAGCTGTCTGCTCTTACTGGATGGAATTCTGAAAGTGATTGTGAGAATATAACTGCCAAGACATTGGCCATATCTGAAAAGGAGGAAGGGGAGGCTAGTTCAGAATCGGAGTGCGAGACCAGAATGCCGTCCGAGGCCCTGGTGGCACTGGCTCCAGTAGCTGCTTCTAGCTGGCCAGAGGCAAGCACTGAGAAAGCCCTGCAGCCAGAGAAGCACAAGAGCAAGAAGAAGTCCAAACGCAAGTGTAGACACAAGAGAAGAAGTGCGAACAAAAGCGGCTCCCATCACAGAAAGGACAAAGGAAAGAGATCCAAGAGGAAACATCAGAGGCTCAAAGAGACTTTTCACTGGCAGCCTCCTTTGGAGTTTGGTGAGGAGGAAGAAGAGGATGAATCAAAACGGGAGAAGCCAAGTCCTGGTGGAGCTCTCAAAGAACGGCCCGGTGTGGGCAGCATGAAGGAGAGATGCTCCTCTTTAAACAAGATTCGTAATGCAGAAAAAGAGGGAGCGCAACAAAAAACCGACGAATGTATCAAAAAGAGGCCGAAGCGCCCTGAACTTCACCTTCAGTCGTGCAACAGGAACGGGGCCAATTTACCCAGCGTGAAAGAGCCGGAGTCATTGGACGAGATGGACCTTTGCACCCCGGAGCACGACGCCGAGACTGTCGAGCATCCGGCCGCGCAGGTTTTGTTCAACAGCGCGTTAATTCTCACAGCTACCTCAAGGTCCTCCGCCGGGCCGAGTAGAGGCGGGGCCTTACACGAGGAGCCGCCTCCCGTCCCCCTCACAACTTCAGCCGGCCGACTTCAAGACGAGGCACCGGCCTGCAGGCCCGCCGCAGCCGCAGTCAGCTTCAAGTGGAGGCCTTTGAAAGGAATGTCGGCGCTCCGGGACGCCGACGCGCCGCCGGTCGCCGCCCAAAGGCTCCAACGTCAAGAGGCCCCCGACGCGCAGAGCGTGAGGATGGAGATCAAGAGCACGAGCCGCGTGCGGCCGGGCTCTCTGTTCGACGAGGTGCGCAAGACGGCGCGGCTCAACCAGAGGCCGAGGAACCAGGAGAGCTCCAGCGAGGAGAGCTCCGCCTCCGGGGGAAGCACGCGCTCCCCGAAGAAATCGCGCTCGGCCTCCAGCCGCCGCTCCCGCTCCAGAGGCTGGTCGCGCTCCTACAGCAGGTCCAGGAGTCGATCCCGCAGCTCCAGCTACTCCTCCAGGTAAGGATGGAAGCTTTTGATTCAAAACGAGGAGCATTAGGGCAACGGTGATGAGTCTCTTTAATTAGATAATATTGTTGTGAGGTGAAAGACTGAATGGATGTGAAGCATGTTGGAGTTGTGACACGTCTCAACTATTCAGGAGCCGCAGCAGGAGTCGGAGGAGGAGACGTGGAAGAGGGCAGTCGCGCTCTCGTAGCAGAACCTACCGGAGCTACGGGAGTCACAGGTACACCCCCAAGCACTGATTAAGTCATCTGTTGTGGCGCCTCGATGGGTCCCAGTGGGGAAATGTTTTTGGCTGAAAGCAGTGAAAACAACAAAGGGAGGAAACCTTGGAGCGTGGGAGGTGTCACTGCCATGACCTTTATTTGACAGCTCGGCCTTGTTCTGCTACAAAATGTTCAACCTTGAATTCGTGAAAAGGGTTTGTGAATTTAAGTAAATGGGTTCCAGGTTCAGCAACAACCAAACTGTATTAAAACATTTTGTTCATAAACTCTCGTAACACAAGTCATGCAGCCAATATACAAAAAAGTATTTATACTCTATTGTCTATACACACCCCTCCAAGCACTTTCCATTATGTGTATTTTCATTTTGTATTTTAAGCATGATTTGGTCTTTGCTTGTTTTTTCCTTTTTACTATCAGTCGGGCGTCCAGTAGAAGTCATTCCAGAAGTCGCTCCTATAATCGCCGTCGGAGATCCAGGTCCGTGAGCTATTTAATGGTCTAACTGATTGAAATAGAAATGTTGAACTGTTCAATGGAGAGTCCTCGTAATCACGAATATAAACACGTAAAACCAAAGTATGATGAAATACCAATGTATTTTATCTCCATCACAATTAAATACAGTGCAGAGCGTTGCAGAGTCAGTTTTCATGACCTGAAAGCTGAAGTGGTTCATAATGGAGGCTATATAATTGCATGGAAACTATTGATAAGATATCTAGCAGAATGCTTTTGTGTGAAGACATTAGAGATAAAAGAAGTATGAGAATATTCATTCATTCTATCGGCTATTTTGCTGATTAATTATTTCCAGCGAATTTAATATTTGCTGTTTTTCTTTGTCTTGTGTGATAGTAAACACATTATTCCTCAGGTCCGAAATCTGATTACAAAAGACCTTGGGCTTTAAATATTGTGTTGGCCATTTATTTTTTATTTTTTTACAGACCAAAATAAAATTTTCATCAAGAAAATAATCCGCAGATGATGAAAATAGTTGTTGGTTGCAGCCCTTGAAGAGATCAGTGATCTCTGTCGTTATTCATTGTATTTTCTCGCATGAAGCTGGAACAACCAAATGAATCCTTTTCTCACAGCACGCAGACCACATCGAAACAGCTGTGCAGTGTATTCGTAATGCAATATGTCACCGTGCTTTGTCTTCACGCCAGCTCTTGGGTTTCTCCTGTAAATCCAAGGCGATCAGCGTGCGTGAATGGAGACCCTCTCCCTGCGACGTCCCCTTAAAATAATCTCTCTGCCTGTTCGATGCAGGTCGGACTCCTACGACAGCTACTCCAGCCGGAGCGCCAGCAGGAGACGAGGGCGCAGGCGCAGTGACAGCTACAGGAGCTCCGACCGCCGATCCCGGTAAGACACCCACCCCCACCCCCACCCCCATAGAGCGCGTGCGCATTTAATGCCTTTGTGAAACGTGGCGTCCTTCATGGCTTGTCTCCCGCTCGCAGGTCGTACCGCTCCTCCAGCGGCAGCTCCTCCGGGCGCAGTCGAAGCAGCCGCTACAGTTGAGCCTCGGGCAGGTTGTTGGTGTCGAGGCTGCCGAGGGGGATCGAACGCGCACACGGTCACTTAGCGGCCATCACGGGGAAAAGTCCCCAGTGCGGCCGGGTACCAGTTTAATGCTGTACTGTATGACCGTCTCTGTTGAATGTTATGGAATGTAAATAGAGAAACCCCTCTATGAGCAGATCTCCTTCTTTTGGGGACATTTACAGCTGAGAACTAAAACATAGTAGCATAGAAGTATAAAGAACTATTTATATGGGAAAAATAAAGATTTATGTATTTTATATTGCATATTTGTATATTCTTTTTTTTATACATTGAAATGTACTGTAAGTGTTCAGTCCTCTCAGTTCTGACTTATACGTTGAGTTTATGCCTTATTTCAGTCTTTTATTTCTGGAAAAAGTCGTTGTTCAATGGAGGAAATTAGTTTCTTTTAACAGTTTCCTGCTGTAATTTGTCTTGGTTCTAAATGTTAAAAGTTGTAATACGTTTTTTCAAACAGTTACATGAATGTTTACACGTAATAAATACCACATCTTAAGCCTATGTTGTTCTTTTATCTTGCATATCCATTGTTTGGAGAATATTTACCTCCATAATGTCCTCATCTTGCTTTCAAGCTGCAGCTTCTCTGTAAGTGAGATCGATCCAGTGTTGCACTGTCAAGTCTCAATCCCCGCTGATTTTAAGTGCATGAATTATATCATGTAAACCGCTACTAATGCACTTACCAATTAGTTTTTGTATAATGGAAATATATTCGGTGGATTCTATTACATGTCAAGCCTTCAGAAAGATATCAGACCTTTCCAATCTTTGAAAGACAAATGGATCGAAAGAGGACGAGCACTTTTACCGAGGAAATCACTCCAGTTTCTTCATAACTGATGTCTCTATTCTTCCAACTTTCACAAAAAGCCCTTTTTTAAATCTCTTTCTAAATGTTAAATGACGTAAAGTTTATGTTTCCTTAAAGGCTTTACCTTTATGTGAATAAATGTACCTGTAAGTGTGTCCTTTATAAGTTGTGTGTGAATCTTATATATTATTTATAACATTTAGTGAAAGCAAAGAAATGACTAATTCTGATTCATGTCCACACTGTGGTCATAAACATGGAAGGTGTTCATTCGAGCCGGACCCTTAACGCACCGACTGGACTGATGTTCCCTTTACAAAGTATACTTTTTTTTGATAACAGGTAGTTTCTTTTTTACATAACTAAATATACTTTTCCATAGACTAGATTAAAAAGCTTTCCATGTGAAATTACTTGGTTTGTTTACTGTGTTTCACTGAACCCACACTGAGTGCTCGACATGAAGTGATGAATGGGACTTGCTCCAGGTTGCAATCTATTTTTTCCCCACCTTGTTATGAGTGTATTGACTTGCACTCCATGCAGTCTACTCAGAAGTGAGCAATGGGGTTGAGGGATCCTTCAGGAGGGGGGGGGGGGGGGACAAGTCTGAATTACTAACTGGGCAGAAGGGCGACTGTGTTTCTATGCCCCTGGACCATCATAAATCACAGTGAAATGAAGAGCCTCCTATCTAATAATGGACTGACATGCATTTATTTGAAGCACCTTTGTACATATGGTGTATGCAATGTCTTTGAATAAGAATAAGTCATTTGAATTGATCTTGGTGTCATGCAAAATGTGATGGCTATTTTTTTTAACTTTAATGAATAATCTGTAGTAACTGTAAGGGGTGTTTTCATTTTACACCACAGTAATACTTTTTAAAGGGCCCTCAACGCGACCCAACTGTTATAATATTGTTATTGTTATTATCTTCAAGCAATCCTGGTCATGAAGAGGGGGCCGTGATTTTAACCTTTATTATGACGGTTAATACTTTGCACATAGGATGTAATACAGTATACGTACGATGCAAAAAAAAACTGTTGATCAAATGACCAAATACATCATTTAGGCCCAGGGCACCTCAAGGAGTTCGACCTCCGCATCTCTGCCCGCGTGACGTCACGCTTTTTGCTCGGGCGCACAGTGAGAGTCGGAAGCGCACCCGTTTTGTTGTTTTTTTGTTGTTGCGCCGTATGGTTTGCATGTCCTTCTCGCGATTTCCCCCCTGCCACCTCCATACCCCCCCCCCCCCCCCAACACACACACACACACACACAAAAACCCATCCAAGTAGCCTCCAATACAAAGAAATGCGCCTGTATCGCCGCTGCACGGTAAACGGTACCGTGTCCCTTTAAAAACGTCTGACAAAAAGCCCATATGATCCCCGAGCTCCAATCACCAATTCCTTCTGCAAAAGCAGCCTCTGCATTTTTTTTGTCTGTCTGAATGCTACGGCAGGACGGAGAGGGTTGGGGGGGGCGGGGGGGTAAGAAAAAAGGGGACAGAAGAACACTGAGGATAAGGCAGAAAAACTGAGGAAATGTGACAATCCAACGGTCGTTTTCATGGCGAGGGGGGAACCGGTGCGAAAGGAGTTATTCTGGGACTCCTTCGAGCCTCGACACGCTGGATCAAAATGGTAGGCTACGGAGGAGAGCGCTGCATTTTTTTTGTTTATTTTTTTGTGCCAGTACTTTGTTGACATCAAAAGTGGATTAGTCCCCTGCTAATTTTATCTCTATCAATACCTTAATAATCTATTTTCTTATTCATGGATGAACAGGCTTATTGTATCATCCTTTGTCATTACTGGGGTCAGCTGACCCTGGGACCGGAGAGTCTATATGAAGTGACTTTATACATTTCTTGTTGGAAAGATACAGGCAATGTTCACAAAAAAAGAGACAAAACAGTCCTGCAACTAAACTAAACTAAAAAGTGATGCAAAACGACTACAAGGAGACACAAAACAATTTAAAATGACGATGAACTGTGTGATAGATGACAGATTTGTACTGTGTTTTAAGTGTAGCAGGGTCCTGCCTGTGCCCAGAGGCCTATTGTCTCATAACCCCACTATTATCTTATTCAAATGATTTATTTTTTTCTCCTAATTTGCTGGCTTCGCGAACACGTAAATGTGCATCCCTTCCGTGCTCCACGTTTTCGATGTTTACACTGCACGCTGGGGACCACTCCGCTGTGTTTTAGTTGCCGTTGTGCACTCTCTCTCTCTCTCTCTCTCTCTCTCTCTCTGTCCCCACAGGGTGCTCTGTGAGTTTTACGTAACCGCCTATTCAGAGCATTCCTGCCCACCCTTGACTTTGAGGCGTCACTGTCTCTGGGTGCTGAGCGAGGAAACCGTCTTTAGTGCTTGTGACAAGTGCCGGCCATTCCTGAGTCCTGGCAACACAAACTTCAGCAGACACCCCCCCCCCCCCCACATCCCCTCCCCACCCCCCCCCCCCCGGTAAGAGGGCCGCTCTCCTTGGGAAGTCGCACTGCGCTGTAGGTGCTGCTAATTTATTCCCCTGAGATTAAGTAACGGTGGACACGGCGGCGGACGGCGAGGTCGAACTCACTGGGCTCACGCGATATCTCTTTTGTTCTTGTTTTGTTGAAATTTTTCCCAAGTAATTATAGGGGTTGAACTTACTTCTTTGTGTCTTTCCATCTAGGAAACTGATTTAACCCCCTAGTGGCACTTTTTTAAAAATAACTTTGCACCACATTATCATAGAGGCCTAACGGCTTCTTTTTTGTTCCGCTTGATACGAGGATTTCGATTAGCCTTTCATTGTCGGGCCTTTAAAGATATTGAGAGAGTTTTCACTTTAAAGTGATCTGATAGCTTTTAGCTGAATTCAGGCCAGAGACAGACTTATGGAGGAGCTTTGGAGCAGACGGGAATGAGTTTTCATGCTGTTTTCAGAGTAGTGCGCCGAGCAGGAAGGAGGGAGACGCTTCATCCGACAGTCATCATAAATATTTGTTCAGCGTTTAGTCTGTACACACAACTTTCTTTGCACGACTTACCCATTTGTTTTGCTGTTTATGGGAAGGTCCAGAGATGTACAAACGTTTTTCAGCCAGCAGTCGGTTAGCTTAGCATAAAGTCAGGGGAAACAGCTAGCCTGCAGTTTGAAGGTGACAAAATACAACAACATTTCTAAAACTATTTTGCTGTTTGAAATCAGTTATGTGGCAGACAAATTCTCCAGGAACTTACTGCTCTCAGCTAAGAAACGGTAAAACAGTGTATTTACTTGCTGGTTTGGTGGATTTTGCTACTGTTGGGCAAGCTAGCCTGTTTGAGGTCTTTTTGCTAAGCTAATGGCGGCTTGACTGCGAGCCCACATTCAATGCGCCGTTGTTATGTGGTCCGACTAAAAGAAAACAACCCCCCCCCCAAAAATGTCAAACTATTCCTTTAAGCTCGTATCTACAGTTTCTCTGTCCTCCATTGATTGGTTGCAGCTATAGAAAGCCGATGCTCCTCCTCCACCTCGTTTCCCCTCTCCGTCCTCCCTGACCTTCTCAACAAACATGTAATGTGCACACACACAGCATTTCCTCTGATAACGGGCTCTTTAGAGTCTCTCTCTCTCGCTCTCTCTGTGCCTCCTGCTATAAAAGGAGTAATGAGGATATCACAGTTTCATCCCGTGTGATTGCCTGCGGGTACGTCGGCACCTGCTCGCTGCTGCACATCAGAGTGATCTTTTGTCTCGGGAAGATCTCTTCAAAGGAGCATCTCACCCCCCCCCCCCCTCTGTGTCCTACACATTCAGATGAATCTTTGTTAGCAGTCTTGATATTTTTACAAATAGTCGCATCTTGTTGGTGCAGCGCTGCACACTCTGTTGTGCCACAGGTATTTGGCGTCACATCTCTGTGTTTGCTGATGAATGCGGACACAGCGGGCCAGTGTGTGTGTGTGTGTGTGTGTGTGTGTGTGTGCGTGACTGCACGTCGTTGTGCACATGCGTGTGGGGGGTTTGCTGGCTTGGGAACAGTGTGTTATGAGTCCAGCGGAGGTGTGTGTGTGTGTGTGTGTTTGTCTGTGTGTGTGTGTGTGTGTGTGTGTGTGATGCCAGCACCACGGGCCGCTCTCTTGGCCGGGCTCTCCTGACTCAGCGCTTCCTCTCCCGGCTCATCGGCCCAGACACAAACTTCCTGGCAGATCGTCAGTGCGGATGCTCTAACCTCCAAGCGCCCCCCCCCCAACAACTCCCTCTCCTCCTCCACCTCCACCACACCCACAACCAGGCACCTCCGTTGATAATCCGACTGCTAGTCCCGGCCCCCGGACGGCCTCCGGAGTGAGTCACCTCTGATTGGCCAACACGCACTGGTCGCCGGCTTCACCGAGCGGATGGGAAACGCAACGTCGTCCGGCACGTTGAAGCGGGGGGGGGGGAGAAAGCGCGTTGCGAATCACGCCGCCGAGGCAGTTCCTGCTCACAATGTCAAATTGTAACGTGCTGTGCGTGGCCAAGATGCCGCTCATGCTGTTCTCAAACCTTATTTTTGTTTGTGTATCCCAATCCCATGCTCGGGTGAACGCGTATCAGTTGTAGATTGACTCGTCAACCTGTGGTGGCATTAACATATAGATGGAAATGTATTTAAATCTGAACGTGGAAGCTGGTGGGGGGGCCCGGTTTGGGGTTAGTCCACGCTGCTGGATTAAGCTGCAGTGTGGAGGGGAGATTGGATGTCTGGGATTAGAACAGCGCTAATGACGGTAAAATTGTCTTTATTAATTGCAGCCAGCTGTGATTAAGAAACTTAAATGTTTTTAACGGGCCGAGGGGAATACAAGAAATTAGCCCAAGTGGTGGTTTACCTGAAATGTCATTCAGTTTAAATGCTCTGAGGCATCTCACTTTCCTCCATGTGACGGCAAAAAAAATCATCACTAGTGTGATTATTGTATCTCATACTGTGATTTGGCAATATTTAACATAACCTATTTCACACCCTGTTTGAGTATTTATCTCATAGCGTCGTTTTACTTCCACCAAAGATGTTACTCGTAATGCAGCAAACATCAGACCGACAAAGTCAGCGTCCAGCTGGGGAACCATAGCGGGGTATTTAGCAGCTAAAGCGCCAGATATTGACGTAATGGCTACGTTCAGTATACCAGGATGTAATCACGCGTAAGCTTTAAATTCATATTTCCGAACGTCTGTCATAACAGAGTTTGGATAATCTAAGAGGGTTTTATTTTTCCACCAATCTGCATCGCATGCACCACTAATTTGCTGCATTCTACAATCCCATTGCCACCAACTCCCCGCCTCAGTGCGACCGACAGATGCCAAAATGTAGTGCCGATGAGTGTTAAACTCCACTTTAATGTGACAGTACGTGTAGTGTTTGACCCTTTGTCGCTCCTTTCAGTCATTGAACATATGTTTTTATTGATTTTCCTTTTTTAACATAGATGTGTAACGGTCACCAGAGGGCTTGTTAAAAGTGAGACCTTGTCTCATGTGATATTATTAGTCCGGCTTGCCTCGTAGCAACATGTTTGATAGCAGGGATCATGTGACCAGAGGCCCATTCAGAGCCTCTCTCTCTCTCTCTCCGCGTCCCCACAAACGGCTGATTTTCTTTATTTCCTGTTTTCCGGCGTGCGCACAAATGCATGATTATGGTGCAGGTGCGCCTGCACTGGCGGTCGGGGCTGCAGACGTGTGGGTGTGGTTGTGTGTGTGTGTGTGTGTGTGTGTGCTCGTGCATCAGCTACTGTACATGCTTCAAGGTCAGTGCCGGGTCTCTGCGCTGATTGGATTTGGGAGGGGAGAGGAGGGAGTTCAGACAGAGGAGAAATCTTCCACTAGACACATGGCGGGATCATGAGCAGCACACACACACATATAACCCCCAGCCAGACTCTTTGTTTCTCCTCCTGAGCCACCCCGGTGTCCGTTTTGTGCGTCTTTGTGTTCATTTTGCGTCCGGTGGCATCTTTTTGGAGCGGTTCAGCGTCTTTTTGGGGGCCTTTCTGCGGTCGTTTTGTGCGTTGTTTACACCTTTTTGCATTTGTCATTTGATACGCCTCTCCAAAATGCAGGCAGTCGCTCTCCAGTAAATGGAGGCCCTGTCCAGGGGACCAGGGACCCCTGGACTTTTACCCAATGGGCCTGTTCAGAACTCCATCCATGACTGGACATAAACACTGACTGCAGGGAGACAACTTGGCAGGCTGCTTTCCCTCCATGCCAGTCTTCCCCCCGGCACGCATGCCAGAGCAGATAAAACCTCCAGGATGAAGCCGCGATTGTCACCCAAAAGATTCCACCTCTCCTCTCCTCTCCGGCTCGGGTTTTCTCGGCGTCCAAGCCGTCGCGCCGCTCGCCGTCAGCAGGTCTGCAGAGCACACAGAGGACGCCCTGTCAGTCGTTAGCCTGATGATTTTTTAATGGCCGTCTGATTGGACTCTGCCAGGAATGACATGCCCTTGTCTTGTCGCGTGGGATTGTGGTCACACACGGTCGCCCCCACCCCCCCGCCCCGATCCACAGCCCGCCACGTAAGGACGCCACTGTGACGGTGTAACCGGGTGCACTCTTTGTGGAGACGTCGTCCTCGAGCACGTCGCCCGTTGTGTGTGTGTGTGTTGCTCTCCTAGCATGTCCGTGCCAGTGAGGGAGATGCGGCCTGACACGGTGCCCGCTCTCCTTCCTCCGGGTGTCAGTCACGTTGAAGAAGGCCCGAGCCCCTCGGCGAGAGGCCTCGCTGGGAGGAGGACTGCTGAGTGTGCTCTTTACTGTAGGTCGAAGTGCTGCGTGGGTGGAAGAGTTCCTCACACCCTCCCTCACCTCCCTCCCTCCCCCCCCTGCTGGGTGACAAGAGGGACCGACCATGAGCTCAGGGGATTGGTGTCTTTACGACTGGATCGTTGGTGATCTCTTGTCCTCGTAGAGCCTTATTTGCCTTTATTGAACATTGTGTATGGTTAGTTTAGTTCATTGGAAATTAAAGAACTAATTAGCTTTAAGTCTATCAGTTGAATAAACTAATGTTTTAATTTCTGGTCTAAAAGAACCACCATTATGCAACTTTTGACTGGATTTAGTGTTTAAAAACATATAAAGACACAAAATAATGCAAAATGTGGATAATTACCATATATAACAGAAACATTAAAACAATGTTTAGTTCTAGGTTCTATAAAGGGAAGTTAGATATATGTTTTGCACTTTAAATCTAGGTAAATTAAAAATTTGTCTTGATGGTTAACTTCAGTTTGGATCATGTGTCAGCTGGTGGTTTACGGGAACATACCTCCATCTCCATTACAACTGAGCAAACTGCATCAAAGAAATGTACTTAAATTTACCCAAATAACGGGGAATACTCGTTACGAGTCAACTAAGCCACAGCGGACAGACTTTTAAAATGGAAGCCGTGTGGAGGTCGAAGCACAGCCCCACGGAGACTGCGACCCAAACTTTACAGCCTAGTAAATCCACGAGGGCCGTCCAGGGCAAAGGTGTGGGAGGGAAAAGGGCATTCTCACCAGTTAAGTCAAATCAGAAAGAGGGATTTCATTGTTGGACTCGACTCTGTCTGGCTAAGGTCCAAGAGTCGGGCCTCTGCAAAAGTGCATACCAGCGACCCTGACATTGCTGAGCTGGCTGAGGGTTCACCGCTTACTTTCATAAGTTCGATTGGGGCGTTGACTGAGCTCGACCTGCACATCTGAGTCCGACACGCACTGAATCCTCCCGTTCAAAAGCACCGGCCTCCTCTCCTGGGCCGTGTGATGTGACATCTGAATGCTCTAATGGGGACTTACTCGCATATTTGTCAAACAATGGATAGCTAGATGCGGTTGGTGTCGGTTGTGGCCTTTCAGAGTAACCATGACAATCACTTAAAGCCCGGTCACCGGCCCAAACGGTATACGATTTTGAACAAGAAGAACAAGCTATGAAAAACATGTAAATTTGATCAGGTTGAAGTGGTGATTAATTCTGCTTTTGGAGACAAGTGACATGATCGCAGCCTCCAGAACAGCAACTTTAAATATACCTTGTGGTGAGATTGTTTCCTGAGGAAGTCGTCAAACTATTCAATGTGTTTAAGGCGGCAGTCTGCAGTGTAAAGACCATTGCATGGCATAAAAACGCTTACATTTTTGAGATCATGGTTGCTGCATTAAAATGCATTACATTTCTATTTTATAGGTGATTTATAGTTTTATTGCTATTGAATTAAAAGACATCAAACCTTGGGTGTTGCAGCTAAAGGATTCGCGAGGCAAACAAACCCCTTTTGCGTGTTGTGTTTTCCGCAGACTAAGACCAGTGTGAGGAGATTTTTGATGGAAGCCGGTTTAAGTGACGCCTCTTGTTGGGCGCGTCTGTAATCTCCCACGCTGCGTGTTCGTCACAGGTCAGGCCACGTATGAATAATGTAACGGGAGACGAGTGAGAGGCTGGCGAAAGGTGGCTCTCCCTCTAATGACAGCAAAACAAGCTTCCCTCCCTGACATTTCCATGGAAGGGGGATGCGGCGTGAGAAGGCGGGGGGGGAGGGGGAGGAGGGGGGGGGGGGGGGCAAAGATGGACAAAGAGCGAGGGAGTTGGAGGCGCTCTTTAATTGGAAAGTGCTCACTCAATTTGTTTGGCGACCGCGCAGTATGGCAGGAAATCAAAAAAGACGCTTTTTGTCTTTATTGCTCTTTGTGACACTACTATTTGATTAAAACTTTTTTTTTATGATGAAAAAAAATGCATTTACCCACCGCTTGAAATCCCTCTTACATTCAGCAGTATTTATATTTGCTGCAGAAGGTCTTTTGTTTAAAGGGGCAGATTCCCGCATTATAGAATTGTATTTACTCCTTAGCTCTGAGCGCTTGATATTTAGCATGTGAACAATACATTATGTTCTGTAATGTTATTTTTCAGTAGATCATTTTTGATTGGCTTTTAATCTTAAATCTGCTGGGTAGTAAGGCAGTATTTTTAGAGTGGTAAGTAGGCATGACTTTTTTCAATCAGTCTCCAATAGCTTGCATTCTAGTTTAACCCCTGCAAGACAAACATTTGGATGGATTCGTTGGATTTGAAAATGAAAAGTAGACGTTGTAATAGGCGGGTTGTCTTCTCGATGCAAGTGGGAAATCACAAATCATGAGGTTGATGCCTCAGATATAAAGTTGGCATCCTCACAAGACATGGAAATAAATATAGCGCTAGTTGCGCTGTGGTGGGTGTGACAGATGATGATGTGGAGGATAGAAAGGACTGTGTTGTTTGCTCAAGTCTAATTATTTTCTGCTTGGTAAATGTGTGCATGCAAATAAATAGTCTATGTGCCTATAATGTCCCTTTGCAAGCTGAGCATTAGGACGCAAAGACCGTGGTGGAATCTTTTGGAAACTCATTTGGAGTCTTGTTTAACAGATGCATACGACACGTATCATTATTTTGTATTTCAAATCCCTTGGATTACATTTTCTTACCCGTTAATGATCGCCCACACGTGCAATCCTGAAGAGGTAGAGGATTAGGAATGAAGGGATCAAGGCAATCAGACAAAGTAATGTGTAAATACAGCCGTTGTGAAACCTGAAATTGATATAGTGGGTTCCTTTTATTGATTTGACTCTAAGCTAACGATGTTTTGAATCTATTCATATTATTCATCCCGTCGAAGATAATCTATGACAGCGTTGTCCCGTGTGAATCTCAGAAGACGATTCAGATCATTATCGCTTAAGCAGCAGAACTTCCAGTCTGCAACTTACACTCGATCTGATTAAGGCTGCAGCGCTTTGCCCTTGGGCGACTTCTGTAGGGGCAGAGATAACCCGATCTCCATTCCTCTCTTGCTCAGAGTCCAATTTAGCAGCTCAAAACTATGAATAAATCTAACACTTCCATAATTGAATTCTTCAAACAGGCCAGATTTTTGAAGGTTACGACCAAATGCAAATCCAGTTTCCAGCTTTAACAATGAAAACTAATTTCCTCGATCTTAACGAGAAAATATGTTGTGCATCAGTGTGATTCCTCCTCATATATTACACCGTTTTTCAATAAATCAAATAATAGGTGCTGTCCTAAAATGAAATACAAATCAACTTTTTCCTCTTTGTTCTCTATTGTGTCTGTCCTGCAAATGCAACCGTAAATACTAAAAAATAATGCGATGTAATTACGGCTCACTGCTACATCGCCCCCAGGCAAAACGAGGTTGATATTGATACTCGTCCTGCTCGGCCTTCGAGAAACGCCCAGAATGATATATTCCATTAATTGTTTGCAGGGTTACTTAGTATTTATCCGGCATAGTTTCCCTAATTATTTCTCCGGACGTGTTCTGTCTTGTGCATAATTCTCCGTTCCACAGGGACAGTGTAGTGAGTGGGTGTGCTGAGAGAGCCGACTAATGGGGGGGAGGTGGCACTGAATACCAATGCAGACCAGTCAGTCTTTGCAGAGACCAGACAGCGTGTTTGTGTTTGTTGTACGTGCGTGCATGCTTGTGTGTTTGTGCGTGCTTGTGTGCGCAGACATATGTGTGTTTTTTTCGTGCATGATGGCTCATCTCAAATGAGTGTGTGTGTGTGTGTGTGTGTGTGTGTTCTCTGTTTGCTGCTGTGTCCCCACTCGCATCCCGTCTGGATCGAAACCCTGCCCTTCCTGTGCTAAAATAAACCCACCTTGGGAAGTTGAGGACCTTGCACAGAGCGCTGACTGTTTACACCATCGGATTTTTCTCGTATCGTGCAGCATGCGCGTCTCTGACTTTGTGCAGTGCACTTAGAAAACTGAAAATCAAGAACTTTAGTGTGTGATAACGACTTGTGTGCTCTTTTACCCCTTTGCTGCTTTAATCCTGTAAATTCCCCCTCTGTGGGACTAATGAAGGATTATCTTATCTTCTCTTATCTATTCAGAATTTATTATAGATTTATGCCTCTTGGTTAAGATCTGATGTGATAGAAATAATCAATTTCAATAAACAATAAATAACATTTTTGTTTAAGAAATTTAAGAAATGAAATGTGTTTATGTATGTGTGCATTTGTGTATATGTATACATGAAATGATATCAAGAAATGGTGAAGCTTTCTACATGGTATTATTTTCCATCTTAACCTTTTTGTCTGTCTTTCTCCCTCCCCTCCCTTCCACCACCTGCAGCTCATAGTGGAGAAGACCACAGACTTCCCCTCTGCTGAGTTCTCCCTGGTGGAGGATGTGGCTCTGCACTTCACCTGTTTGATGGACAGGCTGAACGAGCAGCGCCTCTTCCAGCCCGACCTGTGCGACGTCGACATCGTTCTGGTGCGTCAGCACAGCACCTTTCCGGCCCACAAGGGCGTGCTGGCGGCCTACAGCCCTTTCTTCCACTCCCTCTTTGCACAGAGCAAACAGCTGCGGCGGGTGGACCTGTCGCTCGACGCGCTGACCTCGCAGGGCCTGCAGCAAATCCTCAACTTCATTTACACTTCCAAACTTCTGGTGAGCAGCCGCACCGTCCACGACGTGCTCAACGCGGCCGCCCTGCTCCAGATGAGCGACATCGCGGCCTCCTGCCGCGACCTCATCAGCAGCCACACGCTGAGGGCCACCCGCGGGGGCATGGCCAATCGGGAAGGGCTCGGCGGCGGCGACCCAGCCTCGGCAGCGATGGCGCCCGGCCAGCTGTACCCGGGCATCAAACACGAGTCGGAGCTGGGCAGGTTGTACAAGAGGGACGGCGGCAGCCCGTTTTCTGTCAGGCTGGAGGAGGCGGGAAAGACGGCCTCGCAGCAGAAGCAGTATTACCAGAAGGAGGAGACGTCAGGGGGCGGGGCTTCTCTCTGCAAAGTCGAGAGCAAAGGGGAGGAGTCGACGGCCGCCGACGGCCACGCCTCCTTCAACAGAGACCAGATCATCGTCGAGGTCAACCTCAACAACCAGACCCTCAACGTGTCGAAGGGGCCCGAGGCGAAAGCGGCAAGCGCCACCGAGTCGGCCGCCATGTTGTTTGGCTGTTGCCACGACAACGGGGGAGATTCCGATGACGGGGCGGAGAACGACGACGCGGTCGGAGACGAAGACGAGCCGAAGAGGGGGGACACGCTGGGGCGGAGCAGCGATGAGGAGGAGGAGGAGGATGAGGAGGATGAGGAAGATGAGGAAGAGGAGGAAGAGGAGGAGAACACCTTAAACATTCCGGGCTTGGAGCAGTCCGCCTTGGTGGATCGAACTCGCCGGGGCACCAGGGCCTTCGCCACGACGGGCGGCGCCGCCTCCACGAGGCCGACTCTGGCGGAGGCCAAGCTGGCCAACCAGCGGGCCGGCGTGAGGAGGAGGCCGGACGCCGAGGGCCCCGGCCAAAAGGTCCGGCTGGAGGAGAAGCAGCATTTCCCATGCAAGAAGTGCCCTCGCGTCTTCAACAACCGCTGGTACCTGGAGAAGCACATGAACGTCACTCACAACCGCGTGCAAGTGTGCAGTAACTGTGGGAAGCGCTTCCTGCTGGAGAGCGAGCTGCAGCTGCACCAACAGACCGACTGTGAGAAAAGCATCCAGGTAGGATTCACAACACAATGAAAGATTTTTGAAATCCCCGGTTTCTGTTCTCACACCAGCGTGTGGATTCAGCTCGCGGACCGAGTGGACCTATGTTCATTCTTCATTTCGACTGCAATTTGTGTGCATTTAAAACACAAATTTGCATTGCTGACCAAAAGCCGACCATGTTTTTATAACTGTTTATAAGGGTCCAAAAGGGAAGAAGCTATTTTAGCTTACACTGTATCTTTGATCCTCAACATAAGGAAGGGTTTGTAGCTTGTTTGATCATCTCTACTTGCTCATTACTTTTGAATTAAGATCAGAAAATACCCACAAGAGAACTCTCAATCGGTCCATCAATCAATCAGTGCATGCCTGCTAAATCTTTTGAGAAGTCGATGCCTAGAAACAAAATGAAAAGACAAGAGAAACTACAAGCAGAGAGACACATCTCCACACACTTTTAGTGGGCCGCATGTGGGGTTTGAGAGGGATTGTTTTTGTGTCGTGTCGTGTGATGTTTTTTGGAGAATCTTGGCAGTAATATTCGCAGTAATGATAAATTCTGCCGTGTCTCACCACCTGCATTCTGCAGTGAGCAGCTGCGCTCCTGCTGTGGTTTTTGAAGATCCTTTGCTGCTTTAATCTTCTGCCCATAAATTGTTCTTGCGGTCCGCCTAACGCTCAAATATCTGTAAGATCGCACGTGTATCGTGTTTTGCAAAAGACTGTTCCAGACGACGTCCAAATAGCTCCAGTAATAACTATATTTTGCCCCCCCCTTAGTGTGTAACATGTGGCAAGGCCTTCAAAAAGCTGTGGTCGCTACATGAGCACAACAAGATCGTCCACGGCTACGCCGAGAAGAAGTTCTCCTGCGAGATCTGTGAGAAGAAGTTTTACACCATGGCTCACGTCAGGAAGCACATGGTCGGTGAGTGGCTGTGACATCAGCGTTCCCGCTTGGTCGCTTTGTTCCCGTTTATTTCTTCAAGCTTCCTTTTCCACTGATTGTTGAGCGATATTTGTTTTGGGTGTTGCTTTCCACTTCCTTTTTTCTGTAGGGGAGATAAGCATCTCATTTCCCAGAGAGACTCACTCCCACTCAATATGTGTTTCGGTGGTCAGAGAGGGGTTTGTATCAAGTCCTATTTCTTCTTCTTGCTCAATGAGTGACTTGATAGTTTGTGGAAACTTCAGAGGAAATAGATCATTTTAACAGATGGGATACATTCATCTTGATTCATACTTGATTAGCCAGTGAAAAATGGTGTTCTTCAAGGGCTATTTTCGGGTAGCATTTTTCCTTCTGCTGCGATTCAGTGGCTCAACATTGAATACCATTGACCTTTATCTTGTGTGTGTGTGTGTGTGTGTGTGTGTGTGTGTCTGTGTATACATGTGTGTGTTTTTAGCTCATACAAAGGACATGCCGTTCACCTGTGAGACGTGCGGGAAGTCGTTCAAGCGCAGCATGTCACTTAAGGTTCACTCTCTGCAGCACTCGGGAGAGAAACCCTTCAAGTGTGAGGTTTGAGCTCCTTTAATACGCCGCACACTTTCCCTCCATTTAAAATATCTATATATAGTGTTTAGAATGTCATTTTATCTGAATTACTCTCTTTATGACCATTGCTTGTAAAAGTCTATGATTTTGGGATTAATCAAAATAAATCATTTTCATTAAAAAATAATTTAACCTGTGAGGTAGTCAAAATGATGACACTCTCAAGTCTTCAAAGTGAAAATGACATTTAGCTTATTAAGCTTAGCACAAAGACTGGAAAATGCTAGCGGGTTCAAAAGTTGATATATTCATGTTACACTGAAATCCAAAAAGGTTTTCTAATTATAAATTTGACCTAATTTCATATTTCATGTTGCATAACTTAAACATGCGTAATTCCCATAGCGCTTTTTG
Source organism: Pungitius pungitius (assembly GCF_949316345.1). Lineage (NCBI taxonomy): Eukaryota > Metazoa > Chordata > Actinopteri > Perciformes > Gasterosteidae > Pungitius > Pungitius pungitius. The sequence goes on along the minus strand of NC_084918.1, from coordinate 5,663,899 downwards.
TGTTTCACAATGAATATTTTTTACTTTTATAGATCACTTTACTTTTAGCATTACATGGTCCGCAAATATATTGTTTCAAAATCCACCTCTAATTTGGGTAAAAATGTTTGTTTTGTGGCATTTCAGAACTGCAGTGAACGCTTCCAGTACAAATACCAGCTTCGATCCCACATGAGCATCCACATCGGACACAAGCAGTTCATGTGCCAGTGGTGCGGGAAGGACTTCAACATGAAACAGTACTTTGACGAACACATGAAGACGCACACTGGTGAGTCCCTTCTGCCATTACTTCTGAGACGTTTTAGGGTCACAGTACAAACAATATGGAGACCTAAAAGCATAATGCTACTGATCCTGGGGGCGTGTCGGAGGTCGCTCGGCGGATGTGAAAGGGCGGCCCGAATGTATCCAGGCGGCGTGCTGCTCAGCTCTCGGTTCCCCCCTCTGCGTGCAGGAGAGAAGCCGTACATCTGTGAGATCTGTGGGAAGAGCTTCACGAGCCGGCCCAACATGAAGCGCCACCGCCGCACCCACACCGGGGAGAAGCCCTACCCCTGCGAGGTGTGCGGCCAGCGCTTCCGCTTCTCCAACATGCTGAAGGCCCACAGGGAGAAATGCTTCCGGGTCAGCCACCCCATGGTCACCGAGGGCAACGACCCCCTGGGCCCCCACCAGCCCCTGGCCCCGCCCGCCGCGGACTCCTCCTCTTCCTCCTCCGGCCGGGCGCTCCGCGCCACGTCTGCGACGGCACCGGCCGCGGCCTCCGGCCCGCGCCACCTCCACGCCACCCAGCTGTCTCTTCCCCTGCTGCCCTCCATGGGGGGGCTGCCGCCCGCGCCTCACCTACCCCCGCCGCCGCCCCTGTTCTCTGCCGGTAGGATGAACTCCGCCGACTAACAAATCTCCGTAGCACCGAAGGCACTTTTGTTACTCTTTTTGTTTTTCTTAGAGCTATTGAGAGGACTCCCCGCGGCCCGGAGAGAGAGAGAGCGATGCGCCCTCAGTGACGTTTACGCTGAGAGGAAAAGACTAAAGGCTAACACACAATAAGAAATAGCTATTTTTTACTCTGTTTAATACAATAGATAACCTCAGAGTCCAGTAGGACGTGTTGTCACCGCGCCTTTCCTCATCAATTTCACAACTCGGTTCTGGTTTCTTTCGGGGTTCACACACATCTCTCCACAATGCATTGATTGTAGCATCTTTGACAAAGTCGTCGGGAAGAGATTCCCTGAATCCTCACTCAGCTGGGGAGGGAGGGAGGGGTGGGGGGGTCATCAGTCGAGCGAGAACCACACTATAATGGGATGTAGCGAGTGGTTGTGATCCCAGCAATAACCAAATGCTGATTTGTCTGAGCATAAACATGTACATGGCATCGCCAATAACCAAATCCTGCTATAGTGATACAGTTTTAATGTTATACAGCATTTATAATCGATCCTGCACCTTACATTTAACTCTAGTGATATTTGAAATGTACTCCTAACTGTCTCCATTTTTATAGTTGTGATGGTGTGTTATTTGTGGCACGTTGCGTCCACGTGTAAGGACGCGAGGGAAAGTTGGGATGTGGGGACATTTGGCCGTGTGATGCGGCGTGTGAGGTGAGTGAGTGTGTGTGTGTGTGTGTGTGTGTGTGTGTGATGAGATGAGATGAAGACCTTCAGTTCTACGTTCAGCTATACAGGAGATCTTCCTCCCCGAGTCAGGAGATGGACTCATTTGTTGACTCATCTTTTGCTTACATTAAGCAAACACGCTCTTCTCCTGTAGATTTGGCTTTGAGACAATATCGCACTGACCCGTTAGTAAAAAAAACAAACATAATATAATCCAACCTACAGAAGATTTGCTAACATTTCCCAACCAAACCGTTTTTGTGTCATTTAATCTGGATAATACCAGTATTATGTAGCTCAGTAATTCTTCACATTTCATCAAGATGTATATTGAGAAATGAAGAACATTATATTACAAAGTCTCTTATATTACAAAGACAGTGAGTGATTTCGGCACAACAGGGCTCACCTGCTATGGGTTACTATTATAAATCAGTGCATTTCTTATAAAGGTGACATGCATAAACACATCAGAGATATGGACATGCAGTGATACCCGTTCATCATTTGAGACTCTACGTGCACTTTTGACAGTTGTTTGTCATAAACCTACTGGAATAGAACTGAAAGAATAAAATCCATGTCAGTAAAAAGCGGTTCTCTTAAAGCAATAGTTTGACTCTTTTGGAAAATACAGCATCATTTCTGTATTCTAAATATGAAGCCGTAGTTAGCAGCTTGTGAGCCTTGCTTATTGAAGTACAAGTGCGTAGAGTAGAGGATAAAAACACAAAAGAATGAAGGCCTAAAAGCACATTAAATGTTATTTTATCCTTCAGAAAAAAGTGTAATAATGACCATTCCTGACTCTGCTGGGGAGACTCCACTTCCTGTGAGATCACAAATTGATGTTTTTGTTTTTTGTTCAGATTAAATAAAGAACTTCTTGTATATTCATGTATTCATAGCTAAGCTAACTTTCTGCTAGATGCAGCTTCATATTTAGCGTACATATATGAATGTGGTATTTATCTTCTCAGCTAGCTCCCTGCAAGAAAACGCCGAAGCAGCTTCCCAAAATGTCAAAATATTTCTTTTTAAATCTGACATTTCAATCGGTTAATTTCCAAAAGTCGTTGCACTCCCGATAGATGGCCTGCTTGTAAGTGTAGCGTTGACCTGTATATATTGTTAAAATGTGTTTTTTGTGTTTAATTCCTCATGTTTACATTCGGAGAGCCGTTTGAATGTGCCCCCATGTGCGTCTTGGCTGGTACTTCCGGATGTTGGAATTTGTGGATAAGCTTTTGTAAATGTAATAAGCTGTTCATTGTTTTATTTAAAAGACAAATTGAAGCACCTTAGTGTAGTCTTATGTCTGTTTTATCCTCCCAGTTACATGTATCTCTTTAACTTCCATGGTTAAATGATTAGGGCCACTTCAGATGCTATTCGACAATGGTACTTTTTGTTTTGTTTCTTCATGTGTCAAACACATACGTTTTGATCTTTGATTTGCTGCTTTTGAATAGGGTCCAGTTTTGAAACTGCCCTTCAAATAAAAAGTCTACGGCTGTTTTTTTAATATATATATATTTGGCTAGCACAATTGGATTATTTTTCAGTATTCATCAGTTAGATGAGGTCACAACATTTCAAGAATTAATCTAGTCATAGTTATATGGGGACATCTGATGTTTGACAGAAGGAAGGCAGTTTCTCCCAAACACAAGTGTTGCTCTCTTGTGGTAGCTCAGTGAACTGCACTCTGTCAGCTGCACAAGAGATGGAGAGATGTTCCCCTTGAGAGTAGATTATCATGCATAGTGTATCTCATGTCATCACGGGAGACACTAGTACTTTGGGATCATTAGAAAGGCTAAAGATGGAACGTATTTGGCATCAAGTATTTGTCACTTTTCAGAAGCCCAAGAGACAATACTGAGATACTGTGGTTATACTTTGAGTATTTGCCTTATACTCCGAGGGGATTCGAATGTTTCCATGTCACGGATGATGATCGTAGCTGATGCTAAAAGGGGAGCGATAGTAGTGAATACTACTGATTTATGCACTTTGAATTTACCCCACAATGGGGAACATGCATATACGTAAGTTGGGTGATAGATAGAGCTGAAGTTGTTTAGTGCAAAGAAAAGATGGCTGAAACTAAACGCACACATTTTACACTTAAATGTACCACAAAGTGGCAGAGGAGTCGGTTATGGTTCAACTTTGACCTTGACTGGTGTTTCTGTTTCAGTCTTCTTGCATGACACCACGCCGCTCTTTAAACAATAATCTGTGACTACTCCCTGCACACGGTGCACCTCTGCTGTATCTGATTGGCTTGTTCCCAAATCACTACCCAAATGAAGAGAAATCCGTTTTAGCTCTTACCAGTTTGCTCCTATTTGAAGGGCCTTTAAAATGTGGCTGTTGCGTTTCATGCTATGAGAAATGTCAAGCAAGTTGCCAATTGAGGAATGAGAAAGATCTATTATGGCGAGCACTTTATAGTACAGTTCTGCTGGTGTGGTTTGAAGGCTGATACAGTAGCAGTTACATGAATCAAAACCTGCTGACGACAGGTGGGCTTTTTATATTTTTCCGGGCATAAGATTGCGGAAAATTACAAAAATGCAATTCCTGCCAGAAATGTTGCCTTGGTAGGTGTGAAGTCCTCTGAATTAAGGTTTTATTTAGACCAAAGGATGCCGCAAATGTCTGTTTCAACCAATAAAAAAGAAGTGCTGCTGTATTTATCTGTTTGGAATCAGTTGAAATATTACTTTAGAATCTACACAACTCTAAATCTCAATCCACCTTAGCAAGCAGCCTTTGATTTACTATTTAGTGAACAAGTCCTTCAAAAATCCATCTGCAAACAAGAAAAAAAACATTTTAGACATCATCAAAGCGACAATGTGCATTGAGAATATATCAGAGACAGATAAGCCCGTATGTCTCCCAAAACTACAGAAGGATATAACAATAAATATGTTTTGTGATTTACTATTCTACAGTTGACAAGGGACATTTTGCACAGACTTTTCGGAGGCCTCCGTTAGAGGAGACTAGGCTTACTGTGTTTTTTTAGTCACACTCCTGAACTAAGGCTAGCAGCCAAAGGCTCGTATTTGATCTTGTTGTTAAATGACATCCAACAGGATTTTGATTATCTTGCCTATTGTGGGAATATTGCTATTTTAATGTAATAGCAGTCGTTTTGTTTTCGTGAAGATTTGTAGAGAAAGCAGTATGTGTATGAAAGATTTTAAAGAAATGTGTTACCCTTTTGAAGATATAACAATGTTGTCTCATTTGTAGCAAGGATCAGTTTTGTTTTTTTTGCTTTTTGGTGCAAATTTGTCGAGCCCCAAAATATTACACAAATAAATCATAAATATAAGTGAGTTCATTAAATAAAAAAAGTGATTAAAATGGAGTAGCAGAAAATGTATCAACAACTACTTGGATAATCAATTCATCTTGAAAATTGATAACAATTCTATCAATTTAATTATGCTATAATTGTAAACATAATATGTGACAAAACAAACGCTACTTATGTATTTTAGCTTTATTTTTAAATCATACACACACACGCACAAGAATATAGACTATAAAGTCTGAGAATAACTTTGTGGTCTGTAATGAAGACAAAAGTCATACCCTAATTAGCTTTATTGGCTACTTAATGCCAATTCTTCATAGCTAGCTTTAGCTAACTTTTTGGTTAGCTTGTTGGCTCAATGACTTATAAGGTATATGGTATACTTATAAGATGAGGGTATGTAGTATCTTGATCATTACCATTGTGTTTCTTGGCAGGCGTAGTTGTATACCCAAAGGCGTACTAAAGCTAATTGATTAGCCCGCATTTGCTCCACAAATGTTGCAAACAGTTTAAGTGATTTATCATTTTGACTGACGGTATTCTCATTAGCGATTTTTTCAGTTGTATTTGATAATCCTTTACTACATTTTGTCAGTGTTTGGGCTCCATATAAACTAGACTATGACATGGCGGTAACTTGGCATGTGGGAGTTTCTCTGGCTGTTCTAATCAGTTTGTGGGCAAAGACGAGTATGACAACAATTCAAAGATGTACTATCCACATCCCCTACATTTACCGTACCTAATCATACTGCCGCTTTGTTAATTCATGCGTACTGTTATTTACTGATTCTCTTCTTCATTATGAAAACACTATGTCTTAGTTAACTCTGGTGTACAAAACCCACGTGTAGGCAGTAGTTGTCAAGTTCAGCTATATTAAAATACTAAAATCCATACAAAGACAATAGTGTCTAGAGGTGCTAATAACATTAGACTGTATTTTCTGTCTTCTATTGTATTATTGACTAGTGTTTACTGTCTGTAACATAACAGAGCGTAATTAAATCATTTCAATATTAAACAGTATAAATATATTATTTCAAATGGAGATGTGTGCTGCGTTTTTATTTCTGTTACGTCACAGAGAAACCAAAATTGAGAACCGTTGCCATGATTTAGCTTGTTGAGACATGCAAGTTCTCGTCAACACTTTTTTTCCATGACCATCTCAGCAGTTTTTGGCGTTCGATACTTTAGTTTATTCCATTACAGTGTAAAAATATCAACAGTCTACATATCGTTTCCCAGTTTTACCATTTCAATCAGATTAAATTCACTCAAAGAAATATAAAAATGTCTTCAATCCAAAAAGAAAATGCTGCGTGAGCCAGAGGTACAACGAGCTACGTGATCATTACTGCTACTCTGTGAAGATAAAATCAAACAAACACCACAGTGAGCTCTACCAGCGTAAGATGCCACTGTGCACAGACCAGCGGGGGGGCGGGGGGGTTACATCTTGGTGAGGCGCAGGGTGTTGAGGCGGACCCCCAGCACTGTGGCACCTGAAGCGTACTGGATCTCTTTGAGGATCCCCTTCCACTTCCTGTCTGCCTCGTCAAACCTGTGGCGGCGAACACACTCGATGGTAAGTCTCCGATGCGTCCAACAGCAAACAGTAACGAATATGAATCGTATCAATTACTGCGACTCCCTGTTTTACTCCTCCTAAAAACGCCTCCAACGTGAGAAAAGGCGATTTTATCGAGTCACATCTACAAAGAACCCCCACCAGGAGCCCTGTGAATCTGTGACAGAATGAATGAATGAATGAATCTGCTGTGACTCGCCTCCAGATGTCGTTCATCTCTCTGGGAACGATCTCCTCGCTGTCCTCCAAAGGCATCATGGCAAAACCTGCTACAGCGTACAGCAGGCCGGCCAGAGACACCAGGTTCAGGGAGCTGCGCTCCTGGGGAAACGCCACGAAGTCCGACCACCTGGAAAAAACGCACACAACGATATCTCTTTCGAGGGAGTTCCTCTTTCTGCAAAGTTTCCCGTTCGGAGGCGCCTTCCTGGTGACTTCCTGCTGTGGGACCAGCACCATCTCACTCACTTGTTTGTGGCGATGTCGTACACCTCCACAGAGTCCGTCAGCCCGGTGTCGGTGACTCCCGCCGCCACGTATATTTTGTCTTTGTGAACAGTGGCTCCAAATAACGACCGTGCAACCTTCATGGGTTCGAGCTCCTTCCACTCAAATTTCCTGGCGTCATAAGCGCACATCTTCTTCAGACAGCTCCTGTCCACAAGAGACACAAATAGGATTCATATTAAGATGAATATTCCTATTTCACGTGTTGCAGGATGGAAGAATAAAGCCTTTGCACTTACTGGTGGATATTGATATTTTGATCCCACTTAATACTCACTTGTTTTCTCCCTTTCCTCCGATCACATACACAACATCGTTGTGGGATAGGGTCGCATGTCCGTAGACCGGGTAAGGCAGCTGCTCCGATTCCCCCCATTTGAAAGATCTGTGAAGGTGTAAGTTGATTCGGAGTCAGTCCGGAGAACAGCAATCCGTTAAATTATTCACAGTGACTTTGACTTTGCACTCACTGTCTGTCGTAGACCAAAACCGAGTCCAGCGTGTGCTCCTGCTCCTTCAGTTCCCTCCCTCCCAAAACAAAGATGAAGTTCTCAGCCTCGCCCAGCCCGAACAGGAAGCGGGGAGACGGGAGGGGAGGCATCCCCAGCCAGTCAGCAGTGGCGGGGTCATACTGAGGTCACAGGGGGAATCAACATTTTTGTGAATGGGGTTTAAATTACACCAACTGAGGTAGACACACTGTAACAGATTGACTTAAACACTACAGGTGTATATGTCTTATTTATTTCACCTTATATGGAATAATCTTCTGTTTTAATTTAATCTATATGACATTTACTCTGATTTTTTCACAACAGAGATACAACAGTTTATTACTTTCTCTTCTCTCAAACTTTTATTTAGAGCCTTCCCTACCTGCAGGAAATAAGAGCACAGTGGATCTTCTTTGTTTTGTTCGTCGAAGAATAACCCTCCTGCCACAAAGATCTGGTTCTCCTTGGTGACCAGGCTGGTGTGGTTCTTGGGGATCTGTGTGGAAAGGGACGCTAAGAAGCAGTCGTTGCCCGTGGGGTCGTAGGCCACAGCGCCTGCCTCGTTCACCATCAGTATCAAGTTCCTGACAAACATGCCAAACCGCAGATTGTCGTTCAGGATGCCAGGCAGAAGACCTTCCTCTTCCTCCTCTTTATCCTCATCATCCCCGTCTTGCTCTGCTCCCGCGTCCTCCTTTTTGCCTTTTTTAACCTCTGGCAGTTTGCCGGCGTGAGCGTCCCTGATCAGCTGGAGTTTCTGCTGCAGCTCGGGGTTCAAGGAGATCAGTTTGTGTTTCTCCACTTTTTCCTCCAGGTAGTCCTCCTGGACCAGGCGCAAGCGAACGCAATCCAGCAAGCCTGGCAGATCTTTCTCTCTGCCCTCAGTGTCCCGGGACACCCAGTTCATCAGCGCCTCGAACACCGCCTCCTCCGTCTCTACGTTCAGGTTGTCGTTTGCCAAAATGGCCGCCAGCTCGCCGGGGAGCAGCTGGAAGAACTCCTCGTCTCTGGAGATGAGCTGAAAGCGCTCGCAGGCGAAGTTTCGGGCGGAGACGGCCAACCTCGGACAGTCCAGCATCAGGCCGAGCCTGAAGACAGCCAGACAGTTGCTGAGACTCAGGCGCTTCTGTAGGAAAGACACACAAACGGTAAAAATCGAAGGGATCTGGTACACGTTGGCCACTGCGAAGATGTCCTGGACGTTCTGCTCCGTCACGTTGATTTTGGAGGTGTACAGGTACTTGAGGATCAGCCCCATGACGCCAGGCTCTACATCCTCCAGGACGATCTCGCGCTTCTTGCTTTCCTCCAGGTCAGACAGAAAGATGGAGCGGAAGTAAGAGCTGCAGGCGCACAGGACCAGCCGGTGGCAGGGGAACTCCTTGTCTTTGATCTTCAGCACGCAGTCCACCAGCTTGTCGTTCTCCAGCAGCTCGAACAGACCGTCCTGCAGCAGCGTCTGCTGGTACATCCTCGGCTCGTCCATGGGGTTTATCGGCAGAGCCATCGTAACCTGGCGGGGCGAGTTTGAGGAGCCTTTCGGGGGCTTCAGGTCCAACCAAACAGGTCTTCTCTATAGCAGAATTCAAGTTTCCAGCCTTGAAAGAGGATTGAGAGGCAGAGTCGGTGTGCTATCAGCAGCTGAACCCAGGGACGGCCCACTCGTCAGCTGTCCCGACCCTTCAACTGAAGCTCTAACCGGGAGGTTATTTATAGTCTGCGTGCTCGGTGCGGAGCTATGGGCTTCATTCTGGAACATGAAATGCAATATCCACGCCACAATCCCCCCTGTCCCACCCCTACGGCTCCCCAGGAACATCCACCCACTCTGGAGACAGCTGACAGCGTTGCTTCATGGGAAATATGTCCATCCTGAGTCATGGGTAGGGTGTCGTAGGGTCTCTGTGACTGAGTCACTGAGTTATTCCTTTGTGCCCAGAGATGCTCTGTGGGTCACATGTTGTCTTTACCATGAACACGGTCACATGGTCTATTTTCATGAATTTCAACGCTCTGAAGCCGGTAAAACTAACAAAGAGAATTTACTTTTTTTTCAACCCTTCTGTGCCCGACTGTAATTAAGGCTTTTTTCAAACAACAATTTATATATTCATTACAATGTTTTGTCTATAGATTTACAGTACATCATATACAAAGCATTTTAGACATAAATGAACTGTTGCAAAAATGAAACGTCAGCCCTTATTTAATGTCATTACATATATGTTCAGATCCAGGTTGTGATTCACCACAGGTGTGACCTGTTTCAAATGTTTCCAGAGTGGAGGCATCGAATAGAAATAACTGCCAACTGCTGAAGTAACACTACAGAAATATATTTACATGCCTAAAGATGAGACTCTACACTGACTCATGTAGTGGAAACCCCCCCCCCCCCTCCCTCTTTTATTTAAACACTCATTCAGACACAACGTATTGACCAAATAGTTTCAATTTATTTTTTGCATTGATGAGAAAATATTCATAAAAAGGAAATTCAGTTTTGTTGCACCAATTGTTGTTGTCCACTCTGACTTGGTAATGGACATTATTATATAATGATGGTAAACATATTTACAGTAAATGCTTTTTTTCTACATCAGCAGCAACATCAATTCACAACTCATTTTGTTTGAAATGTTTTGACCAATGATCCTACTCTTGTCCTTTGCTATTAGTGAAGCCAACATCACACATCTACTCTGCTTTTTCCTTGCTTGGATCCGCGGCTGGTTGAGCAGCAGCAGGTGCAGCACCGGGTGCAGCTGCAGGTGCAGCAACTGGTGCAGCTGTGGGTGCAGCACCGGGTGCAGCTGCAGCTGCGGCGGCGCTCTGAAGAGGAGCCGGAGGAAGAGGATCAGGGTCATCGATGAGGGCCAGCCTCCTCTCCCTCTCCTTAATCACTTGAATCAGGCAGTAGGTCACAAACATGGCGGTGATAGTGGTTATGGGGAAGCCTGGAGAAGTAAAAAAAAAAAAAAAAAAAACCTTGGAGTTAAACCAAATTTGATTACTTTTTTTCAAAATAAAAATAAAAAATCGAAATAACCTTTGAGAAGCAGCCGCTTTGCAACCAGCTTGGCGAAGTCCAAACTGTTCAAGGCCAGGATGTTGTACAACACGATGCTCCAGAAGTTTAAAGTATTGAAGACGGCTCTGATCCGGCGGGATGTTGCTTCTGGCATGGCCGCCTGTAAATGAAACATCCACAAATCAAAAAAAATCATGTTTGTGTCAGCATCCTGACTAAAATGTGAAAGCCAACAGACCTCAAGCGAAGCAAAGGGCTCCATGGAGAAGAACCTGGCTGTCCACAGCTCAAAGTTGAGGCCAAAACAGTTGAGAAAAGCCCAGAGCAGCACCGCCGGGCAGGGCCCGAGCCACAGGACGGTGACGCCGAATGTGCACAGTGTGGCTACCAGCTCGTCCACCACGTTGTCATGTTTCCCACCCAGGTGATCGTACACGTACCTGTGGATCAGTCAGCGTCAGAACCGCTATGTGGGTAAAGATCGACGAGACTTCACATTACATTGATGGAGCTCACTTGCACAGCCACTCGTTGATCCCTCTGTCAAAATGACTGTGAAAGACAACAAAAAAAGAAAGAAAAAAGTTTAGATTTACTGATTTTCTCGGTACGATGAGACTCGATGTGATGAGCGTGAACTCGACGCACGTTTCAGCAAACACGTAGAGCATGGTGATGCATTTTGGCGGGTTGGGAGGGTCCAGGTGATCCAGTCTGGACACTGTGTTTATGACTCCAAACATGATGGCGGCTTTCACCCAGTCATACACCAGGTTAAAGTAAGCTAGTCCCACTGGAAACAATACAAGTATTAGCTATGCATTCAGAGTACTCTCACGCAGCCAATAAATGTGCCCTGGATAACTTGGGGAGGTGGCACGGACCTAGAGCCCAGTCAGACGCATGCTTCAGCAGCTTCAGGTCGGAGGGGATGGTGAGGATGTACAGGAAGTGGAAGAGGACGTCCACTACGAGGATGGATGCGAGTTGAATGAGGCCCTGCAGGCGGATGTTCCACATGTCCCCCTCTTTCCTGGTCAGGTCCGGCTGGTTGGCCTGCAGGGGGCAGCAGACGGGGCGTTTAAAAAAAGCTTCCTCTGTGAGACTCCCGGTGCCCCCCCCCCACCCCCCCCCTTTCACAAAATGATTACGTTTGGGATATTTTATATTGTGATGTTTACACCATGAGGGTTAGACGCTTTTCAGCCTTCGCCATGTACTTCATTTTAAGAAAGATGGACATTTTTTTGGAGTACTTTAACTTACCTGAATATAAAACTTATCAAATGTCATGATGGGCCCGAAATAGAAGAAGGGGAGGTAGAAGTTGTACTTGAGCAGCTCCAGGATGCTGTAGTTTCCATCTTTCTTCTCGCAGTTCTCCAGCACAAAGCTCATGCAGCGCATGATTGTAAACCCACAACCTCCGTAGAAGAGCACATGACGTAGCTCAAAGTCACCCTCCACAAAGCCTGCCTACGTGGGGCGAATAAAGCCTTAAAATAGTACTATTTCTGCAATGTAACTTCTGTTCAGTGCCAGCAGTTTACCTGCCAGGACACGAAGGGTTCACACTTGAAGGTGGCGAGGGTGCAGAGGCCGGCGACGAAGCAGAGCCAGCGTATTTTCACCAAGGAGATGCTGTAGAGCAGAATGCAGTGGGACAGGATGAGGGTGACGTAGGTCCAGCCCATGCTGGTCCACACGGCCAGCAGCCCGTACACCATGTACACCAGGGACCGGTACTGTGGGGCAGAAAGGGGGAGGAGTTAAGGAGACTTTGCATATTTACTCAACAAGTGTAAGTACAAAAGGTACAAATTCAAGTAGGTAGTTTTTCCCAATAATTTAAGACTTTAATAGGTAAGTATTTCCACACTGTGGTGTAAGTACTTTTACTGAGGTTAAGAATGTTTCTTCCAGCAAATTCTTTATTGACACAGTAAAGCTGACTTTTAGATGCTAGACACCAAAATAAAAGCATAAATATTGTCTCTCAAATTAATTCTCACAATACAGCTCCCGTCTGCCTTTTTGGTTCTATTTTCTGTTTCTATTTTCATTTCTAAGCTATAAATATAAGTATTGCTCCAAAACGCTGCAGAAAATGAACTGTCTTTACAGTCAATTGATAACTAAGAGACTCTAATTTACTCTACCATCTGATTCAAAATCAATCAATTTATCATCAAGAAAAACTAATAAAAATACACTGCACTGACTTTCACACTGAGAGTCTGCCTTGTTGTTAACCAAACTGCTATAATATATCTATTTCTATTCTTTCCACCTGGTCCCAATCATCACCCGCTGTTCAGCTAATGATATAAAAATAAACTATAACAAAGAAGAGTTCAGATGTCACTTAGTATTCTTAATAAGAACACAATGTGTTTCTTCCCCCTGATTTTACAGAAGCTAAATGTTTCTGCTCAGATCATTAAACCTCATTCCTTTCCTCCATGACACTCTTTTTCCATCGAGGAGTTAGTCAGGAGAATCACCTGTGGAGCCGACATGGAGCCGATCTTAGCGAACAGCACATGGCCAGAGAGAGCAAACAGGATGTGCTCTTTGAAGGTGGAAAACCACATCATCCACTCAAAGTCAGCCGTGTCCTGTACAGTCACAGAAAGAAATTAAACCGAGTAACATTTAAATTGATGGCAAATGGCTCAATTAAATATCAATGCTGTCTCACCATCTTCCTCCCAAAGTAGTACCATCCCGGCTTCACGCTGGTTTTGAACGTTTTTCTGTTTGCACTGGCTGAAAGTATGAAAAACACAAAACTATCGTACATTTTGAAAATCGTGAAATTTGAAGAACCAAAGCTCAATGTGAGTATTTCTAACATCGACACACACATTTCATATCACATACTTTGTTTTCCTTTTGTTGGAATTGTCTTGCATCAAATGCAAAAGCGAAACCTTTGTCACCAGTAAACACAAGTCCTATTTTGCTCTTGTGCTCCGTGGTATTAATACTGACACCCGATCTCCTCTGCGAGGTCCGCATAGCTCCAGCTCTTCGCCCCGGCACAATGACTCTGCCCCTGTGAAGCGAGTGTGTCCATATGGGCCTGCTCCACGCTAAGCTAAACGGGCCTCACTCGCGTTACTGGGTGAACAAAGGCACTGGTTTATTTAAAATATGAAAAAAATTAAAGTTGCCCTTTCATGTATGCGAGTAAATTCCAGTAAAGGTTACTGTGTTCATGTCAAACGTTGTCATGGTCACATTCTTTGGCAGAATATAACAGTCCAGAACTATGTTCTGCATGCGTTGGTGTGTACGGCGTCATACTCACAACTGGACAGGTCAAGGATCCAGCTGGAGGCCCAGAAGAGGGCCAGACAAAGCACCGTGTTGTAGAAATAGATCTCATATCTGGGGAGTGCGGCTTTGATCCCCATGGTGAAGGGAAAGAGCTCCGGAGGCTCCTGAACGCATGGACATCAGACCAGTCAACAGCTAAACCCGGTTTCACTTCTGCAGTGACACCGCATGGCACTACAGCTCATACGAATAAAACACTGATGGCCGAGACGTTGGTCATCGCCATCCTGCCCTCATCGTACTCTCTGTGCAGGAGGAAGTTCAATGTTTCTATGAGATAAATTCAAACTGGAACTAAATAGACTTTTCTGCTTGGAAATGCTTCTTGATTCAGGTCACCGTGTGAAGTACACAGAAGTGGCCTTGATAAATATTATTAGAGGTGATATACAAGTCATTTACTTCTGTATTATTGTATTGATTGGAAGTGGTGGTTTAATGTAGTTGCTCAATGTAGAGTTGATTGTTTGTAGGGTACTTTGATCCATAACAATCACATTTTTAGAAATTGTATATTGTATATTTTATATGTAAAAACAACTGCCTGTGAGAGAAAAAGAGTAAAAAGTACATTTCCTTCGCCTGTGAAACACAGTGGAGCAGAAGTATAAAGTCGAAGACTAATAAAGAACCTCTGAATTAAAAAGTCATTGAGTAACTTGCAGTGATTATCTGATAAAATTAACAGTTGAGGTCAAATGGGCGACTTTCCTTTGATTAAACCCCTTCTCTTTAAGAAAGTTCTTTGCTTTATTATTTGTTATCACACTCTGTATTATGTTGTAATGCAGAAAACACAAACACATCAGGTCCATAACATGCATATGTGTATAAATGTATATGTAATGTCTGCTGTTTAAATGCAGAGCGGTCACACTTCAGTTTGCCCTCCCAGCACCTGTCGTGGTACTGACCTTGAACGCAGCAGTTGCAGGCCCGAAGGAGTTGCCAAGACAATGCACTTGACCCGATTTGTTCAAAATAGGAGAAAAAAATGCAAATATTAAAAAACGAACAAAAAAAGCATGTATGAAAATGTAAACTATTACATCCGCTCCGGGTGGGCTGCGGGTCCCTCTGACTCCCTGAGTGGGAGCTGCCACTGGTTATAGGTGACAAGATGTATTTATACTTTGACCACTGGCACAGAGGGGGCGGGACTTGATGGCTGCTGATATGCTGTTAACCACAACATTAGGAGTGTAAGTGTGTTTTATCTTGCCATGTTGAACTTCCCACACTGCGTACAGAACTTGTGTAACCGATGCACAGTGGGTTCATCTGCCTGAACCCACCTGCTGACACTAGCTCTGTTAACAGAGTGTCTTCATCTGGCTCTGTGTCATATTCAATAGTTAAGACTCTTAAGGTCTGGCCGTGGATTTGTTTACGTATTTTAATGCATTCGTAGGTAAATTTCTAGCCAAGAAAGCATATTTTATATATTTCACACTAATGCAAAGAATAAGAAACAATCATTTTTCTTTCATTATTTCAGTAGAAGGTTGTACATTCAACTTGTTGCTTTTCAACACAAATTACTTTCAATCTGTTCATAGATATAAATTTAATGTCAAATCCGTCCAGGTCTAAGAAGCAGAAACCCTTTAATATTAGACCATTGAAACAGGTTGCTTCAACAACAAAAAAAAAAAACAATACTTCACAGCGCTTCCACACAGTTGACAATTAACAGCAAAACTGTTCATGTTGAAATTCTATTGAAATAACAGTTGTACGGTGTGGGTGCGTGGGGTTGAAGACACGGCACAGGACCGCAGGGTGGTGGGTTTCAAAAATGCTTTTTATTCACACAATTCATTCATTAATTAATTAACTGGCTCGCTCGCTCGGTCGGTCCGTCCTCCCTCCCTCCTCCTCGCTCGCCTCACTGTTTATAGGGGCGAGAGGAGACCCGTTAATTCCCCCCAGCTGGTTGCCAAATGTTTCCACCTGGCACTGTTCCCCGAGCCACTCCCCCTTTCTCTCCCCCTGCAGCCGAGCCGAAACCACGCCCGCCACCACATACCCCCACCGCCCGACTTAGGCCGGGGAGCCGTCCGGCCTAGCTTACTTCCCCCCCCACCCCCCCTCCCCCTCCCTCGAGAGGGCGGGAGAGGAAGTCCGCCACGACCGTCTGCGTCCCCGGCCTATGGACCACCTTGAAGTTAAAAGGCTGTAGAGCCAGATACCACCGAGTGATCCGGGCGTTAGTATCCTTCATGCGGTGGAGCCATTGGAGCGGGGCGTGGTCCGAACAGAGGGTGAATGAGCGTCCCAGGAGGTAGTAGCGCAGGGAGCCCACCGCCCACCGGATGGCCAGGCACTCCTTCTCCACCGTGCTGTACCTGGCCTCCCTCTCCGACAGTTTCCGGCTGATGTAGACCACCGGGCGGTCGACCCCCTCGACCTCCTGGGACAAAACGGCCCTCAGCCCTCTGTCCGACGCGTCGGTCTGCAGCACAAACAGGAGAGAAAAGTTAGGTGTGTGGAGGAGTGGCTCCCCACAGAGAGTCTGTTTTACCTTCTCAAACGCCCGCTGGCACTGCTCCGACCACTGGACCGGATCTGACGCACCTTTCCGGGTCAGGTCAGGGGGGCTGGTGAGGTCCGCAAACCCGGCGATGAACCGTCTGTAGTAACCTGCCAGCCCCAAAAACCGCCTCACCTCCTTTTTCGTCTTGGGACGCGGGCAGGCTGCAATTGCCGCTGTCTTGTCTACCTGGGGACGCACCTGCCCCCCCCAAGTGGTACCCAGGATACCGTACCTCCCTCTGTCCAACTGCACACTTCCCCGGGTTGGCCGTGAGCCCGGCCCGCCTCAGCGACTCCAGCACATGCTCCACCCAGGTGGTGCTGTGGATAATGACGTCATCCAGGTATGCGGCTGCATATGCGGCGTGCGGACGCAGCACCTTGTCCATGAGGCGCTGGAACGTGGCCGGGGCACCGAACAAGCCGAAGGGAAGCATGGTGAATTGGTACAAACCATACGGAGTGGAGAAAGCCGTTTTCTCTCTGGACTCTGACGACAGGGGAATCTGCCAGTAGCCCTTAGTTAAATCCAGGGTCGTAAAAAAACGTGCAGTGCCCAGCCGGTCCAGGAGTTCGTCGACCCGGGGCATTGGGTAGGCGTCGAATCGTGACACGTTGTTTACCTTGTGGTAGTCCACGCAGAACCGCACAGTCCCATCCTTCTTAGCCACCAGAACGATGGGGCTGCACCAGGCGCTGTTGGACTCTTCTATTACCCCCATCTCCAACATAGCCGCTAATTCCTCCCGAACCACTTTTCTTTTGTGTTCGGGTAGTCTGTAGGGTCGTGACCTCACCGTCACCCCCGGGGGTGTCTCGATTTGGTGCATTATCAGGTCGGTGCGGCCTGGCCGGGGGGAGAACACATCAGCAAACCGCTTCTGCAACTGGGCAATGTCTGCTCTCTGGTCCTCAGAGAGATGACCCTCACACGGGAGCGGGGTGGGATTGACCGCTTTTGGCACCTCCAGCCCTAGGTCCTCTCTTTCCGATACTGTGGAAATCAGAGAAACAGACTCCGCCTCCCTCCAGGGTTTCAGGAGGTTGAGGTGGTATATTTGTGTAGCCCCGCCCCTGTCAGACCGCACCACCTCATAATCAACATCCCCCACCCGGCGTGTGACCTCGAAGGGCCCTTGCCACTTAGCCAGGAGTTTTGAGTTGGAAGAGGGAAGTAATACAAGTACCTTTTCTCCCGGTGTGAATTCTCGCAGCTTGGCCCCTCTGTTGTACAGCCGTTGTTGTCGTTCCTGGGCCTGGAGCAAATTCTCCCAACATCCTCCCCAGTGTGTGGAGCTTTGCTCGCAGGTCCAGGACGTACTGGATCTCGTTTTTTCCGGGGCTCGGACCTTCCTCCCAGCTTTCTTTAATAAGGTCCAGCACCCCTCTTGGTGACCTGCCAAACAGAAGCTCAAAGGGAGAAAATCCCGTGGAGGCCTGGGGGACCTCCCGGACTGCAAACAACAGAGGGTCAAGCCATTTGTACCAATTACGTTCATCGTCGCTAATAAATTTACGAATCATGGACTTCAGCGTCCTATTCATCCGCTCTACCAACCCGTCGGTCTGGGGGTGGTACACACTCGTGCGGACGGACTTAATGCCCAGTAACCCGTAAAGTTCTCCCAGTGTACGCGACATGAACGAGGTGCCCTGGTCTGTTAGAATCTCTTTCGGGATTCCAACCCGGGAGACGGAGCCTCCGGATACCGGGTTGCGTAATCCATGAGGACTAACACAAAGCGGTATCCGCGTGCGCTCCGGTAAAATGGCCCGATGAGGTCCATGCCGATGCGCTCGAACGGAACCTCCACCAACGGTAGCGGCCGCAGCGGGGCACGGGGTATGGCTGGTAAATTAACCAATTGACACTCCGGGCAGGACGCACACCAGCGGCGCGCGTCCGCCCGGATGCCTGGCCAATAAAATCGGGCCATTATCCGGTCTAGTGTTTTCCCGTATCCCATGTGACCCGCCATCGGATTATAGTAAGCCGCCTGGAAGATCATTTCCCGACAACTTTTCGGTACCAACAACTGGGTGTTTTCCTGCCCTGTTAGAGTGTCACGACTCACTCTATACAGTCTGTCCCTAATCAATGAGAAGTGCGGGTACGACTGTGCTGCGTCAGGGCGCACCCAATGAGCATCAATTCTTATCACTTGGTCGTAGGCTGAGCGTAGAGCATCGTCACGAGACTGCTCGAGTGGAAAATCTTCCATGGAGCGGAACTCGGGAACCGCCGGAGTCTCCTCGGGAGGCACCGCCGGTTCCCCCTCTCCCCCGGCGGCGTCGGACGACCTCGCGTCACCGCTGAGCACCGCACACATACCGCATGTCCCTGTCGGTCGTGAACGCACCCCCGCAGCCTGCCCCATTAGCGTGTTAAATCCCTCCCAATCCGTTCCCAAAATTACGGGGTGCGTCAGGTGGGAGCTAACCGCGACCTTTATTCTATATTTTTTTCCCCTGAACCTAAGTTCGACGGACACTATGGGATACTCGTGAATGTCCCCGTGCACACACCTTATTTTCACCCGCGACGCTTCTACCAATGCCCCTGGCCGAACCAGGCTCTGGTGTATCATGGACTGCGAACAGCCCGAATCCACCATCGCCTGGCGTGTACCCCCCTGGATTCTTACCGGAACGCGGTAGGTCGCTCCCGGGCCGGGGGAGGGTAATGGAGCGCCGGCAACCCGGATCACCTGCCCCACCTCCATCAGCGGGCACTCCCTCCGCAGATGGCCGGGCTGCCCACACTTCCAGCACTTCTGCCCTGGCGTTTGAGAACCTCCGGGTGGGTCAGGAAGAGTGCCGGGGCTTGCTGCGGTCGGGGGGTCCCGGTGTCGGGTCATCGGCTCCCGCCGTGGGGCTGGTCGGGGTCGCCCTGTGGTCAGCTGCTGGCCCCATCCCCGTGGTGCGGCTGCTTCCAGGGTCGAGGGTGGCGCGCCCTCCCGGCCGTCGCGCCCGCTGGGGTGCACCCCCAGGTGGTCCTCGGCCAGGGTGGTGGCTGCCTCCAGCGTCGGTGGGCGGTGGTACCGGACCCACGTCGCTGTTCGGGCTGGGAGCCCCTCCATAAACTGCTCCAGTACCACCTTTTCCAGTACCTCCGAAGCTGTTCCCACCCCGTTTGGCAGGAGCCACCTGGCGGCTGCGTCCCGGACTCGCCGCCGGTGGTCCTCCGGCAGCAGCCCCAGTCGGTCCACTACTGCCTTCCTCACCGCTGGGTAGTCCCGCCGGGCCGCTGGAGGTAGCCCCATGGCGGCCGTCTGCGTGTCAGCGGCCCCGGTGGTGGTGGCGCGAGTCCGGACCGCGCCGCCAATTGCTCCAGTGCCTGGGCTTGTCTCCCCACCTGGGCCTGGAGCACCCCCATGAACTGGCGGTTCGCCTCCGCTTGTTCTTTCTGAATCCCCGCCAGCTCCCCGATCATCTGCGCCAGCGCGACTGCTGGCTGGGTCGGCATACCCGCTGCCCCTCGTCCGTCATCCTCTGCCGAGTTGGGCGCCACTGTACGGTGTGGGGTTGAAGACACGGCACAGGACCGCAGGGTGGTGGGTTTCAAAAATACTTTTTATTCACACAATTCATTCATTCATTAATTAACTGGCTCGCTCGCTCGCTCGCTCGGTCGGTCCGTCCTCCCTCCTCCTCGCTCGCCTCACTGTTTATAGGGGCGAGAGGAGACCCGTTAATTCCCCCCAGCTGGTTGCAAAGTGTTTCCACCTGGCACTGTTCCCCGAGCCACTCCCCCTCTCTCTCTCCCTGCAGCCGAGCCGAAACCACGCCCGCCACCACAACAGTTTTCACCCCTTCATGTATGCTTTTTCACATATTGGAATAAAATCTAGCACCATCTTGTTAGAACAATGCAAACACAGTTCTATCTGGGTGAAAAATGACTTGTATTTGGAAGAAAATAGTTTATTTTGTCTGTAATTAACCTGTTTTGTACTGAATGTGCAACCTGTGCAAAAAAACACGATTAGTGCAGACATGTGAGGGCCATCTCATACTGATGAAGCACGTTTTAATTAGTGTCATTAGTGGATTCAGTGAGTCTGCTTTCCACTACAAATCCTTTCAGAACAGCATTATAGACTTGATTCGTCCTCTTAATTCACACTCAATGTTGAGTTTGGGTTTGTATTTTCTGTCATTGACCCATTTGGCCACAAGAGGGAGGAAACATTTAAAGGTGAGCACTTCTATGGTGACTAAACAAGGTCACGACATTCAGTCTTAAGTGCAGTTTTCATATCAACACAGGTACATGTGAGTTTTTTATTGATTTTTTTTTCATATTTCTTTTAAAATTATGCGAAGTCTTGGAAAGCTTTAGCTTTTTGTCTCATAGGACTCAAGACTTCATCTGAGTAGAACCACTCGTCTTCAGTGGTACTCCCCTTTCTATGAGAGCCCAAATATTTGGCCATCTCATCAAGGTAAGTGTTGCCCTGTTTGGTGGAGGTGAAAACAAAGCACAAAGTATTGTCTACATCTCCAGCAAAAACCTCTCTGTCGAGCACAGACTGATTTTTGACGATCTTTGTTCCCTCCATGATCTCTACACAGGATCTGATGACGTTGATTTCTCTCTCCTTATCATCCAGCCACTTGATTAGTTTGTCTTGACTGAATAGAGATTTGTCTCTGTTTTTTAATGCTTTTTTCAAATGAGCTCTCATCTTCTTTACCGTCACGGATGGAGGGGAGTTTCTCCTTCATGGTCCCCTGGAGGTTTGATGTGTAGAGGCGACACAACTTCTGGAAAGTGTCTAATTCTTCTTTAATATGTGGAAGTTTCTGTACCACTCCGTCTTTTAGAGATTCGTTGCTTCTCATTTGGATTTCCCTAAAATCTTCAAAAGTATGCTGTATCTTCCCCACCAGTCCACTGTGGATCTCACTCTTTAACACAGCAGCTTCTGGGTATAAAGCAGTCAGTGGCATCAGCCAGACCTTCATTGGAACAGGTTTCTCTCCATTTTCCCCCAGTAACTGTGGAAGTTGTCCAATGGTCTTCACTGCTTCTTCATATGTGAAAGGGATGCTTTGAAGGATGAAGTCACCAAAGAATTTGCAGGAAAATTTACCACTCAGGTCTTTTTCTTCCTTTGTCATTTTGGCGCTCACATCAACCTCAACACTAAGTAAAGGGATTTTTGTCATCATGAGTTTCATGCTGGCCCCGATTTCTTCAACGCTGCTGCTGTCTAACTTTTCACTGTCAAACACAAAGAAAGCATTCGCCCCATAAAGGATGCCTGTGACTATGTGTGTTGCAGAGCTCTTGATGATAACGTCCTTTTGTTGGTCTTCTAAGGTCAGTCAATGACAACTGTTCCAAGTGGGTTGTAGATTTGTAGTGACCAGTCACTCTGCACTGATTCTTGAATTCTTTGTGATCTTTCAGGTAATGGGCAGATCCTTCCACTTCAATCAGTCCAGAGAGGAAGCTGACCTTCTGGGAACGATCAACCTCCAGCCGAGAGGACTTGGATTCAATGGAGTCGGATTCAATAATGTCAAAATCACTGCTGGGTTTGATCTTTCTAGTAGTTTTTCCTTGTAGAGTTTTATCATCCCACAACTTCAAACTTTTAAACATTAGAAACACAAAGCAGTAAGATCATTTTGTGGAAATAAAGGAATTGAATCAATCTTTACAAAATTTACTTGTCGTCATATTTTACATTCTGTTAGCTAGTTTGCCAATTAAATGGACCATAATACAAAGTCACCTAACTAGCTGTTTGTTTCCAAAAGAGCAAGTACGAAATACACCGTTGACCAGAAAAAGAAAGTTCCATTGTCTAATCATATGATGATCTGCTAATAATACAGCTTCTTCCCACACAACTAATGGAAGTTCACAGCTCCACCCAACTAAGAAGCATTTGATGATACCTTTAATAGTGGTTATAACACGGGTAGATGAAATCCAGCGTTCGGATTGGTTGAATGAGTCACGGTGGGTAAATTATTGAGCGATAAAGTGCAGTTGCTATTCACGTTGACCTGAGCGTTCCATATCACTCCGCCCTCAAAGTAACACATTTTGCGCGACCGTTAGCTGGCGTTTTAGCTTTTAGCTCTGTGGCGATCGGCGGAAACCTCCGGAAATCCCAAAAATGGTCTTTTTGAGGCAATGGCAACCGGTCATAAAAGTAATAATGAGGGATGCGCGGCGGGCCTAACTACACCCTGCCACTGTTACATTAATGGACGATAAAGCACAGCCTCAAGTACCGTATTGTTTTTATAATTTGATTTGAGTCCATTTTACCAAAGTGATGAGAAAAGCTTTACATATTACAGTTTAGTGAGTTTTTAAGACAGTCAACTCTACACAAACTCAACAAAAATTCAGATATCTTTGCACAGACTGCAGATCAGTTAAGCAGTAAATGTTCACCTGTCTCTTTCAGTCCTCACCTGGGGAAGTTGTTTCGATCAGACGAGTCTTGTGAGAGTCTCCTGGTCGTTCAGCTAGAGCTTCCAGAGTGATGATCTGTGATGTCGTACCACTGCTTTTATCCTGTCGGAGAGCCTCCGCTTTGACTCTGCACATGACACGCCTTCAGGTGTTACTTCTGCAGGATCTTAACATTATATAATATCCCCCCAAAGTCTGAGCCTAACGCCCCCCACCACAGCGTTGTGTAACACCCTCATTGCTAACCTTGATACTTGTGGTTACAGAGCATTAATGATGATCATAATTTAATCTAAAGCTAAACAAAGAAGACTTATAGCAAAATTCTCTTTAATGTAACAGGCCCAAGACATTAACACTTCTGTAGAGAACAAAGGAATAATAAGACCAAGAAACGTTAATATGTGCAATTGCAGCTCATCCCAACACTTTGTCTCCTTGATCTCATGTCCTCAGTTTTTATCACTAAAATCTTCTTTCATAGAAAAAGTGGGAGAAACTGGAAAAAATGTTTATTTAGATGAGATTGTATTACTAAATACTAAATAAGAGTTTTTACTACTTATGACCCTAAACCAGTTTTCAAGCTGTGGGGAGCAACCCTCTAATGAAGAGCAGTGGTATTACAGGTGGGTTAAATTAGTTTCAGTTAAAGAACGGTCAGGAATTCAGCTTCCTGAACCGGGTTTCTGTTACATTTCCATTCTAACCTGAAGTTGTTTTTTCTGAGTTTCCCCAAACACATCCTGACTAATTATTCAACCATCGACACCTGCTGCTGCCTGCACACCCGGTCCTGATTACCATCCCCTTCACCATTTAAGCCGTGACCAGACTACCAGTCCCTGCCGGATCGTTAGCGTACCACGTACGGCTTTTGGCTCCTGCAAACTCGATTTCTCAAAGTTATGAAAAGTCAGTGTGTTTGTTTGTTTTTTTGTATCACTAACCAGCTACCTGTTTCCCTGCCTGCAGCTCATCCCTTGGATCGCCCTTTCCCCCTGCCTAGCCGTTGACCCCACTCCAGCCCCCACTCATCCCCACCCAACCGGACCAGACCTTCCCTACACTTTTTCCATAATAAATACCCACCTTTCATTTTGATTCTTCTGTGGTCTGCTTTTGGGTTCCCGTCCTGGACTATTCCTGATAAGAACTATTGAGTACTTCCCATCTTACTACAGTACAAAGTGAATGGACTGCTGTTGCCTCTTTAAAAAAAAAAAATACAGATACAGGCTCAACACTGAGCATGAATTGAGAGGCCTAGTCTCTTTAAGTCTATAATACTGTTCCAAAAGTATTCATAGTGGAAAGCAGACTGATTGCAGCCACTAATTAAAAAAAACAATTTAAAATGTGTTTTTTCAGAATGAGATTGTCCATGCATTTCTGCTCAAATTATTTTTATCCTTTTGCACGTCCAGTGCAAAAATAGATCCAAATCCTGAATATTTAACACTTTTGGCAAAGATAGAACTTTTTTTGCATTGTTCAAACC
This sequence comes from Pungitius pungitius, assembly GCF_949316345.1. Lineage (NCBI taxonomy): Eukaryota > Metazoa > Chordata > Actinopteri > Perciformes > Gasterosteidae > Pungitius > Pungitius pungitius. The sequence continues at coordinate 5,639,488 of NC_084918.1, read as the reverse complement.
AGATTGTTGTACAATATTTGTTTTCGGCTGGTTTATTTGAAAGTGATGCCATGTACGTGGAGTCCAAAAAAGAGGAACCGTTGTGTTCAAAGGGTTGATCAGTGCTCTGGGTTCAGACATTTGGTGCCAAATATGTAACAATTAGGATTGTAGACCATGAATAACACTTAACTTTTACCATTTAACCATTAATGGATTGAACGGTTTATATTTTCTCATTTTAATATACAGAATACACTTTGTTTTGTCTGAGCTTCCTGGATGAAGCAACAGGGTTTCTAACCCTTCAGACTGAACAGAACTAGCCCCCCCCCCCCTTCCCTGCTTCTTTTTCACTCTTTCTCTCAAACTTGAAGGATGTGAAGAACATGTGAGGAATTTTGTTAAATCAAGTCTAAACATGCAACAAAATAAACATCCGAAAGTGATTTATCCACTGACAAAATGCTTCTTCAGCATTTTAGCAGCATTGTACATAGTTTCACGGTCTGTGCAAATAATATATAATAATGTCTATGCACATGTTTGCCTTCTTTATTGCAAGAGGTCTCATCTTAAATGTTCTTCAATGGCTACAGATCTCACACAACCTTGGGGCATAAAAACCTTTTCTTTTCCTCAATGAAATGTTACAAATTAATACATTTGTTCTCATTAAATTATGTAGATTATATTTTTTTAAATGTCTAAACAAAGATCAGCTGAATTGTTAGCTAATTCTGTGCAGAAATATATGTTTCCTGCATAATTCATCCTAACGAATGTGAGTAGAATAAGATTGAGCATAAATCACTGCTGTGCCTCAGAACAGCTTCACAGAGCTGTAGAGAAGTGATGTTATTGTTCTTTGATTCAGTTTACTATAAAATACCATTAATAAACAGACTAATTTAGCCAATCTGTTCTTACAACCCACTAAGTACTGTTGATAACATATACTGTATACATGTAAAAATTCAACACTGATGGGAATGTGTCACAAATAACCTGTGACCCCCCCCCGTCAGCCGAAACGTTTTCCTGTCTAATGCTATACCCCCTCCCACCTCTCCTCCTGATGTCGTAAACCTTGGGGAAACTTGGGCAATTAAAAAAAGAAGCTGCAAATGCCGCGGCACCTCTCCCCAACTATTGAGTCTGCTGCCGCAGAAACTCAGCGAGAATCCTGATCTTTCAACAGGAAGTGCCTCAGCGAGCTGCCCATGCCTCAATTCGAGCCAGCTCCTTCTGTCTGACTTGGTGTAAATTGATTTATGCTTTAAAGTCAAATATACTGTTTTAATCAATCTTCTGCAGAAACGAAAAAAACTAAATATATGTTTGGTTCTCTCCATGGAATCGGCCTGTGATCTCAACCTGGACCCAAACACTGTCAGCAATCTTCTGTCTGGTGGAACCAAGAAGGTAACAGGTGGATTTACATATTATCAGTATACTGATAACCCAGAGAAGTTTGATAAACAGACAGAGGGTTTATCTGGGCGGAAATTTCTGGGATGTAGAGTGTATTTATGCTTCTGTTTCCAGATCTATTCATGCAGCTGCTGCATAAAAGACCATTGAAAGAATCATCATGGGCTTTTGGACAGATGGCTACAAAGGGAGACAGCATACTTCGTGCATGGTATGGATTGGTATTGCGATCTTCTTTTCCTTCTGGTGGCTGCTCAACTCTCAGTGTGTATATGGACTGGCCTGCGGGTCATCTGTCCTTTTACAAAGTCTCCTCCGACACACTGACACACCTCTACACCTTTCACACCAGATTCACTGAGCCTGTGTACCCAGGCTTCTGGGTTTACAATAAAGGCAACTACGCGTGCCTGCGTCCTTTTAAATAGGCCCAGTACTGGTGACTTGTTGGATCCTCGGCCTGTTGATAGAGGGATGGGGTTACAAATAAAGTTACAATGGTAAAATAGCATCGCATGTTAGATTGAACTTGCTGACCAATTTTAATAAAGTACTCTCCCGCAATGTTTTGTTTACATCATCTAACGCATCTTTGGGGCCGTGTGAAGAGAGCCCTGACCTGTAGCAGGTAAACAAAAAATCGAATTACCGGCAACATGACATCTGCCATAATGTAGTTTTGTCCACAAATGAGAAACCAGGATTTTCAAAGGGGTTTGAAACAGACAGTTTATCAATGATTTGGGTTCAGAACTTTGGTGCCAAACAAGTTACAACTTGGATTGTTCTCCTCGTGAAATCCGACCACTTCCTGAAGCACAAGCCAAAAGACAGCGTGTAAAGAGCCATAGGTGATACTTGTGAGAAGCACACAACAGAAACTGGCAGGTGAAAAGCAGTTTACCCCAACTGGTTTATGTTACACGCTTGATTTCTCTGGTCTGTCTCACTTAAAGGGTAAAGTGAGACACAATACCATTTAAAAAAAAAACATATTTTCACTGCCATTTATCCTGAAGACAACATATCAACATTTTGAAACATCCTAAAAAAAGTGTTTCACATTGCCCCACTCTCCCCTACTGTTTTGTAGAAAGAAAAGAACAATCGAGTCGGTAATAATCTGTTACAAGAAACAACAGGGCTCTCATGTGTCACACATTGAACATGCAGCCACTCAACCGGTTCTTGAGTCGAACGACGAGCATGGTTAGACCTGATTTAAACTGAAAAAATTCCTCACCTCTTGCCTCACGGCCTCCCTTAATGGTGCCAGTATTTTGTGCACGTATCCACCACTCTGCACCACGCTGTTCCTGCAGTCAGCTATTGATCTGCTGCTTTCAGTCTCCTCTTCGGATGGCAGAGGTGGGACAAAGTCATTATCATACAAGTCACAAGTAAGTCTCAAGTCGTTGCCCTTGAGTCCCGAGTCAAGTCGAGTCAAAGATGAGGCAAGTCCTAAGTCAAGTCAAAAGTCAAAGCCAACAAGTCTCAAGTCGAGTCCAAAGTCTTACCATTTTAGTTTCGAGTCATTTCAAGTCCTCTTATTACAGAAAATCCCTTATAACCACATGTTTTATTTGAAACTACTCTTTACTCATATCAATGTTGTGTTAATATTCATTGTCTATTGTACACTAAGGTATACGATAATACGTTTCTGTTTATAGAATATTAAGAATATTTTCACTGCTTCAAAAGCCCTTCCCTCAAGAAACCGAAGTCATATGCTTTAAAGCAAAGTGGGGACGGGGAACCCTGGGTGATGGTGCGCTGCCTCACAGACCTAGACTACGTAGGGAAGGGAAGGGTAATGGTGGATCGACTGTGACTGTGTTATAGTACTTTAAAACGGACGTTGACATAATGTTGGCGAGGATTTCCATCGGAGTCTGAGTCCGGGTTCAAAAATCTTGATTTTTGTAAGCATGAACGAGCTGTCTCGTTGATACGGTAAAATGCTGGTCAGTTACGGTACATTCGATAAGGTGCTCAGCATTCGTTCAAAACTTACCTTTCTTTGTGCAACTTCAGGTGTCAAAATTGGACGCTGTGGCAGCTCCGTCTGTAATCTTCGACCCGCATGTTTTGCAAATAGCAACTCGTTTTTTGTCGACTACCTCGTCATTTTTATAGCCAAACGAAACTATCTTCGGTATCATTTTTCCAACTTGCGCGTTGTTGCGCTTCATTGGTTGTCTTGCAATGTGCCTGTTTAGATGCTGTCGAATCAGAACCAGGTGGGACTGCAGTGATTGGATGTCGTGCAGGCAGCGCTCTCTGCATACAGGTGGCGCACATTTTTTTGACAGATGCAGATAAACAGAGCTGCGCGGCCGTGTGAAAATGTTTTCCCCCAGTTTTCATGGGAAGTAGCAAGTCTTCTCGAGTCAAAAGGCTCGAGTCCAAGTGAAGTCACGAGTCATTGATGTTGAAGTCCAAGTCGAGTTGAAAGTCTTTGTACGTTTTGTCGAGTCGAGTCTGAAGTCATCAAATTCATGACTCGAGTCTGACTCGAGTCCAAGTCACATGACTCAAGTCCACACCTCGGTCGGATGGTTCCTCCAAGTTCTTCAGAGTATAACCATTCAAACCTAAAGGGAAACACTTAGACTTGGGGAAGCAGAGAATGGCAAACAAAGGATCTGCTGCTTTTAATCTCTTCTTCGGAGGTTCCTCCAAGTTCTTGAAAGTATGACTGTTGTTTGTTGTAATTGGTTTAGAAAATGCAGATATTCAATAGTCTTAATTAGTTTACACCTAAAAAGAAAATCAGCAGAACTGAAGATTAAACTGTACCACAAGATTAAACTGTACCACTTTTACAGACAATACACTGCTTGAGAACTCATTGGCTGCCTGCAATGTTAATTATCACTTTTTTCAGAGCCGAAGCAATACTTTAATTTGAGAACTTAGTCTAAGGAAGGGAAACTTAAAAAATGTACTGTTACGTTGCTTCTAGGGGGAGGCAACGCAACGACCCACCGCTCGTGACCTCAATGCAGCCTGGGTGAAAAGGGTGCAGTGTGTGGGGGTGCACTGATAACCAAACACAGTTTACCCGTAAAAAGGAAATGTTTATTACAACAGATAAACATATATATATACGGGTTACTTGGGAAAAGGGGCTGGACGGAACCAAAACAAAGAACAAAGCAAAACAGTATCTCTTGCCTACCTGACCCCCCCCCCCCCCCCCAAACTAACCTAACTTTGAGCACTAACAAGGCTCACTAACCAAAATACAGAGGGGTGGTCCGCCCAGGTCCTCCCTAGTGTCTCTAGACAGGAGAAATTACTACGGGTGGTGTAGGCCCATGGGCAGCTTGCCTACGCACTCCCAAGGTGCTTCCCCTTTTCCCTGGGAACCAAAAGAATAGGTAAAACACGGAACTGACAACACGCTCTCACTACAATACAATACAATACAGAACAAAGTAACAGAACACAATCAGAGTCACATATGCGTTTACTACCCCCACACAGGACACCAGACAGACAGAGAGAGAGAGAGAGAGTGACTTCTTATCTCCCTCCGAGGCTGGGAGTAATTGGTTCAGGCACTGACGAGTGGGTGGGGCCAGGTCTCCAATCTGGCTCCTGGAATCACCTGTAGTAAAGGGGAGACAACAAGCAGACACAGAAACTGGGGAACGTAACATGTACACATCTAAAAATAGCCCATACACTTAATTTATTTTAAAAAAATTATAGAATTTTTTTTTTATTCCAATTTTTTCAAACATTGGAATGAAAAAAGCTTAAACCTTATTGTTCGATCAGCCGAAAAACAATAAATGTACAACCATCTTGTCAGTGTGCAAAAGATATATTAAACATATTTGGCTGAAAAAATACTAAATTATGGTTGTAATTCACCTGCTTTACACGGAATATGTAGGCTGTGCAAAAGACAATAAGAGTCCAGATATGAATGGACCTTCTCATACTAACCGTTTTAATTATTTTAAGTAGTGGATACAATAAGCCTGCTTTCAAAACAAGGTGCAGACTTCATACAGTCTCTAAATTCATGCTCAATGTTGAGTATGTTTTCGTTTTGTGAGAGGCAACAGCAGTTCATATACTTTAGTAAGAGGGGGAGCTTTTAGTAAAGTTCTTGAACTAAAGAAATGTGGAATTTCCCCATGCAGCCAACCTGAAATACCGCTGCGACCCACTAGAAGGCCACACCCCTTAGTTTGAGAAACACAGGCTTATGGTCAAAAGCAGTACACAGCTCATCTAAATACTGTATATTGCAATAAATACATCCATACCCAGTGAAGCTTGTCATTTTTTATCCACAAGGTACCATTTTTTAAAAGAAGATTTTAGTGATAAAAACTGAGGCCACGACAGCAGGGATGAGCTGGAGTTGTGCATATTTACCTTTTGGTCTCCTTATTTCTCTGTTCTCTACAGAAGTGTTAATGTGTTGGGCCTGTTACATTTAAGAGGAATTGCACACTAAAAGAGGATTTTGAGCACGTAACTAAATGCTCTATGTTACGTCCCTAAAAGGTCTAAGGGTGGAGGACGCAAACAATGTTAAATAATACACCCGGAGGTCTTGACAGACAGGTATTTAATGGACAAAACTCAACAAAGCAACTGAAAACAATCTTTAAAAGGAAGACGAGCTTGGCTTCTTCGTTTTGGTTTTGTCTCCAACTGGTCACCGACCGGACCGGACCGAACCGAACCGAACGCTTCTCTGCTCACTCTCGCCTCCACTGCCACAACCACCTCCAACTCTGGCTTGGCACCGCCATTTATCCTCTTTCCGATTCGATGATCAGCTGCAGCTGCAGGAGTGACATCACCAGCACACCTGATGAAAATCTCTCACACACACACACACACTCACAAACCACACAGCAAAACAAAACACGGCACTTAACACTCTAATTGTTCTGTTTAACTTCATATTAAATCATGATGATCATCGTAAATGCCCTCTGACGACAGGTAACAAGGATCTCAATGAGGGTGTTTCACAATGTTCTGGTGGGTAAAGTTAGGCTGGGGGGATACGGTTAAGATGTTAATGTGTCATCTGCAGTCACAGCGGAGGCTCTCTGACAGGCTCAAACTTTGGGGGGATATTACACAATGTTAAGATTCTGCAGAAGTAACACCTGAAGGCGTGTCATGTGCAGAGTCACAACGGAGGCTCTCCGTCAGGATAAAAGCAGTTGGACGACATCACAGATCATCACTCTGGAAGCTCCAGCTGAACGACCAGGAGACTCTCACAAGACTCGTCTGATCATCACAACTTCCCCAGGTGACGACAGAAAGAGACAGGTGAACATTTACTGCTTAACTCATCTGCAGTTTGTGCAAAGACATCTGTCTTCTTTGAGTGAAGGTTTTGTTGTGAAACTCACTACGCTGTAATATGTAAAGCTTTTCTCATCAGGTTGGTGAAATGGCTTCAAACCAAATGGAAGTTGCTGCTCTGGGTCGACCTTTCACCCTCGGAATGCTCTATAATGCTCAAAAAGATGACCTGATCACAGGTAAGTCATAGGTAAATCATTTTAATATTGGTGTAATCTGTATTTTGAACGGAGGACGGATTTTAAAATGATTTTATTTTTTAATCCTGAACCTTTTATTATTATTTATACTATTAAAGGAATCATCAAGGACTTTTTAGTTCCATGACAGAACTCTGAACATCCATAAGGTTTTAGGGAAGCAGGCTAAAATACCACACATTTAACATAACTGTTGCAGTTCATTGAATGTCGGCAAGACAAATATTTGAGGGACATTTGTATCACACCCAAACTCTTAAAATATATCACATATAAGAAGATTGAAAAAATAACCATGAAAACATTGTGAACCGGCTAAAGTAGAGTCATAAGCACCTCAGCTACTTCATTATAAAATCATCAACAGTGTACCGTTAAGTGTAAACAATAAAGCACAAAATTAGCACCCATATCCACTATATCCACTCACACATGAACTAATAAAGTAAAGAATGAGAATAGTTGACTGCAGCAACCGGCTAGAATCCTTAATCCTGTAGTCTGTGAAACACACAACGAAAGAATTAGAAAGACAGGTAAAATAGTAAATGTGTTTTCCCACGCATTGTATCAGAGGCGTCTCCACAGTCGGCCAATCCAGTCAAACGAAGCACTCTGCATTGTATTTACATTAGGGCTGTCAAATGATTAAAAATTCTAATCAAATTAATCAGAATTTTCAGTGGATTAATCATGATTAATCACACCTGAATCCTAACCATTTTTTCTTTCTGAAATGCATACTAAAGATAAATAACAGGACACAGATACATAATTATCATTATTATCATCATTATTATTTTTTACATAAATACATAAGTTATTGAGAACTGCGCGAGAACCGGGGGGGGGGGGAAGAGCAAGAGGCACTTTCCTGACCTGAATAATTTGTCACACTGCGCATGCAAGAAATGCGTCAAAAAAATTGACGTAATTAACAACAAACAGCTAATTAACGCCGTTAACGCGCTATTTTTGACAGCCCTTATTTACATTCATTCTTATTGTATTGAATAAAGAAAAAAAATCTAGTCGTCAACAATCTGTTATAGGAAACAAGTTTGTGTTTTTCATTTATTTATTAATGTTATATTATAACTATGTTATAAAGTGGAACAAATAACAAAGTTTCCCCGTAAGTTTTTATGCCACAAAGCCGGGTGATTTATAGTAAATGAAAAACACTCAAGATCCGTTGTAACAAAGAATGCAAATGACGAGCATGGTTAGACCTGATTTAAACTGAAAAAATTCCTCACCTCTTGCCTCACAGCCTCCCTTAATCGTGCCAGTTTTTTGTGCACGTATCCACCACTCTGCACCACGCTGTTCCTGCAGTCAGCTATTGATCTGCTGCTTTCAGTCTCCTCTTCGGATGGTTCCTCCAAGTTCTTCAGAGTATGACCATTCAAACCTAAAGGGAAACACTTAGACTTGGGGAAGAGAATGGTAAACAAAGGAATGAAGGCAGACTGTGTTGAATGAGAGACAGGAAATGTGTTTGAATGGGACGAAACGTACAAAGATAAGACAATAAGAAGCGACGGAAGGAAGAGAGGCTTTTGGCTCCAGTTATATATCGGAGGCAGCCCGCTCCCCATTTTGCTAACGCTTGCATCCAAAGCGACTTACAATTAATGGATTCAATCCAGGGGGGAACAGAACCAGAGCAACATGAATCAAGAAAGTACAAATTCATCAAGAAAAAAAAATACAAAAGTGCTATAAGTAAGTGCCATTCAGAGGTGAGATCATGCTTGCAGGTGGACCTGCTGGGAGTGAGTTACAGTGGTCAAGGCGTGAGATGACTGTTGCCTGTACCACAACCTGCGCTGCGCAATAAGGGGGCGTAATGTCCTGAGGTTGTGCAGCATGAATCTAAAGAAATGTGTTGATGTATTAATGTTGGCAGTAATGGAAAGTTAACAGGACTTTTAGATTTTTATATATATATATATATATATATATATATATATATATATATATATATATATATATATATATATATATATATACTGTATATTTGTTAACCTTCTCTTTTTTATCTTTTCAACTGTTTTTGTTTTGTTCTAATCAATGTTCTTGACTGTTTTTAAATTGATTTGCTATGTTTTCAATGTTTTCACGTGAAGAACCCTGTGGTTTAATCAGCGGACAGAGAACGCGTGTCGCTCCCTTGTCGGCCGGTCTGTCCACCCAGCAAAGTTGTAAAACTAGGGCAAATACTGAGCTTGATGTTATTGTTTTGGAAAGGAGCTTAACTCATAAGTGAGCTAACGTTAAGATAGTAGGTTGTTGGTTTGAAAGTAGCACATACAGATCTTAAACAATTTTTTTCCAAACTTGTTTCAATAACCATTAACTGCCTGAATTATTTTCCGATGAAATCATTTTTGGGCTTTAATGCAGATGCTAAATTAAGTGTGCATTTTTAATTTCATACAATAAAAATATATACATTATTTAAAATTAGGTATGAGGCAAATTACTGACATTGGGCATAATGGTAATTGAAGTATATTTACAAATTCAAATTTCTAAAACTTTTCCTAAACAAAATATTTAATGATGTCCAACCGTTGTGCCTACCGCAGCTAAGACGCAACGTACAGTAATATGCAAATTATATAGCATACAGTTGTAGTAGTCTGTTTTGGTTTATTAGCAGTAGGAGCCACCAATAAACTGGTACATATTTTTATCCTCTGCTCGTATTTGGAAAATCTGCTGAATTTGCCTGCAAAATTGACATCTGCCGAAATGCAATTCAGTGTTGATCAACCAAGTGTAGTTTCAACTCGGACCTCTAGATAGCGACAGTGCTTCCAAAAGGTTCATGGGTATGCGTTAACTATGCATCAACACGCATTTGTGGAATAGACTCGCCACCTGGGCTGCACCTGAAGTAGTTTAAGGCAAATTCACTACAATCGTCTTCAAGGAGTTAATAAAAGTATTCACATAACTGACCGTGATGTTAGCTAATAAACCTTGGCTAATGTCACAGAGCTAGCTCCGCCAAGATAAGTAACGTTATTACAAGAAAACAAACAAAGTGAAACATTTTTAAGATTTGAACATTTCAAGACAAAAAAGTCTTGGTATGAAAAGTAAAATCTGGAGAGATGGAATGACCAACTTCTACGTTGAACTCCTCATGAAATGTGCTTAGGATGAACTAAGACTGCAAGGTCTGACATGACGTCATGTTCAGGAACAGTCGGTCAATAATCGGATAATAAAGATATTCCATTATCATTATGGACACGTTAAACTACAATATAAAGTAGATGTGTTGTGATTCACTGAACATGTCAGTGTTGTCATGTCAGAATGTCAAATATGACCACAAGTAAACAGATTGAATCCATTTATTTTTCCCAAAATGACTGTTTTGTGTTTTCTAATTTTTTTAAGGTTTGACGTTGTGGGATGATGAAACGCTACAAGTAAAGACGAATCAAAGTTTCATACCTAGCAGTGATTTCGTTATTACTGAATCTGACTCCATTGAATCCAAGTCCTCTCTGCTGGATCTTGATGCTTCTCTGAAGGCCAGCGTCCTCTGTGGACTGATTGAGGTCGGAGGATCTGCCCATTACCTGAAAGATCACAAAGAATTCAGGAATCAGAGCAGAGTGATTTGTCAGTACAAATCTACATCCCTCTTGGAACAGTTGTCAATGACTGACCTGATGACCTTAGAACCCCAACAAAAGGACGTTATCATCAAGAGCTCTGCAACACACATAGTCACAGGCATCCTTTATGGGGCGAATGCTTTCTTTGTGTTTGACAGTGAAAGGTTAGACAGCAGCAGTGTTGGCGAAATTGGGGGCAGCATGAAAGCTATAATAAGAAAGATTCCCTCAATTACTATTACGGCAGAGGTGAGCCGAAAAATGACAAAGGAAGAAAAAGCCCTGAGTGCTAAAGTTTCCTGCAAGTTCTTTGGAGACTTCAACCTCCAAAGCATCCCATTAACATTGGAAGATGCAGTGAAGACTTGTGGACAACTCCCACAGTTACTGGGGGAAAATGGAGAGAAAGCTGTCCCAATGAAGGTCTGGCTGATGCCACTGACTACTTTATATCCAGAAGCTGCTAAGATGATGCGTGAGATTGACGTTGGACTGGTGGTGAAGATACAGCGTACTCTTGAAGATTTGAGGGAAATCAAAATGAGAAGCAATGAATCTCTGGAAGACAAAGCGGTAGATGACTTTCCACATATTAAAGAAGAATTAGACACTTTCCAGAAGTTGTGTCGCCTCTATACATCAAACCTCCAGGGGGCCATGAAGGTGAAACTCCCCTTCATCCGTGAAGGTAAAGAAGATGAGAGCTCATTAGAAAAAACCTTGGAAAAGAGAGGCAAGTCCCCATTCAGTCAAGAAAAACTAATCAAGTGGCTGAATTATAAGGAGAGAGAAATCAACGTCATCAGATCCTGTGTAGAGATCATGGAGGGAACAAAGATCGTCAAAAATCCGTCCGAGCTCGACAGAGAGGTTCTTGCTGCAGATGTAGACGATACTTTGTGCTTTGTTTTCACCTCCACCAAACGAGGCGACACTTACCTTGATGAGATGGCCACATATTTGGACACTCCTAGAAAGGGGAGTACCACTGAAGACGAGTGGTTGTACTCAGATGAAATCTTGACCTCTATGAGACAAAAAGCCAAAGCTTTCCAAGACTTCACCAAAGCCCAGAAGAACAACAACCGAATCCGTTTCCTCATCGCAGTCATTCCAAATGAGAAATACAAAGGAGCAACTATCTACCATTACAAGCAGGGCATTCTGGACAGTGAAGATTTCTCAGAACCTCACATTGATCCTGAAAAGATCACGGCCAGAAGAGATCTGATTTGGTGTAAGTTTATTTATGCTTCTAAATCAAATGCTAATTAATGTTCTGCAGAAACTAGAGACCTGAATTAATTTGATTTTCTTCATCAGATGCCTGTGATCTCACCCTGGACCCAAACACTGTCAACAACAACCTCCTTCTGTCTGATGGAAACAAGAAGGTAAAAAGTGGATCAAAGGGGGAAAAATATCCTGATAAGCCAGAGAGGTTTAAAGTACACAGTCAGGTGTTGTGCCGAGAGGGTTTATCTGGGCGCCATTACTGGGAGGTTGAGTGGGAAAATCCTTCGTTTAGGAAACGTATTTATGCAGCTGTTGCATACAAGACCCTTGTAAGAAAAGGCAAGGGTCATGATAGCGAATTTGGAAATAATACCCTATCGTGGGCTTTTGGCCAGGGGGGAACACGTTTCTTACCCCTACTTCGTGCATGGCACAATGGAAAGGTGTGGGAATCTCATCTTCCCTCTGGTGGCTGCTCAACTCTTGGTGTGTATCTGGACTGGCCTGCAGGCACTCTGTCCTTCTACAAAGTCTCCTCTGACACACTGACACACCTCTACACCTTTCACACCACCTTCACTGAGCCTTTGTACCCAGGCTTCTGGGTTCACAATGAAGGCAACTCCGCCTACCTGCGTCCTCTTCAATAGGACCAATGCTGGTGACTTGTTGGATCCTTGGTCTGTTAAATTTTTTTTTTAAATGGCATCCAATGTTGGCTTGAACCATTTTTTAAAAATTCCAGGTGTAAAATGTTCTTGTTCAGTTTATGCAGCACTTCAAAAATCTTCCTGCTTCAAAGTCAGATTTAACTGTATTCGTCAATCATATTATAATTTCGATTCTCATTCTGTTTAGAGCTTTGCACACACTAATGTAGGTAAAAATTGTATAGCGTAATTACCAAATAACTACTTTAATTTAAATTTTACTGTAATTTTGTAAATCGTTCGGAGAGCTTCACACTAATTTTGTACTTTCATTCTATTTAACTATTAAGTTTAACAAGGTACTTTCCCACAATGTTTTAATGTGCACACTTATTGTAGAAGAAAATGTTTTATCTTTAAATGAACTGCATTCCTCTCATATTATCTTTGTATGTCTGTGTCTAACAGTAACTCCTGTGCAGAGAGCAACTTTTACATTAACTAACACAGAGTGAGATGTTGAATGAATCTATCACCTTGTGCTTTGTAAAAAAACTCTTCATTGAGAGCATATAAATCATCTACTACAAACACGAGTCGGGTTCTAAAACACCATCTCACAAAATTATCTGAAAATAAAAACACATCCTGAGTGATAATGGTTTCAGGGTCCATTGTTCTTTCTGAGAAGTTCAACCCAACCCACATATTTGGATTTATTCACTGTTCTTTTTTTCAACAAAATAAAATATATTGTATTCATTACAAATGAACAACACTCACAATTGCACAAAATTATAAAGTGAATCATATTCACTTCTTAGGATCTTAAGCTCCACTTTGTTTGCATTCAATATAAAAAAAAAACTTTCTTCTGAAAAGTGAATGAACACTTGATTCTCATATGTAAGTATGTGATTGTATGTGTTCTATAAAAAAGGCAGTTTCAGTTCATTTCCAAGGTAACTGAAACTCGCTAAATTTTAAGTTAACTGTGTCCAAGTAATTAGTTCAGAGTAGGTTAATGCAACATATTTCTGTTCTCTCAACTAGGTGTGCGGAAATGCATCAAACGCTCTGATGGAACTGGCTCTCATAATATCAAGAAATCTGATATCATGATTTCTGATTTAAATATATTTCACCACAATCACATGAGGGTACAAGAACCCTTTGTGATCAAACAATCTGTTTCAACATTAAAATACAAACAGGCTGCAGTCTCACAATAAATATCTTTGCTTCTTTATTCACTAATGATTTGACATTGACTTTGAATGTCTTAACAGATAAAGTTGAATGGGTTTGGCAAGCAGAAAGTTTACTGCACATCCATTAAAATGAATAAAGAACGCACCAAAAAACTGTATTGCGATTCTCACAAGTATTTGTCGAATTTTTAAACCTCGCACGTACCAATGAAACACTCTTACGTTCTCTTACTGAAATGTTCTCACACACACTAGTGAGACACTTACATAGATACTCTGTATACCAGGGGTGTCAAACTCATTTTAGGTTGGGCCCCGCATACTGTCGATCTCTTGTCCACTTTGATGTCACGCGGATCATCGTCGACCGGAGGTGCGCTGGCGTTGACCTCCTAAATAATGCATGCACCCACTCAGTGCCACTCCCAGTGGACTTTTTTAGGAATAGCAGCTACTTTCATACAAAATGCAATTCACGTCTTCCTGTCATTTTTACACTTCGGAAAGTCATCTGGCAGTCCACACTGGAGTAAGTAAGTTGTTTAAGCAACATTTCTGCGGTCGGTTTGTCAACAGTCAGCCTTCGTAACAATTTTCTCCGAGGATGGGGGAGATGTGAGGAATAGTTAATAAGACCGAGTGACGTCTCCATCACCGGGTGGTCAGCCTCACGTCAACCTGCAGAGAGCAGCCTGTTCTCGGCCAGACTTGTGTGAAAGGCTTCACGTGTATCCACTACTGCTGGTCACTCAGACTACTAATTGCTTACTAATGAATAGATCTAGTAGTAAAATCTTCACAAACGTCAGGCTAAACAGAGAAGCTCAGACATCCAGATGTTGTGATAATAAGCAGTATTGAGATGTTGACTTTAAAGATCCAGATTAAAAAGCACTGCACCTTCTGATGACCTCTGCTGGTAGAATCAGAGAAAGCAAGGACACAATGCATACTGCCATTAATGACGCAATCCAAGAAAAGTGATTGTAGCATACCGTTTACGTATGAATTTTTACAACCTTAATGGATACAAACCAAATACACATTTAGATTGTATGATTAGACTGGTTGGACTGGGTTCTTTCAGGGCCTTTTTAGAAGTGAACTCTCTCACATTGTGACGTGTAGTCGCTGTAGAATTTGTGGTTGAGCAATGAATGAGTTTCTGACTGTACCTGACGCGGACAAGATAGTGTAGAGACACCAGCTGTGGGACAACGGTCTCATGTGTATGTAGAAGCTAGGAGACAGAACGGGAGCCGACCAGAATGATCCAGTTAGTCGCTTTATTCAAGTGTTGTTGCTCCAATGAATCTATGTGAATTGAAGAATCCAGATCTCCAGTGTGTGTATTATTGAAAGTCCCTGGTCTGTGAGGATGTGTGGGTCCTCACCATGAGTCAGATAGATAAAGTCAGTAAAGAAATGAATAGAAAAGATGAAACTACAAATAAATCAAACCACAATATTATCAACATAAGCTGATCACATGACTAAGTATTGTTGATTTAGACAGAAAAAAGTTTGAAACAAAGTGTGTTATTTTGCTACTATTTTGTTTTGTTTAACCTTCCACCACTTGGGGGCTTAAGACCGCTGACAATTACGCCTCACGGTCAATATTAACAGGACCAATAGGTACAGGTGGTAGTGTACAGACAAACGCATGCAAATTGTATCAAGCAACCTGATCACATGACACCTTGCGAATAGCAGGCAACCAGTCCAGGGTAAGCACTAGACCACAATCTGAGCACATGAAGCTAAAACTACAACATTCTTTATATATATATATATATTTTCAACAGTCTGCTAATAAATACTACTTTTTAGACCTGGAATGAATTGACATTCAATTCAAATGTATCAACAGAATGAATACCTTTTGTGTTGGGAATCAACAAGTTGAATGAACAACCTTGTACTACAATATTAAAAGAAAAGCAGTAAAAACCAACATTTATTCTGGTTCTAATTGGGAGCATTATGAAAATGAATGCCATCTTTGAGAAATGGTATTAAATGAATTTAAAAGTAAAATTGATGTCTTTAGTAACCCCCTAAAACTAACAGATGCTGTGCATCTGTCTCCACATATTGACTCAGAACATCCCGCTGTTGAGATATGTTACGCTCCCGAATCGAATAGCCAGATCCGAGGCTCGATCCGTACGGCACTTGTCCTCCGATCTGTCCCGGCTATTAAAGACAAAGAACAGGCCATGCCCATCTAGTCTCCCTGAAAACACGCATCATCATGAGAGATGCACCTGGCAAAATAGCTTCATCCCTCTCTCTCCTTCTCAACCTCTTGTTAACATGCAAAGTAGTGTAGATTACCTTTGGGACCTCATGCCACACTTTTTTTCTCATCCGTTTCTCATCTGTTTTTGACATAATCGCAGCCTTGCAATGAACATGCTGCTCTCAAACTATTTGGGCGTTTTGTCTTAGATGAGCCAAGCCAAGTCAAACCACTGCTTCAGTCTCCTCTGCCTGACAAACACTGAGCATTTTCCAATTTTCAGTGAGATGTGATTAGTCCATTTCATTTATCTGAAGAATGTTCTTCCTGTCTTTGTTAAAAACATGGTTACATGCAAAGTAAATATTGAAATATTGTTGAAAATAAATAAATAAAGACATATTTATTTCCAACAGTCTTGTATTAAATACTACCTTTCAGACCTGGAATGAATTGACATTCAATTCAATTGTATCAACAGAATGAATACCTTTTGTGTTGGGAACAAGTTGAATGAACAACCTTATACTACAAAATTAAAAGAAAAGCAGTAAAAACAAACATTTACTCTGGTTCTAATAGGGAGCATTATAAAGATGAATGCCATCTGTGAGAAATGGTATTAAATGAATTTAAAAGTGAAATTGATGTCTTTAGTTAACAAGAAACTTAGCACACACTTTGATTTTTTAAATCATATTATAATTATAAATATTTTCCCATTAAAAAAAATCTACATTTAGTAGACTTATTTGAATGGCTGAAGCTATATATTTAAATTATTCACCATAACCACATGAGGTTAAAGGCCCCTGTGTTCTTTTTACAAAGTGATTAAACAAAATGTTTCAACAGTAAATTACAGGCTGCTGTCTCATGTTAAAAAGCTGTTATTGTGAAATGATTTGGCATCAACTTTGAATGTGTTGACACATAAAGATGAGATGTTTCACTTTTCAATTTTAATTTTCCAGCTGCATGACGCAGTGGGCCGGACTCGGGGCCCCAGCTGCGGGACACTGTAGGCCAGGGCTCGGGGGCACCGGTCCAACCCCTGACACAACCCCCCACTCGAGGGCCGGATTCCAGACGGCCCACAAAACCCCAAAGGGCAGGGGGGAGGGGACTAGGGGACGGGAGGGAGGGGGCACGAGTCTTAGGGCCGGAACTGGAGTCGAGGGCACGGTCGGGCATTGTGGAGCCGGGGTTGTGGGCGAGAGCCTTGGAGCCAGGGTCAGAATCTGAGGTTACTGCGGCCCGGCGGGATCGCCGTAGGGGGCCTGGAGGCAGGCAACCAGTTTCAGGACCCGTTCCTATTGCAATTCGACGCCTTTGGATCCGGAAGCCTGCAAACAAAGCACGGGCCACCCCGGGCCAGGCGGGTCCCCTGAAATGGGTTCTGGGAACCCAACTCCGCTGAGACATTTGGAGATCACGTCATTCTGTCAGAGCTGAGGTGTGAGCAAAGGCAGGACTCAGGCGCAGAGTTCTTGCGAAAAGTAACTTAATGAATCCAAAATCCCAAAGTGCCAAGAAGGGGAAAAAACAAAGACACTATGACTGGGGATACAGGCAAGATGTACTTCTGACAAGGTTCCACCGATGACACCGACGACATGCATGAACCACAACATGCAAACAAGGAATGAGTCGAACCAGGGTCAAGAGACTAACATGGCTTATATACACATGGGAGGTGATTGAAAACACAGGTGGAAAAAATCATGGACATGGCAGACAATCACATGGGAAGACAGGACAAGGCAGGAAGTTACCCCAGGGACACGAGAGACATTAAACTACAAAAAAAACAAGACATGAACCAAAACCGTGACAATGAGGATCAACTTCCCATTCCCTGCCGAGTGTTTAGCGGAGATGCTTTGGTTGGCACCCCGCCCTCCTTCCTCTATGCAAATTAACTAAGACCGAACGAGTCCAAGGTCTTAGCAAGCCACTGGCCTCACATAACCCCCTAAAACTAACAGATGCTGTGCATCTGTCTCCACATACTGACTCAAAACACCCTGCTGTTGAGAGATGTTACACAACCCCATCGAATAGCCAGATCCCATTGTTGCTTTAATGTTGCTGTCCATTCACTCCACACTAGCTGCAGCGTTGACCCCTACAATATATTCTAAAACACGTGCTGCTTGAATGGTCTTTTTTAAATAAGGAATAAAACACGACAGTTATCATTAAGGTGCAAAGAAAGGTCAGATTCCTCTCATCCTCACGACCTTGTCATGTAACTTCATAAAACTCATTTAAATTATTATATGCCGTCTCTTTGCTACACGCAGCTGTCGCCTCCATGCATTTCTTTTATTTTGATGATGCATGCGCAGTGCGACACTGGTGGCTGGTGTTGCCAGATTGGGTGTTTTTTCCGCTACTTATTAAGGCGCGTTTACGGTGTGTTTTCTATGGAAATCTGGCAACCTATTTGAACGATGTTAACCTGAAAGAACGTGAGAGTGAGAGAGAGCTAGAGAGCCGGGAGAGAATGGCCTTGGATGCGCGGAGAGCAGAAGCGTAAAATTTGTAGTTTTTCGCTCTTTTTCGCACAGGTCATGATGTATCCAGTGCTTCATTTGTAAATCACAAGGTGCCTGATCGCTAAGTAGCTACATGTGACAACGCAGCTACAACGAGCACAGGTCCCACAATGCACATAAAACGACGCTCAGATTCCCGTGCTTTGAACAGAAAAGCGTGTATATCGGTGTATCTGCTTGTGACTGGGGTGTGGGGACAAAATCTGATGGGAACGCAATCCACAGCCCCCCCCCCCCCCCCCCCCCTATAATCTTCAGAACAATATTCATATTCAATATTGTTCTTCAATATTTTATTCATGTTCAGAAGAACCCATAGTTAAATAGTAGTTAGTAAGTAATAAGTGTTAGTAATGACAATTGAGAAGTTTGGACTTTTCTGTGGGATACCTGCCTCACCCAGATACTGCCTCCAGCGGCTCCCAGGTCATTTGAGCTTGAGTCCCCTGATGTAGACCATATGTAGCATGTATAAACATTTGTAGGTGTCGATGCGCAAATATGTAAAGAATAGGATTTATAACTTGTTTTTTTATCATTTATATGGCTAACTATTGATACTGTCTTGATTATTTACTATTTATTTTATTTATTATGTTTATTTTTAAGCATTAAGGTACGAGAGGCTGTACTTTATTGTCAACGATGTTCACAGTTTAATGGTGTTGATTCAACAGCAGCGTTGTTTAAGGATTCCCTTTTGTGTTGAAAAAAAGCAAATGAAAAATGAAAAATACATTTTATAATACTGTAATATGTAAAGCTTTTCTCATCAGGTTGGTGAAATGGCCTCAAAGCAAATAGAAGTTGCTGCTCTGGGTCGACCTTTCACCCTGGGAATGCTCTATGATGCTCAAAGAGATGCACTGATCACAGGTAAGTGTCACGACCGGACAATGGTCCTGAACCCAAACGCACAACTTTATTGACAAAAAGGGCAAGAGCCGCTAAAATGAAAACGCTTTTAGTCAAGGAAAAACCCTGTACTAATCCTAAGAACAAAGATATCTAGAACATAAACACTAGGCTGTAATAAAGGAGTCAAAACACAAGTTGAGCTTGAACAAGGTACAAAGAAAACATGGAAAAGCTTTGGCGATAGATACAAACGCTGGTTCCTTGGCTTGGGACAAGACGAACTGGCACATGACAACAGGAAACTCAGACAATATATACACACACAGGGTAGGGGCACAGGTGGAAACAATCAGAATTGCCTGAAACAAGAGGAAGGTTATTTTTCAAAATAAAACAGGAACTCACAAGACAGACACAAGGCAACCTGACTAACACCGTTTCCTGGACATGACAGTAAGTCTTGGTTTACATTGTTGTTTTTAAAATGATTTATCTGTGTAAATGTCTTTTACAGCCTTGTAAAGGGACTTTGAAAGCATTTACTATTCAATCCTCACACATGTATATTTACTATTAAAGGAAGGAGGTTTATTTGCTGATTATCCTAAGATTAGTCAGGCAATTGAACTTTCAGTTTTTCTGAAGGTGTCTCTGCTTCTTGATCTTTTGGAGTCAAATAGGTTGTTAGCTGGATTTGTATCATGGGCCATTTAATTGGCAAACCATCTAAAAGAAAAAAATGACAACGACAAGTAGACACACCTTCTGCCATAAGAAGTAACTTCTTCTTTCTATTTTTAGAATTGGTTGAATTAATTTTTTTTTAACGAAATAATCCTACTGCTTTGTGTTTTGATATTTTTAAAGGTTTGGCGTTGTGGGATGATAAGACTCTACAAGGGAAGACAATTAGAAGTTTTAAACCCAGTAATAATTTTGTCATTACTGAATCGGACTCCATTGAATCAAAGTCCTTTCTGCTGGATGTTGATGCTTCTCTGAAGGTCAGCTTCCTCTCTGGACTGATTGAAGTGGAAGGATCTGCCAAATATCTGAAAGATCACAAAGAATTCAAAAATCAGTGCAGAGTGACTGGTCAGTACAAATCTACAACCCACTTGGAACAGTTGTCAATGACTGACCTGATGACCTTAGAACCCCAACAAAAGGACGTTATAAAGAAGAGCTCTGCAACACACATAGTCACAGGCATCCTTTATGGGGCGAATGCTTTCTTTGTGTTTGACAGTGAAAAGTTAGACAGCAGCAGCATTGAAAAAATTGAGGGCAGCATGAAAGCTATGATAAAAAAGATCCCCTCATTTAGTGTTGACGGCAAAGTTGACATCAAACTGACTGAGGAAGAAAAAGCCGGGGGAAAATGGAGAGAAAGCTGTCCCAATGAAGGTCTGGCTGATGCCACTGACTACTTTATGTCCAGAAGCTGCTAAGCTGAAGTGTGAGATCCACAGTGGACTGGTGGGGAAGATACAGCGTACTCTTGAAGATTTGAGGGAAATCCAAATGAGAAGCAACGAATTTCTGGAAGACAAAGTGGTAGAGAACTTTCCACATATTAAAGATGATTTAATGACTTTCTAGAAGTTGTGTCACCTCTATACATCAAACCTCCAGGGGACCATGAAGGAGAAACTCTCTTCCATCCGTGAAGGTAAAGAAGATGAGAGCTCATTAGGAAAACCCTTTGAAAACAGAGACGAGTCCCCATTCAGTAAAGAAAAACTAACCAAGTGGCTGGATGATAAGGAGAGAGAAATCAACGTCATCAGATCCTGTGTAGAGATCATGAAGGGAACAAAGATCCTCAAAAATCAGTCGGAGCTCGACAGAGAGGTTCTTGCTGGAGATGTAGACGATGCTTTTTGCTTTGTTTTCACCTCCACCAAACCGGGAGACACTTACCTTGATGAGATGGCCACATATTTGGACTCTCCTAGAATGGGGAGTACCACTGAAGACGAGTAGTTCTACTCAGATAAAGTCTGGACCTCTATGAGAAAAAAAGCCAAAGCTTTCCAAGAAGCACAGAAGAACAAGAACCGGATCCGTTTCCTCATCGCAGTCATTCCAAATGAGGAATACAAAGGAGCAACGATCTACCATTACAAGCAGGGCATTCTGGTCAGTGAAGATTCCTCCGAACCTGACCTTCATCCTAAAAAGATCACTAACAGAAGAGATCTTAACAGTGTTCAAGGTGAGTCTCAGAACTACCAGCCTTCTGTTTAGGAAAAAGAGGGAATGGAGAATGAAAAATTGTTTAAAGAAGTGTACTACAATTAAACTGGTACAATTTAAATTAGTAATAAGTAATTAGTAATACGTTTTTTTGGTCTGTATAATATATATAAATATGAAACATAAGCATTTAAAATGTATCAAAATTCTTTTAATCTAACTCTTGAGAACAAAGTGAGTGAACACGTTTCCCTTCTTTTATACTGACGAATGCAATAAAAGACGTAAACAAATCCACACGCTGACCTTAACAAAAACAAAGACTTTTAACTGAATAATGTGAATTACCTCTTTTTTTTTACTAATCAAAATGACCAAACAACCTGTTTCAACAGTGAAATAACTACAGGAAGCAATTTTATTTTACATCCGGAAATTATTTGGCATCATTTTTTTGTACCAACCAATAGAAATGAAATTGTTTGTATTTAGAAGAAGTACGTTGAATCCATAACCTCTAGATCCACCTTTCTCTCTCCATCCAGGATGGTTAAGAAGTATAAATACATGTGATAACCAGTCGACTCTGAACACTAATCCAACATACAGGCAGACAGGTGACTTCTCTGTTAACTTCAACAGACTGTGTGACAATGGGTCAAAAACCTGGAGGATGGAGTGAGACAAAGGATGCCACTGAGGACATTCAGGAGATTTGTGATCAGGTGAGACTCAATGTACCTTTATTCCTCACAACCTCCATACTCAACTCCAGGTCTTTATTTCCGTGTGGGTTTACATCACATTTGAACTCATTCTTAAACAGGTGAAGAACCGAGTGGAGGAAAGAACAGACAAGATGTATCAGGAATTCAAAGCAGTTCTATACAGGGAACAGCTTGTGGCTGGAGAGAACTTTCTCATCAAGGTAAGACATAATGTGATATTTAATTACAAAACATAGACATATATGTGTCTTTGTGTGTCAAACAGGTTGAATTAACACTATTTTTAACATCCAGTTAAATCTTACTGTCAAACTCAGTGCAGTGAACACCAGTTATTCCATCCACACCTCTGATGCTGGAAGGTCCTCAGGGTTCAGACACACACGACTGAAAATATTCTTTCAGACTTCCAAAGTTCCTCTTTTTATTCCTGCAGGTTAAGGTTGGAAAAGAGGACTACCTCCACCTGAGTGTCTTTAGAGCACTTCCGTGTGATGGAGGGAGGATTGTGCTTAAGGGTGTGCAGCAGCACAAACGCTGGGAAGACCCCCTCATACCTTTTGGTAAACGTTAAAACAACCTGTTTCAAGAGTTAAAAAGAGGCTGCAGTCTCATATTAAAGTGTTTTACTTCTTAAACCTGGAAGGATTTGACATCACCAAGTTGAATGTACAACCTTCTACTGAAACAATAAAAGAAAAAACATTAAAAACCTAAATATATTCTGTTTCTTATTCATAGGATTTTTGTGAAATCTAAAATATGTATTTTCTTGGCTGGAAATATACTGACAAATGCAAAAACAGACGTAAACAAATCCACACGCAGACCTTAACAAAAACAAATACGTTTAACTGAATAATGTGAATTACCTCTTATCTTTTACTAATCAAAATGACCAAACAACCTGTTTCAACAGTGAAATAACTACAGGAAGCAATTTTATTTTACATCCTGAAATTATTTGGCATCATATTTTATGTATTAACAAATTACAAATAAAATTGTTTGTATTTGGAAGCAGCACGTTGAATACATAAACTTTTATTAACCTCTACACATACTGTATATTGTTGCTCTTATATGAAACATCTGCTTTTACAATATGCAGTCGGATTAATAATGATTTTGGAGAAATGGTAACCAATTAATAAAAAAAGCCAAATGTCACACCGACGGATCAAATAGTTTGGCAACCAAACCCCACATGTAGCTCCACCTTACAATCACCTTTAGATCCACCTCTCTCTCTCCATCCAGGATGGTTAAGAAGTATAAATACATCTGATAACCAGTCGACTATGAACACTTATCCACCATACAGGCAGACAGGTGACTTCTCTGTTAACTTCAACAGACTGTGTGACAATGGGTCAAAAACCTGGAGGATGGAGTGAGACAAAGGATGCCACTGAGGACATTCAGGAGATTTGTGATCAGGTGAGACTCAATGTAACTTTATTCCTCACAACCTCCACACTCAACTCCAGGTCTTTATTTCAGTGTGGGTTTACATCACACTTTAACTAATTCATACACAGGTGAAGAACTGAGTGGAGGAAAGAACAGACAAGATGTATCAGGAATTCAAAGCAGTTCTATACAGGGAACAGCTTGTGGCTGGAGAGAACTTTCTCATCAAGGTAAGAAATAATGTGATATTTAATTACAAAAAATAGACAGATATGTGTCTTTGTGTGTCACACAGGTTGAATTAACACAATATTTAACATCCAGTTAAATCTTACCGTCAAACTCAGTGCAGTGAACACCAGTTATTCCATCCACACCTCTGATGCTGGAAGGTCCTCAGGGTTCAGACACACACGACTGAAAATATTCATTTAGACTTCCAAAGTTCCTCTTTTTATTCCTGCAGGTTAAGGTTGGAAAAGAGGACTACCTCCACCTGAGAGTCTTTGTACCAGCTTTGCGTGATGTAAAGATTGAGCTTGTGGGTGTGCAGGAGCACAAAAGCGCGCATGACCCCCTCGTACCTTTTTGATAAACTTTAAAACAACCTGTTTCAACAATTAAAAAGATATATTTTAAAGTGTTTTACTTCTTAAACCTGGAAGGATTTGACATAACCAAGTTAAATGTACAACCTTCTACTGAAATAATACAAGAAAAAGCATTAAAAACCTAAATATATTCTGTTTCTTGTTCACAGGATTTGTGTGAAATCTAAAATGAAGAACCCCTCTTACCTTTTATTAACTAATCAAACAACCTATATTTCAACAGTTGAAAAGATGCTTAAGTCTTAAAATAAAGGGATCTACTTCTTAAACCTGCAAAGATTGACTTTTAATTTAAATATAAATGTATTAACAGATTGAAAATGATGCAAAGCACCAAGTTAAATGTACAACCTTCTACTAAAATAATAAAAGAAAAAAAGATTAAAAACATAGGTTTCTCCTGTTTCTTTTTCGCAGCGTTTGTATGAAAAATAAAATATGTGTTTTCTTGCCTAGAAATTTACTGACAAATGCATTAAAGACAAAACAAATCCCAGACCAGACCTTAAGACTCTTAACTATTGAATTTATATTGAGTTCCCTCTTATGTTTTAGTAATAAAAATGACCAAACAACCAGTTTCAACAGTTACAATAACTACAGGAACTTAGAAGCAGTTTTATTTTTGTCATCCTGAAATGATTTGACATGATTTTGAATGTATTAACATAGAGAAATATACTTTTTGTGTTTAGAAGCAGCACGTTGAATGCAGAACCTTCCATGAACATCTGCTTACGTATTGTGGATCACATTCAAGTAAACCAGATCCCTCCAAATAAAATGTAGTCCTTTCAGAACAGCCTTATAGACTCGATACAACCTCTCAATTCACACTCAATGTTGAGTTTGGGTTTGTATTTTCTGTCATTGACCCATTTGGCCACAAGAGGGAGGAAACCTTTAAGTGAGCACTTCCATGGTGACCAAACAAGGTCAGGGCATTCAGTGTTTTGTCGGTTTTAATATCAACACAGGTACAGGAGTTCAATGTTAAATGTTGTTGGTGCACGTCAGTCCTATATTCGAATTTATTCAAGAGCACTTTGTTTGGAAAACTCTGCGTCTGAGTCCTCTCTACCTGCACCAGCCTTATTGAGCCATTGTTCTCGAGTTGGCTGGTGGAGGCAGCAGACAGGCACTATGTGGTGGTCAATGTGCTGTCGTGTGGTCTGTTGGTTGTAGAGACCAGCAGCTCCTCAGCTGAGATGTTCTTTTTAGCACAACACCCTTTCTTCTATTAAATACTTTTGATTTCAACTCTTTAATCCAAGATGTCTTCTGTCCGTCTGGGGCTTCTTCATTATTTGAACACAAGACTTAATAGAGGATTATTTGCTGATTATCCTAAGATTAATTAGGCAACAGTATTTTCAGTTTTTCTGGTCAAAGGTCTCTGTGTTTCATACTAAGTCTTTTGGAATTGTTACAGCTTGTTAGCTGGCTTTGTATTATGGGCCATTTAATTGATTAACTATCTAAAAGAATGACAAAAGACGACCACAAGTCACAAGACCACCTTCTGCTTACCTGAATTTTACTGCTTTGTGTTTTCTAATGTTTAAAGGTTTGAAGTTGTGGGATGATAAAGCTCTACAAGGGAAGACAACTAAAAGTTTCAATCCCAGCAGTAATTTTGTCATTACTGGATCTGACTCCATTGAATACAAGTCTTCTCTGCTAGATGTTGATGCTTCTCTGAAGGTCAGCTTTCTCTCAGTACAGATCTACATCCCGCTTGGAACAGTTGTCAATGACTGACCTGATGGCCTTAGAAGACCATCAAAGGGACTTTATCAAGAAGAGCTCTGCAACACACATAGTCACAGGCATCCTTTATGGTGCAAATGTTTCCTTTTGACAGTTTGACAGTAACAGCGGCAGCAGCAGCAGCGTTGAGGAAATCGGGGCCAACATGAAAGCTTTAATAAAAAAGATCTCTTTATTTAGAGCTGAGGGCCAGGTGAGCACCAAACTGACTGAGGAAGAAAAACCCCTGAGTGCTACATTTTCCTGTGTACCCAGGCCGCTTAAATCGCCTACTACAGACACGAGTCAGGCTGTAAAACATCTCCCAACATGATCTAACAATAAACACACATCCTGAGTGATGATGGTTTCAGGGTCCTTTGTCCTTCCTGATGAGCTTTTTTACTGTCTTTTCACAAAGGCAGTGAAACATTTACTGTATTTTGTTACATTTTATTACATTCACAATAACTAGGGAGAGGAACTTGTTCACTACTTATGACAGGGGTCTCAAACTCGTGGCCCACGGGCCAATTGCGGCCCTCGGGACGACATTTTGTGGCCCCCATCTTGATATGAAAGTTTAATGTTAGTGTGGCCCGGGAGTTTTATAATGTAGAGAGAGAGAGAGAGACAGTAAAGAAATTGAATGATGATAGTTATTATTTCAACATGTTTCAACATTTTGGATTGATATTGCTTAGTAAAAAATACAACTTTTTATATAAGCAGTATCTCAACATCAATGTAGTGATTATCAATTAAGTTCAACCTTAATTATAAAACAAATAATATCATTTGTATATAATTATACATTAGCTCAACTTTTCAATCGGACATTAATACTGGATATTCATAACGTGTGCAGACCGGCCGCTGGTCTGAGCCTTGGAGGAGCACAGCAGGACGTCCTGTCCGGCCACGTTGGAAAACATCGGGTGAACCTTCTCGTTTGCGTCCACAAGGTACTCGATCTCAGCCATAGTGAACTCTCTGCGAGCAGGACGAGTTCACGTGTAGTCGTTGTAGAATTTGCGGTGGAACATGAAGGAGTTTCTGACTGTACCTGACGCGAATGAGTCCAGAGCGAGGAGTGATCTCCTTCCTGAAGGAGTTTCCAATCTGAGCTGCACCAAAAGGAAACTTTCCCTGGTTGATCTACAGCAGGCATTTGAAGTTGAGGAGCAGTCCTTGAGAAGTTTCAGGCCTCAGATAGCTGCAAAGTTACACCATTGAAATGTTCCTCCTCATCAGTACCCGGGACCCCCTGGACCGATGGACGTCTTAAACACCAGGTTGAAGGAGACAAGGGGTGTGAGGAGCTTTTCTGTGGAGGGAGACTTGATGTTGTATTTCACAAAGAGATCTGTCACCTCCGGCTGAGTGTAGTTGTCCATCTAGAACAGAGAGCAAACCATTGTAGGGATGTTAGTAGATCATCTTTGCTTGTGTGAGTGTTTATAGAAGACATATTTGTAAAGGTTTGATCAAATGTTGCCTTGAAAGATTCAGACTTCTAAAGTCCTAAATATTAGCATTCAAGAGGCCAATATGGACGATTTTATACTCCTTGCTTGAAACATTTAATTTTTTTATATACATTTTTTTTAGTTTGACGTATTTGGTTTACTTGGATTTTCATTTCAGGGGGGTGTTTGGCAACATTAGAATATTTAAACTGCCCTCACCCATACATCATGCCTCGTGTTGCTAGAGCATTTAAAGATCCTATGAATGGATTGCATTTTAGGATCAGTAAGTGTTTCAGCTGGTCCAAGATGAGAAACTGACTGCAGGTGCTTCCTTCCTGCTGCAGGTGCTTCCTTCCTGCTGCAGGTGCTTCCTGCTGTAGTCAGACTGTGCTTGTTTTGACACGTGAAATCAATCATGAAAAGTCCTGGTTCTTATTGATGGTGTTACGGGTGGTCTCTCTCTCTCTCTCTCTCTCTCTCTCTCTCTCTCTCTCTCTCTCCAGGTTTTGGGAATTACCAGGTGAAACTACTTGGTGAGCGGGCCTGGAGGAAATCAGCTGATTGGAGCCAAGGTGGATTAAAGGCTGGGGGAAGCTAAGTGGAAGGGAGCTTGGAGTTGAAGTCACGCCCTTTGCAGAGAGGTGTCTGTGTTTGCCGATGTGTTGGCAGTTATCGTTCTTTTTTTTCCTACTTTTGGGCAGTACGTGGAGTACCGTTTATGATTCAGATGTTTTTGATTTATTAAATAAATCTATTTTTTACCAATCCCTTTTTTATTGTTATTTTCATGTGTTGCTCCCCTAGATATCAGTCGAGGGACGTAACTGATGGTAACTTATTTTTGGTTATCATAGATTATCAAATTTACACCTCAAACTGTAAGACGTAATTGTCAGCGGTCTTATGCCTCAAAGTCAACCTTGAACAGAACTGATTAACTGCTGGGGAAAAAGACTTGTAACAGATTTGCATCTTTATGTTCAATAGATCTTATTGATCCGTTCTGAAGTTCATTTTTAACAAGTAAACCTCCCCAGGGCTTTCACAAAGTTGATTAAAAGCGGTTCTTTAATTTAAAAAAAAAAAGTATGTATATTGCAAAGGTTACTGTAATAAAGTGTTAACCTCGAAATGAACTTGGACTTTTGAACTTGACTAAAGTTCAAAAAGGTTGAAAACAACGTGGGACGTGAGGTTGATGATTGATTCTGATCGTAATCCGAATCAATCATCAACCTCACGTCCCACGTTGTGCTCAAACTGTTTTTGTCAAGTCCTACTTTGGAGGAAAAAATATGTTCATGTCCCAACAAAATTGTACACGTTGAATTTTTATTAAAATAACATTTTGTGACCCTCCAACTCTGCTTTTTTGAATATTGGAAAGAAACAAGAGCAATCACTTAATCACAAGTAAACCAGATTGCTCAATCAGCCCAAAACTAATAAAAATTTTACAACTCCAGCCGGGGAGAAGGCCAAAAAGAGCTAGCCTTGTTCTGCTAGTAGACTCCACACACCCAAATTACTGTGAAGGTCTTATCATACTCAGGGGAATTCTGTGGAACTGATACTGGACTTATCTGTTGTCTCACACACACACACACACACACACACACATATACAGACAACCTTGAACAGTTACTGATTGGGAGAAAAGATTTTACAGATTTGCATCTCTATATTCAATAGGTCTTATTGATGCACATGTAGACAAATTCTGATTTATTTTGTGACAAACCTCCACAGGGCTTTCAGAAAGTTGTTAATTAAAAGCACCGCTTTAATTTGAAAAATGTACGTGTATTGCAAAGGTTACTGTAATAAAGTGTTGACCTCAAAATGAACTTGGACTTTTGAACTTGACAAAAAAGTTCCCAGTTGATGATTGATTATGATTACGATCCTTACAGTGTCATAGGTGTGTTGTTCTCAAACTGTTTCTGTCACGTCCCACTTTGGAGGAAAAAAAAGATGTTCCTGTCCCAACAAAATTGTAATTTCTATTAAATTAACATTTTGTGACCCCTCCAACTCTGCTTTTTTCGAATATTATAAAATAATAATAAAACAATAGCACTCACTTAATCACTTAATCACAAGTAAGCCAGATTACTCCATCACTCCAAAACTAATAAAATGTACCACCATCTCATTCAAGTATTTTCTGCGGAGAAATTAACAAATATTTCATAGAATATAGTAATTGTGGCTGTAATTAACCTTTTTTTGCACTAAATGTGTAACCTGTGCAAAATAAAATAAAATTATTGCAGATATGTATGGGTCATCTCATACTAATTATACACGTTTTAATTAGTTTAATTAGTTGATGCTTTCCAATACAAATCCTTCACTTCCTGATACGGCCTCTCAATTCATGCTCATTATTGAGCTTGGATGTGTATATATTTTTTTTTGAAAGAGGCAACAGCAGTCCATGTACTTTGTACTACATTAAGATGGGAAGTTCTCAATGAAGTTCTTTATCTAAAATAATTTGGAACAAACCCCATGCACAACACTTATACACAATATCACTGAGACCCACTAGAGTCGTAATCAGTAAACACTCTGAATTTGGTAATGGCTCATCTAAATATATTGCAATAAGTACAGTACACTTTTACCCAGTGGCATTTATAATGCACAAGTTGACATCAACAAAAGAAAAGTGTTGTGATGAGCTGGGTATATGAGTTGTGTATATTTTCCTTTTCTTGGTCTCATTCCTCTGATCTCTAAAGAAGTGTTAATGTTTCGGGCAGTTACATTAAAGAGGACCTGCACACTAAAACAGGATATTGAACTGTTTAACTTTATATTAAATCATGATGCTCATAAATGCCCTCTAACCACCAGGTCAGGCATGTTACACAATGCTGTGGTGGGTGGAGTTATGCTCAGACTTTGGGGGGATATTTTATAATGTTAATATTCTGCAGAAGTAACACCTGAAGGCGTGTCATGTGCAGAGTCACAGCGGAGGCTTTCAAACAGGATAAAAGCATCGGACGAGGTCACAGATCATCACTCTGGACGCTCCAGCTGAACGACCAGGAGACTCTCACAAGACTCGTCTGATCTAAACAACTTCTACAGGTGAGGACTGAAAGAGACAGGTGAACATTTACTGCTTAACTGATCTGCAGTCTGTGCAAAGTCTTTTTTTGATGAGTGAAGGTGTAGAATTGACTCTGTGTTCAAAACTCACATTACTGTAATATGTAAAGCTTTTCTCATCAGGTTGGTGAAATGGCCTCAAAGCAAATGGAAGTTGCTGCTCTGGGTCGACCTTTTACCCTCGGAATGCTCTATGATGCTCAAAGAGATGACCTGATCACAGGTAAGTCTTAGAGTACACGTTGTAAAATTGTACTGAAATCATTTTACTATTTAATCCTCTCCTCCTTTTTAACATAATTTATTATTCACTATTTAAGGAATTATCAAATGTGTTTTAGTTCCACAGTGGAGCTGTGAACTTCCATTAGTTGTTGGGGAAGCATGCTGTATTATTAGCTGATTATCCTTTGATTAATTAGACAATGGAACTTTCTTTATATGGTCAAATGTGTCTGTGTTTCTTTCTTGCTCTTTTGGAATTAAACAGCAAGTTAGGTGGCTTTGTATTATAAGCCATTAATTGAAGAGTTGAAGAAGAATGTCAAATATGACGACATATAAACACACATCATTCGGTTCTCACACTTCCCTTCTGCCATAGACAGTTGCTTCTTCTTTCTGAATCAATTCATTTACTTCAAAAAATGATCCTACTGTTTTGTGTTTCCTAATGTTTGAAGGTTTGAAAATGTGGGATGATAAAACTCTACAAATGAAGACAACTAAAAGTTTCAAACACAGCAGTAATTTTGTCATTGCTGAATCTGACTCCATTGAATCCAAGTCCACTCTGCTGGATGTTAATGCTTCTCTGAAGGTCAGCTTCCTCTCTGGACTGATTGAAGTTGGAGGATCTGCCCATTACCTGAAAGATCACAAAGAATTCAAGAATCAGAGCAGAGTGACTGGTCAGTACAAATCTACAACCCACTTGGAACAGTTGTCAATGACTGACCTGATGACTTTAGAACCCCAACAAAAGGACGTTATCAAGAAGAGCTCTGCAACACACATAGTCACAGGCATCCTTTATGGGGCAAATGCTTTCTTTGTGTTTGACAGTGAAAAGTTAGACAGCAGCAGCAATGAAGAAATCGAGGCCAGCATGAAACTCATGATGAAAAAGATCCCTTTATTTAGTGTTGAGGTTGATGTGAGCACCAAAATGACAAAGGAAGAAAAAGACCTGAGTGCTTCATTTTCTTGTAAATTCTTTGGTGACATCATCCTTCAAAGCATCCCTTTCACATTTGAAGAAGCAGTGAAGACCATTGGACAACTTCCACAGTTACTGGGGGATAAAGGAGAGAAAGCTGTCCCAATGAAGGTCTGGCTGATGCCACTGACTACTTTATATCCAGAAGCTCTTGAGTTGAAGAGTGAGATCCACAGTGGACTGGTGGGGAAGATACAGCGTACTCTTGAAGATTTGGTGGAAATTCAAATGAGAAGCAACGAATCTCTAAAAGACAGAGTGGGACAGAACTTTCCACATATTAAAGAAGAATTAGACACTTTCCAGAAGTTGTGTCGCCTCTACACATCAAACCTCCAGGGGACCATGAAGGAAAAAATCCCCTCCATCCGTGAAGGTAAAGAAGAAGATGAGGGCTCATTAGAAAAAACCATTGACAATAGAGACGAGTCCCCATTCAGTCAAGAAAAACTAATCAAGTGGCTGAATTATAAGGAGAGAGAAATAAACGTCATCAGATCCTGTGTAGAGATCATGGAGGGAACAAAGATCGTCAAAAATCAGTCCGAGCTCGACAGAGAGGTTCTTGCTGCAGATGTAGACAATACTTTGTGCTTTGTTTTCACCTCCACCAAACGGGGCGACACTTACCTTGATGAGATGGCCACATATTTGGACTCTCCAAGATTGGGGAGTACCACTGAAGACCAGTGGTTCTACTCAGATGAAGTCTTGACCTCTATGAGACGAAAAGCCAAAGCTTTCCAAGACTTCACCAAAGCACAGAAGAACAACAACCGGATCCGTTTCCTCATCGCAGTCATTCCAAATGAGAAATACAAAGGAGCAACTGTCTACCATTACAAGCAGGGCATTCTGGTCAGTGAAGATTTCTCAGAACCTGACCTTCATCCTGAAAAGATCACAGACAGGAGAGATCTGATATTGTGTAAGTTTATTTATGCATTTAAGTAACATTTTCTGTTGTAATCGTGTTTTGCAGAAACTATAAACCTGAATTTGTTTGGTTTACTCCATCAGATGCCTGTGATCTCACCCTGGACCCAAACACTGTCCAGAATTACCTTGTTCTGTCTGATGGAAACAAGAAGGTAACCAGTGGATCAACATGGCAAAAATATCCTGACAACCCAGAGAGGTTTAATGTACACACTCAGGTGTTCTGCCAAGAGAGTTTATCTGGGCGCCATTACTGGGAAGTTGAGTGGGATAATGCTTCTGTTTCAAAATCTATTTATGCAGCTGTTGCATACAAGACAATCAAAAGAAAGGGAGATGGTTACGATAGTGGATTTGGAAATAATTCCCTATCATGGGCTTTTGGCCTTTCGGGAAAAGATGGAGAAAATGTACTCCATGCATGGCACAATGCAAAGGGGTGGAATTCTCCTTTTCCCTCTGGTGGCTGCTCAACACTCGGTGTGTTTCTGGACTGGCCTGCAGGCACTCTGTCCTTCTACAATGTCTCCTCCAACACACTGACACACCTCTACACCTTTCACACCACCTTCACTGAGCCTTTGTACCCAGGCCTCTGGGTGTACCATACGGGCAACTACGCCTACCTGCGTCCTCTTGAATAGGGTGTTGTCTTGAATGCTGGTGACTTGTGTGATCCTTGGTCTGTTAATAGAGAGATGGGGTTACAACGAAAGTTTCAATGGTAAAATGGCATCACATGTTTGCTTGAACTTGTTTTAACGAATTCCAAAATTGTAAAATAACAATTAAGTTACAAAATTCATCATTTTCAGGTTGTTTCTTTTTTTTAGTTCATGCGGAACCTCAAAACTGTTCCTGCTTTAAAGTTAGTTTCATCTGTATTTCATGAATCACATTAATTTTTTTTTTATTCCTTTGAGAGCCTTGGAAAAACTAATGTTGAAAAGCTTGTGTAACTACTTTGTAATTTTGTAATGGTAAAGTGGGCTTTGTACCAATTCTGTTCCTAAACTCTGACCAAGTCTAATAAAGTACTTTCCTGCAATGTTTCAATGCATATACTTATTTTAGAAGAAAATGTTTCCTAAATAAACTGAATTCCTTTTATATTATCTTTGTATGTATGTAACAGTAACTCATGTGCAGACAGAAAACCTTTTACATCAACTAACACACTGTGTGAATAGAGCAAAGACCTGTAAGAGGTCCTAAATGAAAGTCAATCAGCTTAAGAAAAGTAGAAAGCAGCAGATAAGGGTGGTAAATGGAGCCAGAAGAGTTCAGAATACTAATAAAGTGTGCACTTAACTTGTCAGCAGCCCACTCTTTTGTCAATTAGTACACAAGAAATTTGTGAAAACAGGAAGAGAGAACCTGATTTTAAAACTTAACAAAGCAACTAAAATCGCAACTAAAACCTGTGTTTAACTTAATGATTCTCTTCAAACACCAAGAAAGATAATAACACCTTCTAAAACAAACACATCGGCTCAGCTAAAAATCTATCTTATAACATTGATGGTCCCTCAGACTATTAATATTTACTATTAATTATTAGATCTGGTAGTAAAATCTGCACATACGTCAGGCTGCAGAGTGAATCTCAAACATCCAGATGTTGTGATAATAAGTGATAATCCCTGATGCTGTGCTTAGGGTGATGGGCAGTGTTGGGGTTCCTCCACACAGCGTTCGGCATTGAGGCCAAAAAGACCAGAACACCTTCGCCCACATGTTTGTTGTGTCTGTCACGTGGCTTGTGTTTAACTCCAAACAGGATTTCTTATGGTTCTTTCAACAACAGCTTTCTTCTTGCTACTCATCCATTAAGGCCGGCTTTTGGAAGTACATGGTTACTAGTTGTCCTGTGGACAGATTCCTCCACTTCAGCTGTGGATCTCTGCAGCTCCTCCAGAGTTCCAAGGTCCTCTTGGCTGCTGCTTTATCAAGAACGTCACAATGTACTCAGGTAAATTTGACTTTTGACCTTGGTCATGATAGAAGAAAATTACTCAAATGTACAACTAAAGAGGATACTAATGTTGGATTTGAGGTGAGTAAGTATGTTTATTCTTTCAGTTCACGGTCACAGTTTTTCACCATTTTTAAAACTAAAACCCTCCTCCCAAAACAGGCTTCAGCAGAGTTATTTTGCGGGAAATACAATTTTCGTAACAGTGTCATGCTCGTGTGTCCAACATGCCAGAGAGAAGGAAGTCTGGTGCCATGGTTCTTGTTTTATGAGAAAAAAGTATAAGATTCTATGTGTAAAATTTTCTTGAGTATAAAAGTCTGAATACCATACAAGTCATTTTCCTTAAACCACAGCATTTGACCAACAATATTTCTTATCATCTGAGCCCTTTGACCTCTTGGGCCTAACTGTTAAATTTAGGATGGAAGTGTGACAAATGAACCAGAATTAATGAAGGAAGGAATTAATGAAATAAACGTTTTTATTCTAACTCTAACCATAACTATCATTATTTATTGCTTAATAAACACATGTTCCCTCTTCCTTGATATAAAAATAACAAGATGTGTACAACAATGGTTGCAAATTAACCCTAAACATGAACTGAAATAAACAGCATTAAATACAGCTGTAATAACCTAGATAAATAACATGAACACAGTTAAATATGGCGATGGGAGCGATATTGAAGTGTCCCTGAGCAAGACAGGGGTCTCAAACTCAAATGACCTGGGGGCCGCTAGAGGCAGCAACTGGGTGAGGCTGGGCTGCATCTGGTATCCCACAAAAAAAACAACGTATGAACTGTTAAAAAAATCCTAACTACCGGTACACTGCTGTAGCGGCTGCTACTACACACGCTTCTCTGTTCAAAGCACGGGGATCTGAGCCTGGATGAGCTGGCCTAACTACATCCTTGAACTGTTACATTATTGAAGATAAACTACAGCCTCTCGTACGTTATGGCTTAAATAAAACGTTACTCTTTATATTCAACATCTGCTTTTGAATCATGCAGTCTAATTTAAGAAAAGGAATCTATGAGAAATGATAATAAAAGAATTCATAAGTAAAAAGATATCTTTAGATGTGAAAACAACATAATTATGTGATGTTACAAGACCCCTTAGTTCCTTTTTATAAAGTGATCAAACAACCTGTTTCAACAGTAAAATACTAACAGGCTGCAGCCTCCTAATACAAAGCTCTGCTTCTTTATTCTCACATGATTTAACACTATCTTTCAATGTGTCAACACATAATGACGTATATTTTGGTAGGCAGCAAGTTTACTGCACTTACTTTAAAGTGAAAAAAGAAAGTAATTAAAAACCGTATCATCAAAAAAACTGCAGTGAACACTGGTGATGACCATCAGCTGAACTGGTTTCTTTTTGAATAGAAAAGCAGAAGGCTTTCCACAGAAGAGGAAACACATCCAAATGACTGTAAAGACCTAATGATGATCAGTGAAACTAAATCTGCATTTACGTGTTGAGGCGCACACATGCACAGCCACACACATACACACATACACACAAACACACACACACACATACACACACAGGCACACACAGACCAGTTCCTGATAAATTGCTGGGAAAAATATTTTACAGATTGGTATCTTGCTTGGTGTCTTATTGATGCATACTGAGGTATAAAAATGAATATTTATCATATTGACAATCAATCGTCCACTGATCTTTCAGAAAGTTGTTGTTTTAAATTGCGCTGGTGTGTTCAATTGAGGTGAGCAATATCTGGCCCGAACCTGAAATGAGTTTGGCACCCCTGCTTTAGAGGGTTGCTACCCCCAGTGGGAGAAACACTGGCTTAAAGTCATCAAAAGTAAACACTTGACTTAGGAATAAAAGATGACCTAAATATACTGAAACAAAAACCCAGTAAAGTTTGGCTTTTCATGTGCACATGTTGACATGCGAGTTTCAGTTGATGCAGAACCTCAAAATGCTTTCTACTTTAAAGCCAGATTTAACTGTATGTGTGGATCACATTTTAATTTCAGAACTTGTGTAACTACTTTGTAATTTTGTAAATGGTTTATTAGGCTTTGTACAAATTCTGTATGTATTCTGTATCAAATGTAATAAAAGCACTCTCCTGCGAGGTTTCAATGCACATACTTGGTAAATGTTGCATTTTTGTATCTTTTAAATGAAATGTATCAAAGTAACTCCTGTGCAGACAGAAACTATTTTACATTAACTACCACACCTTCTGGTTCCGTATGAAGAGAGCCCAGACCTGTAAGAGGTTCAAGCTCAATGAATCAATTACCTTTTGCTTTTTAAAACACACGTCATTGATTCCATACAAATCACCTACACAAGTCAGGTTCTAAGACCAATCTCACAACAAGATCTGACAACAAACAGACATCCTCAGCGATAATGGTTTCATGGTACGTTTGTCCTTCCTGAAAACTTTCGAGTTCAAAGGAATTTGAGGAATTTTCTTCATTTCATTTTAGATTTATGCTCATAGTGCAGGAACAAAAAATATGTAACAAATGTTGAAAAGAATTTACGTTAGATTGACGCTCTTTGGTTATCTTGATGTATTGACGTTATTGAAACAGGTGCATCACAGAAAAGCTGCTTATATATGATAAATATTTTGTTCTGAAAAGGAAAAATAGCTACTTACTATTTATAATTTAGCTGGTAACCGTATTTAAAAGCAACAAGGTACTTGAGGCAGTACTTTATCTCCAATAATGTAACTGTTCAAGGGTTGCTGGCCCTAAAAACACCCTTGAACTGTTACATTATTGGACAAAAAAGTAAAGCCTCTCGTACCTTATGGTTTAAATATACAACGTTACTCTTTATATTCAACATCTGCTTTTGAATCATGCAGTCTACTTTAAGAAAAGGAATCTAGGAGAAATGATAATAAAATAATTCATAAGTAAAAAGATATCTTTAGATGTGAACCCCAAATAATTATGTGATGTTACAAGACCCCTTAGTTCCTTTTTATAAAGTGATCAAACAACCTGTTTCAACAGTAAAATACTAACAGGCTGCAGCCTCATAATACAAAGCTCT
Organism: Pungitius pungitius; assembly: GCF_949316345.1. Classification (NCBI taxonomy): domain Eukaryota; kingdom Metazoa; phylum Chordata; class Actinopteri; order Perciformes; family Gasterosteidae; genus Pungitius; species Pungitius pungitius. The sequence continues at coordinate 5,601,619 of NC_084918.1, read as the reverse complement.
GCTTCTTTATCTTTCAATGTGTCAACACATAATGACGTATATTTTTAGTAGGCAGCAAGTTTACTGCACTTACTTTAAAGTGAAAAAAGAAAGTAATTAAAAACCGTATCATCAAGAAAACTGCTGTGAACACTGCTGATGACCATCAGCTGAACTGGTTTCTTTTTTAATAGAAAAGCAGAAGGCTTTTCACAGAAGAGGAAACACATCCAAATGACTGTAAAGACTTAATGATGGTGTGTGAAACTAAATCTGCTTTTACGTGTTGAGGCGCACACATGCACAGACACACACATACACACAAACACACACATTCGCACAGACACACACACAGACGGACACACGCAGGCACACACACCAGTTCCTGATAAACTGCTGGGAAAAAATATTTTACAGATTGGTATCTCGATTTGTCTTATTGATGCATACTGAGGTATAAAAATAAATATTTATCATATTGACAATCAATCGTCCACTGATCGTTCAGAGAGTTGTTGATTAAAAGCATTGCTGACCTTTGAACTTGATGGAAATGCTGTTCAGTTATTGTTTGTTTCAGTCAGGAAAACTGTGTGTGTGTGTGTGTGTGTGTGTGTGTGTGTGTAGCTTGTATGAAAAAAGGAAAATTAAGTATTTGTTCCCTGATCATAATGAGGTCATCACAGTCTTATAGATGTGTGGTACTCAAACCTTTTACTCTTAACAAAACTGTTAAGGATGTTTCACACCTCTGGAAACACTGGCTTACGGTCAAAAGCAGTAAACATTCTGGATTTAGTAATAATATTTCATCAAAATATTTTGCAATAAAGTCAGTACAGTTTGTCCAGGGAAGGTTGTCCTTTTTGTGCACAAGTTGACATCTATAAAATAAATTGTTAGTGAGGAAAATGAAAATATGATTTTGAGCAGGTTACTAAACGTTGTAACTGTTCTTCGTTTAACTTTATATTAAATCAAGATGATCATTGCAGTCCTCTAACAACAGGTAACAAGCATCTCAACAAGGATGTTTCACAATCCTGTGGTGGGGGGAATTAGGCTCATACCTTGGGGGGATATTACACAATGTCAATTTAAGGCAGAAGTAACATCTGAAGGCGTGTCATGTGCAGAGTACCAGCGGAGGCTCTCCGACAGGATAAAAGCAGTGGGACAACATCACAGATCATCACTCTGGAAGCTCCAGCTGAACGACTAGAAGACTCTCACAAGACTCGTCTGATCTACACAACTTCTACAGGTGAGGACAGAAAGAGACAGGTGAACATTTACTGCTTAACTGATCTGCAGTCTGTGCAAAGCTATCTGTCTTTTTGTTCAGCAAAGGTGAAGAGACATTTACATCAGAAGACTATTTTATTACTATTGGAGAAAAAGGGTTTTCAACCCTTAGCCACATCTCACACATATATAGAAGGCTTACAGCTGACAATTCCCAAAATACATGGAACATTAAGGAAAAGTAGGAATTGGAATTAAAGATTGAAGATAAGAGAGATAGAACGTCTGAAGATCTGTGCAACAAATGCCATAAAGGAATAAATTGCCAACATTGGAAAAATTTAGAACATTTGAAATGATAAAAATCAGATTTTAATACACCTCTAATTATATGTGAGGACCCCGGCTACATTATTATCAGTGGCAGCTGGCCAATAGAGGGAATTGGGGTGTCGCTCCTCCTGGAGCCTCACAAAAAACGATACCATTAAATTACCAAAAAAGGCAACTTTTTTTGTTTTTTTTAAACATGGAATGGGCCTAGCAATAACTTTAAAATAAAATGTAATAAATAGGGCTGTCGAATGATTAAACATTTTAATCAAATTAATCAGAATTTTCAGTGGATTAATCACGATTAACACACCTGAATCCTAACCATTTTTTCTTTCTGAAATGCATACTAAAGATAAATAACAGGACACTGATACAAAATTATCATTATTATCATCATTATATTTTTTACATTAAATACATGTTATTGATATTTTTTTTTTAAATAATCAAAAAAATAATGCACAGATTATTATCAAATAATCAAAGCAATGTTATTTGATAAGTTACAGACTGATTTCCCTGCTTGGCTCTAGAAGGGTCTCGAGCCTCTGCAGTTTATCCCACTCTGCTGTGAGTTTGTGCTCCTGATGGTCCAGGGCTGCGATGACCAGACATGACCAGACATGTCAACCCTCCCAATGTTTCAAAGCCCCTCCCGAAAATCTCCCGGACCGACCTTTCTCCCGATTTCCACCCGAACAACAATATTGCTGCACCACCCGTCACTGGGCGCGCTGTTTCAGACCGAACAATAATAAAGGTTACACCTTGAAGTCGAGCGCGGCGATTAGAACGACTGGCGCTGCAAAGAAATCCGCTAGCACCCCCCATTTCAGTGTGAAATATTCCCATACCTGGGAGGATTTAGATCGCATTGGCTTCTCTTCCTCCGCATGTTTCAGAACAGTATTACGGGTCTCTCCGATGGTCTTTCCTCTTCCTCAGCGCTGCTCTTTATTTATTTTTCTTAGCAAAGCTCTGCTGGGCGGAGCTTTTTTTCTTCTCTGTTCTGCTGCGCTAGAACCGGGGGGGGGGGCTCTGGCGCAAACGACATGCTGAACCTGACGGCCTGACATATGCCTGCAGGTGGCAGTAATGTGTTGTATAGGATGAAGTGCATTCCCTAGAGGAAGAGGCACTTTCCTGACCTGAATCATTTGTCACACTGCGCATGCGTGAAATGCGTCAAAAAAATTGACGTAATTAACAACAAACAGCTAATTAACGGCGTTAACGCGCTATTTTTGACAGCCCTAGTAATAAATATATGTTTTTTTCTGCACGTCTCTGCCTGTCATACACACCTCTTCATGCGCGTTCTGGCTTCGCTAGGGGCAAGTTCAACATTGCCCTCAGAAGGCGGATCTAAGATGCACTCAAGCTAATTGTTGATAAAGTAAAAGAATGCGTGCCATATGAGTTTGCCAATCAGTGTCCTTAAATTTACTCAACTTGTGGCAGCGATGGTTTTGCCACAAGTTTGGGTATTTTCACTAAGGCCAGTTTCGACAGGCGGAGAACATTCTGCAGAAAGTAAATCGATTTTATCGTCATTCAAGCAGACGAGACGATGTACAATATTTACATCATACTGATAATAGTTGACATATTTATATTAAACTGAATTGCCTATGAGGGTGACAAAAATAAGATTGTCAACGTGTTATTTACTGTTACTGTTTCATATTGGAATAAATATTAAATATTGAATTGCAAAGTAGTTAATGTACTAATGTAAACTTAATTGTTTTCATCAAATCAACATGAGAAGTTTTCTCAAATTCATTGAATTGCCCCACCTAGTACATTTACCACCAGCCGCCACTTATGATGGAGAAAATACGAGATCACACACACACATATATTTTGGGACTGTCTAGTAGTTCAAGGGTTTTGGAAAAATATCAAAGCAGAAATCGATAAAATAATCGAAGTGGCGGCACCTTTAGATCCACTGATATTTCTGTTAGTCTATACCGGAAGATTTAGGGGACAACAATGTGAAGTGTATTTTGCGTGTACCATTAATAATTGCCAGAAAAATGGTAAATGTGAACTTGTAGAATTAAAAACGACCAACCATGGACTAAAAATGGTTCACACAATGGAAAAAATGACTGCAAATTTACAAATGAAAATAGATATCTTCATAAGAAGATGGATCAGTGTTACAAAATACGTCAATGAATGTGATAACAAAACCGAGCTCTACCGACAAATCCTGCTTTGATATGAATGTCAACCATCCGCTTTCAGTTTCCTTTCATCTCGTCTTTTTGTTTTGTTTTTGTTATTTAATAATTTTATATAAAAGCTGCATTCATCATTTAATTAAACTTAATTTAGCTGTTTAGTCCTCCCCTACACTTCACTCCTACTTGTGAAGTCTATGTGTTAAAGTATAAACATGGAGGAAGGTATAGATGGGTACATTTTGCGGGTATGTATGAGGATGTAGATGGTTGTGTGTATGTAGGCGCATTTGCATATGCATTCATAGGTGTAGATGGAGAGGATTTATAATCGCTAACTATTGATACTACTATAACTGTCACTATTACTATTTATTTTATTTATTATGTTTATCTTTAAGCAATAAGGTTGGCTGTATCGTTAAGGATGTTACAGTCCATTCAACAGCAACGTTGTTTTAGGAAGGCTTATTGTGTTGAAACTGCAAAGTAAAAAATTAAATAAATTTCACATTACTGTAATATGTAAAGCTTTTCTCGTCAGGTTGGTGAAATGGCCTCAAAACAAATAGAAGTTGCTGCTCTGGGTCGACCTTTCACCCTCGGAATGCTCTATGATGCTCGAAGAGATGCACTGATCACAGGTAAGTCTTGAAGATTACGCTGTTATTAAAATGATTTATCTGTGTAAACGTCTTTTCCAGCTTTGTAAAGGGACTTTTAAAGCATTTACTATTCAATCCACACACTAAAACGTATATTTACTATTAAAGGAATTATTAGAGGATTATTTGATGATTTTCCTAAGATTAGATTCTGTTTATTATTAAGTTTTGGTCAAAGGTGTGCTTCTTGATCTTTTGGAGTCAAGGAGTAGGTTGTAGCTGGATTTGTATTAGTAATAGGCCATTTAATTGGTAAACTAAAAAGAATGACGACCCCAAGTAAACATACCTTTTGCTGTAGGTAGACACTTCTTCTTTCTATTTTGAGGATTGATTTTCACAAACTGATCCTACTGCTTTGTGTTTTCTAATTCTTAAAGGTTTGACGTTGTGGGATAATGAAACTCTACAAGGGAAGACAAAAAAAAGTTTGAAACCCAGCAATAATGTTTTTATTACTGAATGTGACTCCAGTGAATCCAAGTCCTCTCTGCTGGAGGTTGATGCTTCTCTGAAGGCCAGCTTCCTCTGTGGACTGACTGAAGTTGGAGGATCTGCCCATTACCTGAAAGATCAGAAAGAATTCAAGAATCAGTGCAGAGTGACTGGTCAGTTCAAATCTACAACCCACTTGGAACAGTTGTCAATGACTGACCTGATGACCTTAGAACCCCAACAAAAGGACGTTATCATCAAGAGCTCTGCAACCCACATAGTCACAGGCATCCTTTATGGGACAAATGCTTTTTTTGTGTTTGACAGTGAAGAGTTAGACAGCAGCAGCGGTGAAGAAATTGGGGCCAGCATGAAAGCTATGATAAAAAAGATCCCTTTATTTAGTGTTGAGGGCCAGGCGAGCACCGAGCTGACTGAGGAAGAAAAAGCCCTGAGTGCATCAGTTTCTTGCACATTCTTCGGAGACTTCAATCTTCAAGGCATCCCTTTAACATTTGAAGAAGCAGTGAAGTCCTTTGGACAACTTCCACAGTTACTGGGGGAAAATGGAGAGAAAGCTGTCCCAATGAAGGTCTGGCTGATGCCACTCACTAAACTATGTCCAGAAGCTGCTGAGCTGAAGAGTGAGATCCACGGTGGACTTTTGGGGAAGATACAGCGTACTCTTGAAGATTTGAGGGAAATTGAAATGAGATGCAACGAATCTCTTAAAGACAAAGCGGTAGAAAACTTTCCACATATTAAAAAAGAGTTAGACACTTTCCAGAAGTTGTGTCGCCACTATAGATCAAACCTCCAGGGGACCATGAAGGAGAAACTCCCCTCCATCCGTGAAGGTAAAGGGGATAAGAGATCATTAGATGAAACCTTTGAAAAGAGAGGCGAGTCCCCTTTCAGTCAAAAAAAACTAATCAAGTGGCTGAATTATAAGGAGAGAGAAATCAACGTCATCAGATCCTGTGTAGAGATCATGGAGGGAACAAAGATCGTCAAAAATCCGTCCGAGCTCGACAGAGAGGTTCTTGCTGCAGATGTAGACAATACTTTGTGCTTTGTTTTCACCTCCACCAAACAGGGAGACAGTTACCTTGATGAGATGGCCAAATATTTGAACTCGTGTGGAATGGAGAGTACCTCTGAAGACGAGTGGTTCTACTCAGATGAAGTCTTGACCTCTATGAGAGTAAAAGCCAAAGCTTTCCAAGACTTCACCAAAGCCCAGAAGAACAACAACCGGATCCGTTTCCTCATCGCAGTCATTGCAAATGAGGAATACAAAGGAGCAACTATCTACCATTACAAGCAGGGCATTCTGGTCAGAGAAGATTTATCAGGACTTGGTGTGTATCCAGAACTAATCACAGACAAAAGGGATCTGATTTGTTGTACGTTTATTTATCCTTTAAAATCAACTTCACTTCTAATCAATGTTCTGCAGAAACTATGAACCTGAATTTGTTTGGTTTTCTCCATCAGATGCCTGTGATCTCACCCTGGACCCAAACACTGTCCACAATAACCATGTTCTCTCTGATGGGAACAAGAAGGTGACAAGTGGATCAACATGTCATCAATATCCTGATAATCCAGAGAGGTTTGATTTTTGGATTCAGGTGTTGTGCCGAGAAGGTTTATCTGGGCGCCATTACTGGGAGGTTGAGTGGAGTAATGCTTCAAATCACAAACGTGTTTATTTAGCTGTTGCATACAAGACCATTAAAAGAAAGGGAATTTCAAATCGCCACTTTGGTGATAATACCCTATCATGGGCGTTTGGCCAGGAGGATCCAAATGAAAAACACGTCATTCGTGCATGGCACAATGGACAGGTGTGGGAATCTCCTTTTCCCTCTGGAGGCTGCTCAACACTCGGTGTGTATCTGGACTGGCCTGCAGGCACTCTGTCCTTCTACAAAGTCTCCTCCAACACACTGACACACCTCTACACCTTTCACACCAGATTCACTGAGCCTGTGTACCCAGGCTTCTGGATTGACAAGGACGACAACTCCGCCTACCTGCGTCCTCTTGAATAGGACCAGTGCTGGTGACTTGTTGGACCCTTGGTCTGTTAATAGAGGGATGGGGTTACAAGTATCACAAGTTTCAATGTTAAAATGACCTCATGGTTGAGAGTGAAATATATTAAGTTACAAAATATGTAAGTTTCTGTTTCTTACTTGTTCAGTTGATGTAGAGCCTCAATATATAACTGTATGTGTGAATCACGTTTTTATTTCTATTCTTATTCCTTATAAAGCTTTGGAGACACTTATGTCAAAAACTAGTATAGTTTAAATTGCAGAACCTAACTACTTTGCATTTTTGTAAATGGTTAAGTGGGCTTCATATAAATTCTGTACCTTCATTTTAACCAATTTTAATAAAGTACTCTCCCAGAATGTTTTAATGTGAATACTTATTGTAGAAGAAATTGTTGAATCTTTAAATGAACTGCATCCATTTCTTCTTATCTTTTTTATTATTATATGTCTGTGTCTAACAGTAACTCCGATGCAGAAAGAAATTATTTTACATCTGCTAACACATCTTTTGGGGCTGTGTGAAGAGAGGCCTGACCTATAAGAGGTCCCAGCTAAATGAATCCATCCCCTTGTGCTTTTTAAAACACACTTCATTAAGCTCATATGAATCAGGTTTTGTTCTAAGACCCATTTCACAAGATGCTCTGACAACAAACACACATACTGAGTGATAAAGGTTTCAGGGTCCCTTTGTCCCTTTGAGTAATTGTTATTTACAGCGCCGGCGCTCCGCACACGCACATCACGCACTGCGCGTAGGGCACCAAGGGCCTGGGGGGGGGCATCAAAAAATCTGGGACGTGAAAAATTATCACAGCAGGCTACTAGTATAAATAACAAATAAAATATGTCTAAAGCATGCTAATATGCAAAAGCAATACAAAAATAATAGGCCAAGACCAAATTAGTCGAGAAAAAGGGGACCTCCTGTGCGGCCCCCCCACCTCCCTGTGGTTTGTTCCATTATGCCTCAAATCTCAAATGTGGCAGACAGCTTTGAAATGGCTTCGAAAAGGCATCAAGAATCGGGGGCAAAAAAAGAGACAGCGGGATGATGCTCGCGCGTCGCTCTCAGCTAAGACAATGTTTTAAATCAGGGATCCCCAAACTTTGTCTCGTGAGGACCGTTGCTAGCGGTCACCGGGCGGCCGGGTGGCCACACATACTCGCGCTCATAATGTCCGCACGGACCGCCGGTGGGCCGTATTCGGTACTCGTCCACGGGCCGCCCCAAGTTTCTGTACTTAAAAACCTTACTTGAACGGTGCCACAAGTCTACGGTAATTTAGCCAAATGGGCTGCATAATAAAACTTGTTATTTTGAGGTTTAGCGTATGTGCAGTATGTTTACAATCAAACACACAGACTGTACCACACACCAGGCAACATGACCCTAAAGCTAAAAAAACTTACCTCTGTTATCTTGTGAAAACCCTCTTTGTTGTTTGTCAACACAAACAGAGTTGTTACACCCGTCTGCTTTGTATGCTGCATGCAAAAATACAATCTCACTGAAGGTGGGTTGTGATTGTGGATGATCACAACAAGTCCTGCACACTGAGCTCTGTGGTGGGATGTAGCATCATGGTCATGGTCATTTCGACAACTTTTTTCATAAGCGCGTTGATTCCCCAATAGAAGATACCGTAACATTTCTCCATCCCTCGCTCTTTCCTCAGGGTTGTCTCAGCCTCGGCCCCCAGAGCAGCAGTGCTTGCGCGCGTCCTCGTCCTCGTCCTCCCCTCTTGGACCAGCAGCTCGGCGCGGCCAGGCCAGGAACAATGGGCCGGAAGTTGGACCTGTCGGGCCTGACTGACGATGAGACGGAGCCAGGGCTCGACTGGGACAAAAAAAGGGCCCTGGCATTTTTGCTCAGACCGGCCCCCCACAATCGGTCGGACACAACCACCAACCAGGACACTATCCTTGCGGTCCCTGTAGATATGCATATCTACTGTTCAGTTCCCAAAAACCCATACAAAGCTGAGAACTACTGTAAGTGCCATGGACAGTAATGTCGGTAATCAGATAGTTGATGGACCCCATTGACTTCCATAGTAGAAAAAAAATACTATGGAAGTCAATGGGGTCCATCAACTGTCTGATTACCGACATTCTTCAAAATATATATTTTTGTTTATCAGAATAAAGAAATTCATACATGTTTGAAACAACTTGGGGGTGAGTAAATGATGACACAATTTTCATTTTTGGGTGAACTATCCCTTTAAAGAGCACAATCCCCTCTTTAATATGACACCAAACAACATTTACCTCTAATTGTTGAGACACTTCCCATAAAAAACCTATACAAACAAATTACTCACACAAAACGTCCTGATAATATATATATATATATATATATTTTACATTTTAGAGTATTCACTTGCCGTAATATTGCATATTGATGATATTGGAAATTCAGATGAAACATAATAAAATATCTAGTTAGTTGAATATACAGCTTATAAAATGCAAAGCGGGTTTTTAACCCCCAAATAACATACGTTAGCTACCTCTTCTAACGTGTAACTTGTTGTGGGCAAGTAATAATTAAAATAATCAAATGGCATCATTTCAGTTTTTTTTCTAGCAGCAGTTTAGTGTAAGGTGTAGGTTTCAATATTTTGTGCCAGCACAGCTTTGGATGAACAATCGATCTTTTGAAAATGTCAGTTTCTCCTGGAGAATTTGTTTGAAGCAAGTCAAACTCAGAATGAAAGGTAGAACGTTCCCCTAAACATTGCCTCTTTGTCCCCACTAGTCAGGTCGCAGGCATCGATTGACGTTTGCATGCATCCTGAAACCCATTCTCCTCTTGTTGTCTTGTAGATGATCCCTCACCTTTACTTTGCTTTTAGGCTTATGTTGAATGCATTTTACAACATAACCACAAACACATTCATGAAAGGTAAACATCAAAATCCATAAAAAAAGAAGAAAGAAAAAGAATCAGTGAAAAGTGTTTCATGATTAATCTCCAGCAGCGCCTTGGGTTGCAGTATATTCGTTGAATTATTAAGCATGGATTGTATTACATGTAGCAGAATTCTGTATTTTGAATCCATGACAAGTGCAGTTAACATTTAAAAATAATCTGGTTGTCATTCTGGTAGAACGCTGTTTCTTTGCGCATCAATGGTTACTTAGTTAACAGAAAGAATTACGTGAAAGATTTTGTAATTTCAAGCAAACATTCACTGCTGCCCTTTTCTGAAATGTGAGAATTCGACGTGTTTCACTGTTGAGTTGTCTTTGTTGTGTGACCTTTTGGAGAGAAAACTAAAAAATAACCCACTAATAATACATCTTCCATGACATAGCACTTTATTTATATGCATTTCATCTCTTGCTGCCAATTTGAGAATTTTCATAGATTATGCAAAGAATAAACAATTGACCTTTTCAGCCAAATTAGCTTACTGTTTTAAATATTTTATTGTGCTGCAGATTGTTGTAGAATATTTAAATAAGCTCAGTAGAAGAGAGTGATTTGTCTAATAAAACAGTCTTGATGAATGATCAAAGTTGCAGAAAGTCCATTTATTGCTTGCAAGCAGGAGGTCAACCACACAGGGACGTATCACGGTGCTCTGTAGAGATGACGTCTCAGAGCAGTGAAAACGCTGAGTTCTTATACACACACACGAAGGTCATTTCTAGTGGTAGGCGGCCACGAGAGATACCAAAACCTAAAACTCTAAACCACCTGTGAGATAACGGAGATGAAAATGTACTAATCAAGCAGGAAACTAATCAAGGAAAAGATGGGAGTAAGCGAGCTCCTTTGTTCGAGCGTTCGGGTGAAGGCCGGTTTGACTGTCCTCCTTCACACAGCTGCAAAAGACAACTTTTGGATCTCCCTTTTCTTCTCACATTGCTTCAACACAGACAATAATCACTCTTTTAGCATAAGATTATGTTATAACATATTTTACCATTACACAGATCTTTGTTTTTCCCCATGAATCTTCTCACCACAGATTCCTCGAGGCTGGGAGGAAGCTGTGACAAATCTACGTGGTTAAGAAGAAACTACAACTTATGCATTAATGCATCAATGTATCTTTTACACTTTAGTTGAGATATTTATAAGTATGATTAAATGTCAGCCCCTTATGGGTTATTATCAGTGCATTTCATTTAAAAAGCAATTTCCAAATAGAAATGCGGCCGAGGAACCCTGCAGCCGTCGGACGAAGCGTTTGCAGGTCAGTGGTCGTTAACTGCGTGGAGCAACGCAAGGAATGCCGCTTTGCAAAGTATCTTTGACATTATCATGGTCTTAGGCCTTTTATCTCAACATATAACTAGGAGCCTCAAAAAGGCCAGCGGTTTGTGAGAATAATAATAATATGCATTATAATATATATTATAATAATAATTAATATACATTATATTACTAGTCGTAGCGAGGACCCTAATAAAATGCATTTAGTGTTCACCAAAATACAACCCGGAGATATGTATTCAACAAAGTAATGAGAATATTGTAAAACCGCTGTAATTTGGAAACTGTAATCAATAGAATAATACCAATGTACTGTTATGATTGTATTCAATGTAATCTAAAAAAAGTTGTTTTACTCAGAGGAATAATGTTTTCAACCACTGCTCTCAGCGATGCACAATTGACCTTAATACAGAGAAAACATGTTGGTACAGTGTTCATACTACTGGAAGTGGGATGATGAAAAATCACAAAAGGCAGAGATATAAAAGCAAGAGACAGTTTATTTTTGTAATATAATCACATCAGTAAAATATAGACCAGATGACTGTGTGGGGGGGAGGGGGGTTGAATCGCTCTTAGTCTGGACTCTCACCTGAAACCTGTTGTCCTCGGTCCGACCAACAGATCACATGATCACTGAGCCACGCAAACTCCTCCACCACGTTAAGGTGGCGATTCACGGAGGAGGTGTGTATGTGTGTGTATGTGTGTCTATGTGTGTGTGTGTGTGTCTATGTGTGTGTGTGTGTGTATCTGTGTATCTGTGTATTTGTGTGTCTGTGTGTGTGCGTGTGTGTGCGTGTCTGTGCGTGTATGTGCGTGCGTGCGGCGCCCTAAACCGCAGTTGGTGGGCGATGGTGGGAGGGTGGTAGGGGGGGGAGGAGAGGGGGGGAGATGGGTGGGGTAGGATTGCGTTGGAGATTAAGGTTTTTGTCTTTTTTTCTTTTCAAAAGCATCTTTTGCTTCATCCTTTCCATCTCCGAATGGCGGTCCTGCATCCTCCTCCCAAAGATGCCCAATTGTTTCTTTTTTAAGTCCAAACAAATGTCTTCGAGGAGGGTTCTTTCTGCCTCGAAGTTTTGGACTGTGGTGGTAATGAGATCATCTGTCTCCCTGATCCTCATCATCAGGCCCAGCTCGTTGAAGTCAGTGGTAGCGACTTTCTTTTGATGCTCCCGCTGTTGGCGCCTGTTCAAAGCAGCGAGAGCATCCCTCTCCTTTGTCAGCTGGAGGTTGTCTGCCTCCAACTTCTGCTTTGTGAGCTTCATCCCAAAATGCTGGCTCCGCTCAAGAGGTGGCTGGTTCTGACTCTTGTTGTTGTCAGAGTGATCAGAAACCAGGCAATCATAGGTCATCTGCCTCACATCTTTTAGCTGTTGTTTTAGCGTGTGGATCTCAATATTTTGTTTATTGATGGTGCTTTCCGCTTGTTCCTTGCACTCTTGCTGCCAGGTGTTGATGGTGACCTTGATATCATCAAGTTCATCCCCTGCCTCAGTGAGCTTAACAGTTAACAGGTGGTTCTGCTCAACAAGTACCTGGTTCTGAGTCTTCTGGTCTGAGAGCTCAGAAACCAGGCGACTGTAGGCCAGCTGCTGTTCTTCTAGCTGCCTTTTGAGTGAGTGGACCTCATTATTAGCATGAGACAGGGCAATGTTCACCTCGTACCCTGTCTGAGGAGTCCCGAGCAATGAAGGGTGGTTGTTTCCCTGGGACATGGTGAGGACAATCCAACAATAACACAATAAAATAACAAAAAAAGGCAATTCTGAGTGGTAAGGGTTAACCCTCTGTGTAGTCTTTAAAAAGACTGGTAGCCGGTAAGGCTAGTAGCCTTGAAAAAGGCTGTTGTTTTGAAGAAAAAATACAATGAGATAAGTGTGGTCTTTGAAACAGGATGTTGAAGTTTTCAAAAGCACACTTATGTCTAAAAAAAGTACAGATATCACTGATTCGTTCTCTCTAAAAAAAAACTCAACCGCTCGCTCTGAACTCTGAAGGCAATGACCACAATCATGGGATTCCGGATGGAAGCAGTGTTCAAATTCAAATCCAAACGAGGGCCGATGCATTCAGTCGCCATGGAGACAAGGCTACAAACACAGCGCTCAGTGAAATACACATACAAATATATATATTTGATATATAATAAGGCTGTCAATAGATTTAAAAAATCACTATTTCATCTTAATCTAGATTAATCGCAATTAAAAGCTTTCATTTGAAGACTAATTACTTTAGAATGAGTGTGTTTTAAACACTGTTGTTTAATTGTAATTTTTCAACCACTACCCCTTGTGAGGATTTGGGTGGTTCTGCGTTACTGTCTTGTCTCTCCACCTCCCCTTCCCGTTTTCCCCTTGCAGGCACACCTGCATTCCATCACCAATCACACCACTATAAGGACCTGGCCCGCCCTACAGCCGGCGCCAGAATATTCCGTCGTGCTCCGTGAGAGCGTGAATCTCCATGTGCCCTTTCGCTCGGCTGTCTTCCTCGCCTCACCGCGGAACCTCCAGCCAGCCTGCACCCGGCCGCTTCAGCCTGCCAACTACGTTTCCGACTAATAAACCTCCCTTTGTCACTACCTGCTCCTCCGTGTCTGCTTTGGGGTCCGAACACCACCACACCCCTAACACCCCTGCTATACACCATTTCTCTTAATAGCCTTATCACACTTATCCTCTATTGTCCTCTATTGGAGAGTAAACACGTGGCACCATCTCAGAAGCGGCCCGTTCAACAACGTCTCTAAAATTTAAGCCATTAACAATGACTTTAATACAAGGGGACGAATAATGAATTACACTGTTTTTTATCACTATTGGCCAGAAAGTAACCTGTATTTAATTTGCCTACCTAAAACCCTTTGGTGCTTACCTCAGAGTTCAGGCCCACCGTGATAGAGAGGGGGAGCCGGTGCTTTTCAGCTGTGCAAGAACCACTTCCTGTTGACCTGTAGACCACCGAGCCGCCACGCTGGAACACAGAAACCTGAGAGGAAAAGTTTCATATTCACTCCATCTACTTGGATTTTAGTGCTTTTTAGATATCATATCAATCTCTTCATTAATGATTTTTGATTACTTTTATGTATGACTTAAGTTGCCCCAATTCTCCAAATTCTTTATGGACTAAACACTAAACACATGACATGGTCCTCCTTTTTTGTAGGATTTTCAGTGTCCCCACTTTTTATGCTGGTGTGGCTTTTTCATAATAGTTCCTCTACTTAAATGGTATTTTATGTATCTTTTCCTTCCTCATTTACTATCCCTTTTCTTCTGTTCATGTCTAGCTCCTCGGGTGTTTTTACTACCCTTGTTTGAAATAGCGTCCTGTAAAACACTTCATAAAGGTTTTAAAGGTTTTTATTTTAGATGAAGTTGATTGTAAATATTAAGGTGAAATAATTTGATAATACAGGAGAGTAAATATAACATGAAAACAATTTCATTGCACCAGCTGCATTAACTCCAGTTTTCTTGGGGCCAAGCTGAAATAGTCCCCATCAAAATTAAATAACACCCCCATCAACTTCTCATGACAATGGACCACAACAGTGTAAGTACAGAGGACATCCAGATCACAGCTACCTCCAGTTTATCCAAATTGAAGGCGCCGGCCTTTATGGCATAATGTGATTGGCTAGTCACCCATCTGTCGATATTTGTTATGAGTTAATATCACATCATGCATTAGACATTTGTATTAGGTGACGATTGGTGATTGTTCAAAGAAATACACTTTTTTCAAATCATCATTTCAATAAGTGTTTCTGCACTTTCCTCCACTTCAACCAAACATGGCTCACACATCTTCTGTTGTTTTATCGTTTGGGGGGTACCACTCTACCACCACTTGCCGTTTTTCACAAAGTATGTGTGGAAGCCATCATGGTGCCAGTGACTCGCCGTCTCCTTTCTAATGACCGCAGGGGTCGAGTGCTCTGATAAAACTGTTTCTGTGTGTATCAAACGCTGGACTCGGAAACTCTTTTTCCAAATGTTTGCCAATGGTGGATTTTAGTTTATTGATCTTTGAACCTTTAGCCCAGGTTAGCTCCTGGGATTTATTGTCTATAAGTAAGGTATTTATCGGGTCCCCAGTCGGTTCACTATGTTTGATTTCTTGCACAGCCATGAGGATGGACATTGGATTCAAGGTAACTGATTCATACTCCTGGTTTCAAACTATTCAACTGATCTATAGGGGGCGATAACGCGTCAAGAAACACAAGACTCAATAATGCATGCATCAATAATGCATGTTTGAAAATGAATAAACAGTTAGCAAATGCAATGATTACGTCTGCTAGACCTCAAGGATGCACATTATGCATCGTCAAGGCAACTAATGAGACATGGGTCATTTGCTGTCTTTAATGAAGGCCTCTCCACAGTTTGACTTGCAATATTTTCAAATTGCAGTCATCTTATTTATCAGAATATGCCAGAAAATCCAACCCACCAAACGTTGTCATGTTTTATGACTCGATGCAACTCTGCCTTCCACTGACTGTAACGCACACACACACACACACACACACACACACACACGCACGCACGCACGCACACACACACACACACACACACACACACACAGACGTATAGAATCCCCCCTGCTTCTCCCCACTCCCGACTATTGGTCTGAAACTGTCACTGGAGGACAGGAGATAAGCTACGGCTGGGAGGTGAATGACGGGCACGAGGCGGAGCGGATGGATGAGAGGCAGGGAGCGGACGGACGGACCTGAGACGGGAGAGAAGACATAACTGTTTTTATACCACAATAACAAGCCGCCATCCCTAGCTGAGACAAAGTCCAATGATTAGAGCTATTCCTGTCAGTTATGTGGCCACAAGAGGAGCTCCAATTACTTGCTGAGTCGAAGCCAGCTGATTAGAAACTCAGGCCTGAGACAAACTGTGGCTTGGCTTCGTTTGTGATGACTCTGCTTAAGGGATGGCTCTGGGCTCGCCGCTGCCTTGCTTTTGGTTTTGTCACCTAATCGCTGTATTTTGCTTTCTCATTCCTACTGCCGCTCTATGAATAACTTTCTCTCTCTGCTTCTGTTCCCGCCCCCCGCTTTACATTTTGCTTCATGGTGTTGGTTTTGGCAGGCCGGCTAATTCTGGCATGGACGCTATTTTTAAAGGCTCAATACTTTCTATTTAAGCCAGTCCGAAGTCCCCGCTCTCAACTCTGTAGGTCACCACCGCGATAGTACCGCGTGTGTCGTGGTGTAGGCGCACTGCTCATCTGCTGGTACTCATTAGCTCCACATCTGCATTTAGAGTTGTGGTCAAGTGAAGGAAAGCAGTGGTGGTCAAGAACATCTGGAGACGTGCGGCATACACATCCAGACTTCGCTTTGTCATTTGGGGAAACCCGACATTCATCTCTAATAGCAATCAAAAATACAGCCACCCGGGGGTACGTCCAGCTCACCATGATTAGCAGGATTAACCACTTCTCTTGCAAAAGTTGGGATGACCAACCTATGATCCCGACACAGTGACACGTGATGGTTTAAAACTGCAGCAGCACCACGTGCGGTTCCCATTGTGTGACTGTTTTGCGGGCTGCACACGACTCAAACCGATTCCTTGTGTTTCACTGGATGAGGGTTGTGTTTTATAACCTTCCTCCGTGTTGGGAGTTGTGCACAGCTGCACTGCTCGGTGGCCAGGTTGTGAAATGCTAAACTATATATGTTAATGGGGCTTTGCCACTGCTCTCCAAAGGGTTGCCAGACGCTACCGCAAGCGGGATCATGAAATTGGGGTTTGTGATCTTAAAAGAAATCATACAGTTCAGTCTGCAAGTTGTGAAACCACTTTGTTTTGTCCGTGTACTCCATCCAGCAGATTGGATCTAAAAGCGAACATTGAGTGTAAAGACTTTCTTTTGATGGTGTTTACACCCATCAAATCATAAAGAAAACCCTTTTCATATCCACTGCCTCAGGCGAAAAAAGCACAGCCCTACATAGCCCCTGATATAGATGTGAATGGCCAAGTCAGCACTTTAAACCCAATATTTCTTCTAAAATCCAGTGCTGCACTGTAGGTTTGTACTCCGCCTATTTGTGTCAAACAATACAACTACCCCAGGCAGCACACCGCACGGTGAGTTGCCTGGGCAAGAGGGGGTGGGTGAGACGGAGGGCAATAATTAGCTGAGCTCGTCATTCTAGTGATTAAACACTGACATAGAAGGCAGAGTCAAATTGGCTGTACTGCGAAGGTGTGGCATGCAAGGCCGGGGTCACTGGAGGCGATACAAAAGGGCGGCTCAGTTGAGCTCCAAGTCGGCTCCCTGGGGGTCACTGGTGTGTGTTTGTGAGAAGTAACGTGAACCTGCCGGGTGAGTTAGTTTTATCCCGTTGGTACCGATTACACCTCGGGGCCGGTCTCTGGAAGTCTCGGGTCTACAGACACCGCGCACTGGCAGGGAATCGCTGATGTAGTAGAGCCGGAACCCTCCTCAGAGGGGGCGAACGGCCCTCGGACTCACGCTCGCTTGACCCGGTCGTGCCCCGAAGCGGTGGCGGGGACAACGGACCGACTCCCGGAGAGTACCCGGGGGAAGGGAGCGCCGAAAAGTGCGGTGGCACCCTACCACCTCCGGTGGGGGTCACTCTCGCCTATTGGATGAAGTCCTTTCCGCCGCGGCCGTCCTCAGACCAGTCTGGCCACGAGAGAACCTCGTCCGAGCGTGCCGTGCTGCGGCCCAGCCCCAACGAGGGGATGCGCGCAGCGCGACGCTCATCTGCTGCGCTAGGTGGTGCGATCTCGTCGACGGCCGGGGCCGCCCTCGAGCGGACGTGGCATCGTCGGGGAAGGAGTGAATCGAGCGCCTCCGCCTGCCACCTCTCAGCGTGGAGTTTATCCGCCACGGCCAAAATGGCCACTCCGAAGAGGGTTGTGGGGGAGAGAGGGACATCCAGGAGGAAGGACTTGTCCTTCTCCTTTTGGCTGGAGTGGCTCAGCCAAAGGTGCCGCTCCGTAGCCACCATGGCTGCCACGGAGCGGCCAACGGACTTCGCTGTCTCCATCGTGGCTCTTAACACGAGGTCAGCCGTGTGCCTCAGCTCACGCACTGCTTTCGTTAGTTCCGTCCCCTCGGCCACGTCGGCCAGCAGCTCTGCCTGATACGCCTGGATAAGCGACATCGTATGCAGGCAGCACGCCGCTTGCCCCGCCGCAGAGTAAGCCCTGCCCACTGTTAGGGATTTAAGTAGGAGTGCACACCTAGTGGTGGGAAGTAGATTACGTGTAACAATGTTTAGAATAAGATTGTAGTTTGTGTGATGTTAGATAGTAGATATTACATTTGTATGTTAAATAAAGTGAATGTATTATAGACAATAACAATTTAAAGTCATATAAATCATATAAATACTGTAAACATTAACATCCTGTCATGATGTAATGTTAAAACCTGGGGACAGAAGCTACAGTCTGTCTTGATGGATTTCTTCTACTTTTCCCAGAGAGGGTTTTTATGTAGGAGTTTTTTCTCCTGTCAGGTATTAATTTAGCAATTGGATGCAAGACAGCCGAATGAGGCAATGTGTTGCACCAGATAAACTGTGATAAACCATTAAGTACTGTGATCTTATATGTTGTGTTGTAACTGAAGTGTACTAGTTATAAAATGACATACTCTTCTAGCCATGCCGCTTAGCCTCAGCTAAAGACGAGTACAATGCCGCACGCGGGTTGTATACGCGAGCAGACACCGGCCTACTCCAGGACGCCGACAACTCAGTGGGGACGTCTGGGAAGAACGGCACACACCGGCGCGGAGGAGCTCTGCGGGAAGGTAGGAACCGCTCCTGCAGTTTCCCGGGAGCAGACGGATGCTGCTCACCTGCCGGCCCGCTGATATGTAATCTGTCAGCGGCTCGGGTGAGGACCTCCAGCAATTCTTTTGCGGCAGCAGGGGAATGAGTCGCCTCGGCGTCAGCCTCCGCTGCCTCTACGCTCACCACGTCCAGCTCCTCGGAGCCGGAAGAACGTGAGAGCGCCGTCTCGTCCGGGGTGGAGCAAGCCGCGGAGCGTGCCTCCGCAGCCGGCTGGATCCCGCGGTGAAGGGCCGGGAAAAGGCGTCAGCCATCCCGGAATCCTCCCTGAGATCCATTTGTGATCACCAGGAAGGCATCCGGCGCTCTGCCTCGGCACGAGCTGGACCGGAGCCGCGGGGAGCACGCCTCATCGAGCCGTCCTCGTTGAAGAGAGCTCTACGGGAGACGCGAGATTGCCACGGCAGGTGCTCACAATCTCATAAGCTTGAGGGGGCTAGCTGAGTGTGCTCCACGCCCAGGCAGACAACACACAAGGCGTGTGAGTCTCTGCCCGTAATAAATCGGGTGCAAGGGGGAACACATTGGACAAACCGCTCAGCCATTTCTAAGTGGAAAATCTTCACACGCACTAGATGAAGGCACAGAGATGAATGGTCCTGCCCTTCGGGTCCCTTATAGCGCCCTGGTCCGGCGTCCCCGCTATTACGTACCAGCTCGCCATTGGTAAGATTTCACACGTGCTTCATGACGCGGTCACGCAGAGGCGTTACCACAGCGTCTTTAAACAGCTCAAGTTCCCTGAGAGGGAACTCTTCTCGCTTTCTACCATCACTTATCTTGGATCACGTCATTAATGGCAGTATGCATTGTGTCCTTGCTTTGTCTGATACTACCAGCAGAGGTCACCAAACGCTGCAGTGCTTTGAAACCTGGATCTAAAAGTCCACGTCTCAAAACTCTGTTCTGCTTATTATCACATCTGGATGTTTGAGCTCCACGCTGCAGCCTGATGTTTGTTTACTACTAGATCTACTTATTAGTGAGCTATTAGTAGTCTGAGGGACTAGCAATAATATTAGCAAGATTTTTTGTCTTAGCTGAGCCAATGTGGTTGTTTTAGAAGGTGTTATTATCTCTCTTGGTCTTTGAACATTTACTTTGGAGGGAAACTAGTCATGATTAAAGGCTACTTAAAGGATTCTTCCTTTGGCTTCAATTTATATATTCTTTACAGTCTGTGCCCCCTCGGTCCAAGGAGAGGTTGTTCACTTCCACATCACAGAGAGAGAGAGATAGGGCATTGTTGTCCATGATTGAAGGAGATGGAAAAGAACAGCTAGTTGACTTAATCCGCTCTACATTGGTCACCTCACCAGCAGGGGGAAGTTAGCATTGCCATTCATGATTAGAAAGATGGGAGAGAACACTTTGTTTACACCGAAACAAATCCGCTCCAGGAGTTTGTATTACATCTCATGGAATGTGATTTATGTACGTATACAAAATAAAACATAAAGATTTATTCACGTGGAAGCAACCGCTTTAGAACTGCAAGAGGACGGAGCAATGACATCAGAGCCGATGGGTGCACTAAAATAAACTAACCCAGAGTCAGCTGTGTTATCCTATAATCAATCAGACAGCAGCATGTTCCAACAAGAGTGACTATGCCTGAGGGATGGGAAGAGTCTACAACCTGATGTTATTGTTCTTGAGCTGCAGCGCAGACAGTGGAGGCCTGTGGACTGTGAAGGCTCAGGCAATCACAAACAAGGTTTTTGAACCCACAACCCTTACAATAGACATATATATATATATTAAAAAAATTAACAAACACATATACACACACATATATTATGAAGATGACAAATGTAACTTGATCAATCGCATGATTGTTTTGTGCTTACCAGCAATTAATGGCATTATGTGCAAAAATCAATAATGAATTAAAAGCTAGTGTACTTGAAACTAGAAACTAAAGGGAATCATTTGTATAGTTCAGGCGCAAATATTACACAAGGTGTTCAGTTCTACTTCCAAATTGTTTCTACATTTTTAATTCCCAAAACAGCATTTAAATAAAACTAACCTAAACCTAACCTAAACTTATTACAACTTTCAGTTAATAACGGGAATCTGAGAGCTCAAACCTTTACTGTGTGAAAGTAAATAGCGTCAGAGCTATACCTGCAAGGCAACGTTCAAGTTCATGTATTAATTTGTAGCTCGAGTCCATTGCAGATTTATACACCACATATTTATTTACTAAATATTTAAACTATACTACTGATCCTGATGAGGCCTTTACAGTTAGTTGGGTGTGTCTCATCTTCTGTGAAAAGATTCTGCTTTTCTATTAAAAAAGGAACAAATGCAGCTGAATGTCATCAGCAGTGAACACTTAATTACGTATGTGTGGATGCAAAATTATTGTATTATGTTACTTTAAATCAAATTTTACTTAAAAAATTCTACAAATACAGTTTTTTAGTGCCTAGCAGAGTTTTTTAATCCGACTGCATCATTTCAAAGTTGATGTTGCATGTATCAGAGCTACATATTTAGAGGTTAATAGAGGGTTGTGTATTCAACGTGCTGCTTCCAAACACAAAATATAATAATTTATATTTCTTAATACTTTTAAAATTATATCAAATCTTTTCTGGATGACAAAACATTATAAAATAAAACTGCTTCTTGTATTTTAGTGTTGAAAGAGGTTGTTTGATCATTTTGATTAGTAAATGATAAGAGTGAACTTATATTATTTAAAGATAAGAGTCTTTGTCTGTTTTAAAGTCTGGGTGGGAATTTATTTACATCTTTTAATGCATTCCTCAGTATTTCTTCCAGCCAAGAAAACACATATTTTAGATCACACAAATGATTGGAATGAAAAACAGAAGAAATCTATGTTTTTAATCCCTTTTTTCTTTTATTATTTCAGTAGAAGGTTGTACATTGAGTTGTTACTTACATTTAAATTCAATGGCAAACCCTTCTAGGTTTAAGAAGTAGAACACTTTATTATGGGACTGAAGCTTTGTTTCAACTGTTGAAAGAGTTGTTTTGTTTAGTTTGTAGGTCAGAGGGGGTCTCCTTTGGTCTTATGCTGCTCCACACCCTTGAGCTCAATCACTGCTTTACTCGAACTTGCTTGGAAGAGTCTCAGATGAAGGTAGTCCTTTTCTCCAGCAAGAACCTGCAGGAATAAAGAAAGGAACTTTGGACCGCTGAATTTAAGTGATGCTGAACCCTGAGGACCTTCCACCATCAGAGGTGTGTTCATGGTTTAACTGGTGTTCACTGCACTGAGTTTTACAGTTAGATTGAACTGGATGTTACAGATAGTGTTAATTTAACCCGTATGACACACAAAGACACACAATAGACAGGCTGTCTATTTTATGTTAACACAACATTTTCAATTTACTTACCTTGATGAGGAAGTTGTATCCATTCACAGTCTGTTTCTTGTATTGAATTGCTTTGAAGGCATGATAGTTCTGGCCTGTCATTTTCTGCACTTTGTCCTTCACCTGTGTATGAATTAGTTAAAATGTGATGTAAATTCACACTGAAAAAAACAGACCAGAGCATTCTCAGGGAGTGTGGAGGTTGTGACGAATAAAGGTAGATTGAATCTCACCTGATCACAAATCTTCTGGATGTCCTTATCGGCATCCTTTGGCTCACTCCATCCTCCAGGTATCTGAGCCATTTTCACAAGGTCTGTTGAAGTTAACAGAGAAGTCACCTGTCTGCCTGTATGTTGGATAAGTGTTCATAGTCGACTGGTTATCACATGTATTTATACTTCTTAACCATCCTGGATGGAGAGAGAAAGGTGGAGCTACATGTGAGGTTTGGTTGCTCAACTTCATCCAAATTCAAGGAGTGGTGCCTCACAAAAAATGTAGGTTCAAACTGAGTAATTAAAATAGTTTCAACTGCTCCCAAATGACCTGAGGGTTTTATGAATAGTTTGTTTTTGTTGTCGAGTCAGATGAAAAAAATTAAGATACATTTCCAATGTGTTTAATATTAATTATACAGACCAAAGGGCTAAACTATCCACCTACGCAGTGACTTTCTGGATTGAGGTATTGGTGTAACTTATTTTATGGGCCTCTGTCTCTCCTGTCTTGGGGCTGGATTAGAAGTGTAAAATTTGCATAGGAAGGTTCCTAGCTGAGCTCCTAACTAGTGTAAGTGGCCGCCATGACGAGAGCAGTTGGAATTCTCTAAATGCTAAGTAAAGGAGCTTCAATGCTTCCCTACTGAGCTCCTCTCGCATAAGAACCACTGAACCATCCTTTACAAATGAAAAAGGAGAAAATTCCTTCACCCAATTTCTTGCGGCGGCAATTTTTAAATATTGACGTATCATTGAGCCGCTAGCGAGAAATAACATTTAAGGCCAAGCAACGCAGATCATGTAAGTAACCATTAACTCATTTATTTTGCAACCTTGTTAACGTAATACTTTGAACCTGGTTGTTTACTTGTTGTTTGTATGACTCAGCACCGTAACAACACATGGACGAAGGCATGTAAGATGCGCTTCCTTTTAGTACATCTTTAGAGAAATGTAAGGTGGACGTCACTAACATGCGTCTCCCGTTGCATAACTACGTAGCTTAGTGAAAGTAGAGTAGGACCCCTAAACACGTGGTTTTCTTTTCCTAAATCCTCATGAATTCTTCAAACCAACTTTACTTGACCCCATGACGTTTTCCACAAAGGTCAAGGAATAGTGGTGAGAAATAGACGTTAGGAGGAAATGACCAAGAAGGTGTGGACTGGTTGTAACATCATCAATCACGTGAGGAACTGCTTTTGCAGAGTGTTTGGACAGACGCCTAACACTTGAAAGCATTGTCACCTCTGAACTAGTGTGTATTGTCTTTTAGACTGCTGGGCAGTCTGACAACAAGAGTGTGGATGTTTTAGAAAATCACGAATCCATGCAGGAAGCAGTCAGCCAAGCAAGTTGCTTGCTCTAGCATAACTTTTTCTGGCTCTAAGGATTCCCTAAACCATGGATATCTCCCCAAATAACCCATCAAGCCTGGCATTCAAAAATCACATACCTCCATGTCCCAATGGAGTTATTACAACAGGACTCCAAAGCCACGGTGCCACAGATGTTTCAGTTGGTGTTCTGTTACAACTGCACTGAACGTGAGACAACATGTTTCCTTCCCATGTTTGGGAGGATTCTTTGTCTGTCTGTTGATGTTGTGTTGCAGCATGCTCTCCATAATAGTGCTGTTGTTGATCTCCATGAGTTTTTCTCTCACTTTAAATTATGACCTGTTTTTAAGCTGCACGCGTTGCTCGGCTGAACGCTCGCACAGAATAGGCGCGTCAGGCAAAGAAGGACAGACGCAAAGCAAAAGGGTCACTCTTCACTTATAGGCAACAGTTTTGCTTGCAAATGGCGGCGAGAGAGGCAAGAAAGAAAATTGTTCACAGTTTATTGAGTAGCATCTGTGAAGCCTGGAAACAATGTGTATAGCAGCAGAGTTTGGCAATGGAAAAAGTTGTTCATAGAAACTTCCTCCCTGTGAGGTCTCTCCCGATGGGAGGTGATGGCGCCTTGGCGTCAGGCTGCTCTTCAGTTGCTGGGAGAGGATGATGTGACCCGGTGGTTCCTGTTGCTGTACAGGACAGTGTGACAAAGAAAATGGACACACTCCTGTTTGGGTTCATAAAATCATCTGCCGCTGCACACGGCTTGGTGATTTGGTATGAAAAAGTATGTAGAGCTCGTGATGTTCCCAAGCGATAAGCGTGTCATCCATTGTTTGTGATTCAACAACAGCAGCAGGACGGAGGTGACGACAGGCGAAGTATAGTATAGTATAGAATACAATTTGCTATACTGTGTCTTTTGTCTGTATGTAGGTATTTTACAGTATGTTCTCTGAAGTGAAAATATTTTAAACATGAAAAAGGAAAGAAAAAACGTGTGTTTTTCATTTATTTATTTATTTAAGCTCTAAAGTATGTTATAGATTGAAAAAACACAACTTAAACTTTCACGTTTTCATGCCTTCAGGCTGTGTGGTTTATAGACATTGAAGAACACTCAAGGTGACACCTGTAGCAATAAAGAACCTTCTGGGCAGACATTAATACATGTATATACAGTATGTTTGTTTTGTCCCTGTCGTGCACTGCACAGACTGTGAAACTCTATTGCCAGGAAGCAAAAAAACTAGTTTGGCTGAATGATTTATGTATACTCCCGCAGTTTCTAATTAACACCTCCCAGCGTTGTCAGTGGATAAATTATTTCAAGCGGCGTCTAGTTTTGTTGAGCATGTTCAAACCTGATTTAAAATGAAAACATTCCCCAGCAGTTTACAACCTCCCTCCCTCCAAGGTCGAGGAAAAAGTGAAAAAACAAACAAGGGAGGGCGTTCCCGCCTGGTTCTGTTCAGTCTGCAGGGTTAGAAACAAGGGCTTTCTGTTGCATCATCCAGGAAGATCAGACAAAACTTATTGTATTCTGACGTATAGTAAAGTCAGCAAATATCAACCCTTCAATCCATCTGAGGAGAGTTAAGCGTTATTCATGGTCTACAATCCTCATTGTTATATATTTGGGATCAAAGGTCTGAACCCAGAGCACTGATAAGTTGTCTCGACCCTGGTGTCTCATTTGTGCACTTCATTTTTTATTGATTACATTGTTTCTGAATCATAGCTGGTGTACACTAAATGCATTTTTTAATTGATCTAGTTTATGAACCGGGTCATGATTTTTTAAATATTTATATATATATATATATATATAGATGTCAAGATTACATTCAAGCCAGAAGACACCAACCAACTTGTTAGACTTCAGGATTGTCTTGGAGACATCAAAACTTGGATGACCTGCGACTTCCTGATGTTAAACTCGGAAAAAGTTATCATGATAGGCCTAGAGCGCCTTCGAAGTCAGCTGTCACATGATACAGTCTCTATGGATGGAATTGCTCTGGTATCCAACAGCACCGTCAGAAATCTTGGAGTTCTCTTCGACCAGGATATGTCCTTCAACTCTCATATAAAGAAGACTTCAAGGACTGCCTTTTTTCATCTACGGAATATATCGAAAATCAGGAACTTCCTGTCTCAAAGTGATGCAGAAAAACTAGTTCATGCATTTGTTACTTCTAGACTGGATTACTGTAATTCTTTGTTATCAGGCTGCTCTTGTAAATCGCTTAAACCTCTCCAGCTGATTCAGAATGCTGCAGCACGTGTATTAACAAGAACTAAGAAATGGGATCATATAACTCCTGTATTAACTTCTCTGCACTGGCTTCCTGTTAAATCAAGAATAGAATTTAAGGTACTTCTCCTCACCTACAAGGCACTTGCTGGTGAGGCATCGTCTTATCTTAAAGAGCTTGTTACACCGTATTACCCTACAAGGCATCTGCGCTCCGTAGATGCTGGGCTACTTGTGGTTCCTAGAGTTTTAAAAAGTAGGATGGGGGCCAGAGCCTTCAGTTATCAAGCTCCTCTTTTGTGGAACCAGCTTCCACTTTCAGTCCGGGGGGCAGACTCGGTCAGTTCATTTAAGATAAAGCTTAAAACGTTCCTCTTTGATATTGCTTATAGTTAGGGCTGGCTCAGGTTAGCCTGGACCAGCCCTTAGTTAAGCTGCTCTAGGTTTAGACTGCCGGGGGACTTCTTAGGACACACCGAGCCCCTCTTTCACTCTCACACTCTCACTTTCTCCTCCCACAATCATCCATGTTTTATTAATGTACATCACTAATTAAGCTTCTTTCCGGGAGTTTTTTGTGCTTTCTTGCCTAGGTCTCTGTGGATCATAGTTTCGTGCGGACCCTGGTTCTGACTCCTGGCTCATGGCTCTGCTGACACCTGCTGCTGCCATCATTACTTTAAATATGATTCATATTACTGTCATCAAAAACCAACATCTTTCTGCTCTCCCTCCCCACAGAAGCCTCTGTGGATGGTGGTTCGACCTGATGGTGGTTGTCCCTGCAGTGGTCCTGCCGTACACCTGTTCTGCTACTTGCAATTACTTGTATCATTTCAGTTAGAGAAATTGAATGTATTGTACTTTTACATTGTTGATTCTGTGCAAATGGCATCCATTGCAGTCTGTCCATCCCGGGAGAGGGATCCCTCCTCTGACGTTCTCCCTAAGGTTTCTTCCCTTTTTTCCCCATTGAAGGGTTTTTTCATATTTTGGGGAGTTTTTCCTGTGCCGATGTGAGGGTTTCGGGACAGAGGATGTTGCATGTGTACAGACTGTAAAGCCCTCTGAGGCAAATTTGTAATTTGCGATTTTGGGCTTCACAAAATAAAATGAATTGAATTGAATTGAATTGAATTGAATTGAATTACATTACATGTCATTTAGCTGACGCTTTTATCCAAAGCGCCTTACAATAAGTGCAGAAAACTCTGGTGTAAACGCGTTAATCTATGTGCTTTATGTAGCCAAGAATAATACGAGAAAATATTTTAACGCTAAGATCGAAAAATCTAGCTTATACTATTGCTGGTTTCTCTGACAACTAATGGTTTTAAAAACACTTTCCATCCTTCAGCAGAAACAGATCTAGTGGCCAAATCTGCACATACGTCAGGCTGCACAAGGAAGCTCAAACATCAATAATAAGTAGATCTAGTAGTAAACACATGTAAGGCTGCACAAGGAAGCTCAAACATTAATAAGTAGATCTAGTAGTAAACATATGTCAGGCTGCAGAGTGGAGCTCAAACATCCAGATGTTATGAAAAGAAGCACAATTTTGAGAATTTACTTCAAAGACCCAGATTAAAAAGCACTGCAGCCTTTGGTGACCTCTGCTGGTAGAATCAGAGAAAGCAAGGACACGATGCATACTGCCATTAATGACGTGATCCACGAAAAGTGATTGTAGCATCCCGTTTACGTATGAACTTTTAAACCCTTAATGAATACAAACCAAATATACATTTAGATTGTATGGTTATACTGGTTGGACTGGGAGAATAGAAGGTTAAGGGTTCAGGGCCTTTTCAGAAGTGAACTCTGCGAGCAGGAAGATGTAGTCGCTGTAGAATTTGTGGTTGAGCAATGAATGAGTTTCTGACTGAACCTGACGCAGACAAGATAGTGTAGAGACACCAGCTGTGGGACAATGGTCTCATTTGTGTGTACTGTAGGATATTAGAAATAAACCAACGTCCCGGTAAATAAATTAATCATTAATAAACTGCATTTATTGTACATCAGAAAACAGCTATGATTCTGGAACGATAAATAAAGTAATGAGAATATTGTAAAACCACTGTTATTTTGAAACTGTAATCAATAGAATAATACCAAAGTACAGCTATGATTGTATTCAATGTAACGTAACCAACCGAAATGCATTCATGTTATACTTAACACCACAACTGATATTGACTGAGAGGCCTTCGAAATCTGAGCTACATTGAACTCACCAGGAGACCACTCCCAGGGGGCGTGGTTACTGACTTTCACACCTTTACTGATTGGTATAAATACTTGTAGTCAGCCATTGTTCTCGAGTTCGCTGCTCGTAGACAACAGCATGGTCTAGGGATGGTCGTGAGACTGTCCAGTGGCCTGTTGGTTGCGGAGACCAGCGGTTCCTCAGCTGAGATGTTCTTTTTAGCACAACACCTTTTCTTTTATTAAATACTTTTGATTTTAACTGTTCATTCAAAGATGTCTCCCATCCGTCTGGTGTTTCTTCATTATTTGAACACAACAGTACTCATTTGAAAAGTAAGGGAACTGTCAGCTTTCCTTTTGATTACTGTCAATTTAAGCCTGGTGACTTTGGTTTTAGTCAATATTTCCAAATGTGTAATTTCACCTTTAAGTAAAGTTAGAGCCACACTTTCTCAACCTAATGTACTAAGCCACCTACAGTGCCCTGAAAAAGTATGGACGTCCCTTGGCGTTTTTCCTTTTTTGGCGTTTTTCCTTTTTTGTTGCCTTACAACTCCGAATAAAATTTAATTGTATTTCATGTAATTTACATACACAAAATAGTCCAAATTGGTGAAGTGTAATAAATAAAATAACATTCTTAGAAAAAAATTCTTAAAAAATAAATAATGGAAAAGTGGTGCATGCATATACACTCACCTAAAGGATTATTAGGAACACCATACTAATACTGTGTTCGACCCCCTTTTGCCTTACTTCTACGTGGCATTGATTCAACAAGGGGCTGAAAGCATTCTTTAGAAATGTTGGCCCATGTTGAAGGGGCGATGGTGGCGCATGGAGTAGTGCAGTGCGCTGGGGGCCGCAAGGTTGGTGGTTCGAACCCTGGCTGCCCCATGTGCCATGTCGAAGTGTCCCTGAGCAAGACGCCTAACCCCTAATTGCTCCCCAGGCAAAAAAAAAAATGTAATGCAATGTAATTCGCTTTCGATAAAAGCGTCAGCTAAATGTAATGTAATAGCATCTTGCAGTTGATGGAGATGTGGGATACACATTCAGTTCCACCACATTCCAAAAATGCTCTATTGGGTTGAGATCTGGTGACTGTGGGGGCCATTTTAGTACAGTGAACTCATTGTCATGGTCAAGAAACCAATTTGAGATGATTCAATCTTTGTGACATGGTGCATTATCCTGCTGGAAGTAGCCATCAGAGGATGGGTACATGGTGGCCATAAAGGGATGGACATGGTCAGAAACAATGCTCAGGTAGGCCGTGGCATTTAAACGATGCCCATTCGGCACTAAGGGGCCTAAAGTGTGGCAAGAAAACATCCCCCACACCATAACACGACCACCAGCAGCCTGCACAGTGGTAACAAGGCATGATGGATCCATGTTCTCATTCTGACTCTACCATCTGAATGTCTCAACAGAAATCGAGACTCATCACACCAGGCAACATTTTTCCAGGCTTCAACTGTCCAATTTTGGTGAGCTCTTGCAGATTGTAGCCTCTTTTTCCTATTTGTAGTGGGATGATTGTCGGCCCATTCTCCTCTGACCTCTAGCATCCACAAGGCATGTTCGCCCACAGGACTGCCAGTAGTGTTGTTACCCCCGACCCTCCTGCTTCGAAGCTTGTGTCGAAATATGAACCAGTGCAAGGCGAAGCAAATGTATCGGTGCTTGGTTCGTTCGCTGCTGATCACGTGATCAGTGACGTCCGAAGTTTCGTTCCGGCGCACAGCCAGGTGACCGCTTCGATTTGATTTAAATGGGTGCGAAACAGGGTTCAGGCTTGTCTGTCTGATACAGTCAAAGTCAGTGTTGTTGAGAGTAGCAAAGAGCAAATTTCCAATGGAACCTTTTGGCAAAGAGGTCGCTCCGAGATGTGGGAGCACTTCAATCTGATTTCCTCTAACAAGGTTGGCAATAGGAAGGCAAAGTTGTAGTGTGTAATTATTAATTAATTATGGATGTTTATTATATGTCAATAAAAATCAATAATTTCATGCCCCATCCCATGTGTCCACAAGCACCTCAATATCCTGTCATAACAAACCTGTACAATCACTGCCCCACTGAGCTTTCCTCTGTAAATCACTTCCCACATTCAAGATTCAAACAAGTCATATATATATATATATATATATATATATCTTCTATTAATTCTTCTGCTAGTATGATCACAAACATGCATGCACAAAGTTGCAGAAAGACACATAGATAAGTGTTTGTTCCACCTCTTCCCAATGTACAGAGAATTGAAATACACGAAAAAGGACACAATTCAAATCTGAAAATCAATAGATGTATTCATATAGGAATCCATGTATCTATTAGATGATTTATTGGTTCAACTTTTCATAACTATGTTCAACCCACAGTGACTGGGCCAAAATATACTGGTAGGCTATTGGAAACATGCACTACAAGTTTTCAACAGCAGAGGTCATCATAGAGTTTGCGATGCATTGAATGAATAAAACTTTTTCTGATACAATTGGCTGGAAAGCTTCACTGGTTCAGAAAGCTTCACTTTGCCATCACTAACTGCCGCATACTGGATGTTTTTCACTTTTCACACCATTCTATGTAAACCCTAGAAATGGTTGTGCGTGAAAATCCCAGTAAATGAGCAGGTTGTGAAATACACAGATCGGCCCGTCTGGCACCAACAAGCATTCCACGCTCAAAATGTGTGCTTTCTTTCCCATTCTGACATTCAGTTTGGAGTTCAGGAGATTGTCTTGACCAGGACCACACCCCTAAATGCATTGAAGCAACTGCCCTGTGATTGGTTGATTAGATAATTGCATTTATGACAGATTGAACAGGTGTTCCTAATAATCCTTTATGTGAGTGTCTATTCACCACCTTTGCCATTAAGCCTCTAAATAAGATCTGGTGCAACCAATTACCTTCAGGAGTAGGTTCTCCATTCACCTGTTCTGAAAGGCCCCAGAGTCTACAACACTAATAGGCAAGCGGCAGCATGAAGACCAAGGACAGCTGAGTGACCAGGAGACTCTCACAAGACTCGGCTGATCATCGCAACCTCCCCATATGAGTACTGAAAGAGACAGGTGAACATTTACTGCTTAACTGATCTGCAGTCTGTGCAAAGATATCTTTTTGTTGAGTGAAGGTGGCGGGTTGACTGTGTTAAAAACTAACCATACTGTAATATGAAAAGCTTTTCTCATCAGGTTGGTGAAATGGCCTCAAATCAAATGGAGCTTGCTGCTCTGGGTCGACCTTTCACCCTCGGAATGCTCTATGATGCTCAAAGAGATGCACTGATCACAGGTAAGTCTTGGATTACACTTATTACAATGATTTATCTAACTGTCTTTTACAGTTTTCTTAAAGGGACTGAAATTATTTAATATCTAATCCTCTCCTTTGTAATATTATTTTTCACTATTAAAGGAATTATCAAATACTTTTTAGTTCCACGACGGAGCTGTGAACTCTTTTGGAATCAAACAGCTAGTAAGGTGGCTTTGTATTATGGGCCATTTAATTGACTATTAATTTACAAATTATCTAAAAATGTTAAATATCACACATTCAGGTTTTCCCTTCTGCCATAGTCACTTATTTCTGTTTCTAAGATTGATTCAAATCCCTAGTTTTTACAAAATGATCCTACTGCTTTGTGTTTTGTGATGTTTAAAGGTTTGAAAATGTGGGATGATGAAACTCTGCAAATGAAGACAACTAAAAGTTTTAAACCCAGCTGTGGTTTTGTCATTAGTGGATCTGACTCCATTGAATCCAAGTCCTCTCTGCTGGAGGTTGATGCTTCTCTGAAAGCCAGCGTCCTCGCTGGACAGATTGAAGTTGGAGGATCTGCCCATTACCTGAAAGATAACAAAGAATTCAAGAATCAGAGCAGAGTGACTGGTCAGTACAAATCTACATCCCACTTGGAACAGTTGTCAATGACTGACCTGATGACCTTAGAACCTCAACAAAGGGATGTTATCATCAAGAGCTCTGCAACACACATAGTCACAGGCATCCTTTATGGGGCGAATGCTTTCTTTGTGTTTGACAGTGAAAAGTTAGACAGCAGCAGCGTTGATGAAATTGGGGGTAGCATGCAAGCTATAATAAGAAAGATCGCCGTGTGTGGTGTAGGGGGCCACGTTGGCATCAAGATGACCAAGGAAGAAAAAGCCCTCAGTGATACATTTTCCTGCAAATTCTTCGGAGACTTCGCCCTTCAAAGCCTGCCATTAAAATATATGGATGCAGCGAAGACCTTTGGACAACTTCCACAGTTACTGGGGGAAAATGGAGAGAAAGCTGTCCCAATGAAGGTCTGGCTGATGCCACTGACTACTTTATGTCCAGAAGCTGCTGAGTTAAAGAGTGAGCTCAGTGAGAGACTGTTGGGGAAGATACAGCATACTCTTGAAGATTTGAGGGAAATACAAATGCGACGCAACGAATCTCAGGAAGACAAAGCGGTAGATAACGTTCCACATATTAAAGAAGAATTAGACACTTTCCAGAAGTTGTGTCACGTTTATAGATCAAACCTCCAGAGGACCATGGTGAATAAAGTCCCCTCCATCCGTGAAGGTAAAGAAGATGAGAGCTCATTGGAAAAAACCATTGACAACAGAAACAAGTCCCCATTCAGTCAAGACAAACTCATCAAGTGGCTGAATCATAAGGAGAGAGAAATCAACGTCATCAGATCCTGTGTAGAGATCATGAAGGGAACAAAGATCGTCAAAAATCAGTCCGAGCTCGACAGAGAGGTTCTTGCTGCAGATGTAGACGATACTTTGTGCTTTGTTTTCACCTCCACCAAACGGGGTGACACTTACCTTGATGAGATGGCCACATATGTGAACTCTCATAGATTGGGGAGTACCACTGAAGGCGAGTGGTTCTTCTCAGATAAAGTCTTGACCTCTATGAGACAAAAAGCAAAAGCTCTCAAAGACTTTAGCAAAACACAGAAGAACAACCGGATCCGTTTCCTCATCGCAGTCATTCCAAATGAGAAATACAAAGGAGCAACTATCTACCATTACAAGCAGGGCATTCTGGTCAGTGAAGATTTCTCAGAACCTCACATTGATCCTGAAACGCTCACGGACAGAAGAGTTCTGACTTGGTGTAAGTTTATTCATTCTTTCAAGTCAAATAATCTGTTGTAATTAATGTTTTAATTAATGTTTTGCAGAAACTAGAAACCTGCATTTGTTTGGTTCTCTTCATCAGATGCCTGTGATCTCACCCTGGACCCAAACACTCTTAACAATTACCTTGTTCTGTCTGATGGAAACAAGAAGGTAACAAGTGGATCAACATGGCATCAATATCCGGATAATCCAGAGCGGTTTGATAAATACACTCAGGTGTTGTGCCGAGAGGGTTTATCTGGGCGCCATTACTGGGAGGTTGAGTTGGATAATGATACGGTTTTAAAACGTATATATGTAGCTGTGGCATACACAACCATTAACAGAAAAGGAAAGGGTCACAATAGCGAATTTGGAAATGATATGCTATCGTGGGCTTTTGGCCAGGGGGGAACAAGTATGTTACCCCGACTTCGTGCATGGCACAATGGAAAGGTGTGGGAATCTCGTCTTCCTTCTGGTGGCTGCTCAACACTCGGTGTGTATCTGGACTGGCCTGCAGGCACTCTGTCCTTCTACAAAGTCTCCTCCAACACAGTGACACACCTCTACACCTTTCACACCACCTTCACTGAGCCTTTGTACCCAGGCTTCTGGGTTCACAATAACGGCAACTACGCCTACCTGCGTCCTCTTGAATAGGACCAGTGCTGGTGATTTGTTAGACCCTCGGTCTGTTAATAGAGGGATGGGGTTACAACTAAAGTTTCAATGGTAAAATGGCATAACATGTTTACTTAAACTTCTTTTAACAAATTTGTAAAATATATTACTCTTCAGGTAATTTTTTTAGTTTCTTACTTTTTTTAGTTGATTCAGAACCTCAATCGTTCCTGCTTTAAAGTCAGATTTAATTGTATTTTATGAATCCCATTTTAATTTGTATTCCTTTTGAGACTTAAAACTAAACTAATGTTGAAAAGCTAATGTCAACTTTTGTAAATTGAGTGGGTTTTGTACCAATTGTGTACCTGACCAAGTGGAATAAAGGACTCTCCTGCAATGTTTCAGTGTGCATACTCATTGTAGAAGAATTTGTTGTAACTTTATATGAACTGCCATCCTTTCATTTTATCTTTGTCTGTGTCTAACAGTAACTTCTGTTAAGACGGAATCTATTTTACATCAGCTAACAGATCTTTTGGGGCCGTGTGAAGAGAGCACAGAACTGAGGTCCCAGCTCAATGAATCCATCACTTTGAGCGTAAAAGGTTAGCTGTTTCAGCTCATGAAGGTTACTAAAACCTGCAAAATGTTAAGATTAACCGCCCAACTTTTAGAGTAGGTCATACAACACATTTCAGTTGACTTAACAGAGTATGTGTGGCCCTGAAAAATCGCATCAATGTGGATAAGTTTATTAGAGTTACCAGCCTTAGAAAGCTCAGATTGGAGTCCACATAGATTCCTCACAGAACTCAAATAGCAAATACATCTCAACATCAACTGTTCAGAGGAATCCAGCTGGCAGGCAAAAGTAACAAATGAAAGTCAATTAGCTTCAGAAAGTAGAAATCATGTTGGTAAGTGAAGCTGGAGTTCAGAATATCACTTGTATTTTTATCCCAGATCAAGAATAAACTTTTATCCTCAAGTACTATTACAACGTACACTTATTCAGCCCACTCTTCCTTCCGTTAGTAAACCAGAAATGTTACGGTTTGTGGAAACAGGAAAAAAAAAGCTAATTTTTAAACTTAATAGCAAGTAAAATTGTTTTCAACCAATGTTTTACTTGATTCCCTATAAATATTCACCTTCTAAAACCAACACATCGTCTCAGCTAAGATCTAAAAATGTCTTATACTATTGCTGGTTTCTCTGACAACTAATGGATTTAAAAACACTTTTCATCCTTCATCAGATTAATATCTATTTGCCAAATCAGCACATGTAAGGCTGCACATGGAAGCTCAAACATTAAGTAGATCTAATAGTAAACATATGTCAGGCTGCAGAGTGAAGCTCAAACATCCAGATGTTCTGAAAAGAAGCACAATTTTGAGAATTTACTTTAAAGATCCAGATTAAAAAGCACTGCAGCCTTTGGTGACCTCTGCTGGTAGAATCAGAGAAAGCAAGGACACGATGCATACTGCCATTAATGACGTGATCCATGAAAAGTGATTGTAGCATCCCGTTTATGTATGAACATTTAAACCCTTAATGAATACAAACCAAATATACATTTAGATTGTATGGTTATACTGGTTGGACAGGGAGAATAGAAGGTTAAGGGTTCTTTCAGGGCCTTTTCAGAAGTGAACTCTACGAGCAGGAAGCTTCTTCACATCAAGACATGTGGTCACTGTACAATTTGTGGTTGAGCAATGAATGAGTTTCTGACTGAACCTGACGCAGACAAGATAGTGTAGAGACACCAGCTGTGGGACAATGGTCTCATTTGTGTGTATTGTAGGATATTAGAAATGAACCAACGTCCCGGTAAATAAATTAATCATTAAACTGCATTTATTGTACATCAGAAAACAGCCATGATTCTGGAACTATAAATAAAGTAATGAGAATATTGCAAAACCACTGTTATTTTGAAACTGTAATCAATAGAATAATACCAATGTACAGCTATGATTGTATTCAATGTAACGTAACCAACCGAAATGCAGGCATGTAATACTTAACACCACAACTGATATTGACTTCAAAATCCATTTGATCTCACCAGGAGACCACTCCCAGGGGGCGTGGACACTGACTTTCTCACGTTTGTTGATCTGTATAAATACTCGTGGGCAGCCATTGTTCTAGAGGTGGCTGATGGAGGCAGCAGACAGGCACTATGGGTGGTCAATCTGTTGCCCTTTGGCCTGTTGGTTGCAGACCAGCGGCTCCTCAGCTGAGATGTACTTTTTAACACTTTTTCCTTTATTAAATACTTTTTATTTTAACTTTTCATTCTAAGATGTCTTCTGTCCATCCAGTGTGTCTTCATTTTTTAAACACAACAGTATGTAGATGCTAGGAGACAGAACGGGAGGGCCAGCGAGATAGTGTCAGCCGACCAGAATAAGCCAGTTAGTCTAGCATCAACACACCAGATAGAGGCGCTAGTGAAGGACAAGTAGGAGAAGAGTGGGACGACAACAACAACAACAACTAGATACATAGACAATCAATCGAATGGTCAAATAAATGTGTAAAGTAACGTGTTGTATCATCGCCTAATTAATGTCTTTCTGCAAAGAGGTCGGTTTGTTCAAGTGTTGTTGCTCCAATAAATCGTGAATTGAAGAATCCAGATCTCCAGTGTGTGTGTTACTGAAAGTCCCTGGTCGGTGAGAATATGTGGGTCCTCACCACGAGTCAGATAAGGTCAGTAAGTCAGAGAATAACTATAAAATAGAAAATATATAAAATAAGTAAAAC
This sequence comes from Pungitius pungitius, assembly GCF_949316345.1. Classification (NCBI taxonomy): domain Eukaryota; kingdom Metazoa; phylum Chordata; class Actinopteri; order Perciformes; family Gasterosteidae; genus Pungitius; species Pungitius pungitius. The sequence continues at coordinate 5,564,654 of NC_084918.1, read as the reverse complement.
TACGAATGGATTAAACCACAACATTATCAACAGGAACCTGATCACATGACTAAGTACTGTCGATTTAGACTGAAAGTTTGAAACAAAGTGTGTAAGAGCCATTTTGATATTATTTTGTTTTGTTTAACCTTCCACCACTTGGGGGCGTAATACTGCTGACAATTACGCCTCACAGTGATTTTGATCAGTACCACTAGGAACTGGTTGTTGCTGTTGGAAGCATAACATTGTGTGAAATCATTTGATAATGCATGATAACACCACCCACCACGGTGGTAACAAATGTTATGATTTGATTCAAAGGAAAAGGTATTTTAGGAGAGAGAAAACAATGGGAAAACAATGAATAGTCAATAGTTGGAAAAGCAACAGGGTCAGATAAATATCCTACTGTATCTCTAATTTTAGTGGAAAACCTATCGAGAGAACTGGTATCATGTGTATGAAACAATGCACTAATTACTATGCATGTAGGTCAATACAGAAATACAGTTATTCACTATTACTTCTTTCCACTATACACAGATCTTTTTCACTGTGTAGTCCTTGTATCATAGTATTTAGCTGTAAGTGACTCAGGACCTTAACTTGTCTACGTTCTGGGCTGTTACATCATGAGTCAATTTGTAATATTCAGACAATTAGCAAATGATTACTAATCATTTTGCATATAAAATCGAATCAATGAAACATCACACATTTGAACTTTTCTCATTATTTTATTTGAATATCTTTGCATGTGTATAAGTTTCTTTTTTCTAATTGTGGAAGTTCAACCTCAGTTTATATAATGACTGTAGACAAAATACAGACAAGTTGTTACGATATGTTGCCAAACAGACAGACCAGAAAGCAACAGGGGGAACTTATTGATTATCAGGAAAACAGCTATAGAGACAGTCAGGGAACGGCAGACTGGGGAACCGGCAGGATGGGTGACTGCTTTTGCTCTAGAGACAGGGTCACAGGAAATGCAAAAAAGAACGTTGTATCTCTGAAATATCTGTTCAACAAAGCAGCCAAGCGCATTCACTACCAGGTCGGTTTAAGCAACGATTTGGCGACGAGTGGATGAAGAACTATACCAGGGGTTTTCAAATGCGGTGAATGTGAGCCTACCCTTACAGTAGGTAAGGATAGCCGAGCCCCCCCTTCCCCAAAATCCCGTCTGCCTGCCCTAACCCACACATGCCTCTGCAGTAAATGCCATAAGGTTCAATAACAAATGATAAAATGTAAATATCTTTCTTTAATATTGTATTTGAATATTTGAAGACATTTTATTTCTACAACTTTTTTAACCCTCCCCTAATGGTGCCTTCTGTTCACTTAGGACTTGCTGCCACTTGGTCAACTCATCTCAAATCACAGTTGAAAACACATCTATTCAGACAAGCTTTTAATATGTAGCCTCCGACTGGACTGCTATTTTTATTTTTATGTATATCTAAGGTTTTAATTACTGTTTTGTTGTTTTAAGTGGAAAGCGCCTTGTGCACCTTTTGGCTGTTGTAAGGCGCTCTACAAATAAAATTTGCAGAATCTTTCCACAGAAGAGGAGACACACCCAACTGGCTCTAAGGCCTCATCATAATCAGAGAAATTCTGTGGAACTAATACTGGATTTACGTGTTGAGACAAACAGACAAACAACACCTTAAACAGTCCCTGACTAACTGCTGGGATTTTTTTTTTTACAGATTGTACTCTTTATATTTGAAAGGTCTTTTTGATGCATTCTCAGGCAGACAAATTATTAATTACTTTTTGACAATCAATCACGAAAGAGCTTTCAATAAAATGTCAATTTTAAAGCTTTGCTTTAAATATATATATATCCTATAACACAACATTTTCAATTTACTTACCTTGATGAGGAAGTTGTATCCATTCACAGTCTGTTTCTTGTATTGAACTGCTTTGAAGGCATGATAGTTCTGGCCTGTCATTTTCTGCACTTTGTCCTTCACCTGTGTATGAATTAGTTAAAATGTGATGTAAATCCACACTGAAAAAAACAACCAGGATTGAGAGATTTTCAGGGAGTGTGGAGGTTGTGAAGAATGAAGGTAGATTTAATCTCACCGGATCACAAATCTTCTGGATGTCCTTATTGACATCCTTTGTCTCACTCCATCCTCCAGGCATCTGAGCCATTGTCACAAGGTCTGTTGAAGTTAACAAAGAAGTCACCTGTAGATCACGTAAGTAACCATTAACTCATTTATTTTGCAACCTTGTTAAAGTAATACTTTGAACCTGGTTGTTTCATGTTGTCTGTATGACTCAGCACCGTAACAACACATGGACGAAGGCATGTAAGATGCGCTTCCTTTTAGTACATCTTTAGAGAAATGTAAGTTTGATGTCACTAACATGCGTCTCCCGTTGCATCATAACTACGTAGCTTAGTGAAAGTAGAGTAGGACCCCTAAACACTGTGGTTTTCTTCTTTTTCTAAATCCTCATGAACTCTTCAAACCATCTTTACTTGACCCCATGACGTTTTCCACAGAGGTCAAGGAATAGTGGTGAGGAATAGACGTTAGGAGGAAATGATCAAGAAGGTGTGGACTGGTTGTGACATCATCAGTCACGTGAGGAACTGCTTTTGCAGAGTGTTTGGACAGACGCGTAACACTTGAAAGCATTGTCACCTCTGAACTAGTGTGTATTGGCTTTTAGACTAACTTGTCTAATTTCTGGGCTGTTAAATAATGAGTCAATTTGTAATATTCAGACAATTAGCAAATGATTACTAATCATTTTGCATATAAAATCGAATCAATGAAACATCACACATTTGAACTATTCTCATTATTTTATTTGAATATCTTTGCATGTGCATAAGTTGCTTTTTTCTAATTGTGGAAGTTCAACTTCAGTTTAAATAATGACTGTAGACAAAATACAGACAAGTTGTTACGATATGTGGCCAAACAAACAGACTAGAAAGCAACAAGGGGAACTTATTGATTATCAGGAAAACACCTATAGAGACAGTCAGGGAACGGCAGACTGGGGAACCGGGAGGATGGATGATTGCTTTTGCTCTAGAGACAGGGTCACAGGAAATGCAAAAAAGAACGTTGTATCTCTGAAATATCTGTTCAACAAAGCAGCCAAGCGCATTCACTACCAGGTCGGTTTAAGCAACGATTTGGCGACGAGTGGATGAAGAACTATACCAGGGGTTTTCAAATGCGGTGAATGTGAGCCTCCCCTTACAGTAGGTAAGGATAGCCGAGCCCCCCCTTCCCCAAAATCCCGTCTGCCTGCCCTAACCCACACATGCCTCTGCAGTAAATGCCATAAGGTTCAATAACAAATGATAAAATGTAAATATCTTTCTTTAATATTGTATTTGAAGACATTTTATTTCTACAACTTTTTTAACCCTCCCTTAATGCTGCCTTCTGTTCACTTGGGACTTGCTGCCACTTGGTCAACTCATCTCAAATCACAACGTTCAGTTTCACTTCTACGAAGACGACCTTCAGATCTACCTTCCTGTGATTATGAACAATTGTTCTGCGCTGGACCCTTTCCAAAACTGCCTCCGTGACATCAAACAGTGGCTTTCCCAGAATTTCCTTCATTTAAATGAAGGAAAGACTGAGTACATTCTGTTCAGCCCAGACTCAACAAACAGTGCCCCCAGTTTTGGTCCTCTGACACCTCAGTTCGCACCCACTGTGCGTAACCTGGGTGTTATATTTGACAAAAGTTTGAATTTCGACAATCAAATCAGTGCAGTTATGAGGGCAAGCTTTTTCCAGCTAAGGCTATTAAGTACGGTCAAACCATTCTTGTCCCGAGCTGACCTTGAGAAAGCTATTCATGCCGTCATCAGCTCGAGGTTAGACTACTGCAATGCACTCTACACTGGACTCAGTCAATCACTCCTTAATCGACTTCAACTAGTACAAAACGCTGCAGCACGTCTTCTCACCAACACTCCCGGTACGGTTTAGGGTGGAGTATAAGGTCCTGCTTTTTGTGTTCAAGGTCATCCATGGCTTGGCCCCCACCTATCTCACCAAATTTGTAACTGTTTACCGTCCAACTAGAACTCTACGCTCCTCCGAACACACCACTTTGGTTACTTCCAAGTTTAACTATAAAAAGTATGGAGGCCGGTCATTTTCCATCCAGGGACCTAAGCTGTGGAACGCACTTCCAGCTCACCTGCAAAGCATCACGGTGTTTCTAAATCACAGTTGAAAACACATCTATTCAGACAAGCTTTTAATACGTAGCCTCCGACTGGACTGCTATTTTTATTTTTATGTATATCTGAGGTTTTAATTACTGTTTTGTTGTTTTAACTGAAAAGCGCCTTGTGCACCTTTTGGCTGTTGTAAGGCGCTCCACATATAAAACTTGATTGATTGATAGGAAACGATGCATTTTACAGCTAATAATTTTTTTCTTCATGTGTTGTCAACCGTCCCGTATCACCCGGGACATCCCGAATTATGGGCAATTTTGATTTGTCCCGTCCGGGACAGCTCCAGTCCCGTTTTCTAATCACAATATACTGTATAATGCAAGGTGATTAGTACATGCAGGCAGCTTAGTTGTCTGGTTTGGTTAAAAGAAAAGTAATTAGGGAGTCTCAATGACTTATTACAATATCTTTGCATTTACACATACTTTTTTAAATCCAGAGTGTTCACTGATGATGACCTTCAGCTGCACTGGTTCCTTTTTGAATAGAAGAGCAGAATCTTTCCACAGAAGAGGAGACACACCCAACTGATTATAAGGCCTCATCATGATCAGAGAAATTCTGTGGAACTAATACTGGATTTACGTGTTGAGACAAACCGACAAACTCCACCTTAAACAGTTCCTGACTAACTGCTGGGAATTATTATTTTTTTCCAGATTGTCCTCTTTATATTTGAAAGGTCTTTTTGATGCATTCTCAGGTAGACAAATTATTAATTATTTTTTGACGATCAATCACAGAAAGAGCTTTCAGTAAGTTGTCAATTAAAAGCTTTGCTTTAAACATATATATATATATATGTATATTTATTGCAAAAGGTTTAAGTGTTGACTTCAAACATTTTTGGGACTTTTAATTTGGCAATGCTCTTCAGTAAGTTTGGATCCCACTTGTTACAAAATCTTTGCATTCACACATACTTTTTTAAATCCAGAGTGTTCACTGATGATGACCTTCAGCTGCACTGGTTCCTTTTTGAATAGAAGAGCAGAATCTTTCCACAGAAGAGGAGACACACCCAACTGATTATAAGGCCTCATCATGATCAGAGAAATTCTGTGGAACTAATACTGGATTTACGTGTTGAGACAAACAGACAAAGACCACCTTAAACAGTTCCTGACTAACTGCTGGGAATTATTTTTACAGATTGTACTCTTTATATTTGAAAGGTCTTTTTGATGCATTCTCAGGCAGACAAATTATTAATTACTTTTTGACAATCAATCACGAAAGAGCTTTCAATAAAATGTCAATTTTAAAGCTTTGCTTTAAATATATATATATCCTATAACACAACATTTTCAATTTACTTACCTTGATGAGGAAGTTGTATCCATTCACAATCTGTTTCTTGTATTATACTGCTTTGAAGGCATGATAGTTCTGGCCTGTCATTTTCTGCACTTTGTCCTTCACCTGTGTATGAATTAGTTAAAATGTGATGTAAATCCACACTGAAAAAAACAACCAGCATTGAGAGATTTTCAGGGAGTGTGGAGGTTGTGAAGAATGAAGGTAGATTGAATCTCACCTGATCACAAATCTTCTGGATGTCCTTATTGGCATCCTTTGTCTCACTCCATCCTCCAGGCATCTGAGCCATTGTCACAAGGTCTGTTGAAGTTAACAGAGAAGTCACCTGTAGATCATGTAAGTAACCGTTAACTCATTTATTTTGCAACCTTGTTAAAGTAATACTTTGAACCTGGTTGTTTCATGTTGTCTGTATGACTCAGCACCGTAACAACACATGGACGAAGGCATGTAAGATGCGCTTCCTTTTAGTACATCTTTAGAGAAATGTAAGTTTGACGTCACTAACATGCGTCTCCCGTTGCATCATAACTACGTAGCTTAGTGAAAGTAAAGTAGGACCCCTAAACACTGTGGTTTTCTTCTTTTTCTAAATCCTCATGAACTCTTCAAACCAACTTTACTTGACCCCATGACGTTTTCCACAGAGGTCAAGGAATAGTGGTGAGGAATAGACGTTAGGAGGAAATGACCAAGAAGGTGTGGACTGGTTGTGACATCATCAGTCACGTGAGGAACTGCTTTTGCAGAGTGTTTGGACAGTCACATCACATACCCCCATGTCCCAATGGAGTTATACAACAGGACTCCAAAGCCACGGTGCCACAAACGCTTCAGTTGGTGTTCTGTTACAACTGCACTGAACGTGAGATAACATGTTTCTTTACCATGTTTGGGAGGATTCTTTGTCTGTCTATTGATGTTGTGTTGCAGCATGCCCTCCATAATAGTGCTGTTGTTGATCTCCATGAGTTTTTCTCTCGCTTTAAATTATGACCTGTCTTAAAGCTGCACGCGTTGCTCGGCTGAACGCTCGCACAGAATAGGTGCGTCAGGCAAAGAAGGACAGACGCAAAGCAAAAGGGTCACTCTTCACTTTAGGCAACAGTTTCGCTTGCAAATGGAGGCGAGAGAGGCAAGAAAGAAAATTGTTCACAGTTTATTGAGTAGCATCTATGAAGCCTGGAAACATTGTGTATAGCAGCAGAGTTTGACAATGGAAAAAGTTGTTCATAGAAACTTCCTTAATCATGACCAAGTTTAATTAAGTACTCTGCCGCAATGTTTTTAATGCATGCACTTAACTGCATTTCTTTTATATTATCTGTGTCTAACAGTAACTCCTGTGCAGACAGAAACTATTTTACATCTAACCTTTAGTGTTAAGCCCACTCTTTTGTCAGTTATTACGCAATAAATGTTACTGTTTGTGGAAACAATAAAAGAGAAGCAGCAGGTTCACTGCAGTTCTTTAAAGAAATAAATAATTTAAAGAACTGTCTGGTGATTCCTATACGAAGTAAAATCCTTTTGGCCAGAACAAACAACTTGGTTACAAATAAATTGTAAAAGGCAAATTGATTTCTTTTTTTCAGCCTCAGGTTTACTGGGTCCAGTAAATATCATATTGTATCTTTCATTTTAGTGGAAAACCTATTGAGAGAACTAGAATCATGTGTATGAAACAATGCACTAATAACTATACATGTAGGTCAATACAGAAATACAGTTATCCACTATTACTTCTTTTCACTACACACAGATCCTTTTCACTGTGTAGTCATTGTAACATAGTATTTAGCTGTCAGTGACTCAAGACCTTAACTTGTCTACGTTCTGGGCTGTTACATCATGAGTCAATTTGTAATATTCAGACAATTAGCAAATGATCACTAATGATTTTGGATATAAAATCGAATCAATGAAACATCACACATTTGAACTATTATCATTATTTTATTAGAATATCTTTGCATGTGTATAAGTTTATTTCTAATTGTGGAAGTTCAACCTCAGTTTATTTAATGACTGTAGACAAAAGACAGACTGTTGTTGTTATGATATGTGGCCAAACAAACAGACCAGAAAGCAACAGGGGGAACTTATTGATTATCAGGAAAACAGCTATAGAGACAGTCAGGGAACGGCAGACTGGGGAACCGGGAGGATGGATGACTGCTTTTGCTCTAGAGACAGGGTCACAGGAAATGCAAAAAAATGTATATCTTTGGTTGAAACAACGATCTGGCGACGAGTGGATGAAGAATCGGGGTAGAAATACTGCAAGGTGATCCGTAAATTGCAGGCAGCTTGGTTGCCTGATTAGGTTAAGAGAAAAGTAATCAGGGAGTCTGGAAGATTCATTACAATATTTTTGCATTCACAAATAGATTATTAAATCTAGAGTGTTCACTGCTGATGACATTCAGCTGCACTTGTCCTTTCTCAATTGAAAAACAGAACCTTTCCACAGAAGTGACACACCAACTGACTGTGAAGGGCTTATCATGATCAGAGAAATTCTGTGGAACAAACAATGGATTTATGTGTTGACCCACACACACACACACAAACACACACACACACACACGCACACACGTCTCTATATACAAAATAAGTCATTGGAAGTTCTCAATTAATTTGTGTGCAGGATTTCCATCCAATACATATGTGCAGACATAACTCAATCAAGAACATCCATTCAATATGCAAAAAGCTCTCTCAATCTTGATGTAACTGACTTCAGCTAGCGGCCGTTTTGTTTCCAACTTAGTTAACCAGAAGTAAACAAACTATTTTGTTGCATTAATCTTGGGAACATTTATTGCATAGATAAATTAACATGTCAACGTTTACATATATAATTTACAACTCCCGATGTAAAAGGCATGAACCAGCTTCTAATTTAGGGTAAAAACATTCACATGAAAGTGTCTACGCTATGAATAAAAAAAGCTCTATGTATAATAATCTAAAAATAATCAACAATTCTGATTAGTTAACATAGGTGTACAAAAAATACCACAATTGACCATGACTTGTTAGTTGATAAAAAATTTAAAATTAAAAAAAATATGCTTCCATGTGTCAGGTGGCGGAGGATTTCTTGTGTTATTATGAATTACAACAATACTTTTATCTAGAAAGTCACTGCACAGATGGGTAAATTGGCCAAACAAATTCTCCGTCTTAGTCTGTAAAATACATGTCACATTGGAAATTGATATTTTTGCATATTGTTAATTTGATATTAAACTCTTTTGGATTTTTAAATCCAATCCAGCTGATACTTTGACGTTGCATTTGTGGCTGGAGGAGAAGTGTTTTGGCCGCAGTGTTCTGTACAGATAGACGGCACATCTACCAAGTTTCCTGAATCAAAGACTGATGAACAACAACATCACTTGCAGGTTTCCTTTGGTTTTCATTCCACAAGGTCGTATATGATCTTTAGACATTCAGATGAGACCTTTTCCAGCAAAGAGGGCAAAAAAACGTGCACAGACATTTATATGAATTTGTTTTGACTCTGACGTGCACAGGCCATGAAACTATGTACGCTGCTGCCAAAATGCTGAAGAAGCTTTTTGTCAGTGGATAAATCACTGCTCTGTTTGGAAAAAAAACTAAATAAACTATATTTCCCCATCAGCCGAAAACAAATATCATGTAAAACAATCTTGTTAGAACAATGCCAACAAAGTTCGATCTTTGGAAAAAAAAGGTAATATTTTGCAGTTAATCAACCTTTTTTGGACTGGACGTGCAAAAGAAAAAAATAATTTGAGCAGATATGTATGGAAGATCTTGTTACTTGTTCTTCTGAGTTTGTATCTCTATGTGGAAATGCACTTATTGTACGTCGCTTTGGATAAAAGCGTCAGCTAAATGACATGTGATGTAAGATCTCAAACTGATGAAACGCATTTTAATTAGTTTAATTGGCGGATGCAATGAGTTTGCTTTCCAATAATGCTTTCCAATCCTTTCAGAACAGCAATACAGACTTGATACGGCCTCTCAATTCATGCTCAATGTTGAGCTTGGATCTGTATTTTGTTTTGAAAGAGGCAACAGCAGTACTTTGTACTGTAGTAAGATGAGAAGTTCTCAAACGTTTGAACTAAAATAAGTATAACTATTTTCCCCACTTGTAATACCACTGCACATAAGTATTAATGTGTTAGCCTTGTTACATTAAAGAGGAACTGCACACTAAAACAGAATTTTGTGCAGGTTACTAAATGTTATAACTGTTCTTTGTTTAACTTTATATTAAATCATTATGATCATTGTCAATGACATCTGACCACAGGTAACAATCATCTCAAGGAGGGTGTATCACAATTCTGTGGTGTGTGGAGTTAGGCTCAGACTTTGGGAGGATATTACACAATGTTAAGATACGGCAGAAGTAACATCTGAAGGCGTGTCATGTGCAGAGTGACAGCAGAGGCTCTCCGACAGGATAAAAGCAGTGGGACGACATCACAGATCATCACTCTGGAAGCTCCAGCTGAACGACCAGGAGACTCTCACAAGACTCGTCTGATCATCACAACTTCCCCAGGTGAGGACAGAAAGAGACAGGTGAACATTTACTGCTTAACTGATCTGCAGTCTGTGCAAAGATATGTCTGTCTGTTGAGTTGATTGCCTGTTAAAAACTAACCATACTGTAATATGTAAAGCTTTTCTTATCAGGTTGGTGAAATGGCCTCAAATCAAATGGAAGTTGCTGCTCTGGGTCGACCTTTCACCCTCGGAATGCTCTATGATGCTCAAAGAGATGCACTGATCACAGGTAAGTCTTGGAGTACACTGTTATTAAAATTATTTTTCTGTATAATTGGATTGAAATCATTTTACTATCTAATCCTCTCCTTTCCTCTCCTCATCATCATTATTTATTATTTAAGGAATTAGCAAATGCCATTTGGTTTCACGACGGAGCTGTGAATTTTCATTCGTTTTTTTAAAAGAATTCTGTATTATTAGCGGATCTTCAAACAGCTAATTAGGTGGCTTTGTATTGTTGACCATTTAATTGGCAAACTATCTAACAGAACAAGTGAACGCAAATTATTAAGTTTTCACGCTTCCCTTCTTCCATATGTAGTCACTTTTAAGATTGATTCAATTTATTCATTTCCATAAAATTATCCTACTGCTTTGTGTTTTCTAATTTTTAAAGGATTGAAGTTGTGGGATGATGAAACTCTACAAGGAAAGACAACTAGAAAGATCAAACCCAGCAGTGATTTTGACATTATTGAATCTGACTCCATTGAATCCAAGTCCTCTCTGCTGGAGGTTGATGATCCTCGGAAGGTCAGTGTCCTCTGTGGACTGATTCAAGTGAAAGGATCTGCCGAATACCTGAAAGATCAGAAAGAATTCAAGAATCAGAGCAGAGTGACTGGTCAATACAAATCTACATCCCACTTGGAACAGTTGTCAATGACTGATCTGATGTCCTTAGAACCCCAACAAAAGGACGTTATCATAAAGAGCTCTGCAACACACATAGTCACAGGCATCCTTTATGGGGCAAATGCTTTCTTTGTGTTTGACAGTGAAAAGTTAGACAGCAGCGTTGAAGAAATTGGGGCCAGCATGAAACTTATGATGATAAAGATCCCCTTATTAAGTGTGGATGACCAGGGGAGCACCAAACTGACTGAGGAAGAAAAAGCCCTGAGTGGTAAATTCTCTTGCAAGTTCTTTGGAGACTTCACCCTTCAAAGCCTCCCTTTCACATTTGAAGATGCAGTGAAGACCTTTGGACAACTCCCACAGCTACTGGGGGAAAATGGAGAGAAAGCTGTCCCAATGAAGGTCTGGCTGATGCCACTGACTAAACTATGTCCAGAAGCTGCGGTGCTGAAGAGTGAGATCAGTGTTGGACTGGTGGGAAGGATGCAGCATACTCTTGTAGATTTGAGGGAAATCCAAATGAGAAGCAATGAATCTCTTAAAGATAGAGTGGTAAAGAACTTTCCGCATGTTACAGAAGAGTTAGACACTTTCCAGAAGTTGTGTCACCTCTATACGTCAAACCTTCAGGGCACCATGAAGAAGAAACTCCCCTTCATCCGTGAAGGTAAAGAAGATGAGAGCTCATTAGAAAAAAGCATTGACAACAGAGACGAGTCCCCATTCAGTCAAGAAAAACTAATCAATTGGCTGGATGATAAGGAGAGAGAAATCAACGTCATCAGATCCTGTGTAGAGACCATGGAGGGAACAAAGATCGTCAAAAATCAGTCCGAGCTCGACAGAGAGGTTCTTGCTGCAGATGTACACAATACTTTGTGCTTTGTTTTCACCTCCACCAAACGAGGCGACACTTACCTTGATGAGATGGCCACATATTTGGACACTCCTAGAATGGGGAGTACCTCTGAAGACGAATGGTTCAACTCAGATGAAGTCTTGAGTCTTATGAGACAAAAAGCCAAAACTTTCCAAGACTTCGCCAAAACACAGAAGAACAACAACCGGATCCGTTTCCTCATCGCAGTCATTCCAAATGAGAAATATAAAGGGGCAACCGTCTACCATTACAAGCAGGGCAAACTGGTCAGCAAAGATTTCTCAGAACCTGACCTTCATCCTGAAAAGATCACGGACAGAAGAGATCTGAACTTGTGTAAGTTTATTTATGCTTTTAAGTCATAGTTAGTTATAGTAAAAGTTCTGCAGAAAAGAAAAACCTGTAAATTTGTTTTGTTTTCTCCATCAGATGCCTGTGATCTCACCCTGGACCCGAACACTGCTTACAATTACCTCGTTCTGTCTGATGGAAACAAGAAGGCAACAAGTGGATCAATATGGCAGAAATATCCTGATAATCCAGAGAGGTTTGATTCATTCACTCAGGTGTTGTGCCGAGAGGGTTTATCTGGGCGCCATTACTGGGAGGTTGAGTGGAGTGATGCTTCTGTTCATGTAGCTGTTGCATACAAGACCATTGAAAGAAAGGGAAATAGTTACTGCTGCCAATTGGGAAATAATACAGTATCATGGTGTTTTGGCCAGGGGGGTACACGTACGTACGAACTCAGTGCATGGCACAATGGAAATGTGTGGCAATCTCCTTTTCCCTGTGGTGGCTGCTCAACACTCGGTGTGTATCTGGACTGGCCTGCAGGCACTCTGTCCTTCTACAAAGTCTCCTCTGACACACTGACACACCTTTACACCTTTCACACCAGATTCAATGAGCCTGTGTACCCAGGCTTCTGGGTTTACCGTGCAGGCAACTACGCCTACCTGCGTCCTCTCGAATAGGACCAATGCTGGTGACTTGTTGGATCCTTGTTCTGTTAATAGAGGGATGGGGTTACAAGTAAAGTTTCAAAGATGAAATGGTATCCAATGTTCGTTTAAACTTGTTGAGTGTTAAATATATTAAGTTACAAAATATTTCATTTTAACAGTTTTAGGCTGAACAAATATGTGTGAATCACATTTTTATTTCTTTTCTTATTGCTTTTAGAACTTTGGAGACACTGATGTCAAAAAGCTAATGCCAAAACTTGTGTAACTACTTTGTAATTGTGTGATGGTAAAGTGGGCTTTGTACCAATTCTGTACCTTAATTCAGACCAAATTTAATAAAGTTACTCTCCCGCAATATTTTAATGTGCATACTTATTGCAGAAGAAAATGTTTTATCTTCAAATGCCAAGTGCATCCCTTTTCTATTATTTTTTTTTATTTTATACGTCTGTTTCTAACAGTAACTCATGTGTACACAGAGACTATTTTATATCAACTAACACACCTTTTGGGGCCGAGAGCCCAGACCTGTGAGAGGTCCCAGCTCAATGAATCCATTCCCTCGTGCTTTTTAATACACACTTAATTAAGCTCATCTAAATCACCTACTAAAGACACAAGTTGTGTTCTAAGACCCATCTCACAAGAATATCTGACAACAGACACACATCCTGAGTGATAATGGTTTCAGGGTCCATTGTCCTTCCTGAGAATTTCAGTGTAAACCACATTTTTTCCCCATGTGTATTTACTGTTCTTTATTACAATAGCAGTGAAAAATATACTGTATTTATTACAATTACATTACATTTACAATACTTTTGAGGAGGAACCTATTTACTACCTATGACCTTAAACTCCAGTTTGTATGTATTTAGAGAAAACTTTTATCCCAAAAGAGAACACTTTAAGCAAATGTGTGTGTACTAAGCAAGAAAACAAAAACCTGCAAAAAGGCTTAAGTTTAACTGTGCCTAACTAATCAGTTCAGAGTAAGAATGTCATGCATAATATTTCAGTGAAGTCAACTAAGCATGTATGTGAGGTCCTGCAGAAATGCATCAAACGTCCTACTACTCTACTGGCTCTCAGGCAGGAAGACCGAGAGTGACCTCTGCTGCCGAGGATAAAATCTTTAGAGTTACCAGCCTGAGAAAGCTCAGATTGGAGTCCACATAGATTCCTCACAGAGCTCAAGTAGCAAACACATCTCAACATCAACTGTTCAGAGGAATGCAGCTGGCAATAAAAGGATATGGGTTCTTTCAGCGTCTTTTCAGTAGTGAACAACAGTAACTTGATCACATGATTAGGGTGTTTTTACAGCCTACTACGTACTGTTGATATAGACAGAAAAAAGTTGGATAGAATGCACTGTGTAGCCTGTGGATTAATATGGAGGACACACGATAGCGTCATGCTCAAGCCAGAGCTAGTTTTATTCTCAGCTGCGTGTGAGTGGAGCCTGAAGCTACATTATCTCCAATAGATCCACCAGCACCACAGCAGCATCTCCTGACGTGATCGTGTAATACCTCAATATAACGTCTGAAAGAATGTAATTATTAACAAAGAAAAAGGGGGGGGGGGGCTGTTTTAAAAAAAAACACCACTCAGGGGCGTAAGACCGCTGACAATTACGTGTTACAGGTACCAGGATTGGTACCAAGTATGCAGATAATGTGATTCTGTAAACACAACACACAAATGACACACAGCTCATTCACGTCTTGGTCATTGCGCTTCGCTCCGCAGAATAACATACTTATTTAACATATTCACAATAAAGTGCAAAACATGGTAAGCTACATGGTAAAGACTTTTAACAGTCTTTTACAATATCACAGGAAATGTTCAGAGCCAACCAGAGTACTCTCGGTGGATGTGACGGCGTGGCGCCATTTTTGCTAGCGCGGCACACCGAACAATAAACTAGACACCCACACAAACCAGGGGCGTAGCCAGTAATGGGCCAGGGTGGCACTGGCCCGCCCACATTACTCACTAGCCCACCCAGGCAAGTTTGATAAAATTGTTTTTTAGTTAATCATTTTTAGTTTATTTTTACTATTCAAATGTATTTTAGAAAATATATTATAATAAAGGTGTAACTGTTTTTGCAATTTAGCTTTCCTCTTTTCTACTCTCTAAAGTTTAATTATTATTTAAGTAATTTTTTTTCTACAAAAAACTGTAGGCCCACCCACTTTTTCACTGGCCCGCCCAAAATACGATTTCTGCCTACGCCCCTGACACAAACACTCATAGATACGGTTACAGACATTCATATGCTAGCAAGCTAAACGCCAAAATAATACTTCTATCCAATGTCATTCATTACTTAATATTTTCCTCACCCATCTGTAAACAGAACACACAAATGACACACAGCTCATTCACTATGGAATGCCATTTTATTCTAAATTAAATAAATGAATAAATTGAAAAATAAATTAAATATGCATTGGAAATACATTGTTAAATAATAAATGAGGCAATAAATACATAAATATTAAATACATTTAATCATTTCATGGTACTTTTATTTCATAAGTACACATTTCTTTATTTCATAATGGTACTTTTATTTCATAATGGCACCTTATTTCATAATGGCACCTTATTTCATAATGGCACTTTATTTCGTCTTGAATTTTTGGGGAACCTTTTTATTGCAGTCCAAACTTTGAGAAATGGTGCTTTGGAACTGTTAGGTTTAAACCCCCAACATTGTATTCAACAACCTGCACAAAGAAAGACACAGAGAATTGAGTATGGTATACTTGCAAGGAGAGTGCTCGGAGACTGTTCAGTTACAATCCTCCAAACTCACTCTGAAGCAGCCTCCGCTCTCCTGGCATTTTATTGTCTTAAAACTCTAGCAAAAGTAGCAAAAGTATGACTTTTACTTTGAAGATATTTTAAAATCTGTACAGTAAAAATGCTTGATATTCATCATGGCAGTAGTCTAGGAGGTCCTTAACACAGGTGCCTAGGTATTTGCCTGGAATTATTGCTAAATCTGTCCAAACTTTGATAAATGGTGCTAAAACGCAGTCTAGAGCTGCCGAAGTGGGAACCGCAAGCCCTAGTATTTCCAAAAACCCCTCAATATGTGTCAAAATAGTATCTGCAGATAACCTATGTTGATCGATTTGATCTGCTAATGCTAGCATGCTATCTCGGAGCCCACCGATGTCTTCAATTATGTCAACACTCTCACGTCCCTTACCCAGCCTTTTTTTGCACACAGCTCTGTTGTCTGTTCTGAATGTGAGAGATAGCCACGCCCCCTGATTTGCATATAAGAACATGAAATGAAATACAGTGCCATTATGAAATAATGTGGCATTATGAAATAAAGTGCCATTATGAAATAAAAGTGCCATTATGAAATAAAGAAATGTGTATTTATGAAATAAAAGTACCATGAAATGATTAAATTTAATATTTATCTATTTTATTTATTTCACATTGTATTTCCAATGCATATTTCATTTATTTATCTATTTATCTATTTATTCATTTATTTAATTTTAAAATAAACGGCATTCCATAATTCACTTCTTGGTCATTGCGCTTCAAAATGAACCTTTGATTCTAAACATTTGTTGCTGTTTGGAATAGATTAACTGATTAACTGTCATTCATGATTGTTGTGTGAAATTGTTATTATTATTTATCAACTAACTAGCCTACTTTATAACTAGCTAATACGAGCCTGCTAACTGAGATAGCTAACATTACTATATAGTATGGTGTGTGTGTGTGTGTGTGTGTGTGTGTGTGTGTGTGTGTGTGTGTGTGTGTGTGTGTGCGAGTATATTTATTTATTTGGGTACTTATTGATCTATTGAAAACATTAATTTTATGTTTCATCCATGATGTCATGGTTGCTAGATACACAGCTGAAATGCTGGATGATGGGAGAGGCAGTAACTGGGCTGGACTCAAGACTATTGTCCAGGTGGCAGTCATCCACCTGGAAATCCAACTGAACAAGATCAATCCAACTCAGAAGAGTCCTCTGAAGAAGAAAGTGTCCAAATCATGTCCATTAGAATGAGGCGGAAGGGCTCTTACTGGAGCGGGTCACCTCCCCCCCAGGGCAGAACACAGAGCCACAATATCCTCACAAGTCAACTGTAAACCCTGATTACTGAAGCAATGGAAAGGTGTTTGGTGACAAAAGCCACAACCCAGGCACAAGAAAGAAGCAGACAGGGCCAACCAAAGGGAAAGAGGTGTCAGATCTGCCCAAGTAACAAAGATCGCAAAGTCAACAATAGGTGTGGGAAATGCAGTGTGCAATGATCACAGCCAGAAACAGGTAGTTTGTCTGAACTACATACAGTGATGAGACAAGAAGGCAAAACAGGGAAAGAGAGAGGAACTGTCAATGACTGGACAGTTACACACATACACACACAATGGATGTTCACTTTTTTCCATTGCTGTTATGGGTAATTTTGTTAAAAAGTGAAAAATAAAGCTATTTCAAACATGAAATCATTCTTGTATGGTCATAAATATAATACAAAACATTATACAAGTGATTATTCCTAACCAAAATGGCATAAAACACATTGATATTAAATTGGGTCATTTTTGACCCGCTTATGGAAAAGTGTAGGGTTCAGTCACTCGTGTATCTAAGGGTTAATATAAAAGATTTGCAGTTCATTGAAAATTACATTTTAAGTATGTGCATTAAAAGAATCGTAGGAGAGTACTTTATTCAACTTGGTACTCTTTAAAGTTCAGAATTGGTAGAAATCCCACATTTACAAAATTACAATTTAGTTATACAAGTTTTACAGTAACATTTGATTATAATAATAACATATGATTCACACATAGAGTTAAATCTAACTTTTAAGCAGAAACCATATTGAGGTTCTGCATCAACTGAATAAGTAAAAAACTGAAAATGAATTATTTTGTAACTATTAATAACTATTGTAAATATTTTTTAAACTTTGGGAATTTGTTAATACAAGTCAATTTCATTTGAATAGCACATTACAACATCAAGGTAGTTCAGAGTGCTTCACATAAAATGATTAAAAACATCATACAACAACATAAAGATTATTAAAAGATTTGTTAAAAGCCTGTTAGGAAACAAGTGTAGTTTAAGTATAGCAAAATTCTGAATTTGTGTTAAAAAAAGTTCAAGCTAATGTTGGATGCCATTTATACATTGAATCTTTACTTACACATAGAATTTTAGGCTCTGCATGAACTGGACATGTAAGTAAAATTAAATATTGTGTAACTTAATAAATGTAACACTCAAGTTAAAGCTAACATTGGATGCAATTTTACCATTGAAACTTTACTTGTAACCCCATCCCTCTATTAACAGATCACAGATCCAACAAGTCACCAGCATTGGTCCTATTTAAGAGGAGGCAGGTAGGCGTAGTTGCCTTCATTGTGAACCCAGAAGCCTGGGTACACAGGCTCATTGAATCTGGTGTGAAAGGTGTAGAGGTGTGTCAGTGTGTCAGAGGAGACTTTGTAGAAGGACAGAGTGCCTGCAGGCCAGTCCAGATACACACCGAGTGTTGAGCAGCCATCAGAGGGAAGACGAGATTCCCACACCTTTCCATTGTGCCATGCACGAAGTAGGGGTAAGATACTTGTACCTCCCTGGCCAAAAGCCCACGATAGGGTATTATTTCCAAATTCGCTACTGTTACCCTTTCTATCAATGTTCTTGTATGCTACAGCTACATAAATACGTTTTCTGAACGAGGCATTATCCCACTCTACCTCCCAGTAATGGCGGCCAGATAAACCCTCTTTACACAACACTTGACTGTGTGCTTTAAACCTCTCTGAGTGTTGTGAATGTGGTTGCCGCTTTGATCCACTTGTTACCTTCTTGTTTCCTTCAGACAGAACAAGGTATTTGTTGACAGTGTTTGGGTCCAGGGTGAGATCACAGGCATCTGATGGACAGAACCAAACAAGTTCAGGTTTCAAGTTTCTACAAAACAGTGATTAGAACAGTGTATTTGACTTAGAAGCATAAATAAACTTACAAAAGATCACATCTCTTCTGTCTGTGATCTTCTCAGGATCAAGGTCAGGCACCGAGAAATCTTCGCTGTCCAGACTGCCCTTCTTGTAATGGTAGATAGTTGCTCCTTTTGATTCCTTATTTGGAATGACTGCAATAAGGAAACGAGTCCGGTTGTTCTTCAGTGCTTTGCTTAAGTCTTTGAAAGCATTGGCTTTTTTTCTCATAGAGGTCAAGACTTCATCTGAGTTAAACCACTCGTCTTCAGTGGTACTCCCCAATCTAGGAAAGTCCAAATATGTGGCCATCTCATCAAGGTAAGTGTCGCCCGGTTTGGTGGAGGTGAAAACAAAGCACAAAGTATTGTCTACATCTCCAGCAAGAACCTCTCTGTCGAGCTCGGACTGATTTTTGACGATCTTTGTTCCCTCCATGGTCTCTACACAGGATCTGATGACGTTGATTTCTTTCTCCTTATCATTCAGCCACTTGGTTAGTTTGTCTTGACTGAATGGGGACTTGTCTCTCTTTTCAAAGGTTTTTTTTAATGAGCTCTCATCTTCTTTACCTTCACAGATGAAGGGGAGTTTCTCCTTCATGGTGCGCTTGAGGTTTGATGTATAGAGGTGGCACAACTTCTGGAAAGTGTCTAACTCGTCTTTAATATGGGGAAAGTTCTGTACCACTGTGTCTTTTAGAGATTCGTTGCTTCTCATTTGGATTTCCTTCAAATCTTCAAGAGTATGCTGTATCTTCCCCACCAGTCCATCGTCAATCTCACGCATCATCTTAGCAGCTTCTGGATATAAAGTAGTCAGTGGCATCAGCCAGACCTTCACTGGGACAGCTTTCTCTCCATTTTCCCCCAGTAACTGTGGAAGTTGACCAAATGTCTTCACTGCATCTTCATATGTTAAAGGAATGCTTTTAAGAGTGAAGTCTCCAAAGAATTTGCAGGAAATTGTAGCACTCAAAGCTTTTTCTTCTTGAGTCAAATTGAGGCCTTCCTGGTTATCAATTTGACTTAACGAGGGGATCTTTGTTACCATAGCTTTCATGCTACACCCGATTTCTCCAACCTTGCTGGCTTCCAACTTTTCACTGTCAAACACAAAGAAAGCATTCGCCCCATAAAGGATGCCTGTGACTATGTGTGTTGCAGAGCTCTTCATGATAACGTCTCTTTGATGGTCTTCTAAGGTCATCAGGTCAGTCATTGACAACTGTTCCAAGTGGGTTGTAGATTTGTATTGACCAGTCACTCTGCTCTGATTCTTGAATTCTTTCTGATCTTTCAGGTAATAGGCAGATCCTTCCACTTCAATCAGTCCAGAGAGGAAGCTGGCTTTAAGAGAAGCATCAACCTCCAGCAGAAAGGACTTGGATTCAATGGAGTCAGATTCAGCAATGACAAAATCACTGCTGGGTTTAAAACTGTGAGTCTTCTTTTCTTGTAAAGCTTTATCATCCCACAATGTCAAACCTGAAAACAAATTAATAACCAACTGAATGGCCCATAATTTAAAAAGACATTTAATTGTCTAATCAATCATAGGATAATCAGTTACTATTACAGCATGTTCGTCAAATAACAAATGAATGTTTACATCTCCTTTGTGGAACTTAAAAGCATGTGATAATTCATTTAATAGTGAAAAATAAAGGTGAGGATTTAAATGAAAAATGATTTCAGTTCCTTTAATGCTTCCTTTAAAGCTGTTAAAGACACAGGTAACTCATTTTAATACCAGTGTAGTCCAAGACTTACCTTTGATCAGTGTATCTCTTTGAGCATCATAGAGCATTCCGAGGGTGAAAGGTCGACCAAGAGCAGCAACTTCCCTTTGATATGAGGCCATTTCACCAACCTGATGAGAAATGCTTTTAACACAGAGACAATTCTACACCTTCACTCAACAAAAAACACAGAAGGACCGAGTCTAGATCAGTCAAGCAGTAAATGTTCACCCTTCTCTTTCTGTCCTCACCTGGGGAAGTTGTGATGATCAGACGAGTCTTGTGAGAGTCTCCTGGTCGTTCAGCTGGAGCTTCCAGAGTGATGATCTGTGATGTTGTCGTGACTGCTTTTATCCTGTCAGAGAGACCTCCGCTGTGACTCTGCACATGATTTGGCACATGATTTGGCAGACACCTTCAGATCTCTGCCAAATCTCAAGATTAATTTATTCCCCAGGTATGCGCCTAACTCCACCCACCACAGCATTGTGAAACACCTTCATTGCGATGATTGTTACCTGTGGTCAGAGAGCATTAACAATCATCACCATGATGTAATATGAACTTAAACAGGTATAACATTTTGTAAACTGCTCAAAAACCTGTGTCAGTGTGCAGTTCCTCTTTAATGTAACAGGCCCAACACACAAAGCAATGCTTTTAATTTAAAACGTTTTGAAAGCTCTTTTGTGGATTGATTGTCAAAAGATAAATAATAATTTGTCTACATGAGAATGTATCAAAAAGACCTTTCAAATATAAAGATGACATTCAGTAAAAATAAATTCCCCAGCAGTTCATCAGGAACCGTTTAAGGTGCTTTGTGGTTTGGCAACACGTAAACTCCAGTATTATTTCCACAGAAATTCTCTGATCATGATAAGGTCTTTACAGTCATTTGAGTGTGTCTCCTCTTCTGTGGAAAGTATTCGGCTTTTCTATCAAAAAAGAAACCAGTGCAGCTGAAGGTCATCAGCAGCGAACACCCTGGATTCATTGATGTACGAGTGAATGTAAAGATATTGTAATAAATCATCCAGAATCCGATGACTTTTTACCTCACCTGTTCAGGCAACCAAGCTGCATGGAATCTACGAATCACCTTGCAGTATATCTACCCCGATTCTTCATCCACTCGTCACCAGATCGTTGTTTCAACAGAGCTGCTACTGCGCTTGGCTGCTGTGTTTAACAGATATTTCAGAGCAATAAGGTGTTTTTTTCTGCTTTTCCTTTGACGCTTTCTGTTCGGATCACTTAAAGCACTGCTATGCTAAACTAGCTGCTAGGTTAAGCTAGCTGCTAAGCTACTTCCATCTCAACATCTAACGTTACCCTGCGCGCTACACAGTCTGCAGAGGAGCACCGTGTCCCTAAAAGACTGTGGTAATAGACTACATCTACTGATCATAATGAGCCCTTTACAGTCAGTTGGTGTGGCTCCTCTTCTGTGGGAAGATTTTGCTTTGCTATTCAAAAAGGAACCAGTGCAGCTAAAAGTCATCAGCAATGAACACACTGGATTTAATGATTCATGTGTGGATGCAAACATATTGTGATTAGTCATTCACACTCCCTGATTATATTTCACCTCATTTTGCACAGATAGAACTTTGTTTTAATTGTTCTAACAAGATGGTTGTAGATTTTACTTGTTTTTGGCTGATGGAGGGATGTCGCTTACTTGAAAGTGATTGCAATTTCTTCCTTCTAATATTTGAAAAACCATAGATGGAAATTTCACAAAATGTAATTTTAATAGTAACTTGTCGGTCATGGACATCTTTTTGTCCTCCAAATTGGGTCTTGACAGAAAAGGTTGAGAACCACACACCTCTGAGACTGTAAAGACCTTATCGCAATCAAGGAACTTCTGTGGAACAAATACTTCATTTACATTGTGATACGGGCCATGCACGCCCACACACACACACACACACGCCCACACACACACACACACACACACGCCCACACACGCACACATATACACGCACAAACACGCACACACACACAAAGCAATGCTTTTAATTGAAAATGTTTTGAAAGCTCTTTCGTGGATTAATTGTCAAAAGATAAATAATAATTTGTCTACATGAGAATGCATCAAAAGGACCTTTCAAATATAAAGATGAAAATCAGTAAAAATAGATTCCCCAGCAGTTCATCAGGAACCGTTTAAGGTGCTTTGTGTTTTGGCAACACGTAAACTTCCACAGAAATTCTCTGATCATGATAAGGTCTTTACAGTCATTTGGGTGTGTCTCCTCTTCTGTGGAAAGTATTCTGGTTTTCTATCAAAAAAGGAAACAGTGCAGCTGAAGGTCATCGGCAGCGAACACCCTGGATTTATTGATGTACGAGTGAATATAAAGATATTGTAATAAATCATCCAGAATCTGATAACTTTTCACCTCACCTGTTGAGGCAACAAAGCTGCCTGGAATCTACAAATCACCTTGCAGTATATCTACCCCGATTCTTCATCCACTCGTCACCAGATCGTTGTTTCAACCAAGCTGCTACTGAACAGATATTGAACAGATATTTCAGAGCGATAAGGTGTTTTTTTCTGCTTTTCCTTTGACGCTTTCTGTAGAGTAAAAGCAGTCATCCATCCTCCCGGTTCCCCAGTCTGCCATTCCCTGATTTTCTCTATAGCTGTTTTCTTGGTAACCAATAAGTTCCCCCTGTTGCTTTCTGGTCTGTCTGCATGGGTTCGCTGCCACATATTGTAACAACTTGTCTGTGCTTTGTCTATACAGTCATTTTATAAACTTTGTATTACATTTGACTCACAATATAACAGCCCAGAACATACACAAGTTAAGGTCCTGAGTTACTTACTGACACATAAATACTATAATACAATGACTACACAGTTAAACAGATCCGTGTGTAGTGAAAATAATAGTTCTCTCAATAGGTTTTCACTAAAATTAAAGATACAATATGATATTTATCTGAGACTGAATTTAGGCGAATGACGCTAACAGCTTCCCATCAGATTAGACTTTGCAATGACTGACACTTTACAGACAAAGGTGACGCAATGTCACTTTTGCTGAAGGTTTAGGCATGTGCAACTTAAAAGATGGAGGGTGCCACAACTTTTCATCAGCGCTTCCAGGGGGCCAAATAGGACAGCGCACTTCCTATCCAGATTAATGACAAAAACGCTATTTTAAATAAGACCAAAATATGTTTATATGTCTGTATGTATATTGAACCAACATAATCACAGCATATATCATGCTCAAATGCATGCATTTTAATATTTTCCCTGCATGTAGTGGCGACTTAGGTTGAAATCTTTCATAGCTAATAGCGTGTCATAGCTGGCTCAAGCTATGCCAAACATCAGGAGCAGGAGACAGTATGAGATGACAAAAATACATGTTTATTAAATTATAACCCTAACAGAAAGAACTTATATGATAAACTGAAATCACATATCCAAAGCCATAAGGATCCTATGAGGTGGGTAGTCAGTAAGTCAGTGTTGTAAGTGTGAATGTGTGAAAAATGGTGTGTGTATGCATGAAGAGAATAAATCAACAGAACTGAAAACACATGGAGAGTACTGCCGGAGCGAAGGCCGGGGCTGCCTCCTCTCGAGTCCCCCCCTCCAACTGGCAGGAGCATGGCATGTATAGACCTGACGAGAGACACCGGGCTCAGGTGCTCTCCATTAGCCATCAGGACAATGCCCCACCCAGGCTCACCTGTAGGGAGACAGTTAGGTAGGCACCATCCACACACACTCATTATGTGTGTGGGGCATCACAAGCGTCTCCAAGCAAACTAGGCACATGGGTTTGCCTTTAAATTCGGTAAACAGATCATCCACTTCCCATTTCACCTGAAAGATACGATTTCTTGATGTGCCTGAATGATTCTTTGTAGGTCAGTGTGACAGTACGTTTTAAGAGGGTAAGATGAAATAAAGAAAAGGAAACGTGAGCATGTAGATAGCTGAGTATATTAGGTTGAGAAAGTCTTCCAGTGAAAGTACTCAAAAGGAAAGCTGACAGTTATCAGTTATCTTTACTTTTCAAATAAGTTTCCAGAAGAAGGAAGTATTGATTAAGAATACATGACCTTATGTATTGTGTGTTACCGCAATAAATTTGTACACTTCTAATCTCCTTATGTTGCTGATTAAACTATTTTAAATGTCTGTCAGCTAAATTGGAAGCTAATTCATACATTCATGGTTCTCGGATAATTCATCTAAACAAATATGAGCATGTGTCACGTGGGAAGTTGCTGTTGCGCAGGGAGGACTCAGACGCAGGATTTCAAAAGGTGCTCTTTATTCCAAATAAGACAAAGTGCTTCAACAGCAGATAGGCTTGACATTAACATAGACAATGACGCAACAGGGGACAAGAGGCACACAGGGCTTAAATACACTAGGGAGGTGCAGGTGATTGGACACAGGTGGAAACAATCAGGCAATCACAGGACAAGGCAGGAAGTGAAGCTAACCCAGGGACACAAGAGACATGAAACTACAAACTAAAACAGGAAGCAGAGCCAAACCGTGACAGCATGTTAACCTTTCGTACCCTGCTGTGCCTCAGAACAGCTTCAGAGAACTGTAGACAAGTAATGTTGTTCTTCATTTGTTGATTCAGGGAACTTGTAGACCTGTAATTATTGTAAGTGTATTTCCTCATTTTAATCTTAGAAGAATGTTCACCTGTCACAGAACACACGGAAGGACACTGTTTCCTGGTTTGTGTGATCAGAACACAAGATATGAAAATTTAGCATATGTATGTAAGTGACTTTTTATTAGGGCTGTCAATAGGGTGGCCATTTCCTTCACGTCAAAAAGGAAGACACTTTGCACGGGGACACGCAAGCAGATATTTGTTTGGTATGATCCGGTTTCAAATTTTACTATGTTTTTCCACCAGATTACATAAAGATGCATACACATACCACACAGCTAATAAAAATATACAAGATACAGCTCATGACAACGTGCTCTTCCAATTCAGATTACATAGGTCTAATAATATTTGTTATGCTAATTAACATGAACAGGACTGAGTTGTATGACATTCTCACCTTCAGATAAACTTTAGTAAGTTCTGCAGCAGCAATTTTGTCATCCTGAGGTGATGAACGTTCGTGAAAAAATGAACTAAGAGAAGAGGCACCTGCTGCACTCCGATTGTTAGCTCGATGCTTGTCACTGCTAGCATGTCTGTCAATTAGGCTTGGGTATCGAGTATCGAGGATCGATTGGAATCGGGACTAGCTTTGCGATTTACCCGGTATCGTTCAAAAGTTTAAAATTCGATTCCTAGTTTCGATTCTCAGTCCGCTGGCGCCGACCGGGAATAGAAACCGCTGAACACCAACGAAGAAGCGTCCACCGGAAGTGTTGGCTAACTATTTCCTTCAGAAAGACCCTTGGTTAGCTAGCTCATTTAAAAATATCTTAAACTTAAACTTTTTTTACCCTGCCTCTTAAAAGAATCGGAATTGAGAACCGCTGGGAACCGGAATCGAAACAAGGAATCGCTGTGTGACGGACAAGCAAATGTCTGTGAGCTTGACTGGTCCGCTGATTACTGAGACTACAGTCAAAGCCTCTTCTGCATTGTCCCCATCAGGTTGTGCATCTTGAAGAGAAAAACAAGACCAGAATAAATCTCTCTCTCGCTCTCCATATACAGTATATATACAGTATATAAACTAGGGCTGTCAAATGATTAAAAATTTTAATCAAATTAATCAGAATTTTTAGTGGATTAATCAGGATTTATCACTGTTTGCAATTACACCTGAATCCTAACCATTTTTTCTTTCTGAAATGCATACCAAAGATATATAACAGGACACAGATACATAATTATTATTATTATCATCATTATTATTTTTTACATAAATACATGTTATTGATATTTGACTTGGTTTAATTCATTCCAGAAAATAATCAAAGTAATGTTATTTGATAAGTTACAGACTGATTTACCTGCATGGCTCAGAAGGGTCTCGAGCCTCTGCAGTTTATCCCACTTTGCTGCGGTCGGCAAAACAAGTTTGTGCTCCTGATGGTCCAGGGCTGCGATGACGGCCTCTTTATTCATGCTCACGCCCTTGACCATTTCCAGCGTCGAATTCCAACGTGTTGGAACATCCTGGATCAGTGGCTCTTGCTTCTTTCCCAGGCTGACTTGTTGTGCTTGAAGCACACAGCATTTGCTGGGCTGTGCTTAAAATGACCGACAACTTTGCGAGCCTTGGCCAAAGTATTTACAAAGCCGCTGTCAGCAAGACTCACTGTGACACTTCTCTGCATCATGTGAGCGACACAGTTAATGTGTTCCTAGCGTGTAAGAGCTCGTGGATTTTCGTCATAACCGTGGCTCTTGACGGTGGCTTATAGGATGAGTCTTGAGACGCCACTTGCAAAACATCAGGGAAACCTGAGTCTTCTACAATGCTAATGTGTCTACAATCCTTTGTGATCCATTTTGCTATTGTGTTGGTCAAATGATCTTAGGTTGATTTTGTTAATGGCCTGCGAACTTTCAGCGTGGACTGGCGCAAACGACTTGCTGAACCTGACGGCCTGACATATGCCTGCAGGTGGCAGTAATGTGTTGTATAGGATGAAGTGCATTCCCTAGAGGAAGAGGTACTTTCCTGACCGGAATAATTTGTCACACTGCGCATGCGTGAAATGTGTTTAAAAATTTGACGTAATTAACAACAAACAACTAATTAAAGTTGTTAACGCGCTATTTTTGAGAGCCCTAATAAAAACATATGGAAAATACTCAATAACCTCAACAGGTTAAAATGCATGCGACTTAGAATGTTAAAATATTAAAAAATAACTTTTCAAAAGAATACATGTCTGAGTGTTGCCTGCAGTACCATTCTGGAACAACTGGGAATTGGAATGAATGCGTCGAAGAGTCTAAGGCTTACTGCTCGTGGAAATTCATGAAGCCGTTCTTCTCAGCAGTGAAGCATAAGTAGGTGACATACTTTAACCACTGCACTTTCACTATACCCTTACAGCCAGAGTATTCGCACCGGCCCTTTATCTCCACCCACACAGGCCAATGGTCAGTGGACTGACGCACAGGTGTTCATGGCACTGATGACTTGCTTCTTGCTTCTTCTCAGCCAGGTCTCCCTCAACATTCTGTGATCAAAGTTCTGTTCTCTTCTTCAAGACTTTCCTCTCATTGCAAAAGCAATTTGCGACTTCAGCTTTGAATTTGAGCAAGCTATATTCATCTTCGTTTGGGACGCCACAGTTTTTGACAAGAGTGAAATCCATCATGTGGAACACAATCTTGTGACACCACTTCCTTGACCCGATCATTGTTCTGTAGAGAGCAATCAGTGAGTCCAGAAGTTCCACTCCTCCCATACTCCTATTGTATGTCTGCACAACACTTAGGCAGGTCACCTGCACTGCACTGCACTTTCTTTTTCTTATCCCATCTTTGCAGAGATCGTTGAGTTGGCTGAGGAAAAGGTTGACAGGAGATGGACAGCACGGTGTCATGCTATTTCACTGCCCTGAGTTGGACTCCATCATGACTTGTGACTTTCTCTTCAAAGGCTCCCCTGACCTTCTTCTTCATGGCTTTATCCTCAGAGAAGCTGCACCCTGTCAGTCGATTTGGCTGCACTGTTCCAACAGTGGATCTTTTGGAGAATGGTCTGGAGATTACCACTGGTGAACCAGTTATCAAAGAAAAGCTTGTAGGATTGGTTGCCTGGAATGATGCTCTCAAGTCGCAGAATGATGTGGCCACTTGCCCCAATATCTGGCATGCAATCCATATACACCACGGTGTCATGGTGAATCCATAATGGCACGGTGCATTTGCATTTACTTTTTAGTTTACATTACTTAATTAGAAAAGACAAACTACACTGAAAAAGGCCAGGAAAAGCCTTTTTTAGCTCATTTTTGGGGAGAGAAATGGTTGAGTCGATCCTCGTTGGGCAGTCAGCAAAAAAAGGTTTTCAAAAGGGCCTCCAGAGAGTCATATTGTGGGGATACGGGACAGGGTCACAAGGGGGAGCCACAGTAATTCAGGAGGTAGCTGGTGGGACTCTTGTTCTCTCTTCTGTGGTCTAATCAGATTGATGCAGGGCAGCTGGGAGGAGTGCACTCATCGCTGGCAGCTGCTGCAAGTCTTCAGGGAGCAGTTAAAGAGGGACATCTTTCAGAGGTTCGGCGCCGAGGGATTGCCGAGTACAGCCTTCCAGACACGCGTTTTCCTGGGTCTGGAGACTTCAGTGGCTTCCATTCCTACGTCACGATGGAGACACGGGACGCCGCCGACGACGGCGGTGCATTGCCGGAAGGCCTGAGTATTTGAGTTGTTTTTGAGAGACATTCAGTTCTACGTTCGGTGCGGAGGATTGCCGGAAGGCCAGAGTATTTCAGTTGTCGTTTGGAAAGAGAGACAATAAATACGCATTTTGTGTTTATACTTTACCTGGTTCCGGCGTTTGCTTTTGGATCCCTCTCACGAGCCGTGACACATATGACAAATTCAAACACTACTTTTGGTTCCTTATGGTCCTAACTCGTATTTAAAGTATTGCATCACAACTGGGGATGTATTGTGAGAATGTAGAAGGCCAAAAATGGGTATCTTGCCTAGAGGCAACATCATACCATACAGGGTTAGAGTGTTTAAGGCCAGGCGAAAAATGTAGGATGCGTTTGGTGTGAACGTACCATAAGTAGTTTTGACTGCACCAGTTCCTGGGCCAGTTCCTTTTTCAGAAGGTCAAGTTCCTTTTTTCAGAAGGTCAAGTTCCTTTTTCAGAAGGGAAAGTTCCTTTTTTAGGGCAAGTTCTTTTTTTCAGCATTAACTGATCTCCAAACAGCATGTAGCGGCATTGACCCACCTCCTCATCCAATGAATGCACAACGTTAAATTAACCTCGATACAGATGAAAATCGAACCATTATCGTGCAAAAGTTCATTTATTTCATTAATTCAACTTAAAAGTGTCAGGCCGGATCGGGAGGCAGGACTCAGACGCAGAGCAGGTTAGTTGGAAGGCAGTTTAATAACACAGGGTAATAACCAGTGTCGGGCAAGTTACTGAAAATTAGTAATTAGTTACATTTACTCACACGATGGCACTCTCGGCCATCGTGTGCGCTCATTGATTGATTTGATTGGTGTATCCGTCACGGCGAACGCCCTCTCTCGTCGGGGGACAGGCGGAACCAATTATCGCCACCTGTGTGCACTCGAGTGGAATAAAGATGCGCACATCTTCATTCCGAGGGGGATAGTTTGAACTGGAAAAACGTTAGAAGAGATCGGATTCTTATCAAGCTTTCCTGAAGCTGTGCGGGATTAAGTAACCATTCAAAGACTGAACAGACAACCGGTTAGATTACCGTTAATCAGCATCGTCATCAGATCCTGTGTAGACATCATGGAGGGAACAAAGATCGTCAAAAATCAGTCCGAGCTCGACAGAGAGGTTCTTGCTAGAGATGTAGACGATACTTTGTGCTTTGTTTTCACCTCCACCAAACAGGGAGAAAAATCGGGGAGTACCACTGAAGACCCGTGGTTCTACTCAGATGAAGTCTTCATCTCTATGAGACAAAAAGCCAAAGCTTTCCAAGACTATAGAAAAGCACAGAAGAACAACTACCGGATCCGTTTCCTCATCGCAGTCATTCCAAATGAGAAATACAAAGGAGCAACTATCTACCATTACAAGCAGGGCAGACTGGTCAGTGAAGATTTCTCAGGACCTGACCTTCATCCTGATCCTGAAAACATCACTGACAGAAGAGATCTGACTTGGTGTAAGTTTATTCATGCCTTTAAGTCAAATACACTGTTCTAATGAATGTTCTGCAGAAACTATAAACCTTAATTTGTTTGGTTCTCTTCATCAGATGCCTGTGATCTCACCCTGGACCCAAACACTCTCAACAATTACCTGGTTCTGTCTGATGGAAACAAGATGGCAACAAGTGGATCAACATGGCATCAATATCCTGATAACCCAGAGAGGTTTAATGTACACACTCAGGTGTTCTGCCAAGAGGGTTTATCTGCGCGCCATTACTGGGAAGTTGATTGGGATAATGCGTCTGCTACAAAATCTATTTATGCAGCTGTTGCACACCGTGAAATGAAAAGAAAGGGAGATGGTAAAGATAGCGAATTTGGAAAAAATGACCAGTCATGGGCTTTTGGCCAGTGGAAAAATAATGCACAACATGAACTCCGTGCATGGCATGGTGGATATATATGGCAATATCCTTTTCCCTCTGATGGCTGCTCAACACTCGGTGTGTATCTGGACTGGCCTGCAGGCACTCTGTCCTTCTACAAAGTCTCCTCCCACACACTGACACACCTCCACACCTTTCACACCAACTTCACTGAGCCTTTGTACCCAGGCCTCTGGGTTTACAATACGGGCAACTACGCCTACCTGCGTCCTCTTTAATAGGACCAATGCTGGTGACTTGTTGGATCCTTGGTATGTTAATAGAGGGATGGGGTTACAAGTATTCAAAGTAAAAATGACATCCAATGTTAACTCGAACTTGTTTTAACACAAATTCAGAATTTTCTTTCTCTACTACTTGTATTTTAACAGCATTTTTTAAAATCTTTTTAATGGTTTTTATGTTTGGATGTGTAGTGTTATAAAAATCATTTTTAGGTTCTTAATTTTTCAGTTGATGCAGAACCTGAAAGTTGTTCCTACTTCAAAGTCGGATTCTATGGAATGCCGTTTTAGTCAAAATTAAATAAATGAACAAATACACGGTAATGCATAATGACACTGCATTTCATAATAAATAAATGAATAAAAACACGGTAATGCATAATGGCACCGTAATGCATAATGACACAGTATTTCATTTCACGTTCTTATATGCAAATCAGGGGGCGTGGCTATCTATCACATTCAGAACAGACGACAGAGCCGTGTGCCGTCGACACCGCTAGCGAACGCGGAAGCACCCCCCCCCCCCCCCGATCGAATTGGGTCGCCTCTTGTCATTAAGGGGTAAAGGTGGGTCCCGAAGCCAGACAAGTTGAGAACTACTGGGCTAAGGGACGTGAGAGTGTCGACATAATGGAAGACATTGGTGGGCTCCGAGATAGCATGCTAGCATTAGCGGATCAAATCGATCAACATGGGTTATCTGCAGATACTATTTTGACACATATTGAGGGTTTTCTGGAAGTACTAGTGCTTGCGGTTCCGACTTCGGCAGATCTAGACAAACGGCCCACCAGTTGAGAAACACTGCCTTAGCCAGCCCTTTTTGCACACGTCTCCGTTGTCTGTTCTGAATGTGATCGATAGCCACGCCCCCTGATTTGCATATAAGAACGTGAAATGAAATACTGTGTCATTATGCATTACGGTGCCATTATGCATTACCGTGTTTTTATTCATTTATTTATTATGAAATGCAGTGTCATTATGCATTACCGTGTTTTTATTCATTTATTTATTATGAAATGCAGTGTCATTATGCATTACCGTGTTTTTATTCATTTATTTATTATGAAATGCAGTGTCATTATGCATTACCGTGTATTTGTTCATTTATTTAATTTTGACTAAAACGGCATTCCATAGGATTCATCTGTATTTCACGAATCACACTTTCTTTTCTATTTCTTTCTGAGCTTTGGAAAAACTTATGTTCAAAAGATAATGTAACTACTTTATAACTTTGTAAATGGTAAAGTGGGCTTTGTACCAATTCTCTTTAATAAAAAGTTTAATAAAGTATTAAATGTTTCATTGTATATATTTATTGTAGAAGAAAATATTTGATCTTTTAATGAACAGCATTCCTTTTACATTACCTTTGTATGTCTCTGTCTAACAGTAACTCTTGTACCTACACAAAATATTTTTTATACATCAACTAACACACCTTGAGGGGCTGTGTGAAGAGAGCCCAGACCTCAGGAATCAGGAAACTTTTATTGCCATAATATGTATGTGTATATGTATACATGGAAATTGTCTTGGCGGTGGTGCATGACAGAAGACAATAATGACGACGTAGTGCAGCAATAAGATAAAAATAAAATAAAAGTATAATAAATCATATGCTATGGGTTAGTACGCTAAAGCTATGGGTTAGTAAGTTAGAGGAGATAAGATAAAATTAGAAATAAAAATAAAGATAAAGTGCACCAGCTAAACAAAGTGACGAGTGAAAGTGACAAAGTGAATGAATGAACATGGGAGTGAGAGTCAGGGGGGGCCCCGGGCTCTGTTGATGAGCCCGACTGCCAAAGGGAAGAAACTGTTGGTGTGGCGGGAGGTCTTAGTCCTGATGGACCTCAGCCTCCTGCCGGATGGAAGGGGCACAAACAGTTCATGTCCAGGGTGGGAGGGGTCGGCTACAATCTTTCTACAATCTTTTCTTTCTTTCAAAGTCCTGGAAGCGAACAAGACCTATGAGAGGTCCCAGTTTTATGAATCAATCACCTTGTGCTTTTTAAAACACACTTCATTAAGTGAATATAAATTACATACTACAGACACGAGTTGTGTTAGACCCATTTCACAAGATGATCTGACAACAAACACACATTCTGAGTGATAATGCTTTCAGGGTCCCTTTGTCCGTCCTGAGAAGTTCAGGACAACCCACATCTTGTCTTAACGGACTAAACTTATTTTTCTGTTCATTACACCAAAAGAGTAACACAATAACTCACAATAACTTTCAAGAGGAACTTATTCACTACTTCTTAAGTTCCAGTTTGTATGTATTAAAAAGTGAATAAACACTTTGTCAAATGTAATGAGTCAAATGTGTGTGTACTGTAAAATAAGTTAGCCGTTTCACTTTATTTTTCTAGGCAAAGTAACTAAAACCTGCAAAATGTTAAGTTTAACTGTGCCAAACTATTAAGTTCAGAGAAGCGCATGCATAATATTTCAGTTGACTCAACTAAGTATGTGAGTATCAACTCAACTAAGTATATTCACAGAGGCCCTGTGAAAATGCATCCAACGTTCTGATGGAACTGGCTCTCAGGCAGGAAGACCGAGAGTTACCTCTGCTGCCGAGGATAAAATCACGACAGTTACCAGCCTCAGAAAGCTCAGATTGGAACCCTGTCCGTTTTCTTGCAGAGGCCAAGGGAAGCCAGGCTTCTTCACTTTAATTCAGAATATAACTTATTTAATCACCATTAATGATTTGTAATGTAATAAAAACAATTTTTAACAGTTTACGTAATACCTCTGTGGTGCATCTCTCTCGTCTCCTATTAGTCTCTCTTCATTCATTATCGAGCGTTTTATGATGTAAAACAGCGCCCCTCTAAATGTTACGTGGTGAATAAGCGTTACTGTAACCGGCAGTATCGGGAGTCGCTTTTAATCTCGTCGGGTAATTCTCACGCACTCTGCGCTGTGTGTTTGTTTTCATGCCGATCATCGCTTTTCATCCCGTCGTGTTTTTCTACCACACCTTGAATACCAGTCCAAGAAATGTTCTCTAACCAGTCTGAGGGGAAAAAGATCAGGGACCACAGCACTACAGGTATGTGCCCCACACTTTGAGAAACACTGGCTAAAGGTCAGTAAACACTCTAGATTTAGTAATCGCTCATCTAAATAGAATGCAATAAATATAGTACATTTTTACCCAGTGAAGTCATTTTTAATGTATTTTTTTATGTGGAAATCTATAAAAGAAGCTCTTTGTGATAAAAATGGAAGGCCATGAGAACAAGGAGTCATGATGAGCTGGGATTGTGCATATTTACCTTTTAAAGACGAAATGCAAAATGAAAAAGGATTTTACAGTTTCTCTTCAAATTGCTTGGAAGCATTGTTCAATACTGAAACCACACTTTCAAAACTCTTCACACAGTCTGCATTTCCTAGATTCATTTTGGCCAAACAGTTAAACCTACAAAACTCACTCAGACCAACAAAACACTTCATACATGTCTCAAAATAAGCTTGTTCCACCAATCACTGGAAGCAGATTCTCATTCAGTAAACATACATGTCACTCATAACACACTGACCTAAAGAACACTAGAAACAGGGAGCATTACATCAATTATGAACTTTTATTGAAAGTTTGAATGAATTTTCATATGAAGATTTCATAACAGAATAAACAATTTTAGATCTATTGAATGTACTAAAGCATACTTATGCAATAAAAATGAATCTGAATTGGTTTTCCTGCACATTTGAAAGGTTTCAGGCTCTCCTTCCTCTCTAAGGCAACCGTTGGATCCTACAGTCAGGAATCAGGAAGCGTTTATTGCCATCACATGTCAGACATACATGAAATTTCACTTGGCGGTTGGTGCATGACGGAAGACAGTACAATAATGAACAACGTAGTGGAGCAATAAGATAAAAATATAATCAAATATATGCTATGGGTTAGTAAGTTAAGATAAAGATAAATTTAAAAAGAAAGTGCACCAGCTAAACAGAAAGTAACAAGTGACAAGTGAAAGTGACAAAGTATGTGCGGTGAGTGAGAGAGTCAGTAAAAGACAATTACTGTATTGTAATAGGAAATGTAGACTCTGTATTGTACTGTAAAATGTATCATCTCACCTGTTGTTCTGCCAAATAAATTTAGTACCATTGGTGCATCTATTGAGCGGTGAAGATTTGGCTGCAGCCTCAGACTAGCCTCTCAAGGCGAGACCATGTTCACATTTACTGTATTTCATTAGACCTTACAGCAGCAGCGGAGGTGCATCTGGACAGATGGGACAGCTATGCCACCCTCTAGAGGCGACTGTTTCGAGACAAACCTGTGGCAGTGCTGGTCAGGGAATTAGGAGCGTATTCAATCCACCCGAGCTGCGCGCTCCAGGTGGTGGGATTGGTGGTGGTCACACACATCGTAGCTTAGCCCCCATGTCCTGATTGGCCATTGGTCTGTGAGTGATAACCCGAATGAGAGACTGACTGTGGCACCCTGAGCTTGACAGAATGAGAATATAAGGCCTGGAGCTTGATTAGCGAGATGCCTTTCAACCGTGCAGGTCAATTGGTGGGAGGGGCACCACCAGACCACGACAGCTTGGACTGATAATTCTTTGATTTTACCCTAGATTTTCTATATTTCAAAATAATTACTGCAGAGATGTTTGAAATTTGTCATCATTCTAATTTGAATGTAGTTGTATCAGTTTTATAAGCAGTGTGTTAGCATATGAAGAATATCCTGCAAATACACAGTGTTTTGCAGTTTGTGGCAGTCGGACGACATCACAGATCATCACTTTGTTGTAATTACTCCCCATGCACAATCTACTGGCCTGTATTTGCCCCCATACTCTTCTTTCCTTAACCCTATTGAGGAATTCTCCTCATGGAGGTGGAAGATATACGATAGTAACCTTTCTTTGGCTGATGAAAACATCTATTGTGATGTGGATAAGAACCTGTTGCCAGATCCACAAGACCGGATAAACATGTACATGTAGGTAATCAAAGCTTTTTCCCTCCCAGGTGTGGAACAGAAGGAGTTTGTATTGTATTTCATAACAGTCAAATTGTGTTCAATGATTCCACTGTGCCTGTACTATTTTTACTACAGTAGTACTTTTACAGGGATGTATTTAGATTTAGCACAAGAATGAAATCTGTATCATCTATTTTGTACAGAAATATTGAATGATTGTACAAACAACAAAATAGTGAAACAATGGGTATCTTGTGTGTTGGTGATCCAAACTAATGTTACGGTTGTTTGAACCAATGAACCCACATGTGAAAGTTTTCTTTAAATATATGATTGTGCAGAGCAACTTTATGAACATTGCAGAGCCTGTGTTACAAGTGAAGACTGTTGTGCATTTTGTATCTAGAGTTTGAAGAAATCAGGAATCAGGAATCAGGAAACGTTTATTGCTATTATATGTTAGACATACATGGAATTTGACTTGGCGGTTGGTGCATGACGGAAGACAGTACAATAATGACAACGTAGTGCAGCAATAAGATAAAAATAAAATAAAAGTATAAAAAAATATATGCCATGGGTTAGTACGCTAAAGCTATGGGTTATTAAGTTGAGAAATAAAGATAAAATAAAAAATAAAGATAAAGTGCACCAGCTAAACAGAAAGTGACAAGTGAAAGTGACAAAGTGAATGTACATGGGAGTGAGAGTCAGTCAGGGGGGGCCCGGGCTCTGTTGATGAGCCCGACTGCCGAAGGGAAGAAACTGTTAGTGTGGCGGGAGGTCTTTGTCCTGATGGACCTCAGCCTCCTGCCGGATGGAAGGGGCACAAACAGTTCATGTCCAGGGTGGGAGGGGTCGGCTACAATCTTTCTACAATCTTTTCTTTCTTTCAAAGTCCTGGAAGCGAACAAGACCTATGAGAGGTCCCAGTTTTAGGAATCAATCACCTTGTGCTTTTTAAAACACACTTCATTAAGTGAATATAAATTACATACTACAGACACGAGTTGTGTTAGACCCATTTCACAAGATGATCTGACAACAAACACACATTCTGAGTGATAATGCTTTCAGGGTCCCTTTGTCCGTCCTGAGAAGTTCAGGACAACCCACATCTTGTCTTAACGGACTAAACTTATTTTTCTGTTCATTACACCAAAAGAGTAACACAATAACTCACAATAACTTTCAAGAGGAACTTATTCACTACTTCTTAAGTTCCAGTTTGTATGTATTAAAAAGTGAATAAACACTTTGTCAAATGTAATGAGTCAAATGTGTGTGTACTGTAAAATAAGTTAGCCGTTTCACTTTATTTTTCTAGGCAAAGTAACTAAAACCTGCAAAATGTTAAGTTTAACTGTGCCAAACTATTAAGTTCAGAGAAGCGCATGCATAATATTTCAGTTGACTCAACTAAGTATGTGAGTATCAACTCAACTAAGTATATTCACAGAGGCCCTGTGAAAATGCATCCAACGTTCTGATGGAACTGGCTCTCAGGCAGGAAGACCGAGAGTTACCTCTGCTGCCGAGGATAAAATCACGACAGTTACCAGCCTCAGAAAGCTCAGATTGGAACCCTGTCCGTTTTCTTGCAGAGGCCAAGGGAAGCCAGGCTTCTTCACTTTAATTCAGAATATAACTTATTTAATCACCATTAATGATTTGTAATGTAATAAAAACAATTTTTAACAGTTTACGTAATACCTCTGTGGTGCATCTCTCTCGTCTCCTATTAGTCTCTCTTCATTCATTATCGAGCGTTTTATGATGTAAAACAGCGCCCCTCTAAATGTTACGTGGTGAATAAGCGTTACTGTAACCGGCAGTATCGGGAGTCGCTTTTAATCTCGTCGGGTAATTCTCACGCACTCTGCGCTGTGTGTTTGTTTTCATGCCGATCATCGCTTTTCATCCCGTCGTGTTTTTCTACCACACCTTGAATACCAGTCCAAGAAATGTTCTCTAACCAGTCTGAGGGGAAAAAGATCAGGGACCACAGCACTACAGGTATGTGCCCCACACTTTGAGAAACACTGGCTAAAGGTCAGTAAACACTCTAGATTTAGTAATCGCTCATCTAAATAGAATGCAATAAATATAGTACATTTTTACCCAGTGAAGTCATTTTTAATGTATTTTTTTATGTGGAAATCTATAAAAGAAGCTCTTTGTGATAAAAATGGAAGGCCATGAGAACAAGGAGTCATGATGAGCTGGGATTGTGCATATTTACCTTTTAAAGACGAAATGCAAAATGAAAAAGGATTTTACAGTTTCTCTTCAAATTGCTTGGAAGCATTGTTCAATACTGAAACCACACTTTCAAAACTCTTCACACAGTCTGCATTTCCTAGATTCATTTTGGCCAAACAGTTAAACCTACAAAACTCACTCAGACCAACAAAACACTTCATACATGTCTCAAAATAAGCTTGTTCCACCAATCACTGGAAGCAGATTCTCATTCAGTAAACATACATGTCACTCATAACACACTGACCTAAAGAACACTAGAAACAGGGAGCATTACATCAATTATGAACTTTTATTGAAAGTTTGAATGAATTTTCATATGAAGATTTCATAACAGAATAAACAATTTTAGATCTATTGAATGTACTAAAGCATACTTATGCAATAAAAATGAATCTGAATTGGTTTTCCTGCACATTTGAAAGGTTTCAGGCTCTCCTTCCTCTCTAAGGCAACCGTTGGATCCTACAGTCAGGAATCAGGAAGCGTTTATTGCCATCACATGTCAGACATACATGAAATTTCACTTGGCGGTTGGTGCATGACGGAAGACAGTACAATAATGAACAACGTAGTGGAGCAATAAGATAAAAATATAATCAAATATATGCTATGGGTTAGTAAGTTAAGATAAAGATAAATTTAAAAAGAAAGTGCACCAGCTAAACAGAAAGTAACAAGTGACAAGTGAAAGTGACAAAGTATGTGCAGTGAGTGAGAGAGTCAGTAAAAGACAATTACTGTATTGTAATAGGAAATGTAGACTCTGTATTGTACTGTAAAATGTATCATCTCACCTGTTGTTCTGCCAAATAAATTTAGTACCATTGGTGCATCTATTGAGCGGTGAAGATTTGGCTGCAGCCTCAGACTAGCCTCTCAAGGCGAGACCATGTTCACATTTACTGTATTTCATTAGACCTTACAGCAGCAGCGGAGGTGCATCTGGACAGATGGGACAGCTATGCCACCCTCTAGAGGCGACTGTTTCGAGACAAACCTGTGGCAGTGCTGGTCAGGGAATTAGGAGCGTATTCAATCCACCCGAGCTGCGCGCTCCAGGTGGTGGGATTGGTGGTGGTCACACACATCGTAGCTTAGCCCCCATGTCCTGATTGGCCATTGGTCTGT
Source organism: Pungitius pungitius (assembly GCF_949316345.1). Lineage (NCBI taxonomy): Eukaryota > Metazoa > Chordata > Actinopteri > Perciformes > Gasterosteidae > Pungitius > Pungitius pungitius. The sequence continues at coordinate 5,525,192 of NC_084918.1, read as the reverse complement.
GAGTGATAACCCGAATGAGAGACTGACTGTGGCACCCTGAGCTTGACAGAATGAGAATATAAGGCCTGGAGCTTGATTAGCGAGATGCCTTTCAACCGTGCAGGTCAATTGGTGGGAGGGGCACCACCAGACCACGACAGCTTGGACTGATAATTCTTTGATTTTACCCTAGATTTTCTATATTTCAAAATAATTACTGCAGAGATGTTTGAAATTTGTCATCATTCTAATTTGAATGTAGTTGTATCAGTTTTATAAGCAGTGTGTTAGCATATGAAGAATATCCTGCAAATACACAGTGTTTTGCAGTTTGTGGCAGTCGGACGACATCACAGATCATCACTTTGTTGTAATTACTCCCCATGCACAATCTACTGGCCTGTATTTGCCCCCATACTCTTCTTTCCTTAACCCTATTGAGGAATTCTCCTCATGGAGGTGGAAGATATACGATAGTAACCTTTCTTTGGCTGATGAAAACATCTATTGTGATGTGGATAAGAACCTGTTGCCAGATCCACAAGACCGGATAAACATGTACATGTAGGTAATCAAAGCTTTTTCCCTCCCAGGTGTGGAACAGAAGGAGTTTGTATTGTATTTCATAACAGTCAAATTGTGTTCAATGATTCCACTGTGCCTGTACTATTTTTACTACAGTAGTACTTTTACAGGGATGTATTTAGATTTAGCACAAGAATGAAATCTGTATCATCTATTTTGTACAGAAATATTGAATGATTGTACAAACAACAAAATTGTGAAACAATGGGTATCTTGTGTGTTGGTGATCCAAACTAATGTTACGGTTGTTTGAACCAATGAACCCACATGTGAAAGTTTTCTTTAAATATATGATTGTGCAGAGCAACTTTATGAACATTGCAGAGCCTGTGTTACAAGTGAAGACTGTTGTGCATTTTGTATCTAGAGTTTGAAGAAATCAGGAATCAGGAATCAGGAAACGTTTATTGCTATTATATGTTAGACATACATGGAATTTGACTTGGCGGTTGGTGCATGACGGAAGACAGTACAATAATGACAACGTAGTGCAGCAATAAGATAAAAATAAAATAAAAGTATAAAAAAATATATGCCATGGGTTAGTACGCTAAAGCTATGGGTTATTAAGTTGAGAAATAAAGATAAAATAAAAAATAAAGATAAAGTGCACCAGCTAAACAGAAAGTGACAAGTGAAAGTGACAAAGTGAATGTACATGGGAGTGAGAGTCAGTCAGGGGGGGCCCGGGCTCTGTTGATGAGCCCGACTGCCGAAGGGAAGAAACTGTTAGTGTGGCGGGAGGTCTTTGTCCTGATGGACCTCAGCCTCCTGCCGGATGGAAGGGGCACAAACAGTTCATGTCCAGGGTGGGAGGGGTCGGCTACAATCTTTCTACAATCTTTTCTTTCTTTCAAAGTCCTGGAAGCGAACAAGACCTATGAGAGGTCCCAGTTTTAGGAATCAATCACCTTGTGCTTTTTAAAACACACTTCATTAAGTGAATATAAATTACATACTACAGACACGAGTTGTGTTAGACCCATTTCACAAGATGATCTGACAACAAACACACATTCTGAGTGATAATGCTTTCAGGGTCCCTTTGTCCGTCCTGAGAAGTTCAGGACAACCCACATCTTGTCTTAACGGACTAAACTTATTTTTCTGTTCATTACACCAAAAGAGTAACACAATAACTCACAATAACTTTCAAGAGGAACTTATTCACTACTTCTTAAGTTCCAGTTTGTATGTATTAAAAAGTGAATAAACACTTTGTCAAATGTAATGAGTCAAATGTGTGTGTACTGTAAAATAAGTTAGCCGTTTCACTTTATTTTTCTAGGCAAAGTAACTAAAACCTGCAAAATGTTAAGTTTAACTGTGCCAAACTATTAAGTTCAGAGAAGCGCATGCATAATATTTCAGTTGACTCAACTAAGTATGTGAGTATCAACTCAACTAAGTATATTCACAGAGGCCCTGTGAAAATGCATCCAACGTTCTGATGGAACTGGCTCTCAGGCAGGAAGACCGAGAGTTACCTCTGCTGCCGAGGATAAAATCACGACAGTTACCAGCCTCAGAAAGCTCAGATTGGAACCCTGTCCGTTTTCTTGCAGAGGCCAAGGGAAGCCAGGCTTCTTCACTTTAATTCAGAATATAACTTATTTAATCACCATTAATGATTTGTAATGTAATAAAAACAATTTTTAACAGTTTACGTAATACCTCTGTGGTGCATCTCTCTCGTCTCCTATTAGTCTCTCTTCATTCATTATCGAGCGTTTTATGATGTAAAACAGCGCCCCTCTAAATGTTACGTGGTGAATAAGCGTTACTGTAACCGGCAGTATCGGGAGTCGCTTTTAATCTCGTCGGGTAATTCTCACGCACTCTGCGCTGTGTGTTTGTTTTCATGCCGATCATCGCTTTTCATCCCGTCGTGTTTTTCTACCACACCTTGAATACCAGTCCAAGAAATGTTCTCTAACCAGTCTGAGGGGAAAAAGATCAGGGACCACAGCACTACAGGTATGTGCCCCACACTTTGAGAAACACTGGCTAAAGGTCAGTAAACACTCTAGATTTAGTAATCGCTCATCTAAATAGAATGCAATAAATATAGTACATTTTTACCCAGTGAAGTCATTTTTAATGTATTTTTTTATGTGGAAATCTATAAAAGAAGCTCTTTGTGATAAAAATGGAAGGCCATGAGAACAAGGAGTCATGATGAGCTGGGATTGTGCATATTTACCTTTTAAAGACGAAATGCAAAATGAAAAAGGATTTTACAGTTTCTCTTCAAATTGCTTGGAAGCATTGTTCAATACTGAAACCACACTTTCAAAACTCTTCACACAGTCTGCATTTCCTAGATTCATTTTGGCCAAACAGTTAAACCTACAAAACTCACTCAGACCAACAAAACACTTCATACATGTCTCAAAATAAGCTTGTTCCACCAATCACTGGAAGCAGATTCTCATTCAGTAAACATACATGTCACTCATAACACACTGACCTAAAGAACACTAGAAACAGGGAGCATTACATCAATTATGAACTTTTATTGAAAGTTTGAATGAATTTTCATATGAAGATTTCATAACAGAATAAACAATTTTAGATCTATTGAATGTACTAAAGCATACTTATGCAATAAAAATGAATCTGAATTGGTTTTCCTGCACATTTGAAAGGTTTCAGGCTCTCCTTCCTCTCTAAGGCAACCGTTGGATCCTACAGTCAGGAATCAGGAAGCGTTTATTGCCATCACATGTCAGACATACATGAAATTTCACTTGGCGGTTGGTGCATGACGGAAGACAGTACAATAATGAACAACGTAGTGGAGCAATAAGATAAAAATATAATCAAATATATGCTATGGGTTAGTAAGTTAAGATAAAGATAAATTTAAAAAGAAAGTGCACCAGCTAAACAGAAAGTAACAAGTGACAAGTGAAAGTGACAAAGTATGTGCAGTGAGTGAGAGAGTCAGTAAAAGACAATTACTGTATTGTAATAGGAAATGTAGACTCTGTATTGTACTGTAAAATGTATCATCTCACCTGTTGTTCTGCCAAATAAATTTAGTACCATTGGTGCATCTATTGAGCGGTGAAGATTTGGCTGCAGCCTCAGACTAGCCTCTCAAGGCGAGACCATGTTCACATTTACTGTATTTCATTAGACCTTACAGCAGCAGCGGAGGTGCATCTGGACAGATGGGACAGCTATGCCACCCTCTAGAGGCGACTGTTTCGAGACAAACCTGTGGCAGTGCTGGTCAGGGAATTAGGAGCGTATTCAATCCACCCGAGCTGCGCGCTCCAGGTGGTGGGATTGGTGGTGGTCACACACATCGTAGCTTAGCCCCCATGTCCTGATTGGCCATTGGTCTGTGAGTGATAACCCGAATGAGAGACTGACTGTGGCACCCTGAGCTTGACAGAATGAGAATATAAGGCCTGGAGCTTGATTAGCGAGATGCCTTTCAACCGTGCAGGTCAATTGGTGGGAGGGGCACCACCAGACCACGACAGCTTGGACTGATAATTCTTTGATTTTACCCTAGATTTTCTATATTTCAAAATAATCACTGCAGAGATGTTTGAAATTTGTCATCATTCTAATTTGAATGTAGTTGTATCAGTTTTATAAGCAGTGTGTTAGCATATGAAGAATATCCTGCAAATACACAGTGTTTTGCAGTTTGTGGCAGTCGGACGACATCACAGATCATCACTTTGTTGTAATTACTCCCCATGCACAATCTACTGGCCTGTATTTGCCCCCATACTCTTCTTTCCTTAACCCTATTGAGGAATTCTCCTCATGGAGGTGGAAGATATACGATAGTAACCTTTCTTTGGCTGATGAAAACATCTATTGTGATGTGGATAAGAACCTGTTGCCAGATCCACAAGACCGGATAAACATGTACATGTAGGTAATCAAAGCTTTTTCCCTCCCAGGTGTGGAACAGAAGTAGTTTGTATTGTATTTCATAACAGTCAAATTGTGTTCAATGATTCCACTGTGCCTGTACTATTTTTACTACAGTAGTACTTTTACAGGGATGTATTTAGATTTAGCACAAGAATGAAATCTGTATCATCTATTTTGTACAGAAATATTGAATGATTGTACAAACAACAAAATTGTGAAACAATGGGTATCTTGTGTGTTGGTGATCCAAACTAATGTTACGGTTGTTTGAACCAATGAACCCACATGTGAAAGTTTTCTTTAAATATATGATTGTGCAGAGCAACTTTATGAACATTGCAGAGCCTGTGTTACAAGTGAAGACTGTTGTGCATTTTGTATCTAGAGTTTGAAGAAATCAGGAATCAGGAATCAGGAAACGTTTATTGCTATTATATGTTAGACATACATGGAATTTGACTTGGCGGTTGGTGCATGACGGAAGACAGTACAATAATGACAACGTAGTGCAGCAATAAGATAAAAATAAAATAAAAGTATAAAAAAATATATGCCATGGGTTAGTACGCTAAAGCTATGGGTTATTAAGTTGAGAAATAAAGATAAAATAAAAAATAAAGATAAAGTGCACCAGCTAAACAGAAAGTGACAAGTGAAAGTGACAAAGTGAATGTACATGGGAGTGAGAGTCAGTCAGGGGGGGCCCGGGCTCTGTTGATGAGCCCGACTGCCGAAGGGAAGAAACTGTTAGTGTGGCGGGAGGTCTTTGTCCTGATGGACCTCAGCCTCCTGCCGGATGGAAGGGGCACAAACAGTTCATGTCCGGGGTGAGAGGGGTCGGCTACAATCAAAGACCAGATTCTCTCCCAATTACATGCACTTGTCCTTTTTGACACATTTCAATACCATTGTCTCGGCCATGTGATGATTACTGCAATACTTAAATAAAGAGCAAAAGATCTTTGGAGTGCTACTTTGGAAAGAGGAAACAGATGAAGGGGATAGAAGAAGAGCCTATAACTTCAAACAAAAAAAGAACGCTTCACTTAACCGGCAGTATCGGGAGTCGTTCTTAAAAACTTGTTTCATGCCAATCATATGTTTTCATTCCGTCGTGTTTTTCCACCACACCTTGAATACCAGTCCAAGAAATGTTGTCTAACCAGTCTGAGGGGAAAAAAGATTAGGGACCACAGCACAACAGGTATGTGCCCCAGACTTTGAGAAACACTGGCTCAAGGTCAGTAAACACTCTTGATTTTGTAATAATAGCTCATCTAAATAGAATGCAATAAATACAGTACATTTTTACCCAGTGAAGTTTGTCATTTGTCATTAATGTATTTTTTCTCAAATCTATAAAAGAAGCTTTTAGTGATAAAAATGGAAGGCCATGAGAACAAGGAGTCATGATGAGCTGGGATTGTGTATATTTACCTTTTAAAGAGGAACAGCAAAATGAAACAGTATTTTAACAATTTACTAAATACTATAATTTATCCCTGCCTAACTTTATATTAAATCATGATGATCACCGATGCCCACAGGTGACAAGGTTATCAATGAAGATGTTTTTTGGTGGGTGGAGTTTGACTCATAACTTGGGAGGATTTTAGACAATGTTAAGATACGGCAAAAGTAACACGTGAGGGCGTGTCATGTGCAAAGTCACAGAATCTCCGACAGAATTAAAGCAGTCAGACGACATCACAGATCATCACTCTGGACGCTCCAGCTGAACGACCAGAAGACTCTCACAAGACTCGTCTGATCATCACAACTTCCCCATGCTTTAAAATGTAAAGCTTTTCTCATCAGGTTGGTGAAATGGCTTCAAACCAAATGGAAGTTGCTGCTCTGGGTCGACCTTTCACCCTGGGAATGCTCTATGATGCTCAAAGAGATGCACTGATCACAGGTAATTCTTGGATTAATATTAAAATAATCTATCTGTATAACTGTCTTTTACAGCTTTGCTTAAAGCAGTGGTTCCCAAACTGGGGGTCACGGGCGCAGTGGGCAGACAGGGAGGTTGTTGCTTCTCTGGGGTCATGGTTAAGACATAACCATGACTATACAATTGTTTAAAATAAAGAAAAAGAATAAAACATTTTTTTGTTTTTCTTATTGAGGGGGGTTGTACAATTTTCCTATATCCTGAAGGTTTGTGGAATCACTGGCTTAAATGGACTTTGAAATCATTTTCCTATTTACTCCTCTCCTTTTTAACATTATTTTTCATTATTAAAGGAATTATCAACAGAGTATCAACAGAGTTGTGAACATCCATTAGTTTTTAGTTTTTATAGAAGCATGCTGTATTATTAGCTGATTAATTAGACAATTTAATTGTTGTTTTTCTGGTCAAACGTGTCTGTGTTTCTTGCTCTTTTGGAATCAAACAGCTAGTTAGCTGGCTGTGTGTATTTTGGGACATTTAATTGGCAAACTATTTAAATGAATGTTGAACATGACCACAAGTAAAAGAATACATTATTTGGTTTTCACTTTTCTCTTCTTCTAAAGGTGGTCACTTTTTCCTTTCTATTTTTCAGATTGATTCAGTTAATTTATTTTCACAAAATGATCCTACAACTTTGTATTTTCCATTTTTTAAAGGTTTGACGTTGTGGGATGATAAAACTCTCCAAGGGAAGATGATAAAAAGTCCTAAACCCAGCAGTAATTTTTTCATTACTGAATCTGACTCCATTGAATCCAAGTCCTCTCTGTTAGAGGTTAATTCTTCTCTGAAGGCCAGCTACCTTTTTGGACTGATTGACGTGGAAGGATCTGCCAAATATTTGAAAGATCACAAAGAATTCAAGAATCAGAGCAGAGTGACTGGTCAGTACAAATCTACAACCCGCTTGGAACAGTTGTCATTAACTGACCTGATGACCTTAGAACCCCAACAAAAGGACGTTATCATCAAGAGCTCTGCAACACACATAGTCACAGGCATCCTTTATGGGGCAAATGCTTTCTTTGTTTTTGACAGTGAAAAGTTGGAAGTCAGCAAGGTTGGAGAAATCGGGTACAGCATGAAAGCTATGGTAACAAAGATCCCCTCACTTAGTAGTGGGGGCCCTGTTGACAACAATCTGACAAAGGAAGAAAAAAACCTGAGTGCTAAAGTTTCCTGCAAATTCTTTGGAGACTTCACCCTTCAAAGCATCCCTTTAACATATGAAGAAGCAGTGAAGACCTTTGGACAACTTCCACAGTTACTGGGGGAAAATGGAGAGAAAGCTGTCCCAATGAAGGTCTGGCTGATGCCACTGACTAATTTATGTCCAGAAGCTGCTAAGCTGACGAGTGAGATCAGCATTCGACTGGTGGTGAAGATGCAGCGTACTCTTGAAAATTTGGTGGAAATCCAAATGAGGAGCAATGAATCTCTGGAAGACAGAGCTGTACAGAACTTTCCACATATTAAAGAAGAGTTAACAACTTTCCAGAAGTTGTGTCACCTCTATACATCAAACCTCCAGGGGACCATGAAGGAGAAACTCTCTTCCATCCGTGAAGGTAAAGAAGATGAGAGCTCATTAGAAAAAAACTTTGAAAAGAGAGACAAGTCCCCATTCAGTCAAGAAAAACTAATGAAGTGGCTGGATGATAAGGAGAGAGAAATCAACGTCATCAGATCCTGTGTAGAGACCATGGAGGGAACAAAGATCGTCAAAAATCAGTCTGAGCTCGACAGAGAGGTTCTTGCTGCAGATGTAGACAATACTTTGTGCTTCGTTTTCACCTCCACCAAACGGAGCGACACTTACCTTGATGAGATGACCACATATTTGGACACTCTTAGATTGGGGAGTACCTCTGAAGACGAATGGTTCAACTCAGATGAAGTCTTGACCTTTATGAGAAAAAAAGCCAAAGTTTTCCAAGACTTTTGCAAAGCAAAGACCAACAACAACCGGATCCGTTTCCTCATTGCAGCCATTCCAAATGAGAAATTCAAAGGAGCAACTATCTACCATTACAAGCAGGGCATTCTGGTCAGTGAAGATTTTTCAGGATCCGACCTTTATCCAGAAAAGATGACGGACAGAAGAGATCTGATGTTGTGTAGGTTTATTTATGCTTTTAAGTCAAATACACTGTTCTAATGGGTGTTCTGCAGAAACTATAAACCTTAATTTGTTTGGTTTTCTCCATCAGATGCCTGTGATCTCACCCTGGACCCAAACACTGCCAACAATTACCTTGTTCTGTCTGATGGAAACAAGAAAGTAACAAGTGGATCAAAATGGCAGAAATATCCTGATAATCCAGAGAGGTTTGATAAATACACTCAGGTGTTGTGCGGAGAGGGTTTATCTGGGCGCCATTACTGGGAGGTAGAGTGGGATAATGCTTCTGCTTCAAGACGTATTTATGTAGCTGTTGCATACAAGACAATCAAAAGAAAGGGAAATGGTTACTGTTGCGAATTTGGAAATAATAAAGAATCGTGGGCTTTTGGCCAGCGGGCTACAAATGTAAAACACGCACTCCGTGCATGGCACAATGGATGGGTGTGGGGATCTTATTTCCTGTGTGATGGCTGCTCAACACTCGGTGTGTATCTGGACTGGCCTGCGGGCCACCTGTCCTTCTACAAAGTCTCCTCCGACACACTGACACACCTCTACACCTTTAACACCACATTCACTGAGCCTGTGTACCCAGGCTTCTGGGTTTACTATAAAGGAAACTACGCCTACCTGCGTCCTCTTAAATAGGACCAATGCTGGTGACTTGTTGGATCCTGGTTAATATAGAGATCCAATGTGATGAACTTGTAATTTTACATTAACTTGTATTTTACATTAACACCTTTAGGGGCCGTGTGAAGAGCCCAGACCTGTAAGAGGTCCCAGTTCAATAAATCAAACATAATCAAACAAACTCATTGAGCACCTATAAATTGCCTACTACAAACACAAGTTGTTCTAAAACCCATCTCACAACATTATCTGAAATACACATCCTGAGTGATAATAGGTTCAGTGTCCCTTGTCCTTCCTGAGAAGTTCAGCACAATCCACACAATTTGCTTAACTATTAACTACTACTGTTCTTTATTACACAAGCAGAGTAAAATGTACTCTATTTATTACAATTGGATTACATTCACAATAATTATTGACAGGAACGTATTCACCAGAGGTGTGGACTCGAGTCATGTGACTTGGACTCGAGTCAGACTCGAGTCATGAATTTGATGACTTGAGACTCGACTCGACGTACAAAGACTTGCAACTCGACTTGGACTTTAACATCGATGACTCGTGACTTCACTTGGACTCGAGCCTTTTGACTCGAGAAGACTTGCTACTTCCCATGAAAACAGGGGGAAAACATTTTCACACGGCCGCGCCGCTCTGTTTATCTGCATCTGTCAATGAAATGTGCGCCACCTGTATGCAGAGAGCGCTGCCTGCACGACATCCAATCACTGCAGTCCATTTGACCGTATCAACGAGACAGCTCGTTCATGGTTACAAAAATCGGGATTTTTGAACCCGGATTCAGACTCCGATGGAAATCCTCGCCAACATTATGTCAACGTCCGTTTTAAAGTAGTGTAATGAGCTGAGTTAATGTTATTAGTTAATCAGTTATGCAGATGTTGCATGTGTTCACGTTATGCTCTGTTACCAGCTGTAGTTACGCGAGACAACCCGAGTTTTGGGGGGCCGTGTATACGGAAGTGTTCGTTCGGCGTGGTGACGGCCAACAGTGACCGAAGTTGAGTTGTTTTATATAAATAAATGCAGCGGAGTTGCAAGCCAGTCATCGCCTCCTTATTTACGCTGCAGCATTGGGGTGAGCGTTACAGTACTATAACACAGTCACAGTCGATCCACCATTACCCTTCCCTTCGTAGTCTAGGTCTGTGAGGCAGCGCACCATCACCCAGGGTTCCCCGTCCCCACTATAATAAGAGGACTTGAGATTACTCGAAACTAAAATGATAAGACTTTGGACTCGACTTGAGAATTGTTGGCTTTGACTTTTGACTCAACTTGGTACCCCTAATCTTTGACTCGTCTCCGGACTCGGGAGCAACGACTTGAGACTTACTTGTGTCTTGCATAACAATGACTTTGTCCCACTTATGGTATTCACTACTATGACCTTAGGCTCCCGTTTGTATGTATTCAATACCTCAAGTAAGTGAACACCTGATTCGCAAATGTAATTATGCATACTGAAAAAAGGTTAGCCTTTTCATCCCAACCTTCTAAGCAAGGTAAAAAAAACTGCAAAATGTAACTGTGCCCAACTAATCAGTTCTGAGTATGGCTTTGCTACCACAGCATTCTGCTGTCATGACATGCTGTCACATCTAGATGGCGCTATTCAACCAAGGAGCGAGTGACCGGGTGCTGAGTCCTTTCCTCCACAATTACCACCTAAGCCTAAGAATGCCAAGAGTGTGCAAAGCTGTCATCAAAGCAGAAGTGGGCTATTTTAAGAATCTAAAATATAAAACCTACCCTGATCTGTTGAGGATTTTTTTGTTTACCAAATAATTTCAGTGGTGAGTGGCTTTTAATGGATATAAATAAACAGAGAATAAACTGTATCAACATTTTTGTTTCCTGTTACTTGTTGTTACTAGTTGTCCATCCTGTTGTCAATACTCTTTACTTACTTTATGCCACTAGTACTACTACTTACTTAAGTGAATACTTTCTTCAAATGAAAGCAAGAAAAAATGTAAATAAAAAATAACTATGATATTTAGGTCAGTAGATACAAACAATAGTTAGAATTATTACATTGTAATCTTGGTGTATAATTTTGGTGTATCAATACAAATCAAATTTAACATTTCTAAATGTGTGTGTGATAAATTAACAATCCTTTTAGTAATCCTTTTTCATATTCATTTCTGATGAATATGCTGATGCGTCGTCGCCTGTAGCGAAAGGGCTCGACCGGAACACAAGCTGCGTTTACTCGTGTCCCAGATATTTCATCATTCTCTTCTCGCATTACGGCGGTCCATGCTTCGTAGCGCAGCATCAGCACTGCTGAGGAGGACCAGCACTGACATCCCCGCCCTCCGCCCGCTAACGACGGTCCGGATCGCTCGGCAGTCGCTCCGCTACGACCCCAAAAACCGGCCGTTTTCCACGTCGGTCCGCTTGAGTAAGAAGAAGAAGCAAAGCCTGTGGCTGCAGCCGGCGGAAGGACAAACCATGAACGGCAACATTGAAGCGGTTCTGGCCCCCTTGAGGCTGGCCGTAAAAGAACAGGTAACGCTTGTTATCTTATAAATCTCCACCCTAATGAACCGAATGGGTTGGTTGTGTGTCATATATGCTTTAGTGCCTCTGGCTGGTTGGCATTCAGCTCGTTAGCTTGCCAGGCTAACCGGACCTGTTTGCCAATGAAAAACGAGCTATCACCCGCTAGCTAGCGGCTAGCTGCCAGCTAACTAGCACTGTGTGCTATGTCTGCACCCTTTGCCACGTTTCAGTATTCTGCGGTTGTTGCAGACATTTGTGAGCTGGGTGGGATCAAGAGAAAAGGCCAAATAAATGCTGCTGCCTTAAAACAAAAAGCCCCCAAATGGCCGGTTGCTCTGTAAACCTTGTCGGACACAAGTTGACATGCAGGCTCGGTTTTTGTTTATGCCAAATCTCAAGCCACCTTCTCTGCTTCAGGGGGACCTGGTGCGGCAGTTAAAACAGGATGGAGCTCCAGATGTGGATGTTACTAAAGCTGTGGCTGAACTGAAAGCAAGGAAGAGAACCCTGGAGGCCAAGGTGAGTGGCTTTTAATGATATTCCTTCAAACTGATTTAGTTAAAAGTAAAAAAATAATAGTTAATAATTTAACTATTCTAAGCCTGAAAGTCTACTTTATCTCATGGTCTTCATGGATCAGGTGGTGCTATCAGGTGGAGACCACCTCATATAATGTTACTGCCATCGCTAGAAACTTATAAAACACAGCTGCAGATACAGTGTTTAGATTATTTCTACATTCATAATAAGGTATTTACACGTTTGTAACACTTTTTCTGTTCTGTTTCTTATTCATTTTTTTGGAAGACATATTTAGGATAAATTGCACAAATGTGTGGCTTTTATGGTTAAATATATCCATAATGGTGAAAATAAAATGTACATTGCAGGAGCTGTCATTACAACCCAAAGATGACATTGTAGACAGATCAAAGATGGAGGATACCCTCAAGAGACGGTTCTTTTACGACCAGGCTTTTGCCATCTATGGAGGTGAGCCTTTGAAAGCTGAAGGTTTTCGGATGATGCTCCCGTCATCTTTAAGCAACCTGTTACCATGCAGTAATGCTCCCCAGGTGTGAGCGGCCTGTATGACTTCGGCCCCGTGGGCTGTGCCCTGAAGAACAACATCCTGCAGGCCTGGAGGCATCACTTCATCCAGGAGGAGCAGATTCTGGAAATAGACTGCACCATGCTGACCCCGGAGTCCGTCCTCAAGTATGTGTCCCTAAAGCGAGTTTTGTGTGTGTGTGTGCGCAAAAATTCATTTATTATTTGTTTTTATCGCTTATGTTTTATTTATTAATGAAACTAGAGAAGACAGTGTAGCGTGTTTCATAGATTCAGCTGCAGGCTGCTAATCATTTTAAAATATATATTTATTAGTGCAATTTGCTTTACTTTTATTCAGGACATCAGGACATGTGGAAAAATTTGCTGACTACATGGTGAAAGACGTCAAAAACGGCGAATGCTTCAGGGCAGACCACCTCCTCAAAGGTAAGCCTATTGTATTTCGGCCTGTGTGTATTTACAGGCTTTCGACACTACAGTGTAACAACTAAAACTGAGTCATCATGAAAACCAAAAAGGCCCTTGTAAGCTGTTCACGTGTATTATTCATGAGTCTCTGCAGACTGGTGTTGTCAGTAGCTTCTGCTGGCTGACCGAGCTGCCGAGTATCACTGTTGAGGGAGAAGGGGAGGGGCCGACGCAGCAGGAATCACATCGCAGGCTGTGGCTGTGCCAAACAGCAGGCAGAATGAAATGATATGAGGGAGAACATGGTCGTACCTGCTATGTTTGTAGGCTAATAGTCTCATATAAAGAAGCGAAACTGGAAATTTGTTATGTCATGAAAATGCAAAATGTGAGAAATGTCAAGAGACATTTTGACATTTCGAACGTACTTAAACTATGTTCATGTCATCCTGATTTTTTTTTAGCTAATTTTCAGTGCAGTAGTAATAATTGATGAAACTCAAGGTTCCCTTTTTTCAATAATCTTTAGTGGAAGCTTTGTTTTAACGTGTCCGTGTCCCACAGCCCACCTCCAGAAGCTGATGTCTGATAAGAAGTGCACAGCAGAGAAGAAGGCCGAGATGGAGCAGGTCACAACTCAGGTCAGTGTTCGCTGAGACTCAAACCGCTCCTTTGAGGGGTCTATTTTGGAAAATCTTTTCTTCCGACCAATGTTTTAAACGTTTCACGGTGTCTTTTACTGTTTTCAGATGGACAACTACACCCAGCAGGAGCTGACCGATCTCTTTGTGAAATACAACGTCAAGTCGCCCACCACAGGAAACGACCTCACACCTCCCATCTCCTTCAACCTGATGTTTCAGACGTCCATCGGACCAGGGGGGAACATGCCGGGGTAAAAAAACAATACTAATACCACGGCAATTATTTTCTTGACGATTTTTGGTAAGTGATTTATTAGTTGATTGATTTTTCAATGTAACTTTGCAGGTACCTGAGGCCTGAAACAGCTCAGGGAATCTTCCTCAACTTCAAACGCCTGTTAGAGTTCAACCAGGGAAAACTGCCCTTTGCTGCAGCTCAGATAGGAAACTCCTTCAGGAACGAGATCTCTCCTCGCTCTGGGCTCATTCGTGTCAGGTGAGAGATCCACCGTGTCGCCCCGTTGTTCCCTCGTGTGTTTAGTCTCTGTACTTGTGCAGATGACTCGTAGTGAGATTGTATCACTTCTTCCTCGTAGAGAGTTCACCATGGCGGAGATTGAGCACTTTGTGGACCCAAACGAGAAGGTCCACCCTAAATTCTCAAACGTAGCCGACCTGGACATCACGTTATACTCCTCCAAGGCTCAGACTAGTGGCCAGTCTGCACACATCATGAGGCTCGGTGATGCTGTGGAGCAGGTTAGAACAATATTGTCACACATCTTTTTTTAGAGATGTCCTTTTGTACATTTTGAAGCTTCATTCATAAGTAATATGCATATGTAACTAAATGTGTATGATTATTAATTGATCTTGAAATACTGCAATCCAAGATGAAATATTGTATTATAATCTTGATACATATTGCCCACCCGGGGTATTATAACATACACAGTAATAAATGTGATCTAAAAAAGTGGATTCAAGCAAATACAATATTTGACCCACAAACAATCTTAACTCAAAGTGTACTAATTATCTAATTAATTCATATCTTCCTACCTCATTTCAAGGGAGTCATCAATAACTCTGTCCTGGGATATTTCATCGGGAGGATCTACCTCTACCTCACCAGAGTTGGTATCGCCAAAGACAAGCTGCGCTTCCGTCAGCACATGGACAACGAGATGGCTCACTACGCCTGCGACTGCTGGGACGCCGAAGCCAAAACCTCCTACGTAGGTTCTTCCGCCGCGCCGATTCCTGGTGGCTGGGCGGGGCGACTCCGCCCACTTCTTGCTCAAAGGAAATGCTTGTGCCTTGCAGGGCTGGATTGAAATCGTGGGGTGTGCCGACCGCTCGTGCTTCGATCTGCAGTGCCACGCGCGGGCCACGAAGGTCCCTCTGGTCGCAGAGAAGCCTCTGAAAGAACCCATATCCTAAAGCTCAGGCGGCACTTAACGCTGCAAAAAGGAACTCTCCGTTCCCATCAAACAACAAAAGAACATTGTTAAGCAGCCAAATGCCTTTTTCTTTTTTTTGTTATCCTTAACTTCCCTGCACAAAGTTGTCAATGTCGTCCAGTTTGAGCCAAACAAAGGAGCCTTGGGAAAGGCGTACAAGAAGGATGCCAAGATCGCCATGGAGTATCTGTCTCAGTGTGACGAGGACTTCATCGCAGATCAGGAGCGGCTGCTCAGTGAGAGCGGGTGAGTCCCACAGCGTGCGGCGCTGCCCGACGAAAGCTCTGCGCTTTCGCCATTCGCAGCCCAGTCAGTCAGTGTGTTCTCTTCCTGTCCACAGAGAGTTCACCATCGAGTCGGAAGGCAAGTCCTTCAAACTCACCAAGGACATGGTCGCTGTGAAGCGATTCCAGAAGACCCTGCATGGTGAGATTTATTATGTTGCGGTTTATTTTTCTGATTCCGCTACGGCTCCAATAACACACACTCGTCTCCGTCGTCCCCGCAGTGGAGGAAGTGGTTCCCAATGTGATCGAGCCCTCCTTCGGCATCGGTAGGATCATGTACACCATCTTTGAGCACACATTCCACGTCAGAGAAGGTGACGAGCAAAGAACGGTGAGTCCAAAGTCTGGATCATAAACACAAAGGTGATCTGGCAGAGTGATGTGAAAGTTTGAATCCCCTCGAAGATCCACAACTCCTTCTAAGGACTCTTAAAAGATGTTCTGTCAGAGTTCATCTTTGACACACATCATTTAATGCTTGTCGTTATGTAACTGTATTGCTGCTGTGTTTTAGCCAGGTTTCTCTTGAGAATGTGATGTCTGTTTTTAGATATTGGTTGGATATCACATATCTTCCGTCCAATCAGGGTTGATAAGAGTTTAAGAAGTTTAAATCTGTTAAACACATGGCAACCACCTCATTACAAAAGCCGTAATCAACTGCCAGAAATGATGTTTTTATGACTTGATTCTTGTTCTTCCGCTTTGCGTTTAATGAAGTCATTGTCTCCCTTCTTCTCTTCAGTACTTCAGCTTCCCAGCCACCGTGTCTCCCTACAAATGTTCTGTCCTGCCTCTGAGTCAAAACCAGGAATTCATGCCCTTTGTGAGGGAGTTATGTAAGTGGCCACATAATGACAACGTGCCTGTTCCGTCTCCGTCGGCAACCGTGAAAAACAACATGAGCTGCAGCTGTCTCAACGTAGCAATCTTCTCCTATGTTTTTTTTTTTTTTTTTTTCCTTTCTTCCTCAGCTGAGGCGATGACCAAAAACGGCGTGTCCCACAAGGTGGACGACTCCGCGGGATCCATCGGCAGACGTTACGCCAGGACGGACGAGATCGGGGTGGCGTTCGGCATCACCATCGACTTCGACACGGTGAACAAGGAGCCGCACACCGCCACGCTGAGGGACCGCGACTCCATGAGACAGATCCGGGCCGAGGTACAGCACACAGCTTGCTGTTACAAGAGATTACAAGCAGGATCCTACCACAACACCGGGAGAGCTACAGGCTGCGCCCAGTTGGTGTCGCTGTAGCAGCATTGCCCAATGTAGTCTGCTTTGTTGCCCTTTAATGCCTCTCTCAGGCGTTGACCTCATTATTTGACCCTATGAATGAACAGCATTTTGTTGGATGGAGCTTGAAGCCGCTTCAACAAGAGAGCTGATCAGAAGTAGCTGTAATTACACGCACCATTTAACGCAATTAACAAAAGCACATCTTTCTCCCCTCAGGTCAGTGAGTTGCCGGTGATCGTTCGGGATTTGGCCAACGCCACATTGACCTGGGCCGAGGTGGAGAGCAAGTACCCCATCTTTGAAGGACAGGAGACCAGCAAGAAGGACACAGTCGAAGAGTAAAGTTCACTCGTCTGCCAGACACGCGATGAAAATCCAGACATGTTGCGTACGCATCACCAGGAAGAACATGGCAACTGCATTGTGATGAGCTGAAGTGGTGCACCGAGGCCTCCTTGTGTTCTGCGCCACTTCCATCACTAAAATATCATGTCCCCATCATATCTGGCATGGCTGTTGTTTCTCCGACGGGCAGCATTTCATCCATGTACGAACACGTCAAAATGTTTAAAAAGGGAGAAATTATAATCAGGTTTTTGTTGTCGGTGGAAGGAAAAATCCACCATTCCGGTTTTCTGGCAGATATGATTCAGCGATTTAACAATTTCAATTAAAATGACCAGCACTTACTGGACATGGGTATTCAAACGTAATGTTTTCTATCAAGTGTCAGACTCTGCTGCACACAGTGACCAAACAAAAGCTCAGCAGACAAATGGAACAAAGGAGATTGTATCAGAAGCTTCATGTAAGTTCATTTTTGGGCATGAAATGTAACTTAAATGCGAGGGGATGTGGGTTAAAATGCAAAGTGCAGTTAATCACTCATCTGTTATTGTGACATCGAGGTTCTGGATGAAATCCTCATTGGCGAAAAATCATTATTGACTTTGAATATGACTCACGGAACAACTTTATTTTCCGAGTAATGTATTTTGTCTCCTAAAGAATTGCTATTAGTGCAAGTTTCACTGTATTTTGAACTTCATGCACCACTACACAGTTCAGAATTGGCGGATGTCCTTTTCAATTTCTTCCAAACATCCCTCTCGAGTGGTTTCTCCGTCTGCTGAACAATGGAGGATGAGGTGTGTCGGTACAATTGTAGAGCACGAAAGCCGATGTAACACAGGCCCTCAGATACGGTTGAATCACTACAAATAATCTACCGTGTGATATTTGCTCTGCCTGACTTCCCAGAATTGCCTTTTTTGTAAAGACGAGGAGACCTGCGAGATAAATACCAGACGCTTTGCATTTTTCTCGGGCTTTTACAGAGGAATAACAGAACAGGTGACATTTACTGTTTCAGTATCTTTTTTTGAACCCCTTGATAAGAGATTTCTAACGGGACACTGAAACGGAGGGAGCTAAATGGACCTCAGCCATCATTAAATGACCAACATCTTGTTGCACACATAATCTGATCTACTGTAGTGAAGACGATTGGATTCAGAAATACATCAAAATCAAAAAAAAAACACACAGAGTATGATGTATAATCTTTCTAAATGTGCAAACATGTCAAATAGGGTGGTTTGAAAATAACCTCCTGATCTATTCCACCAGGTGGCGTCACAGGCCAATTTAAAACCTTTTAAAAATTTGATGTCTCCCGTGATGCAAATCCTTCAGCGCCAAAGGTGCAATTTTGTTTTGTTATTGATCGTTTAGAAAACCACTTTGGAGCATATTGTGACAGTTTAAGAATACTTTTACTCTGCCAAACATCTGGATTCTGTACAGAGATATTTATACCATTCAGGAGTTAGTTGATTCCATTCTTTTTATAATCTGTTGAGTCTTGTCTTTCCAAACCTTCTGAAACTGTGAATGCACCCACCAAATTGTAATAATGTTACCCTTTATTTGAAGGTTGGACGAAAAGGGACACAACCTCTTCTTCATAGCAGCGAGACACAGACTGTAATCAGTTTAGTTTAATGTCTCTTTGTGGTCATCTTGAAGCTCTACCTGATCTGTGTGTCTCTGTTGGCACCACCCATCGACTTGATGGACCCTTCAGTAATGAATGACTTTACCAGATTTACCCCTTTAGTGTTTAATTGTGCCGGATCTTTAGGGAAACAAGGTGCAAAAGGCCAGAAAAGATTCCAATTCCTTCGTCAACTTTCACCCACGTTCATAAATCATTCAAGGGCTTCGCAGTCCGACAGCACACCGGATGAAAGTCACCTGAAGGCGGTGAGAAAGATCATCTGTGTCCCATCAAAGCTAAAACCAAGCCTGAAGTTATTTCAATTTTTCATCAACGGAAATACGTTGCCTGAGGGAGAGAGAAGTGTCAGAGACCAGCAGTGTTATGTGTCCATGATCAAGGAGTGAGTGCTGCTGAGATCGGCCTCATGTCTGAAGTCAGTACAGCTGCCTCGTGGTTGGTGTTTTATGGCTCTTTGACCCTCGCGCACTTCTACCAACCAATAGGAAAAGGAAGTGTTTGTGCCATGCAGCGACTATTTATGTCCCCTGCAAGCTCCTAAATGTTTAGCTCAGTCATTCTGGACTCAGTGTTGTGGCATACTTCAAGGTTTCATTAGACTAAATGTTATATAATATATGACCAACCTTAAAATTACATAAATACTAATAAAACAACAACAACTGTCAAACAGAATAGTGCTTCATGGATCAACTGTCAATGGGTTGCCAGGTTGTTTAAATCCTGTGTAGCAGGTGCTGATCCCTTCATTATAATCCCGTCATTGGTTTTCTGCCACTAGGGGGCAGTGAAACTAAGCTGTGAACACAGAACCGACACATCGCCTTTATGTCGATAATGCAAACTGCTTTGCCCACTAGATACACATCTACAGCATTTATTTTGACTCTTGTTTCTGGCCGCCTGATGCTCCGTTTTGGTCTCCACCAACTTCTGAGGGAAATATATCTAAATATCTGTCTTTGGTTCCTAAATGCTCCGCTTTGTCCACCGCACAGCCGCTGACTTTGTGTTCTTGGAAGGGAAGTGGACCATTGTTTTTTGTTTTTTTGCTAAGGCCAGAAACAATGCAATGGGAATCACAGGGAAGTTATGAGGCAGTAATCCAAGACAGTAAATCTAAAATAAAGAAGCCTCCCTTGTGCTGAGTTGATCTGCACAGTTGACCTTTGACCTCATCAAGGAATGAACCACCGATCTTTCCCGCGTAATAAACTCTCTCTACCAGTGGAAGGTTTGCCCCTGGAACTAAAATGATTTTCTTGCCACCTCCTCCCGGCGTCCCGATGAGGAATCCTTTGAATTAGTCCATTTCAAGTAGAACCGCTCTGCACTTACAACCTCTGTGTGTCACCACATCTTCAGTGGCAGACACAGTAACCCGACACCGAACGTCAAGTGCTGAGAAGCGATTGTCATCGTGCAAAGTGTTGTGGTGTCAGTTGTGTACGTTTCTGCATGGCTGTAAACATCAGGGCAGAGGCACGGACCCACGTGGAGAGCGTCCTCAGCAGACGCCAGGCTGCACTTACTGCTGTTTGCCATCATGCATGTACAGTTGTCTCTGAGGGGGGGGGGGGGGGGGTGACAGCAAAGGTGAAGAGGGACAGACGCTGAGACGCGTCACTGCTGGCTACGCACCAGAAACCCATTTCATCTTCCATGTTGTTATTCCACGGCCCACCGTGGGATGGCTTGATGGCTTGGGTGACGGTTGGTGGAGGGTGGAGGGTGTAGCTCTGCAGCGCACGGGTGGATGTCGGTTTGAGGGAAAGGGGAACGACGTGAACAACAGATTACAAGGGATTGTTCAGGGATCGTATGAGCTTTGTCAAGTCTGAGGAAATGACAACGTCAGAGTGATGTCATCAAGGTTATCGCAGGATGGGCTTTGGAAGTGCTTCATTTTATACATAAATCCCGTAAAAAGCTTTCACCAAACGAAATTATGCAAAGACTGGAATGAGAAGGATTTACTTCTGTGGGCTCCGTGGACTTAAAGTTATTCATGTTAAATGGTAAAATATTTGTAGGCCATTATTTACAACATGGGTGTCTTATTGTAAATGGATACCATCTTCTGACCCTGACATTATTCAAGTCCACTGGACTAGCTGTGTAAATTCAACACTTTGATGAAGTAAAACAAGATGGTGGAAGATATGTTTCGCCCGTCTCGTGTTTGTAAAGAGCTGCTTCTAAATGCTCTGCAGAAGGCCGAAGCCACTGGGGACACCAAGGTCAACATTTTAAAAGTGAATTTATTAAAATAATCCTGGCATTTTTGTGGAGGCTTTAAAACAACATTTAGTCCATAATTCATGGAGATTTAATTCTCCAGTTGCCCTTTAATATGTAAATAAAAAAAACTGGTGGACTCTTAACGTCACTTTTACCAAAAGTACTACTGTCATAAAACGTATTTCCAGAGGCATCTTTAAAAATCTTGGTGAAGTGAGCCCCCGTCATCCCGCCCTGAGCCCCTGAAGGTGGGCGGACACATCGGAGGCGTGTTGTTGTAGTGAGCGCGCGTGGCACCGTGGCAGGAGGACGGTCGCCATCTCTGCGTAAAAACCGTCGAACCGCATCACGCTGTTCGACTTCGTGGTGTTTGTGTGTGTGTGTGTGCGAGAGAGGGGAGGGGGTCGAAGCCGGAGCGGGCGGGGTGCTGTGCTGCCTGCACGCAGGCGGACACACACACACACACACACACACCTCTTCGATGCGGGACTGACGCTTTGTTTGTCTCCTGCACGTCGGACTGTCCCCTCGGATGTTTTACGGACGCGTCTTTTCTCACTGACATTTCGACTGGCTCGTGGGCTCCCCGCGTGGGTGCGGGTGTGCGGTGCGTGGGGGGCGGTGTGGGGGGAGCGGGAGTCGGGTGAAAATGGGACTGAATGCTTCGAACGAAATGGGATTTTAATGCTGCGAGCAGCGGACGCTTCGTGCGCTCGGCGATGTTTGCCAGGGAATAAAAACGGTGCGGCCGAAGGTGCGTAACATCTCGTTTCCATGGACAACACGTCCATAATAACACAGGTTGCAAATCCGAAAGAGGAGGAGAGCATTTCTTCAAGTCCCGATAAAGGTAAGACGCACAGCAGTTGACAACTGACACACACACACACACACACACACACACACACACACATGCGCACTCGATTTTAATGTGGATTTGCATCTGCAGATTGTTTACGTTGCTCGGTTGCCAAATGTGATCTGCCAGGGGTCGCTGCATAGAGGACACTGGGTGCAACATTAAGACTCGCAGGATCCACAGAGAAGCTCCATTGTTCATCAGGTCGGATGTAGGTGTCACGTTGGAAGTGCATAACAAACCTCATTTGAAACGTTGAAACATTGTGGGACTTTAGTAGGTGATGATGTGTGTGTGTGTTTGGGGGTGAGCTGGCTTTTACTACGGGGGGGGGGGGGGGGTACTCTACCCCTGTGCCCTGTAAAATGCCCCGTGTGCCACCAATAACACCAGCAATCATCAGAGGTCACCAGTTTAGGCGGCGGTGCACGAAGGAAAAAACGTTAAAGTACTTCAGCGGGAAAACATGCACAGCTTTATTATTCTAAAAGAAAACCACTGGAGGCACGGATATATTTAGCCTTCTCTATTACAGTGTACAGCGCTTGGTGATAACCAAACCACGGAAGGCTCAGAAAGGTCCACTTCCAGATGTGTAAAAAAAAAAGAAAAGTGCCTGAAAACAACAGCCCAACAGCTGCTCTACAGATTACAGCGGCTGAAAGAAAACACATTTTCTCTCTGTTGTTTTGCACAAGTCGAGTCGCCATTTCACCATGTGGCGATGACATCAATGACAAATCCGCCCCATCAATCTGGAGCTTTGCAGTTTCATTAACTTTGAGGGGGAGGGGGGGTCGGGTTGTTGAGGACAGTAACACATTTTTTGATTTGAATCCAGCGCACAAGAATATCTGCCACCGCTGCACCGTGTGACCTCACGTGGGACACAGACAGGTGTCCGCTGTAGCGGGGAGGGCGTGGCTGAGCTCAGGGTGCTGACATTCTCCCACCAGGACCCAGCCCCACTCAGCCACAACGGTGGGGGGGGGGCTCTGGAGGCCGGAGGGACCACAGCTTCCCGCTACACCCATGTTGCTCGGTTAAAGAAAAGGTCACCTCCCTGCGACGTTCAGGAGCAACTGCGACCCCTCTGACCTCCTGGCCGGCGTTGGCCTAAATGAGGACCTGGAGGCGATGAGTCGGGATTAATGCGACGCAGCACGTTTTCCGTTGTTCCTTTTTTCCTCGTCAGCTTCCTCCGATCTTGTGACGCCGCCTCGATAATTAAACCCCCCCGTGAACTAACTATCGCTGACAACAAACACACAACGGAGGAGTGTGAAGGATCCTCCAGGAAATTTGTTAGAAATCAAATTAAACCGCTTCCATTAGCACATTTGTTTTTTTTTCCCACACTCTGCAACATCCTGCTCGTCCCCGGACAGTAAATCCCCGACGGCATGGGGAATCTGACAATTAATCTGGCGGGATGAAATCCAGGGTCGGCCGCTCACCAGCGAGGACAGGAGGACGCGCACGTGCACACGCACGCACGCACGCACACACACACACACACACACATTGAGTCCCGGCCCCTCCCCCCCCCCTGGCTCTGTCAAAGCAGACAACAAACAGAGCTTGTTGTCCAGGACACTTACTCTGTGACCTGCTCGGGCTACGCTGAAGCCACAAAGGATCACACACACACACACACAAGCACATGCTGAATATTTCAGAGCACGAGCAGGCTATTTTTAGGTGTCAGTTTCATTTGAGGCAACGACGTAGTAATTTATTAGAGCCGCGTTTCTTTGGTCACTTAGTCAGGTGGAGGATATCTCTTCATGCATTATGGATTGTGTTAAATGAGGGTTGGAGTCGTAATGTGGGCGGTTTCTTTCTTCAGCACCTGAATCGGCTCAAAGTCAACCGCCTCCCGCTGTTGGTGGATAACAGGCTGTTGTTTCATCAGCTTCATCAGTTTGATGATGGTGTAAATATTCTTCTTTGGTAAAACGTGGTACTTAGAGGCCTGATATTTCGCGGGAAGCAGCGCGTGGAGCTCATGAGGAGGCTGAGAAAACCCAAACGAGGCTTCTCATTTCTCAGACCCTTTACGTTTCTGATCTGATGCAACGCGATGCAACGACTGGACAGGCGGCCAGCCTCTCTCTGACTCCGAGGCTTTGGTCTGATCACTTCACAGCTTGACAGGTATCAATGGAGCGGCTGTTTAATCAGATTAGGTATAATCTGAGTTTAGCTCCTCACTGCTGAGCTGCGACTGATAAAAGTGTTTAGCTGCTTGGGCTCCTGGTTGACACCTAATTCATCTCTTTGCAAAGATTCCCTACTTAAATTAGCCCTCAGTAGGAATAACAAACAAAATGTTTGTCATTCCTACTGAATTTGGGCTACATTAGGTTTAGTAGAAATAAGAGATGAACCTCTTCACTAATGCTTTCAGAGAGCCAATAAAGCAAACGTTTAGTGTTGTTCCACAGATGTCTTTTAGACCGTGTTAATGAATCCCTCCAATACTTTCTTGTTTATCTTTAAGTGGCAGTTTGAATGTTCATGTTAATTATAAATGAGACACATAGAAACAGGAAGTCTTGGTACACTCTCGTTAGTTAATCATCGCTCTTGGTCTTTTCATGGTCTTGTTTGTCATAAGAAGGCTAATATTGTAATATATATATAGTAATATCATATCTTATTCTTAAGTTTGCCATATGAATAAGTTTGTCCGTTTTTCACATGGTTTATTGGTTCACCTGAAGTTCTTTATTTGAATCTTTTACTCCTGGGGACAAACAACGAACCCAAAGTGTGTTGTAGTCATTGCATGCATGTTTTTTCCCGGTTGAAGCTGAGTAATATGCGTTTTCTAGAAGAGGCCTAATTGGCCATTCCCCGACGTCATTACTCCAATGGCATCTCATCGCTGCTGCAAGACAATGTCACAGAGCCCATTAGCATCCAGTCTCCTTAAAAACCGGGGATCAAGGGACTCTGTCTGCTTGAGATGTACAATTTCGGATGAAGCAAAGACGAGTAGGACCATGATGTGCATATGGCATGTTAAAATAATTCCCCAAAAGGCTCGTTGGTTAGAAAAACTGCAGCTGAAGCTGTAATTAAATATAAAAATTTTGTGGAGAAAACCCTGTGATTTCACACTCGTTTGAGGTTGTTTCTGGAACGCACTGCTGTAGATTAATAAAGTGTTTATGGTGTGTGGACCACACCTGCAGCGCTGTGTGTGTGTGTGTGTGTGTGTGTGTGTGTGCACCACAGTTGGGGAGCTACTGTGAGTTTTGGCTTCCCCAGAGTCCCTGGCACAGCCTGCCACTCTGTTGTCACGACCGGACTGTGCAGCGGAGGATTACCGCCGTTCTACCCAAACACACACATTGGATCCCTGTGTGCATACAGCGAATTAATTCAGTGCACCGTTTGAACTTATAAAGAGAGAAAGGCTTGAGTCTTTAAGTGCCGGCCCCGTAATGCAGAATTGGGTGTATTTCAGCCAGTGCTGCTCAGAAAAGCTGATTATCTGCACCTCCAAGGATGTGTTGGAGTGTTGGACACGTCTTAATTGCTTTAGTCCAATACCATACTCTGCAGCTGATTGGGCAGAGTTGAATGTTTTTCTTCCATGCCTAAGCCCCTTGACTGGTAAGCTCGTTAACAGTGTGGGACCGGCCTCAGTGTGTGTGTGTGTGTGTGTGTGTGTGGATGCACATGTCTAAACTGGAAGTTGGTTGTGTTAATTTACATCTTTTTTTCATTCATTCGGACTCCCAACTAGAGGTGATGAAATGCTTTTACGGGCTAACAGTAAGCCGCAAATACACGAAATGTCTTTGTAAGTCGGTGTTTTTTTTCATGTCGCGCCGCACAGCACTTGTTTGTGGACTCGCCTGCACCGAGTTCCACAGTATGTTTGAGCTCATGCACAGTCAATCATCTCCTGATGCTCCTGTAGGCTGCTGCTGATGTATCACTCCCTTTTTACTAAAGGTCTTTTTAAAAATACTGTCAAAAAACCATAATGTTGATCTATTTATAAACTTTTATAATTGATTATCATTTGCCAAGAATAAGATGAGAAATTGATAAAAACCTGATTCAATGAATCAGTATGAAAATGTAAGGATTTTAACCCATTACTGGGCTAACTTAAAGCTAACCAAGTAGCATCTCTTGCTATGCATTTGTAGCGCCTTTCCTTTGCATTTTCTTCCTTCTGGATTTCAAATGAGTTTTGTTTTTTCGTTTTTTTTAAAATTGAGACAATGTTTCTCTGGTGACAGAGAATGCATTAGGAAGATCCATGTCCGATTTTAAGATGAAGAAATCTGGTTGCAAAAAGGAAATCCGTGAATTTGCCCTTTAATCACGAGGCGCGGACTGTTAGAGATTCATGGATTTGTGAGACACAGCGAGGAAGAGACGCAATTGCACTGCAATCCGTCCCCGCAGAGGCCACCGGGGGAAAACAGTGTGGGTGGACGCTTTCTTCACTCCTACACTGGCTGACTGTGAATACTTAAACCGCCACTATGGATGCACTTCTAACTGAACAAAGCAGAGAAGCGAGTTCACATCGATGCTGCTCTGAAGTCTCTGCACCGGCTCCCAGTTCGAAATAGAACGTTAATGTAATTCAGCCTGTTCATAAATCTGGGTACAGACATTGTTAGTGTGTGTGTGTGTTTTAAGTGGTGGATCCACATGTTCCAGCCCCGTTATGATCATATATAAATATATATGTATGTATGCGTGTTTGTCAACATGTAATTGGCCCGTTCAAAGGAAGGTATACTTATACGCCTGCCTGCTGCACATCAGAAACTGGACATTTCTCTGATCCCAGTGACTCGCTCTGTTATTCTGTCATTTTTTTCAATACGTTTTTTTTTCTTTTTTTTCTGGGCGTCCCTTCATGTCTGTGTGCTTTGGACCATATGTTTGACTGCATTGTGGGAAAGTTTCATGTTTGAATGTTTGCCTCGAGGGTAGCTCATGCGCTGGGGTTGTTTGTCTTGGAGCAACTTCTGCTTCCAAATATCCAGCCTGGGCTTTAAAGAGACTATTAGTAGGAATTCAAGTTCAAGCTTCTTCATAAAAGGACCTTCTCCTCAGTAGATCTCATGTCATCTCTATTGATTTACAAGCTAGATATACATTCTAGGGCAGGACAAGAGAAGAAACTCCATCCATTCTGGTTTGCGTCTTGTGTGTGTTTTCAGTTTTTAGCCTAATTGACTTCAGCTGTCTTCAGTGTCTTTGAGCTCCTCAGACTCCAGCAGACGGAGGGCTCGCTCTCCCCTGCTGCTGCTGCGCTCGCCGCGTCTCCATTGTTGTGGGATTACATCACTTTTTGCCTTTTTTTACCCGTATGCCTCGACTCTTTCGGCATTCAGAGGCCCGCGGACCCAGTGAGGACCGTTATTAACGCTCCAAAAGCCACAACCCAGGAGGCTGCTTCCTGTGACGGGGCGCTGAGGAACGTGCACCCGGACGGGCTGGGATCAACTGAGCATCCAAGGCCAAACGGACGTTGTCAAAAACTGACACAATGAGAGAAAAGTAGGGGTCAAGGAGGAAAGAGAGAGAGATAGAGGGGGGGGGGGGGGGGTTAAGGAAGAGAGAGCAGGAGAAAGCGCTCAAGTAGCATCTGTGTGTGCGTCTTGGTTTGCGAGCAGGTAGGCAGCCGGGCTCCGACAAGGTGGTGGCCTTTCCCGCGTGTTCATCCCCAGTAATTGGCCATCTAAAAGGGAGACCGCGTTTCATCCCCAACGATTTTCCGTGGCCCCTCCTGAAGCACGTTGCCTGCCACTCCGTCAGCGGTTTGACAGGAGATCATGCAGAGCGTATGCATCTCTTTAATCCACGAGCACGGGGTGGAGCACGGAGGCCGCAGAGGACCCAAAGAGGGACTGTTTGTGTGCCTCTCCGCAGGTAAAGGTGAATACCGCGTGGCTTTGGAACCTCGAGGGGCGCTAAAGGGGGACATGCTGTGTGGGGAAATAAAGAGATGAAATGTAGAGATGAAATGTAGAGATGAACGCCTTCTCGGAGAGCACAGGCCGGGGGGAACTGTAGCAGCAGCACATGCTTCCCAACACGCACAAAAATACATGACCTACTTGTTGGCTCCGTCCGTAGCTCGCACAATTTCAATGCACCTGATTTTATGAACCACAAGCAATTTGTTGCGTTGATGCAGGCCAAGTTCAAGGATGCATCCATATTTAACGACAACTCTTAAAAGAGTCATTTCACAGAATTGACATAACGTGGTTTGTTTATTTGTCGTGCAGGGTTTAGAAGAGGTGCTCACTTACAGGGAGGATATAGGCTGTGTATAAGAAGTGGACACTCGGTGGTTTTGAATTGTTGCCGTCTTTAGTTCATCTTGTAAGCTGCCGTATGTCCTGGAAAGGTCAATAGTAAACTGTTGGGAGTTCCCCTTTAAATTCCATCCGTCAACAGCTCAGCGGATCAACTCGACCTTTGGGATGAATTGTAACAGCTCCAGCATCACCGAGCACACAAGCATGTCTACAATTTGAACACAATCTAACATTCAATCTGTAACTAACCGACCGAGCAGGAGGATTTCCCGTCAGTCAGATGAGGACTAGATGAGAATATGAAAATATCTATGTATAAATAATAAACTGCCGCAGCCCCAGACAGCGTGGGCTGCGTTGCTGCCGGTTGCGTAACCGCAGCAGAGCAGTCAGATCTCCCTCATTATTTCTCCCTGAGCCCTCAGAGGGTTAATTCCCCCGCGCTTGTCATCTCCTTTATTACGCCGAGCGCTGAAGAAGCAGCGCCCCCCCTCCATCATCCCCCCTTCAGGCAGCCTGGCACCGCCACCACGGCGCCCACTCCGCTGCACCCCTGGGACAGTGAAGCAAGGGAAGACCTGCCCACACCTTCTTCTTCTTCTTCTTCTTCTTCTTGTCCCAGAGTCCACGGCAGAAGCTGAGAGACCGAAGCCCCCCAGCAGGACGACGTACGCGCTTTAATCTCTCCGTCCTAACTTCAAATGCAACTGGGTCATGGAATAAATGTCAGTTACATAAGGCCATGTAGGATAAATACACACATATATATATATATATATATGTGTGTAATCCTTTCCGATAAGTAGGGAAATAAGGCCAGAGTGGTGACTAGAGGCTGGAACTGAGTGTGCGGCACCTCCACAAGCTGGAACCCTTCTCAGGCGTCCTTTTGTGGGGAAGTGAGGAGGCTTAGTGGGAGTTTATTTTATCACGCTGTGCTTTTGACAGCAACCCTCGGACCTCAGCGGTGTGACCACACGCAGGCTGCAGCAGCAGGCTCGGCACGTCTGATGCTACCTAACTCCACTCAGCTGTTTGGATGCGATGTGCTTGTGTGTGTGTGCACGCCCCCCCCCTCACTCCCCCCCTCACTGCTTGTCGGTTGCTGTTACTGGAATCCGGAGACAGAAACGTCTTCTTCCTCAGGTTCTCTCTCTGCCTCTGAATGTTGTCAACGCAAGACATTAGATGCCTGGGCTCCAGGCTCCCAGCGTGTTACCTGCAGAGTGTGTGTGTGTGTGTGTGTGTGTTTGTGTGTGGGGAGAGTACTCTTTAGTACATTTTGGCTGCGGCTGAATAAATACTTTACGTCACATATTGTTATGTAAGGCATAGACAACTGGTACCACTTTCAATGAAAGCAGCCCACGCTCCAAATCTCAGTGAAGGCAGGTAGGACACAATCCCAAAGGAAGCCTGCCCACCGGTCGAGGCGATTGAAGGGCTCATTCTTGTCAGAAAGGCTTGGTTTTTTTTTCTTTCTCCAATTGTACAGTAGCTTCGTGTAACACAGCATTAAAATCTCCACGGCAGCTGTTTTTACTCTGCTGCACGTGAGGTACCCGGCTGTGCCATTTAAAACCGACCCGTTTTCCATGTTAATTATTTAAACTGCACATTCAAATGGACCGTTCTCACATTTACCTCCGCGCCCCCCCCCCCCCCCCCCCAAGGAACTGTACACTTTACTTTACCTGGCTGGCTAGTCGGCTAACTGCTGCTGAAGTGCAGTTCAAGGTCTGTCACACAGTAACAAAACCAGCGTGTTCATTCTGACAAATGCAGGTGTGCGGTTGGACTAAACGGGTGGGAAAATGCAGCTAGAAATGTTTATGATTATTAACTTTCTTTTGTCAAATTGTGTGATTTACCCCCCCGCCTGGTAGCAAACATCACCACATGCACGGTTCAAAGCTGCGTGGTCGTCCCGCCGCTAGTGTTCACTGACGGCTCTGACTCCGCCTTGTTGCAGCGATGTTGTCGTTCTTCGATCTGAGCGCCGTGCGGACCGCTCGGGAACATGCTTCTTGCTGCGCTAAATCGGTCGGCGGGAAGCATCTGGCTCAGGCACGATGGATGTCCTGTCACAAGCCCCTTTTAGACGCCCATCCATCAGCTAAAACCTGAAACCACCGTCGTGTTTTCAATGTGGCATGTTGTGTTTGGACTGGCTGCGTACTTTATGTTTTTTTTAAAAGCTGCAGTAAAAAAAAAAAAAAAAAAAAAAAACGAGGCCACCTCAAACGTCTTGGTGCTAAGCCGGGGATCGTATTCCCTCTCAGGAGCTCGGCTCCAGTCCAGGCCGTGGGTCACGGGGGTGATTATCTCTTCCTGTCAGGAATGCAGAGAATTTCCTGCGTTTTCTCCCTCCTTCCGGCCTCGTTAGTGGTCGTGCGTGAACACGTGACCGAGAGCCCGGGCCCCCCCCCCCCCCACACAGGCTAGGCTCCGATTGACTGGAGAGCTTCTGGTCGTGGTTACCCAACGTTCAGCAGGAGCACAGGCGCTGCCATTTAAGGGGTTTTCTTTCTCCTAACGGCTCTGACGCCGAGGCGATTATGCTGATTCGAGCGAGGTGTAGTCAGCGGGTAAATAATTCTGCACCTGCTCTGATGGCGCTTTGGCCTCGCGTCTCTCTCTCTCTCTCTCTCTGCAGGGAGCTTTTGTTAGATACAGTGAAACCACTCGCATACAACGCCCCCTTTATTCCAGTGAGGAGGAACAATTGACTACTTCAGCTGCAGACTTTCTGCTGATTCCTGGACGCTTTAGTGTGACTGATTTGAACTTCCTGCTGTGTTACTGCAGGTCAACACACCCGTATCTTGAATGGCAAGCGTTGACCTTCTGCTGTTATTCTCAGCGCTACTACTCGGCCAGGCGAGTCCCCCCCCCCCCCCCCTCCAGTCACATTCCTGAGCAAGGACATCCAGAGGGAAAAGTTTGTGTCAATCGGTGCACGTGGCTCTTTGCCTATAAACATGTGAAACATATGCTGCGTGCGTGTGTGTGTGTGTGTGTGTGTGTTTGCCCGGCGTCCGGGAGCAGTCGACTCTCAGCTATGTTGCTTGTGTCAGAGGGAGAAAGGAAAGCTCTGTTGGTGTAGGGTGGTGGTGGTGCAGGAGGGGGTGGAGTAAGAATAAGACTCCAGTATTGGCTGTCTCGCCTCAGTGACTCTCCCCACCCATTCTAGGCCCTTTTTTTCTTCTTCTTTTTTTTTCCCCTCCCATTCCAAGACCCCTCTTCCTTCTCCCCCCCCCCCCCACCTGCTTTCGTCTGGGTGGTTTCAGACCAGGGCGGGAAAATGTACACGTTCTCAAAATGGAGGAGAGAATAATGACATCATGGGGTTGGAGGCCAACTTTAAAAACAACATGACACTTCAATAATACTTTTATTAATGGCTTGCAGTCATCTATAGATTATGTTTTTCATTAACCATTAAAAAGCCATTAGATACAGCTTGCAAACATGGGTAGAAATGCCGTTATTCAACGTCAATGATATTCCACCCACTTCAAATAAAAAATCAATCTGCTTTGCCGCTTCACAGTCCAGGAGAACCAACCAATTATAATTTGGGTAATTTTCTGTAAAGGTCATGCCACAGTATAAAGTTTGACATATGTGTTTGATTACACCACATTAGCGAGACTTCTACAACTTTGTGTGCGATTAGTGACCTCCCGTCTCATGGGGTTAATGATTTCAGTGTGTTCCCCCATCGGATGACTTCCTGTCGCGTTCAACCAATCAGTTCATAACAGTAAATATCCAAGTCTACTTTTAAAAACCCCTGGACATAAACAGAGAAATACAGGGTGTATATTTGTAGTCCGTTGGGTTTAATCCGGCAGTGAGTGCGTCACGGATACGGGAACAGAACCTCTCCTTCGATCATCAGGCAGGTTCCAGTAACGCAGGATTTCAGGATTTCCCTGCCGAGAAATTACCTTTTTAAAGAAATGAGAATTTCTGCTTCGGGATCACCTCAGGACAATCGCGCCGTCAGATTCAAGCCTTTGTACTGGAGCTGCCCAAATTTCTATTTTCATCCACTCGCCCTCACAGACAGAAAATATTTATGATTCAATAGTGTGAAAGTAGGCCACGAGCTTCAGAGACAGTGAAGGAGGAATGACGCAACCAGGGACGTGTAGAAGTGTGGGATGTTTTCTCCCCCCCGGAGCTTTGCACCCTTCTGCCAGCTCTTCTGTTTGAGCATGTGACTCTCGTTACGGGTTAAATCGCTTTCAGACTCAGTCAAAGTCATAGAAATGCTTTTTGCATATGGTATATCCAGCAGTCTTAATTCTCTTTTATATGAACGGTTCAACATTTTCTTTCTTGTATCGTCACATATTCAGCTTTTTTTCCCTTTTGCACGTGATACTCATCCGTCTGTCCTCCCCTCTCTGTCTTCCTTGACGTTAATTAACTGGACTTCCTTCCCGGAGGGCGCTCCGATGTAGCCTATTTTCGTCCCCCCCCCGTGCTCCCTAGTGGTGTTGTGCAAGATGAATCTCAGCTCCTTCTGTCACAATAATGTGATGATGCATGTTGAACGCGGTCCGACGGCCACTCCGGGCATCCCTTCTGTCCGGTCAGAGGTTGCTGTGCGTTAACATGAATGCTTTAAAATGCTATACCTGCTCTCAACAAGCGGTTACCGTTGTAGCGGTGCTGTAGTGCCATCCCAAGCCATAAGACGTCTAAGCTACATGGTGTAACGTGCAAAAGGGGATATACGTCTCCACAGAGTACTACAAAAATACAGAAATTGGAAAAGACAAAATGTCAAACCGCATGCAGGAGTTTCCCCATGAAACGGAGCGTGCTGTTGCTGTCGCGCTTCCTGTAACCTGTCGCTTTCTCTCCTTGTCTCTCCCAGTCTCCCAGTCCAACTGCAGCCTGAAGAAGCACCGCAGCCGCGGCATCTTCAGCCCGTTCCTCTGCTGCTTCCGCAAACACAATGACTACAATGTGGAGCCGCCACCCGCCAACAACAAGACGCTCTCTGTGCCCCCGCCGCCCGAAGAGAACGGCGGTCCCCCCAAGGTGAAGCTCATCTTCTTCTTTTTTTTTCTTTTTTTTTTTGCACCCACGTGACTGTGAAAAAAACCTTCTGACATGTCGAGGAATCCCAGTTTTTGTCACAGCGAGCTTGTAAAGTGTTGCCTCGCTGCGCTCCCCTCCACACGCGATGTTTTCCAGCTGCTTGGAACCCGCTGAACTCGGAGGTTGTTTACCGGCTCCAGGACACACGGGCTCGCTTCCCATCTCGCATTCTTCCACATCGGCCTGCGCACGCAACGGCTCACACAAAATAGCGAACCCCCCCCCCCCCCACACACACACACACACACACACACACACACACAGTCTCACTCACCGTCTCACCACATATCCATGACACATGTATGCACACACACACACACACTGCTTTAATCCCCATAAAGTGGGCCTTGTGTGTGTCCGGTGTGATGGATTGCCTGGCGCCCATGCTTTCCCCCCTCTCCTCGCACACACTGACCAGTGTAGTGGGGATGTGTGATGTGACGGTTATGCCCCCCCCCCCCCCCCCCCCTCCCCCTGACCCCAGCACCCCCCTTCCCCCCGGAGCTTCTCCGCAAACGCGTTTTTTTTTTTCAGCCGCCGAGGCAGGTACGCTGGGCTATAAAAGGAGCGACATCGTATCACATTTCCACTCCTGTTTACCTCATTCGGGGCGGGGGGGGGGGGGGAGGAATGCACTGCATGTGGGCAGCGCTGACCCGCTCCGGAGTGAACCTGGCGAACCTTCGCCATAAAAAGCCTGGTTACAGCGGCGGGCCGATTTTTCCCTCCCAGCGGCGTGCTGTTGCTGTATTTCTGGCGGGACGTGTTTGTTGCTATGGCAGCACGCAGCTCTCACTACCACAGTGTGCAGCATTCATCCCTTTTCCTCTGTCCCTCTCCCTCCTTCTCTCTCGTGTTCATTACCATGTGGACGTTGTTGTGTTCTCTCTTGTCTTTTACCACCATGCGCCTCTCACTCTCTCTGTTTATCTTCTGCAGTGTGACCAGGTCCAGGTCATCCCCATCCCCAGTGTATGTATTATTATCTGTTCATTTTTCTCCATCACAGTTACCTCTCCCCCTCCGCTGTGCTTCATCATTCCAGCTGCATGTGGATGTCAGCTTTCTGCCCGCTTACCCTCTAAATCTATTCATTGTCGCTGGGTTCATTTCTTCGTCCTGATGTCTGTTTCTCCTGTTTTCCTTCCATCACGGGAACAGAACATGACATTCATTTCCTTATTAGATCAGATTCATTGGACTTGAGTCTGCCAAAACAAGGGCTTCAATAGTTTTTACTCCACCGGAAATTCACTTTGTTTGTGCTGGAGATGTGTTTAGTTATTTTGGAATCCCCGCTGTGCCTTTACTGTAATTTATAATATTCACACAGCATCCAGCATAGCAGGCAAGTTTCAAGCCACGTCACACGTCCCTCCAACGGCAGGAAGGGCATGTGGCGATAAGGCCTGCTCTTTGCTCCGGGCGAGAACTCTGAAAGGCGACTTAAATAACTCTTTACAGTAACTCAACTTGTTGAAATCAACATAGGAACCAGACAAAAAACAAGACTCTGACATTTGTTATCTTTGTCAAACAGCAACACTGTAACTCAACCCCTGACTACTAACCCATTTAATTGAACTCATTCACTTATAACTGGTTCCAATGTAAGTGCAATTAGATAATAGGTCATTTACAGTTGCAGTACTTTTTTGAGCGTTATCGTTCCGGGGCGGCGTCCCTTGGCCGTGACTCTTGGTTCAAAGCTTCTTTATCTCCGTGCGGCTCCCTGGTGAAAAGGTCAAGGTCCCGGTCAATCACTCTTTCTTTGCTCAACCTGCATGTAATCACGGCCTGCTGGGCCCGGCAGGATGTCATTCAGAGTCCGTGCTCACGGGGGAATTCTTCCCATGATGCAGCAGCGCGCCGTCCCGCGATAAAGACGCGATAGCTACAGACGTCGCGAAAACCCACACAGACGCATGCAGCACGATAGTGTGTACGTGTAAGATGGCAAAGTCCTTGCTCCTCACCTCTATATAGATTTGTGTGATTGTGTGTGTTTCTCTGTGTGTGTGTGTGTGTGTGTGTGTGTGTGTGTGTGTGTGTGTGTGTGTGTGTGTGTGTGTGTGTGTGTGTGGGGGGGGGTCCCCTCTGGCCCCACCATCTGGCCCCGGTCTGCTTGGCAAAGGACGTAAGCTTTTCAATACTGATTTAAGGCTCTGCCATAAATGAGCTATTTACTAATATGAGCTTTCATTAACGATGCTGTCTCTGCAAATTCTTCTAATTGAGAAATCGGACCGTTTTTTTGCACTTTTGATGTCAGAACATGTTGCAGATTCATTTTCTGAAGGTCAACAATATGAATAGTCATCTGTAAATACTAGAAAGGAGTGATAACAATCTATTTTGGAATATTACACCAACAAACAGTAATAAAGTATAATAAAACAATCACCTTCCTGAGGGGCTGTTAAGTGTTTCTTTAATGTTGACCAAGTGATAGTCTGCCTCTCTCTCACCTGAGCCATCATCCATCATCGCACTCTCAATGTGGGTGCATTTTGCAGCAGGTTCCCTATCATGCACCTCTCTGTGTATACACAATAATGTAATATAAATGCATTGTCCCTGCAGCCTCCAGACAAGTTCCTTCTGCCGGAGGTCGGTGTAGACGACTTTGGCAAGAACTGCGTGGTGATCGACCTGGACGAAACCCTCGTGCACAGCTCCTTCAAGGTAATTCACCACACCCACAACCCTGCTTCTCAGCCCGCGAGGGACACCGGGATTAAACCACAATTGGTCCAGAAGACGACATTCTTTGCTGTGAAAATGAGCACGGTGGCAATTATTTTATTTAAAGGCCACGTTATCTCAGGAAGGAATGCCTGTTATTATGGCTTTTATGCACCTAGCTGTCACTATAACAAGGTGTTGGCATGGCAACCAATTCTACCTCCGCATCGTGCAGTTCTTCACTATGAAGAGTTGTTTGGCAGGAAGTGTAATCTCTGTCCTGGGAGAAAAGCTTTTTGTGAGCTGCCTCAGACCTCAGACTCTTTTTTTCCCTGGGAGTCGACCACCGACATGTCGGCGAAACACTAATGTACAATAGCACGATAAAATGCTTGCAACGACTACATGGCTCACATGCAAAAAAAAAAGCATAAAATTAAGGACCACGATTGGAAAAACATCTTCAGCCAAGGAGGATTCTTGATATTTGACAAATGATGAGACCAAATGATGTCCCCCGCCCCCCCCCTCTACTGACGCCCCCGGAAACGAATTCGCCGTGGAAAGTCAAACGAAAGGGAAAAATGTTCGCACACTGCGCTGCACACGCCCATCGCATTCACAAGCCAATACAAGGGGCCACACACACACACACACACACACACACACACACACACACACATGGGTGTGTCAAGTACAGACTACTCTCGCCTTGAATGACCGCAGGAAGAATTTCCTAGAAATCCTGGAGCAGTTCTAATGGTCTGAAATGTTTCATTCTCCTCTCCTGACAAAACAAAAAAACCCTCCCCCCCCCTCCCTCCCCCTCCTTCTCAGAGAACTCGGCTGCACACTTCAAACTCTGAATTAATTTAGCTCAGAGTACAAGCACGTGGGTATGAAATGAGTACGAAATAGATTCAGCCAATCCGTAACTGTAACAAAAAAACCGACAGAAACTTTGGGTTTTCAGTTCCGTTCAGAAGCCTGCAGGATTTCCTGAAGGTTATTCATTTGTAGACGTGAAGTCAGGATGCGATTTTGCATCACAATGTAAAGCGATTCTCATCCGTAAAAAGTCCCTCATGGGAGTTTGACAACTAGTGCGGAAAAACAACCCACACGGACGATTCACAGATGGACATTACATAACACGTCCTGTATTTTATGGATGAAAAGATCATTCCTGTGCTTCAGGATTAAATCCACTGCGTGTTGGACGTGTAAAGATGGCTGATCGGGTGTATGATAATAATAGTAGAGCTTATTTATGTAACACTTGTCTGTCCTTAAGATGCTGAGGCTTGGCTGCTGGGATTTGAACCCATGCAGCCACGAGAGCGAAAGGGGGGGTCGGGTTCTGGCGATACGGCGCTGCGCCTCGTCTTAAGGGCGTTCAATGGGGTCCAGGTCAGGCTCAGCAGTACGATGAAGCAAAACCAAAAGGCAGAATCATGAAAGAAATGTAAGAGTCAGGATGCTTTAACTTTGTGCGTTTGAACCTAGTTCAAAAACAATTGATCAAAAAAGCATAAATATTTTCATTGAATTATATATAATACATACATAAATACATATTTCTTAAACAAAATAAGGAATGCATTAACCATAAATCCTTCAATTATTAAAGGGCCACACAATTAAAAAATAGTTTCAGATGGTGATGTTTTTTTCAAGTGAGTACAGTGATACTGAAGGTATCAAGTGTTTATCAGGTGGAATCTATTCATGTAAAGGAATCATTTCATCAGTAATGAAACGATCCAGACGACGTTCCCTCCACCCGGCCGGTCCAGCAGGAATCCATCATACACACACACACACACACACACTCTTACAGCATTCTCTATCTACTTAATCCCTCTCACACATACGTCTCCCTCCATCACGGCTCTCGCCCTCTCGTATCCGGGCCCGTTGCAGAGCAGCTGTTGTTGTGTCCGGTCTTCACACGATGGAGCGATTCGGCAGGAGAGCAATCGGGAAGATAACAACAAACCTCTCTGTCCCCTCGTCTCTTTGTGTCCCCGGTTCGGGCTCATAACCCGTTCTGTTTTTAGACAACGGAGGCCACAGAGCCGGATCCATCACACGGCTCGCATCGGTCCGTCATCTGTCTGGGAACTGGATCTTTTATTGTGCATTGTTTGACTCCCGCATCACCAAACATCTCCACAGTGGGTTCATTGTTTCACTGTCGCCACCAAGAAGAAGCAAGTGACTTGCGGAGGATCAAAAACGCTTTTTTATTATTCCTACAGCAAACACCCCCCCTGCTGGGTGGCAGGTAGCTGTACCTGCTGAGTGTCGTACCATCATCAGGACGATGTACATTAGTGTGATCTATAAGCAATATACAGACATTTAACAAGTGGTGTATATGTGTGTAAGCGTTGATTAATATCACGGGCAGATTTGTGATGTGCTGAATTAAAAATGATACATTTAAAAAGATTTCATCTTAAGCTTACAAAAGACATTTTTTGCTAATTTACCTTCATTTTTAAATATGACTTCTAAATAATCCTCAATCCTTTTTTTGTATTAACAACAAATCAGGCGCAAAATCTTTTTTTTTTTTTGTGCTGCTTAAAAATCAGCAACTTTTCCTCCTCCGCCACCATGTGACCTTTCTTTTACTTTCCCTCGCGTTCCGACATCACACCGCCATGCCTCCCACCTTATCCCTTCATCTCCATCCTTCCCCCCCCCCCCCCCCCCCCCCACACTCCTCCGCCTCCCGTTCCTCTCCTCGCTCCCCTTTCTCGCTTTTAAAGATGACACGAGTCGGCGCTCCCGTCCCGCCGTTTCTCCCGGGGAATCTGACTCCTGGTTTTTATGTGACGCTGAACCACCCTGTGATTAAAAAACTCACTTTATAGAAGTACTTATTTTGGGGGGGGGGATCTTGCTCCATGTTTCTTTAAACAAAATGCCGTTTATGTGCCTCATTCTCAGATTGTTTTAATCCCTTTGTGTCCCTGCAGCCCATCAGCAATGCAGACTTCATCGTTCCAGTGGAGATTGATGGGACTGTTCATCAGGTACTGTTGCAATGATGTGGAGGACTTTGATAAGTGGGCTTGAATAAAATATGAATAATATGTATTAATTTATAAGATCTCCCTCGGAAGCTGTGGCTCCATTTTCTTCCCCTTGGAATTCATTATTCTCTATTATCTTGTGCGTTACTCTCCTCCTCGAATCTGTTCCCTTTTATTATAAAAAAAATGCGCTGTGCCGTGACCGTGTCACCTGGTAAACAAATGTGTCACAAAGCGTGCCGGATGAGAGATTCTGCCACTGATCTTTTTCTCTGAGAGAGAAGAAGTGAAGAAACGCTCTCGTTGTGACCTGAGCCAATGGGCGTTATCTGCGTCCTCCTTGAAGCAGAAGCAGCCGGACCGTAGCTGTGACCGGGTTCAAGTAATCCAGGATAGGCTTTTTTGCATCTGTGTTGGCCTGTGCTTGGTTACTTGCACTCGGGCTCAGCAACTGACCCCTGGAGACCTACGGAAAGGGGACGAGGACGAGCAGAAATGGTAGAAGAGCCGCACAAAGACTGTTGTTTTGAGGGTGTTTAATCCTCACAGGCATTCTTCAAAGTCTCCGACGGGCTTTAAATAGCGATCTGTGTGCGCAGGTTTTCTTTTGCACAAACACCGGGGTCACATTTTATTATTAGAAATAATGAGCTATCAGCGCCGGTCCTTGTTACTTCGACAGCTGCGTTGGTGGGTTGTTTATTTTTGGCCTTTTGTTTGTTTGTTGGGTTTCAGGTGTATGTGCTGAAGAGGCCCCACGTGGATGAGTTCCTCCAGAGGATGGGGGAGCTCTTTGAATGCGTCCTCTTCACGGCGAGCCTAGCTAAGGTTGACCTTTGTTAGCGCCCCGGTTCAACGCCGCCGCAGGCTTCCGGGGGGGGGCGACTTTAACTCGCTGGTTGTTGTTTTTTTCCGTTCAGTACGCCGACCCTGTGGCCGACCTGCTGGACCAGTGGGGGGTGTTTCGTGCCCGCCTCTTCAGGGAGTCGTGTGTTTTCCACAGAGGGAACTACGTCAAAGACCTCAGCCGGCTGGGCCGGGAGCTCAGCAACGTCATCATCATAGACAACTCGCCCGCCTCCTACATCTTCCACCCGGAGAACGCAGTGAGTCGCTCTTCTCGCCGTCGAAGACAAAATGTCGTCCCGTTGGGGGTGCGGGGAGGGGGCACTGGAAGTCGATGGAGGCACTTTATTGACAGGATGGTCATTGATGGACAAGCTTTTGCATCACAATTCATGGTGATTCAATCATATGTAATATGTAAAAAAGATGACTGGATGAACAATATGGGATCCACTAAGTCCGGGGCAGACTGAAGGGGCAGGAAGGCGTTTTAACTTAATTTATTGAGGCCCTTTAAACGCTCTGGTTCCGGCCACGTCCCAATATGATTCCCTAAACCTGTCTCTTTGCTTTTCCTCCCCCCCCCCCTCCCCCCTTCTCCCCCACAGGTGCCGGTGCAGTCGTGGTTCGACGACATGACGGACACGGAGCTGCTTGACCTCATTCCTCTGTTTGAGGGACTCGGCAAGGAGGAGGACGTCTACAGCCTGTTACAGAGTCTGAGGAACAGGTAGCAGACGGCGGCTCCAACTTCCCTGGCCTCGCCGGCCTCTACGGAGATGCCCGGACACCCCTCCCCCCACCGAGGGGCGCCGGGACTCCCAGCTCGGCTCTAAATCGGAGCGCTTTGGAGTGGAATCCAGAGGCCACAACTGTCAGGATCCTCTTTCAGACTCTTTGTACAGGACTCGTACTGATGAAATATTATGTCACCCTATGTACATAATATATGTTTCTAAGCAAGACTTACATAAAGTAATTTTTCTATGAGACAGTGGAGGTTTTACTATTCCAACAAGTAATATTTTAGTTACCAAAACAACAACAATAGACTCTATTCTTTTGTTGAGAATGGGGGAGGTTTTGTTTGGTTGTGTAGAGCTGTGCTATGCAGGTTGTTGTATCTCGTCTGACCTTTCATTCAAACAACTGTGATTTATCTTCTCTTACAGAATGAAGTGCCTTCATTACTGCGCTGATTTTGTTGTGTCGGGTAATGGGGAGCACATTTTTATGCTGCATATTGTCTCAAATCTCCAAATACATATGAACTACAGTAAATCCTCTGGAGTTGGAAATGTGTTCGACCTGGACAGTGTTTTGCTTGTGAATTTAATAATATTTAATTGGTAAATTTACCAAAGATTTCGAAAATTCAATGCGATGCGTGTTTAAATGACGTCATTTGATCTCCGACACTGACTGTAAATTAAAAGAAAAAAGATTGAAACCCCACTTTATAGATGGAAAAAAAATAATCTTTGACATCATTGCAGTCCACCAAAAAA
Source organism: Pungitius pungitius (assembly GCF_949316345.1). Lineage (NCBI taxonomy): Eukaryota > Metazoa > Chordata > Actinopteri > Perciformes > Gasterosteidae > Pungitius > Pungitius pungitius. Next base: position 5,483,724 of record NC_084918.1, on the reverse strand, counting down.
ACATTAAACCTTTGAGGAAGATAGAAAAATTAGCTTAGATAACATGGCATTCTATTTATAGGGAATGCTGAGGGGGGCGGGGGTGCATTGTAAAGACTGCTGTTTGAAATCGTACTGTACGACATCATTAAAGTTGCAAGTTTCGGTTTGCACCAGCGTGTCGTCACTTATAGCTGCTACCTGTGGTCTGCTGTCATCTGCCGTGACGTTGCTCCGTGTCCTCACTGAACGTGTCAATGAGCAACTGCAGGCCAACTATCAGCTTAAGAGGAGCTGACGCGTCGATGTCGTGTTCACGGTTTGTTTCTGCTGCCGCCTGTTGGCGAGAAAATCAGATGCGTGACGGTTTTTCATCTTTTAGTTTGCATTTAAAATGTGTTTCGTCTTGAGGTTTAAAATGATTTCTTAACCTTAGTAACAGCAGTTGACAAAACCATTTTCCCGATGATGTTTTTTTTTTTTTTTTTTTTTTTTGCTGGTCTGGAAAAAATAGCAACAGGTATACAGTATATCATGCATGTTACATTCAATGTCATTTTAAGCACTAAGTGGGCACAAGAGGACACTACTTTGCTCCATTCTCTGATCTGCAGATGCATTACTAATATGTATAAAAAACTGGTTAATGTGCAACCAAGAGGTGCTGAGCTTCATGTGATATCTTGATGTGAACCTTTAGCTTCCGCTTACGTAGCAGCCGTGGATTAGGCATTACAGAGCCTGTTGTTCAAGCCTGAAGCTGCAGCTTTCGGTTTTTTTCTCCCCTTTTTCCTCTCACTTTTACCTTCGTCCCTGAGATATGTGGGAACTGAAGTTGTTGATGGACACGATCATTTTTCCATAATGGATTACAGGGTTGAATCTAAAAATGAAAAGCCGTGGTCAAAGGTAAGACTTTCAGCCTGCGTGTGGACTTGAAGCTGTAGTTACACAACAAATCAGATTCCCCGGCAGGGGTTGCGTGAACCGTTGTAAGACAAAGGCAAGCGCAGTAGATGTATCCCTGAACAGAAAACCTCAGCGGGGGGGTGAGGGGAGTCCCATCTGTGACTCATGCACTCACTGCAACACGCGACAGAAGACGTTTGGAGATGGTTCAAACCGTTTGTGGGGAAAGTAGAGGCAGAGTTTGATGCTTGATGTGGCCTTCAAGGTTGTCCTCGGCTGTGAAAGCCACCCCCCCCCACCCCCGCCCCCCACAACGCGTTCATGCTGTTTCTTTGGATTAACGTCCACGTGCTGCAAAACGACCTGGTTGCAGCATGTAAATGCCTTACCCGCATGTAGCAAATACCACAGGGCCCCCTTCAAAGCCCCATGCTGCAAACCTCCAACAATGTCGAGCGAGTGGAGCACCTTGAGTCCAATTCCCCCTGCTGCCAGCTGTAACGGTTGCTGGATGAGTAATTGGTGCCAAGTGGCCCCCGTGAGGCCCCCGCCTCGGGCCCCTAACAGGAACACGACCCTCCAATGGAAGCAATCGGGACCTCGAGTGCGGCTTGAGTCCATTCTCCATTCACGTGTTGCAGATGATTTTGTCAATTGTCTCGACTGTTGAGTCGGGCTCCGCTCACTCATCCCAACCAGCAGGTCGGAACCCCCCCCCCCCCCCCCCCTCTTTCGAAACAGCTTTGTTTCAGAAGGGGCTGGTAACAATGTGAAGGGAGGCGCGTTGAGGTTGTTGCAGAGTAAATATTGAGGCAGGAAATTGCAGGTGTGTTCAAACCTGGGTGTGGAGACAAATAGACGCAGCGCTCTGTCCGCCACACACACTCCAGCTTGTGCACAGGAGGGAAGCAACACTTTATCACACATCGCCATTCATTTCACTAATCTAACTGCACTCCACTCGACCTACAGGACGCAGCGAGGCCTTCACTCCGCCAGAAGCTAGCCAAGGTACGGTTCCATCATTTTGCTTTGGAGGGAGCTTTCTCTTGACTTTTTTTTTAATATCTCTCTCCTCTCCTGTCTATTTCCTGGATGGGAATCACTGCCGTTTGGGGAGAAGGAAATCTGCATTATCGTATTTGTTGAAGATACGTCTGTAAAGACAGACCTCGTGCTGTGTTTCGAAACCATGTTTTATTAATTGAAGGTGAATTTCCTTCCTTTATTAAGAGAAAGTGACCAAGCCCTTTGTGAAGCCGAGTCAATGGACACTGAGGTGGAACCAGTCTTTCCTGTCCCATTAATGGAAGCAATGCCGGGGCTCAATTCATCTTTTCAGAAATTATTTGTTTATCATGTATCATAATCGGCATCAGATTGCAGAGCACAATGTATGTACAGATGTATGTACAACCAACAATTGATTTTATTGATTGACTAAATTACATTGAGATTTTTCAAAATAATGTTTTTTTTTATTGTGAAAGTAAAGATAATAAATAAAACACATTAATATTCATCAATAATACACCCATACCAAGGGACATTATTTTAGTATTTTGTAGTTTGATGTATAGAGTAGGCACGGGTGTGGCCACTCCTTTACCCAAATGAGATATTTTATATGAGGAACATCATGATGAACAATTCATGTACACTGGATCCTTTTAAACTTTTCCCAATCATTTGTGAGTTAATATCTGTTATCCACGAATGAATGAATAATTATCGGCCTACGAATCACTCTGTTGCGTGTTGTGTTGAGTTGTGCAAACATGTAGCACCCTGTGGTGCAACAACAGCACCTGCGTTGCGGCGGGTAGGCGTCAGCCTCACTGGCTGAAGCTTCACGGCGGACTCCAGATGTTCGGCGTGCCAGATGGGAAACCGTCAAGCGGCTCGGCTCGCACTTTTGGAAAGATCACACCTCGCACTCAAGCGTTAGGTCGTGTAGCGTGAATTAGGCATTAGACTAAATAAACCAAATGTGCCGAATACAGTCTCAGAGACTCTACGTCCTGAAGGCAGGATTCAGCCACTTTAAGGCCAAACCCTGAAACGTCACTAATATCAAAACCCTTTCTTCTGTTTGCTCAGTGTGTCACCTCGTTTTATCTGATTAGCTGAAAACCCTCAGCCCTGATTGTACATTAAATACAGGGCGTGGTTAACATCCTGCCATTGTGCAGCTGACGTAATCTGCCACACCTTGCACCACCCAATCCGTCAGCCACGGCCACGGCCGTGCATTGTGCATCATTCCTTCACCCCTGGAAAAAAAGAAAGATTAGAATCCGAGCGAGACATTAAATTGTAGCCGATCTGTTTCCCCGGAGAACAACTGCAGCCTAAGCTGCCACAGCTGTTTGCCGACGGCACCACACACGCGCGCATCCTGTATTTGCGTTTGTGATGTGAGGCCCGGCAGCGTCCCGTCGAGCCTGTTCACTAGTGATGAAAGCTTGTGCCATAGAGGGTTGAACAGCGTTTTCACCCAGCGTAGGAAACACTTTACACGTGTCTTTGTTTCAGTTCAGCAGAATGATGGATGATGACAATCAAGAAACATTTAAAAATGTCAGCCAGAAGCCCGGCCTGCAGATATGGACCATCAATGTGAGTCTGCCTCTCGAACAAAGATCATATTGTTGTGTGTGTGTGTGTGTGTGTGTGTGTGTGTGTGTGTGTGTGAGTATGTGTGTGTCCACCACTGGTCACACGGGTCTTACTTTTTGTAACATCTGTTTATTCAGAACATGCAGATGGTCCCTGTTCCAGCTCAAGGCTTTGGTAACTTCTTTGAGGGGGACTGTTACATTGTTCTATATGTAAGTACATAACCGGTTTATTTCTCAAAGGGTCTCAACACTTATAAAGTCACGTGACTCAGACGTGTCCGCTTCTTCTGCGCGTTGCACCAGATAAGTCAGAACAAGGGCTCGGGCCAGTCGGCCGACATCCACTACTGGATAGGGAACTCCTCTTCTCAGGACGAGCAGGGGGCCGCGGCCATCTACGTCACCCAGCTGGACGAGCACCTGGGCGGGACCCCGGTCCAGCACCGGGAGACGCAGGGCAACGAGTCTGCTCTGTTCAGGGGCTACTTCAAGAATGGTCTCATGTGAGTGGAACCCGAATGACCACGCACACACTCGTGCCGTGGAGAGACCACAGTCCCTCTCTGTGTGTGTTCACAGTTGTTTTATGACACCTGAACTTTGGTACACGTGCGCTAATCTCTGCACAGCTACAAGAAGGGCGGAGTGGCCTCTGGATTCCACCACGTCGACCCGAACGTCTACAACGTCCTGCGGCTGCTGCACGTCAAAGGGAGGAAGCATGTCACCGCGGCAGAGGTGAGAGACGACGGGTGTACTGCTCGCTGCCCTTTACCTTGACATGCAGATATGACAGGCGCCACACAGCGGGACACGCCCCCTCTAACACACCACGCCTTTCTCGATGCCTGTCAAAGTCGGTGTTAAAAGTGCGACGACCTTAATCCTTTGCTAACATTTGTTTTCTTTTTATTGGTTTTATGACAGCGTGCCCTTTTCATTTCAACAAAGGTTAAGAACTCCTCCATCACAATAAAGTTTGTGCATGCGCGCGTGTGTGTGTGTGTGTGTGTGTGTGTGTGCGCGTGCAGGTGGAGGTGTCATGGAACAGCTTTAACAATGGAGACATATTCCTACTGGACATGGGGAAAGCTATCGTGCAGTGGAACGGCCCCCAGAGCAACAGGAGGGAGAAGCTCAAGGTGATCCTGCACTCAGTAATGCACATGAGGAAATACAGACCCTTTCCCCATCACTTGCATTAATGTATAAAAAATAACTCTCTAGTCTATTTATTTTGCTCCTTTAGAAATTAAACTGGATTAGAATTCTGTTAATGTTGGTTATAACCAAATTACTTAAAAAATCTGGCAGAATAATTATATTGATTTAATTATAAGGACAGCTTGCAGGTGCAAGGGTCAGGGTTAGTTCTTGTTTGTTCTGTGTAACTTGTCTGTAAACAGCGATGCGTTTCCAGGCCGTCTTGTTGGCTCAGGACATCCGCGACCGGGAGAGAGGAGGCCGGGCTCAGATCGGCGTGGTGGAGGGAGGAGCGGAGCGGGACTCCCCGGAACTCATGAAGGTCATGGCGGCGGTGCTGGGCCAGAGGAGCGGGCAGCTGAAGGAGGCCGTCCCTGACGACGAGCCGGACCGTGTTCAGAACGCCAACGTCAGACTCTACCAGTAAGGGCCTCTTGGTCCGTCGGAGGGTTCCCTGCCCGAGGTTGTTTTGGGGGGTGGGTGGGGGGGGTGTTGAACGCGATCACACGCCGCCGTTCTCCCTTTTCTCCGCAGAGTTTTTGAAAACAGCGGGAATCTGGTGGTGCAAGAAGTGGCCACGCAGCCCCTGACCCAGGATCTGCTGCACTCCTCTGTAATTCTCTTTCATCCTTTGAACACGTTGCTCAGAGACCGCTACGCAGGGCCTGCTCAATTATTTCCTTCCCCTCTCGCTGTCAGGACTGCTACATCGCCGACCAGGGAGGCTCGAGTGTGATGGTGTGGAAGGGAAAACACGCTTCCAAGCTGGAGCGGCAGGAAGCTCTCAATAGGGCACTGGTGAGTTTACTTCAAAGATTTCTATATACATCAAGCTCAATGATTATTTAATATGATAGTTCTTCTTCTTCTTCTTCTTCTTTTTTCTTTTTTCGTTGCCTGGATCACAGAGTTGAACAGTAATAATTTATCCATTTTTTTCAACCAGGGCTACATCAAAGCCAAGAAATACCCACCGAGCACCAGTGTGGATGTGATGTCCGAGGGAGGAGAGTCAGCATTGTTCAAGCACCTGTTCAAGTCCTGGAGAGATAAGGAGCAAACTCAGGGTCTGGGCGCCACCTACAATGTGGGAAAGATAGGTAAAAATATATTTAGCGTTTCTATCCTTTCAATGATTATCTATAATGTCTGATTTTGCTGATGAACTCTAAAAAAAAACTCACAGCAAAGGTCGACCAAGTGAAGTTTGACGTGATGGAGCTCCACGCTCGTCCCGAACTGGCGGCGCAGCAGCGCATGGTGGACGACGCCTCTGGAGAGGTTAAGGTGGGGGGAAAACGGTGTCTGGTGCGAAAATGCAAAAAGCGTCATTATTATTGTGTTCACGTCGTTCGTTCTTTGCTAATGTTCCCGTTTGGGGTCAGGTGTGGCGTATTGAGAACTTGGAGCTGGCTGAAGTAAATCCAAGCAGTTATGGACAGTTTTACGGTGGAGACTGCTACTTGGTGCTGTACACATATCAAATATCAAACCAGCAGCAGTACATACTCTACATGTGGCAGGTCAGTCACGTCACGTTTTCACGTATCTCTCTGATGGAGAAAAAACAGCTGCTTTCAATTAACTTGAGCTACTTTTTTAAACCAGGGCCGTCACGCCACTCAAGATGAGATCACAGCGTGCGCCTTCCAGGCGGTCAATGTTGATAACAAGTACAATGGAGCCCCGGTGCAGGTCAGGGTGATCATGGGAAAGGAACCTCGCCATTTCCTCGCCATATTCAAAGGGAAATTCATCATCTTTGAGGTGCTTTTTTTTCTCACTTTTATGACAGCAATAGAATACCAAATATAAGGGCTCAGAATGATCATAAATACACAAATCCTTCAATCCATTAGTCTACATTGCGTGTGTCTTAAGGGTGGGACGGGCCGACCTGGTGTTGTCAACCCTGAACGAGGACCCAGGCTCTTCCAGGTCAGAGGGACCAACGAGCTGAACACCAAGGCCACCGAAGTGCCGGCGAGGGCCTCGTCCCTCAACAGCAACGATGTCTTCGTGCTCCAGACCCACCACGTGTGCAACCTGTGGTACGGGAAGGTACGGACTTCGTTGCGGACACCCCCCCCCCCCCCGTTGAAGATCTGAATTTGTCGTGCGTGCGATTGCATTGTCGCGCAGACGCCTCTTTCTTTTGTTTGACGTGTGCTTCTGTTTACCTGCAGGGCTGCAGCGGCGATGAGAGGGTGATGGGGAGAACGATGTCTGAAGCGCTGTCCAAGCAGGACAAGCAGGTGGTGATGGAGGGCCAGGAGCCAGCTGAATTCTGGGTAGCCCTGGGAGGAAAGGCTCCCTACGCGTGTGACAAGAGGTAAAAGCAAACACAGCGGCAACTTCGCACCTTTTAATCAAGCTTTTTTGTCTTTAACAACAGTTCAGCAGCCGCATGGTAACGACCATCATCAATCAACCCGGCCGCAATGTCCTCTCTATGTTCTCTTTGTAGTAGTACTACATGAAGTTGAAAATAACAACTATAAACACACACACCTATCAAACTACACAGCTGTGAGACTGGGGGGGGGGGGCTCTGTGTTATTTCAGACTGCAGCGGGAGGAGCCTCCTCACAGTCCACGGCTGTTTGAGTGCTCCAATCAAACAGGTTGCTTCAGGATGACCGAGGTGGACGACTACGCTCAGAGTGACCTGGACGAAGATGACGTCATGCTGCTGGACACCTGGGAGGAGGTGAGGGGTTGAATAGATGTATTCAATAGAACAATTTGAATTTGTTTCTTTGACGTTGTTCCAGGTAATCAGGCAGACTGTTAAAGTGAAGCTGGGCAACGTCAGAGGGTTTTGGGCAATCATCTCCCCTTTATTTGCAATTTGTCCGATCATTAAATTAAATTTGATTCTATTTATATATTACCACAAGGAGGATCAGATCAACCGAAATCTATTATCTATTGGTCCATAGAACCACCCTATTCCTTTAACATGTGTGCAGTAATCATGTCTATCCACTAGGTGGAGAAACAGACCTTGTTTTAAGCTGAAGACAGCTTTTAGAGTTCATCCAAGCCACGTAAACAAACACAAGCAGTAAACCGGTTCAAACATGCGCCTACGTCTTTAAAAATGTAATCATTAAATAAATGAATAACAAATCCAGTTTTAGATTCTTTAAAAAGTGGAAATCTACACAGGCTTATTTTCATGAACCATATGTTAAGAACTTATTTTCTGCTAACAATACATCAACTCAACTCAATCAATAACATCAACTTATTCAGGGTGTAATATTTAATTGTGCTTTACCTGTTACTATTTATTTTTTATTTTTACATTTAAACTGCATAAAAAGTGTTGGTATTTGTCAATGGTTGCTGCAGTCTTTTACAATCTGAAGTTGAGCCCTGCTGGAAAAGCATGAATCATTTACTCCGTTATGCTTAAATATGACTTAGTTCACCGCACGCCAGAAGGTATTTATCTTGTCGTCCTTCCTCAAAAAATCCCCTCAGATCTTCTTGTGGGTCGGAAACTCAGCCAACCAGTACGAGATCAAGGAGGCGTGGAACAGCGCGCAGGACTATCTGAGGACTCACCCGGCGGGCCGCGACCCAGACACGCCCATCGTCTGTGTCAAACAGGGATACGAGCCGCCCACCTTCACCGGCTGGTTCAGCGCTTGGGACCCTCACAAGTGGAGCGTGAGTTCTGATAGTGGGAGGCACCGCAGGGCTCTCGGTATTGTGTGAATGTGCATTTCAATAACAACAGCACAGGTGAATTAAAAAGAGACGAAAGCATGTGGAAAAAAATATACAAAGGACACAAAGTCGCACGCGGATTCCGTGGATTGTTGGAAGATTGAAGGCGAACCTGCATGTTTGAGATCTTTCAATCCTGCTCGTTGATCTTCTCCACAGGGAGGAAACTCCTATGAGGAGATGACAAAAAAGCTGAGTGATCCAGCATCTCTCTCACAGATCAGTGTTGTAAGTGATTGATTGACACTAATGCTTTAATTCATTAACAACAATGAAGTTTTATAATAACAACTAATAAAATAATACCGTTGCTGAATACAAAATACTAATTCACGCTTCTCTTAAAGACATGACTGAAAAGAACTGACTAACAGTCTGTTTTCACTTGCGCGTGTCCTTCGTCTGCAGGATCTGAGCAACCCTTTTTTCAATAAGAGTCCCGGTGGTGGAGGTGGTTACAGGGCTCCAGGGGGCCCTGCAGGTTCCCCCACACCCTCTAACCCCGAGAGCCCGTCGACCCAAAGGGCCCAGGCCCTGTCCCCCTCCTCTGGCGGGATGTACCTGGACCCAGAGGTCCTCATCAACAAGTCTCCCAGTGAGCTGCCACAGGGAGTGGACCCCAGCTGTAGAGAGGTGGGGGAGGAATTATGCATGATGATGCTGCAAAGGTTTTTTTTTTTATGAAGATGTATCTTGTTGGAAAATTCTGAGTTAAAATCAATGATGTCCTGACTGCGTTTTTATTTAGGGATCCTGTTTAGTACTTGTTGCATACAAACAATGCATGCGTTATTTGTTTTGTGGTTCATTCAGTATTTCAGCTGCACGGCATAACAATTCACTGAAACAAACTCACTTTGTAAAATTAGAGACAACAAACATTTCAAGGAAGTTCAATTAAATACAAAAAGAAACACAAAAGTAACTCCAGCGAGACACAAAACATGTTCAAGAGACAAAATGAACACAAAGCGTCACTAAATGAGCACTAGGAGACATGAAATGACACCAAGTAGAAGAGCAGAGCAACTACAAAGAGACCCAATATAAACACAAGAAAGTCACCATTTAACAAGTAGTCGTGCTTGTGACTCACTAATGATGATGATTCAGTTCTATTTGGTGTGAGTTTCCTGGAGCTTTGACTCAGAGAGTGCAGCAGAGATCAACCTAACCGTGTCCTGTCCTCTGTGCTCTGAAGGATCACCTCTCCGACGCTGCTTTCGAGAACCTGCTCGGCACGACTCGCCCAGATTTCAAACGCCTGCCGAAGTGGAGGCAGAGTGACTTGAAGAAAAAAGCCGGACTTTTCTGAGAAACATTCGCCGCTGAATTTACAGGGAAACACTTTGGAACCGGTTTCATTGTTCCCCAGACGACGCCTTCATGGAAAGCTGAAGCAGCATTGTATCTGTTGCAATAAGACATTCCGACAGGTCCTTGATCATTTCACATGGTTTTTGTTCTTATTTCTGATTGCAATCCACCATTAACCAAATTAAAGTGATTACAAGTGGTAGAATTAGCATATTAATATGATTAGGAATATACACAAAATCAAAGACCTAATTTACACTTAAATGACAATTATTTGCAATTGTTGTGCTTTATATTTATCCATATTTATCAATATTCCTTCAAAAATTTTAAATTATCTGATTTTCATTACCACTTTATTATGAATAAACACACAGAAGCTTGAATCAGAGACTCCACTGGTTTTATTTAACAGGTTGTGCAAATTTAGAAGAAAGGCAAGACAAGTTTTTCTGATTTGAAAAACTATGTTTGCATGAAATACTTAAGATAAGATGAATAAAACCTCAATAGGTAAATATCAGATGTATTCACGGTATAGTTCATGTCTTGATATGCACATAAGGGTACAGTCAAAAAGTCTTTGAAAGAATTAAAAAGTTGAAAAAATTTACAGTTTTAAAATACTTTCCCGCACCATATACATCTCCATTCACTCTTTCCATATTAAAATACTCACAATCCCAATAAATGTAAAAAAAAAAAAAAGGAAAAAAAAACGCTGAGTCAGCCCCTGCGGCTCGGCACATCACAAACCCTTTTTTTGTTCATGGCATATTTTATAAGAGTTCAATTATATATAGCTTCAGAACTGGACATATTCCTTTTTAAAGAGTGATTTTTTGGGGGGAGGGGATCATCCTAATCTGCGTCTATGAGCATGATGTGCACGAACAGTCCGGCCGAGGAGATGGCGGCGCCTCTCTTGGTGAGCAGCGGGACGTGGCGGTACCCTGAAAAAAAAAAAAGAGAAAACGAGCTTCAGCTCCACCAGCGAACTCGAGCAGAATACACTTTTTCCGTTACACGAAACCCGAAAAAACCCTCCCTCACCGTTCTGCGCGCTGCTGAGCGGGAGGCAGTAGTGCCCGATGAGGTCGTTCTGGGACGCCGCGTCGTAGTCCTCCACCACGAAACGCAGCATGGCCAGCTCGGGGACGTGGATTTGGAACTGGAGGTTATGATTCCACACTGGGTTGAACCCTGCAGGGGAGGCATCGTCGTTCAGCGTGTGTGTGTGTGTGTGTGTGTGTGTGTGTGTGTGTGTGTAGGCGCGCGCGCGCTTTAGACTCAACCGTTGTTATCGATGTGGTGCGTCTCCTTGATGGCGTTGTCCGCTGGGACGCCGTAGACCTCCACTCGCACCAGAGGGTCAGCGATGGAGCTTTGTTTGTCCTTGTTGATTTTGGGTAACTGCTGAGCTGAGATGACCTTTTCGTATTGGGGGAAACAAAAAACACAAATAAGTGACAGGTGTAAAGAGAACATGGCACATGCCAACATTTTTGTTGGCTGGGATCGTCCCAGGACAGAACAGGTGTCCTTCGTTGGTCCCCGTTTGGCAAAACGCTGCTCACCATCACGTTCAAAGTCTTCTTCTGCAGCCAGGGCCCTTCGGAAAGTGTGCTGGGGTTAAACTGAGAGGAAAGGCTCCTCTGGAATTCCGGTTTGAGGATGTAGCCCGACTCGCCGTTGGGCAAGAACCGACCCTGGTTGATGTGCATCTCCTTGGAAGGTGTCTGGAAGTTCAACGCCACTAAAGAACAAATCAGAAAGTAATAACCCGCAGTCTCAACCGTGCCACTCAATATACCAGTAAAGAAATGCGAGTGTACCTATCTGGCAGCCGGCGTTCCACAGGGGAACCGGGTTATAGTTGGATGAGTCGGTTCTGGAGCCCGCGGGGTAGATCCTACTGAGTTTGTCCATGTTGTGATGGATGAAGGCAGTCGCTGGGAAAACACGTAGAAGCTGCTTTCACGCCATGCTCATAATGAAAACGTCGGTAAGGTTGACGACGTCATGGTGTTGTGATGTTTACCTGAATCCTCCGCCAGTGCTAAAGCCTTACTCTCCTTGAAGGAGGACATCTCGTAGAAGGCCTGCATTTCCTTGGCATGTTCAAAGCTGTTGAAATGGACGCTCTTGCAGTAGACGACTATGTTTGAGAGCTCTTCGGCGAGTTTGATCTTTGGTTTCTAAAACGGAGACAGGACAGCGGCTCAGTTTTCGTTGAACCGTGTATTTTAAAAACGCTTTTACCGACACCTCGGCACACCTTCGGTTTGGCTTTCTGTCCGTTCTCACAATCTGCCGCCTCGTCCTCCTCAGACACGGTGCCTTCCTCCACATCGCTGTGACTGCTGAGGGAAACGTTCAGTTTCTTCAAACGCTTCCCTTTGACGAGGATTTTTTGCTTCAGCTCCTGCACAGAAAGCATCACCGTTGGATCCCTTGACTGCCTTTTGGTTACCAAACAGCTTCCCACACAGTAGATATCACAGTAACAAAATGCAAAACTCAACCTCTTGTGTAGGCACATTATTCAAATATGGAGGAGAAGCAGAGGCCTGAGATTGATGCTGTTTTGATTTCGTACCTAGTATTTTCTAGTGACATTTACACACCTCAGGTGAAGGGAAGTCGGTGGGCATGACGTTGCCCAGCGGCTTCGTGACCAAGGCGTCGCCCAGGATGGAGATCAGGTGATGGGCCATGAGCCGCTGCTGGTCCACGGTGCAGTGGTTCTCCAGGGACAGAATCACTGGGTAGTCGGATGTCTGGAGAAGCGAAGGAAACAACCGTTCAGTGAAGGTGACGCCGTCCACGACTGTCTGAGTGAGAAGGACGGGGCGGGCTACGCAACGTCATCATCATCATTACTTTGAAGGCGAATTCTTTGATGACTTGGATAACGTCTTTAAACAGCACTTTGGACGTGAGTGTGTATCCGTGGTAAATGACAGGTTCGCCGTTAGCGCCGTCCCAACAGTCCAGCTCCACACAGCGGCAGCCCTTCATCAGTGCTCTGCGAAGGGGAGAGAAAAGACCTTCATGAAAACCTTGAGTTCAACGCACGCCGACACGTTTAGGAGGTCAACTCCTTTACTGCAAGTATGAAAAAGCTGCAATGGGTTTGCGATACATCGGAGAGCCAAACAAGACACCGACGTGCAACAAAAACCCTTCAATCCACATTTTAATTCAACTACAATGCCATGATGTGGGAAGACTGAACTCAAGGGCCAGTCTCTCCTCGGCTAACGTGACGTCACGTATGATACGGCGGGGGAAGTGGTTACTTTATGTAGGCTTCTGTGCTGCTGGGTCCTTTGAGTTGGTCTGCCATCAGGTACGTGTTGTGGGAGGAGGAGATGTAGTAATGGTTGAGCGGCTGGCGCATGTCCTGATACACCGGCTTGTGGGCCGGGTTGAAGATGGAGCTCTCCTCCTGCTGCATGTATATCAGGAAGCCGTCTTTGGACATGCGCTTCTTCTGCTTCGCTGGTGGACCAGAGGACGGACAGACACGGTGACCACGGCGCCATACGTGGAACTTGACCACGTGACTCTGAATAAAGACTCGGCCCCACCTGTCTGATCCACTTCGTATTTTTCAATGAGCTTGAGAGCGTCCTCCGCGGACGCCTGCTCCCGCTGCTCCTTCAACAGGAAGCCGAGCAGATCTCCGGCGCTCATCTGACCCTCCGTCTGAGCGTACTTGCCGTAAATCACATCTATCTCTTCCCGGTGTGTCAGCAAGTCGTAGAAGAGTTTGATCTCTGGGCCCTCCAGGGTGCCTGAATTGGACTCGTCACATTTCTGCGTGACACAATGAAAAACGCGGTTGACTTCAAGGCCGGCGGACTACGCGTTGTTATTGATGCGCACCCGCTGACCGATTGGCTCGCTGCGACCCACCTTAAAGATCATCGCTGCGTAGGTGTCGTCCACTTGGATGTTGACCTGCCTCAGGAAGTGCTTCGTCTCCTTCAGGGTCATCTTGTTGTCACCGTTCTTGTCCGCTTTCCGCATGCAGCTGATGATCCAACTGGCGTTTTGATTTAAGGATTACATTTGACATTACATTTGACATTACATAGCGCTTTTTTTTGTAACCATGTGAGAAACACGTTTCTTGGCTGTGAGACCCGGAGGTGGAGGATACTGCTCACTGTTCTGCTGGCGGTTGAGGTTCTGCATGTTGCTAATGAGCTTGTCCAGGCCGTTGACCCACTGTTTGGCGTCTTCCTTGGTGGCCGCCATCAGGTCCAGATTTTTCGTGCGGTCCTTGAAGATGATGGAGAAGCACTGGTCCTCCGCGGTGTTGGGGGTGTAGTTATTCAACCCCTCAGACTGGCGGCCGTTGCGCACTGAATCAATGTCATCGATGGAGACTGTTTGGAGGGAGGAAGGGCTTTGTTTAATTTGACACTCAAAGGATTGGAGTAAAGTATCATCAGTCATGATGGTAAAGGTAATAAAACGAAATAAACTCCTAGTCTGTGTTAACGACAAGCGTACAATTAAATTCTCCTTTGTCTTTTTTTTAAAAATCCCCTGTATACAGTAGTTTACGGTGCGTTTGCAGTGTAGGAATAATTGGGAACGACCATGACCTCGCTGGAGGTCACACTGGGGCCTTTAAAGCACAACTTGCAGATCCTCACTCAGACGAGTCAGTATCTGGTGGCGGCAGACTTTTCATTCCAGTGGAAAGAACGCCACAGAGCGCCTCGATGCCTTCACAACTTATCTACAGGAAGGCTTTTGTTTCTTGGTCGCTGCGACCTTCACTGACAAGCCACAACAGTTGAATATTTCCACGCCCAGCAAACACACAGCAACATTGGCTGTCATTTATGTTGTTTTTAGCCTCCTAGGACCAATATTGACTCTTCTAGATGTGTTCTAGTCGGATTCTGAGGGGAATATCTCCTCAGTTTCCTACTTTGACTTTATCAGTGATAGAAAGTTGGAGGCCATCAAACCAAAACAGTGGAAAGACCTTACTTGATTCATTATAGGAATATATATATATATATATATATATATATATATATATATATATATATATATATATAAATCGCTTGATTCTCCCACAATGGCACACATGGGCAACACATAAAACACTATGACTGACATTAATAGTGTTAAACACAAAGACAACATCCGAAGCCTCTGCACACACAGCCATGCACAGCCATGTACATGGGGGGGTCCCGCTGCGTTGTTGAGCAGCTTAATGTACGGAAGGGCTTGCATGGCAGCGCATGATGTAATCACAACAAACCGCCCTCGTGAAAAAAAAACAAGAGCTTAGCTAAGAGGCCACATGTTGAGGCTGGGTTACAATCACATTGCCCCCCCCCCTCACCCCCTCACCCCTCCCTACATCCCGAGGCTAGGGTGTCACGGTTTGGTCTCTCTTCCTGTGTTATTTTGTAGTTTTCATGTCTCTTGTGTTCCTGGGTAACTTCACTTCCTGCCTTGTCCTGTGATTGCCTGATTGATCCCACCTGTGTCCAATCACCTGCACCTCCCTTGTGTATTTAAGCCCTGTGTGCCTGTTGTCCAGTGTCGTGTCATTGTCTATATGTCCCACGCTGTTGGAGCACGTTATCAGTTTTGTCTGGAATAAAGAGCACTCTTTTTGATCGAGAACCTCGGCTTTTGAGTCCTGCTTCCGCCTGCTCCAGCACCGACCCTGACATAGGGAGTCTAGTGAAGAGCGACCATTGTTCCTGGGAGAGTCGGAGATTGTCAAGAATGAATCCAAAGGTCAGACTTCTTGGAGAGAAAAATACGACAGTGAGAAGGCGGAGTGGAGATTTTAGCCCTGATACTATGATACAATACCCTTATCTCTGCAACAAATAGGAGCCTGACAGTGATATGAGGAACGTGAGGTGTTTTATGTATGTGGCCCTGACAGTGTGTGCGTGCCGGTGTGTGGCTCGCCATCGATTAAAATGGCAGCCACAGATCGTGGGAACAAAAAGAAGAGGAACTCTTACCCGTCCATTGGCACTAATAATGATAACTTATTTACAGCCTTCATGGCAACAAATTACCTTCTGCTTTGGTGACGCATCAGAAAAACAATAAAACATGCGCACATATTTCCCCAAACGTTCCGTCAATTATGTACTTCAACACATGACCGTTCCCACGGCCGCGCGCGCGCGTGTGTGTGTTTGTGTGTGTGTGTCCACTGTATCTGCACGCGGAAGATTAGGCGCACTGCTGGTTATCAGGTCTGGCGGCCCCGCATCGTACAGACACATGACGCGTGCATACACACAGCCAGACCCCCGGCTTCCAAAAACCAGAGGGGAATAATCCCTCTCACACACATGGACAAAGAGTCAGGTTTTTTCCAGTTTGCCTTTGGCCTCGCGGTGGTTTGCAGTATCTGTGCGAGTGCGACATCACCACTGCTCAGGGGTGTGTGTGTGTGTGTGTGTGTGTGTGTGTGTGTGTGCAAGAGGGCTATCATTCAGATGTGAAAGGAGAACTCCATGTTGACAGAATAACAGCAAACAGATGAACAGATGGATGTTGGATTGGCCCAAATAGAGAGGGAAAAAAATGTGTTATATGCTTTGTAGAACTTCTCCCAATTTTGTGCATTATGTAAATGCAAAAGTGTGCAAAGTGTAGAAACAACACTCACAAGTCTCTCGCCGCCGGATTTTTTTGTGGGAGTCGTACCAAAACGTCTTGCAGTCATCCTGCAGTTTGAAGAAGCGGTTCTTCTTCCAGGATTTGGAGCGAACTTTGACCAGCTCCCCGCCGCCCAGCAGGAACTGTATATCCGGATCTCCCTCCAAACCTGCAGTGATCACACACAGTTATAATCATTTTCAATACTGAGAGAATCACCAGCGAGGGGCCCTTTCTGTGGAGGGAAATTCTGACTTCAGAAGAATTTGTGATAGAGAGTGGAGCTTAAAAGAAGCTACGACCAACATTCAGTGTGATGTAAAACTTACTATTTTCCCCATGATGCAAACTATAGTTTTTGTTTTACCCGTCATGCCTCCAACTTTGTAACGCATGTGTAATGGCGTTTTTCATCAAAGTTCAAATCACAAGACACCGCTGGGAACGGCCTGTTTCGTGTCATTTCATCTAATCAAAGTGTACTCAAAGGAAATGTTGAAAGTGACGGTTATTTGGGAAATTTGGATTTATACGTTTTATAGTCTCCGCTAGAAATTGCAACCCCAATGAAATCATTGTGGTTATTTTCTCATACTTTAGAATTCTCCCCCTAGAGCCACAGAAGGGATTACACTCTTATACTGTTTTACAGGCCGCTACTCCAAGAATGTGTAAAATCTGAGGTGTGGCCCTTTAAACACAAACTGCATGTCCTTCTATGAAACTTAAGGTTGGCTATGACTCATGGCTCTAACCAAGAATCTTTTTTTTTTTTTTTGTTGGGTGGCGGCCATTTCTTGTGTTTTGATTTTTAAGATTTTTCTATTCATTTAAAAGGCTGATCTTGAAGCAGCCCTAACATTACCTGTGTACAGTCCACTTTTGTAACGTGGCGTATCGTTCCGGTGGGGTAATCTGCTGATTAAGGCCTATTGGGAAAGGAGTGTAGCATCCGGAGGGAAATTAACAATAGGCGACAATGTCAATGTTTAGTTAATTGGTTTTGCCTGTGTGAAGATGTGAGGTAATAATGGTGTGAGTCAGTGGACTCAGGCGGGGCTGAGCTGTCAACATCACGCCATCTTAAAAATGCTCTTTAAACCGAGCCGCAGTGTAAAATGTCTATTGTTGTCCTTTCAGTAAGCCAAAGGGCGTTTGAGGATGAATTAGCACAACACAGCAGTGTCACGGTCGTGGGCAGGATCTAAACATTGCAGACATTTTATAGGCCCCGGATTGCACCACTGACATGCATTCACCAAGGCTGTTTACTCAGTCTGGCTTTCCCTCCCTCCCTACCGTTTAGAAGAGGCTATTTTTTAGTTACCCACCAGGTGCAGGGTTGAAAAGACCGGACAGCGAGGTTTATGAAAGTCAGATTTCTTTTTTTTCCTTCTTTTGCTGTGAAATCAGTTCCAGTTTGTGAGGTTGCCTGAACCGTGAGAGGCAAGCTGGGACAAGAAGATCTCAAGAATTAAGTGGAAGAATGGCTCTGAGGAAATGGGGTATTATAAGGTTTTATCGCACAAGCCGGAAGGGAGAGGGGCTGCAATAAACATCTGTGGAGATCTGAGCAAACGGATGCTGCCAGAGACCCTTTGTTATAAACAAGATGGATAGAATCATCTTCTTATTAGAGCTTTATTAACAGTTAGCGTTTTATTTCTCTATCTTGCTCTTTTTTAGACTGACTAATGACCACCTCTTTGTCCAAATGAAGCTGAATTTGAGGCTCAACATGACGAAGAGGAAACAAGTCCCCCCCACACACACACACACACCACCGCTCCCCTTTACCCTGTCTAAGTTGCCATGTTAACAGAGAATCGAGAACGAGGAAACCTTCCTACGTTAACATGTGCCATAACACACCTGTGTTGGCAAAAGCAAACTACGTGGACTCAGGTACGTTTGAACCTCTTGGAGGACTTACCTAGACGTCTCACGTTCTCCTGCGCGACTCTTCTCTGCTGCTCCCGGAGCGCTTGCTCCTCTGATTTCGTCCTTTTCAGACGTTTATGTAAACAAGACATTGTTTTTTTTTGTTTTTTTACATTAAAAACCAGGAGAAATCCAGGACGTTTTGTAATGTAAAGCGTTCGTTGTGCAGTCCACACGTCGCCGCCCCTCTCTCCCCCCTCTCTCCCCCCATGGGGGCGGGTCTAAGCCCGTCTGCTCTGTGGTATCCGCAGGTACGTCCAGCTGTGCTCACTCAGGTGAAGACTTCTACGCGGTCTATAGTAGAACGGTCTCTCTATATGCAGTCTCCGTATATTATTACTGTTAAAACATCGCGATATCATGGGATTCGGACGCTTCTGGTCGGTTCTGGTGACGCATTCAGGAATTTTGGAATAATGTCTCTCCTTCCTCAAAGCGGAGTCTCACTTCCCATTGATTTAAGAATGGAGAATACAATACGGTACTTTACAACTAGAAATGCATGTTACATCTGCGCAGTTTAAGGACTTTTATTTGTGTTTTTGGGCGTGGCTGCATACGTCTGTTTCTAATCATTTAAGAGGAAAAAATTCCCGATAAGTCAGTTGAATCCTCTTTGAGTAGTGATGTGTGAAATAGCGCCACCCCGTGGTGTTTTTTCGTCCACTGTAGTCTGCTCAAACACCCCAAAACGTCTTATTATTATAGTCCCCTGGTTGTGGACAGGCATGAGACCAGCACGTGTTGGGTATTCTGCTAATGTGTAAAAACGTGGTATTGTCCCAGCAACAAAAAGTAAACCCCCAACAGAAGGTTACAATGGCAAATGTCAGAGACAGAAAAAACGGTGATGTGTCAACATCGCTGAGGGGAACTACACCACAAATATACCAACAAAAGAAAAAAATGAAGTAATTGCATATATTATTTATCTTTTCTCTAAATAAATTCCAATCCACTGTTTGATACAGACACATAAGTTTACAATTGTATTTTAACTCTCTCCTGACGGATCTCCCTGCCAACGCCATTCGACCTCTGCAGTTCATCCAGAATGCAGCAAATCGACTGGTCTTTAACCTTCCGAAATCCTCCGCTCTCTCCACTGGTTTACCAGTGACTGCCCGCATCCAGTTCAAAACACTGGTGCTCACGTACCATGCTGTGAATGGATCGGGTCCGGTCTATATTCGGGACATGGTCAAACCCTACATGCATCCGCCAAGCTGCTTGTTCCTCCATCACTGAGAGAAAAACACTCTGCGAGGTCACGACCCTTTTCCGTCCTGGCTCCCAAATGGCGGAACGAGCTCTTTGACGACATCAGGCCCGCAGAGAGCCTTTATATCTTCTGAGGCAAACTAAAGACACACCTCTTCACACTACACCTCGACTAAAAGCACTAACAAATTGTAGTCTTGATATGAAACACTGATATCAAGCAACAGGCTTTGTGGGTCCAACTCACCGTATTTCCCAGCCATTCCATTTGACTCCATTCTGATTCCAGTCAGGTTAAATCCTCACAGGCTCGTTCCTATCTCCTCTTCCACAGCAGCGTCACTCGTATTTTACGAGAATAATCACAACCATTCACTCGTCTGTTCGTCCTGCGTAGGGAATAGATGCAACGTGCTTGTGTGTGTGTGTGTCCCTCTGAGCCGACCCACACAGTGCACAGTCAATAGCAGCCTGTCAGGCTCTAATGCAACGTCAGTCCACACCCACTGCCACACCGGTCCGACAAGTCTGACAGCGCCGTGTTTGTCATTAAAACGTCCCTCCAGCTCCCTGACGGGGTGAACCCTTTACACCTATAGATGGAATTCAACACCTGCACTTGGTCCCCCTTTGAAACCTTGATAAGATTATGTTAGGTGGAGGCTTTAGATACATCCCGTGCTTAACTGAGCGCTGTGATTTGTGCTGGGCGTCGCCTCGGTGTGGTACAGACCCGTCATTCATAGTTTGCTCTAGCCTCTCCCCTGCTGCGCCTCACACTGCACAGTAAGTGTTCAAAGTGTGATTAATCTGCATGACACCGTGTCTGTAATCATCATCACATGGTCTGTCCTGAGTAGTGTGAGATGATTTATTATTCATTTTATTTGTGTTACTTTTCTTGTGAAACAAATACTGTGATGACGTAGCAAATAACGCTATAAATAACCCGTAGACAAACAACTAACCACTCCAACATGATGTTATAAGTAGTGTGAAGTATTATTTATACTCACAATATCAATCACATTTCTAAGAAACAGGAACTTAATAATTAAGTTGAGCCCTGTCCTACAATAAGGGCATTTTGCTGTTTCCCAGGAGGGTAAGATGCTCAGAACTCCAACCGTGGTTGTCTCTCAGAAGCTTGACTGCCTTGTGGACAGGCTCCTCCATGGTGCTGCCCGCCTGCAAAGCAGTCAAGGTTCTAAGAGAGTTGGAAGTTGTTGATGATGATCACTTTTTTCCAGGCTTACCATGTGCTGTGTCTGCTCTTGTGTCAGGACCTTCAGAAAAGGAATAACCCAGAAATGTGGCGTATCTACAGTCTTGCTGTTTTTGTGAAGCAAGAAGCAGTTACAATCAAATGAGTCGGGGCAAGAATATAAAAGAGGTCACAGTCTGACAGTCTGATTCGTCGAGGGTCTCCAGGTATACCTGCGCGAATTGCTCATGTATCTTTTTCTCTTCTAGATAAATGTTAACTTTTTACCTTTAAATGATCGACGTGTCCAATTCTTCTCATCTCGTTGGTTATCCTGCGTGCTTTGCCCACCTTCTGGGAGCAAACAGGTCAGTTTCATGTTGTCGTTGTTGGTGTTTTGGAGCATTTGACACGGTGGCTCTTGCTGATGTACATGAGGGGGAGTAGACAGAACGCGCTTTGTGTGTGTGCGTCTCTATTGTCGCTGTATGTCCAGCCTGTGCTATGAACTCTAATGGCGGGGCAAGTCTCGGGGGGGTAAATAAGCAATCTGTGTCTGGCCAACCGCGAGCTCAACAATCGGCCTCTTTGAGAATCCCACTTGAGCAACGGCTGATGGGCACAGTCAAAGGGGTTGTTTCTGGAATCGCTGGAATCTCTTTAACAAAACACAAAACAAAATTTACAAAAAAGGAATTTAGAAAAAGCGCCACTTCTGGTGAAGCTTGTCTTTTTGCCCGTGGCGGACACAGCTTTGAGAATACCTTCCGTTGCAGGATTGGCACCAACATTCCCTTTCAGTATCACACGTTTGCATTGTAAAATAACAGAGAGCTGCTCTTTCCAAGTGACTTCTGTGAAAATAAGTCACACGGTTTAATTGTTTGATAAACATTATGCTCCCAACGAGTTAGTGATTTTGGCCACTGTGCCAGATGAGAGTAACAAAAGAAATAATAATATATAATGGGTTTGCACCTTCAACATACACAAATAATTTATTATTCACAGCAGGAAAACGTTTGTTCTTCAGCTGATGTTGCATTGGTGTGTTACAGTTTTATAAATTCCTGTGGTGGAAATAAAGCAAGCTGGCTAGTGAGCTTTTTTCAGTAATGGTTTGTACCCCCCCCCCCCCCTTTCCCAAATCCCCAATCCGCACATTAATAACGTTGATAACGATGGTCCCAGTGAACCAGTGACTTCGCTCGTCTACCCACAGCGGACGTGTCATTAGCTGTTGCTATGGAAACCATTACACAAACATGGCGGACAGCATCGAGCCCAGCAAAGACGCCGCTGCATGTTTGCAGGTCGTCTAAAGAACAATCCGCTGACGCCACACGTCACTGCTGACGTCGCGTTGGCGCGCTGACAAACCGGTGCGCGTGAATTGACGCGGGTTCACTTAATTGAACGGTGACCCCACGTGACTTTGACGCACAGCACATTTAATCCTCGGCGCGGACACCATGCAGGACGAGCCGGAGACAAGAGAAGCCTCTCGTCCCGATCCGTCCTCTGACGCGCACAGGCCCGCGTCGACACAGTCGCAGGTATGCACACCCGTTGCTATGGTTACTGAACCTCATTAGCTGTAATGATGAAGAAGAAAAAAACAAAAACAACTTCACGTTTTAAAACAATCCCTGTCTCGTTCATCAGGACATTTCTCACGTGTTAGCGAGCACTTTTAAGGACCTGTACACAAGAGACGTCATTGGGAGAGACACTCTGTCCAGCCTGGTGAAGACAAACAAAGGGCGAAGCAGCCACCATAACACATATGTTGTAGAGCTGCAGCAGGTAACCCGACAACGGCGTTGCTGGGACTGCAAACATTCATTAGAGGAAATTACACCGTTTTTTTTATGAGTGATGTCCTTTACTTTCCAATCCCCACAGGCTCATTGTGAATATGACCGGCGTATGAAGGAGGCCGACATGCTGGAGAGTCACATCATCGAGGCCAGAGCTCGGGCCGCCGCCACAGAAAGCGCGGCCTACGAGAGAATGAGAGAAGAGATGGGAGGCGTTCAGGATCCCCGGGCCCTTCTCACAGGTGTGAGGGAAACATTGTCAGGAATGATCTCACACTGTCTTAAAAATGACCTGTAATTGATATATCCGTTGAATGTAAAGAGATGTTATTTGACGTATTTTGAATGTCTATTTTCAGTCGAATCTGCCTTTTCATGGTGTGTGGACAATGATCTTCTCAAAAAGAACGGCCTGATTTCCCCCCAGGACTACTTACCTTCACAAAAACCACGGCATAGACCTCCGGCACCAAGTAAATCTCCCCATTTTGGATGAATCCTAAAATATCATGGCCAATGTGTTTTGGCTCCATGTTTGATTTATTCTTCTCTCGTCAGTAAAATCGAATCCCGCCAAACCTACCGTCGCCATGCACGTGTCCAAGGAGCCTCGGGATGACGGCTATACTCCAATGCCCAGCCCAGAAAGGGTCGTCCAAGGAATGAATGAGTCAAAACGCAGCCTGACTCTCGATCCCAGCTCAGATATGGCAAAGAGTAAGAAATCTACCCGAGAGGTGAGGAGCCACAAGGTCTGAACCAGCGATTCTGAGTAACCCTGGGAACAAAAGGGAGGCCTGATCACACCGTTGTTCCGTCACTATGTGTCAGGGGGCCGACCAGTCCAAAGCCAGACCAAAGTGGAAGGGCGAGCCCAGCGCAAAGGATCGGGCCGAGGGTTGTGAAGAACTCCAGAGGCTGAAGGATCGCCAGAACTTCCTCCGCAATCCTCGCTTCCTTCCTCCGAACGCACAGCAGGGCGAAACGTCCCTCGTCCGCCCCGGAGCAAGAGTGGAGAAGAAGGAGCATGTAAGGAGCGTGATGGAGAAGCAAAGGTAGCTGGAGTGTGCCGAGTAAATTTCACAGTAAATGCTTGAGGAAATTGGGTTAGAATATAAAATCCCTCTTCAGTATTAAATGCGTTGCCAGGTTGTTTCAGTCAATATAATTCATTCTATTAAAACACCTTTAATAATGTTGTGCTGGCTGCACATTGCGAGTATAAATGGATTGTGCCGAGCTTGAAATTACGCAATACACACGTCTTATCAGAGTGTAAAGCCGAGGTTGTATTTCTACATCTTCAATTTAACCTTGACAAAACAATCGCATTACAAGAAACGAACGCGTCACATGGCCCGCATCACCTCCTTTTGCAGACTGACTGAATGTCAGCAATTGGATCTTTGAAAATTTTGAAAGATATATTTTAACACGGCTGCGACCCAGAAAAAAAACACACACAGAAGGTGAAACGAGACACGTCCTGCATTAAGAGCCAAGTATCCATTAGGAGAGACGGGTTGGCTTGTATTTTCATACAAGCACTCCACTGGCAGGATGTGGTGCACTGTTTGACAGCAAGACTTGTGCTAACTATAGTAACAGAAGGTCAGGTTCATGTTTTATATACATGCATGATCCTTTATACCTTTATGCTTAATAGGTCAGCTGATTGGTTGGAATTGAAGCCTTCTGTCCTATTTTAGTGCAGCCCCAGCTTTGATGGAACCATAAAGGCCAAAGACAATATTTTCTTTGTCATGTATGGAAAGTGAAAACAGAAATGTTTCCTTGTGGTTTAGAGGCTTTCTGAATAATCTGAATAATTGTTTTTTGGTTCACGTTCTTCCTGGAAGCTCAACGGAAAATCCTCCCCCAGCCTTCCTGGCAAAGCCTTCAGAGGTGCTTTTCACTGACTACAGCGTGGGGCATGTTTATGAGGTATGCTTCATATTTTACACAACAAATAAATAGCTTCTTTTCAATGAGTAGTGTACCATGGCATGCCCTTTTCCTACCCCAGGCCTCTCTGGAGCTGATAAACGTGACTTCCGCGAGCCGCACTCTCCGAGTCATCGCTCCTACCACTCCTTACTTTTCTATAGGCCTGGGTGAGCCCTTTTTTCTTCGTATTTTGATCGTACTGCATTCCTGTTCCTGCTGAGAGGCGGGTCATAATCGACTGTAATTGCTATCCAAAAGGCACGCAAGATCCTCTGCAAATTGTGATTCCCCTGTTTTGAATATTGTAACAAAAACTACAAGAAGATAAGAAGCGCACATGGGAATTCATAGGGATTCATATTAAGGTTATGTCTCTGCAGGGAGATTCCCTGGCGAGGGCGGCGCTGTTGCCCCGGGGATGAGCTGTAGGTACACGGTGCGCTTCGCCCCGGAATCCTTGGGGGACTACGAGGACCAAATAGTGGTGAAGGCCCATGGCGGACAACGGTTCGGGGTTCCCATCTTGGCCAGAAGACCCCCGCCTATACTCACACGTGAGCCCCACGCCGACGCGCCCACCTTGCGCTGTTGTGCGCTGCTCACTGGCGCTTCAATCGGGTGCCCTGATTATTGTGCAGTGCCAAGAGTTCTGGACTGCGGCGGTTGCCTGATCGGAGGAGTGCGATCTCTCGAGTTCCCGTGCCGAAATGTCAGCGTCAGCGCCGGGACCTTCTGCGTCATCCCGAAGAGCCAGTGGCCGGCCTCGAGCCTCAGGGTAACAATCCGTCCGACACGCAAGACGCCGCAAAGCTTTGAGCTCCAATAACCAGCATGGCGTTTTCTTTCCTTTTCTTTGCGTAGTCCGTGGCAAGAAACTTCTTCTGCGAGCAGCCGCCGTTTGCGATCGGCCCGACTCTATTCGCGCTGCAGCCAGGAGAGGCCACTGTAGTGGAGGTGAGTGGATTGTGGGGGCAAAAGAACTCCCGAATAAATCCTCTGTACGCACTGAGACTGTATGTGTGTGTGTGTGTGTGTGTTTGCAGGTAAAGTTCTTTCCCATCGCTGCTGAGAGGAGCCGTCAGGTGTTCACTATTGTGTGTGACAACTGCCAAGTCAAAGACATTTCCATTGAAGGTGATTCTGAGTCGGGGATCAGGAAAACGGCGCCCGGCGATAAAGACCTGGTGGTGTATTCACTGTGCTTGTGTGTCGTCTGCATTGTGAGTCTCCCAGGTGAGGGCCAGCAGATTGCACTGGAGCTTCTTTCTGTATCCGGGGGGGAGGAGCCTCGCGTGGCGGCAGAGGTGCATGACCTCACCGCGGAGCACTTTGTCCGCTTCGGCCCGTGTAACCCTCACTGTGTGCGACAGAAGAAACTCATCATTAGAAACAATGTGTAAGCCTCACCCTCTGATACGTAACCCCCCCCCCCCCCACTACGAAACGTGTCTCCTTGTTTTTTTAAATAAACGTTCAAATGAACCGGCACAAGGGGAATAAGAGTCTCATTAGATATCTCATTGAATCTCTCTCTCTCTCTCGGGGGCCGAAGCCACTTGGAGCTGCCGTTCCACTGGCAGATCGTGAAGCCAAAGCTGCGCCCGTTCCTCCCGGGGGAAACCCTGGAGTCTTCCCATGTCCAGGACCACCTGGCCGCAGACAGGGTTTTCCATGTCAGCCCCCTAACGGGAGTCCTGCCGCCCTGCCGGGATCAAGAGTTTTTATTCACCTTCTGCCCCGAACAAGTACGGATCAGACAGTAGAAGACAGTACTTTTATCACACAGCTTTTCTGTCTCCCGTTTGCAATCTGAGAGATGATTTTGTGTCGTGTTTGTGTTTTCTTAAGTTGAAGGATCATCACAGCGTCTGTCACTTGGTCCTGAGGGATAATCCCCATCTGCCAGCAGATCCCTCTGACAATGGGTAAAGCTCCTGTGACTTTGTATGCACAGTGGTATGAGGTCATCAAATACAAAGAAGTCACATCACGCAGCAAGCTGAGCACACTTTATCTGACAAAGCATTGGGTTGTATCTGTGTGTGTGTGTGTGCGTGTAAGTCTAGTGTCCTTCAGCCCGTGCGCATCGGGGCCACCGTGGGCGATGTCATCGCCATGGAGATAGAGGTGAAGGGATCAACAGAGCCGTACCAGGTCCTACTGGAGCCCTACGCGGTTATTATCCCAGGAGAGATTTTCATTTCCTCGACCACCCGCAGGAAATTCAAGGTTTGTTGGAGTCACTTTTTCTTCCGCTATGAATGGCAGAAATTAAAATATGTCGTACCCACATTTACAGATATCCATGCTTGTTTCTGTGTGTGTTAGATGTGGAACCACAGCAAAACCTGCATCTTTTTCCAATGGGAGAAAATGTGCAGCAGCGGCTACATAATGGAAGTGGAGCCCCCTGCTGGCAGCATAGGTGCGTCACACAGTTCAACCCAGAACGGAATCATCCTACATTTACTGGCTTCGCTTGAATTGGTAAATTATGAATTGTAAACACATGTTCATTTTCTGATTTGTCGGTTTGTTGTTGATCGATCTGTCCTCCGCGGGTCAAGAGGAAAACGAGTGTTTTGACTTCGACCTGATTTTGAGTGGAGGGAAACCGGAGAAGGTTGTGACCAGTGTGGTCTGCCACATAGAGCACCACCACGAGCCCGTCACTCTGCCCGTGGAAGTCTGTTTTAAGGTAAGAACAAACAAAAATACTGTATTATTCTGAAGTGCTAACGTGTTACTGTGGCGATAATGGATTACAGTTGGTCTGCGAGCTGAGACCCCTTCATGTCCATCCTTTGCTTTTTTTTCGGACAGGGCCCCACAGTGACCCTCAGTGAGCCCAGTGTGGACTTTGGGCTCATGAGGCTTGGGGAGGAGACCCACACCACTCTGCTCCTCACTAACGTTACCCATCTGGAGGCTTCCTGGACTCTGAAGGAGAGGTGTGACAGCCAGCAGGACCACCAGGACACGCAGGTTCTATGCACACGCCGCTTAAGAAGGCTTCCTCAAAATAGCGAAACCTTCGCAGCAAAATAAAAAAATGACATGTCCACGCATCTCCGTGGCGCAGCTCTCGGTGGAACCAGGCGGAGGCGTGCTGCCCCCCTCGGCCTCTCGCAGCGTGGGCGTGCGATTCCGTCCCCGCTTCTGCCGGCGATACGAAACAGAGCTGCTGCTGGCGGTGGAGAACGGCACCGGATGGTAACGTTCACCGTCCCCCCCCCCTCCCCCTCCCCCTCCCCCTCTCTCTCTCTGAGATGAAACCACCGCTGACCCTTCCCACGACGAAGGAAGGCCACCTTCAAACGTGACGTGGGGGGCCGTGTGCGTTTCTGTTGGCAGTCACCTGCTGGTGCGCGCGGACGTGCACGCTGCCCGGGTGTGTCTGCTGGGCTGCCGGCTGCTCTTCTCTGAGCTCCACGTGGGGGTTCCCGCCGAGGCCAGCGTCACTCTCTTCAACCAGACCCTGCTGCCCTCGCGCTTCAGCTGGATGGTACGTCATGTCACCACTTCATTTACTGTGAGGGGAGCGAAGGATGCGTTCATGGGAGAAACCCCCCCCCCCCCCCTCTTCCCCCCCCCTCCCTCTACCTCCCCAGGCTCAGCTCCAGGGTAAACAGGCTGCAATGTGTGAAGCCAGGTTCGAGCCCTCCTCCGGCACCCTGGGACCTAATGTTAGTTTGCAGATCCGAGTGCATTTCATCTCTCACACAGATGTAAGTATCGAGGTTTTTAAAGTCCCAGTGGAAGTGAAGTTTTCTTCTGTTTCCCCAGTGACCAGGATGAAGTTAAAAAGAGCTATTTTATTCATATCCTCTGCATTTGATTAGACGTAAATACACGTCATATTTTGCTTTACAGGAGGAAAAGAGGACCAAATTTAGCTATAACAAATTAAAATAAATACATGTCCATATGTTTTAAATGGGTAAATAATATTATCATTCAACCTTCATTGAAGACTCATCACCTGAGTACGGGAACGCAAAGGAGGCAATTCTCGTTCTATACTGTGATGAGAGCAGCTAAAAGATTCCACCTTTAATAATGCTCATATTTGTGTCTTTGTCCAGCTGGATGTGACTGAGGTGGCCGCTCTGTGTGAAGTCCAGGGGATGAGTTCTCCTCTTGTTGTTGCAATCACGGCTTCCAACACCCAAACTCTCCGCGTGTCCTACTCACTGCCCACAGTCTGGTAGTAACCTCGGCTTAAAGCCTGTTATCTCACCACCTCCACTGACCCCACAGCACAAGTGACATTTTCCCTCTTTCCTTTAGCTCTCCTCCAGATGGAGACAGACCTTCTAAACTGTTGCTGGACTTTGGCGGCGACGTCGTTTTACACCGAGCCGTAACCAAGCAGTTACTGATAACCAATCAAACTGCCATCGCGGCCCCTTTCCACATAGAGGCGGATTATTTCACCGGCCGTGCTTCGAAGCCAGATATCCAGTCAGAGAAAAGGTATAAAAAGCTTTTTTGAAAAGGAACTGGCTCCCTAACCCTAAATAATCCATTACGGCATTTTAATCACAGACTGACATACGTCAAGAAGCCCCTTCACCCTGTTCAGGCCCAGAAGGAAGCAGGAAAAGCACTGGAGGGTGAGCTCAGCTTTTCCTCGCGGCGCACACTTTCCAAAACGCAGTGGGTTCCGTGCAAACGTCCCGTGTCCGTCGGCAGAGTTCGTGAGCGGCCTGCTGGCCCACGGGAAAGGGGCAGCCTTCTTTGTCCGTCCCAACGCCGGCACGCTGGGACCCTTTGAGGCGCAGGCCGTGGACGTCACCGCCTACACGGACATGTGGGGCGAATACAGAGACCGCCTCACGTGCAAAGTACGACGCCATCGCAAGTCACAAGTGACGGCTACGTAAAGCTTTAGAAATGACTTTGCGGAATGTTGAAAATGTCCTTTTTTTCCCCTCCCGTGGGTGGGGGACCTCGAGCCCACGTCCGTCCCCGTGCAGATGACGGTGACGGGCTGCCCGCTCTACTTCCAAGCGACGGGCCCACGCCAGCACGGGCAGGAGCAGGTTCCCGGCTCCTCCTCCTCCCCCCACGTCGGAAAGGCGCGTCCCGATGGCATCGGGCCTGTGTCGGTGGGACAAATTCCCGCTTGCGTCCTTAGGTTTGGCGCTCATGTACCCGGAGGCGACACGGTGTCTCGTTCTCTTCGCATCAACAATCCGAGCCCGTTTGGTAAGTGGAAGCGCGGCCGGTTACAACTACCCACAATGCTCCAGGTGTCTCAGCTGAAGGCTTTCTGAGAGGTTTCCTGAGCTACACCCGAGCTCTCAACTTGAAAGAGGTCTGCTTCTTAGTCTGTTGGTCCCGATACGTGGACTACTGGGACCTCTCAGACCCTCACTGTCCACGCCCCCCCTCCCCCCCTCCTCCGTGGGGGTCAACAGAGTTGTGTAATGTAAACGTTTGCGCCCCACCAGACATTCGCTTGGACTGGGAGACGTATAACGTGGATCCGGAGGACGACAAGCTGGTGGACCTCGTGGTGGCGTACGGAGACGCCTTTCCAGTCAAAGGCGCCGAGCCGTCCAGCGGGGCGTCGAGCGCCTCCGGTGGGACTGTTCAAGCGGCCCGGCGGAGAAATACGACCCCGGGCTCCGAGGGGACGAGCTCCTCCGTCTGCGGCGCGGCCGTGAGTATTGTTTTAAAATCCCGACGCGGATGCATGAACATAAACTTGAAATGACTTTTATGTGACGACGCCTCCGCTGGGAAATTCTCGCGCCGATGCCCCCCCCACCCGGCGAGGGAGGCCTGGCGTGTGCGGTCGGCTCGAGCCAGCTTCAGTTCTATTGATTTCAGAGCGAGGGAGGGGAGGAACGTGTGTCCGAGGAGGACTGCGACGAAGAGGAAACCTCTCCTTATCCCGCTCCTGCAAAGAAGAAACCGATCTCGGTTCACATCAGACCTCACGTGGGCACCCGCTCGGATTACCCATACTGCATCACACCCGAGCAAATAGTACGTCGGCGAGGCTTGGGGCCACACACACACACACACCCGCTCGGCCACTCTGCTTTGAGCCACCCCTTTTATTGTATTTTTTTTTTGTCTCCCAAGGTGATTCCGGCAAAGAGCAGCGGCACCATCCGCGTGTCCTTCACGCCTTCGGCTGTCCCCGGGTCGGGTCGCGAGTCCAGATGTGCGGGCCTGGCTCTGGGCTTCATGAGTCTAGACGCCGAGGTGACGCAGAACGCGGTCTTTCCCAATGTTTGATCCTGTAAAAGACCAGAAGGAGACCCCGAATTCCCTCCACGCTGTTTTGTGTCTGTCGACAGTCGGCCGCCTGCGTCCCGGGGAAAGTGGGAAGAGCACAGGGTTTGGACCTGGAGCCCGTCAGAATGGATCTACTGGCAGCCATTAAGCCCGCAGTGTGAGCAATTATATTCATACCGAGTCCACAAAGCCCCAAAGGAATTCCTTAAATTAAAAAGGGCAAGAAGTGGTCTGATTAACTTTTTATATCCCCCCGCCGGTTCGATGCAGGCTGGTGGTGCAGATGGAGGAGGAGGACGACGACGACGGGGTGCTGCGGTTTCACGCCTCGGCTGGTGATTTAGTGACAGCCGAATCGGGGGAGGTCGGTCTGAAGAAAATCTACAGCACTAATCAAACGTCCCCCCGAGACGCCGGCGAGCGAGGACGCGCCATCCATCGCTTCTCTGCTCTCTTCTTCCCGCAGCCGGTGGTTGGTGAATTTGACACCGCGCGGGGCCTGCGGTTGAGAAACGACTCCGCCGCGCCCCTCCGCTTCCGGCTGGAGACCCAGCCTCCCTTCAGGGTTCTCAAGCAGCGGCTTCTGGTGCTGCAGCCTCAGCAACGCGTGCAGGTGAGATGGGGAGGTCATGCTGCTGGATAGCACAACCACCGCATGCATGGGCAGAGTGATGTTCCCCCTGAAGGACTCTCCCTGCGAATGCTAGGTGAAGGTGGCCTTCCACTGCTCCCTGCCCCTGCTGGATCACGCAGACCAGGCAGCCGGGGAGCTCCCTCCCGGGGTGATGCTGATCCAGTGTGGAAGGGAGGGAAGGAAGCTGATGTTCCAGCAGAACCTCCTGATTCACCACAGCAGCAACGCCCCGCAGGTCAGACGCTGTGCGGTGGGGGAATGACGTGACTTCATTATTTATTTAGTTATTGTAAACACTCGTGTCTGTGCAGACGGTGCCTCTCTGCGCCCACCTGTCGCTCGCCACGGTGCGGCTGTCCAGGGGAGGCGTGGACTTCGGCTTCTGCTACGTGGGCCAGACGCAGATAATAGAAGTCAACCTGTCCAAACACGGGGCCCACACCTACTGGAGATCCGTCATAGGTATCTGCCCATACCGCACACACATTTCGGGGGGGCATTTTCCAGTAACGCACTCATGAAAGCTACACGCCGGTAAAGGTAAATCTTTATAGTTATCAACAACAGCAACAAAGAAAGGAGAGAACAGCCACGGCGTAAGCTTCATTGCGTCTGGAGCTTCGACGCCTGTTTTCAGGGTGAATTAAATGCTCTGGCATAAACTACAGAAAGTAAATGTTATCGTTTCGTTTTGCTAGATTTGCAATTTTTCTTGCCGGCATCACTGTTGAGCCGATGGGTGACTGACTCAACCTTCTTTTAAATACAATGAGTTTAAAATACAACCATTTCTCTTTTGTTTGCTCTAATAATGAGAAGGTCAATTACGAGTCACCTTCCTTCCTTCCTTTCAGATCGTCAACCTGTAATTGCCTCATCTGTTTTCCTGTGTGTGTGTGTGTGTGTGTGTGTGTGTGTGTGTGTGTGTGTGTGTGTGTGTGTGTGTTTGTAGAGTCCGAGCAGGGAGACTCTGGTGTGTTCAGTGTCACACCGGACTCCGGGCTCCTCCGCTCAAAGGAGCCGCACGTCACCGGCTGCAGTCAATGTCTCCAGATCGGCTTCACCCCCAGGTCACAACCCGCAGACATTATGAGCCCCCCCCCCCGACATCCCAAAAAAAAAAAAACGTGCTCGACTTTGAGATGGTTGCATCCGATGTGTTGCAGTGAGAACAGAGAGTTCAAGGCCGCCGTGGTAATCCGGTCCCCTCTGGTGAAGACCCCCCTCAGCCTGCAGCTCCAGGGAGCGGGATCCTATGACGAGGTGCACAGGTCCAGCTAGATCACCTGCTCTCCTCAAAGCAACCTGTGCATTCATTCTTATGGAAAAATGTAAATATATGTAAAGAACAACTTGTCAGGTCTCCATCACTTTATTATATATAAATGTACTTTTATTGGTAAGTAAATGATGATGCGAGAGGTTTGCTATCAACACAATACATTTAATGGGATGAGACCTAACTAGCGGGAGACAGTCACTGAATCACAGCCAAGATTTATACAACTAAATATGAAAGTGAGTTGAGTATGACACGTGTAGTGCAATACGCTCACTCAGCTG
The DNA here is from genome assembly GCF_949316345.1 of Pungitius pungitius. Lineage (NCBI taxonomy): Eukaryota > Metazoa > Chordata > Actinopteri > Perciformes > Gasterosteidae > Pungitius > Pungitius pungitius. The sequence continues at coordinate 5,450,709 of NC_084918.1, read as the reverse complement.
ATATTATGCATTCATGTTACATATTAAGACTCAAGGTACAATGCCATTAGCTATGTGTCACGCAAGCATAAATGGTATCAAAGCTGCACTTAATTGCCTCATTAGAGGAGATGTTAGAAAACTGTCTTTGTAACCGCAGTACCAAGTTTTGATTTCTAGTCCTCCCTTGGAGTCCAATAAATCGTAGGCAGCAGCAGGAAGCTCCCACTCCAGCCCCAGTGCACATGGACACTGTGCGATGAGCCCTGCAGACACTTTGCACAACAGGGAAATACTGGGAAGGATTATCAGCAAAAGCCTTCTGAACGTGTTTTTCTTCTCCAAATGAGCTGTGGGGCTGTTCAACACTGTCTGAACAGATGGCTGCAGCTTAATACTCATCACAACAAATAACTAATTGCTATTATCTTCACCCCAAAGGTCCACCCAATAATACACCATGTACAAACTTAAGTTTCATCCGTCAAAACAATTCCACCGTTTTCTCCTCCAACGTGGAGCCCACCTGACTGGTGAGTCGACATCCGCCCCGCAAAAAGATTTTTCCCATGAATACCTTTTCAACTAAGATGGAAAAAAAAAGGCAGCTACAAGGATAAACAAAAGTTATTGCTACAGTATTCATTTGATAGCATGTCAAATCGGTGTGATTGCTGTTCACGAAACTGCAAATTTAACCCACAAGAAACACACACAAACAACCACACACACACACACAGACACCGTTATTGTTAATAACAGCAGCCTGTGGCGTTCATCCACTGCACAGTTCAGCGGTACAGAAGTCCTGAGAGGGATGCAAATGTCCAATTGATATTCAGTGCAATGAAGCAGTCTCACAACAAAACATGTCTGATCACAACAAAACATGTCTGATCGACGTGTTGAGCTAATCTGAAGGGGATCGATGCCGTGGACAAGGTCAGTGGAGCCTCCGTTGTTGTGTCTGGTCAAATATCCCAAAAGGAAGAGACAGGACTGCCCAGATTTACCTTTCTGTGCCCGTCATTCACAATGATGGTGTACAGGTGGTCTCTTTCTGTAGCTTGAAAGCTCCTGGTTCTGAGTGTCAGGAGCACGACACGTGGTTAAAGATGAGATAGAACACACCGCTGCATGGTCCGCTTCAGTGACAGGGCCCATTAGTCTGGGGCTCACGTCGCCGCGCTGGCTTATTGAACACAACGTGCCGTACGACGTGCCAGATAAATAAAGGACACGGGGTCACCAGTGTGTCCATATTCAACAGATCGGATTACAGATGTAAACAGGCAAGATACAAGTTGGTAACACACGGTAAAGGGAGGAACTTTTGGTAAATAATGAATTAATTCAATAACAATAACTAGTGCACCATTTATCTTTATGCATTTTATACATAAGCTGCAAGTGCTTCCGCTGCCTCTTGTACTCAGCAACTGTGATGTCCTAACAAATGACATTCTGTCAGATAAAAAACAGTGTCTGCACCTTCAGGAATAGCAATATGCCTTTGAGCTTAAATCACAATATACATACATTATCCAGCAGTCTAGCAAAACGGTCCCTCAAAGTTTTCACAATGGCCGAACCTAAAATACCTTTCCATTTTTCTAAAGGTGGTTTGTTTGTTGTCATTTATTGTATTATTATATTTATTAAATGAATATGTATTTCATCATTTCTGTCTTTCTTTCGATATGTTTTGTAAAACATGCTAAATGAAATATAATAAAATATATATGAATCGGCTTATTTGATGAAATTGCACTTTCTTGTTTCTTGTTCTTTGAGTTTGTATCACTACGATTACAAACTCCAAATGTTTCATCTAAATGACATGTAATTTAATGTAATATTTATATATATATTCTTCGTTATTGATGCGATAAGGTTTTCTGGTAGTGTCTGTGCCACAGAATGAATAAATAAGCACCGGCCTGTTGCCGCGTGCTGTTCTTGCTCCATGTGTCCACGGGGAGGCGCTGTTTCCCGCACTTTGCCGCCGCCGCCGCCTTGGAAACGCACCAGCGGAGAGCGTCACCGCTTCCTGGTGCTCACGTTGTTGATGACGTCACAGGCGCAGATGATCCAGGGAGAAACTCGAGCTCGTCTCCGTAGTGTGTGTGGAGACCAGCAAAGAGCAGGCTGACACAAGATAATAATAATAATTAAAAAACTTTCCTCTGGATCGCATCAGCCATCGCAGCGTATTCCTCTCAGTCAACATGAGCCGAAGCGGAGCTCTTTTGTAATTCTTCAGCACTGAGCGCAGTTTCCGGAAATATCGTTCCACTGTTTTTGGGTGAAGATTTTGCTTTGCATCTGCTGGGATTTTTTTTTTCTTCTCTTTTTTTCCTCGCTGTTCCTGACGTGTTTGTTCGTGATAATTCACTCTCATCCTCACTTCGTCCTGCAGCCACAGCTGCAACATGGAGACACATTGATCACAAGGTAACAGCTCAGTCTCCATTTTTGTATGTGAGATGACTGCATTTATACTGTTATTTCCTGTTTATAGAAAACGCAATGCCGCTGCACTTAAGTGGTGGTTTCAGATTCTAAAGTTTGTGATTTGTAGTTGAAACAGCTGTTCTTATAAAACACAACCGTGCAGCAAACTTACTAAATAGCACTTGATGTGAGGAAGTGGGAACTGTTGCCTTAACAACCACAGATGTTTCATTTCATGTATCTATTCATGTATCTATGTGATTGGATCAGTAGAGGTTCACAACCAGCCCCATATTTAGAAGAACATTAGCTAGGTGGTTTTGATAAATCCATCTTGTTCATATTCTTGCTCGAAAAAGTGTTTGCAATTTTTTTTTTTTTTTTTTTTTTTTTTACAAGTGGGCATTTCCTGTCTGAATCCCTCTGTTCACATGTTTTCATGTTCAGTTCAATTTTGAAACGTTCGAGGTCCGATTTCGAATTTCTGGGAAGTTGTAAATCACAATATACATACATTATCCAGCAGTCTAGCAAAACGGTCCCTCAAAGTTTTCACAATGGCCGAACCTAAAATACCTTTCCATTTTTCTAAAGGTGGTTTGTTTGTTGTCATTTATTGTATTATTATATTTATTAAATGAATATGTATTTCATCATTTCTGTCTTTCTTTCGATATGTTTTGTAAAACATGCTAAATGAAATATAATAAAATATATATGAATCGGCTTATTTGATGAAATTGCACTTTCTTGTTTCTTGTTCTTTGAGTTTGTATCACTACGATTACAAACTCCAAATGTTTCATCTAAATGACATGTAATTTAATGTAATATTTATATATATATTCTTCGTTATTGATGCGATAAGGTTTTCTGGTAGTGTCTGTGCCACAGAATGAATAAATAAGCACCGGCCTGTTGCCGCGTGCTGTTCTTGCTCCATGTGTCCACGGGGAGGCGCTGTTTCCCGCACTTTGCCGCCGCCGCCGCCTTGGAAACGCACCAGCGGAGAGCGTCACCGCTTCCTGGTGCTCACGTTGTTGATGACGTCACAGGCGCAGATGATCCAGGGAGAAACTCGAGCTCGTCTCCGTAGTGTGTGTGGAGACCAGCAAAGAGCAGGCTGACACAAGATAATAATAATAATTAAAAAACTTTCCTCTGGATCGCATCAGCCATCGCAGCGTATTCCTCTCAGTCAACATGAGCCGAAGCGGAGCTCTTTTGTAATTCTTCAGCACTGAGCGCAGTTTCCGGAAATATCGTTCCACTGTTTTTGGGTGAAGATTTTGCTTTGCATCTGCTGGGATTTTTTTTTTCTTCTCTTTTTTTCCTCGCTGTTCCTGACGTGTTTGTTCGTGATAATTCACTCTCATCCTCACTTCGTCCTGCAGCCACAGCTGCAACATGGAGACACATTGATCACAAGGTAACAGCTCAGTCTCCATTTTTGTATGTGAGATGACTGCATTTATACTGTTATTTCCTGTTTATAGAAAACGCAATGCCGCTGCACTTAAGTGGTGGTTTCAGATTCTAAAGTTTGTGATTTGTAGTTGAAACAGCTGTTCTTATAAAACACAACCGTGCAGCAAACTTACTAAATAGCACTTGATGTGAGGAAGTGGGAACTGTTGCCTTAACAACCACAGATGTTTCATTTCATGTATCTATTCATGTATCTATGTGATTGGATCAGTAGAGGTTCACAACCAGCCCCATATTTAGAAGAACATTAGCTAGGTGGTTTTGATAAATCCATCTTGTTCATATTCTTGCTCGAAAAAGTGTTTGCAATTTTTTTTTTTTTTTTTTTTTTTTTACAAGTGGGCATTTCCTGTCTGAATCCCCCCCCCCCCCCCCCTAAGTATTTTGAGTCCAACCTGCTGTGGGGTAAAAGTGAGAAGGATGGAAGCTTCGTCCGCACCTCAACCAGACCCGACCTCCTGAGACAAATGAGTTTTTAATCGGGCCATCGTGTTCATCAAACCAAACCAAATGTGTCTCGAGCCGCCGACTGACCAAACCAGTCCGTTTGGCTGATAGCGGTGCCGGGGTCCCACGGTAAATACGCCAGCCAGTAAAACGGAAGCAACCAGTCTCTGATTGTGTTTTGATAGGACTAATGGGGAAGAGGGTTTTTTTTCTTTTTTCTTTACGCGGGGTTAAACCAAAAGTCCTCCCAGCAGAGAGAGAGAGAGAGAGTTGGTGCTGCCGTCCCCTCCGAGTGTCCTTCAGAGGGGCCAAATCCACAGAAAGCCTCGGTGCTCGCCAGACGCCCACTGACCAGGGGGCTGGAGGTGAAAGGTTGCGGTTGAGTCATAGAAACGGGCCTATTATCTGCCCTCGAAGGCCGGTTCTGGACGTCGCCTGGGTAACGGCAGTCAACAAAACATGTTTGCAAGCGCCGTCGCTTGTTAACAGGCTCGAGGCCGGATTATTGGTGAATAACCGCGCGCGCCGTGTCTCTCGGCGGAAACGTGGGACTTGCTTTGCAAACTATTTCTTCACTTTTTACAGATTCTTCAGTTTAATTCAGAGCACAGACTTTAAGCTTTAAAAACAAATGAAAAAGCTGTTGGTTGCATTATGGGAAAATGACCGCGGATAAAACTGCTGCCTTCGCTTTCGCCTTTTTCCTCCCTGATCTGCCGACTGCGAGTCCAAAAACTTTGTGAAAGAGCAACATTAAATAGCTGGAGTAACCCTTTCCAAAACTCTAAGCATTAACCTATAACTACAACGCAAACACCCTCTATTGAATCGAAGCTGCAGACATACCTGCCTCACGCACATGTGCCCGAAGCCGTACTCCTCCAAAGAGCTCAGACAAACCTTCTTTCCTTCCATCTTTGTTGCAATAAGTTGAATATTTGCAGACCAAATACTTTCCCCCGGAACATAATAAATAAAAGCCCACATGTGTTAAAACCAAGCTGTTAGGTCCAGGGATACCTTATTATTATTATTATTATTAATAATAATCAATGCTAACACAGCCTGTCAGAGAAAATAAAAAACAAGTAAGCGTTCTCAGTCATCTGCAGAGACGGGGAGAGCAGCGATCAGAGTGTCGTGTCTGCCAACAAGCGAATTAACCAGCGACAAGCCAATATATCCCTGAAGAAGAAGAAGAAGAAGAAGATGTCACAAACCCACAAGTGGGCTGTGATTCACCTGGAACAGGTGTGCAAAGCTGGTCAGACCCGCTGCTGACTGCGTCGGCTTCTGCACCGGAACGTTTTATTTCAAACTACACTTACTCTACTAATTTTTAACAATAACAGGTTGTTTCATGAAGACCAATCGCAAAACCATTATCACTCCTGAATTGGAGCCGACCGGTTTTAGAATGTAGTCCGTGTCCCCCCCCCCCCCCCCCCCCCCCCTCTCTCCCCCCTCTCTACACAAACCAAGAGGAAGTTGTCCTGGTTGAGCTTTGTCTGCGCGGCGCGTCTGACCGCAGGGACAAAGCCACCAGCGGGCGAGGACAGCCGGACAGACACAACACCGCCACACCGGACTCGTACGATGACCCCGAGGACGGCTCCGTGCAGCCGGTCGGCTGAAGCTCGGCTGAACAAGCCGTGGCGTTTGGTTGTGTTCTGATGTGGTTCGATACGTCTGCAAAAGGAGCGCGGCGTGATCCGGGCTTTCTTTCCTTGTGTTTCTCACTGTCCGCTTTCCCGCTCGGTGGCCCCCTCGAGGGTCAGGAGCCCAGAACCCGAGGCATCCTTCATGGATGAAGCTGTTGACGTCCACCACGGCCGCGTTTCTGTGGAGGGAAACGGCGAGGGAATGTGCTCGTAATGGCATGTCTCTGCATAATGGAAAGGACAGCTTACACTACAGATTGTGCGATTGCAGGCGGTGGATACACTGTGGACAGCAGGAGAATCGCTCCTTCATTGAGGCTATTTTTAGCCGGTGTTGTGTGGTAGATGATGATGATGGTAGATCTACTTATCTGTGAGCTGATAGAGCCGCTATCACTTTCACTGAGGAGGATCCTCTTACACTGGAGTCTGATTGGTACAGGTGGAAGGAAGCAACACAGCGAATCCAGTCCGTTTGGAGTACTGAGAGTGGTTAATGCAATGAAACTGGGGCCCAAACTTAGAATCCATTAATTATTTAAGTCACATTTGGTCGTTTCAGATCCTCAAATGAGAGGATCTGTTGTTTATTAGGGCCTGAGCCGACTGCAAGTCGGGCGAAAGCCCTATTGAAATTGCAAGAATTCTTCTTCTTCTTTTTATTATTTCGCCACTTCGAACGCACTTTCGGGGACTTCATCATGTTCAAAAACTCTTGAATTTTTGCACGCGCATTAGAAGTGCGCAAAATTGACGTATGATTCGGGTCCCGCAATTAGAGGAGAAGAAAAAGAACTCTCTAGCGCCCCCCAAAGTGGCCGCAATGTTAATTTTTTTTTTTACTTTCACCGATCGACTTGGAACCTTTTCACACAGGTTCTCTTGGATGTGCTGTACACAAAAAAAATTATGGTATGCAAATGCGCCTACCGTTTTATGGCCGCCATTTTGAATTTTGTGAAAAACACGTTTTTGCGAACTCCTCCCAGACGCTTGGTCCGATTCTTACGAAATCTTCGGCAAAATGATCGTTGGCTCGATGCGATCAAAAGTTATTGAAAGAATGTTGATATCTCATTTTTCAATAAAGTTATGGACCAATGAAGTTTGTAGGTTTGTGTCCTGAAAGTTCAAAGGCCTATAACTTTTTTTTTTTCTAACCGTCATTTTCACCAAATTTTGAGGACATGTTCACAATGAGTCCTAGAACATCCCCAAATTTTCCCAGAATATTTGAACATTAGGGGGCGCTGTGGTGATTCTGTGTATTTTTGGCCATTTCCTTCAATTTTTGCATTTACAAACGAACGAACTCCTCCGAGAGTTTAAATCCGATCCATTTCAAAATCTGGCAACTGGTTCCTGACACCCTTGGGGTCAAAAGTTATTAAAATCAAGAGTTTTCATAAAACTACCTGGGCGTGAGCGTGCGTGCAGTTTGGACAATTTTGGAAGATTTTTTTCCAGAACGGAAAATGGTATAACTCCAAGGAACATTGATATTTCTGGCTATAAATGTATATTCATGATGCTTGTGTAGGCCTTTAAGTAATGCCATGCAGTGATTTTCGAAAAAGTATAGCGCCACCTATTGGCTTAGGTCAATGCAAAGTTTCTACATTTACATGTCCATTTCCTAGCCCTTTAATCTGATCAACTTCAAATCTGGGAATATAAGACGTAAGACTGTGACGATGGCTCACAGTGAGAATTGGGAGTTTTGGACCAACTTTGTGGCTGTGACGTCGCCATATTCGCATGAAAGTTCAAGCACATCTTCTGAGCCTCGGCACACTCCAAAACTCTTGAAAACCTCTGTGAGTATCCTACGTGATGACCTTTACAGACCTGATGTGCAGTTTTGGATCAAAAGTGAAAAATTGCCTCCATTGCGCCCCCTGGAAGATTTTGACGAAGCCCCGCCCGCACCCTGTTTGACCGACAAGTCCGCTGATTTTTTACCAAATGTATTAAAGGGAGACTTAAAAAAGTCTCTGAGGAATTTTCTCTAAAACAATCAGGAAGGCAGTTATAATTTATTTAGTGTGAATATTACCTCAATTTTTGGCGGAGAGTGACCAATCCTATTTTAGTGACTTTTCGAATTCTCAAATCCATCTGGAAGAATAGCTCAGTGAGTAAGGTGTTGGCCCCCCGATGCAATGGTCGTGAGATCGACTCCCGACGAAGTCATACTTTTTTTTTTTTTCTTCTTTTTTTAAACGTGTGTCCGGCTGATCTAACGGACAAAATGATTCAGTTTACTCTCCTTGCTGAGGTTATTAAATAACTGTACACGTTAGAGCAGCTGTGTCACACTCGTTTCAGCCACATACGGCTGCTGGGGACAGCTGCCGTATGTGTGGAGCTGGAGGGAGGAGCTGGCGTTGCAGCCCGGTACGGTCTGGACGGTGCAGCCGTTCGCCAGCGTGTCGCGAGTTTGACACATCTAACCTAGAAAAATAACACGGACAGTTCAATATATTTACATCTGAATTTAAATACACGTATTCTGCCACATACGGGTGGAGATGCAAACACGTTTTGGGATTTTACTAGATGTTACGGGGAACTGTTACGTTAAAGAACTCAATTACCCAGCAGTCTTTGTTGACGGACATGCGCAGAGTAGAGGGCGGCTCGTAGTGTCGCGTGAGTTAATGCTGTTATCGCGAGAGGTCGCCATTGGAGCCTCTGCGTTGAACAGCTGCAGGTCCAGTTGTATCCAGTCAGTATTTTATATTTTAAACTGCTTACTACACACCTATGCTTACACCCAAACGGACTAAACCAAGTGGAGATGCTTTGGACGGTGAGTGATGACTTTTTCCTTGTGCGTTCTCCAGTCTTACCCACTTAAATAGCGGGGATACTGCGGGGAACGTGGTAACAATGGCTCGTTTCTAACAGCTGTTTGAGGGAGAACGGTATTAGTATGTGCTATGGACTTAATTGCCAACATTAAGAGCCTGTCATATGAGGCCAGACGTGAGTCGTGTTCTACATTCAAGAGGGTTTTTATTTAGCACAGCCCAAAGCAACCTAAATTTGATGACCTCATAACGACCAGCATACGTCTTTTAGCTAAGCTAACTACTGTAGCTTCACGGGGATAAAAGACCCCTCTTCACGCTATCAGCGCCACTTTGTTTACGTTTCCGTGTGCCCTAAATAACTTTCTATAATCTGCCCGCAGCCTGCAGCCGGGCGCAGCTAAATGACACGTAATGTATTGTGCGTCTTCAATGCTTTTCAATATGTTATATATTTATTGCCTTCACAATGAGCATGAATCTAACATTAAATGATATGATTAATACGCCCCTCATTCCAAAGAAATAATATACACACGTCAAGCTCATTATGGAGTTGAAACAACAAATTACTAAACTGTAAACAGTTAATATAAGAGAAAAAAATATTGTAATCAAGATAAATGTTTTCAAAACGTGTGATTAACTAGTCAATTGTCTATAATCTGTTGACAGCCATAATCGTATTCTGATAATACACGTTGGTGCTCAAATATTTTCAGATGGCCCGTGCAAAGTCATGCCACCAGTCTGAGGACATCACTGGGAATGGCACATGGGACACGTGGCTTTCAACTCCAGCGAGGTGGGAAAGCATTTCTTTATGTATATTTTGTTCTGTCTGCATAATTGTAAAAGACTTCTTCCCGCATTCGTACAACAGCATTCCATATCGTGTGACTGTCGATGGATGTAATAATTTGGCCTTCTTTTTTTCTTCCAGCACACGGCACAGGTTGGCGTCACCGTGGGCAATCATGGCAAAGTTGACTGGACCACAGCGGAAAATGATCCTTCCAGAGAAGAAGTTATTTACTTCTACAATGAATGGAAGAGTTACAACTTCCAGATGACAGCTCTCCGCTCATCCTTCTGGGCAACTTAAACATCCGACAGAACTTATGTGACCCTACTGCGTTTTATTTTCTCCTTTAGCTCTCATTTAAGTATTAAAATTCGCTGTATTTTTGCAAGAGAGGCACCAATCCTATTTGAGTGACGTTTCGATTGTGAAATTGTATTGGACCATATAGGTCATCTGCAGAGCGTTGGCCCCTGGCGCAGTAAACCAGGGTTTGATTCTTGGCATGCACAAGACTCCTCATGTGACTTAAAATGAATCCAGAATGCAATATTTGTTCAGTATGCAACGGCAGTGATTTATTTAGTCATGTTTGGTCATGTTTTGGTTTTTTTACATGACAATATGGTTTGGTACATGCTGAGTTAATGAATATACATTCTAAAGTGCAATGTCCATATGTGAATAAGAGTTGTATACGTTTATCATAGTCAATATGGTATGGAAATATCCCTTATGTAGTTGGTCAATGGGAACTATAGTAGGCAGTAATAACAGCTAAGGTAATTACAGGTGGATATTTCTGTGAATTAACCTTAAATGAGACTGCATCTATGATATCTAAGATATACAGGACAAGAAAAATGCACTGGATGTGTATATGTGTTGAATCAATTATACAGACGCAAACTGGAGAACGAGACAAGTGTTGCTGTGATACTTATTGTGGTCATCGTGCCCGAGACCCGTAACAATTACTCCGCAGGTCTTTTGCAGCGGGGCAACAGCCCGGCGTCGGTGGATTCCGTTCGCGAGGCCGCAGATTCAGGTTTGAATGGCAGCCCCGAGAGTGATTTGTTTAGTCTCTTTAGTCTTTTTTGACCCGCGAGCCCGGCCGACCGCCGCCCCACCCCGACGTGCGAGAATAGGCGAAGGCCCGTTCATCGCTGCTTGCAGCTTTAATCTCTGAATTATTATTTTTTTAATTTGACTTCTTACTTTGTCAAATAAAGAAAGCAATCCTAAGGTGTCTCGCTGGGCTTCGGGTGATTAATGAGGCACTTTTTTGATACTTTACTTTTGAGAAGAGAGCGCATTTGTCTACCAAACCCTGCTTTAAGTCCACAGCCCCTTAGCAGAGTGTCCGCGCTTTAGCGAAACGCTAACTACGGCATGCTAACATGCTCACAACGACAATGCTAACGTGATGATGATGTCAGTTCTGCAGGTAACTGGTCAAAGGATGGGGAAAAAACAGAAACATTTGTCCTCATGGTGATGCTAGGTGAAATGAGACTTGCTCTATTAAAAGTTGAAACAAGAGATACACATGTGCAAATCATGGCATCAAATTGAAAGGGAAACTCTCCCTAACCCTCATTTTAATTGAAACATATGTCATGCAAAGAGTTATTCAGCCTTGTGTCCCACTGGGGAGGACGCTGCATCTCTTCACAATAACTCCTGTGAGACAAAGTGAGAGGGAGCCGAGGTTATGATGAACGAGCTCGGAGGCCCCCACGTGGAGTGAGTTTTTTTTTTCTGTGTAGAAAACCGCGTGTGCAGGGCGACTTCCTACAGTCTCTCATTACCCGTAGCATGGGCCAGCTTTAGGGTTCTGACTCATTGGCTCTCGTTGAGCGGACGGGACACCACCACCACCACCACCACCTGTGGCCTTATATACACAGTCAGGTCACTCCACCAATCGCCCTTCACTCCCTGCCGCTGTTGCGACTCAGGCAGTCTGCCGGGTGTTGTTGAGCGGCTCAACGCCTCCTCGTGATACCGGGCCCTGGGTTGCATTACATGTGACCTCATCAACGCGGCAGGTTTGTGTCGTTTTGTTTTGGATACAGCACCGTCAGCCACACATGACTCGTAATTGTCAAATGGCACACCATTGTTTTTTTTTTTCTTTGGCACACTGCGCGATGACGGCATATTGGATTCGTAGCTGGTCCTTTTGTCCACAGCGAGATGAGAAGATTGACACGTCTGTCGGGGTAGACATGAAGCTAGAAGCTAGCTGGTTAGCTTAGCTTAGCATCAAGGCTGGAAGGACGACTGTCCAATGGTAACAAAGAGTCTCTCCATGTCAAACAGTTCATGTCCTCAAACTCACGGACGTCTTGCCCCCCCCCCCGTCTTGCCGTGTGGTTTCTGTTAAAAGGTGGAGAATGGAAACCCTGTGAGCCCAACACGCACGTTTGGAGGGTCGATTCCTCTGTTGTCAAGACGTTCTGTCCTAGTGCTCACGCCGCGGCAGCTGGAGACCAGGCCTTCCACTTCTCCGGTCCAAAGGGGGAGGGCTGGTGGGGGTTTCCCCCTCAGAGGCCGACGGCCAACACTGTGTTGTTTTCTTGGTTGGGGAGTGATGTAATAGAGCAGAAAGACGCTAGACGAGTGCTCGCGCGCACGCACCCGCGGGCTCTCCTGCGTACTCTCGGCTCGGATTCTCGCTCAATGGTTTCCAATCTAAAAAAAATAATAATGCCGTTTGTGGTTTGAGGAGCACGGCTCTGCTCTGTCTGTCTCATGCCATCCCCCCACGAGCCCACCCTCCGCTCTTGTCCTCTTCTTTTTAATTAACTTCCTCTGTCACGTCGACAAAAGGCAGACCCCTTGCCAGTGAAGCGTTGGGCCAGACTCGTGATTTTAATCCACATACGTCCCGCGAATCCAGTAGAGAGACGGGGGACCGTCCCGTCTCCGGGCGAGGGCGAGTGGCGATTCGTCATCTGATCCTCAACGAACCTGCCGCCTGCCAAGAACCGCGGGGAGGACTGGGCCGGCGATCTGTGGGCACCGCTAGGCGAAACAGATGGGCCATCTGCTGACTCGCTGGCGCGGGACGGGGCTTCTCTGCTCCCGTGTGCGTGTGAGCGTGTGTGTGTGTGTGTGTGTGTGTGTGTCGGGACCACGTGGTGCCAGGAGACCACCTGTCCTGTGGCTGTTCTTCATCTCTTTCATGTACGGTCAGCAGCACCATACTAAAAACAGCCTGACACTGAGCCTTTTTTTTTAAGGGGGGGGCGTATCGTACCCAACTTCTTCTTTTGCTCCCTAACATCAAGAGTATATCAGTTGGGTTTTGGGGCTCAATTTGAAGTTTGACCATATTTGGCGTTCATGTTGCGATGCTTTTAGAACGCCCTGCTCCCTGAGTATTATTTGTTACAATAACTCTTGTGATCTGTGCGACTGACGGCAGCACTCTGCTCGCTGCCCTCGGGCTGTAACATTTCCGTCTGGGTTGCTTCTTATGGAAAGTTTTCCGGGGCGACACAAAGCGGGAGCGTCTGTGTCTGCGGACCGGGCCGCAGCGCTTGTTGGCGCCGACGCGTACGACGTGGGGACCGGGGCTAACCAGACAAAACGTACGCTCGGACATGTTTATAATGGCCTCTACAAACTCAATCTGCCATACACTCCTTTGCTCATTTTATTATTTATATTTATTTCTTTTATATTTTTCTTCCTTGCAAGCATTGTATGATTCCTCCTGATTTCATAGACACTAACGTGCCATCCACTGAACACTGTAGTTATGCTCAAACAAACGTTCTTGGTCTTGGTTACTACAGGCAGCTTATGGTCGCTAATGTTGAACAACAAAAAAACACTGCTGTGCAACTGACACTGACGTGTGTTGACTTTTTCTATTCTTGCGTGAATGGCCTTCACGAGAATCTAATGGTGAGTCATCGATAGGCTGGCTTTCAAATAAGCCTTTAATCTAGCAAAGAGAGGCCTTTTTGGGTCCTGCCTCGGCCCGTCGGTCACAACACACGTCTGTGGGTGACGCTGCGTCACGATACACCCAGCAGGGACCTTTTTAATATGACAGGATTCTGGACTGCGCTTATTCCTCTTCCCCTTTTACTCTAAGCTTTTATCGTAAGAAAATGCTTCCCATGCTTTGTGTGTGTGTGTGTGTGTGTGTGTGAGACATTTCTTTTCAGCTTTTCCGGATGTGACTCTTTTTTTTTGTATTTAAAGACAGCTTTTCGCTGAACTCTGTTCTATGAAACGGTGGTTTGACGGCAACAGCGTGAAAAGGGGGAAGTAAAGTTGTTGATGTCGATGTCACCAGTGGAACAAAAAACCCCCCAAAAAAACAAGCTAAAGGTCTTTGCTGCATTTTCTCCATTAAGGGAACCCGACAAACGCCTTTTTTTCGCTCTCCATCCTAATGCATAAAGAAGGCTTTGTGTCCCAAGTGCTCATGGTCGTTACCTGGCTTTCGCCGCGGGATCCTCGAGGGCCACGGGGCTCCTCTTTTCAGAGTGTGCGGCGGTAAAGAGACATCAGGGCATTCGCAGGGTCGTGCTCGTCGTGTTGTTATTTGTTTGCCAGGATTAAAAACCGGGACACACCAGGACACACTTCTGGTAATAAAGATTATTGACTCAAAGCTTTGTGTTGAAACTACCACCTGCGTCCTGTTTTTTGTCATTGTTTTTCGTGCAATCATAGAACTATTATGGCCGCCGGGCTGAAGGAAAGTGGCCCAGTTCTTGGATGTTGAAACAGTCTTGTTTTTGTTTTTTTTCGCTCTCAGGATGAAATCTTCGCTCGCAGAGAGAAGTTGAGCTCTGGGCTCGAGTTCAACGGGGCCACTTCCTGATGATGACAGTAAATATGAGTGAGTACTATGCGGTATAGCACTGTACATACAGAGAACACACAAACACCTCGCACAGCTCCGGGAACAGAACTGAAGAAAAGGCAACACAAAGCGCCTGTTTTGACCTTGCTTGTTTTTGCTCTTTTTAACAATGTTGAATTCCTGTTTTTGTACTTTAGTAATTGGCAAAACTCGCGGTGCTCCCTGCAAAATATTGAGTATACCGCTGGTGCACATTGTATTTATATTCACGCCTACCAAGCCTGAACACACATATTCACTCCTACATTTATGCAAAACCATTCCCCAACACAACACACAAGAGAACGCACACACACACAAATATATACGGAGTTTCTCTGCATACCCCAACTCCAACAACAGATTCTCTCTATTAGTGTGTTTGCATGTGCACGGGTTGGCTTTTCCTGTTGGCTTCAGGAGTTTAAGACTTGACCTGTTGTTAACTGGCCACAGTACACAAAGCTCCAAACATCGAGTCTGTACTTGTGGTCCATGCTTCTGATGGAAAACTAAGAACAATGCGCTACTTACGCACCATAACCGAACTTCAGGGCTCAACCCTGGCTCTTTGATTGTTGCCTCCACTGAGATCCAAAACCGCGTTGTTGCCTTTGTTCCCGCAGATGACGGCCTCCAAAATGGACCGGGACCGCACAGGAACTCGCAAGGTAAACCTCTTATTGTCTCTGAGGAGGAATCAACATGACAGAAGTCTGGTGACCCTTTTTTTTCTTCGGGAATGCGGCGATCCTCTTTCCCGTCGAAGGACGGTCAGTCTGTCTTGTTCTCTCCCACGCGGCGTTAAATGGAGCCACGCTGGTCGGGATCGCCGGCGTTCCTGCTGGTCTCTGCTGGCGATTAGCATCGCTAATAATTCACATTTAATATTCAACGCTAAAGCAACAGACTTGATGCACAGTAGGTGTAAAAAAATGATAATCGCGAATCGGCGTGTATTTGAAAAAGCTCTCCTTTTAAAGAGCTCATTACTGACTGGTGAAAGTATGCGCCGTATGTGCAGGAATGTCGCACACTTTAGATGTAGGAATGATAGCGGGCATTCTCCGACGAAGGACTTTCGGTAGAGTCCTTGTGCAAACATCGATTGCGCAACCGTATCTTGCATCACGGTAATTATTCTCGGTGAAAGATTAACGTCGGGGGTTTAAACGTTACACCCACTGGTCGATGAATTATCTGTGTCGCAGTTTCGATAAGCGGCAAGGTGTGCGTTAGAAGAAAATGATCCTTGCTCAATGCGGCCCGTGGTGCAGATCTGGGGACACATTTGGCTCCAGCCGCTGCCGCTGCCGGATCCTTTGCAATGATGTGTCTCTCGGCACCAGGAAATCCCCTCAATGTCCTCATTCAGGCTGCGCGGCTCTCACACACACACACACGCGCGCACACCCGCGCGCGCACAGTCGCTGGCCATTACACAAACCTTGTTAGCTTGCATGTTGCAGCAGTTTCGGAGACAGCTACGAGACAATAACTCCTTTGCAAGTCAAGGTCTTTATCTACACACAGACTGACTGTGTCAGCTGACTTTTGGCAGAGACCGTGACTCCTTTTCGGGCTAAAAGTTTCGGACCGGAGTTCCGACCTCGTTCTCGGGGTTAGCCTAAGAAATAAAAAGGAGTGATGATGCAATGCCCAGCAATCAGCCTCCATTGTGTAATACTGCTCAGTCTGCTTAGCTTCCTGGAATCCCCCCCTCCTTCTTACGCCTGTCACATGAAACACAAGACGAAGGCCAGGAGAGGAGCCGGCGGTATTCCCGCCCGTCCAAAATACCAGAACGGCGCATTCTCAGCCGTCCTTTTGGCAACGTTGGCTCAAAGGTTTTTTCGAGTGTTCCTGCAGTCGGCTTTCTACGAGGCCGCCGCCTCCGCCGCCGCTGAGGCTGCTCGCTTTCCACTGCGATGGCGGTTAGCCTTGGCCGGCCTCGGGCCTGGCAGCCGCCCCTGCCGGGCCCGAGGCCTCCGGTGATGTCATGACATTAATTCATACGCCGCCACAGCCCGCCTCTGTACCGCCACCACCACGCAATTCTCACACTCTCGCCACCCCCGTTGGCCCCAGCCAGCCCCCCCCCCCCCCCTGCTTTTATCCTAATGGGTCACATGCACAGGCCTCGACCACAAAGAGGAACACGGATGCACAGATGCAGAGGCTCTGCTGTTTGTTTTGTATCCTTCACAGTACTCTGGGTATTCTGGAGCTCAGAGAGAGGTAACGCACACTCTGCTCGCCGTGCATCTACAGTACGTGCGCTCTAACACCACACCCCCCCACCCCTCCTCCCCCTCTTCCTCCCCCGTTGTCTGTCTTTGACCGATTCAAGGGAGAGACCCATTCATTCCCCGGCTGTGGAACAGCGCGGTTAGCCGCTCTCCGTATTCAGGGCAGAGAGACGGTGACTCAGTTCCTTCCCGTTTGGGGCGGACCGCCCCCCCCCCCCCCCACCACCACCACCCCGGTCCGGCCCGTTACTCGCCCCCGTGCGCGTATGCTGCGAAACACCAAGACGTCCTTTTTGCCGTTCTCGCCATTGTTCCTCTTTGTCTTACATCTTAAACGTCACCTGATCTTATCGCCGGTCGCACAATCCACGCAGTGAGTTTACGGACCTGCTGCCCCGGAGGGGAATGTGCTGAGGAGGCAACAATCGCAGCACTCGATAAGAGCCGTGCCTACGTGATTGTTTCATAATCCTACTTAGTTCTCAATCATTTTCGTTCTGGTGACGGCGTCGAAGTCTGTGATTATTTTTTTTAATTCATTTTCCAGATTCTCCCTCTCTCTCTTGGGCTCGTGTGTTTGCTTTGAGGGCTGAGCTTTTGTCGGTGTGACCCTTACTTATCGCTCTGCCTTATTTATCTTCTCTTTAAGTGGAGAGAGAGTTGCGCCGCTCCTCACGTCACCTCCTGAAGCTATATCGGGACGGTCAAACAAGGCGTCCGCCTCTCGGCTGATGTGGTTTGACCCCGCTTTATTTTAGCTGGAGGTTTGGGCCGAAGGGGGAACGTTTGAATGGGACCCGGTGAGACCAACCATCCGATTGAAGCTGCGTTTAAAGTGAGATGACGTAACTTTTAATGGAAGAAATTATACAAATGGAATGGAATAAAAAGGTTAAAATATGACTAGTAGCTAAACTTTCTAGGCTTTCATTAAATTCTAATTATCATTAATTGCAGCCATATAGATTTCTGCCTTCCCTAATACAACAATTGGATTCTTACATTCCTAATCTAGGAGTGTAAAATCGGTGTCTGTGTGCGTTGCCCTTGGCCGGCAACAACAACAACAACAACAACCAAACAAGATCATGTCGTCCCCTATCAAGGACATTCACCGTGGTCTTCCACACACACACACACACACACACACACACACACACACACACACAGACCCTTTTATTTTCCAGAATGTGGTCTTTCCTGCAGGTGAGGTTTGTGTTGCGTGGCGCACACCTGGCGCGCGTGCCCTCGTGGATGAACGTACCCGAGGCTCATCTGAGAGGCTGGCGGGAGCCGAGGTCAACGACCTCTTCTTTATATTGTAATCACTGCACTCACATAATTGGTTCTATCAAAGTCTCTTGATATGGTAATGTGTGACATGCTCATCTGCATGATTGCCCCCTTCAGATACGAGTGAGAGAGAGAGTGTGTGTGTGTGTGTGTGTGTGTGTGTGTGTGTGTGTGTGTGTGTGTGTGTGTGTGTGTGTGTGTGTGTGTGTGTGTGTGTGTGTGTGTGTGTGTGTGTGTGTGTGTGTGCGCGCGGCAGAAAGAGTGAAGTGGGAGATGAGGAGTGAGAAATGGAACACGGGCTAGTTGTCTCTTGCCCTCGCGGGTTCGCTAAATGATTTCTTAAGGGGCGTAATGAACGCTGTAGACCTGCTCCCCTCGAGGGGAGCGAGGTATGAATCTGAAACGCACTCGACTCAGCTTTTGACGAAAGAGAAGAGATCAATCTTTCGTCTGATTTGCGGTAAGTGAGATTTAAAACAAACTGCTTAGTTCCTGACGTCTCTCCGTTGATGGAGAACGAAAGAATAAAGTAGATAATAACAAAGCTCCAGGCCACACACTCGCCCCACCCCCCCTTGCAACAGCCGCTCATGCACACACACACACACGCTGCATTATTAAAGACCCCTTTCCCTTCAACGGCTTTTGTATGCAGAGTGCAGAGTTTGGGAAGCGCCAGCGTCGTTAAGTCTATCCGCAGCATCAGAATTGCTGAGTTTATTGAAACCTGAATGCCGATGCACGCCGGCAAAGACCCACGCTATTAAAACGACGCCTCGCTCTCCCCTCTCCTCTCAGAGAGAATACGGCGTTTTGGATTTTATATAAGAGCCAAGCCGCTGGATACTTTGCACTGCAGAAGGCACCGGCCAAGAACAGGAAGTTACAGACCAGGTGTCGCCTCATTGCGGGTCCAACGGCGCTGTTTTCGCAGATTTTTTTGTCATAATAAAAGCGCTCAAAGTGATGCGTTCTAACCTTCCCGTGTTTTTAGATGACGAGGAGGCGCTCAACTCCATCATGAAGGACCTGGCGGCCCTGGGCCGCTGCTACACCCAGCCACACAGCCACAAGCCCAAGAACAGGAGCGTGCTGTACAAACAGGTAGGCGGGACCTCGTTCGAGGCGGCGACCGCGCTCAAAATGCACCTGAGTGATTTTCCCGACATCGACCTCTGACCTCCTCGCGGGCTCCAGTGGTGGCTGCGATCCTTTCCTGTCCTGTTTTCCTTCTGTGTGACGAGTTAACAAATAGTGGACTACTTTTTCCGCTGCGAAGCGTCCCGGCGATTCGGCCGGCTCACAGCTGCCGCTCGTCATGCGAACTGTAACTCTAGTTTTTACAGGTTGAGTGTAGTTCTTCTTCTTTTTTTGGAGTATCACATTAAAGCCGCCCGACACTCTGCTCAATGACGGAGTCACGAACCACACAAACCGCGAGCACAGCGGTGCCCTTTTACCTTTCTAAGTCAAAGGGCCACTCGTCATTCAGGGGTTTTCACACAAAACCTCAGCGTCTCTCTCTCCGATTTTTCTCTTCTGCGGACCAGGGCCCAAAGTCACGTGACGGTTTGTGCTGCAGTTTAACATGAGACAGAATCACTTCCAAGGATCTGAGGCCTTTTAGAGATTAAGTTTACGGCCTCCCAACAGCCTCGTGCCTCTCACTGGAGTTGTTTCCTTTTGCGACGGTCCCCCCACCCCCCCCCCCCCCCCCCCCCCTCCGGTGGAATGATAATTGGCATCTGCTCTTGAAGCGCCGATGTTTATGATGAGCCATAAACAAAACGGCGTGGAGCAGAAAAAAAGCCTACTTTTTTGAAGCAGTCGCCGGCGTTGCTGTGATGTCACTGCTAGCTTATCACCATGACCTCATGCAGACTTCCAGGCTCCTCTGGATTCCTGTCGCCTCGGGTAATGACTTAGAAAATAGGAACCTTGCTATGTGTCATGCCATCTTTGGAGTTAATTGGAATATATATATTTTTTGCATTGCAGAAAAAAGAATTCACCTTTGTGAAATATGTTCTAATTGTAATTCTCTCTAGTTTCTAGCTTTCCATTCAAATCCCATGTTTTTTTGGACTCTCCACTTCCATAACTGCCCTCTGTTGTTATTTTTCCCCTCAACAGGATTTAAGAGTCAAGCTGGAGCATGAGAGAGAAAAACGGTATGTTGGAACCTCCGTATTGTTTTTTCTACTCCTCTGTCCAAACCTTAACTCTTCAGATGGGATCTTTTTGTTATGCTTCGCCTTGCCTGGGATTTTAGTGTCTCGTGGAAATCACGGTTACGTGCCAGAGCGGCAGAGAGAGAGAGAGAGAGAGAGAGCGAGAGAGAGAGAGAGGGAAAATTCCTGCTTTGACATTTAGCCGGGGCCCTTGTGTTTTCAGGGTCCGGAAGGGGCAGCCCGAGAGGGGGGGGAAAAAATGAAAGCGAGGCACTGAGCAAAATAGACAGTGTCCAGTCTTCCAGGGATGCCCCTCTCCCCCCCCCCCCCCCACCCCCCCGAATGAATATTTAATCTCCCGTGTTTACTTGTGCCCTCATTCTGTCCTCAACATCCTTCCCACCACCAGCCTCAACGAGCAAAGCATGGTTACATGAAGGCTTGTTCCCACCAAGGTGCCTTTCAGTGTGTTTACCACGTTGGAGCACTTTGAAAGCTCAGGCGCCCAGTAAAAAAAATAAAAATAAATAACCGAGCGTTTGAACCCAGAGAGGTTCCATGTATGGATGCAGCGCGAGTCTCTCTGGTCCTCCTCTGGCCCTTGGCCTCCTGGTAGAGGTCCATGTTCACAGACGGACTGTGTCCCCGTGAAACCCTCGTTCCCCCTACCTCAGGTAATTGAAACGGGGGGGGGGGGGGGGGGGGGAACAGGCCTTGGTTCAGCTGGGCTGTGATCAGAGAACCCGCAGGCTGTCAGCAGTGAGGCAGGGAAGGGCAACGGCTTCACATTGGCCCCCTCGCCTTTTTCACAGCCCTAATTGGCTGCTGCTGAGCTGGAGACGTGTTTTTCATGTGCTTGTCTCTCTCTCTCTGTTGTGTTTCTGCCTCCCTCTGTTTCTCCGTCTCCTGTTCCTTCTCGAGAGCTCCCCTCACACCACGCTGCTCCCTTGGAAAAGACTCACAGAGGCTCGTCCTGGAAGTCTCCGCTTTTTTTTTTTTTCATCCTCTTTGTTTTCATATATACTAGACGCATGAGTCCAGAGAAATGCCGTTGTGGCTTTGTCACTGGTGTTATCTACTGGTGCAAATGGTCAACTGTTTGCTAGCCGGTTAGCTACTTCAGCCGATGGGTGTGCTAATGAAATAGTTTCATGAAGAAAACAAGTTAATGCAGGATTAATGTTCGTATTTTTAGGGGAAAAGGAAAAAACATTGAGCAAAGCTGAATGACATTAGTAGTCTAGACGTTAGCAGGCGTTTTCTGTCTGCTGCTGGTTATTTGTGCAAATACTCCCAGTAAGAAAACACGAGCAGTACAATACACAGTTTATAAAGGCACTTGTGATGAATATGATCAAATTAGATTACTAATCGTCACGCAAACTTCCATGTCCTTCAAGACATGATGTATTTGAGTAAGTAAGTAACGTCACATTAGATCCCAATCATAATCCAAGTTGCGTTCCGTCCCGGTGTGAATTCCCCTTTTTCATATCCGAGCAAAGCACTTGAGGCGTTGGGAGTCCCTGAGTCAGGATAAACCGTGTTTGTCCGTCCACAAAGAAATGGAATTGGACGCTCTCTCTTTTTGTTGGCAAGCACTGAAGGCTGGGGGCAGGAAATAGGAGCTGTGTCTCTCTCTTCCCCCCCTGGCTCTGCCTCAGGGTCTCCTGCCAGAGAGAGGAGGAACAGCGCCAGGCCGTATTTTGTTTTGTTTTGTTTTGGTGTGTATGTGATTGTGTCCATGAGAGGAGGAGAGCGTGTGCCGGCATGTGTGAACGGCCCTCTTTTCACTTTGCAAATCTTTTGCGTCCACATGCTCGCAGGGAGGAAGGAAAGCCGTATCTTTTTTGGAGCTGCATCCTCACAGCCCCCCCCCCCCCCCCCGCCCCCTTCACATCCCTCCAGCTCTTTATCAGACACATCATCGGCGAGTATAAACAGAGACGCAGAGCGCTTCGCCGCGCTGCCCCGCTCGCCTCTGATCTGCGGGCCTCCCTCTTCCTAGAATCCTCTCCTCAAATGGGGGAAATAAATAAGCGGTCATTAAGATAGCCGCAGCTCTGGCCTCTGATGAGGAAACGCTGAGATGAAAACAGGTCCCTTTTTTTTATCAGGATACTATAAAGAGATAGTGGGCTGTGGAGTCTTCAAAAGCACAGAGAAGGCAGGCAGGAGGGGGGGGGGGGGGGGGTCGGGGTAGAAAAGAGAGGAAAAGAAGTGCCGGCGAGAGTCTCTTTCTTTGCTTTTATTTTGTCCCTTTTATTTGCTCTCTCGCAGTGTGTAAATTTCTCCGCGTCTCCGTATCTGTCAGTCTTTTTAAAATAGGAGGGAAAGACACACATCCTGCTGCTTTTGCTGTCGCTCCAGATTCTTTTCTTTTTTTTCCCCTTTCCTCTCAGGAAGCCCCCCCTTCCCCCCCCCATTCTGCCTCTGTGCGGGCTCAGTGGAGGGGCCCTCGCCGCGTTGAAACAGTGGCCCGATGCACACACTGATTGCGATGCACACGCGTGCATGCATGTGGAGTTTTTTCCCCCCACAAAACACACACGCACGCGCGCGCATCTGAGCAGACTTCGCAAACCAAACAAGGGCCGCTAAGCGCCGGACAGGGAGCGCACGTGGGCGCGCACGGGATAACACACACACACACACACGTATACGCTAAAGGTTGTGTGCAGAAGAAGAAGCCCTTTGGCACCGGCTCCTCTCTCGCTATCTGCTCATAAAATGGATAAGAAAGGTGTTTTCCTACCTGAGCGTCCAATGCAAACAGGTTTGAACAAAAAAAGAAAAAAATGGAATGAATAAGATAACTAGATTCACCCTGTCTGTAGCTCCTTTTTCTGTGTGTCATAACATTGGCATGTGGCATTGTGTCCATAAATAACAAACTGGGGAACTAGGAGCAAAAAGCTGCCACTCAGCTGCCAACTGGGCCACAATCTCACCTCGGACTTCAGAGTCTGAGGTGAGCTCTGCGGCTTTGGTGGCCAGACGCGACAGCGGCTCCCTTTCCCGACCTCTGACCGCGCCGGCGCTCTCTGCTTCCCAGGATCATCCCGTTTCAGAGGCCGCTGAGGATCAAGGAGCTCCTGCAGAAAGTGACCGAGGCCTTCGGCCAGCAGATGGACATGTTCTTCATGGAAAAAGAGGTACGAGGACAGTGTTAGAAAACAAGAAAGCTATACACGAGCTTGCCGTCTTTGCGTGTGCTCTGTTAGTATCTCTAATACAACATGCATCATATTCCCTGATGATTATCAAGGCTTTAAGGGAATTCTAAGGGAATATCAATTACTCTACCTTAAATTCATTAAGATTACATCCTTTTTACTGAATGAACCATCCGAATTCAGCGCTACTCTCCTGCGAGAGTCCAAATAAGCCTGAAGTACGTTTTAAGCGGGAATGCATGTTATTGGGAATCAGTGTGCATACATCTGGATGAATTAGCCTTGGATTAACGGCCCCCCATTCACTTCATTTCTTCAAGATCTTTCCGTGTTTTTTCACTCTCGGGTTGTGTTATTGAAATGCAAATGGTAATTTTGTGGGCGAGGTGATTCCTCCGAGCGACAACAGCTCCTGCACGGCGCCGTGCACGCGCTGATGCTTTGTGATGCCACCGTTCTGGAACCGTGGGGAATTGAAAGGTCACACGCGCGGTATGTCTTCCTCGTCCTTTGCAGTTGACGCTGCCCCTGAAGACCCAGGAGGACCTGGATCAGGCGGTGCTGACGCTGGGCTGCAGCTCGGGGACCAACGGGCTGCTCAGGATTCTGCTAAAGACGTCTAAGAACAACCACGTGAGTGTTTGGAGACGCGAAACCGCTCCTTGCAGACATGACGAGACATGCGTCGAGAGCTATCCTGCGTTGGAAAGAGCTCCAGGTCGGCGCCGTGACGCAGTGCCGCCCCTTACTTCCTCTGTCTCTGACCGATTTCTCCTTCTCCACCGGCGCTTCTTTCTCGCCGCAGTACCTGCAGGTGAGCAGCAGGGACAAGCAGAGCGAGATGAGGTCATCGCGGTCACTCGGAGATCTGAAGGGCTCCCTGCTCAAGGGCTCGGAAAGGGTGCGCAAGCACTCGACAGGTGAGCTGCCGTGCGGGAGACACAAGTCGATGACCTCCCCCCCCCCCGCCCCCCCGGCCCAATCGCAGTGCCATCGGAGCCCCGCGAGGGTCGAAGCGCAATTTGCCACAGGGGGGGGGGGCAAACAGCTAAATCCCGCCGATGCCCGAGACGTCTTTATCACCCGCTGAGCCCCCCGAGGGGGCGGCGCGTCGACGCGGCTTTTTACAACGCAGACGGATGCCAAAGTCGTAGGAATGTTAATGGAAAGATGAGGGACGTGCTTCGGCCGACGGACGAATGCAGATTTACAGCCTGAGAGATGTCGGGTCAAAGCAAGGACAAGTGTCTGCTCAGGCTGTGAATCTAAAGGGCTCTTGTCCGACTCCAACACACCACGCCTTTAATTCTTTAACGGGTGAAAAAGTGGCGGCAACGTTGCTCACCTAGTTTTTAGCGTGTGGATTATTTAAGGTGTAGATTATTTTATTATCCGTAGTTGCATTAATCCCTTTAATTTTGAATGTAAAACTACTCTTTTAGGGCACTCCAAGGTATTTTTCTTGTCATCGTGTCCCACCCAGTAGTTTGATCACATGACTGTTCTGTTGTCCCTCCTGGCTTTGTTTGGAAACGCAGTGTGTCGCCTTAATTTGCTGAGCTCTCCCCGCCGTCTGAATCTTTCCGCTCCCTCAATGTCAGGTCTATCTATCCAGAACGGTCAAAGTTGCGGTCACATTTTTCGCTCCTCCTTGTGGGCTCCTCTGCGTTCTCGCGCCGCGCCTGAAAGCGTTTTTGCGATGGCCGTCGTCACCGATCTTTCTCACCTGCCACCCCCCCCCCCCCCCTCCCCGAGTCATACGAGTCGCATAGAATCACCCCTGCGCTCTGTGAATTCCCTCGAGTCAGCAAGGACCGAGGTGGAGGGAGTGTTGGCAGATGAGGGGGGAGGGGGGGGAGAGGAGAGGCAGTAAGACGGTTGAGTGGAGATGTGACGTGACCCCCTGGCCCCCGGGTACCTCGGTGACGTTCAGGCAAGGAAAGAGGCGGAAAGAAACTTGAGTTTTATCTTCCAGTCGTACGGCAGACTGTCAACCGCTCCTGTACATCTTGGGGCACCTATTGGCCTCGGGGGCCCTGTGTTTTTTTTATGCCGGCAGCCCAGCCAGCGGCCAGCGGACCTTCGGCAGGTTCTTCTGGCGCCGTCAAGGACGGGTGCTGCCGCCGAGCCGGGGGAGCGTTTGTCACAGTAATTGAGGTTAGAGGTGGCTAGCAGCGCGGCGCAGTAAATCACTTCTTGAAGCCCCAGCACTGTTGAACTTGTCCCCCCCCCCCCCTGTGAATAACACCGTGACGCCGTCCTCTCCCCTCTGACCCTCCCTCCCCCCTCCCTCGCCTTCGTCCCTCGCCCTTCACCACTTCAACGTCTGCCTTTTGTCGTTCTCTGATTGGTTTATTTTCCCTCCGTATGATGTCCCAGGTTCCCTGCACACGGGGCGGACGTCCCCGCCTCCCGGCAGCGTCCCCGAGGAGCAGCAGCAGATCGCTCGCCAGGGCTCCTACACCAGCATCCACAGCGAGGGCGAGTTCATCCCCGAGAACGTAAGAGCGCGTCGAGAAGTGCGCTGGATTGGTTTGCATTGACTTCGACAGTCGCCGGTAACCGGGTCGTCTTCAAGGGAGGCCTGCTGGTCAGGGGCACTCTGCAAAGAGCAAACACGGGGACTAGACATTTAAAAAAAAAAAATGTAAAATTTCAGGACAGCAACTGCTGCTATGGGCATTTTGGGGTTTGTTCAACAACTAGCAACACTTTGTATCTCTTATTATTCCCAGTATTATGCCCAGTATTCCCATTACCGAGTGTTCCCTTGTAGTTTATCTTAATCACTTATTAAAGGAAAGAAAACCAGAAAGCGTTAAGTTTTAGTTGTGCGTCTTTTGGCTGAATGAACTGGTTTCATCCTGTCATTTATTATTGTGTTGCAGCAGAGCAATTACGTCCTCAGTAAACATGATAAATCCTCTCACTGCGACGCGGGAAGATCCCTGGACGGTAGTTCACGGCTTACTGTGCATCACATACACGGGGAAGCTCAAGTAGTTTAGTTATGGAGATGAAATACAGTTCATTATTATTGACTACATTTCATTATTATTGATCGATATTCGTTGCACACGACCAACAAAAACCTCATGTTGCACTGTAGCAACTTGACCGCATGCTCCTGTGACCCTCGATTCTCTTGTGTCATTGCATCCGTCAGATGCTGGATCCCTTCGGGAGCGCAGACAACTCGCTGTCGAGCAGTTGTCAATCAATAGATCAAGCGCTGGACAGGTGAGTCACTGTGCGATTTAGATGTGGACGTACGAGACTCTTGTTTGTTTGAATCGCGGCGCTCGTAGGCCCCGTTAACGCACTCAGAGCTGTCCTCGCATGTTGTAAAAAACACACACACACACACACACGCTCGTAAAGCTCTGCACGCCGTGTTTAAAGGGCAGCAGAGAGCGTCACTTTGCTGTGTTGCAGGAAGAGAAAGGGACACGGAGTGGGAGACGTGAAGGATTGAGCAAGAACATGGTGTATGAGACAGGAAACAGTGAGCCAGGAAATAAAAAAGAAACGTGTTGAAAGAGTGAGAGTGAACGGAGGGGGGGTGAGAGGGGAGATATTGAATGTTAATCAAAAGGAAAAAGAAAAGTGAGCAGGAGTGAGGTTGAGAGAGAGAGAGAGAGAGAGAGAGAGACGGAAACGGCGCTACCTGCACCAGGCTTATCTGGGCTCCAGGCTGCAGAACAATGGCAGGAAACCAGTGCATGGAACTTTTCCCTGCGAGGGGGGGCATGCGCGCTCCTTATCCAAGGGTCTCGTGGCCCCGCGCCGCCCTGTGGTCAACAGTGACGTCACTCTGTTGGGACAGCTTGGTACGGGAGGGACTAGATGTAAACTGACCCATTTAATGATAAGTTATGTTTCACGGGGCCACCCAGCGCCATTAATGATGCAGAGGCGCTTAGCTTATCTTTCCTATTTCAGCACATTGTTGTCGTTTCACATGGAGCTCAGTTGTTTGAATGCAAAAAGTCATTCGGAGGCCTTTTGTGCGGCTTTACGGACTGAAGTTTCCCGACCAGCAGCTGTAACCAGACTCTGTTTGAAGATAAGGGGGAAAGTGACTGACTTAAAATAGAAAATCCTTTTTCAACTTTCTCCCCCCTGTTCTCTTGTCATTTCAGTCCTCCCTTCTCGCAGAATAACCGTGACAATAATTACCTGAACCTCAACTATGAATACAAAGGTAAGAGGGGAGAGGAGCTTCCCTGCTCTCCAACTAAAACACTGCACAAGGATAAAGAGAGCCGCACAAGGCGTGTTCATTATCACAAAGTTTTGTCAGTTCCTCGTTCTCTGGTAATTAAATCAGTTTCACAGAAACCCGAACCAAAGCTCCGTTCATGCAGATCCTGATTATCTAAAAAGGTTTCCTCACAGCGAAGACCCTCTTGAGATTACTAATGAGGAGGGAGATGATATTTTGTCATGGTTTTATCTGGGAGTAAATACTTAAAATGAGGGATGGGTTATTGTGGAGATATTTAATATCTCGCTTGCATTTCTCGTGCCTCAGTCGGTTGATGAAGGGAGTGTGATGCCATCATAACTCTCCCTGCTTTATCTTCCTTTCCGTCTCCTCCGTGTCCCCTTTGTCAATCTCATTCGTCTCTCTCACCTTTACACTTTTTTAAATTTTCTTCAAACTCCACTTCCTAAACGACATCGCGGCTTTCTAGTTTTCTTGTCGCCTCTTCTTCTCCTTCAGCACTCTCAGTGCTGTAAATTAAAAAAAAAAACTAAAATAAGTTAATGTAGCTGCAGCCAGCACTTAAAGACGCAGTCGGGCACGCCATGCATGCACGTGCCTGCACACACACACACACACGTATACACACTCCCCCCAGATGTAAAGCTGTGTGGCCCTTCCCTGCTCAGGGATAGAGTTTTTGTTTACCATTCCCAGTGAGTCAATTTTTCCTCTCCATCCCGCGCTGCCAAACACAGAAAACAACCCCCGTCTCCATGGGATACGGCCTCAAAAACAGTGCGAGGGGAGGCAGTCATCTGACAGAACAGCTGCTTTCAATTGCGAGCAGCTCCACTACTCTCCATTCAGTGTGTGTGTGTGTGTGTGTGGGGGTGTTGGGGGGGGGGGGTGTCAGTGCTTGCCTGCGTCAGCAGTGCTCCCCACCTGCCTTCAGTTACTGCTCCACTGGGCTAAGGCTAAGCTACTAAGCTAGCGCACGTGAGTCGGTGCCATTCGACAGCTCCAGTTGTGGTGCACACGAGGCCCTCCTCACCCCCCCCGTCGCGCTGCTTTTGAACTCAACTTTCAAGGTTGACGCTGCGGAGATGAGCGAAAGTGATGTGGTGTCCGTCCTTTGTGTTGGCCGTCATCGTTCGTCCTTCCCGGGCCCCGTTGTGTTCCCGTTTCTGACTCACTCCGAGCCACTGGAAGCGGCGCGTTGGGGAGCCCGGTTGCCATAAAACAAGATTCCCTTTGTTGTTGAGGCTCCGTTTTACTCTCCTGACTTGACAGCGGTGCCTCTTTTGCTCCCTCTTCAGGTCGCCATGGGAAAGGGGGGACTTTCCCTCGCCAGTTCCAGTTGCCCAATCGCAGCAAGGACTACGGAGACCGTAAGAGACCGGCTTTGCGAGAGCAAACACAACGGGCCTATTGTTGCACAGACTGAACAGCTATGCTGCTGTGTCAGAAGGAGGAGACAGATTCCCATACCACTACTTTCATGTATTCAAAATCCTCCACAGTGCCTCCTCCTCATTTTTTTTATTTTTATTTTTTTTTTACACATTCTTTTGCAGTCTGAATAGAGTTGGTACATGAAGTGCTGGCTCGCTGTTCCAGGCAGCTGCTAGTAATTGCTTACTCAGAGGCTAACCTTGGCTAGCAATGATTTACGTTTCCCCCGCGCTGAACCCGAACTTGTGTAAAAACACAGCGCCCTGCTTCCTGTCTGAGGGGAAGTAGGACCGGGTGGCGAGGAGCCACAAGCTCATTTCATGCACAGCACCTGTAAAGTGTCTATAACCAGTGTCAATCATTCACAGTGACGAAAAAAAACCCCACATAAACGATGCAGAGGCCTGTGTGTGAAGTCATTAAAATGTCTTTAATATACGTGTGTGTGTGTGTGTGTGTGTGTGTGTGTGTGTGTGTGTGTGTGTGTGTGTGTGTGTGTGTGTGTGTGTGTGTGTGTGTGTGTGTGTGTGTGTGTGTGTGTGTGTGTGTGTGTGTGTGTGTGTGTGTGTTTTCAGGTCGCAGGACGCTCCCGCGTAGCTTCATGCCGCAGGAGAACCTCTTCCAGCTGGTTCCTTCTAGTCGCACCCGCAGCTATAACGGAGACAGCACGCTGCAGTACAGCGACCTGCGCTCGCTGGGCCGCACCGCCGACAAGAGCTGCCAGCGCGGCACCGCCAAGTGTGAGTAGTCCGATCGGGGCGATCTGACGACAGAGTGCGTCCCTCGGCCTCCGTCGTGTCGTATCTGTATGGTTCCTGTGGGATGTTGATGGATGAAGAACGTTCAGACTCTTCTTCTGCACATTAAGAATAGTGAGATAGGCCTGGTTGACATAATTCCTATAAATCTGATCATATATAGATATATATATCTATATATGTATAGCACCACATGTCCGCAGCATTTCTGCAGTCGTAAACTTGAACATGTCCTGGCTTTAAAGAACAAACTTCCCTATATAAATAAAGAAGACGATCTCTCTTTTGGAACAAATCCAAAAGTCTCAAACAGAATTCTGGCCTCAATTTTTTTTTCCTAATTCATAATCCTGTTTACTTACTTTAGAGAATTCCAAGTTTATATACATATTTATTTACGAATATATATATATAATGTAATAGTTTATTCTCCAGTAACCGCTATGGCTGTCAAAGCTGTTTAAATTCTTAGTAGTAAGAAGGAGTAGAACTAACGTACAGTAATGTACTGTACGTCACAAAAGGCAGAATTCCCCTCCCCTCAGCCGTCCACATCCTCACTAATCCCATTTGTCCACACCACGCACTGCCCAAAAAACGCCTTTGTCACGAGACAAGCTCTGCTCGGCAGTCTGCGGCGTCTTTCTCACCCACAAGAGACCAAACTGTCGGCCACAAAGAAGCCTGTTAATACCAAGACAAAGTCTCCGAGTCTGGGCCTGAGAAGACGAGCGCCGTGGAGAAGAAGAAAAAAGTGTGTTTTTTTACTCGACTATCGTGGGTTTCTCCATCTGAGAGGGTCTGCAGTGGGAATTATTTAACAACCCCGCGGTGGATTTTCTGGCGTCTCGCTGAGGTTTGCTGTGTCGGGCCCCGCGGTCAGGTTTTTTCGGGGGGCCCCGCTTCAGGGCAAACAAACAAAAAAAATGACTCGAAGGAGGGGGTTTTCATCACGCGGCTCTCCCGTTTTCTGCAGCGCCGCGGGCGCCGATCAACTGGCGACAGGGGAAGCTCCTGGGGCGCGGGGCGTTCGGGGAAGTCTACCTCTGCTACGACGTGGACACGGGCCGCGAGCTGGCCGCCAAGCAGGTGCCCTTCGATACGGACTGCCGTGAAACCAGCAAGGTGGGCGAGTTCACCTCAGGCCCACGCCCTGATTCGACGGTGCTAAATCAAAGACGCCAGATGGATAGATTGCATGTGATCATAACCGTGACCCTTTCTCTCGCTGCAGGAGGTGAATGCGCTGGAGTGTGAGATCCAGCTGCTGAAGAATCTGCGTCATGAGCGGATTGTTCAGTACTACGGGTGCCTTCGGGACCCCGAACAGAAGAAGCTCACCATTTTTGTGGAGTTTATGCCCGGGGTGCGTATTTTTATTTTTTACTTTTTTAATTTCAGTCAGGAAGATGGATCGAGATGCAATGAGGCTAAAGTTATGGCAATGTCGTAATTTGACTGGATTTGTCTTCAGAGAGACAGGTCTACAGACGTTGAGAGATGAGCATCCAGTCACCCATCTGCAAAAAATCTATTTTGAAATGTCACCCGTCGTCCACAAACATGCCTTTTGTGGTTGATTTCAGCAGAACGGCTCACTTTATGGGACCCTTTTCTCAGTAAACGAGCGCCTTTAATGAGCCACCGTCCCACAGCCTGGTTTTAATATTTCCTGGGCTTTTTATTTATTTTTTTTGTTTCTTCTTCTGAGGGCCGTTGAGTGTCTTAGTCACACATTCTCTGAGAATTGGGCATGTTTGCGTTTCACTCTAGTTTTCTGGCAGAGGAAAGAGGGGAAGTGAAAAAGCCAAATGTGTGTGTGTGTGTATGTGTGTGTGTGTGTGACTGCTCTGCACCACCGCAGCTGACCAATAACACTTCCCTCCCCCCTCCCCCCCCGGGAATGAGGGCATGTGTCACTCTGAGAGCCAGAGAGCCGTTGAGGTGTCCTGGCGACAGCTGAGAGTGAAGAGTGAGAAGTTGTGTTATCACTTTGTGGGTCCTACAGCGCGTCCCAGATGTGACGGTGTCAGAACTTTTCTGTAGACGAAGAACTGAAAGCAGAAGAGCTCGTCAAAAGAGTTTTGAGCGTAAATCGGCATAGAAATTGGCTCAGGATCTACTTTTCGCAGTAAAACGAAATAAACTGGAAACATGTCCGTATGCATATATGCAGGCTGACAATGAGCATCTCTCAAACTCGGCCTCCCCTGCTGTCTCTCCAGGGCTCAATAAAGGACCAGCTAAAAGCCTATGGGGCCCTCACGGAGAAGGTAACGAGGAGATACACCAGGCAGATCCTCCAAGGAGTCTCCTACCTGCACAGCAACATGATTGTACACAGAGACATCAAAGGTAACAGAAACAGCCATCCCGCCAAGGTCACGATTTGCAACGAGTGAACACACACACACACACACACACAATCTTTTCTGGTGCTGAGAAAACTCCAGGGTTCATTCATTTTATTCTGGTTGACATTTCCTCATTTGGTTACTCACCGTCAGATGGAGCCTAGGAAAGAATATGCTTTTTTTAAACTCCCCTTTGAGATATTTTAGGCCTCATGCTGGTGAAATCGGCTGGTCTAAAAATGTCCCCACACCGGATGGAAAGGCTTTTATGGCTCGGCGGGCCCCGTACCGCCGTGGCTAAGAAGGGTGAAATCTACCGTCTGGTGGGGGGAAAAAAAACAAAAAGATCGTAGATGTCACAGGACGCAGGCAGGCCCTGTGAGAGCATGTAGGTGGGTGGGACTTTCCAATCTCTTTTCTGCTGCACCGCCATCCTAAAGTGGGTGTGGGGAGGGAGTGACGCGTACATTACGTCACTGATCAAACAAGTGGAGCTTCTGGAGGAAAAAGGGGGATAGCCACCGCTTTGACACTTTGGAAATGAGTCTGCCGCTGCTGCGTCACCACAGACTCAGCCCATCCATAGGAAAAGTTTTACCTTTCCCCCGAGGTGGTATCCGCGCCACATTCATTGAACCGCCAAACCGTAAAAGTGTCCCCGACAGGATTTTGGCAGTCCTCCGGAGAGACCCCCTTTGAGCAAAATGTCTGAGCTCATTTTTTTTTTTTTTTTCTTCGTTCCACCAGGTGCAAACATCCTGAGAGACTCCTCGGGGAACGTGAAGCTGGGAGACTTTGGAGCCAGCAAACGAATCCAGACCATCTGCATGTCTGGTACGGGAATCAAGTCTGTCACTGGCACCCCCTACTGGATGAGCCCGGAAGTGATCAACGGGGAGGGCTACGGCCGCAAGGCTGATGTATGGTAAGGAATCTGAGCGGTTGGAGCTGTAATGAGGCCCACAGGGGATACTAGACTGCCGCAGCATAACGTTATTTATTGCAAGAAGAAAAATACACGGTCGCAGTGAAAGCAATAAAGTGAAAAGCGATACAGGCAGTAATAGAGTAATACAATTTAGCAGTCGCCAAGACATGAGTACTACCTTAGATGTG
This sequence comes from Pungitius pungitius, assembly GCF_949316345.1. Taxonomy (NCBI): domain Eukaryota; kingdom Metazoa; phylum Chordata; class Actinopteri; order Perciformes; family Gasterosteidae; genus Pungitius; species Pungitius pungitius. The sequence goes on along the minus strand of NC_084918.1, from coordinate 5,417,416 downwards.
AATTACCAAATGCAATAATAATTTGTGTTGCAGGGTGAATTCACATGAAATCTTGTAACATATATTTAAATGCAGGTAATACCACATTTGTAAAGTTTATGGTGAGATTACTATGTTCTGCACCCGGGATGATTCAATGCTGCTGACAGTTCAATTCATAAAATACACTCACCGGCCACTTTATTAGGTACCCCATGCTAGTAACGGGTTGGACCCCCTTTTGCATTCAGAACTGCCTCAATTCTTCGTGGCATAGATTCAACAAGGTGCTGGGAGCATTCCTCAGGGAGTTTGGTCCATATTGACATGATGGCATCACACAGTTGCCGCAGATTTGTCGGCTGCACATCCATGATGCGAATCTCCCGTTCCACCACATCCCAAAGATGCTCTATTGGATTGAGATCTGGTGATTGTGGAGGCCATTTGAGTACAGCGAACTCATTGTCATGTTCAAGAAACCAGTCTGAGATGATTCCAGCTTTATGACATGGCGCTTTATCCTGCTGAAAGTAGCCATCAGAAGTTGGGTACATTGTGGTCATAAAGGGATGGACATGGTCAGCAACAATACTCAGGTAGGCTGTGGCGTTGCAACGATGCTCAATTGGTACCAAGGGGCCCAAAGAGTGCCAAGAAAATATTCCCCACACCATGACACCACCACCACCAGCCTGAACCGTTGATACAAGGCAGGATGGATCCATGCTTTCATGTTGTAGACGCCAAATTCTGACCCTACCATCTGAATGTCGCAGCAGAAATCGAGACTCATCAGACCAGGCAACGTTTTTCCAATCTTCTATTGTCCAATTTCGATGAGCTTGTGCAAATTGTAGCCTCAGTTTCCTGTTCTTAGCTGAAAGGAGTGGCACCCGGTGTGGTCTTCTGCTGCTGTAGCCCATCTGCCTCAAAGTTCGACGTACTGTGCGTTCAGAGATGCGCTTATGCCCACCTTGGTTGTAACGGGTGGTTATTTGAGTCACTGTTGCCCTTCTATCAGCTCGAACCAGTCTGGCCATTCTCCTCTGACCTCTGGCATCAACAAGGCATTTCCGCCCACAGAACTGCCGCTCACTGGATGTTTTTTTTCTTTTTCGGACCATTCTCTGTAAACCCTAGAGATGGTTGTGCGTGAAAATCCCAGTAGATTAGCAGTTTCTGAAATACTCAGACCAGCCCTTCTGGCACCAACAATCATGCCACGTTCAAAGTCACTCAAATCACCTTTCTTCTCCATACTGATGCTCGGTTTGAACTGCAGGAGATTGTCTTGACAATGTCTACATGCCTAAATGCACTGAGTTGCCGCCATGTGATTGGCTGCCTAGAAATTAAGTGTTAACGAGCAGTTGGACAGGTGTACCTAATAAAGTGGCCGGTGAGTGTATATTCATACTGTAATAAACGTGCAGTAAACGTGTCAGTTACATGTCGTTCCAATGTTCTGACAGTCAACCACATCTGCCGTATGTCCTCAGGAGCGTCGCCTGCACTGTCGTGGAAATGTTGACTCAGAAACCTCCGTGGGCCGAGTACGAGGCCATGGCGGCCATTTTTAAGATTGCCACCCAGCCTACGAAGCCCATCCTTCCGGAGGGCGTGTCCGACGCCGGCAGGGACTTCCTGCGGGAGGTGTTTGTGGAGGAGAAGTGGCGGCCCACCGCCGACGCGCTGCTCAGCCACCCGTTCGTCCAAGGCAGCTTCTGAGGCCTGCCGACCCCCCCACCCCCCCACCCGCAGCTCGCCTCCCCTCCTCGCCTGCCCGCTCCATCCCCAGGACACTCCGCCCACCCTCCCCACCCCCCCCCCCCCCCTCCAGCCTCTTCTCATCAACATCACTCGCAACTTCCTGTCCTGCCATCTATCGCCAGCGTCTGCCTTGTGAGGAGGCCGGCACCTCTCACCAGCTGCCTCAACCCGAGATCACTCACCGAGAGGCCGGGGAGGCGGCTGCTGGACCTCCTGAGTCCTCCGAGGCGTGGCGGCGTTTCACCCCCCCCCCTCCCCCCGGAGGGGACTGAGGAGAAAGCACTTAGCAGTCTCACAGACTGCTGTCCTTTTTAAACGTGAGCACGGGGGGGGGTGGGGGGGGAGTGACGTGAGAGAGCGGTGACTCCTCAAGCTTTCCCGGCGCTTACACTCCTTCGCCGACGCAGAAAAGCGTCTTTCTTTAGCCGGGATCGCGAGTGACTGGTTGACAGGGATCACATCCGACAGTGCTGCGAGTCAGTCATCAGCCTCACTGATCCGATCGTCGAACCGAGATGGTGAATATGTTTCTATGACGTGCTATAACACCTTTAATTAAAGTCATCTCGGGCCGATGGCTTTTCTATTATCACCTAAAGAAATGTAAACCTATTGTTGTCAACGCCTTACAATAAGAGTTTGTAAGTAAGAATGTCTTCTTTTTTTTAAACATCTTTGGAGGGTTACGTCACCCTATTTTTAAGGCGCCCAGAACAGCCTTTAGAAGGATTGCCAATGTTGCACTTTTGATATCACGCATTGAAACATTTCCAACATGCAGGATAATCAACCGAGATATTTTTCTATATGAAACATTTTTTATATCATTTCATAAAGAAGAATTGTGTATAAAAGAAGAAAAAAAAAAAAAAAAAAGAACCAAACCTTCGCGTCAGTGTGCAATGTCGATTTAAGCAATACCAACACTACTGTTGGAGTAGGTGACATCCATTCCAGCTTCCCAGGCTGAGAGCCTCGAGTCCATCGGAAGAAGTGGCCAAAGAAAAGTTGCAGAAACCTCTGGCTAAAATGAATGTGCAGTATTAGTCACATTGGTTTCGTCTCCTCAGAGCCCTGTAGCCTTTTCTATGTTACGGCAGCTTTTGTGCAAAGTAGCCTTTGCACAGACCAAAACCAGATGCACTGACGTCACGTTGTGGCGTCAGCATGATAAAGTCGCGGAGTTCAGACGGAAGCATCCCGTTTACATTTTTGTTGTAACTTCAGAATGAATCCAGTCACCCCATGCCTTCACTTTGCTTTCCACACTATCTGAACGGGACACGCAATGACTATGCGTGACAGCACAACGCCCTCTGCGCGATGTCGTCTGAGAGGATATTACAAGTCGCCAAAAAAAGGGGTCATGGAAGAAATGTGGAGCCAAAATGCTTGAGATGGAGAAGAGATGAAACTCAGAGTGGGGTTTTTTTTTCTCGATGTGGGACTTGTCCGTGGTATAGTGGAGCTCAACGAACGATCAAATCTTGTTCTGACCCTCGTCAGTGCCTTATCGGAGTCTGCCTGTTATCACAAATGTTCACTGAGAAAGCCGAACGCTTCTTAATGCGGTAATAAGGTAAAGTGGAAGGTGTTCAGTAGAGAGCACACACAGGATTTGCTGAAGCTATTTTGTATGGAGAAAAAAAAAAAAAAGATTATACTGTAAATACATGTTGTTCTGCACTTTTGTATGAAATTTCTTTACATTATATACAAATCTATTTGATGAAATGGCAACGTTATACAGTAGGTTGTACTGTGGTTTAGACAGGAGTAGGTATAATCGTCTCTCGGAGAGCTGGTCGGCAGTATGAACACGCCGAGAGGCCTTCGATTGGGACCGTTTGTTTTGTCTTAACGACAAAGCCTTGAAACATAAAATGTATCAAGTCATTGATCTTTTGTACATTTAACTTAATAAATCCAAGGTCTAAGACTATTTCCCTGTGTCGTTTTATTGTGTTTCTTGTGAGCGCATTTCCCTGAAAAGTTTTTTTTGTCTAAATATTTTTGATAATACCGATTCAAAGCACTACATTATCTGAGGTTTACATTATATAATAAATCAATTACAACGTTTTCTCAGCAGGTTTTGATTATCCATTAAAGATAATTCTTGATCCATTTGTAGCTCCAATTTATTAATGATACAACCAACGCTTTCCACCTTTGCAATTATTATTATTTTTTTCTCTTTAGTTAGAAATGTTCATAATAACATGGATTGTATGTGATATATACTTTATTAGGTACTTTTGGAAAATCTACAAATATTAATAGCTAATAAAAAATAGGTGATATTCTTAACCCCTTTCAGTAAAGTCTCCTGCATATTATAACATGCATGTAATGACGTAACAATTATCCATCAGAATCGGTCTTCCGACGTGTCCTTGTGAACCGTCTGCACTGAACGCCTTACGAAACCCGACGTTTGGTAACAACGTGTCCGACGACGTGACGGAACCAGTCTGCCCGAGCAGCAGGCACCGAGGACGGGGCAGAAGCGGCTTCGCGACACCGACGAGTTGACCTGCGCTGCGTTGTTGAAGTATATTGAAGTATATTGAAGTATGTCCACGTCGCGCACCATCATTTGTTTACTGAGAAACGACCTGCGTCTCCACGACAATGAGGTGAGTCCACGAACGTCTCACGAACGGCGAGGAAACGAGTCGTTGTTTACGGTCAGAGCCCCGTTTTAAACCGACAAGCACACGTTTCCGGTGGACGTCGTGTGGCTGCGTGTAGTATTAGCGTTGTCACTACGGGGACGTGTTGAGCATAACATTAAACTGTTAGCTAACGTTAATAAGTAACAGTTAGCATGAAGCTAGTTTTTTTTCCGCCAGCAGCAGGAGCAACATTGCGACTTCCGGTTTTTATTAGTTTAATAATTTACAGCCTGTTCTTCACAGTTCCGTGACTAAATATATATTTTCAAAGAATCTCCCAATTTTACTTTTGTAAGAAAATTAACTACGGGTCTTATAGTTATTTAGGAGAATATTGGCACTAACATTAAACGTTATTTAACGTACGACTTCTGGTTGGATTTTTCAAAATAAAAGATGGCTTTTCAAAACTGACCAGATATTAATTTTGTTTACCTATAGTTTCCCAAAATAGCTAAATAAATTTCAAGTTATTTGTTTTAACTAGTATAAACCATAACACACAATTATATTTTCAAGAGAGTTTGAAATTGACTAAAGTGTTTTCAGAAAATCAAAGATGATCATATTTCCCATATTTTTAACTCTTTACATGCAGCTTTTCCACTGGGCCCAAAGAAATGCAGAGTACATTGTCCCACTATACTGCTTCGACCCCAGACATTATGTGGGAACGTACAACTACAACCTACCAAAGACCGGGCCTTTCCGCCTGCACTTCTTACTGGAGGGTGTCAAGGACCTCAGAAACACAATGCTCAGCAAGGGCAGGTAACTAAACAGCTGTTCCTTGACTGCTCTTCCTGTATGTATCCCCAATGCATGCGTCTTCCTGTATGTATCCCCAATGCATGCGTCCTATCTTGTTCTATTTGTGTTGCTGAATATGTCCAGAGTGTAGATTTGCCTTTGTTATAGAATTTTAAAACCCATAATCTTTTTTTAATTTTTTAATTTTTACAAGATTAAAAAAAAACATTTGTACAAACCGTTTATTCACTTTTGCTGCTCTCTACCCCGGATGCAGCTCATATCTGGGACTCATTTTGTGTCCATGTGATTCTTTTAATGTGTGTGTGTGACAGCAACCTGGTGGTGAGACGGGGTAAGCCAGAGGAGGTAGTTGCAGACCTCATCAAGCAACTGGGCTCTGTCAGCACTGTGGCGTTCCATGAAGAGGTACTTCCAACTAGTCTTTCTCTCCCCTCCCCCCCAAAAAAAATTGCGTCTCAATTACGCCTGCTCGTGATTTTTAGAGTTGTAACTTCACGTTCCAGGTGACCTCGGAAGAACTGAATGTGGAGAAGCGAGTGAAGGATGTCTGCGCGCGGATGAAAGTCAAAGTTCACACCTGCTGGGGCTCGACGCTGTACCACAGAGACGATGTTCCCTTTCACCACATATCCAGGTGAGCCAGAGGATACGGCTGTGCTGGGAGACAAAGCATCCGTGTTCCCCTTAGCGTCCTGTTTTGGATTCTGGGAGATTAAGGGCATTTCTTCCTGGTTTGTCAGGCTGCCTGATGTGTACACTCAGTTCAGGAAGGCAGTGGAGACCCAGAGCAGGGTGAGGCCTCTGTTCCCGGCCCCTGAGCAGCTAAAGCCGCTCCCTGAAGGGCTGGAGGAAGGAGCCATTCCCACAGCAGAGGACCTGGAACAGACAGGTGAATAATGACCCAAGAGAGATTCATTCATACAATCTTGCACTTTTCCTTTAGTGTCTTTTGTGTTCTGTGAATTTCCTGAAATGTCTTATCAGTATGATTACAAAAAATTCCTGTGCATTTATTTTATGGTCTTATTAAATTTACTGTTGTATAAATGTCTATACATGCTGCTGGCAGTAAGGAAGCACAAATTGCTCATTTTATGCAGCGCCTCTAATAAGTAAATCGACACTGCTGCTATTTTCAGGATTCAAGAGGCAGACTGCTGAGCATAGATTTCCTCATTAAGTGCCAGCGAGCCAGCAGACCGGCTCAATCTCTGTGTACAAGATTAAGCTTTGCCTTTCCTAATGCACATCAGGGACAATTTAACACGTATGAAATCAGTAGAATGCTGAACTTCTTCTCTTGTTTGGTACTCGTAGGGCCCGTGACTGATCCTCGCTCAGCCTTCCCCTGCAGTGGTGGTGAAAGTCAAGTTCTGGCCAGACTCAAACACTATTTCTGGGACACTGTGAGCACGGCACCATTACAAACCGGCACTAGTTTGCTGCTTATAAAATGTAGAGAAAAAAAACACTGTATTAAAGATGTAATAAATACGTTTTCTGTTTCGTAGGATGCAGTTGCAACCTACAAGGAGACTCGTAATGGCTTGATTGGTATGGATTATTCTACTAAATTTGCACCGTGGTAAGTGTTCTTGTATAATTTCATCTACTGCTGAATTCCACCAAGAGATCAATGTTCCATACCTATAGATGTATCACTAAAGGTGTTCCACATGACTTGCAGGCTGGCGATGGGTTGCATTTCACCCAGGTATATTTATCATCAGATCCAGCAGTATGAGAAGGAGCGAACAGCCAATCAGAGCACATATTGGTGGGTCCGGACATGATGGTGGATACAAAACAATAGAAATATCAAATCTACTCTACTATAAGCCACGGTTTAGTCACAAGCAATACAAATGTGTCTTCATCGCTGTCTTTCAGGGTCATTTTTGAACTTTTGTGGAGGGATTACTTCAAGTTTGTAGCCGTTAAGTACGGAAACCGACTGTTTCAGATCAAAGGTAAAATTAGTAAATCTTTTCAACATTAAAAAAGGGCAGCATTATAAATGAACGTGAAGCTCATGGTGGTTATATCTCAGGACTTCAAGAGAAATCCGTTCCGTGGAAGAAGGACATGACGCTGTTCAATGCTTGGAAAGGTTTGCACCACCCTCGTACTTCACAGAACATTCGGCATCGAAAATTCAAGTAGTGTCGTTGAAAGTGTACGCGCGGTGCGTTTGCATATCTCTCTCATGTGCTGCTGCAGAGGGACGAACAGGAGTGCCCTTCGTGGACGCCAACATGAGGGAGCTGGCAATGACGGGCTTCATGTCCAACAGGGGGCGGCAGAATGTTGCTAGCTTCCTCACAAAGGACTTGGGCCTGGACTGGAGGATGGGGGCTGAGTTGTTTGAATACCTCCTGGTAAGCAGGTTTCTAAGATAACGGATTTAACTTTCAAAAAGAGGACTCCTATTTTTGGAACATGCAATAGTTTGATTTGGAATCTTGTGGATTAGCCATTGTTTACGTGTAGATTCTTTTTAAATGTTCCCCCAAAGATTGACCACGACGTCTGCAGCAACTATGGGAACTGGCTTTACAGCGCCGGCATCGGAAATGATCCCAGAGAGAACAGGAAGTTCAACATGATCAAGCAAGGCCTCGACTACGACGGCAATGTATGATTGAGGACACGCATGTTTGTTTCATTTCCTTTTGCACTGTTCGGAGTCCCCCCCCCCCCCCCCCCCCAGCGGTGACGGATCCAGGAGAATGGGACACACTGGCGTTGACCGTGTGTGTCCGCTTTAGGGCGACTACGTGCGACGCTGGGTCCCCGAGCTGCAGGGGATCAGGGGGGCTGACGTGCACGCGCCCTGGACCCTCAGCACCCCCGCGCTGTCGCATGCTGGCGTGTCCCTCGGCGAGACCTACCCCACCCCCATCGTCATGGCACCTGAATGGAGCAGACACGTTAACAAGAAACCAGTGAGTGCGTGAGAAAAGGGAAGTGGAAAGTGTGATTAGTGGTTTCTGCTGTGAAAGCAGTTATTCAACCTTGTGTAAACCACGCCGTCTCTTAATATCAAAAGGAGATTTTCCATAGAAACTTCTACACAAACAAATGGTTTACTTTAAAATCAATAATCGAATCCACTAATAAAGTTATATATAACAATACATCAATCACATGAGCCATTTTTCTGCAGAATTAGTACTTTTACTTTTCATACTAAAACATAAGCTGCGTTCCCTTACTAAAGTATGATTTTAAATGCAATACTTTTCCTTGTAATGGTGTATTTATACATAAGTAAAGGACCTGAATACATCTTTCCCCTCTGGCAAACAAGGACACCTATTGAAGTGTTTAAAAAACTGTAAATGAAAAAATTAACGTTGCGTGGCAGTAAAGGCAAATGTTTGTGTTGCTGTGTTTTGTCAGAGTGGCGCAGGGCCTTCGCCGAGAGGGAGGAAGGGCCCGTCGCACACTCCCAAGCAACACGGGGACAGAGGCATCGATTTCTACTTCTCCAGAAGTAAAAATCTGTGAGCCGTCTGAAAGGAAACGCTCAACAGGCGGACGGATGCTCATAGGACGGAAGCTCCAGTGACGCAGGACGTGCACCGTCGCTGTAGAACCGGAGTTGTTCGGGAGAAGTTGTCCTACGAGCATTTGAGGAAATGCATGTGTGACTTGAATTCCAGAATGTGGTGCCATTGTTTCTTGGTAAACATAACCCCCAAAAGTGCCTTCAATGCACTTGTTTCCTGTGACACTGCAGCCAGTTGATAAAATCACAATGTGGTTTTAAGTTTGAAGCAGTGGAACATTATCAGATGATTTTTTTTATGCAGATATTTTATTTTCCTTTTTATGCTTCAGAAATTTCCCCATCTGTGACGGTTATACAATAAAATTGTGAAATGGAGAGATTTTGTAGACACATTTCTGCCTTTTAATGAGGTGATTAAAGGAGCGGAGAGGTGGAGCCAATCTTTCTGTGAACTTGAATGAACATGAATGTAATCAGCAATACAAAAAAATCCTTTAAGTTCCTGGTCACCAAATACCAACTGTGCAGTGGGGGAAGCGCACTGTTTGGCCCCACTGGTGCCCATGTAAACAGCAACTCTCCTCCCCCTCTCGTGACGCGGCACTCCGCGGCTTTCATCACTTCCTCTAGTTGTCAGACTGAGGAGGCCGGACGTGTTACTCTCGTTACAATGTTTCGCGGTTTGTTTTTCTGAACTAAAGCCCGTCGTGTCCGGAGAACTTTGGAACTATGGCCTGCGTGGATTCGGAGGTTGACTTGTGGACCGTTCCTCCCGTCGCGCTCAATATGGGCGTGCGTAAAAAGTTGGGACTGTACCTGAACCCCCGGAACGCGGTGGCCGCGGACTGGATGACCGTGGCTGAGGGAATGGGCTTCAATTACCTGGAGATAAAGAACTACGAGGGGACTAAAAGTCCCACCGAGTCGGTCCTGGAGGACTGGCAGGCCCGCTGCACCGACGCGACGGTCGGGAAGCTGCTGTCCATCCTGGAGGAGGTGGAGAGGAGTGACATTGTGGAGGACCTCCGTCCCCTGATGGGTGCGTTGGTGTCATTTGGACTTTTTAAACTTCCGATGGCGCAAATATCCGTCACAAGCAGTAATCATGTAAAGCGTAATGGTGCTTTTTTTAGCGCGCGCACGTGCGTGCTCGCGCTGTCGCCACTTCAGGAAGTGATTCACACGCTTCAATTCTCCCGTTGCAAAATCAATTTAAGCGTAAAGAAAAACTTTCTCTGTGAATTATTGTTTTGTGCAATTATGTGCGTATGCGCGTGCACTGTCGTTTACGTGCGCATCTATTTTTTTCGTGCCAGTTGAGGACGTCAGGAAGTACTGCGAGAACCAGAAGAAGAACGCTAAGCCGCCACTGCAGGTCCCAGAGGTGGACAGCTGTGTCCCTCGCACCACGGAGAGGATTGGAATCACGCTGCAGGACGACCCCGAGGGTCAGTGCTTGGTGAAGCTGCTGTTTTTTACATCTAGAAAAGATCTACCGGGCAAAGCGTGCATTAATTCATTGAATCATTGATTCTTCAAAGAAGTTATATGACCCTCGGGTGATAAAACAATATACATTCACAGAAGTACTTCTTTTTTTTATAACTTTCTATCAGTCTCCTCTATTGTTGTAGTATTTCAACACCGAAAAACAATAGAGTAAAGTCCCAAGAGTGTGTAACTCACCCACTGCAACAGTAAAACACACTGAATGAGGCCCAGATTTAGTTAATGACCATTTTGCTGCAAAGATTGCACAGCTGTTGTCTGTACAACTGCAAGAAAATAAATTGGGATTATGCAAGATGAAAAGAGGAAAAAGACCTTCAACAATTAGTGTTACTCATGTCTTCATAACAACCTTAAATGTCATGTCGTGGCCCGCAAAGTTATTACAAATGCGTGACTTAGCAATGTCATGTCATCGTAGCACTCAATTCAGATTTCAGAGAGTGACTGCGGCATTATCTTCTGTGGTGAGCTTTGACACACTTTCGAATTCAAATTGTCACTAATCACTCATGGCTGCACAGCCGCAAGTGGTCATGTGGATTTTTTCTATCCTGCTCATACTTATGGAAGTACAAATATGTGTTATTGAATTGAAGACAATGTAACTGCGTTGAATCCAGGTGCTCCCGAGCTGTTCGACGCCTTCATCTGCTACTGCCAGAAGGACTTTGAGTTTGTGCGTGCGATGATCCGCGAGCTGGAACAGACCGAGTACAAGCTGAAGCTGTGCGTGTTTGACCGCGACGTCCTGCCGGGCTCCTGCGTCTGGAGCATCACCAGTGAACTCATTGAGAAGAGGTGGGGATATCGACACGTGCAAAGCGCCGGCCCTTCTGTTGCGAGTCTGTGCGAAGTTACATTACATTACGTGTCATTTAGCTGACGCTTTCATCCAAAGCGACTTACAATAAGTGCATTTCCACATAGCGATACAAACTCAGAAGAACAAGTAACAAGAAAGTACATTTTTCATCAAATAAGCAGTTTCAAAAACATGTTATAGAAAAGTGCCATTAAGTGCTACGATTTGTTATAGTGAGCGTGTAGTGAAGTGCGAAGTGAACGCGGCCTTCTGCTCATTAACAGCTAACACAATAAATCCCACCTTTTACGGCTCCATGTTAATAATCTGCGCAGGGAGGGGGGGGGGGGGGACATTTGGGATTGAGATTTCCTGGAAACAAAAAAGCTGTGATAGTTCTCATAACCACGTCTCATTAAAGCGCCCAGAAAGCAAGAAATCAAAGTTTTCTTAAAATATGCCTAATATCTATAATTGCTATTATGTGACCATCTGTGCAGGTGCAAGAGGATGGTGGTGGTGATTTCTGATGAATACCTCGATAGTGACGCCTGTGACTTTCAGACCAAGTTTGCTCTGAGTCTCTGTCCCGGTAAGTTGCATTTATGTTACGTTAAACAGCTACATTCGTCCGACTTATGTGTGTGCATGCACGCTACTTATTTTGTCCTTTCTTTCTATCTATTCAGGAGCTCAAAATAAACGGCTTATTCCTGTGATGTACAAGCCAATGACAAAGCCGTTCCCCAGCATCTTGCGCTTCCTCACCATATGCGACTACACTCGGCCCTGCACACAGGCCTGGTTCTGGGTACGCCTGGCGAAAGCGCTCTCACAGCCTCACTAGGACCAGGCCGTTGTTTAAAGGTGTTGTGTAGGGTTTGGATAATGACCAAAAACATCCCAAGTTAAAGCATATACTTTTGTTCGTGATCTGCGTCCTGGTGGCTCCTGAACACATTCTGAGGTTATAAGATATTAAGTATTATGATTGAAGCTATTTGGGATGACATTGAGATTTCTGGATATTGTCACTATGAAACTCGAGCTGCACAAGGATACCAAATATTAGTTCTCACTGCACATAGCCATTATTAGATTCCAACAACAATAACATAAGATGTGCCTGCCACTGTTTTGTATTTATGTGGGGAGTATTGGCACACAGGATGTGTTAGGGGACGATCTACAAAATTATCTATGATAGTTTCTTTGCACTTCCTCTATTGACTCCATTCCTAGGTGAGATTAGAGATTAATAGGAAGCGCTGTTGTGATTCTGATTCCACTTATTGAATGTTACTGCCTTCTGACACCTGCCTTTCCATTTGAATTTGTACTTTTTATGTATATTGAATTGAATGTACCGCTATGTTGAATAAATGGTCTAAACAAAATATTTCTTACACATATTTTAAATGTATGATGATTTTTATGTAAAAATAAAAAGGCTCTGTACTGTCACAAAAGCGCAACATGTTATAATTTTCTCCAGCACGTGTCGTGATTGTGTAAATCCTGCATGTTATAAAGTTACCAACAGAGGTGTCGCTATTCGAATGCTGTAAAAGACTCAGTAAATTTTACAGTAACAGATGAGCATCCAATCATAGAGCAGAAAACGAGTGTACTGTCCAATCAGAGGACGGAATATTCCTTAAAGCAACACGCCTCTTTTGACACAGTTAATAGGATATCCGGCCCTGAGTATAGCGGTTCAGGTAGAATGTCCTAACCGAATGACTAAACGTGCTTAAATTAATTAAATTGTACCGGGTTAGGAAGGACTGACAGTGCCGTGAGTTCATGTTGGCAAAACATAGCTTTCATGTTTGCTTTAGGAGACAAACAAACGCCTGCAAGGCTTTACTCTAGGCAGAATTTAAATAGTGTGTAAAGTTGCCCGCCTTGACTTGTATTTTGGGCATTTACCCACAAGTCTTTACCCTCTTTTACCTCATATTTTCACACTCGTTTCAGCGCCGTCTCTTAAATATAAAGTAACATTCACAGATGATCTGTCACGCGGAAAGTCCTATTGTGTGTAGCCAAAGTTGAAACAGTCGCTGCACGTTGGAGCGCCGCACTCCGCCGTTAGCCCAACCGCCGGGTTCCTCCTTCCTCCTTCCTCCGCTCCGGAGCGGTCTGCGGTCCCACACTCAACATGTCCGCCGGGGAGCTCTACGTCCGCTCGGCAGGAATGCGGTAGGCGGGGCCGATCACGCTGGTGGTGTCAAACTTTGAGGGGGATGACGGGAGTGCGGCAGGATTCGATAAGGAGGAGAAGCGTCGTCCTCGTTTGGATTACTTTGACTCCCCTTTTTTTTTTTTTTTAAAACACCCAGTCTATAGATTAACCGCCTCCTTAAAATATAGAGGACGTCCCTCTCAGCGCACTCCTCAGCCATGTCGGAGGACCTGAGCTCTCAAACCTGGTCCATCAACAAAGATGATTACGAGCTGCACGAGGTTATTGGTAGGTGATGCACAGCTTGATAGCCTTAACGCGTGTGTTGTTTTCCGCCGTTAGCTGCATCGCAAAAGGCGGCTTGTCGCGGCTAACGCAGGCGCCGACATCTCCCGAGTGGAGATGATGTACGTTAAGTTCATCACGTCGGGCAACTTGGCCATCCCAGCCGGGCGGTGTTGTGACTCGGGGCAACGTTTTCAAAGTTAGCCCCCCCCCCCGTTCACCGGGGCTATGCCGAGGTGGTAAACGAGCGTCATAACGTTAGTTACTGCCTTGCCAGGAGATGACTATTTGCTGGGGAGAAAAACACGCTTTATTTCGCCGGTCGAGTGTGCGAACAACCGACGCTAGCGTAGCATTTGTATCTGGATGAAGGGCGTCGTATGGATTTTAAATGTCAGTCTTGGTCGTTTATGTATAAGACTGAACCCAACCGGACATTTCTTTAATACGTGTATACCTTTTTAATTGAATCTGCCATCTCTGGCAGAGACCGTGGTACACATGCTATGCCGGTGCGCGTGCGTGTTAACGCCCATTCTCAGTTATAATACCATTGACTGGATATTCAAACATAAATGCACCCCAAAACCCCTCGTTGTTAGTACAGAGTCCGGAGATTATACTTCCCTTCGTTTTGGGCGATTTACCGGCTGAATGAATCCATTAATCTAGAAGGTCTTTTTCCTTTTTTTCCTCATTTAACACAATAATTTCTTATGCATTGCCACGTTTCCTCCAGACAAAGAGGCTTTCTCACACCTTTCCCTGTGCCCGGTGTCTTTTCGGGTTGGCCGCCCTGGGGAATGACGGCTGTTACTTTTTGCATAGTTCTCCCTCCATAAATACCTGACAGTGTCCCACCTACTCTCTTCTGACTTTGTTTTAGCAGACAGAGCAAAGCAGTTCACTTAACCTAAAGGGGCGTGCGTGTTTACAGAGGGCCCGTTCTGCAAGCCCAGAATGATATATATATATATCTATATATCTATATATCTATATATATAGATATAGCTATATATGTGTGTGTGTGTGTGTATATGTATGTATATTTCTTTTAAAAGACTTTGGGTTTTACCTGTAACTCATTTGGACATTCCCTACCTTCTTGGAAAATTTGGATCCGGGGCACCGCACAAGATAGCGCCCTGTTCAGCTCAGCGAGCACACAGATAAAGCCCCCCTTGTGCAGAAAACCAGTTCTGTGGCATTTCCTTACGCAGTGTGCGACACAAATGTGTCAGCGCAGGTTTGAAAAGTGGTTCGCCTATTTCAAGGTCGGGCTGCTCTCTGCTCTCCTGCAAATCGTTGAGCTGATCGCCAGTGCCGCTCTTCAATCAGAAGGAGCTGGTCCTCGTGTGAGGTTGTTTAAAAGAAGTTGATCTTTAGATGTGACTTGGTGTAGTTATCCGTTTCTGACCACCTATACTAGATTTTTTTTTTCTCCAGCCCCTAATATTTCAATGTGGAAATATCGGAGGATAGGCTTTTCCTCTAAATGGACACAGTGAAGAGCTCTTGCTGTTATCATGTAGACATCACATTAATTCCCGAGTCACTTCTTTTATGTATCAGCTTGACATTTGCCTGGAAAAGCGCTTTTCTAAATCTCAGTAGATTTTCCCACTCTAGAAAATAATCATGCAATAGATACCTCCTGTATGGAGAACTTGATAACTCAACTCTCCAAAGATATCGCTTGAGCTTTTAAACCAGTATTGTGGGTTAACGTTGCACAAGGGGGAGGGTTGAAATGTGTATTCAGGGGGAGAGTGGGTAAACACAAACGCAGCGTTGGGTGAATCAAATGTGTTGTTATAGACAGTTCCTGTAAAGAGACTTTTAGATGTGATTGAGCTGTTTCTCAGCTTGCACCTGCTTGGCATTTCTGCTAAATTAAAAAGGTGTGTTTTTCTATAGGTCATTTCTGATCTATTAAGGTGCTACCAGGTGATTCAGTGCAGAAGGTGCACGTGCTTGAAGGAAATCACAATTGCAGCCGGCAGACCTTCTTTTGTGTAGGAAATGCACAGTTAAGATGTATATGGGTCAATGACATGACTATTTTTGTCTCTGAACCGTTCTTTTAAACTAGTTGTATTAATTCATGATATATGTACTGTATATGTGTGTTCCTTCTTTAAAACCTATCCACTTTTAATACATTTTGAGTATATTCAAATTGTTTTCATGTTTTGACCCCTTAAACCCTGGAGCTTGTCAGGTGGTGCGACCGTCCGAGCAAATAATGAAGAAAACAATTTAAATGGGTATTTAAATGTTAATACAAAGTAAAATATTGAGTATACAACAGAGGGCGTGTGTGTGGAAGTTAAACCATTCAATGGGCTGGTTCTGATTCTTAAATGCAAGACCTATTTACAAGTTTATCCGATATTGGCCCTTCTTTGTAACGCAGCCCAGATGTGTCCCACAGGAACACGGGTGCTTGTTTATTAGAAAGTCTAAACTTGTACATCAGGTGGTTTGTTATTAGCCAGATGAAGCATTTACTTTTAAATCTAATTTGGAAATGGAGAAATGGCTCTGAACTGTTGAACTTTTACAGGCAGAAGCTTGATTCCAATTTGTTGGACTGAGTCAAAGAGTGAAGGACTTTAAAAAGAAAGCTGATCAAGATTTCCTTCATTTGGTGTTTTGGTATTCTAAGTAACTGAATTTCTGTTAATCTCAATACATTACATTGACCAAAACATTTTTGTTGTACATGAATAAAAATGCAATTATGATAAATGTCAGGTGATTCTACCTAATCAATAATTAATTTAATCCTTAATACAGTGTGAAGCACTATTGTATTGAATGTATTCATTTCTATTTCTGTATTATTGTTTCTCTGTTTAAATGTAAAATCTAAATAAATACCTGGTCAGGAGAACATCATTATTGAATATATTAACGACAATGTGTTAGGAACAGTAGACACAACGGATACTAGAAATTTCTAATATATATTCAAATAAACAAGAGGACCTTTTCCACGGTTCACACCCACCCACTGAGTTTCAACCTATATGAAGGTTATATCTAGAGCTGCAAGCCTTAAAGGCCATTTCTGTAATTTTGTCAACTTTAAATTCAGGATTAATTATTTTTTTAGGACTTTACACCCTGGAACACGGGAGAATAAACGGTAAAATGTTTGGTGTTCACATGTTTCACAGTACCTTTTCGACTAGCATGTAAATGTCAGCCAGGTATGCTTCAGCTGCCAAACGGGCCTGGTGAGGAAGGGGGAGGTGCTGCCACCCTGTTGGTGACGCTGACCAGATATGATCCATGTTATGTGAAAAATCAACTGCAACACAGAATGTTCTGTCTGGACCTCATCGGGTCAAATGTTTTCAAATTCACTGGGGTATCATCGTTGGTTAGGATTCCACCTCTCTGCTCCGCTATGTCGCTTTTCGAACGGAGTTTGACGAACGCAAACATTCCAGACGCCGACGTCGACTTCCTAAAGAGCAAACATGTCGGCTCGCAGGTCAAAGAGCAGCTGCACGTGTTATTCTAAGTTATAAACTTGACTGGACTCGGGCTGTATGTGAAGAAGAACATCTTCATGGCCCACAGCACTAATTGGCAGGTTACAACATCCAGCACATGGGTCGTGTTTTTAGAAAACATGCTTGCAGAAAACATCGGGTGATTTTTTTTTTTTTACAAAGATCACGATTGTTGTGTCAATGTTTGTTTTTTTCTGCAGTGATCCACTCGTCCCACCCTGCCTGCAACCTTTTCGCCACTATCTAGAAGAGACCTTTGAATATGGCGCCTTAGCAGATTGCAGCTCAATGTCTTTTAAGAAGCCGACACATTTAACCGGGGAATGAACGCTTATGACCATACCGGATCACTACCAGCTCTTTAATAATTGCTGGAAATTGTTCTAAATGTCAAGTGCTAATAAGTTATTTGGCTTTTTAACTTAAAATGTTACTGTTACAAAAAAATAACAAGTCGAACAACAACTCGTACGTCAACACACCACATCTTCAGCGGACAGCTGGCTCTTTATGTGATTGCACCTAATGTGGTAACTTAATATATATCAATTTGATTTAGCCATCCACATCCAAAACAAGTACGATCTTGTGTCCGAGGCCTCTGGAAGAACAGTTCATTTGTGCCTGCATTCGTAAAAAGGCGGATTCCGGTTCCGTTTGTCATCTGATCATTTCTTAAATTATCTACAAAAACAGAAAAACACACCGACCGGCTGTATTAGAGCCACGACTACTCTGACCGGAGTAACCTTGACTCTCTGACCGCCTACTGTTTAGCCTATATTGGCTTGCAGAGCCTTTGGGCCCCCGGACCTCAACAATATCCACCCCTCCTATTTCAACCTCCCCAAGCAAACGCACACACACACACACACACACTCGATGCTCATCAGCGACGTGTACAGGGCAACTGGCTCCCGAGGTCCGGCCAAGGCCCCCTTCTTCCTCCCATCACTGGCCGGGCTTCAGAGGCTCGTCTGGTATTACTGCCGGGGGAGAGATATTTACAGCGCCCCCCCCACCCCTCGGCCCCACAGTGTTGTGCAACAGCGGAGTGGGCAGCGACGTCTTGGATGCTGCGGAGTGGAGCCGTGCCAGCAACACGCTGTCGGGAGTTTCCAGGCAATAGACGGCACCCACCGCAGCCTTGGCTGTAGCTTTTCACATGTGGTCTTCATTTCAAATGAGAGGACTGTTTTCTATCTTTTTAAAATACCTCCATACCCAACTGGCTCGCAGAACTCTCCAGACAACGAGCACTTTGTTGATATTTGGGCATATGAAGATGGCGCAGGAGGTTAAGCAAAAGCTCCACCATCACTCACGAGGGCCGGATGCCAGAGGACAATGTGCTCCCAACATTGCTCATCTGCACACTCCAGAGATGTTGTGGCCATGCGTGTGTGTGTGTGTGTGTGTGTGTGTGTGTGTGTGTGTGTGTGTGTGTGTGTGTGTGTGTGTGTGTGTGTGTGTGTGTGTGTGTGTGTGTGTGTGTGTGTGGCGTTTAACACGAGCCCTGAGGATGCGGTGAAGCCACCTTACACAAAGCAGAGCACACACACCTCTCCTGGAGGTGGATATTAAAGGCTTCTCTTGACAGCCCAGTTTTGGAGGATTTCATCAGATAATAATCAACTTTGTGGTCCGCCTCGTCTGGCGGAGTCACCGGCTCCTATCGGGCGGGATTTGGGAAAGCCGACTCAGTGAGTGAGGAACGGACGGCTAAGCTGCGCCGGAGAGGAACCGGATGAACGATGCAGAACTCTGCTTAACCTTGTCCGTCTCGGGAGGATTCAAAAGTAACGCTGAAAAGTTTGATTTACTATCCCGCAGTAGCCATTCACTTTGGATGCAGAACGGGGGTTCGGGAAGGACCGAAACATTAAAAAGTCCACGAATGGATATGTACTTTATGTTGAATCATAATCGACCTGCTGCGTTTGTGTCTGTTTTTCAGGGAGCGGGGCCACGGCGGTGGTTCAAGCCGCCTTCTGTTTACCACGCAGGGAGAAGGTGGCCATCAAACGTATCAACCTCGAGAAGTGCCAGACCAGTATGGACGAACTCCTGGTAAGAGACGCCAGAATAAACCCACTCATCCATAATAAGCGTAGGAGACCGGAACGTCCCACTGAACTTAAACCGTTTTCAAAAGTAAATCGACATTATTTGTGACAACAAAAAGAGATGACTAAATAAGATCTTAGTGGAGTGTGTGTGTGTGAGATGTCTTCGTGCCCTCGCAGCAACAGATCTCCCCTCTGGACGGCGCGAGGTTCCACCTCTGCTTTTCATTACTCCATTTTCCTCCGAGGCCTCCCCCCCCCCGCATCCCCCTTCACACGCCACCCGGGTAGTTCTCTGAAGAAGGAGCCCACTTACTGCCGGGAAACTATTGGGAGACCACCGCGGCACATCTTCCCCAAGGTCTTTGCACCCTCAAAGCAATCCTGTGGCCTGTAGGGATGATCAGACGCCTCCTTCGGGGAGTTTCCTCTGCAGCAATGTAGAAAACTGCACGTTAGATGTCCATGACCTTTGTCTTTGTCCCAGAGCTCCTCGTATGTCAGGGGTTTTTGACGGATTGGAGCAGTCGTAACCTGTGGGCTCGTGCGACTCCTTGGAGGATCACCTCCACCATTGGGGGGGGGGGTGGAGGTGATCCGCGTCACATTGAACCCAGATTGCCGGCTTCAAAGATGATGCCGCGAGTTTAAAAGAAGCTGGTAAATCCTTGGTTGTCACCACGGCAACGATCCGTCCGGGCGCGTCCGTGGTTATCCCTGGTCGCAGCGGCTCGGTGGGTAGGCGCCTCGGCGGTGACACGAGTCTGAAGAGATGAGGAGGGGGCGATGTGTTTGTATTTCTAGTGCGTACTTACACAACTGATAGACTTATCAGCTTAAACTATTCATTGAAACGTATGAGACACATCGTGAGTGGCGCTGCGCGGTAACAGCTCGTGTACAACACAGTGTCTGTGTTGGTTGTTCTCAGCATTGAGATCACATTTTCATCGGTGCCCCTATCAATTGCAGTTCTGGCTGTGGCCTTCCTCAGTCGTTTCGTGTGTGTGTGTCTGTGTGTGTGTGCGCTGCAGTGTGATTGGGTCGGACTGTGTGTTTGCTGACGTGACATTGCTCATAGTGGTTTCTCTGTCTCTGCCATCGATGTGATTCGTTGGCACCAGTCGGTGGCCCAGCATTGTATTCAGGGACAATAGCTCATTTATTTATTGCTCAGCCTTAATGTCCCCCGACACAGCAAATACTGCAAAGGATGGGGGCTGATGCTGGAACACATAATTGGATATATTTTCTTATTCGGAGGCTTACTTGTGGACATGAGACTTGAAACTTGCATTAATCATCATATCATTTTTCACGTTATGGACACGGTTGTTCCAGCTGTGCTCCCCTCTCACTATACACACACACACACACACACATGCCGCAGCAGTCCACACACAGCCTCACCTTTTTCTCACTTACCGCGAACAAACAAGAGCACAAAAGATTTTCACATATCGAGCTCTCAAAGAGCACCAGACGACGCTTTTAACGCATTGGACTCAAGTCCTTTTTTCTACGAAATACAAAAACCTCAAGCCTTGTATTTAAGTGGCATCGAACATCTATATTCTTCAAGGTACCTCATCGAATACAACAAGCCCCGCGTCGAGACACCACTAATGCCGGTAGATAAAGGAGTGATGATAATACGGACACACGCATGGTTTGAATTGCTCAGATGAAGTTATGAGGCGTTCTAAGCAGACCGGATGTGATTGATTGAACGTGTATCACGATGAGGTCGTGTTTCCCTGATGATCACATACTCGTCACCTTCCGTGTAATGGCGGCTTATTATATTTCCCAGTGAACCAGCGGGAAGCGGGGTTCACTACTCACACATGCGCTCCATCCTCGTAAAGAGGACGGGGGGAGGGGGGGGGGTGTTCCATCAACGCGGTGGCGCCTGAAACACTGCTGCTTTCATTCACCACACGCTTTGCTGCGGCGGCTTTACAGTCATCTCAGACAAAGAGGCTCTCGCGTTGTCTGCTGGGAAAAGATGTGAAAAGCTGCCAACTGGCGGAGCATGATATCCTCCCGGTTATCCCATTGTTTTGTGTTTTTGGGAGGGGGGGGGGGGGGGGGGTAACCCTGGCCCACAGTGCTGGGATATCCTTCCCATTCCACCGCGCTGAGAACAGAGAGGGGAATGGGGGGGGGGGGGGGGGGGGGGGCTGCTGTAGCCTGCAGAGAGCGCTGTGTCGGTCAAAAAGGTCCGTGGTGCTCAACGTGAAACTTTTTCCCCCCCCTTTTTTTTTTAACACGTCGTACCCGTCAACGGCGTTCATGTCCCCCACTAAGACTCGGGCTCCCAACCCTCTTGTGTCGTGATTTATTTAATTTTTTTCCACTTTGACTTGGCACACGGGGCCCGCCGCTGCTTCCCTTATCGAAGTGCTCTCGTTGAAGGCCACGGGCTCGATAGGAAGATGTGTAAGATGAGCGTTTATGCTGATGAAACATCAGGCGCCGACCCACAGGCATCTATTGATTTGTTGTCGCCGGCTTGTGGCACACCACGCTCAATAGCTGTTTCAAATAACACTCTGAAATTTGCCAAATGGTCGTCTGTGGTTGAACCCGTAATTACACGGGAAGGTCGATATTGATTTCAGCTCAGTGCTCTAAATGAAGAGATACTGCAGATCTGCTATATAAACCCCACCTGGACCTCTCTGTACGTAATACATGTGAAAAATATTGTCTCTATGAAAGGTTGCTATTGTAAAATGCATTCTGCATTATAGCGTTTTAATGTCGCCTAAGGGTGGATGTTATCAATGATTGTGTATAAATCCACCAATAATAAACTATTAAATGAAATGATACGTTGCAGACAAAAAGTCCCAAACCCCCAAATTTACTAATAATTGTCAGTTTTGTTTTGAGTTTCTAAAATAATTGTGACCTTCAGTTTAATTAGTTGTTTTTTTGACTGTGCTACAAGCTTGAAAACATTAGTTTGACACGTCATTAATAGTTTTCAGTCATATTTATAGTATTGTTCACACCCTGAAAAGCTCACCTTTTTAGTGTTTTTAATTTCCGTTTTAGCCGTAGCCATCTGAACAGGTGCCTCACTTGACCATAAAGTGCAGAAAAAGAAATGAAACCTCCCAAAACCCTTTTAAAAGTCAGCCAAACTCTTTTTTTTTTTCCTCCGAAAGAACCGTCCAGCCCCAAATGACGCGAGAGCAGTTGCTGGAGTGATGGATTAAACTTCCACGCCATCATTATCTCACCTCCCTCGCCTTCCAAACTCTCCCTCACACACACACACACACACACACACACACACACAGGCTGTCTTCTCACTGCTGCATAGCTATGCGCTGCATTGACCCGCCCTTCTGGCTACTGACGTCATTAAGAGCCAAAGCGTGGCACTCATTTTCAACAACAGCGGCGGCATTAAAGGGATTTTATTGAGACTTGTGTTCATTTTATTTCCCCCGGGCCTTTCTAATAATGTTTTTTTTTTTACTTCTACCAAATGAGAATACTGGCCATCTGTCTTGGATAAAAACATAAGGGCGAGTAAACTGTGTTTCGTGGGTCATTTCACAACCACAGCAGCTTATTAGAACTGATGATAAACGCTGTTAATTAAGAGCGGCTCTGGTGTAAAACGTAAGTCGCATTATGCAGCGTTTTTGGGGTCAGTGGCTAATGGATCGTCACCGGATCGTCTCACGGGGTCCCGCCTTTCTGAATCGTAGATTTGTGTCTGAATTGAACTTTCTACTCCTCACAGAAAGAGATTCAAGCCATGAGCCAGTGCCACCACCCCAACATCGTGTCTTACTACACCTCGTTCGTGGTGAAGGATGAGCTGTGGCTGGTCATGAAGCTGCTCAGTGGTGGTAAGTGCGTGTACATCTACCACAGTTTGGTTCCTGCATGAACCACCTTCCACTCACGGTTCAATCGGCTGTGTGAGCAGCACCAAAGAGGACTGAGTTTGTCTTACAGTCACATCGAGGGTCCAGGGTAATTCTTTTTTGAGGTGCGCCTCATGATGAGGCAGGGGGCGGAGGGGGAGGAACGGGGCCGCTCACCGCCTGGCGGTGTTAATGGTGATTGCAGGGAGCGTGACGGCACTGTTCTCCCTCGGGTCCGAGGCTTTGACTCGGCAACGGTGCCGGAGCTAATGACAGGGCAGAGGTAATAACAGCCGGCATCGTGTCACCCCCGGTGGCAGCGCTGCTATTAACTAGTCAGGGGGGGGGGAGGAGGGGGCACCGTGTAGAACAAGACCCGAAGGATGCAGCAATCGCATCTGCTCCTGATTGTTTTGTTCAGTGGGAAAATATTTGTGGTTCCGGACACGAGCGGCGTGTGGATTAATCCAGGCGTCCTTTACAAAAACATGTCAAGAGCAACGGGCTGATATTGGTCTTCAGAGTCCACCCTCCCTCGTTCCTCCGTGTAAACAGCGTCCTACTCCAACGGACAGAGGACAGGTGGCGTGCCAGGGCTCCCTGACTCGAGTCATGATCCGCTTGGGTCCGGGAGGGGGAGTGAGGGGGTGGGGGGGGCACTGTGCCAGCCAAGCGACGCTGGGGCAGGCCGCCAGCCTCCCAGCAGGAGCCGCCACCACTCGAGACGGGGGCTCTCTGGTTTCCCCTCACCCGAGTTGCACACAGGCCTTTGATGTTGGATTTTTATTGTGCGGGGTAACTAGATGGACCACATAGTACCAGAAGGCATCGCTGAAGCCGATATGGGACTTCAAGCTAAACTACTAAGAGAGATCCATTCAGGAAGCAAATTTAATCTTGATCTGCATAAGGCCACGTTTGTCACTTATTTCTGAAAAATCCAACACGTACCAACGTCACCGCGGTTCTTTTGGTTTCATTTTCGCAAATGTTTAGGAGTGAATGAAGGGCAATGCCTCTTGGGTGTGCTATATTAAACTTTATGTCACATGTCATTCATCCATTATGCATCCATCCATTGAGCATAATCCTCCCCCCCCCCTCTCGTGTGTTTGAGGCCAAACCTTTGGAGCTGACAGTCGTGGTGGTATGCAGCACAAGCGCTCGGGGCTCTTCTGGGGAATTCTCAATGTGATGCGAGCACCTGTTTCCCTGTAGGAACCCGCCCCCTTGATACCGCTCTCCATACCGGCATCGTTACCGATCTCCTCCTCTGGCCCCAAATTCATGTGTCTGGCTCACCTTCTCCTGATGAGCCCCTGCACATTAGCTCCCTCGTCACTTTCCCGTGTGATGGGCCCTGGACCTGCTGGCGCCCCCTGCCCATCGTTCCCATTGCCCCCTGTCACCTCCTCTCCTCTCTTCCGCCATATCAGACGAGGCGGCGTGGGACTGAGTGCGGGAGCATTGAGAGAGGAGGGTGGGGGGGCGAGTTGGGAGAACAGAAGAAGAAGAAGAAGCAGCAGAAGAAGAAATAAAAAGGTTGTGTGAAACAGGCCGCCTATTCTCAATGAGCTTCAAAGAGCCGTCACATCAGAGACGCCAGGCTGCACTCTCCTCTCGCTTCCTGCCAATTCACGCACACAATCACGTGCACCCACACAGACACGTGCGCGCACACACACACACACACACACACACACATCACACATCTGGGTTGCTTTTCCCGCCGTTCCTCCTCCCGTCCTCTTTGAATCGCCTGCTGAATCACGTTCTCTGACGTACGCAGTCACTGCGCGAAGAAGAACCCGTTGAACCCACCGTCTCTCCCCCTCCCTCCCTCCCTCCCTCCCTCCCTCCCTCCCTCTCCCTCTCCCTCCCGCTCTCTCCCCCTCCCTCCCGCTCTCCCGCTCTGCCTCTGCGCCGAGGCCTCCCTGCGGTAACGCCGCCTCGCCTCAGGGCCAGCGCCTTCTTCCGACTGCCAGCTGTGTGCGCAGACGATCTGATTTAAAGTCAAGGGGCCGAGGCTAAAGTCGCGTTGCTGTTGAGTCACTGCGACGGTTATCTGAGTATTTATAGACGCGCTAATGATGGATAGCACTGCGCGCGTTCTTTGTAACCGCGGAGGTGGCCGTTGAAGAGAGCCTGATGACAAAGTTTGTGTGATTCCCCTCGCCGCACAATTGATTGTTCTGCCACATTGGAAGGTCATGGCTACGTTCATGGTTAGAGGACTTTATCTTAGCACTAAAATCTGTCTCCCTTGAACTTCTTTGTGTATCCACAAGCTAATTGATCCAAACACTACATACTATCTATCATACTACTATCCACCGGGAAGTATGTGTTGTTGTGATTAAGTTTATGTTTCATTTTCTAATGATCTTTGTGAACTTCTGTCCTGTGTGCGTGTGTGTGTGTGTGTGTTTCTTTGTTTTGTTCTCCAGGCTCGGTGCTGGACGTGATCAAGCACATCATCTCACGAGGGGAACACAAGCAGGGCGTCCTGGATGAGGCCAGCATAGCCACGGTGCTGAAAGATGTGCTCGAGGGCCTGGAGTACCTGCACAAGAACGGACAGATCCACAGGTAACGTGTCTCGTGGCCCCCCCTGCACTGTGGTGCTGTGATAGAACATGCCCCCCCCCCCCTTTCTATCACCGCCAAGACCTCACCTCGATATTGATACTGTCTCTGTTGCTCATTCTAAGGTTGTGTCCTTGCTGGTGCTGCATTTGAATATCCAGTTCATTCTGAAGAAGCTTTTACCAACTTGCTGTTATACACTCTAATATTTTATCAATACATTACTGTATGTCCATTTTTCTTTTCATGGGATGTAGCGTTTTAATGGGAAATATTTTTCTCTTCAAGGTTCAGGGGCTGCGATAATACTTCATCTTAATTACAACACATGGAGACATCGTCACTCATAAAGATATATCTGCTGATGCCAATTCATCGGCTTCATGAATGTTCTTTTTGACTTAATCGTGCCCTTCGTCAGCTATCTGTTGCTTTCGTACTCTTTTCATTCCTGGTGTCACATATCCCCCTCCGTCTTAGTCGAAAAGGTAATTAAAGTATCCCCTCAACGTGCACAAGTACATTCATGTTTTTCATGGTTTAATGCAGAGCTAAATACACGGAAGCGATTAGTCTTCTGTCCACTGTGCCACCGCGTTAGTGGTACTTTAAGATGGCAACGTTTACTCCTAGAGGTCAGGAGCTCTGCACTGAGATGAGGCCGTATGCTTCTCCAGCGGGGGGAGTGGTCCGCCAGAGGAAGCAGCGTTGCTGTGTGTGTGGCTGACCACTAAAGTACCGTTTTGAATGAATCCAAAAAATCAAACTCACTTTCCAGCTTTAAAAGTGCAATAATAACACAAACCTTCAGTGTGTTAATGCAACAACAACTACTACTTAAAGTTGCCACAAGCCATCTGTGACTATAACTCACATGTATAATCTTTAGGAGGTATGAAGTATGAGTATGGAATGTGTGACAGGAAATGAGATCTCTACAGGAAGCCGGTTCAATACTTGGCTAATATCCCACACTCAAGCTGTTACAGTGAACCCCTGAGCCACTGGCTTTATTTAATATTCATGACTCACTTTCTCATAGTCTTCCCCCCCCCCCCCCCACCTTCCCATTGGCACACATATGGCCGGGACAGGCTACATGTGTAAATAATGCACCGCTTTCCGCCTCGGTGAAGTGCTCAGCGACTTGGATGACCAGCGCGCCCACAGCGAGAGGCCACAGTCAAGACCTCGACCCGCATTTCACGTGGGATGTGGAGATTAGGAGGAGAGGCCGCATGCTATGCAATCGATGGGTGGGGATGGGTGTGCCTGTGCTGCAGCATTTAAGTGTCCACCTCCAGCATAATAATGTGACGGGGGTCATCGGTCATCTTCAAGGCTTCCTTCCGCTCTGTAGCCCCTCAGGAGACATCAGGGAACCAATGAATCCATCAGTGATTCATCACTTCTGTCCTCCCTCTGAGGGAAAAAAAAGAAATGGCTACGGCCCAGGAGCTGGAAATAGTGGCGCTTCCCATCCCTGTTTGAAGATGGGGCATACTGGGAGGGGGGTGGGGGGGCAGGCAAAGGGAAAAGTGTCACATGGCAGTCCAAGACAGCAGAGAAGCAATTAGAGTCTCGTGGCCCGGGTTGTAGCCTCCAGCAGACATTTACCACCAGGCGGAGAACTGCTCCACCTCCACCTCCACATCCACCCGAATGTGACTGCGGGGCTCTAACCGGAGCAGCAGGTGGACGCCACGCACCTGATTACACAGGAGTAAGCAGGGATTCTCTTTTCAATTGAGTCTCCACGTAGATTAGGTAATGCCTCCTCCGGGGGGGGGGGGGAGCCTGGCATAGAGGGACATTTTTTTAAATTGATTTGAAAGAATAGAGGAGAATGGAATTCAGCAGTATGGAGAAAAAGCAATAAAAGAAGCACTATGTTTGTGGTCAAAGGGGGACGGGAGGTGTTTTGTCTCCACGGGGGGAGCATCGGGGACACAGCGTCCCACAGGTCCCTCTTTGACAGCCCCGTTAGAGGCACCAGGATGTGATGTCACAGAAGGTGACCCGCCGGGGGGGGCTGCCAGATGAGAGCGATCCGTCTTCTTGACACTTTGATGCTTTCGGAGCTGCTCCCACCTGGCTGCTGCCCGCTCGGCATTCCAGCAGGTCATAAATATGACCACGCGTTTATTTTAATATTCTATGATGGTATAATACCTGTAGTGTCATTTTATGTAAGTTAACAAGCAGGAATAAGCATGTCAGTTATTCGTCTGGCTTAATGCCTCAGGAGGCAGGAGCTGGGACTTTAACTGCAGGGTCTATTTTATTTGTTCCCCCTCTCGGCGACAGTATTTCTTTGAACTTGCATGGTGCATTGTGTCACCTCCTCCTCCTCCTCCTCTTCCTCCTGTGAATGTTAATGACTGTCTGCACTCTGCAGCCTCTGTCGCTCCATTGCAGTCTGCTGCAGTGAACCAAAGCTTTGTGGTTCTTAAAAGACGCAGGTCGGCCACCATCACCTCTTGCTTTGTGGTAGGTCCCCTTTTTGTGTGAACTATGTGAACAGCTGTATGGACGTCACATAACAGAACATTTAATCTCGGCAGGTGTTAAAAATGAGTTTTATGCCGAAAGAAATGTGGAGAGTGCGATGATGAGTCAGCAGGTATTGCGTCATGGTCCAGTGGTCATTCATCCCGGACCGACTCATTAAAATAGAGCGCTTTGTTTGCTCAAATCACAAGTGGGGAGGACAAGACTGGACCCGCTTAGAGGGGGGAGGAGAGAAGGGGGGCAGTGGTTAGGTTAACCAGGAAACGTATTTTTGGGAATTTGTCTACCGGCCTCAGGTGGTCCATTTTTTTTTTTTTTAGAAGGCGCCTTCAACGTAACGACTGAGTCGTTCTTGAAAAGGACTCCCGAGTCCAAGACCTGATACCACCCAGCCGCTGTCTTCGGGGCCAGTCACTTTCTTTAACTTTGGGTCTTTTCAAACCCAGTGAGGGAAGGACGTCACGTCCCCCTGCTCCATCCGCCCTGGGGGGGGGGGTTACAGTTACATAACAGAGCATCTCTGTCACGTAATCGGAGCTGGAGCAGGATACAGGGAGGACTCAAACGCAGGGTACAAGAAGGTGCTATTTATTTCACCAAATCAAACCGAAGCCAAAGAACGGACGTGCACAAACCAGGACTGACATGGACAATGACGCGACAAAGGACAACTGGCACACAGGGCTTAAATACACAAGGGAGGTGCAGGTGATTGGACACAGGTGGAAGCAATCAGGCAATCACAGGACAGGAAGTGAAGTTACCCAGAGACACGAGACACAAGAAAGCTACAAAATAAGACAAGCAGACCCAAACCGTGACAATCTCTCTCTGCTGGAGAGCAGCCGAGGCTTCGATGCGACCCCCGCGGTCCTGCACAACTGTTTCTGGATAATTCCGTCCCTCCCAGCAGTGATGTTGCCCCCCCAGTGGGGAGCCCGGTGTTGCTTTTTTTGTTTTCAGTGACCGGTGGTGCTAATATGTCACGTGGCCACGTGGCCCCCCGAGGAGGCCTTTAGTGAACAGAGCCCTGACCCAACGTGCATTGTGTGTCTTCAGAGGGTCGCCTGTGAAGAATCTGGAAGGAGTAAAGCCAGACTGCGCTCTCCACCTTCTCCACATTTCTGCTGCGGTAATTCAGGAGGCCATGTGATGTATTATTTTTACAGTAATCCAGGGAAATACCCCTCAAGGCTTAAGTGGCAGGAATCTTTCCAACCATCACAATTACCTCTCATTTGCTCCACGTGTATCTGGTATTTGGGGAGCTGAGTCATTCTTCATATCTCTGAACCAAGTACCCCACTGACTAGACTTGCTCTTTCATCGACACCAATTTGTTGCATTTACCGGTGAGCAGAAGCTATGAGTGTGTGACTTCGGGGCCCCCGTGTGGTGGCAATGTGGACTGCGCCTCCATATGCTGCATCTCCGCCTGTGCAGTGTAGGATCTGTCTCGAGGCAATCAATGCACAATAAAATTGTAATTGAGGACAAAGTCTTTCTCCTGTTATTCCCTTTTTAATACGTTTACCCCCCCCCCTCAAGAGCGTGTACAGCAGTAAAGAACTGAGAGTCCCCTGTGACACTGTTACCATCCTTTTAACTTTTTATTTCCTCCCCTTTCACTTGACCCTTTGGCTTAATCTCCGAAAGTCTGTTGCTATGGCTACTGTCTGGCCGGTGAGGTGGCAGGATTCATCCGGTGTGATTCTGAGCAGACGTGTGTGTGTGTGTGTGTTGCCAATACATTATACCCAGATTGGTGAAGCTTTTGCTATTCGGTAGAAATTAATGATCCGGCTTTTTAAAAGGTTATCAGTAAGCAGTAAAAGAGATATCCTAAGCTGGATTTAAACTCAAATATGAATAACTGTGTGTCCTCGCTCTGACTTTAAATGCCTTCCGTCGTCTACGTCTTCACTGTTTGATCCACCTGAGCTGCTTCCCTTTTTCCCTTGACAGCTCCTTAAGAGGCGTTTTTTTCATGTGTCGTTAAAAATCCTCGTCTTGTCTTCCACAGAGATCTCAAAGCTGGAAACATTCTCCTTGGGGACGACGGCTCAGTGCAAATTGCAGGTATTTGGCGCCACGAGGCAGCTCCGCCTTATTGCACCCCCCCCCCCCCCTCCACGTTAGAACCAGTGTACTAACATTTAAACTGCTCTCATCCCTCCCTTCAGACTTCGGCGTCAGTGCCTTTCTTGCCACAGGTGGTGACATGACGCGAAACAAAGTGCGCAAAACCTTTGTGGGAACGCCATGCTGGATGGCCCCAGAGGTCATGGAGCAGGTCCGTGGTTGAGCAACTAAACAATAAGACAATATTTGCAAGTTGCTTAAGAATATGAATGCTAATCAATTCATTTCCTCCATGAGCACAGTGTTCGAGGTTGTGGCGGACATCGCAAATACAGTTCAATGGTGCATTTCTGCTTCCACAGGTGAGGGGTTATGATTTCAAAGCAGATATCTGGAGTTTCGGGATCACGGCCATTGAGTTTGCCACGGGGGCCGCGCCTTATCACAAGTACCCACCGATGAAGGTGAGAGTACCGCGGAGGAATCTTCGCTCACCAACACACGTGGAGTTTAATGACACGGAACAAACGCCGAGTCAGTTCCACTGGTGTCGGGTGACCTTTGAGCAAAAGTGTCTCCGTTTTGTTCAGGTCTTGATGCTGACGCTGCAGAACGACCCCCCCGGCCTGGAGACCGGCATCACGGACAAGGAGATTGTGAAGAAATACGGCAAATCCTTCAGGAAGATGGTGTCCTTGTGTCTGCAGAAGGACCCGGAGAAAAGGTGTCGGGCTCTGATGCTTTCACACAGAACCCCATTTAACACTCCCAGTAGACTATGTGCTACTTCTAAAAATAAGAAATGTGCAGTTACGGTCAGTCAATACACGGTCAGTAAACACAGCTTTCACTGACCCCAGTCCCCCCCCCCCCCCCATTTGTTTCATTGACTCAACTTGCGTTGTACATTTTCTCTTTTCTATTCTTAGGAGTATGGAAGCAAATCAAATTCAGTCAAACAAGAAATTCATTGTCATTCTGCTGCTTTTCAGGCCGACCTCCTCGGAGCTGTTGAAGCATAAATTCTTTCAGAAAGCAAAGGTAGGTAACTTCTGAGACTCCATCAGTCACACGGATCCCTGTTTCAGGCACCGACAGGGTTTAGTGCAAGAAAAAAAGAATTAGTCATTAGGCATCAAGAGATAACCCCCCCCCCCCCCCCCCCCCCCCCCCCCACTAAAGCTCCTTCACACTCTCAACTTGTCCTTGTGTCTGGCTGTTTTTTAAAAGGCTTTAAAATAAACCAGAAGGAGTCTTTTAATACGTATCAAAGCAGTTAGATCTGTGAGTGATGCAAGTCTTGATCTTTGCTTCTTTCCCCTCCCCTGACAGACTCATGAGTATTTACACGAGAGGCTGCTCCAGAGGGCGCCCACGATACGGGAGAGGTCAAAACGGGTGAGGCGCCAGCAGAGGTTTCACGCCGCACGCCGTGCCCCCCCCCCCCCCCCGCCCCCGCCGTTGCCCTCAGAACAAGATGATCTCATGTCTTCTTTTTTTTTTGGTGGTGGTGGTGGTCAGGTGCGGCGAGTGCCGGGCTCCAGCGGTCGGCTCCACAAAACGGAGGACGGCGAGTGGGAGTGGAGCGACGACGAGCTGGACGAGGAGAGCGAAGAGGGCCGACTGGCCGTCGCCGCCCTGCGGGTGAGACGAGGCTGCCGAGGGCTTCGGGTCCCCTTGTGACGCGAGCCGCTCATTAACACGTTCGGTGACACTACAGACGTCTTACGGTGTTTAAATTGTCCGTCTCGTGTCCCTGCAGCAGCATGTCTGTCCTTTTCTTCTTTTTTTTTTTTTTGTTGTCCCTCCACTGAGTCTCTGTTTGTGTGTGTGTGTTCTTTCTGACGGCCAAGGAGCAGCAGGCGAAGCCTGTTCACGCCACCAGGCGACAAGTGCGCTTCTCCTACCCACTCGAGCTGCCTGCGTCCAGGGTTGTTTCACTTGCCGCCACGAATGCAGATGGCGCTCCCCTAACAAGGAAGGACTCTCACTGCACTGTGTCAGCCAGGGCAACACCTTGTCCCCGGGGAGACAGCTGTTAGAGTGGGGGCGGTGTGCAGATACACGGGGGGGGGGGGGGGGGGCTTATGTTCTTCTTTATCATTATTGATGAGCGAGGTCTAAACCGGCGAGCGCCGCGTGGCTTTAGAGGGACCAATCGCGGGACGTTGAGGACGCTTTCTGCAGTAGGCGATAATCTGCGCGTGCTGCAGGTCACACGCGAGTCCACTTTGACCCGGTCAGGACCAATTAGTCGCTACTGTAAGCCAGATGTTCTG
Source organism: Pungitius pungitius (assembly GCF_949316345.1). Classification (NCBI taxonomy): domain Eukaryota; kingdom Metazoa; phylum Chordata; class Actinopteri; order Perciformes; family Gasterosteidae; genus Pungitius; species Pungitius pungitius. Next base: position 5,384,973 of record NC_084918.1, on the reverse strand, counting down.
TGTCTCATGTGAAGCAAAAGAGTTTGTTCCCACATAGCTACAGATATGTTATACCCGAACCCTTTGTGCAATTTATCTGAGATTTGAAAAAAGGAACTTAGTTGATACTGTTAAAGGTTCACGAGTTACTTCTGAGGGAGCATAATTCACCCCAAGTAGTGAGAGTCACCCTTCCTGGAAGCCATCTGCATTTCTATTTCTCTTTCTAAAACCCTTTTTATTTATACTGACCAAATCACATTTAATCAATACGAAGCAAATGAAATGATTTTTTTCTACCCTAATTATCGTCAGGGATTCTTCTTCACTGGCTGCTTGTTGGCAAACTGAACCATCCATTCTTACACCAGCTCTACTCGGCCTTTCATCTCAAAACAAAGCAACCATCATAATGCATCATGTTGTTAGAGACTGGATCCCTGAGGTCATGTGATCTCTCACATCATCCAGATGCAACATCACGTCCTCTCAGTCGACCTCAGTTTGCCTTCATTTGAGCCTGCGGGGCTTCCGTCCGACTCTTGGTTCTTTTTGGAGTCGGTTATAACGTTTTTCTGTTTTTTTTGCAGATAAACAGTGTGACCTTTTATAACAGTGTGACTTTTTTTCCTTATTTTGTGTCCACTTCTGCCGCTTCTCTGCTTTTTAAATCTAATAGTTACATGTAGGCGGGCTGTATGTAAAACACATTTTAGCAGTGTGAATGTGATTTTATGTCATGGAAGTTATCATGCATTGAGTTAAAATACGCAAAAGATCACACTCCAAAAATTCTTTCAATATAATAGTCTTAAAATGTATTAAATGGCCATTTTTCAAAGATTGCCACCCCACTTGACACCGTGTGGTAAAACCTACTGTTGATCCCACTTATACACGGTCACATGGCCATCTCAGCACCACATAGCACAGTGTAGGGGAAGTATTGTTAGCCGTCGGTGTCTCTGGTTTCCTCCAATGGCATCGCCCTAGAGGACAAACCGAGTGGAGCCATAAATGAGAAAAGTGGAGAACAGTGAGCCGTTTTTTTTGAATCCGTCTGCCCCTCCTGCTTTCTGTGTGTTCTCTGCATCAATGCGGGCTGTTTTTTCTGCTTCGCCCCCTGAAGCCGTCACCGCGATGTCCTTCTCTGAGTCTCATATTCTCTGTCTGCTTTTAACAGTCACCGAGGGTAAAGGAGGGATCGCAGAATTCAGAGGTGAGTTTCACGAGGGGTGATACTTAGTGAAATGGGGGGGCTGTGGGCAGCAGTGCTGCTGGGATTAAATGTGTGTTTATCGTTTAGCTGCAGCGCTGCAGGAAAAAAGATGAAGAATTTGTAGTCACCTCCGTTTTTGAAAAAAAAAAAAAAAAAAGCCCCCAGATTGTCAGTGCTTGTTTTCACTTGCTGAGGCCTGACATCCCTGCTCCAGGTCTTCCAGACTCCGGAGCCCTTCGGTAGTCCGGTCCAGCCCACGGCAGCGGGCGAGTTTGAGCGTGGGCTGCAGGTCCCACTGCAGCCCACGCCGGTCAGCACGCTGCCCGCCGCCCAGGCTGCTTCTCCCACACCAGCTGTACCCACTGCTGCTCTCTCACAGGTTGGTCTGATGCATTTATTTCAAATGAGTCTATTCCACTCATTGTTCAACTCTTCGTTTTTTTTGAAGCGCTCATTCTACTCAAATATGTGCATTTTTGCAGGTGCAAGCTGCCCCCAGCGACGTCAATGCCCCCATTAGTTTGGTATTACGGTTAAGGTATGTCTCCCCATCACCACATAAACATCAAATAATTGTTAGTCAAAGCTCCATCATTTCTACGAGCCTGATATCTTTGTTTTCCTGTATTAAGTCGTATAAGTTCCATCAACCAACAGGTCATATATTAATAATAATAATAATGATATATATTGTAAGGTAACTCCTCTTCTTCTCCGTCTCTCATCTCCTCAGAAATTCAAAGAAGGAGCTGAATGACATCCGCTTTGAATTCATGCCAGGGAGAGGTGAGTTAAGTTTCTGTGTCATTCAAAACCCAACCTCTAGTTGCTGGTAGTTAAAGACTGAGGTCAAGACTTCGTAGAGGCCATCCATCCATCCATCCATCCATCCATCCATCTTCAACCGCTTATCCGGGCTCGGGTCACGGGGGCAACAGCCTCCAGCAGGGGACCCCAAACTTCCCTTTCCCGCATCTACCAGCTCTGACTGGGGGATCCCAAGGCGTTCCCAGGCCAGTGCAGAGATATCTCCACTTAGTCCTGGGTCTTCCCCGGGGCCTCCTCCCAGCTGGACGTGCCTGGAGCACCTCCCTTAGGAGGCGTCCAGGGGGCATCCTTAACCAGATGCCCAAACCACCTCAACTGGCTCCTTTCAATGCAAAGAATGGCTGAGCTACTTCACCCTATCTCTAATGGAGACGCCAGCCACTCTCCTGAGGAAACCCATTTCGGGCCGCTTGTACCCGTGACTTAGTTTTTCCGGTCATGACCCATCCTTCCTGACCATGAAAAGGCCATCTTTGGTAATCAGTCAGTGAAACTGACCGTTTTTTACCTCATGTTTTGTCAAACTTATTTAGCTGCATCAGCTTTTCCAACAGAGCTGACACACCAAAACCAGCTTGTTCCAGTGTTCATCAGCACTGACAACAAGGTGCCTTTTTGTGGGAGGGGCATTTTTTGTTGCCGAAAACCATTAAATAGAAACCAGCTATTTGTGGAAACGTTTGAGCCACAGTTCCGACCTGCTGTGTGTTTTACTTAAATCCGTCTCTGCGTCCGTCTCAGTTGGTCTTGTATTCTTTTATGACTTTCCAGACACGGCGGACGGCGTGTCCCAGGAGCTGGTGTCAGCAGGCCTGGTGGACGGGAGGGACTTAGTAATAGGTCAGTAATTAAAAAGAAGAAAAGTACTCCATAATGTGCGTAGGGCCGCACCCGCACATGGTCTAACATCTGCCTCGAACGTTGTTTTCTTTTTTCAGTTGCTGCAAATTTGCAGAAAATAGTTGATGAACCTCAAGCCAATAAAAATGTCACTTTTAGACTGGTGAGTGCATAACCCTCGTCTGCAGGGGATCTCTTGTGTTGGTCATTCACGTCGTTGTAGCTTTTCAGATGAGCAGCGCTCGTCTTTTGGTCTGTTGCTCGTCACTTCTGTGTCTCCTTTGAGGTTTTACACTTTCTTCCTCTTTTTCCCCTCACGTCACAGGCGTCTGGAACGGAGGAGTCTGAGATGCCGGACGACGTCAAACTGATGGGCTTTGCTCAGCTCAGCATCAGTTAAACTGTTGAACTACCCGGGGGCCGCGGCTCGCCTAAAAAAAATGTGAAAACACAACAAAGAAATACAGTTTGATTCATTTCTGTTCCCGTGGCGTTGAAGAAACCCCGACTGCCAAAGAAAACAGTACCTTTTTTTGTCACCCGTAGGATTACACGATGCCATGTTCAATTCAGCAGAAGCGTCAGACAGTAAAAGAATCCCTCCGAAAAAAAAAAGAAATGTTTACAGCTTCCGTTATGTGTAGAAGGATGCTGGAGGATCTCAAAGGAGCCGCCACGGCTCTCCTTTCTGCTCTCTGTTTAGTATGTGATGCATTTGCACAATCTCAACTAACGCCCTTGAATAAGTGTAACAATGCCTTATATTCATCAGAACTACTGAATGCACGTTTTTGGGGAAGTCCCCACTTACCATATGAAGCATTATTCCGTCTGAAATGTTCAAATGTGGTTTCTCTCGCTCGCGTCAGACTTTTTATTTTTCACTTTGACGGACGGTACGATGCTGCTCACTGAGCCGGCCGAAGGACGCACTCCTGCAGCCAACGAGCGTGAAGCGGATTTACGCTGTCCGAAGGAAGTGAACGTTCAACAGCCTCTGAAAGGACAACGCTGCTTTTATTCTCTATTCCTTGAAATAATTGGCGTCTATTTTCTGCACGAAAAGACCAAAACCAACAATGTGTTTGATTCACAGGTCAGATATTAGACAAACCCAGAAGCCTCATACTTTATGAGTGTCGACACAACCAGCTCCAATAGCAACGGAAGGTCTCCTGAGGAAAGAGATTGAATGATTACACGTACACAGATTGCTGTGTTCTTAAAGTGATGAAATCCTCAAAGAATTCACTAACAACGGGAAAAAGTAGGGAAAAGGAGTTGCTGGCATTGTAGTTATGAAACAAAAAGCTTAACGACGGGCCGAAACCACAAGTCTTGTGTGCGCCTGTCGACTATTTGTGTCCCTTTGGGGAATCCGTTTGCCAAGAAAAAGACTTTTAAGTGCATTTGTGTTTATGGGGACGAAACACGAGAACTGGACTCAACCCTCTTCATGTAAATAACGTTGTTCTGCTTTGACTTGTTTTTATTCTGAGCGCTTCACTCTCGGCCTTCCTTCCCCCCCACGGAACACGACGACCTTCCGTCACTATACCGTACGACACTTATTTACTCCGTGAGGAGTTTGAATATATATATCGTTCAGTAAAATGTCCCCAGGTTTTAAGCCGAGTCCCGGGCCAATCAGTGTGCAGCTCTTGGTGAACACCAAGTGGAGAAGTGCAGCTGCCACATTAGAAGGAAAATACACATCCTGCTCAGAGATGTCACATGATGACATCTGCAAGATCTTGATGTTACGTTTAACATTAGCCTCCAGTAGACGACCAAGAGTTGTTTTTGTTTGTGGTGTCTTTTTGAGATGTAGATCTTGTGTAGATACCTGAAATATTGACACACACACACACACACACACGTGGGTCGGCCCTGTGAAGGGGAATTAATGTTACACTACATTTTTAAACAGCAGTGTGCGTGTTAGTGTGTGTGTGTGTGTGTGTTGTGTAGATTGAGCCCTGCTTCTAGAGGTTCATGGCTGTTCTCATCCTTTCTTCTACCCTCGTCTCTCACTTTACTGTCACAGCGCGGTGGCAACTGAACAGATGACCGACAAAAAACACTTTTGTCCAGGCAATAACTCATCAGCCTGTAATATATTTGAATTTTCCGGCAGTTTTTAGTTATTTTGTTCTTTCATTTGGTCCTTTTGTAGTTTAAAGCATGTTTCTCTTGGGTTTTTATTCAATAAAGAATGAGCATATCAGCCTTCTCTTGAAACTTTTGTTTTAATCTTTAGTAAGTTGTTCTTGTAACTATATGCATAATAGTTATTCTTACTTTTAGTCGTTTCACTGTTTGAACGTTTTTCAGGTTTCCTGGTGTCTGTATCTTTATGACCAAAATGATCCTTTTAGAAGCCCAGAGAAAGTAAATTCTATTCAAGCCATTTGGTTACACACTTTTCAAAGATTATTCCAGTAAATGGTGAAAGGTACAGTATACGGCCGTATCATCATTTCTAGACTCTAATCGACAAGCCGAGATAACCCTGATACATTTCTCCTATATTGATACAGCTCTTCTTAGAGATACTTTATAACCCTTTTTACAGAATCTTATCAGTAAGTTGGATACAAATGTGTCCTTGAAGAGGGAGCACAACATGATCTCAGCAAAAGGGAAACGCATTGAATCAAAGCTATTTACGGAATAGAACCCGTGTGTTTGCTCAGCGGGGTTTTCACATGACCTTGAGCTATTTACCAACTCTTTGAATCCATATGTTGGTCTGAAGTGCACTTTTTTTTTTTTTTTAAGTTGAAGTAAAAGCGATGGACAGTCAGTGGGTTCCTGCTGTCTCTCGTATTCCTCCACATTCCCTTTAGGCCTAACGTAAGGCGGAGGTTGGGAGACGCAACAGATGAGACTCTTTAAAGCCCCTTTGTGCGCTCCACATTTGCTCATGGAGCAGGTACGGCGTGTCGAGGAAGATGAGCTGCATAACACCTGGACTTCGGCATTAGAGACCCTGACGTCACATTTTGACACTTTGGTAGTCTGTTTGTCAGCAACATACGGGAGGTCATAAAAAAAAAAAGCACTGTGATTGTCAGTTTAAACATTAACCCGCGGGATCAGAGTCAGGTCGGTCTGCTGCACGGGTGGGGGGCGGGGGGGGGTGCTTGAAGCCGGACCTCTCTCTGTCCCACGCTGCACTCCTGGAACACCCGCACGCCAACATGAGCAACTTCGCGCAGATCCTGAAGGAGATCGGGGAGTTCGGTTTGTTCCAGAAGCGCTTGGTGGCGGCGCTGTGCATCCCCAGCCTGTTCACAGCGTTCGACGTGATCGGCCAGGTGTTCACGGGCCTGAGCTTCCCGCATCACTGCAACACCGACTGGATCCTGGAGCGCGGGCCCAACCTGACGGACGAGGCCCGGAAGAACCTCACCATCCCCGTGAACGATGCCGGCGCCTATGAAAGCTGTGCCATGTTCTCGCCTGTGGATTTGGACTTGGAGATAATTGAGGCGTACGGGATTAACACTACAACTGGATGCATAAATGGTTCTGATTTTTTGGTCCCCGAAGGGGCCTCCAGCATTGTGACAGAGGTGAGGGACGGTTGTTTTTATTCACCAACAGAAAGCAACACCTGTTAAAAATTCAATTTAAAAAAACTGTCATTTTCAGTAATTTAACGTTTCAAAAAGTGTTTTGGACCCTCCTCTCATCTTCCTCTCGTCAGTTCAACCTGGTGTGTGACAGAAGCAGTTTGGTCGAGGCGTCACAGTCCATCTACATGGCCGGCCTTCTGATCGGGGCGCTGGTTCTGGGGCAGGTGGCTGACAGGTTGCTTTTGACTTTTGACTCATTTGGCCAGCGATAGAATTTGGAGGATTTGAAGGCTGAAACGTTTTTATTCTGTCCGTAGGTTCGGTCGACGCTTTGTGGTCCTGCTTTCACTCCTCCTCTTACTGGTGTTTGGTGTCGGTGCTGGTTTCTCACCCAACATCTATGTTTATATTGCTCTCAAATTTCTAGGTGGCTTCTCCATTTCAGGCATCCTCATTAACGTATTTGTCATAGGTATGTAAAACCTGTCTTCATGTCTTCTTTAGGAAGTCTAGAGGATGACAAATAGCACTTATAGATATGATCAAATAAGGTATAGATTAGATTGACACTGCATTTGCAAAGGGAGTTGTTTTTTCTAAAGTTAACTTAATGCAGTACTGTGCATTTAACGTCTTTAATAATGATGTCAAACATTACAGTAGAACTTGTCAAACTTTAAAATCTTTGAAGGTGGGGAGTGGAGTGCTTCCTCCAAGTTCGCCTTGTGCACCATCATCTGCCACTCTACTTTCCCCCTCGGCCTCATGCTGCTGTCTGGCCTCGCCTATCTGATCCCAAACTGGAGGATCCTGCAGCTGGTGCTCTTCAGCCCTCTCGTCGTTGTCCTGGGAATCTTTTACTGGTCAGCGTCCTGTTGGACCGCGTGGATGTAATGTTTTGGATCCGAAACTTATAATAAAACCAGTAAATGTCCATCAGGATTCTTCCAGAGTCAGCCCGCTGGCTCATCACCCAGGGCCGGATGGAGGAAGCCGTGAAGGAGGTCCGGCTGGCCGCTAAGGTGAACGGACGGAAGGTCCCGGAAGATCTGCTGGACCGGGTGAGTTGAATCAAACACAATAAATCTCTGAAGATTAAAAAAAAAAACACTTAGATCAAATGTAAAATGGATCCCTGTTTGTTTAGCTGGACAATGAAAGTCCATCCAAAAAGGGAAGCATGTTGGACATCTTCAGGATATCATATCTGAGAAAACGTGCACTCATTATGAGCTACGTGTGGTGAGTATTCATTCAAACCACAACCTGCTGCCACGTCTTCAGCTTGGCCCACATGGCTCCGACATCAAGTTGAGATATCTCTCATTCTTTTAATAGGTTTGGAACAAGTCTGATGTACTATGGACTGAGTCTGAACGTGGGAAACTTTGGCCTGGACATCTACCTGACGCAGTTCGTCTTTGGCTTAGTGGAGTTACCCGCCCGCGTGGGCAGCTTGCCCCTCATCCAGCACTTCGGGAGGAAGAAATGTCTCGCTGGGGTCCTGTGTTTCGGAGGTGCCGCTTGTCTCGGGATACTTGTTATTCCAGAAGGTAAATTGTCGAATGATGAACAGCAGCTTCGCCATTTTGCCCGATGTCATTTTGTCTGAATCACCATTTGTCCGTCAGACCTTCCCGCGATGGTCACCATCATCGCTGTACTCGGAAAGTTTGCCGCCACTGCCAGTTTCTCCATAGTCTATGTTTATACGGCAGAACTGTACCCCACCACTCTGAGGTAAGCCATAGTCTCCCGGGGAAGGTACAACGGTGACATGTGAAATGCTACGATGACGCTAACGGGGTGCACGGTGCGCGGCGGCAGGCAGAACGGCGTGGGCCTAAACTCCATGTGCGCTCGCGTGGCGGGAATCTTGGCTCCGCTGATCCGGCTGCTGGGCGTCTACCACTTCACCGTCCCCATGGTGATTTACGGCGTCGTCCCCGTTGCCGCTGGAGGTCTGTGTTTGCTGCTGCCGGAAACGCTCAACGTCGAGCTGCAGGACCACGCCGAAACACGGTGAGTCGGTGAACTCTTTGACAACAGAGTGGAAAGGAAAGGGCAGAATGTGATGATCTTTATGTCATTTATTACAGAAAACCTGAGAATGAGCCTCAGATGCGACCCTTTAATAAAGACGAAGAATCCGGAAAGAGCACGAAAATGTAAACAATATGGATGTGTTTTCTCTCTTTTATTTTCAGAAATAAATTGCTTGATTTTATCAGAATGCAGAAAGCAATTGAATCATGTTGACCTTATTAGATATGATTTTATTTTTTATTGTTACAATCTGTGAACAAATGATTTACTACTGAAAAAGATATGGACTGTTTTATATCTGGGATTTGTATTTATATATTAAATAATGCATGTGTGTTTGCTAATACATTTATTTTGTTTGGGTTTTCTGTCCTGAATTAATTCAATGCTCTCAGAGCGTATTTCGATCGCAACGGGACTCTAGAGATGAACCGTGAATCGTTGTGGTATCAATTTTTCTTTAATGTTTAAAGAAATGAGTGTGTTGTCGCCCCCCAGCTGCTGTTACGCAATAGGCACAAACTACCAGTACAAACATGGCAGAGTACTTCTCCACCGCTGCTCACCATTGTATGAAGTGGGTGCGTTAGCTTCTTGTTTAATGTAACATCTGTTTACAGCCCCGACTGCACTCTCCTAGTTGCTGCATTTATTGTTTAAAGTTTTGCAACACTGTTTTTCCGTATATAGGAAAACGAGTCCAAAGGCCGCTGCATGTCACGCGTTGGTGTGTTCGGGTAAAGATGATTTAGCAAGATGAGATTTATTGCTTCTTCTAAGGCTCAGCGAATATATTTGATCAATCCGGGGGTTTGAAATCAATGAGGGCCTTCTCTCGGGGCCCACTGGGAATTATATTTTTGACTCTGATGTGCCTGTATCCTTTCTTGCAATATGTGTCAAAATACATATATTTATTAACATGCGGCAGGTGAAATAGACTCTACCATCAAAGATATATTTCATTTTTTTATTGAGAAATGTTATTTTCGTTTCATAATTTGTAATCATATTTTATAACTGAAGGTTATGAAATGAGTAGATTTACACCCACTATGATTCCATTTCTTTGTACATTTATGCAGAATGTAGTCATTTTATTGAATTTGATCAAAGCGTCAGGTCCACAGGCTCAGTTTGAAATGTTCAGACCACACTATCAACATGACGGGTAGAAATGCGCCTGTTGGAATAAAGTACATTAGCATTGAGATAAATGATGATAAATAGGAATCAAGTGAACAGGTGATTTTTGTGATTATTTTCTTTTTTCCCGGTTAACATTCTCAAAGCCCTTTGAATTACACAAAAAATGTTTACTACAATTTGTTGTTGTTGTCAACTGAACTAAAAAAAGACAAAGCCGAAGGTGATTTAACACAACGGACTGTATGATTAAGCCATTGTTGGTTTGTGGGTTCATTGCCGGTACGTGAACGTGAGAGGTTTGGAGAGCCGTCGCACGGTGCCCTCATGCAGTCCCCACCCAGTCGGCTGAGGACAGAAGACAACAGAACACAGCGTTTGACATGCGGGGCTCGGTGTTCATGGGCGCTCGGTCCGTGGCCTGCCGGTACTCACGGTGGTTTCTGGGTTTTCACGCCTCAGACTCGATCGCCAAGTCAGCGACGTTCCCGAGGAGCCATCGGTTCTTGTGTTGAGCGCGTCCGAAGCCCTCGTCGTAATTCCCTTTTCTTCTGAACAGTTGTTGGTAGTGAAATATGCAGTAGAATTCTCCATACAACGGCGCGTAATTGTGCAGGCTACAAATGAGCACAATGTCAGGCACACAGTTCAATGTTGCATTTTGTAAATCATCCTGCTGTAATGGTTGCATAGCTCTGAGCCTCTTAACCAGTTGACATTTTCTGTCAGGACTAATGACTTCAGTTCCAGCATTTACATTTCTTCACTGCAATGCAGCAATTTGCCAACATACAACTTATACTTGTGTTTGAAGAGTCAAAAGGTCGGTGAAAATGTATATTTAACTTTAGTTTCTTTTGACTTCTGGTTATCTGTGAGAGAATAAGTGCTCCCAATTAAACTTTTAATCTGTAAAAAACATTTTATACTGCTAAATAAAATCAAAATATTTGCTAAAAGAGACGCAAAAAACACATAGGTGAGTTTGACAAATCACAGTTTTTTGTTTTTTTCAATGAATTAATCAATCAATGAATCATTCATAGATTTTAAATATATTTGGCAACCATTTAATTTATTGTAGTCATTGGCCTGGATATAAAATCACATTTAAGAGATTATTTTAATTCATTAATTTTGACACAGACAAGAAATTGATGCTGGTAATTTTTGATCAATTTTGCTGGTGATTTTTCTGTAAAACATTTCAATGTCTCACCTTAATTTGTTCTTGCACTGTTTACAACAAAAGCAACTTTGATGAAAAATGTATTTGTCCGCAGTAATTTTTTCCATCGGATAAACCTTCTTCAAACAGCCTGCACACATCTCAGGACAGGCTGGTTGAAACTGAATACACAGAAATGAGACCATGCTTGGTTAAAATCAGAAACAGTATAATAAGCATCAACAAACAGTGATGCAGAATGAAATTCAAAAACACAAAACAGTTTTAAAGAACCTAAACAACAAATAAACCCTCAAAAGTAAGAAGAAATGAACAGGCGATCATAACAAACCTTATACATTTGCAAAGTAAATTATGTACATAACAACTTTGTCGGACAACGTATGAGAACCCTTTGCTCACAGTGGTTCAAGGTGTCTGATTGATTGGCAGCTCGGTGATCTGGTGACAAACTGGACCGACCGCTGCCTGACCCGCCGACGTTGGATCCTCCGGTCGACCGGCCACAAAATTGGAAGTTTTGGAAGAATAAAACCCCTTTTCCAAATGACCATTCCTCTCGTAGTCCTCTGGGACGGTTTTGGTGCCCAAAATACTGTTTCCCTCGCGGTCGGTCCACACCTCGAGTACGCTGAGCTCTCTTTTGGGGGCGGAAAGGCATTTCATTTGATCTCCTTTAGGGGGCTCCTCCCTTCTTCTGTTTTGAGCAGGACTGTTGCACGTCAGGGTTTTAGTCGTCCGAAATTTCTCCTCTGCTTTCGGGCCGATCGGGGTCTCCGGCGGGAGCGGCTCTGACTTGTCGGCCTTCCTGGCAGCCGACTGGATGGAGATGAAGGCGGGGGACGATGGGGGGCTTGCTCGTTGCTTTGCCGCCGGGCTAACGGGCGCCGCGGCGCTCCCGCGCGTCCGCGGGGGTTTTACTCTGCTCGACCCGATGCTGATTTTGCCGAGGCTGCCGGTGGGCGGGCCTCCTCGCTGGTCGCTTAGAGACTCCTTGAACAGGCACGACAAGCCGGCGATATCCGAGTCCGATTTCAAGGTGGACACCGAATAAAGAGCCTTCCTTATCGCTTCCTCTACGTCCGCCAGCCTGGCTAAAGTCTGTTTTTTTAGAGTCATGACTTCCTCACTGGCTCGCTCGAGATCTCCAAAAACATGCGCCATTGAAGACCTGCTTTCGGGACTGTGTTTCTCCAATGGCCCCCGCCCTCCTTGCTCCTCCACGTCTGCCTTTGTTGGGTCGTTGTTGTTGCTGTTGACAACCCAGTCGGGAACGTTCTCAAAGACTCCCCTCAGAGACCTGACGTCCACGTCGCTGGTGTCCCGTTCGATTTCTTCCACCCGACTGAGGAGGCTGTGCAGCTCCTCCTGCTTCCGCAGGTTGTCGACAATTTCCATGGCGGCGGTGGCGTTCCCTCGCATGATTTCGTCCATGTGAACAGACAGCCGCTGGCGGCGTTCGTCCTCCGTCTCCCTTCTCACTTTCTTTTCCCTCATTTCAACTTTGCTTACTTGCATCATTTTCTTTCCTTCTTTGCTGTCAGAGGGTTGTCTAAAGGTTTTGGGGTCATTGCCGGATGGACCACTCAGAGTGTGTCGAGGTTCCTCACCCACATATGCAAGAAATGAGTTGTTCCCAGGGGTATTTTGGGGGGTTGTGTTGTCAAGCTGAGCAATTTGAACTCTTTTGTGCTTTACAGGAGCAATCTTTGCTGACAATTCCATTTTACCTCCAAATTTCTTACATGCTGCATTAAAATCGACATGGCTTTCATCTGTTTCATTTGTGTCTTCTTTTGGCGGGAAGTCCTGGGGGCTTTTCTCTTCTGCTTTAACATTTATCTCCTGCTGTAGCTCAATGTTCTGATTATCATTATCACTCACTAAGATAACAACTGAACCACAGGCTTCAATTTCCTCAGATTTATGCATAGCTTCGTCAAAAAGTCTGTTTCTTTGATGATCCGCCAACAAGGGCCCCGAGTCTGCACCAGCGTTCGTTTTGAACAAGCTTGGCTTATCTTCGTCTCGATGCGACGCGGATGTCATCGCCAGTGGATGAGGAACCGTGTCCTCGGGTCTCACGGGATTAGTTCGGGTTTCCTCTGGATTCTTCGCGTTGGCTGGTCGAGCGTCTCTTTGCTTTGCTTTCAAGTGCTCCGGCTTTGGTGGGACGGCAGGCTTTGGACCAACGGGGCGTCTGCTTTCGTCAGCGACGGCACTTGCAGCCGGTCTATTTAGCTTTTCACTTTGTCTTGGGGGCTGCGCGTTGGCCGCGGACACTTGTTCCCCCGAGAACTGTTGTCTCAACGGTGCTTGACTTGATTTAGGTTCTGTCGCACGGCAAACCTCCTCCTGAGGAGGCTTTTCCACAGACGCTGCACCCACATTTTCTGATCTTTCTTTCTGAGGTCTGGACGTGTTTCTGTAAATCATCGCTGCTCTGAAATCTCCTCTGCTGACATTGATGTTGGATTTCTCCAGGGAATCCAAAGCTGCTTGAAGTTTACCCTGAAAATCAACCTCCTCGTCCCCTTGCTGTGCAGCAGGGGTCTCTGGACTGTGTACAGACGCCGTAGCAGCTTTGGGTTGTTTATGGACCACTTCTGCGCCTTTTTGACCCACTTTGCTCCGTGTCTCAGTAGTTCCTTTTTCTTCAGAATTAGTGTCTCTCTCCGTGTTCTCATGTTGGTTGTCGGATTTATGTTCTGAGGTAACATCGGAGGTTGACGGGAGTTTTTTCCATGTTGGTTCCGTTTGTTTTAAATCTGATTTGGCCTCAATTGTTTCATGCTGGAGGCCAAGTGTCGCAGTTTGGAGGTTTGAAATGTCGTCCTTGTCGTCTACCACACCAGGGTCGGCCCGGTGTACCCCGCCATCGTCCTGTGTCTCCAGACCATACGATCCCTTTGGTGCTTCTTCTTGTGTTTTGCCATCACACTGTCCAAAGCTATTCTTTACTTCTCCGTGAATGCAGTCTGCGGCAGATTGGGTACGGCTTTCCCATGCATTTTGCTTTGGTCGGGTTGGTCTTTGATCTCCAGAGAATATGTTTCTCAGCCTCTTGATATCCACTGGGACCCACTCTGAATTCTCCTCTGCTTGATCACCTCCCCGTTCATGATGAAGCTCTATTACTTCACCAGAAACAGTTTGGTTTGGAGGGAGTTCTTGTTCTTGTTCGGTTGGCTCGGCCTGAAGAGCTTTCAAATACTCCAAATCTCCTTTTTCAATACAACCCTTAAAGAGTTTTACATTCCCCTTTACTGTGATTTCCGGCCGTATGGATTCATGATACGTTTGATCTTGGGGAGTTTCTAGAAGGCAGCTTATGGTTGATTTAATGAGCCCCTTTCTTAGTTCTTTATTTTCTGTGTTTCTCACTTCCTCTCTTTCGGGCTCTGGTTCATCATACTCTGCACCGTGTGGAGGACAATACGTTTTCACATCTTCCTTATCAAAATAATTGTAGAGGGAGTAAACAATGACTTCGGGACACCTGTCCCCATCCTCCTGCATGACGATTCCTTTCTGCAGAGAGTTATCTTGATTGAGAATGTCCTCAACGAGCTGAACCACATTGGCTGTTTTGAACTCTGTGTCTTGGTTGGCGGTGGAGTGATGCCGGTGTACGGGCACACTCACTACTGTGGCCACCATGCTTCCTTCGCTAGCTTCCTTTATGTACGTGATGTGGGGCTTTAGGTTTGCACGTGGAAGCAACTGGAGCATGAAGTTTTGTGCACCACCTTCAGCCACCTCGTCATATCCGATCTCGGGCCCACCCTGTGATAGTGTGAATTTGGCCTTTTTAGCTATCATTGTCTCATATACCTCAATGATTGAGCCATCGGAATGTATGCAATTGCCATGGTACAGGGTATGAAGTGTTTCTTTGATGTTCTCCACCATCGTCTCAATGTCGTCCTTGCTCTGGTGTCCGATTTTGTCAAATGGCATTGATTCAAACAAGTGGGTTCTGTCCTTGACATTAGTTATCGGATAGTCCTGAGCTGCCCCACTGTCTCCCGCTGGGCTTTGTGATTTGGACGTATGCATAAGAGGATGCTCTCTTTCTATGTTTGTTGGGATAAACGGGTTGTTCTGGAGAAGAGCTGCACTTGTTTTGATTTTTTCCTCGAGTTCTTCTGGATCCAAAAGGCTTGTAGGCTCATTCTCAAACACTGTTTCACTATTAGAAACCTCGGGGTCACAGTCTAGACCAACCATATGGACACATGGGCCCGGTTTATTGGGTGGATTTGTCAAATCCAGACATTTGGAACGCACATTGTTTTTGTTATGTTCGTTAAAGATGTTACACAATTCAAACTCCTGTGTTTGTTTTTGGACTGCTCCTGTCTCATCCCCAGAAATAGAAACTTTTCCCTGGAACTTATTATCTGGACTTAGGGTGGACATGTCCACATATTGACTCTCAAATATTTTTTTGGTGGCCTGAACATCTATTCTTACCATGTCCTCAGCAACATCTTTTTTAGGATCTGGACTAGACCCGAGCCTTGTGTCATCCTCCACGAGCCCTTCATCACCGCCATCACGTGGCCTCTCTTCCTGCTCCTCGAAAACAGCTGATGTTTTACTGACATCGCGTCTTTCCACTTTTCCCACCACCTTGTGCATCATGGGGGCGTAAGGATACACTTTGTTACTCGGGGCAGAGTTCTCAAATATCAAGCATCTTGAAAGGACCTCTCCCTCGTATCCAGTTTCAGCAGCTGCCGCCCCGGTCTCCCAGCTCAAAACCTCAGCGAGCTCCTCGTCCACAGCTGCATCTAACATCCTCAGCTCTGGGTGGGTGTGCTTCAGCAGCCTTCTCAGCTCACATTTCTGCCGCTGTTGGTGCAGCCTTTGTTTGGAAAGCTGGGATGACGCGGGCGGTTGGGTATGTGCTTCCGAGGTGTCTACTGGTCCTGGCTTCTGACTGGATGAAGGAGTTGCAGGGAGGTCACCTTCCTTTGGTTGGGATTCTTCGGCCATCTTAGAAGAGCAGATTAACATTCTCATAATTGAGTCTTTTGCAACAGAAATTAGGTATCCGGTGGAAATCATGCACAGGGGTGTGTCAACATGCTTCCGGCAACCAGAGCGATACCTTCCGGATCATGCCACTGGATGCGCTCGTCACATGCCAGGCGACAGTGGGTTAGCTGAGCTCCAGGGCAACCAGCAGATGCATGATAAACCAATTAAAACGTTGAGCAGAAGACGTCTGGTGTCTGTTTCTTGCAACTCAGAAAAAGCAAGCATTTGGTTTTTGAGTTATATAATAGTGTGGAAGTTATTTTCGTGACAATGCAAATTAAAAAGCACACTGTGAACTTCTAATTACCTTCGTTGCCTTGATTCTTTTCCCGGATTCAGCTGACTGCACTTGTGCCTGCACAGAAACAAGGCCAATGTCAGGTTGGGTTTTCCTGACACAAGTAATGCCCTTTGAATATTTTTATCATTATACGATACCTTTTAGTGTTACGTATTATATGACAGCTATAAACCTACTTTATCCACAGGCTTTGTTGAATACACTTCTGATTGGTCATGATGATTTAAAACATTTAGCCCATAAAGACGATACCTGACACAGAGGCAGTACCTGGGTTTGGGATATTGGCAGATAAAGAGTAACAATCCCACGCAAGGGTTTAATTATTAAGCTGCATGCCTCACCGTGCGGGGAAGCAACTTTTATACCTAAATAAACGTAGGGGCGTTGCCATCTCAACTTTAAAGAACAAAATCTGATGAATTAATGCATAGATAAAAATGTACTTGATTGCATCGTTGGTATGTGCGTGTGTTTTTCGCTGTATCTCTTGTAAGACGAGCGGGCAGATGTTTACCGGTCCCAGAAGGCTGCGTGTTGAGTCCTGAGGGGCGACCTTTGACAGGTACAGAGCGGACATAGCTTTGACCGAGACACACAGTTTCTCCTTGGTTGGGTTGAAGGAGCCGTCTTTGAAATCTGCAATTGACCTCCTCTTTTCCTCTGCAGACACATCACACACAGCAGTGTCAATAAGAAAATCTATCTATGTTACTGTAGCACACAAGTTTTAAATAAGCAGATGGTCAAAATACAGTTTTATTTTCAGAAATTAAAACTAAATCATGTCAAATTCAAACAGAATTAAAACAAGTGGCTCTTTTTTAAATGAATGACTTCCATGTTCGCATCCATGTCACCAAACTGTGTGTAAACAGATGGCAATTTTAAGGGTCACCCGTAATAACACTTTCAAAGCCGATACGTGACAGCTGCCATGTGGTCGAGTTATAAATGTAACACGCGTGGTGGAGCGGCACGGACACCGGACTCCACTGACACAAATACAGACGGTCAAACCGAACCGAACCAGCCAAGTCACTGCCGCCACAGTTGACTAAGCACAGAAGAGCAAAGTAAACACACACACCTTGCAATTGTTGATATAAAGACACAATCAGCTGTCAACCCCGAGCAAACACCTGACTAGCTATGTTGGATTTGGAGGAGTTGGACTGCTCCATTTAGGTCAACCTAAAAAGTCTCAACAGCCGGATTTACTGCACAAACTATCCATCATTGGCAATACATTACTCTCTCTCTCTCTCTCTCTCTCTCTCTCTCTCTCTCTCTCTCTCTCTCTCTCTCTCTCTCTCTCTCTCTCTCTATATATATATATATATATATATATATATATATATATATATATATATATATATATATATAAATGTATATGAGTACACACGTATTCAGGAGCATACAGAAGCCATTTAACATGCGGGTTGGATTCCCTCTGGGATATTGGCAGATAAAGACACAGACCATACGATGAAAATACAAATCTCTACTCACAGAAAATGGACAGCTCCCTTCTGACCTGCCTGTCTTCTTATTTCCTTTGAAGCTCTGTGAACGCTAGGTCTGATTTCCTGTTGGTCTGATAGTGGAACCTCTGCCTCTCTGCCTCTCTCTCTGCCTCAGTCCTGCCCCACTGACAGCCGACCCTTTCACCCTCCTGCACTTATTCGGGACTATTTCTGTCTTGTTCTGGAGTGGCCTACTATGCCCACACCAGGTGTAGTCAATCACTGCTCCTCGCGCAGTCACCGTGCTGGTATTCATCTCCATTCCACCGCTCCACCCTTTTCATTCATGCCGTCCGCAGCTCCGACTTGAGTCACGGGACTCCAAGACGGCGATCCAGGAAGTCTTTACCAGGGCTACAGTTCCCTGACCGGGGACGCATGTCTTGGTTGGATCACATGCTTCTTTCTGCTAGGAATGTGTTGAGTTCATTTTCAAGGAATGTAATTCACGACTGGACTTTTAATCATTTGTTTCCGTCGTGTTCTTTTCTCAGTGGCGAGCAGCCTCAGTGGCCTCACCAATGCTTCACTGGTTGGAGGACACAGTGGTCGGGATCAGCGGTTCGACACAGAGCCCTTTTTGTGAACTTTGACTGGCACTCACCGGCTTGAGAGGCAGCGATTGTTTCAAAATCAATGCCCCCTATTGTTTTTCTCCTCTCCACTCGTCTCGGTTTCGCCACCTAGAGAGAGAAATAATGAACCGTCAATGCCACTGCGTAGCCTGATCTCTTTGTACGGGACATTAGTACGTCTTAATTCTATTTTCAGGAAGTAGCACGCTTGAAGTTGCACAACAGACATGTCCATAAACCATACCTGTAATGATTGTGCCCGTCGAGTCACGTGATCCTTTGCGTATGTTTTGGCGGCTTCAACCTCAGCGGAGCTCTTCCCCTCTTTGGCCTCCCCCTTCTCTGCTGGCGTGGCATCTGCCGCCCCGTTTGGTGACGAGGGGCTCACATCCCTGAGCTTGTTCTGTGTGGCCGCCTTCGCCTCAAACAGAGCCTTCAGGGGCCCGATGGAGCCAGCGCTGCTCCGAAGGCTCCCCATGGACTTACTGCGGGTCAGACGGCTTTTGTCCCGTTCCCTCATGTCGTTTCTCTTCATCAGAGACTCCAGACGAGTCTCTTTACTCTCCGGAAGGTATGGAGCAGGCTGACAGTGACGCACAAGATAAACATGCGTAATTGAATTCATTATTTCCCCCCCACAAAAAAAAACGGAGGATGCCTTGAGTCCCATCTCACCTCTTTAAGGACCTGCTTGGGGTTTGCGTTACCATCATTCACAGAGGCGTCTTGAGTAGAGGTGCCTTCTTTCTCTGTAGTTTGATACCTTTCAAACAAAAACCCAACATATGACCGACTAACAGTCAGACAGACACCGTTCGGATGCTTTGTGGACAGGACTGCGTGTGCATTAGCTGTCACAGAAGACGAGGTTCCTGTCACCTGGCAACCAGCTGGGACACGGACGTGATCTTGTCCCGCGGAGCCGCCTCTGGGCGGGCGAGCCGGTCGAAGAACGAGGGGCCCGCGCTGAGCGACTGGGAGCGTCTCAGGTTACTCTTCCAGTCCATGGTGACCCACCACGTCACAGTATCTCTCCTATTTGAATTCAGTTTAACACTAATGTTAGATTGTAGACAAGAGATCCCTTCATCTACTCTTAAGGTTAAACATTTCCACACGGAGTTGTCCAAAAGGCAGGTTTAAACATGCCGAGCCCGTACGATTCTGAGGGCAAAAACAGGACATCATCGCGTAAGAGTGTAACCGCCAAACTTAAGCGAATGTTTGGTGAAGTCGAGGTTCAGAGTGGAGGGGGGTTACCTGGAGGAGCTCGCTGAGCGTCCGTCTTCTGGGAGAATCCGTGACACTTCCTCAGCATCACGGGGACGGGCGCGCGGCGTGGAACGCCGGGGAGCAAAGTCCTTTTTCTTTTCCTCATTACCTCAGGACGGTGTAAAGTGGTTTATGAATGTGTGAAGAGTAGCAATCAACAGCCTAGCCTAGCCTCTTTCATCACTATCGTGGGTTTCATGGAGAATCCTCGATGGTCAAACGAAGCTCGGATGCAACACGCCACCCATTAAGATGTGAAAAAACCTTTATCGGTCTTGAGGGGAAGTTGCGTAATCACAGCAGAAGGGGGTGAACACTGACAATATGGGAAACAGGAAAATGTTGATAGGATGCAGCTGTTTTGCCTTGATAGCGTTCTGTGTGGGCTTGTTTGAGAGTGAAATCAATGATTAACACGTATTCTCAAGTTACAGATTTACAAACTGACAGTGCAATATAGGAGCATGTGACGAGTGTACCGTGCACTAAAACACCGATCATAAGACGGGATTTACAGTTCAAACTTATTTTATCTGGAGATTTCTAAACAAAAGCATCCAAATATTTTTTCATATTTTGTAAAAGGGTCCTCATTGGAATTGGAACTGTGCACTAAATTTGAATACAATTTATATTTCTTAACAAACCACCATTGGTCCAAGATTGCCACCATACTTAAGAGAAGGCAGGGTGAACCATTGTTTCTGCAGCATTAGAATACATACGTTCACATGATTATTGTTATACAGCATCCCTATTTATTGAGTCAGTTCAGCAGTCTGGGTGCAATAACATCCTCAGTTATATTGTTGTGTTCCCGATAGATAGAGCCTTTGTTGTTATGTGAATTTGTTAACTGTGGCGCTTTACTAATACATCTTTGATAATGGAAATAAAGATGGAATCTCTCCAGGAGTGTGCACAAAAGCCCGAAGATCTGAGAGGCTTTGGTTAATGTTGCCCTCTTTTAAGTCCGTAACCTCATTTTGAAATGGCCAACAAACAATTACAGTTTACTGCTTCTTTTGAAGGCTCCCGGTCCTTAAATTAGGCTTCATCTGGCTGCGGTTCGGTGGCCTCAGACAGCCAGCGAGGAAACAAGCCATGTGGAAATTCATCTCCACTGAGGAATTCAAAGACCAGCTGAGCCCCCCCCAACACACACCTTTGACCCCTCACCTGACACACGCTGCACTAAAACTGCATAAACTAACAACTGTGTACTGTAATGAAGCCTTTCCAGGGAGTATATTTGTAAAAATAAAATGGGAATGTAAAACAAACCAGTTGCACATCACTCGTCACAGCATTTCGGTTTTTTTTTTCAGGTCATTGCTGTAATTAGGTTGTGGGGTTTCTGGTTGGTGCTGCAGCATATAATCACGGTGCATTTATGAGACAGCCAAGAGACAGGAGGAGAGGGGATGTTGGTATTAATGCCACCTTGTGGTAAAACATCTCTATTACAGTAAAATCATGAAGGTTGGGAGAAACTACATTGCATTGACAAATATATATATATATATATATATATATATATATATATATATATATATATATATATATATATATATATATATATATATATATATATATATAGAACAGCCTTCAGTGTCATTCCACCGCCCCGCCCATCTACTCACCTGTTCCCACTGGAGATACCTGACCTTCTTAGCCTACGTGCTCACCTGCATCCCATTACCTCCTCAGCCCTCTAAGTACATGTTGCATTCTGCTGCAGCGTCTCGCCGCTGTATACAGTTTTTCATATTACAAATTTGAGGTATGTTTACCTATGCATATGACTAATCTTACTTCTGTGACCTACATGCATCCAAACGTAGTATTTTTACATTGAGGGAAAATACAAATGCACCTTTGAACACTTCTGAGTTTGTATCTCTATGTGGAAATGCACTTATTGTAAGTCGCTTTGGATAGAAGCGTCAACTAAATGACATGTAATGTAATGTAATAATATCTTTCATCTGGGGTTCCCTCGGTTTCAGCATGCAGTAAAGGTTGGAGACAATGGCAGCTTTATACAGGACACACAACTCATAGTCACTGTCTTTAGTCCTCCTTTCTGTTAATCAGTCTTCAGACAAAGACGAGAGCAGCAGCAGCAGCAGCAGCAGCAGCACACACCCCTGGGGCAAAAATGAGAGCTCCAGCCTTCCTCCGACTACAAACCTCTCCCCTCCCTTCAAACCCCGTCTCCTGTCTCTGTCTCAAAGGCACTGCGGAGATGAAAGGGAATATGCAATGCTCCCTTTGACTGTGAACCGTGCAGTGTTATTAGGGGGAGGTTTACTGCCCTGGTCTGCCTTTCAAACAAACTTGCTTACAGCAGCCAGATGTTTTTTTTTTTTTTTTTGAAGGGGAGGGTCCGTGGCTGCTCGCGTGGAGACGTAACCACCGCTAAGGGAACGCGTAAAACACATCCCATGGACACACGCGCATTTCTGGCTGTGTTTTAAACGAGTTAAAGAAAACAAACTGTGTTCTTTGATGACCGTAGTGCCATTGTCCCCCCCCCCCCCCCCCTGCGTGGCCTCCTCCGGTTGCCCAGCAGGGGGCGCCAAAGACCACCGGGACGCAGCGCGCTGCCGCGGTGGAACCACATTGGGGTCACGGGGGAACATCGCGGTGGGGGCTATTCGAGGCCAACCCGGATTATTTCAGTGCACCAAAAATAACCCCGGAACGCACCTCAGTGAGAACAGAGACATCGGTGGGAGGGGGGGGCAACAGATGAGGTCAGCGCTGCTTCGCAATGTTGTGGCCGGTGGTGACGTCAGCATACGTGTATTTACCGTCAGAGGCGGTGAACTCGACGTTTTACCACAGAATCGCTGCTCCCTTAACCCCCCCCCCCCCGGCGGCGCGCACCGTTTCTCTCGTTCTTCCCGTCCGCATCGCTGAGATTCCGCTGTGACGTCGGCGCGGCGGCTGTGCACGACACCATGTGACCCCCGGACATTGCACACGCGCACACGCACCTCGCGCACATCCCAGCAGTCAGGAGTTTCAGCCGGAAGATGTGTGACGTGCGTGCACGGCGGCGCGTTCCTGCTCGGTTTTATGATCCAGTTGACCCACAGCCTCCTGGGAACGACTGGTAGGAAAACACGTGTCAATCAAACTGTGAACTGATTGATTTCCTTCTGAAGCTGTTTGATAGCGATTAAAAAAAAGGACTCGACCGCTTTGGTGAGCTTGAAGAAAAAGTGACTCTTGAAATCATTTAGGCACATGTTGGAATATCTTATTTCTTCACGTGTCAGCCATATGTCCCATCTGTAGACCAGATACCACCCTTATAGATGCAAAGGCACACTTTAATATATTTACGTTGCTAATGAATCGTCAATGCAGTGACAGCGTGACTTTAATTCTCTTTGACAGGAAACAAGTGTCAGTTCAAACGTGTTTGCCTTTCCCCCTCCTCCTAAGAGGTACCCAACGCCTGAGTATGATGCATAGCATAAAATAATGTAAGTCTTTTGTGCAGTGATCAGATAGCTCACAATCCTTCACGTTATTAGTGAGCACATCATGCTCCAACTCCAAATATCATCCATCTGTTCTTCCTGACATGTTTGATGTCTGAGCGGCACACAGAGAACAGACGAGGATTCCCTGTTTTTACCGTCATTTGGATGTGGATTTACCTCAAAGCAGTAGTTTTTTTGTGACATTTTTTTTTTTTATACCAAAACCAAGAGAAGCCTACTGAATGTTTGAGAGGAAAACCTTGTACCAGCAGAGAGGACGAGACTGGCAAGTTGTTTCCCATCGCCACCAGGCAGAGGAAAACGCAAGGAGGGGGGAGGACAAGGAGCAAGGTGTGTATATATATTTATTCTTTAGCTGAGTCACAAATCGAAGAGACAACTGGAGATGAGCCAAAGCTCTGGAAGGAATCACAGAGCTTGTACTTCATGCAAGCAGGAGCCCCGATGCTCATCGGTGGTTTCTGAGCTTTCAGCACATGTTGCATTAAGATTTAATTAAGGATAAGAAAAGAGTTAAATTGTTAAACCGCTGAAATCACCAGCAGCGGTCCATGATCACCTCGTGTCCACACGAGAGAAAATACACAACTTTCTGCTCTGTTGTCAGAGCCCACGAATTGATCCTAATTAGGCGGAGCAGTCCACCAAGGCTGCAGTGAAGGAGCACAGAGAACCAGAGTTCTCCCTCCCCTTGTTCTCCGTGGCGGGTCGTTGGCCCGCTGAGGGAGTCTTAGTGTCACGAGGAAAAGTGTATTCGTTCCATCGCTGAAAACAAAACAGAAAAACAAGCTCAGGAACACGCGTCAGCTTCCAACACATGGATGTGATTTGTAGAAACTCTCCCTCTTTTTCCTCTGCGGAGAACATGAGTCGTGTTGTGCTGCAGCTCATTGCGCGCGCGTGTGTGTGTGTGTGTCTCTGCAGGTGTGTGTGTGTGTGTGTGTGTTATGCCTGTAGGGGGGAAACGTACATCTGAGTGGGAGTGACTTTAACCTAACCAGGTCCCCTTTTAACCCCCCCCCTGCCCCCCTCTGTCCATCTGAAGCCCAAATAAGCCCCTCCCACCGCGAGCCTGCACGAGCAGTCGCAGGCCTCTCCCCTGCGAGTGTTTGAGTGTCACCGACACAGTGCACGTTTTTTTCGCGGGCCGTGGAGGCGGCCCGAAGCTTTTAAGCTGCTCCGCGGGGCTTTGCTGAGGCTGCTCAGAGAAGGGCCTGTGTTTGCCGCATGCCTGGAAGGGCGGGGGGGGGGGTGTGTGACGGCATAGCTGAGCACTGGAGCATGGTGCCCGGGGTTTCACATAACAATGCCGGGGGGTCGGAGGGCCGGCCCTCACGGAGCCACTGCACCGGGCTGTGCACGGCCACGGGCACGGCTCTAGTCAGCCGGCAATGAACAACGGGGTCAATCTGTTAAAGCACCTTTTTCTCTTTGCTTGATTGGGCGAGAAAGAGATGCTTTTTAGGTGACGGCGAACATCTCGTATGTGTGTTTAACCGATGAAGTGATTTGCATACACTTAGATGTTTGTGTCCGTTGTGTCGAACTCTGCAACCCACACAGTTTCTCGGGCTGGATTTAGTCGAAGGGTGATTAATTGAGATGCAGATGTAGGAAAATGTATTTTTAAAAAGGTGCTAGGGGGGGGGGGGGGGGCAAACACACACAGTGTACCCTCCTGTGCAGAGCATGTCCTGCAGGACTTAATGTTCGCTGCTGTCGATGTCGCACACACACACACACACACACTCCCTCCCTCTGGATTCAGACCGTGTCGAGAGCTGGAATATCAGGTTTCCTGTCTTTGTGCAGAGTTTGTACTCACAGCGTCACCTTTGTTCCCCCTCTGTCAGCACACAGCGCCACTGCATCGCAGGCACTCTCGTGCTCTCTGAGGATACGCCGGACCCCTGGCAAACTGTCACCGGCGAATTTAAAGTGGCCAGGAGAGAATTATTACAAGGGGGGGGGGTTAAAACCTGGCTTTGTATGCATTCAGGCAATTAGCTGCACAGGAGCAACAGTGAATCCTAAAAGCGTTTAAATGAGATTTTTCTTCCTTCGCTTTGTATGCGGCTCATTCATGGTTTCACTCTGTGAAAATGTACGGGTTGTTGTTTCTACGCATTCCCTTCTGCCGTGGAACCCCAGATGACCCCGCTGTGGCGCCAGCAGGGGCTGGGCACTGGGAAGGAGGAAGAGAGGAGGAGGAGGAGGAGGAAATAAGGAGGGGGGAGGAGGGGGGGCCTAAAGGGAAAGTGTTAGTCAATTTATGAAGCTGGAGACAAAGATGAAAAGCACAAAATGCTGCAGCGCAGTCGCATGCAACCTGTGTGTGTCTCTACCGCTTGAACACACTTCCTGTGTGTGTGTGTGTGTGTGTGTGTGTGTGTGTGTGTGTGTGCTCGCCTTTTATCTCATAAGCCTGTCCTGAAGTCGTGGTAACGCTTGCAAGTAATCAGCTGGACCAGAAAGAGGGTTGTGGTTTTGCCTGTGGGCCGCTGCAGCCCTGCCCTCCTTTTTTTTTTTTTTCTTTTTTTTTTGAAATGCGATCCCATGTGCGAGACGTCACGCAGCTCCTGGAATGTCCTGCGTAGAGACAGAGCGAACTCAGAGGCCAACTGTAATCTCTTATCTCCCGCTGTGACACACTTTGTTCTGCAATACCGTCAAACTGGGCGCCTATCTGCGCACCGCTTATCGGCCAGAAGCCACAATATTGGCATTCGTTAGCGATGGAGGCATGTTACAATGTCACGTGTTTTGAAAAATAAAGAAAAAAGCCGTGTGATCTGGTGGAGGGCCCAGACGTGTATTTCTTCTGATTAACGGGGCCCTTTGGTGATTCCTTTGGTGATCGGTTTGCTGATCACAGGGAGGACTGCTCGGCTTGCGTAAACACATGTGTGTCTACAGTAATGTCCCCCCGTCGGTTACCTCGGTTTGGGCTTCTTGGAGGCCCATTTTTAACAGTCATGAAGGGCAAAAGGTCACGGAGCTGAGGGCATTCAGCAGACCGGAAGGCTGCAATGAAAAGATGTTATTGGTGTGGTTTGAGAAGTGTGGGATGGAAGTTACTGGAGCTTTGCTTTATTTGGGAATTAAAGTCAGGTTGTCTGGGTTTTTTGTCATCCACGCAAACGGCATGAGTAAGTATATAAAAACGGCATTTCTTTCAGTTTTTTAAACCATTTCAACTCGCATCAAAGCTACGCACCAAACGGCCTCATAAGGACACAAGGAGTGGTTTTGATTATCCCGCCCCTCTCCACTGGAGGCAGTGTTCTGCAGGCTCCCAGCATGCAGGGCAGGATGCTACTGTAGACAATGATGCAATCATGTTGCATTTCATCACACCATTGCCGCATTTGCTCCCCTTTGTGTATTTGTCGTGCATGTTTCACATGATCAATGGGTAGGATCACGTGAGCCTGTGTGAGGAGACTAATTGTCTCTGAAAAACATGTACATTTATGAAATTTATATCATTTCTTTATTGCCCCAAAACGTCTGACAACTGAACTGCACTTTCTGTTGGGGTGAAATTTGTATCTGACTCCTAATTTTTCAGTCGCATGTGTGGTGCTTCACATGCGGAGCCCCCCCCCCCCTCTTTTTACACAAAGCAACCACATGTGCATGTGTGAGTTGTGGAAGCTATGAGGGCTAAGCACACCAGCTCAGCAATGATGAATTACTGCAGCTTTAAAATCTCTTCCATAGAAATCGCACCCATGCGTGCCCGTGTGTGTGTGTGTGTGTGTGTGTGTGCATGCTTGTGCGCGTACAGCATGAACTGGTCAAAATCCTCTTCACCTATGGATCAACTGATTTTATAGAGATTATTGCTTTTACGTCTCTGCTTTAACCCGAGCGCTTCTCCCGATTTACGTTTCGTCTTTTAAATCCCACACCGCTGAATCTCCCGGGGGGGTTGTATCTGGAGATCTGCACTTTCTCGAGGCCAGGGAGGTTAACCCCCCTGTAATGTAATTCATGTACCGCGGAATCCAGCTACAATCGCGTGTCCTGTTGCCGACTCGCGGGATCAACCCCCCCGACCGGGGGGAGCTAGGCCCCCACTTATCGCCTCGGGTGATTTGGCGAAAAAGGCGGCGTGGCCTCAGATCACGTCGGCCGAGGGACGTCAGAGAGTGAGACGTGAAGAGGTCTCTTGTTGGAGGGTGGTTTTAAGGGGAAATGTGACAGCCTGTGTGTAGTGAGATGGGCCTCTCTCTCTCTCTCTCTCTCTCTCTCTCTCTCTCTCTCCCTCTCTCTCTCTCTCTCTCTCTCTCCCTCAGCACCGTAGCCGGCCTCCACCGGCACGACTCCGGTCACCGTGGATATTAATACACTTCTCCGCCACTGAGGAGCGAAAATATCTGACAGGCGCTATTTATAGGCCCTCGCAGGCGGAATCCACGGCAACGCGAAGCCGGGCCGATTCTGGAGTCGTGCTCCCCCAGGAAGCCGTTGGGCCCCCCCCCGGGGGCTCGGTGGCACAACTCGGGCCACGGCGAGGTGGGGGTGGTGGTGGTGGCAAACGTGAGTGGGGAGTACTGTTGTGGAGTGTACAGATGAAAGAGACGTGCATGTGCTGGTTAAAGCCCATGTGGTGTAATATTCATGCAGGTGTGCACTCACCTTTCAAACACACTTCATCAGTAATGGTCTCCACGGATTGATGTTTAAAAAAACACAGTGGAGTAATCTCCAAGGAATGTGTCCGCTTATGCCGTTATTAATCATGCGTGTGATCAGACGTGAATAGTCGATGAATCACACAGCAGCAGATTTAATAGAGGCGGGTCCGCTGGGCGGATTGACCTTCGTTTGGCTCGCAGGGAAACCGGAGTCACTGCGACACCAACCGGTGAATAACGAACCCAGGGCACCTGGTACTGTACCTCCTATCTCATATTATGGGATGTGTTGTGTTGCGGCCTGAAGGTAGCTGGCACTTTTGGATTGGGACCCGGAGCTCAGGCAAGAACATCCTCCCGCGTTCCACTCAGGATGAGTTTTTGGAGGTTACTTTGTGGATCCCTGAACTTTTCCATTCACCATTACATTTCGGATTCAATTTCAGAAAAAAAAAGATTTATTTCACACTGACCCCCCCCCCCCCCCCGTTCGCCCACTGCTGCTCCACCATCTCCTTCTCCTTTTGCTGTTGTAGCAGAACCTGAACGTGATGTTCAGTGGCCATGACACATCTCAGTGGCCCCGGGGGTCGGCGTGCTCCTCTTCTTCTAAACTCCACAGCAGCAGTGTCCGTGCTTGTGTGTGTGTGTGTGTGTGTGTGTGCATCGCAGTGAGGGACGGACACACACACACACACACACACACACACACACACACAGTGGCAAACTCACCCTTTTTGTGCCGACGTTGCGTCGTCGTCAGTGCGAGCGCAGGAGGGTGATCGCCTCCTGTTCTCTGAGAGAGTGCGCTCCGCCTGAGCTTGTGAAACAGGGGAGTCACATGTTCCTCGCCGTGTGCTTTCCGAGGCCCGTCTGCTCACCTGGTGGTTGCCATGGGAACAGCCAGACAGCGGCAGACTTTGCACCAGCCTCCCCGGGGGGGATTGTTGAGAACAGAGAGACAGTTTAAGGGCGAGGAATCTCTCTGGGTTGCATAAAAAAAAAACTCCAAACTTATGTTTTTTTTAGGGTTGTGAATTTTTAGCGGTATCAGCAACTTTTTATTTTTACAAATTTCATAAGGGCTCTTTGTTCTATTTTGTCAAGGCACAACATTTTGAAACGGCTCTCAACAATCAACTTCATATGACTATCCCACTGTGCTCTTTTGGGTATTTTAGACAAAGGGAGTAATGTTCGCGCACACCGAGGCATCGCAGCCGCACGTCTGAGGTTAAAACACACATGCTTTGTAATCTGTTAGTATGTCAGTGTCTGATCATTTGCATTCCCATGAGGGGAGAACAGAAAAGCTCTGTTGTCCTTTTTTCCCTGTGTCCTAAGGACAACCCCCAGCTGGACCAAGCAACGCTAAGCTCTTGTTCTTGTGGTTTTTAGGGGATTTCGTTCTCCCTTAATTGTGCCTCCCAGGTTTTTTTTTTTATTATGCTGACGTTTGAATAGCGAGATGTTCCCTGCTTTATCGCACCAGTTGCACACTTCTCTCCTTTGTGTTTTGCCAGCTACCCTGAGAGAGGGGAGGAGGAAGGGGGGGGTGGGGAAGCGAGAGGAGGAGGAGGAGGAGGAGGAGGGGGGAGGCTGCTGGGCTAAATATATTTGGTGGATGTTGAGCACTACATTTCATTTCTAGTATGTGAATTGATGATTTTGTTTTTTTTAAGACGTGCCTGGACACACACACACACACACACACACGGCACCGTGAGCGGTGTCCCCGGCACACGTGGAGCCCTCGTAGTAGGTTTCAGCCGTGTGTTTATGTCTCGGTTCTTGGGTTCTCGCTCTGATATGTCTGGAAAGAAACAGAATCTGCCACCTGTGATCTATCCTCCTTCACCCGCTACCCCCCCCCCCCCCCCCATTCCCTCCCTTCCTTTCCCCTCTCGCCAGCTCCTCCTGCTCCTCCCCGTCCCAGCTGCAGGCCCTTTTTTGCGGCCAGGGGTGAAGCAGGGTGCAGCTGCGGGAGTGAAAAGACGACGAGGACGACGGGAGGGGCATAAAGCAGTGGGGGGGGGCGGTTCGAGCCCGGGGCGCTTTTATGGGGGGGGGGTCGGGGGGGGTCCGGTTCCGGTTCCGGTTCCAGGACCACAACAACAACGGACGCGTGAGGTTCCCCAGCAGCCCCCGCAGGGAGACGCTGACATAAAGCGGCTCCCGTTCCTCCGTCCTCTCTCTGTTCCCGCCGCCGCTTTTTCGCTCCCCCCCGACCCGGTTTGTCCCTCGCCGTATCGTAGAGACCCGAGCCTCCGTCACGCCGCTGCCGGTGATCAGGCAGCGTGCAGAGGGAAGGAAGTAACTCACCTTGCTGCCCCCCCCCCCCCCGTAAATCTCTGGCTCCCATTTCCCCTCCCTTGTGCTTTTTTTGTGTGTCTGTCTCGCCTGACCTGTGTGCAGGGCTCCTGGTCCAACCCCCCCCCCCCCCCCCCCCCCCCCCCCCCCATGGGCCTCATGGAGGATCGCCAGAGGTCACTGTGTGATGTGCAGCTGCAGGGCAAAGCGGAGGAGGAGGAGGAGGAGTCAGAAAGTGCTGACTGCATAGGAACGCCCCCCCCCCCCCCCCCCCCTCCTATGCTGACGTCACGGTCACAGATCCAGCTCACAGCGCTCAGACTCCCGCGCTGCCTCTGTGGTGCAGGCAGCAC
This sequence comes from Pungitius pungitius, assembly GCF_949316345.1. Taxonomy (NCBI): domain Eukaryota; kingdom Metazoa; phylum Chordata; class Actinopteri; order Perciformes; family Gasterosteidae; genus Pungitius; species Pungitius pungitius. Next base: position 5,354,601 of record NC_084918.1, on the reverse strand, counting down.
AGCTGGAGACGGCCCCGCTTGGGAGGAGGGAGCCCACGGTACTTTCAAAAGAGGGATTTTAAATGATTTGAAATTGATACGAAACGATATTTTATAACAGTTTGGGGCCAAATAATTAATGACTTGTTGCTGTCAGACAGCAACCCCGGGCTGCCAAAGCTCCTCTAACAGAAGAAGCACCAACGACACGTCCAGACCCTGCCTCCCCGCCCCCCATTTCCATCGTCTCTTCTCACCTGTAGGCGACTCCCCACTGTGGCCCCCCTCAGGTGCGGGGGGGGAGATCCCTGAGCTGGTTTTCTACCTTCTACCTCAGACTTGAGACTCCCGGCATGCGGTGAACGAGGCGGGTTGTCTCAGTCGAGGGGGGGGGGGGGGGGGGGGGTCAGGACGGCGTCTCAGCGCCTCCAGGGAACGCGACGGAAGTATCTGACTTTTACACAGATCGTTATCGGCTGGAAAAAAAACGACGCTCGGCTCGTTTTGGATGCTCCGAGGCAAAAAAAGATCCCGATGTCGCACTGATTCGTCTCTTCTAGACGTATCACGGCGCTGATCTAATTTCTTAGTTGTCAGACATAAATTGCTGGAACGGGGGGGGGGGGGCAAATCTCTGAATAGTTAATGAGGAGGTGTGAATGAAAACGGGGCAGACGTTAAGATCCCAGCAGTGTCGTGTTGTCGCAGATCTTCAACAATCTTTGGCGGCTTTTGTTTCTTGCTGATTGTTGTCAGTCATCTTGAAATCAAAGACACACTTCCATTGTGGCCGGGATTAATTCTTCAGAATTTAGCCGATCTTTGGGCCCCTTTAGGCTCCGTGTGGGAGGAGAGTGGTGACGGGCCGTGTGAGGGTCAGACTTGGCTCGGGACCGTGTGTTTTAAAAAAATTTTTTATCCTCTTTCAAATACCATTTTAATTGAGGGGTTTCCTCGTGAAAGAACGTCAGGGTGTCGCTGTGTGCTTTGAATGAAACACTCTGCAACGGCTCTGTGGCTGATTCCCCAGAGGCAGTGAACGGGTTGAGATTAACACAATTCTTGGGTTTTGGCAGCTGCGATCTACTGTAGATTTATGCCACGCGTATTAATCATCTGGATTATTTGGGGGTTGTTGTCATTGACGGCTCATTTGCTGTGAGAGCCGCACTGCACAAGCCTCATTTTAAAGACATTACAGGCTTCAGTACCGTCACTGCCAACTGGACCCATTTTAACCTCCTTTATCACAAGTCTCAAGTTGATGTATGACATATGAATGTATTTGAATCGGGTCTTTGTACCACTCATAATTTAAAATGACAATAGATGTAACAAATTGTAAAGCATCAATTGTCACTCACTGATATGAATTTGCACGGGTCATTTTGTTTAATAATTCCCATTGTTGTCCCTCTGCATTATAATCACGTTATAATGCACTACAATGTGATCTAAGTATTATCTTATTACAAACTAATTATCAGTATACATAAGTGTGTTTATCATTTTAACATTATTATTATAATAATTAGGAAGCAGTAGAGTGACATTGCGGTCCCCGCTGCTGGTCTTGAGTGCAAAATGGGTTTATAGATTATAAGGAGTGGTCATGGTGTCTCGGTCATATGGTTGCCCCGGTAACCAATTCAGGCATAGCGGTGCGTAAAAAACTCTAATGGCAGGGAAGCGGTTGCTTGGCGACCCGGACTCTGGGAAGTCACGGACCAAATGGACAAAGTCAATGAATCAGTGGCTCAGTGGCGGAACGAAGGATTATTCACCCCCCCACCCTCCTCATGTGCCCCCTGATCTGTGCGTCACATCCTTTACCCACCGGACTGGTCTTAAAGGCTGACGTTAAAGCTTTGACAATATTATCTGTATGTACACATGCCTTTTCTTTCTATTTTTGGTGTAAAAATTGAAACAATTTGACCTGTAATGTATTATTTAGACTCATCCAGAGAGTGTGGATTGCTGTAATCACAAATTTGTTTCAGAGGTACCTTTTTAGACAAAAGACTCATTTCACTCTTCTTTCAACCTCTCCTCATATTACATACTCGATCTGGACAAGGGTACCACACTTTGTCCGCCTCCAGGTTTTCATGAATTTAAATATAAATGCAAATAAAAGAAGAAATCTCTCAATATACCGTAACTCACAAAAGTCACAAAACAGTCATGTCGACTATTACAGCACATGACATGAACTAAAGAAATAAAGCTAAAGAAATACAAATGCACAAGATTTGGTGATGTCACACGACTTCTTGTGAGAGTCGCATAACGATGAGTCACTTGATGTGGACCTTCACTCGCATGTGAACCGTTTGACTCTGATGACTAATACAGGCTAAAGACTTGTTAGACTGCAGAGCGTTTTCGACATAACAGTTCTAATAAACCAGAATGTTTTTTGGACATGACACACATTTACATAACCAGCTAAGTTGAGCTCAAGCTCTCTAGCTTGTTCAGTTAGTGCCAACTAAGCCAGAGCCTCGAGCTGGGGCATCTTTGGACTCCAGTGTCACGACTCCCTTCAAACGAACACACCTGTGACGAGTAGGCGGAGCGAGGGGAGGAGGCGGAGGGGTTCTCCACCTGCGGAGTGAGACTGTGACTCAGGCTGAGCTCGGCCCTCGCGACGGATCACCGGATGACGGGCTCTTCTCTCTCCCTCCCTCTCTCTCTCTCTCTCTCTCTCTCTCTCTCTCTCTCTCTCCCGCTGCACATGAGTCACACTGGAACAGGAAGTCTGTGCCTTTATGAATGAAGCACGTCAGAAAGCTGTTCACTGTTATCAGCATGAATAGAGACGGGAGCGGCGCACGTTCGCAGAGTGCGTGACGCCTTTTGTGAAACCATTGGTTATGGCGACAAAGAGACACACAAAAAAAAATGGAATAAAACAAAGCGGTACCGACAGGTGCGATAGATAGATCTTCATCTAATGACGTCACGCAGTGGATACTAACGCAGCGCCCCCTCACACTCTATTGACTCCACTATATTTGCTCTATTGAGGACCAAGCTGTTTGTGTTGGGATGAAAATAGCACACGACAGCACACGCGTATCACCCATATGTGGTAGTGGGCAAATAGAGAGAGTTAAACATAGCGACAATCCGCACCGATGCGGTACATGGAGGTACTTATGTCATCTGGTCGGTCTCCAGTGAGTCTCCTTATAGTAGGTGCTGCCTGTCGTGTCATAGCCAGCAACAGTGGGCTTAAACCTCCGCAGGCAGAGCGTTGGTTACTGCTTGTTGATGACTCATGCTGCTCATGTGCTGTGGATGACCATGAAAATATGACCCCCAAAGTAGATGTTTGGCTACTGGATGTTTACTGTGATTGTTGTAGTGAAGCCGGCTTGTCTTGACTTTTTTTGCTCTTGCTTTTTGGCGCACAACAAGCCGAAAGTGAGAAACTGGAATCATATTTCTCAAAAGTTTCATTAAAAACATTTCTCTCCCTGGAAGCTTCTAGGAAAAAGAAGGAAGCCTCCAGCCCTTTTGCTTAAAAAAAAAAAAAAAAAAGAGATGTTTTTCCAGGGAGCGATGGACGTTTTTCCCAGTCTGCTTGTTTTTGCTGTGAAACGTGATGCCCCCGTCGGGACACACCACTCAGTCCTCACTGGGGACTTCTCGGGAACAGAGGGCTGCATCTGCAGAACAAACAGCACGTCGCCCTGGCTCACTACCATCCTGCCAACTGGCCTCTCTGCTGGTTACCATGGAGACCAACTCCTGGAACCAAAACATCGCTTCAACTCAAAAAAAAAAGAAAAAAAAAGTCGACAGCTCATCAATCTAAAGAAATATACTTTTTTTTTTTTTTACATGCTTCCTGAGCGAATAGAGTTTACAGAAAAAGTCACCAATGCCTTCTTTTTTTTTTTATTCCCGAGGGCACCAGAAGGGACCATATGGCGGAGGACTCTAACCTATAATAATAGACAAAAGGCTGAGCTACGCCTTCCCTCACCTACAGCAGCCTCCCCCGTTCACCCTATCGGCGGAGAGTCAGTCGCCATGGTGATAGAATATACGCTGACAAATATTGTTTGGGGGTTGGGGGGGGGATTGTACGAGGCTTGTGCTCACTGCCAGTGCCTTAGTCTGGGAGGGGAAAAGGCTTGGCACACCAGGAAGTCTCGCCTCCAAGTCTTGCAAAAATAGGACACGGTTCAAGAGGGGGACTTTTTTTTTAATTTATTCTTTTTTTTTTTTTTTTAAGTCTCTCTTCAGGATCTCAAGAATGTGTTTTAGATCTAAAGCAGAGGGTGGGAGTGCGTTAGTGTGTGCACGTGTTCCACTACGGAGACAGTAAAAAGTGTGTCATGTTCAACCCACTGTCACCGTGATAGACTGCGTGGAACCGATGTGCGCCTGACCCGAGACTGCATGTCCTCTGTCTTTGTCTCTGCAGCTCTCTCTCTCTCTCTCTCTCTCTCTCTCTCTCTCTCTCTGTCGTGACTCACATGTTCTCCTGTACGCCCGCAACACACAGACGAAATCCATGACTTGATGATTTCTGGCTGTGCGCCGTGAGTCAGCCTCGGCACATGCCTCCTGCGTGGTGCTGGTGCTGCTGCTGCTGCCCCCCCCCACCCCCCACCCCCGCTTTTGCCATCAGTTTTTTTTTTTAGCTGGCGCTCGTGCACGAACGAGCTGTTCTGTACTCTCACGTGAAACCAAACAGATTCTTCGGTGTATCGTTCATTTCACATTGCCGCAATTGCTTTTTTTCCCGTCTGGCACGTGTACGGCCACTCACTCGTCTAGGATGGGCCTTTTGGGGGGGGGGGGGGCGTACTGCTTGTTCAACAGATGTTCAACAAGATTCCTATTAAACACATTCATAAAGGATGGGAAGTGCTCATTTTATTCTCCATTGTTCTATTCAGCAGAAACCCATTTTTTTTTAACCTCCTAGTTAAACGACCCGTATTCTATATATTATATATATTTATATATATATAATAGCAGGTCACTGCTATTATATATATTTTTCCCCGAATAAAATAATGCATTCGACAACAATATTTTGTCTATCGCCACAATTTTGGAATGTATGTGTGAACACATGAGCACCTAGGAACTGTCTCTATTTGTGTCAATGGAAATACAAACAGGAAGTCTGTGACCTGTTCAACCAATCAGCTTTTAGCTTTTCTTCTGGTGGGTGTTTCCTCAGTGAGTCACACGTTCCTCAAACCGACTTCAGAAGTTTTCACAGGAGCTGGTCAGCAAATAACCAAACATTTATAAATACATTTTGTGTTTATTTCATACAAGAAGCAAATCAACTCACTGATTCCACGAATCACCATTTCTCATTGTTACAGAATGATTTAAAGCGAAAGGGGAACAAACATTAATGTGGTTATGACATAGTGTGTGTGTGTGTGTGTGTGTACGTGTGTCAGGCGGATTGTTACGTGGCCGGAGATCAGAGGTCAGAGTTTCGTGTGCCGGTGGTATCAGGCTGCAGCCAGGTGTGACGTACAAAGCACACACACACACAGACACACACTCTTTCACCTGCAGCGACACACTTATGCACTGCGCTACACTGTGTCACTAAGATCATAGTCGTCAAGTTAATGAGTGCCGAAAATCAGCCCTGTGACAGCCTGCTCGTTGTGTCACAGCCATTTTGGGCTGTGTGTGTGTGTGTGTGTGTGTGTGTCAGTTTTGGGGTCTTGAAATACATTCTGGTGGATTTAATACAGCACATTTATTGCATTGTTTGAAAACGGGGGGAGTGAAACATTGAAGTGAACTAGCGTCTCTCGTGGTTTGAGAAGACAATGAATTCATCCACCTTTTTGTATACAGTCCACGTTCCTAACACACTGCTAATCACATGCCATTCAACAAAGTAACCACAAACAAAATTGACACAATATGTTTTTCTACTTTAATTTCATCAACAGCCATCAACACTTGTGCATAAAGCAAGAGCTCGGTTGAGGAAAGTGTGATTCTCTTCCACCCTGTATTCAAAAGTTCTCTTTGCCACGACTTATTTCATAACCGTCTTTCCAGTCACACCGTGGGAGGTGGAACAATGCTGGGATTGCGTAAGATTTCTCCCGCCGTCGCCGCAGCAAACGAGGTCTCCCCGAGCTGATGTGAAATATTAGTGTGCCGTTACCCAAACGGTGTCACTTAGATGAAAACGGGGGGGGTGAAGCTCCCACTTTTATGAAGAGCAGGCACTGCAGACCGGGCCCCAGAGTCGCCAATAAAATACGTTTATGGCCGCCTGTAGATGGGCTCGTCAGATACGTCTCTGTGTATTATTCACAAGATAACTGGTGTGAAAAGTATTGCATTCTGGGGGCTCATGAATCTGCGCGGCCTGTCTGACGGCTGATGACTGCCCCGTTGTTTTATTGACTCATCATGTGCAGTCTGTGGCACCACACCTGGCTGGGCCATTCTAATGTCTGCGGTGACTGCTGCTCCTGATGGGACGTGTTAATCCTGCACAAACACAAACACACACACACACACACCCACACACACACACAGGCCTATGCACAAAGTTAATATTCAATCATTTCCTCTCCTCTTTCCTCTTCGGGCTTGTGGTCCCAGCCGCCCGGGCTCCTCTCGGAGAGCTCGCAATTAGCTGATCACAGAGAAGCAGGTCAGGGGTCAGGCGCCGGAGGAAAGGTCGGCCCTTCTCCTGCGTGGGCCATTCCTCCTTTTCAATAACCCCCATCGTGTGGGAGGGAGGCTGGACCTCTAAGCTCGTTATCCGGGTTAGGGACGGGCTTTTCCTAGATTTTGTTCGTTTTGATCAAGCAGTTCATCATTTGCTTCATAAAATGCTGCAAAAGTTAAAAATGACAGCTATGCACAACTTGTTTGATAAATGTTAAAGTGCCGGAGGCACGTGGGCAAGTACCGCCTCATTGTGTCAGTCGCTCCGTCTCCAGGCAGCATGTCTGGTATGTAAACGCTGAGGTGCCACACAATTGGAGAAATATGCTCATCACGGCATCTCCTTAAGCCTCAGGAATGTGTGATTCACACAAACACACACACACACACACACACACACAGGAATGTGCATCCACACGAACGCACACAGAAATCCTCGGCCTGGTGACAACAACAAAAACATATGATTGAAATTGTATTATTGACGTTTGAAGTAGCAACTGACCACAAATCAAGAATCAGATTCCAATCAACCACAATACCAATTGTGTAATTTTTTTTTATTCATTCATGTCTGTTTTACGTGTTGGAGAAAATAGCTACAAACCTGTTTTCATATCACATTTATTTATTTAAATGTTATGATGAAGGCCTCTGCTTCTACCAAAGATAAATTAGGAAACAACGAAGTATAACACAAATTACAATGCAGTTTGAACATATATAACAAATATCATTAAAAAGGCTGAGGGAAAAGGCCCAAGTCGACTCTCAAGAATCTGAGCGGCGGAAATATGGAGCAAATGTTCCCTGTTAACACACGCATGAGTATAATAGATCAACAAAAAGTAACACAAACGAGGAGCCGGCGTTAACACGAGCACAGGCGCAATGAAAAGTGCACGTGCATGAATATGATCAGACAGTTGAAACACACTGACTGTAAAGCATGAATGAAATTAGCTAACGTACACCTGACTTTAGTGCTGGGCCTAAATTAAGGTTATCGTGTCTAAGTAGGTAAACTAAAGCCATGCCCCTCATACCTGTAGATTCATTGGTGCTTGATGAGAAGGACGGAATCTAATCACGTTGCGGTTACATGTCGGCCTGCTGCTAGATTTTAAATTTGACTGAAGTTTCAACATTTTGGCACCATGATAATTACTTTGTTATTTTCTAAACATTTGGTGACGCAAATTTAAAGTGCCTGCATTTAAACTAGTTTCATTTTTTTTCAATTGCACATGGGCCACCAGTACATCTTATTTATTCTTCTTCCCTCTGTTTTTTTCAAATCCGAACAGAAGCATGACGCACCTGAGCGTTCAAACTCTGCGACCACGACGCGCTAACCGCTAATGCCGAACAGATGTTCCCCAGCTGCCGAAATGAGACAAACTCTTCCTGCACGGCGACTGGTTTCATGGCGGCTTTAGCTGCATTAAAGGCGCCGCCGCGGTTTATTCGCTCGCCGCGATACGAAATCCCATTATATGCCAGCTAAACGGCTATGACCCAAAGCCTGGTTCGGGAGCGAGCAGGAGAAATAGATCTGTAACATGCGGAGGCGTTTTCTTAAACGGGTTACGTGTGCGTCGGGGTCACTGGCAGCAGGCGAACTGCGACTTTGACCGACATCCGGGAACCGCATGTCTCTTACTTCTGGTCGACCTGGCAGAGCAGGAAAAAAAAAAGTGCTTCTTGTGACCCACGGGGAGATTAGACGGCGCCGCCCGCGACTGACCCGGCTGCACAGATGGGTCACGTGGGAGGACGAGACCTCCTGGAAAATGGAACCAGAGGGAGAGATAAGGTTTACTCGGAATTGGCAGCGAGGGTCGTACCTGCTGCAAAGCCTTTATCTGGGCGGACAGCGGTTCGCAGCCGGCATTAGCATTTTACACCGGGGATATGATTTATCAAACCACGCGGCAATCAGTGACGGGGGGGGGGGGGGAGAGAAAACTTTAATCAGCCCGGGGATATGAGGACATGTGGCTGCCTGATTAGACCAGTCACCTGCCCACCGAGACCCACGTTCTGAATGTGCGATGCCGGGATGCCAGCAGGCGAGGGACGGCCCCCGGAGCCGCCAAATGCCACCGCTGAGAGAGACGCGCGTCTCTTCGGCGAGATCGCGGTCCTGCTCGTACACACGGGGCCCCCGGCCGGTGTGAGGGAGACGGCGAGGTTAAGGGACGTGTTCTTGTTTTACGCAACAGGCTTGTTGTGGTGCAGTAATTCCCTTTATTAATATATCAATCCATAAACAACACAATAAAGGTTTTACTAATACACCACTGCTCTGTGAGCCATATCCCTGAAATGAACTAATTAAAGCTGCAAAGCACGTAGTTGTACTGAGCTAAGAAGGCAACTTTTAAGTAATTTAAACACATTTAAATGAGTCTTTGTCTTAGTTGAAAGCAGTGAATTATGCACACAAAAGACATGCACCTGTCTTGATTACTGATATGCAGCATTGTCCACAATCCCCTAATACGAGCAGAGGTAGTTCTGGCATATCTGTCTTGTTATTAACACGTCACCTCTTTTGTTTTGGCTGCAGGACTCTTAGCTTCAGAAGGGAGAGCCCCCCCCCTCCCCCCCCCCCACACTGACCAGTCCTCTACAAGGCCTCCTCACATTCCGAGGTGCATTCCCTTAAGAGGACATGCCATCAGTACTTATTCCACGAGGAAAGGAAGGGAGGAAACAAGTAGGCCATGACGGCGTTATCTGCTCCTCATGCCGGCGAGGGCTGCGTGTCCTTCGGGGGGGGGGACGTCAGAGGGGACAAATAGACAAGCGGCGTGTCTTAATGGATGCTGAGCTGGAGAATGACATCCTGCCCCCCCCCCACCCATCGCTCACACCTTTTTTTCTAGTGCTGTGGGGGCAGCTGACTTCTGCGGATGTTCCCCATTTAAGGCAAAATGTTTTTTTGGGAAATTCCAACAAGCATTTCCCCTTCATGAGCTTCCTCTTTTGGGGGGGGATTCATTTTCAAGTAGCGTAGTGGGGGGAAAACCTTGCTGATGCTGATGTTCAGGTGTGGTTGGTGCGACCGGTCTAGATTTACAATCTGTCACCAGATGTCCCACCGACCTGCCTTCATGTGATTAGGTTGTTGTTTTTCTGTACAGTCTTTCAGAAGATCTCTCAATTAGTGCTTCTTAGTGCTCGGTGCATTAGAGCGACAGGCACGTGCACGGATTCGTGCCGCTGCGCCTGTTCTCCGTCCAACGTGTGGGCAAAGTGACCTGCTATAGCATAACAAAGGGAAACTGTTTCTTGCGTCATTGAAATAAATAATGCTTTTAAAAATATCGGGGGGGAATGTGCAACCGGAAGGGACAGTCTTTTGTCTCCTAATCCCGATAATCTTTGTGAAATCCCTCAGTATCGACTTGGATTAAGTCTTCAGCTAAGATCCACCCGGCCGTTATTAAATGTTAAGGGGCGTAAGCCTAATTAGGCGAAGAAGTCCGCTGTTGGGACAGTCCTGCTGGCGGCAGACCTTCGACCACCAGTGCAGGTTCACGTGCACCTCTTCCAGGGATCACTTATTCATCATTGATCCAAAGTGTTGCTTGCTTTCTGCTGCATGCACACTTATACACACGCAGGTGTTTTGTGGAGCCCTATTAAACACATGAGGACAAACTTTTCTCAGTGTCCAACTGGTAGGATGAGCGATCGGGTGTCCCGCCCTTTGCCAAAGTGTCACAAGGAGTGAGAAAAATTGCTGTACTCTCACTGCTGTCTCAGACAAACGATCTAAAGTCCAGTCACACCTCTCGTACCCGAGAAAACCTCCAGACGAGGGCGAGGGAGTGATACAGAAATGAAAAGTAAAGCAAAACAACAGCTCTCCTTTTTCCCATTATAACCGATACAATGGTGCATTAATAACACTCAGGGCTAATTTCTCTGTAGGCAACATGCTCCATTTCACACTCATTCTGTCTGTCTGTCTTTAGAACCCCCCCCCCCCTCCCCCCCCCCCCCACACACACACACACACCTCCATCTTCCCTTACCTCCCCCTGGTCAGCAAAGTGCTGATATGTGCTTATTTTTCCTCATCCATTACCGGATTAATGAAGCGTGGATCGTGCCAATGCCCATACGGATCCTCCATACTCAATACTTCAAATGAGCTTAATCACCACGCACTCCCTGATCTCGTGCTAAATTAAAGAATTGCCCGGAAAACATACTGATGACTGGACTCTCCCAATTTTCTACAAGAAGGGTTTATCACCAATATTTCCCCGCTCTGACTCGCTCCGCTGTGGCTCCTTGAGTATTTTACATCGAGTGGAGCCATTTGACAGGTTTTTTTTTTCTCCCCCCCCCCCCCCCCCCCTTCTTTATTTTTTTTGTTTGGATACGGTGCTTAATGATTTCCCTGTGTTCTGTGACATGTAATGCTCCCTGTGCATGGGGATTGGCTTGTGTTCTGGGGAGATAGTGCTCTGCCTTGTAAGACGCAGGGTGGTGTGTGTGTGTGTGTGTGTGAGCGCGCACTAAAGGCAGCCGTTCTCTTTGTTGTCCACATGTCATGATGGATTTGGTCATTGCCAGCAGTGAGCGAGGCTGACACGAGAGCATGCAGTGTGCCTCCAGGAAAACACAAGCTTAGCCCATTGTGCCCGTTTCACAGCACTCGTTTCCCACTGCAATGCCCCACTGTCTAATATGACTGTGGAATAATGCAGATTCAATCAAAGCCCGCATGCTCAAATCCTTTTACTCCTCAAGTGATGTGCCATTTTCACCCTCCTTCATTCCTTTTGATTAATGGGTGTTTTATATCCTCATTATTTGTTTAACATTGTGTGTTATTTTAGTATTCCCATGGCTGGATAATCTAAATGGGTGCTTATTCAAATGCATATAACGCCACCGGGCTAATTAATCAGCAAATTCCAGACGGGGACACGTATACCGCACGGATGTATACGATAAGAGAATGAATTAATTATTAATGGCTACATGAATTTCAATTGGTTAAGTCAACATTAATATGCGTTGTATGCGGAACGGTTCATGTCCAGGTGTTGGACTTCTCACGTTCCCCCCGTCTCCCCCCCTGCCTCCGATACCTGGAGAACGGCAGCTGATGCCCGCTGTGCCCGAGGGGGGGGGGGGGGGGGGGGGGGGGCTCTCTGCGTTCTCGGCCCCTCTGACCCACAATCCTCTCCTCCACTGCGTTACGCCGAGTCCTCAGAGAGCGCCGTTAATCCCCCTCCGCACTCCCAAATCAGCCGGCTCATATTTGCATAGAGATATCAAAGAGACTGAAGGGGAGCAGCACGGGGCTTAGGCTATATCCACTGCAATATGCTCCCCGCCTCTGCCTGCTTAGCGGCTCCCCTCTTCTCACCTGTATCGCTTTTAGTGCAGTCCCCCCCCCCCACCCCCCCCTCCCTCCCCCCGCGGAGTTGTCGTTTCTCAGGATGCTCATGCAGCATCAGGACAATAGATCTGTTTTAAGTGGCAAATTGCCTGATTCATCAGCAAGGACAAAACCCCTATTGATGCCATCCGTCTCTGACAATTGAAAAGACCCCCACGAATAAATCATTCATTCTGCTGTCAGCTAATGTAACGTGCAAACAACATGCATGCACAAGACACTTAATGGATCCTCGATGGGGGGGGGGGGGGGGAGGATAGCTGTGAATCGACCCATCGCTGTAGCCCTTGTGCGTGGAGGGCGGGGTGTGTGGTTGTGTGCATGCGAGTGAGAGAGTGTTTTTGCGAAGGAGAATGGCATTGGCCTTGCCTTTGCTTTATGCGCGACTGACCGCGTTCAGCCCCGAGGGCAGTGTAAGAGAGAGAGAGAGAGGGGGGTGGGGTCACATTCTGCTGCTGGGTGGAAGCCCGCTGTATTGCCCCCGTCATGCTGCAAACACCCCACAGGCTCATGCAGGGGGGGGGGGGGGACAGGAGTATGTGTGTGTGTGCATGCTCTCCCTCCTCCTGAGCACCATCTGCTACCCCACTAGTGAGCCACACAGGATGAGGCCTGAGGAGGGGCAGCTGGAGGGGGGGGGGGGGAGGTGCTGCTGGGGGGGGGAGGAAGCGCTTTAAGTATAGCCCGTGTGCTGCACTGGCTCTCTCCTCCAAATCCAAATGCATCCTGCAGGATTCAGTCGAACGAGATGTGCTCAGAGCACCCGGCACACAAAAAAAAAAGAGAGCGTGCGGTTGCAATATTGGACATTAGACCCTGATTAACACAATGTGGAAAATGTAATGGGCCCCGCAGACTCCTGCTGAGATCAGGGTAGGGTTACCGAGGAAGGGCCGGCGCCACGTAATCCTGCTTTTCACCAGGCGGGCCGCTCCTTTGCAGCAGCCAGCGGGGGGGGAGGCGCTCGCGAGTGTTCATTGGCGGGCTCGGCAGGCGCTCGCACTCCAACCGAACCTGTGCCCGAGATCCCCGGATTAGACGCGGCCTGTCTCGCCCCGCGGGCCCAACGTGCCGCTCATCTGATGATGAAACCGGAGACGCAACGTTGCCCCGGTGCTCCGGAGTGGTGGCGAAGAAGGAGACCGGTGTTTGTTCTGTTTGTAAACAAAGGGGTGTTTATTTCAAGGCACGCAAGCACAGTTGGTTCTTTTTTTTTTTGGTTCTTTTTTTTTTTATGCGTCTATGAGCAAAGCCTAAAGTCATTAATGTTAATGTGTGTGTGTGTGTGTGCATCCCCTCACTATTCCCGGCGCGACTCTATATATAGGGCTGTAATGATAGCCAGCTCGGGGAGATGAGAGTAGTGAATTAATAAGCCTCGGTAGAAGATCTCGGCACCGTCTCTAGACAATGCCTGGGCTCTCGGTGGAGAAGCAGGATGAGATGAGATGTTAAGATTTCTTTTCTTTTCTTTTTTTTTCCTTGCTTTTCCACTGAAAGCCGAAAACGAATTGAAATCCGGTGGAGGCACAAATTGTTCCATTTCAGCTGGAAATTCATGTCTGTCTCAGATGCGTCTTGAAACTCTGAAGCCAAAGTTTGATTTATTGATGAGCCCCGGGGAGCCGCGTAGCGTGTTTCACATTACGATGAAAGGGGTCGCGGGGTTAAATTAAGGATTATAGGCATCAAGTCTCTGGTGAATCAGAGCCAAGCAGCAGCAATGCTGAACACGGAACAAAAAAAACCCCAAATAATTAGTTGTGTGAGCTGCACACACGGTAGAGACAGTGTTCTTCTCTCTCTGTCCCCGAGTCCCCTTCAGGCGGTGCGATGTGAGGACAGGACCCCTCCCAATGTTTTCCGCTCCTGTGATGCTAAGCCAGATGAGCCAACGTCCACCCAGACGGGGTGTGAGCCGAGGATAAGGTGCCCTAGTTGCCATGAGTGATTGACTGCCTCTGTCACCGAAGGGAGGGACAGAGGGGGGTGGGGGTGTATACGCGTGTGAAGTGGGGACACCATGCACAGCTCTCCCCGGTTCCCAGAGCTTTATGACGTGCCGCGTATTGTCCCTGGAGGGGCGGCGGCGACCGGCAGGCTCCCAGTGATCTGGCGACTGGGTGGCAAATGTGTAGCCTTCCTGTTATCAGCATCCCCCCCTCCCCCCACCTCCAGATACGTGTATGTGGGTGGCTGCCCGGCTTGTTGGGTTCATGGGAATGTTTGATGACGACATCATCATAAGACATTGTTATTTTGAAAAGAAATCAGCGCAAGGTCGCCGCATCGTGAAAATAAATGAAATCGGCGAAAGGTAATTTGTGTAACGCAGATAATAAAAGTGTCCCTGAACTTTATTCAGCTGTGTTCAACGGTGATGTCGTCCTGGGACTGACCTTTTTCCACACAGAACTGTATGATCCTTCCCGACTTTGACTGAATTCTGCATGTTGTGGTCTGGTCAGTGTTATGTTCAAAAATGAAGAAACACCAGACGGACGGAAGACATCTGGGAAAGAAATGGTTAAAATCGGAAGTATTTAATAAAGGAAAAAGTGCTGGTCTGCAACCAACAGACCACACGGCAGCACAGTGAGCACCACATAGTGCCACCTCTAGAACAATGGCTGCCTACAGGTATTTATACAGATCAGTAAAGGTGTGAAAGTCAGTGGCCCCGCCCCCTGGGAGTGGTCTCCTGCTGAGTTCAGTGTAGCTCGGATTTCAAATGTCTCTCAGTCAAGTTGTGGTTTCATCAAGCATTACACGCATGCATTTCGGTTGGTTACGTTACATTGAACACAATCATAACTGTACATTGATGTTCTATTGATTACAGTTTCAAAATTACAGTGGTTTTACAACATTACTTTATTGAATACATATCTATAGAATCATGGTTGTATTTTGGTGTACACTAAATGCAATTTATTTATAGTTAATTCATGAACCTGGTCGTCAATTTATTTTTAATATCCTACAGTACAGACATCAGCACCAAAGGCTTTGAGACCAGATATAAGAGAAAGATAAAGCCACATTAAAATAGCGATTTAACGGTATAAAATAAAGCTAGAAGTCAGTGAAGCAGAATAGTCGTGTGGCAGTTACTCGACTTATTCTCTCACCCCTTAGTTTCATTTTAATGAAAAAGGAAAGTAGAAAAGTTGAGGACATGAGTCGGCAGGTGGCTTCAGCTGGAAGGTCCCGCGTACGCCTTCCTGACGCTTTCCCCCAGGGCCGCGTCCAGGTACGGGCCCCCCCTGCTCGTCTAGTGGTCCCCGTGCTCTATTTGTGCGTTGATAAAAAGGACGTCCTGTCGTGCTGTGGTGCATTCTAAAGACAGTGTGATCTTCTGACACCGTTGCCCGGGGAACGGCCTGACCTTTTTTTTTTTTTTTCGAGGCTGTCCAGTTGGAATCTCAAGTACAAACTGGATTGGCCTCTACAGAGGTCACCCCCCCCCCACCCCCCCACCTCCCCCTCTCTCCTGTTCACTTAAGTCAGTGATTTTTGTGACACAAGCCCTTAATCCAGACAGAACGGAGAGCAGTTTTTTTTTTCCGCCCGTGCCATGCAGCGCCACTCCAGGCATCTGTTCACCGGCATTAACATTCAACCCGAGCAAAGTCACATTCAGGCGCTAATCAATCGATCAATATTTGCTCCTCTGTTGCATTTACTGCAAAGTGAGTGTAACAATGTATAATGTAGCCGGCTGCTGTGTTTGCTGATACGCACGGTTTGTCCTCAAAGCTCCGGCGGCGACTCGGACTGTCTCTTTGTCCCCTTTTTGCTCGATGGCCGTTTCAGTGTTACAGCGTAACGGGTTTAAAATAAATAAATAAATAAACGTTTGTTCCAGTGGGAGATCATGTGAGCTCTGTGCGTCCCTGAGGATGTCAAGAGAGAGCAGAACAGACCGTCCTCACCTGTTTGCTTTGTGGCCACCATCTGTCAGGAGGACGCAACAGTCACTTGCTCGTGATGGCGGGATTAAACTAAGGTGAACATGTTGTCAGGGAGGTGGAGGAGGAGGAGGAGGGAGGGGGAAGTCAAATTGAAAAGCTAGTATTGCTGTTTATATCAGTTTGTCGCTCGTTGACATTTTCATTATTCTCATCGCGGAATTGGCACAACAGGAACCACCTGAAAGTGGCGGCCTCTGTGAGGTGTTTAAGCCTCATTCTTTACTGCAGGCCTCCCACGGACCGCAGCCACACCAGCTCTCCGCTTTTCAAAGGGACCTTAATCATTCTAATACGAGCGCTGCTAAGTACCCCCAATAATCACTTTGATGAAATGGAGAACATTTTAAACAGACCCCCCCCCGCACCCACCCTCACCTCATTTCAGCTTTTCACCCTGCCTTTCATCATTCTTTTCATCACCGGCAGCATTGACCAAAGCTGGATCCTGATGCGTAATTTACAACCTTTCAGCTGCTTCAACCATCTTGATTCATCTCTGCCTTCAGCTTTGTCTGCATTTCTCCAATCAAAGCGAACAATCTGGTCAATTTCAGCTGGATGGTTTGTCCGCCCCCCCGACCCTGTTAATGTCAATTCAGATAACAATTAAAAGGATTATCGGATTTGCGTTCATTCTGTGGCAAAAACACCCAAAACAAACTCCAGGGAGAAGCTCGTGTTGCTCGACGTGAGCTTTGACTCTTCACAATGATTTAAACACGGTGAAAAGTTCATCATTAACTGTCATCCAATGGGCTGTCCCACGAACAAGAGTCAACAAGTGTACAATCGCCTCAGTTAAAAGCTTTGCTCTGTGCCAGCTTGAGCTCCTGCAGAATCTGGGACAAAGTTGGTCTTTATCTGCAGACCGTAACTGGAGCAAAAGTGCCGGAGTTAGAATATAGGCTGAGATACGCTTGCAAAATACCACTGTTTTCACAGAGGTCAGGCCACGTGATTCAATAGTTAGTGTGAAATAAAATAAAAACGTTTGATACTGTCAATATTTATGAATCAAATATTCAATTTGCCACAGAATGAACATTTTAAATGAACATTATTACAAAATACAGTTGTGTTTATATATATGTATATGACCTTTTAGTACATGCAGGTACAGAAAAAAACAGCAATCTAGACCGCAGTGGTTGATTTTAACACAAGTTATTACTTTACTTTATTACTCTGTCCTTTTTGTAAACGTTTTTAAATTCACGAAGATGAAGATGTGTCGTGTCAAGGAAATGAATTGTATTGCCACAACGTGTGGATGGGAGGGGGAGTAATGTAAGAAATAAGCTATAGTGCAAAAAAAACTAAGCTCTTGTCCTTTTGAGTTAAATATAGACGTGTTGGACGACTTCAAACATAAATCCATGCATGTTCATCAAGACAGCTCCAATTCAATCTAACCCAATGTCAGAAGGAGATAGAAACTAAGTAGTGCAAATGAGTCCTTGTTGACTTATTTATCACCTCTTGTGTGTTACCTTGGTATCTCTCTCTCTCTCTCTCTCTCTCTCTCTCTCTCTCTCTCTCTGCCTTTTGGCAGTTGCACTGCCTTGTGGTTTATTTATAACCACATCTCATCATTTATTAAAAACTCAGTCAGTGGGGCAGGCGGAGGAGCATTAGGGAGCGAAGTCGACAGGCTGCTCGGGAAGCCTCCTCCTCCTCCTCTTCCTCCTCCTCCTTCTCCTCCTCGTGCCAAGTGGGGCTGCTCCTACCCTCGCGCATCGCACCCGGCGCCAAAAGCCCGCAGAGGCAGGAAGACAAAAAGGGAGCAGGGGTCGAGAGAGAAAGAGAGAGAGAGAGTCGGTCTTCTATCGGATTTACACAACCATGAAGGGATGAGCAGTCGCTCTGATGACAAACCCAGCAAACGGGTGTTTTATCAGACGAGTGGTTGCCTCTGGAAAAAAACAACGTAGAAACGAAACATCAGGAGAAGTCAGGAGGTCTCAATGAAAATCGGTGGACTTTTATTGTGCGAAGAAGTTCCTGCCTTTTGAGGTCAGACTCAAAAAGGTTTTACAAAGTAAACTGTGATTGAGTATTCAAATAGTTTCTTTCTCACTGTGGCTGCTGTAGTGCTTTTCTGTTGAACAGGTTTTAGTTCCAAAAAGATTTGGATGACTATTTTGTAAAATAGATCTTGAATAGTCGTAGAAATATGACCATATAGTTGGTTAATATTAATAAATTCCTAAACATTACATCTTTTAAATGATCACTACACCCTAACACCAACTCATCCCCCTTCTATAAACTTGCATCTAATGATCTAACCGTGTAGATATTTAGTTTTGGATTTAACCACCACTGCCATTTCTGCAGCCCCCCATAGTGCAATGAATGGAATTCCACTTGTGTTGCTCAAAAAGACTTTGCCTGTATCCGTAGTCAATAAATGCAACCTGACACTCTTGAGGTGCTACCAGCTATTCCAGGGGCAAAGAGGGAAATATGTTTTCTTTTAAATGGGGTGAACTGACCCTTTAATGGTCTCTGCATTCCTGCCCAGGCCTTCCTATTGTCCACCAACACAAATTCTAAAAAGTCTCCCAAACGTCAACGAGAAAGGACGGACCCTCTGGTAACCCCTGTGAGGAATGTCCCACGGGTGTTTGACGCTGTGTGCGGAGAGAGAGAGAGAGAGAGAGAACGGCACCTCCCAAAAGACGCCCGTCTGTTCAAACACGGCGCCGCTATCCAACACTATGGACGCTCCGCTTTTCCAATGCACAGACTTTGGTGGTTTAGTTCTTTTATAGCTTGTTAATCGTTACAAGACGAGATGAAAAGAGCCCGTTTTTTTTCTTTGCCGAGGCCCATCGCACTGGCACCCCAGCTGCATCAACACAGTAGCCTCGCTACTCACACATTGCTGTCCGGGGGCCCCTTCCTCTACTTTTTGCCTACAGCATGATGGCAAAGGCTCGAAACTCCACGCCAACAAATATCACTTTTTGTTGACCATGAGATTCGCTAATGGATGTAATGTAATATATAAAGTGTTAGCCGGAGAGACCCCGTATGATTGAATACATATTGTAATTTCCCAAGTGTATATTGTTAATGTAATTATTCACTGATGAGATATTCTTTGCTTGTCAAAGCCGTCTCGATGAGTATGAACATTTCCAGCTGCAGAATAAACCCCCCCAAAAAAAGAGACCTTTGAAGACAGCAACAGAGATTTTTCTCCCCTGCCCCCGTCCCGGGGTTATAGCGGTATTAATGCTCTGAAAACTGCAGCGGTTTTCTCAGCGGTTTGTCTTCCACCTACAAGCACAGAGTTAATCCACCAGGATCATTTAAAGTGATGCCACAATTGCATCAAATTCCCACACGTGTTGCACGCTGCGCGTTAGCAGCGGCGAAACAAACTGTGACTGTGTGACCTGAGCCCCGCACTCCTGTGACCTTTGGTCTGCAGCGTCCTTTGCACACGACGAGCCCCTTCGGGGGGGCCTCCGCCTGTGGCCTCCTGCAGGGCGACTGACGGCGAGATAAGAGAGGCCTGACACAGAGAAGAGACTCTGAATGATCACTTCGTATAGATTTTCTTTCTGTTTGAGCGTCTGACAGCCGAAGAACCCCCCCCCCCGCACCACCCCCTCAGAACAGCCAAAGTCATTGCACAAAGCACAGAGAGCGAGCCGGCAGAGCGTGGAGCACCTGAGTAAATCCTAACCTGGTTTGACGGAGTGGGATATTGAAAGCAGGTGAAAGGGGATTGTGTGCAGAACGGTTCATTAAAATAACTAAGCCGGTGACGCATCCACGCTGCAGACACTCCTGTCATAATGTATGGATGAGCAGGTCTTTTCCCTTTGATCCGTCCTGAGCAGAGAGGCATCAAAGGGAGCCGAGCTGGGGGGCGGGGGCTCTCCCTCTGTTTGGGTCTCGGGTCGGTAATGAATGGGGGGAGTCACTTCGTTGGGTGAGGAAGTTGTGTGACACATACAGTAGTTCCGCCGCATGAATTGCGGCGCTGACGTTTGAGTAAACGCCAGTGGCCGTCGTTAAAAGGGGGCGGTCGTTAAAAGGGGGCTTATCTCAGATGTCACACTTATTTCCCTGCCACACCGGCGGGGAGCCAACGCGAGGTGATGCACCTCCGGTGTCTTCCGTGCACCAGGTTGTTGCAGCCCAGGCATTTCCCTCTCTGTGTAATTGAGAGAGCGCTCTGTGATATTTACATTTATGATGATAGGCGGTGTACCTTCCCCCCCGGCGGATAGGCACTCCATCGACCTCGACACATGTGTGTGTGTGTGTGTCTGGGTGTGTGTGTGTGTGGGGGGGGGGGGGATCTCATCTAACGGGGCGTACAGAATACACATGCTTTACTTCAAAGTGTTACCGTACGTTAGTTTGGCAGATGTCGACCCTCTGAGCCCACAGGGAGTTGGGGGGTGGGGGGGGGGGGGGCACAGATGCACAGTTGGCCCCCACCACTGCAGAGACAGATTCGGCTCCCAGCAGCAGCAACACCGCCGGCTTAGCAGTGCTTTTCAGTGTTCTCGGAAGGGAAGCCGGCCAGCGATCATGTCCTTGTAGGCACATCTTAATCTATTAATCATAGTGTTGAAGTACATCATTTGTGGTTAAAGTCAACATTAAATGTTAAATAGCGTGTGTGGAAAATATTGTGGGATGGATATCAAGCTTTCGCTCAGTTCAAGTTTTTACATTTTTTATTTATTCTAACGATACAAGTACTCGATGAAGTGATGATAAGCCTGGTAAAAAAATATATATATATATCAGAGCATGTTTGTAAAGCAACACTTTATTCCTGGACATAACCAATAATGAAAACTACTACTTGCCAAAAAAGAGGTCTCCTAAGGCTATATATTGTGTTGTTGTTTTTGCTAGCGTTTAGGTTCTTCGTCAGAACTGTATTTTGAACGTGACTCAAAAATTGAAACGTAGAGGCACCATTTCATCTGGCTTAAAACCACCACAAACAGTAGAAAAATACATCATTTTTTATTCAATATTCATAGGGGTGTGTGCGGAAAAGTTGATTAAAACACTTTGGTCTCATGATCCCGTGCCCCTCAACGTGGAGCGGGAATGGACACCCACGCACCGAGCACATGTTGTTCTCATTTCCTCAGGCGAACTTTTTAGAGACACGTGACCAGTACCACTTGTCTGGCAGCCCGGTAACACCGCGTTAGACATTGGATCTGTAAGAAGGGATCGCCCACAGCCGTGCTGCTGCTGACCCACCGACCCAGTGTCACGAGATAAGATCAGGACATCAGTCGCCCCTGATGAGGTGCCGCCTGCCGCGCTGGAGACACTTCTGGTTTCCTTTCCCCGGCCATCTGCCAAGTTACCTCGTAGCAGGCGGGGGGGGGCGGAGAAAAAAACAGATCCCTCCTTGTTTTCAGACCTCTTTGAAGTTTCCACGGCATCAGCAGAATTGGGGGGGGGGGTGGGTGTGCCTCGGGAAACCCCAACCCCCCCCGTTTCGTTGTTGTCTTCTGGGTAATTTCAAGGGCTCGGCCTCGTGTTTTCCAGACTTTTGGTTTTGCACACTGACATCATGCATTCCATTTGTGAAAATCACCTCCAGAAGCAGGCCCGCCAGCTTGTGTTTGTGTGTCTGTCTGTCTGTGTGTGTGTGTGTGTGTGTGTGTGCTATGTAGTGTAAACCGTGTCATCATCTGCCATCGATAAATACAGTACTTCGCCGAGTATGACACACGGCTCCATTAGGGATCCAGAGAGCCGTCACCTGTTGGATCCACGTGACGTAATCCAGCCTTTTCCGCACCTTTCCCCGTCTGCCTCCGGCGAGGGAGTCGATTATTGCATCTGTAACATTTCATGTGCTACTCCTTCGTGCATTTTCACAGGACATTGTGTTCCGATGGGTCCATTGTGTTGCTTTGATACCGCAGCTGAAATAGCCAGACTAATGCCAGCAATAGCTTGGGGAAGATTTAAGGGATAACGGCGGGAGAGCCATCCTGTGCGTCTTTTCCCGCCAGAGGGACCCGAGCCTTAGAATAACAGGCTTTAAGATTAAGGAGGAAATATTTTCTGCTTTCGCTCACAGTCAGTACGGCTCACCAGAACGTTTCCGCGGGAATGAAGTCAGAACGTCGCATGCGGCCGATGGTGATGAGTAACAGGGAAGGAGGTTTAGAGGAAAGCGGTGTGACTGTACACCATTTGCAAATCGTAAGATGATATATCTTACGATTTTTTCCCCCCGGAGGGAAGAAACAGGCAACTTTGTGAATGCAGAACTGGAATATCTCGTGATTTTAACAAGTCATCGCAGGAATTCCAGTGTCCTAACCTCCATAAGGTCGTCTGTTTCTTTGGCTCACCGGGTCATTTTAATGGCACAGACAGGTTCCAACCGGTTCTTTTGAGTAACCTGACCCCTCAGCGCTCACCGACTTACCTTAAAATAAAATAAAATAACCACCCCCCTTTTGCATCTCACACAGTGTCTCCTCACACTGAGGGATCAGCCGGATTCACAGACTCGATTTAGCCTGTTAGCATGCTAACATTTCCTTCTTACCGGTGAGCAATAAGTCAGTTTGCAGGCATCATAACCACGGGGGACTTTTCCTCGACCTCGTTTGTGGGACATTTGAATGAAGCATTGAATTCCCATGAACCTTTTCATGGTTCAACTCTCGGGGCCTGTAAACGCTGGGTTCCTCCTCGTCGTATACATTCATTTGTTTTAATTCAGCAGTACGTCTACGCACAGCCCTATGAATGGGATCCCTGTTAGAGGGGCCTGACCCTTCAGCTGAGCCAGTTAAAGTAGAGGACCGGGTGGTAAAAGAAACACACAGTTATCCCTCTAATAATTCCAGTAAAGTCCTATTTATGAGAACTACTTCACTCATAAGATCACGATCGAAAATGTAATTTATCTTAAAAATCTGGACCCCATGAAACAGCTTATTCTCTTATTCAAAGCTCAGGTAGGTAAAGTAACTCTTTCTTGTGTGTGTGTGTGTGTGTGTGTTGAGTTAGTGTCACTAGTGCCATAATTATCAAACGCTAGTTTAAAATAACACGCGGCGCTGAAAACCCCCAATTAGAGTGCGAGGCCCTCTTGTCACCAAGCGCCCAAGCTGTCACGCTAATGGCAATCTTGTGAATTAGGAGCACTTGTTCTCCTGCCTCCTTCGTCTTGACAACCGGGTCTGTCTTTGTCTTTATTTCCGTTTCCTCTTTTTTTTTTTTTTTTTTTGCCCTCCTTCTTGTTCTTTTTGATTCTGTTTTCATTCACGTGGCACCTGGAGTCGCCCGTTTTTTTTTTTTATCTCTTTCACCGCGGACCCCAATTCTTGGGTGCATTCAAAGGATTTTAAATGAGCCCCACCGTCCGCCCCCCCCCCCTCCCCTCGCTGCCGAGAGCCGCTCCGAGGGACTGATCTGACGCGGACCCCCTGCGGAGCTTGTGTATGATGGGTATTGACTTTACATTCAGCCTGCTCACTCTCCCAGGGCCTCCCTCGGAGAGGTGAAATGAGGTTGGCAACTTTTGCCTGTTGCGAAAGGCGCCTGGCGAGGCTCAGAATGCAGCACTAATTCATGGGTTTTCTTCTGCCTTTTTCTTTTTTTTGTGAATGTGGTTTCATCAATGGGGACAATACGCAGATATGAGGGACAAATTCTTCAAAGGCAGACAAAGAGGTTTCCACGCACTCGACCCCCGACGATGTCCGCATGCCCGTCTGAGTGGTGATGTCATCCCGAAAGAAAAGGAGTCGCAGCCAAGCACGAGACCGTCTAGGAGCCAGAGCATTAGCATAGAGGCTAGACAGGTCCACTTTCAGACCCAATCACCCTGAGCTGTCATCTTCCCGTCGCTCTGAGCCCTTTCAGTCCCGAAATAACTCCCGAATAACATTCAAAAAGAAATGGCTGTTTTTCCATTTAAGATATATTTCCCCCCGCAGAGCGCCCGTCTCTCCGCCTCGCTGTAATTGGGGTGTGACCTAAATACGCGACGGCGCTGCACTTGTGCGAGTCTGCAGCCTCATTGACCTACATGTGGGGAGAACATTGGCGAAGGGCTTTCGCCCGGGATCGATACTCCACAAACGTCCTGGCGCCGGGCGCCGCGCTCGCTCCCCTTGAATGGAATTAAGCCGCTCTCGTCGTGGGAGGATCATCATTTGGACTGAGCTTGTGAATAAATACAGTGATGAAAGCACCGTGATTGATGATCAACCTGTTTGCCTGCCCTTTTTAAATCTCTCATTCACGTGCAATATGGAAGGTTGATGAGGTTTTCTGTCTTTTCTCTCGGGACAGAGTTTGGTTTCTTCGTCCTCTTTCCGGTGGCTTCCCTCCGCTGCTTCTCAACTAAACACCTGTATGCTGACCTGTCGAGGCTTTTACAGTCTAAACGTTTCACCTGTGCTGCTGTAGTGTGGCCCATCCTTTTTTCGGCCTTCTTTTAAGAAAATGGGGGTGATAAAACATGTTTAAAACATAATACACTTATTATTAGGTTTATTCATCAGAAAAATTACTATTAGCATAATAAATAATACATTTGTTAATAACTATATTTGTTTTTATTTTAACAAATATGTTGGATATGTGCGTAACTTTGGAGAAAATGGAATACCCACAAAATATTGTAAACACGTTACATTTTTGGGGAGAAGAAGGAATGTGCATGCAATGACGTGTTGAGAGTTCATTAGCACAGAAAAGTCCTATTTATAACGAGGTGAGACAAAGGCTTCCATCAAAATTCATTAGGGCTATTCCCCGCGGTCTTGTAATTGATCGTGACTGATCCCCCCCCCCCTCCTGTTGATGCCCGCCCCTTTCCTACTGTGAACCCCTCAGTGAGGGGGGGGACTTCCTCCTCGCTCTTCTCCCCAGCGACAACAGTTCTTACCCCCCCCCCCCTCCCTTCCCGGGGTAACCAGGCTCGGTTTGGTTTGGTACACATGCCCTGTAATTAGGAGCGCCCCCCCCCCGGGTCTTGTAACGTCCATGAAGTAGAAGCAGTTTGTGAGGAGACGCGTAAACTCAGAGACGCGGCGCTGTCCTCGCCGAGGTCGTCCATCATGGGTGAGAGCTAAAGGCCGGGCTAGTTCCAGGTTTGGTCGCCTCGGGGACGCCGCTGAGTAGCGTTTGGTCACTGTCCCCTGTCATAGATGTGAGAAATGATTGATACGTGTCTTTGTTCATCCGTGTCTATAGAGTGAAATGTTTGGTGTTGATTACGTCGAGGGCAGCAAACATCAGATTCATGGAATTAAAATAGAACTCACGGGCCATTTTTCCATGTCTTTCGAAATTGGAGTCAAGAGTGGCCTCTGCTCCGAATAATCTGCAAAGGCTTCACAGAGCGATCGGATGGTCAAATGCTTTGTGCACCTTCAGGGATTTCCTTTTATTGATCTGACATGCAGGGGAAATCGATGATCACGGCTGCTCACGGAAAGGACATTTCTTTATTGCGTGTTATCCGTCTGGCTGCACTGAAAACAGAGATGTAAAAAAACTGATTTCAATCCCAATAACTCGTGAAGTTCTCCGTCCACATTTTGATTTGACTCATTAGTTCCTAGATATTTTTCATCCGTGTCACTGATGTTTCACTCGCATGTCAAACCCTTCTCTTCATGCACGACATCCCTCTTTTCACTTGTTGGGAAGTTGCTTTTTTCTCTGACCAGCAGCCCGAATTACAGGCAGGAAATTGAGAGCAGAATCTGTGCCAGAGGGTGTGTGTGTGTGTGTGTGTGTGTTTTGTAGCAAAGGGTGTTTTGTGGAGACAGCAAGTTGGATTGTGGATCCTGTCCCCTGCTCGGCGCCATGAGGCCCACGCACAGGAAGCTTCCCCTGCTAAATACAGCTGACCCCCCCCCCCCCCCCCCCCCCCCTCCCTCCCTCCCTTCCCCTCCTGCATCTACAGGTCTGCTGCACACTGAGAGCTGAACAGAAAACCCGAGTTAAAGTAGCCTCGTTTTTTTTTTCTTTTCTCCTCCCTTCTGCTGGTTCTCCACCCCTCCGCGGCTGTGAGTTTTTAATGAGTTCTCTATTTGAGGCTTTTTTGTTGTTGTTGGAACTCTTTCTTTTTAGGTCCCGTATTTGTGTGTGCGCGTCCGTGACCGGGACCTGACCTCACTGCTCGATCATCACAAAGACACGGAGCTCCACTCAGAACCCCCCGTGACCCCGCGTGACCCTCCGGAGACCCTGTTCAAAAAGCGAGAAACGGCGCCTGTGGCGTCGGGGACCATCGTCCTTTACGGCGTCCCTCTGCTTTCGCCGGCCGCCGCTACACCCTTCCTTTGCCCGGTCACATGCCGAGCGCCGGCCTTTCGACCCACAGACAGAGTGCGGGGAAGCTCCGAAATGAGGCAACGAAGACAACCACACCTTCGTCAACGATGTCCTCGCTGTCCAAAGGCTGGTTTGTTATAATCTTCAAACAGCAGAACAGATGGGGGGGGGAAGGAGTCTCAGTCTGGCTGCGTTTCAATCTCCTTCGTCTTCGAATCAATGAGAATCCTGTGCATCAGCACTCTGCAAGCCACCGAGTCATTTGATGGCAAGAAATTCGGGGTTTGGCTGTGGACGAATAGGACTTTTTTTTGGGGAGGGGGGGGGCAGATTTAAGACGTGTTCACGCCATTCAAGACCAAAATTGCATACAGTAAAAGGGATCTATTCAGACAAAAGGCCGTAAAGACAACGTCGCCAAATGATGGGCTTTAAGTTGACGTGTTAATCTGGGAGTGGTCACATGTCCAGCAGACACAGAGCAGGAAGCAGCTAAGCTAACGTTGTTTGTCTGCTGTTTGGCGCTGGACGGGTTCCTGAGAATTGAAATTGTGGGAAATTGTAAAAGTTCACAATTAAGCATTTTGCAGAATATTTAAGTTCTAAATTACCGATTACGTTGCTATATCCAGAGCTTAGCAGGACATTTAGGGATGACAAGCAGAAGCGCTGATCGCAATAAGCAACATGACGATGTTCAAGTGTTGGCCCTCCCCAACACAATTACTTCCCTCATAATTTCACATGCAACTAAACTGCACTCAATGACATTTTCAGGGAATTGCAGTTTAAAAATAATTTGACACATGCGGTTGACAAAAAAAAAAAACTGCTTTAGTCTAAGGAGTAAAACCATCTGGTTTATTTACTTTAGCTTAAATCTCTCGAGAAATATATAATTCAATGTGATTTTTAGGAGAACAGACGGCGCAACCACAGGTACCCAGACTGAGAAGAGAAGTCTGACAGCAGCTTCTCACGGCTGGTTAGACTCGACACCTCGCTGTCCATGCCGTGCTCACCCAGTCTCCCCCCCCCCCCCCCCCTCCGTCACACGTTGCTGTTTGTTTAAAAGCACGATTTGAGATACCGTTGAATTACTCCTTATAAAAAAAATGAGTTCGTTTAAGAGAAAGGACGACGCAGTGATCCTGATTCACATTCCCGCTGACATTAAAACGACAGCGTGTGTCTAGTGTAGCATTTTGTCTTCTTTTGACTTCCTGTTCTGTACGCTGAGCCTCAGCCGGGGGGGGGGAAGGAGGGGGGGGGGGGGGGGGGGGGGGGGGATCAATACGCTCCGCAGGAGGTGGAAAAAAAGACCAAGCTGAGAGGAAGAGACTACAGGATGAGATGGGACGGACGGAGACAGTTATGATAGCTAATGGGAGGACATTTCCCATTCCACAAATGACCCACCAATCAGTATGTGCGTAACTGCTGATGAAGTAAGCAGAACATTCCAGCATGAAGACGTGTAGCTGTACAGGGGTGGGGGGTGGGGGGGGGGGGGGGGGGGGATCAAAGTGAAGCAAGGGACCACTGATGCTCCCTTATCTGGAGGGTCCTAGCTCCCTGATAGATTGCAGTTCTATCTAAGTGGCTTGTCTTAATGTGATTAGGGCCCTCTGAGCCCTCACAGCGCAGGGAGGACCCTTCACTTATGGGACCTTCTCCATGTATGTTAACAGAAGGAAAGAGACGGGTGGGGGGAGGGGGGGGGGACTGGTCTTGTTCTACCCACTGGGGACTGTTCAAGCTGGCAGTTTTTCGTTAGATAATCAGGGGACGTGAGAGCGTTTATGGTCATTAATCACTTAGCGTGTGTGTGTGTGTATGTGTGTGTGTCATATAGGAAGTAATTAAACTGTGAAAAGTGAAATGAATGATGGGAATGCAGTGGCATTGACGCGCGTGAATGGGTGACTAATCGTGAGGCGTAATGACACGTGATACTGTAAAGCATTTTATCGTGATTAAATAATCCAATTCTGTCAAATGACAGTTTCCCCCCCCCCCTACATTTATTAAGTGCCGTGACGACATCACAACCAGGATTACAGGTACGAAAGGATTCTTTTTTTTTTTTTTTGGACTGATCAAACGCAGATGTCCCCGATAATTGGGGCATTCTGTGGACTTTCCACCGGGGCTCGCTGGCCCCCGAGCCGTAATCGACCGGCGGCACAGCAGCCGAGCGCTGACAACCAAACATGGGCCGAGTGGGCTCAGCTGTGTGAGGTACTCATCTGCTTGCTGTGTATTAATGGGGGCTTTGGAGTGCGCCTGAGCTCTGCGGGCTCCTCATCCCCATCGCTGTTGTGCAAAGAGAGGGAGCCTAATCCTATCTGGCCTGCAAATCCTCCTCCGGGGCCCAGACGGTGTGGAAATAGGCAAACCGGTGCACAGGCGCCATGACTGGCCCTGTCTCTGTCTTTTGTACACTTAGTCGCACATGCACAAACACGCACGCACACACACACACACACACACACGCAAGCGCGCGCCTCTGGAAGGCTGCCAACGCCGCTGCAGTCACAGGTGAGTGCCGTCGTTTACAGCAAACAAAGACAGGGATTGTCGGGACACTTTTCCTCATCAAATGCGGTGCACACACTCGTGTATCGGGAACATTTCGCCATCGGTAGGTCAGGAATAGAAAAAGGGCCGACGAAGAAGTCAAGACCCTGTAAACGGATCCCTCGTTTTTTCAAACTACCTTTTTTTTTTTGCGTTTGAGGAGGTCGAGAGAGAGAGAGAGCGAGAGAGAGAGAGAGAGAGAGAGAGCGAGAGAGAGAGAGAGAGAGAGAGAGAGAGAGCGTGTCCTGCTCTCAACTCCGGGCTGTGCCAAGCTCTCTCTTTACAGTGAGGCAGTCTGCCAGTCGATTATTACACTGTGGGCCGAGCGAGCCCCGAACCCAGCGAAAAGAAAAAAAAAAACCAGCGGGCCGCGCCTCCTGTTCACCAAGCCGGAGAGAACGGGCCCTCTAATTGTTTGCCTCGCCGCTCCGCTCTCCTTTTCATTTCTTTTTTTTTTTTTTTTTTTCTCCAGCCAGCTACATTATCCCTGAAATGACAAACACACTGTGTTATTTTGGGTGATCCACAAAACTGCAGGAGTCAGTAGGTCTGCATTGAGACACACACACACACACACACACACACACACACACACACACCGAGGACAGTCGGTGCCAGGTTTTGGTGCGCGAATCATCCACCAGAAACAAAGCAGTGCGCGTCCAACGTTGCCTCTGTATTTAAGGAATAAAACCAAAACTTTGTTTTGATTTCAAATGGTAGGTTGTCGTGCGGGGATTGTTTTCCGTTTGTTTCGAGTTTGTACATGTCCTTTTTCGGGACTCGATTTTAGCGCCGTTCCTTGAGCGGTTGAACTCAAGTCAGTTCTGCTCTGTGACGCGATCCGGTGGAGCCTGCAAGTCCAAAAGCAACTTAAAAATGTGCCCTTTTAAACGCAAACAGGGATGTGTGGGGGCTGCTCGTGTTTGTGTAACTGAAACATCTGAAAATAAGAGGAGGAAACACATATTTTTGGAGGCAGGCTAACGGTTTCACCTTGTGTCCGCTCTTAATGCCGAGCTAACAGGCCGCATTTAATCTATTTGAGAGCGTTATCAATCTTCTCGTCCCACTCTGCAAGATAGCAAATAACCAGTTTTCCCCAATTTCCAGATCCTTTTTGATGTTTTGCCTGTTTTCTTCTTCTTTTCAAAGCACAAAACAGTGCTGTGATACTCAGACGAGTTGTTTCAGGACTCTATCAATCAGCCTGACAAACCCCGAATCATCGCCCCCCGAATCAAAATCATTCCTCACCGATTAGGACCCATCTTTACTGCTGTGAGGCTTACGCTCCTACAGCTGATCTCGCTCAGCCCTGCAGAGTCCACAGATCGGGACTAAAAAGGGGGAGTGGACCAACACACTGGGCCGTACGGTGTGGGAATCAGCCCGGTTTTAATCCTTTGTCATTATGCAGCAGGCCCTGCCCCGCAGGACATCTGCTTTTGTCAACGCGGTTTCAGGGGAAACGCCGAGAGAAACCAACAAGTCACCTGTGTCAGAGACGGAGAGACACACCCCCGGTCCCGCCACGCCGCCTCACACGCACTTCACTGAGGTCTTGGTGTTCTTTCCAACGATGTGGGGGGACAGTTTGCTGATGGCTTCTTAATTTTTTTTATCGCCGGGTTACTCAACAGCCGCCGAAAAAAAACGCCACGGAAGCTCTCCACGCCATGTTAAGTCCGGGTTAATAAAGGTGAAAGGATGAGTCATGCTTTGAAAAACAAGAGCGCGGTGGATTGAAAGCGATCAAACGGCCGCAGGAAAGTCTGAAATGAGGTCAAGCAGTCAATTTGTGAAAGTGGAAAAAATAATCTAGTCTACAAGACGTATTTGATCAAAAAAAAAAAACAATTGCTTAGTATAAAAAAAAACATGCAAAAACAAAAGGGGGCAGCTGATTGAGTTTGTTTCTTAAAGAGGAGCATTGGAGAGGCAGCGTGGCCATCAGAGGAAAGCAGAGTTGATGGAAAGGATACTAATCTAGACCTAATCCCCTCAGCATCTGTCACTGATGCATTAATCAGACAGAAGGGAAACATGTTATTCTGTAATGCCTCCTCTTATCTAAAAAGCCAATGTTGTTGAATTTAGACCGATTGGATGTGGGTCACAAGTTTCTAGAAACAAACGCAGAGAAACCAGTTCAGCCGTTCAGCTGCTCTAGTGCACTGGGCAAACTGAGTAAATGGTTTGTGAAGGATTTCCAAATTGTTTGTAATTAGATCATAATAGATTTACAAGCTAAATATTTTGTTTATTTACTGCTCCGTGTTTGCTGATGTCAGGAAAAGCGCGCCGGGTTTTAAATGGAGACTCATTCGCTTTCCCATCGGACACCTGGAACCGCAGCACCTGATCCAGCGAAGAATCGACGGCAGGAAGTGACGAATAAATAGACACCGCGTTTAATTAATTGGAGCATCGGGTCATTAGCGCCGCCCGTTCTCACCACAGAGACCCTTTTGTCATCGGCGGCATGACAGTCATTACTCTGACAACTGTTGAGGGATTCGTGGCCCGGACGGATGGAGATGCGCGGGATGAAGTACTGTTGAGATGATTAACAGCACCTGGAGGTGTGATGCCCGCTCAATGACGGGGGGGGGGGCTCCTCGTCCAGCGTTTAATCATCACTCAACACGTTCCTGAGGCCCCCCCCCCCCCCCCCCCCCATCAGTTAGAGAGGGAGCTTACGTTTCAGGCCAATCCCAGCGGGGCTTTCGCATCCAGAGGATGAGCCGAGGGGGCGAGACGGGGCCCCCGGAGGCCCGCCCGGATGCGTGTGTGGAGTGCGCCGGTGTGATGTCATGTTAGGACTGAGATGATTAAAGTAGCCACAATGTGCATTAAAACCTCAACAAAAAAACAAAAAAACACCACAACGATCTGCTGCCTTAATCTCTCCACAAAGGCTCAGCTTTTCCGTGAAAAAACACTCCTTCTGAAAACATGTTTACACGGGCTGAGGTCAGCCTGCTCGGCCCTGATTGGATTCACTTGGTTGTGTGCATTTGGTCCCGTGACATCAGAGACAGAAGTATGCACAGGATTGGTGATCGTTCTTTGCGCATGTGCAGCCACACGCATGCAGGATTTTAAACAAGACAAAAAAAAGTAACTCTGTTAGCCGGATGAACACATTGATTGCGCCATGACACATGAATGGGAAAATGATTCAGAAGGGAACAAATGGTCCCTTTGGCGTATGGCGTTTTTTTGTTGTTTTCATTTTCATCTCCGCTTATCTAGATTAGTCTCATTACGATCAGAAATCTCCTTTTGTAAGCAACACGGCAGCAGCGGCGCATTTGGGCGTCAGACAGCATTAAAAACGCTACACAATCAGCCAAACAACCAATGAAAATATTTGCATGTGTCGTCTTTTTTTTCAGTTTACGTCGGCCGTGACACGTGAGCTCCTCTTCACTCTTCACTCTTCACTTCTCACTCTTCACTAATACGTCGGGTGTCTGCGTGTGTGACGTGGCGCTGCCTCTCTCCGTTTCACCCCCGCGACCTTCCTCCCCGGTACACAAATATTGCTCATTACACAGGGGGGGGGGGGGGGTTTATGTGCTCGATATCGCTGTTGACCCTCAGTCTCCCTCTGGCTCCTGCGCCCCTGCTTCTCTTCCACATCTCCTCCCTGTCGAGGGCTAGTTACCGGCGGGGCAGTAAATTATGGTGGCTGGGCTGGGATTAGGTACGAGAGGGGGGATGTCTGGGAGGCAGAGTGGAGGAGGAGGAGGAGGAGGAGGAGGAAGACAGCAACTCACTCACACACACACACACACACACACACACGTACCCACACAGATGATTGTCTCTTCGTATGCCAGACAACTGACTTTACTGCTCCTCTGCCTCCTCCACCTGCAGATTGTGCTATCAATCAATCCAATTTCCTTTTTGTTGTTCTGCCTGTTCTGCATATTCGGTGGTTTGAATCCTGCCACACATCCTAAGGCTGAAAGGGACTGTTTCTGCACGGTGGATACATGAGTTAGGAATGTAAGGCTCTGTCGAGGGGAGGGCCGTTGGTTTTATCGTGCCATGCAGAGAATAACTGACTTAGGAAATAGCTGATTTTTTTTCTTAAACCAAAAGAAAATGCTGTAATATTTAGTAATATTGTCCATGTTTTCATAGATTTATAACTTATTTATTTATATCATTTTATGGTTATATAATTAGTAACAGTAACTCGTCTGGTGTATTCTTTTTTCAGTATAATCCCCTCCCCAATGACGCAATCTTTTTTTTTTTTCTTCTGTTCTATTTCGCAACTGCACGTGCGGATTCAATGAATTGTGTTAGGTCGATTTTTTTTTTTAACGCAGTGCGTCTCGGGGGGGTAAGAGGAGCCTGTAGTCTCAACATAGGGGATGACCTCAGCCGTGTCCTTTCCTCGCCTCCTACTGTGGACGGACTGTGTACACATGGACTCGCGCTCAAGGCAATCGATGGAAATAGAATTTCTGCAGGGATTTCTCCACCAAATGACCTGGAAAACCTCACGTGCTTAAATTGCGGGATAATGCGTGGTATCTCCTGCACGTCCAAGCACTGGATCTGAATTCCTCTGGACGCGACAGTCATCTTTGGCTATTAGCTTTCTTCCTTAATCAGATCAGATAATGTTTCTCTTTCTTACACCAAAGGGGATAGTGCGCTATTTTTGGCGCCCCCAATATAAGGGCACTTTAATGTTTTAAACATCAAGTCCGCGATACGCTAAAGGAACAAATCCACTGACTAAAATGCTAAACCATTTCAAGGCGGCCGTCTTGGTGCGACTCCAAACTATTTGGCATTCCTCCCTCGGTCCTCTCTGCTGGAAACATTTTTTTTAAGTGATAATGCGTACCCCCTGTGTACCTCTCAACGATGTTTGTTTGTTTCATGAGCGTGCGCTGCGTGGTTCGGCGTGTGGGGTCTTCTGTGTCCGGAGAGAGAGAGAGAGAGAGAGAGAGAGAGACCTGCTCCAGTGATTAATGGGGGTCCGGGGGGGGGGCGGACTTGTCCTTCACATGAGGAGGGAGAGAAAGGCGGGAAAAGGTGGGAGGCCCCTGAGGTCCTGGCTCGCTCTGTCCTCCCCTTCTCTGCCCATCCATCCTGCTTTTCCCTCCTAAATCCTAAAAGAAGAAGAAGAAGAAGAAGAAAACGTACTTTTACTCCCACTCCGTCCTCTCCCTTCCCGTTGGCCCCTGTCCTCCGTTCAACTCGAGCCTCGGGGAGCGCGCTCACACGTGCACACAGCCACAAAGTGCCAAAAATTTGAAGAAACACATTTGGGGGGGGGGGGGCAAAAAAGGTCCAGTGAGAGAAGAAAAAAAAAAAAGATAAAGTGAATTGTCAGGACAACACAAACTCTGCTTTTGAAGAAGAAGCTGCTGGTGGAGGGCGAGGAGGCCGCTGTGAATCCCTCTCCCTCCCCCCACCTTCCCTTCCCTGCGGTTCGGGTATGCGGCCCCTCTCCTCAGTGTTAAACAAGCCTTTTAAATAGGCTTTAACCTGGGCCCACCCTCAATGGGGCCATTGTGAAACGGATGTGTGGACAGTAGTGCTCGGTAAACACGCGCTACTTGTCCCTCTTCTCACATTCTCAGGACATTCTGCCCCAGCTCTCCCACAGGTTGAAGCTGCAGTTTATATATATATATATATATATATATATATATATATGTGTGTGTATTGGAGGAAGTGTGTGTAAGATTAAGAGAGAGATACAGATGGAACAAAACAAAAGAGCTCAAATGGAGCGAGAGAGAATAGGGAGGAAATAGCGTGTGTGTAAGAGGAGGGGAAGCTGTGGTAAAGTAAGCAAGTGATGAAATACCATCGAGACGTACTCCGTCTGTCAGTCCATAAAACTGTCTGTGACCACTTCTCGTGTCCCGACATCCACCCGCTCCACTTTCTGTCAGCACGAAGCGACTGTGGACTCATTTAGTTTAACCCGCGTCAGTCCGGGGGCTGGATTTCATTATCTTCCCTCTCCCCGGGTCTCTTAATTGGGCCTCGCTGTTGTTGTCGGCCCGGCACCTCGATTTGGCCCGCTTGTGCCCGTAGCCGTGGTAACGGCGGCACGCTGTGATGCAGATTCTCCGAGCCTCAGCAACTCCAAGCCCCCCCCCCCACCCCCGGCCACCCCCCACCTGCTCCTCCCCTGCCGTTTCCCCCCATTACCAGCGCCGTAATGTCCTCCATCCCCCTAAAGTGAAAAAATGCCACTCATTACACGCCACGGGGTGATTTTGTTTGCTGACAACAAACCCGCTGAAGAGCTAAAAGCTGAGATTTGGTAAAACTAGTACAAAGCACAAGGTACTCACATTCAACCATGAACAGAAATAGACCAAATAGACCAAAGTAAGTTCTGATTTCCCAGCTGTCTTGCTGCGTACGAGTTGTTAGGAGGTTGCTTTCGCTGGAAGTTCCAGTAAACCGGCTCAGTTTCTCCCCGACGCCTTTGTGATGTACTGCTTGCTCTGAAATTGTTACACAGACAAGCAGAGAAGAAAAAAAAAGAAAAAAAAAGAGGAAGTGCTCAGTTTGTCACAGGAAACCCGGCGGTGTGTGGTTTCCTTCTCCATGTGTCAGTGTGACGCGTTGAGGGACTTCCATCATCACAACCGAGACCATTCTCCCTATTCGTTGCCGAGAAACGGCTTCGCCCCTTTTTTTTTTTTTTTTTGTCAGAAGCCAATTGGTTTTTCTGTAAATCATCTCTGTAAATAACACTGACACCGGTCAGATGTACTGATGAAGTGAAAGTAAAACTTACACGTATGATTTGCATCTACATGGTGTACACGTAGATGTGAGGTCACACCAGCGCGCGTGACCCGACCCGTTTTGGGCTCTTCATCGTCATCGGAGGGAGGCCTCCTCCTCCTCCTCCTCCTCCGTCTCTTCTCTGAAAAGCACGCGTGCCGCATAGTAAACATTTCGATGAGGAAGTGCTGCACCGAAAGGAAAATAAGCAGACGGGGGGGGGGGGGGGGGGGGGTGAATTTCACTTTTGCTGCATGGCGCTCATCTCAACAAAGATGTCCGCCCCGCGCTGCCCGCTGTACGCCACGTGTTGATTTCTGGGCGATAGGGCGCCAGGCTTCTTGTGAAACCTCGTAGGACGAGTGAGCCGACGACATCGCCGCCCCCCCCCCCCCCCCGCCCGAGCACCCGGGCAGCGGTTCCACGGGCACCGAGAAGACGGCCCGACCGCAGGATCCAGGCCCGGAGGGGGGGTTCTGGATAACGGGGCAGTGTGACTGCGGTGGTCCGTAGCAGGGGAGCCCTTCCTGGGACACTGAGCAGATCATGTTCAGTTACAATATGCTTTTTTTTTGTGTGTTGTGTTAATTTATTCTTCTTCATTGATTCATTTTTTCTCGAGCTGAAACAATTGATTCATTAATGGATCATTGTGTCAGTGTGATATCAATCACTGTTCCACCCCCCCCCCCACCTTTTGTTTCATTATTATTCCAGATTCGGAGACAATTACACAATTTGGAAAACCCTTTTAATTTGAGTTGACATATTCATTTGTCTTGTTTTGTCAACCAAAACCAAAATATCTTCAAATTCTGAAAAGGAGCAAATATTCACTTCAAAAAGAATGAGGTGCAAGTTTTCTTTTTTTCGCAGCCGATTCCTTTTCTCGCAATCAACTAATTAATTAACCAATTATTCTCACAGCAGGGTCACTCTTTGTCATGTGCTTAGATAATGACACTCTTTTGGCATTTGGACTGTTGGTTTATGCAGAAATGTTTCACTATTTCCTAACATTTCACAGAGCATAACAATTTATTAGTTAATAGACAAAGGAATTCAGAAGAGTAATCGATGTTTTAATTGTTTTTTGAAGCCCTACCTTTGGAAGTCGAATTATCCATTTAAAAAAATGAAGGTACTCTAAAGTCTTGATGCCTTGAGTGAAGCTATTCTTTTTATAGTCTATTAGGCAATCAATAACATTATGTCAGGGGGAAGTCTATAGCACATCGCAGCGATGAATAAAACATCGAACAAACGTCCTGGGAGAAACGATCCAGAATGCATCAGTCAGGCGGCCCTCACGCTGCCAAGTAAACAAAACACAAAGTGGCAGCTTTCTCCCCCCTATAGCGCAAGAAGCAAAAAGATCACGCATACTGTATGGGGGGGGGGGGGGGGGGGGGGCATACCAAACATAAAGCTGGCTCGTCAGTGAATGAACGGAAGCACTGAACAGTGAACATTTCTTGTCTCGGTGTGTTTGCGGGGCGACAAACAAAAAAAGAAAAATTTGTCTCAACACCGAACTCATGAACATCACCTCAGAAGCGGCTCAGAGACAATCCCAGGAGGCACAATGACAACAGGCCGTACCGTTGACCGTGGAGCCTTTGTTCTTCCCGACGTTCTTAGAAAACATCACACGTCCTCCCTCATCCCTCGTAGGTGGAGGAAAAGGGGAAGAGAGGAAGAAGTGACCTCTCCTTTAATGGGCGGCTGATGATGTCATATCGCTACACACACAGATTCTTTGGTCTCCAAGTAAACCAGCTCATCTGCGTGCTGATTGGCTGGCTGGCTGGCTGGCTGGCTGGCTGCGAGAGGGGGGAGGGTGTCTCTTTTCTTCTTTCTCTCTCCCTCTTGCTTCTGGATTAATCCCCGTGCATGGGTGAGCTCATCTCCTCTTCTTCTTTTCTCCCACTCGCGTAACTTGTGTCGAACAACGGCCGTTCGCTACGAAACCGTCCGGTGGAACGTGCTGATTTAAAAGCACTGCTTTGCCATTTGGAAGACGACCAGGTGCTTCGAGTCTTTTTAACCAAACACTTAAGCGTTGAATTACTGCTTAAAGTCCAGTAAATTAGCTCCTAGCGTGCTTTCCTCCGCTGAATCTATTTCCTCAAAGTGCTCTTTTATTTCTTTAAATATTGAATTGATTAGTTTCCTCGGCTGTCATGAACACTCCTCTGAACCGTGCAGTGCACTGGTTGCCCTCTGCAGTGAAACACAATGCCTATCACGGTCCTGTCTGGGGCTACAGGTGACCAGCTGTCTGCCCGTGTTCCTCTCCTCTGGGACAGCTGGAGCTATCAATCAGTGCCCCCCCCCCCCCCCCCCCCCCCCCCCTCCCCTCCCTGCTGCCCCTCCAAGCCTTGTTTTGTCCGTCTGCCGCGGTCTGACCACCACAGCAACAACATCGGGCCGTCTCTCCTCCAGGGGACACTTCTCTACCTCTAACAACACCGGAGTTGTTGGGGGGAGGGGGGGGGGGGGGTTCTGGGAGAAGCTTTCTAATTGTCAGCTGACATTTAAAAAAAAAAAATCTGTATCTCAATGACTTTGGCGTTCCGCCCCTTACCTTTGCGAGCCCTTTTGCGTTCCGTTGTGATGGCCATAGATATATACAGTATATATATATATATGTATATAATATATGTAGTTGAGCCCACTCCACACAGCACGAGCAGTCACAGGCCTTTCTCCCTCCGCAGATGGAAAGCATTGAAGCCCATTATTGTGCTTTTGGAAGGGGCGTCTTCCACCATGAACTCTCTGGCACACTTTTAAAGAGAGTGGCCTTAATGTATTCAGGCCTGATTCAGTGGCTTTGGCACTCGCAACCCCCCCCCACCACACACACACACACACATACAACTGTTTCCCTTTGAGGAGCGAGTGAACATATGTGCGTCTCACTGTTCCCTGGAACTTTTCTTTGTTTATCAGAAAGGGAAACGACGGCCCTGACGGAGGACTTCAAAGGGCAACATTAAAAAGCATGAGCTCCTCCGCCAAGACATTTCCTGTTTATCTCAAGAGACTTCGTGAAGGACACTTCATGAAAAAAAAAAAAAACAGCAGCAGAACTCACAACAGGCCTTTGTGCTATACCACAACCTTACGTAACGCGCGGCCATCAAAACAGCTTTGCCGAACCTGTCAGCGATGAGCTGTTTGCTAACGCTGCTGCTATAATTAGTCTGCCAAACCAACCAAAAACCCACAGACCAGTCAGAGTGAGGCAGGATGTCTGAACAGAGGGTTAATTGTTAAAAGTCAGTGATTATCAGTCGTTTCATTTTTTTTCTTCTTCTTCTTCTTCTTCTTCTCAAATTCCTCAATAACAGGGCCGAGGCTGGTGCCCA
Organism: Pungitius pungitius; assembly: GCF_949316345.1. Taxonomy (NCBI): domain Eukaryota; kingdom Metazoa; phylum Chordata; class Actinopteri; order Perciformes; family Gasterosteidae; genus Pungitius; species Pungitius pungitius. Next base: position 5,315,482 of record NC_084918.1, on the reverse strand, counting down.
TGTGACCGGCCGGTTTCTTCCTGCAGGGCCGCCGCGTGTGGTTCATTGTTTGTTGTTGTGACTTTAGAGAGTCGCAGGGCGACAGGGAGGCTAATTGGGTGGAGTCCGTCTGGATATTCAGACTCTCTCTCTCTCCGGCTCGCGCTGGGGCATGGACGCGTCACGCGGACCTCGCCTCCTCCCACTGCACACCTTAGACACACCAAAACAAAAGCCCAAGCGGAGGTATTGGATCTGTTGTCGGGGCGGAATGCGGATGACAGTGTCGCGTGATTGTGTACTTCACCACTCGTTATTTACTGAGCACATTGTTGTGTTGCCCTGTCCTGCCTTCAGGCAAATTTAAGAGATGTTTTAGAAGGAGTGAAAGTGACCAGATTGTTATAATCTGTACAAAAAAAATAGGAATCACTCTTTTTTTCCCTTCCAATTTCCCCTTTAATCGCATTTGGTTCAATTAGCAGCGATCCAAAGGCTGCCACGTGTTTTGAATGGTACAGTATGTGAGGACATGGATTACACTAGTAGTATTAATGGGGAAATGTTTGCATTGACCCTTTACAAACCTAAAGAAAACATTAGAGGTATCTCTTTTAACCAACATATTGTTCACTTATCAGTCAGAATCTGGCTTCAATGTGAAAACACACACGTGTTTAATGTCCAAACGCCCCCCTCTTTGACATTTACTTATATTCCTTTGGGCACATCACACACATTACCTCCTCTGTTTGTTGTTATCAGCAGGTTTTTCTCACATTTTGCATTTAGATTGTAAAAGGTTGCATGGCCGTGTCTGTTATCTCGTCACAAAGTCATTCACTCTTTTCACGTGCTAATTTTACAATGCAAATGTCATTATGTATCACTCGTAAACTTTGGAAAAGATAACTTGACCAAACCAAAACTGTGAGCTCCATGAGCACTAATGGAGCTGTGTCTGCTGTCGTTTAGCTTGATGTGCTGGTTATGCTATGAGGGGGAGGTCCTAAACGGGGCCCCCGGGCTCAACAGGGTAGTGACAATAGGGCCCTCTATTAGCAGGAGACAATTAGCATACCTCTGTGTACACAGCTCTAGGAGCCCTCTCCCCAAATGTCGGAGACATGGTCAAATTCAGACCCCTCTCCATCATTTTAAAGTATTTTTTTGTCCTTGGTGCTGGTGACCCAAACTCTGGTCCTCAACCTCAAACTGTCATTTAAACATGTTCTTTTTGTAAGGGTTAAACACACCAGAAAGTTGTCATTAGTATCAACCAGAGAGCTCATTTGTGAATTCAAGTAGTTTTTTAAAACTACTAATAAAATGAACTATTGTAGTGCAAAGCTAATTAAATTAAAATAATCAGTGGAGGTCAGGCATGTACATCAGTGTTATGATAAAATGAGTGGCTTCCTTTGAAAAGGAATTTCACTCATGAGTTCCGTGAAGACGAAAGTGAGTCATTTAGTTTCGTCATTTAATTCCAGCTTAGTCGGCGTTTCCCTTTAACTGGAAATAACGCTGAGCATCCCAGCATCACAACACCTCCCTCATCACTGATCGAGAAGATGTGGTCCATCTTCTGAAGACCTTTTAGTCAGCTCAAAAATAATCAGGGGTCCTCTTAACGTGGTTTATAAAGTACAACAGTCACTGAAATCCCACTTGCTGTCAGTTCGGAACATTATTTCCAGACAACATTGAGCGTATCGTGTCTGTTCTGTTAAAACCACTTATCAATAACCCATCAGCTTATCTATCTATCTATCGATCTATCTATCTATCTACCCACCCATCTCTCTGTTCACGAACTCACCACCAGAGGCTCCTTAATGGCTCATGTGTGACTATTTTAATTTATTTATTTTTTAAAACCACACATCTCACTATTAATATCATCGCAGCACAATAGCCGGCCATATGCGTGTCCTCGCGCAGGTACGCGGGCGCAGTACGCAGGACGGGCAGGAAGCAGCGTGGGCAGCCTCCCCGTGTCACCGCCTGCGTCAGACCAGACGCCAGTCAGGAGGGAGTTTTCCACTGACGAACAAGGCTGCGCTTCTCGGCACAGTCTGCCACAGACAAGGGAAGCGCTTCAGCTGGTACGGAGCCCCGTGCGGCGCAGCGAGAACAACCCGGACAATAGCACCGAGAGCAGCCTTGTTACGCGGGGATAAAGCGCTGTATTTATTCCTTCTTTTTTTTTTCTTCTTTTGGGGTGGATTACTTCCACGCGTTATCCACCCCCCCACCCTCCCTCCTCAATCGGCTGTCTACCCAACGCTGTTTAGTCCCCGATGGTGATCGGATACCCGAATTGGTGGTGAGTACAGAAGGCTGCATGTGGGGCTGATTGGACAAAATGTTTTTTTTTTTTTTGTTGTTGACGCGTTTCGCCTCAAGTAGTTTGAGCGGTGTCCCTCTTTGTGTCGGAGTGCTTTAAACGAAGCGACGCGGTGTCACGGATCGATCGGGAAGGTGTCTCGGCTGGATTCCGTGGAAACACACTTTTGGTCGTTGAACTTACTGCCGAGCTGTATCGTGAATATGGAGCGACGCGGTGGCGAGTGAGTGAACTAATTGGGCTTTTCGCGGCTGGTTTTGCGCGCAGGTGAGCTCACGATCTGCCTCGCGAAGGGAACGGAACCGTGTATTGATTTGGGCGAGATTCCAACAAACCGCTTCACCCGCGTATCGATCGATCGATCGATCGATCAACCGCTGATTAATCGGGTATTTAGAAACTTCCCCGGCTCACCGCGGGAGGGGTCGTGCTCCGCGTTACGCGAGTGGGTTTCGGGCTGTGGATTCATTTCGTGTGTGAACTGTTGAGAGGAGGTCGGCTTTGTGTGGAGTTGTTCTTGTTCACCTCGGCGCTGCTGGTGCGCCTTTTTGTAAGTAGAGCGACTCCTGAAGGCTCTTTATCTGAAGCGCCCGCGCGCGCACACAATCACGCACGCGCGCACACACACACACACACAGACGCACACACACACACACTCAGCTGACAGGGCCGCTGTCATTAGAATTAGCATTAATCATGAGGAATGATCGGGTCTCATGCCACACGGCCTGACGATCCGCACGTTCGGCTACATTTAATGATTGATTTTTTTTTTTTTTTGTAGCGTTTGCGCCGCGAGCCAGGTGCAGAAACGGAATGTTGAGTGTCTTCATTGTTTGAATAATTTTCAGCAGCAAACGGTTCTGTGTACACAAGCAGTCAAACGTGAACATGCTCTGATGGAAACGGAAAAGCAGCGGATGCGTTTGTCTGTTTGTTTGTTTGTTTACCAGATGATGCTTATTCCCGTTAGACGCTGTAATCACACTATTATCTGGGGCTCCTTTTTTCTACACAGCTAGACTCTGTATGTTTGATAGAGCGGCTGAATCAATGACATCGTCTCTAGCGCGACCTCACCCGGATCTTTTTAGAAATCCTGTTTTCTGGAAATAGGCTACAGCGAGCTGAATGCTCCTTTGTTTACAGAGGGGAGGATATATAGCACTTGCTGCTGTGCATTGCATGCGGTGTGCATGTCCCAGGAATGTGCAGGGGATGTTGAATAACTCTTCATCTCATGATTTAAAAATGGATCTCACGTTTTTGAACACAATGTATAGCCTGCATCTTCAACGGCATGAAGCTACGAAACGGTCTTTGGGATATTTGGAGGAATTTTCAGCTATATGACAATTACCATCCATACCTCCTGACTCCCCTTCCTCTCCATCGTACGGATTCTGTGCTCGCCAGCCTTGTGGGGCCTGCAGCTGTCAGTGCAGATGATCTGGATGGCCACTTCCTGTGCACCGCAGTGTGCGTTTCACAACCCCCAGGAAGCTCACGTACACACTTTCGGTGTCCGTCCCAGGATGCAGCAGCGGCGCCGGGTTCAGACAAGGTAGCATGTGCCCCCGCCTCGCTTTGGTCACGCGGGGATGGAGGGCCCCCCCCCACCCATGCCTTTGTGCCTGGAGACGTGAGAGGGGACGGTGACTGGGGGGCGGGGAGGGGAGGGGAGGGGGGTGGGGGGGGCATGCAGTCTGCCGACGGTCTTCCTCGCAGCGCTGGAGAGCTCCCATCTGCTTTTGTCCTCTCCCCAGCATTCCATACTGCAAGTGTCCCAGACTGGAGCACAACCCCTGAACCCAGAAGCACCCCCCCCCCCCCCCCCCCCCCTCCCCTCCTCCTCTCTTCCTCCACAAGAACACACACACACACCCACAGACACACACACACATTCAAAGCGGCATGTTTACTGTTATAAAAAGGGAGTTTTCTTCCGATTTTCCTGAACGCTGCGTTTTTGGTACTCACAGCAGTTTCCGATCAATAGAAGAAGAAAAAAATCCCAGCTGCATTTTTGTGTTACTTTCAGCCTATACGTTTCCCAGGAGTCACTCCACGACCTCTCTCTGCATTACAGCTTCAGTAAAACCACCGTCGCATGCCTGCATAACAGATTAATGACAGCTGAGGGCATGTGAGGTCCATGTGCAAGCTAATACCCTGGCAGGTGTGGCCAGCGGAGGTAGCTCGCACTGCTGCCTTATGGGAGCAGGACTTTCCAGTGGTTTAGCAGTGGAAAACACATCTGGGTTGGATAGAGCCCGTGTTCTTCTCTCAGCAGCACAGCGAGAGTGGCGCGGCCAGAATGGAATTCCTGCGGCCTGGAGACACGAACATTATTTATTTGTTTTGTACGATCCTTTCTCCTTCTTCCCGGCTACCTCTCCCCGTTTTTTTTTTTTTCTTCGAATCACACTGTGCCGCTGGGTCGGGGCGGCTGGGAACAGAATGTTTATGTGGCGCAGTCACAACAAGCTCTGGGGCTTCAGGGAGAACAACAGGGCTCACAGAGCAGAAAACAGGAGCCCTCGCTGCTTTGTTCCAGCAGGTGGAGCGCTGCTTCTGAGCAACAGCTGAGTTTTAAGAAAGGAGCCAGTGTTCCCCCAGCTGTGCGCGGGCTGGAATCCAGCCCGCCGCCCGCCGCCGCCGCCACCTTGATTGCACTGATCAATTAGCCCCTGTCTTCTCCGTGACAGCAGCTGGAAGTGAGAGGTGCATGGCAAACCAAGAGGCGGCGGCCTGCCCAGGCACGCTCCTGTGCGCGCACACACACACACAGGAAGACTCCCAGGTTCATCATTATCACATTTTATGAGCACTCAACTCAGCCAGTCAGTAATTCAGGCACCGCACACACAGGGTTGCCAGAGCACCATGTAAAACGCTGTGGTGCCGGCTGAGTTTAGTGCGACTTGTCCCTCCCACCTACTTGGCGGCGCAAGGGGGCAAAGTCAACCGTGAGTTGTCCCGCTTTGCATTAGGAGTCAGTGTCAGCTTAGGCCTGAACACACAAACTCCCCCTGACCCTTTGTAGTTTTTCTGTTTTTTTTGTTGTTGCTTGTGATCATTTCTAAAAATGAATGCAATTTGTCAACTTGTGTTTGTTGTCATGGGAAATAAAAGGGATAATTCCACCCACTTCTTTTGAGCTAAAGTGGTAGCAATGTTAATTGCTGTTTAATGTTCCTAACGAGTGATGGGATTCAACCTCCACAGTCGGAATCATTTTAAGAGGCCTCAATAAGAACTTGAGGAGCTGTCTGCAGATAAAATGGCTATAAATTGGGATTCTGAATTGGTATTAACAGGCTGCAGCGGCGCATATCAAGATAATCCCATTCGACTGACATAGTTGTGCGTCTGACTCGAGCTGTGTGGTGCTTTCTGGTGACAAATCTCCTCGCCAGAGATTTATCTTCCCAACTCTGTGACAACTGGCTAGGGAGCACCTCGGCGGATGCGTCCTTTTATCTGCCTGCCCGCGTGTGGTTGATGGAATGACAGTGATGCATAATTTAGTGCGCGTTGAAAACATGCTGTGCTCCCTCTCTGGCTCGGCTGTCCGATCACATCCACTCTGCGCTTGGGGCGGGCGTTCATAGGCTCTGCTTTCTTTCTTGCCGAGCCGGCCCCTCAATTCCTCTTTCATCTTTTTTTTTTTTTTTTTTACCCCCTTTTCCCTCCACGCTCTTGCAAAACGAGTAATTGCGCGATTGTTGTCTCCGTTTTAGCCCCCGAGTCCCTTGTTCCGTGGCGCTGCTCTTTTGGGCTCGTCCCGTGGGCGCCGCGGCTGAGAAGCTCCAGATTGACTACAAGCCGTCCCCCTCGCCGGGATTAACCTCTCGCCATTGTTTCTGCCCGTTGAACAGGATTAACAAATCAATGTGTCAGGTAGACTGCAGTCAAGAGACAATGACCCAGTTCTGACACCACTGCCCCCCCCCCGATCCCCCCCTTTCCCTTCTCCCTCTCCTCCCCTTCTGCCTCACTGCAGCTTTTAATTAAAAAGACTTTGCTTAGCTGGCGCTATGCACTCCCCTGGGGATGCCTCGCGGCTTTTGTTTTCGTTTTTTTTGTTTTCTCAGGGAATTGGGGTTTTGTTAGTGAAAAATGCAAGGTGAACCCATGTGCGCCCCTCTTTTCTCATCCCCACGTTGGCGTTTCCAACACTTGTTGTCTGATCAGTGATCAGACAACAGACGCTGCGCCCAGGTGCTTCTAAATGGTTTCAGGGCAGATGCGATAATATTAGTAGCTGTGAAAGGCAGTTGGCGATTTTTTTTCCTGCTCGAGTAAGTTGACGCATCGGTATCGAGCGAGAGGCTTTCTCTTTGGGGACTGTAAGAAACGCTGATGTGGTCTCAATGCAAAGGATGCCTTTTTCTACGTGCAGGGACGGCATGAGCCAACTTGACCTATTGCAAGGTGATTCATTCATCATACGTTCACTGGGGACAATGATATCTGACTGCGGCAATAACAACAGCCCCCTATACCGCTGCACCGCTGCCTCCACTGCCTGTTCAAAGGTGTCCGCCTCTTGCACTTTTGTTTCACCCTCGTCAAAATGCGAGACCGGTTTTGCATGATTGCTCCCTGTTGCAATGCTCGAAAATGACTCCCTACTCGGCGTACCTGCTCAGGCGTTCGATTGCCGACGCTTACATAACATCGCGATGTCACACACGAGGCATGCGGGTTGCGGGCCCTGCCTTTTGACACAGTCAGAGTTTTCCTCGAAGTAGTGGTGACCGATGAGGCCCCGTTGGTCCGGCAGCTTGGTACCTGTGCGTCTGAGCCAGATCAGCCTGATTATTAAGTTAAGCTTGATTTATATCAAGCCAAAAAACAACAACGTGTGAGTACAAAAAATATCCCCAAATCGATTACGTGCTCGAGCTGCAGCAGCTGGAAGGGATTTACCCAATATTCCAAAAGACAGTTCACAGTCTGATGGTGAGATGACCTCTTCAAAGTACCAGCCGCATTTCTTTTTCCATTCCACGTTATTACAGGGAGTGACTGCGCTGGAATTGAGCCCAGTTTTGTCTTGTCTCCGCCTTGCCCCCTCACTTCCTCATCCTCTGTCCCTCCTTGTCTAAGCTAGCAGGGGGCCCGCTCACCCCCCCCCTCCCCCCCGGGCCGCGACGATGACCCGCCTTGCCTGGCGGTCGTCGGCGCCGTTTTTTCCCAGAAGACGTGCAGAAGGTTGTCTGTTGTTTGTCAGGGCGGCGTGACGCGTTAATATCCCAGAACGGTAAAACACACCAGCAGCAGTAAACCTCCCGTCTCATTCGACCCGTTTGTTTTTCTTGTCTGTGGTTCCTGTGCTTTTCCTGGAAAATGCTGATGTGATTTGGCTGAGCTGTGAGGGCATCATTCATTGACTGAAACCTTTTTTTTTTACTAAAGATATTCATGGAGCTCGCGCGTAGTAGAGGTTTTACAGGTGTTAGCGCTATAATGGTTTTGAAGATTAGAAGGGCGAATAGCGTTCTCTCTCCTCGTGATGATCTTTTCCTCCATGCCTCGGTCTGCCTGCCTGTCTTTCTCTCTCTCTCTCTCTCTCTCTCAAAGGATTGATTGTTTTTATCGCTGAACCAGCAGCCCCTCTCAAGGGAGCTCTGCATGCTGCAGTTGCATAATAAAGCATCTTGGATATGCATAGCTGTACATATTTACCACCAGTGCCATCCAAACACATCAAACGGGACGATGTGAGAATGTGCCCCCCGGCTTTGGCCCTCGTATTTGATGGTGCTGCATGAAGGGAATGATTGAAATGAATCAATGTCTGAATCATTGTCACCTCTCTGCTTGGTTCTTCTCTGTAATCAATGCATTCGCTGAGCTGATGGGATTTCGAAGAGGGGAAAAGGGTCCAGTAATTGTTGCCTTATGCGAAATAGGCCTGATTGATTGCTTCCTGTGCTATGGCTAACTTCCACTCTCAGCTGAGTGCAGCACGAGATTGGGACGCCCACAGCCTCGGTAGGGCTGAGCACAGGACCCGCATCATTCCAGTAACGCTGTAGATGGCCTGTTTGTGTGTATGTGTGTGTGTTCCATGAAACAACCCCGATTTCTTTTTTTGTTTTTTCAAAAGTGTGCACCATCTGCTAACATCCCCTCCCTCCGCTCTTTCCTGCAGATTGTTCGCGCTGACGCCATGAGTGGGCTGCTCAAGAGGAAGTTTGAGGAGGTGGGTGAGGACCCATGGTACTCCTCACCCTCCTCCTTCTCCTCCGCCGCCGGCTCAGGATGGGACTCGGCGGGGGAGAGCTGCTACTCGGACACCCTGGATTCCACTCCCAGCAACCCCAGCTCCCCGGCAACACATTTCAACAGTGAGTGTTCTCTTCTGGCGGCGATAAATCACAGGAAGAGCTGATGGAAACATGCTTTCTAATGCGTTCTTTCGCCTTGTTTTTACTGCCCTGCCGAGGCTCTGATAACAAACCCATAAAAGCGAGGTGGTTTAGGAATTTAGGCTGCTCGCAGCCTATGAAACATTTCACAGATATGATTTCAGACATCTGCAATGAATACCCCTTGTGATTTCATGCCCTAAAGCTGCCGAAACGGCTCTCCCTCTCCAGCTTCTTCTCGGAGCGTTATTGACGGACGGCGCCTCGCCTTTCCTTGAAAAGGTGTCTGTCGAGCAGCTTCCGGGTGCTTTTTTTTCCCGGGGCCGGTCCCCTGAAGGACGGCCCCGGGGTTCAAGGCTGGATTTTAGGGGAGAAGGGCAGAACGGTTTAGGTGGGGGGAGGGGGGGGGAGCGTGGCAGGTTGCCAAGGCTGGGAACACACAGCGCCTTGTCTGAAGCCCGGGCATGCACCCAGCACAGGTGCTGAAAGAGGCTGGGTGAAGGGATACTGAAGAAAAAAAGGACAATCAAGAAAGGAAGGCACGCAGACCCATTTAGAGACGCAGATTGTGCAACCCCATATAATCCGGTGTTTGTGTTGGACAGAAAGTTGCCTGCCATTGTGAAGTGAAAGGGGGGGGGGGGAAGAAACAGCCAGTAAAGCCCTCCCATTTAGAGGCGGCTGAGAGGGTATCATTTGTCTCCTGTTGGTGTCATAAGCCTGACTGGATTTGATGGATGGGAAATGGAACTGGCAGTCGGTTTCATCTGTGTCGCCCCCAGCGGCAGGTTAAGATGAAATGGGTGGGCCATTGTCTGTACCTGCATTGGGATAAAAGGTTGGCTTTTCTACCTCCTGAATTATTGCACCAAGTAAACATATTTTTCCATTTAAGGTCAATGGTTCAGGGTGTGTCCCTAGGGGGGAGAGAGAGAGAGGTGGCTGACAAAACAGGAATGTGCAAGGAATTTGCCACCACAAAGTGTAATGCTCAACACATGTCAGTATTGGCATCCTTTCCTGCTTCATGAGAAAAAAAACTCTCTGCAGTAAATAGTTGTTGTCTTACAAGCTCAAAAGTTATGTTTAATATTCATTGGCCTGAGGAAGTTTATATTACAATAAAGCTTGAATAACTGTATTTATCGGAGAATGGAAAGATACCTCGTAGCTTGTGCTGAATATCTTTAACAGAGCAATGACCTTTTCACTGCTTAGCTCCTGGGCTGCATGTAGGGAGTGTGAGCTTGCATTGAGACCTGTGTGGGCAGTTGTTGTTGGTTTTTTTCCCCCCTGTCCTGGGAGTGCCACTTCCATCCTCCGCCCCTTCCGGAAGCCCCGAGCATTTACTCGCCCATTTGTGAAACTGGCAGCCCTGTTTCCTCCTCTGTGTTGGCCACCACTGGGAAATTCCAGGGCTGGGTGCTGTCTGTCGAACACTGGGACGAGAAGACATGAGGTTGGGTGGTTTCTTATTAGTTTAGGTTTCACTTTACAGGATGTGAGTCTGTGGAACTCCTGTTGGCGGTGTCTTTTTAATTGAGTACATGATAAGGCTTGGTTAAGGTTAGGGCAATGAATCCGTGGGGTGTCCTTTTACAGTCCGTTCAGTGGGTTTAGACTTGACATGGCGTGTCACTATGCCATCTAGTGGCACGAAAGCAAGGGTGTTGCTCAGAACACCATCCTCCCCCATGGACAAAATGTATTCTAAACCCTCTCCTTCTGCGTCTACAGCAACATCCATCCTCAAGAAATCCAAGAGAGTGCGGCGTGGGAACGTGACCTTTGACCAGGTGACGGTGTTCTTCTTCCCCCGGTGCCAGGGCTTCACCAGTGTTCCCAGCCGCGGGGGATGCACCCTGGGCATGATGCAGCGGCACAGCGCGCTTCGCACCTACACGCTGGCCGAGTTCGCTGTGGAGCAGCGGCTCCTGCGCAGGGAAAAGTTCCTCAACAGGCTCCGATACGAAAAGCTGGAGGCTCTCAAGCTGAAGGTGAGCAAAGTTGCACCTCAAGTGTGTGTCACATCGTCACGTAAAAACTTCCCCGGTCTCTGATACAACGCGTTCGACGCAACAACCACTCATGTGACTGTCTCTCCAGCTGACCAAGAATGGAACCCAAGAGAATGAGGAGGCGGAGCGCATGACCGTGGACGACATCCCGGAGCAGGACATTGACATCGGTGGGGCCAATTTGGACGAGGGCTACTTCCTCCAGCCGCACCCGCCCAAGCGCCGCTACGCGCTGCTCAAAGCGGCCGGCGTGAAGAAGATTGACAAGGAGGAGAAGAGGCAACTGCATGAGCTGAGAATCTCCAGGGAGAACTGCGGTTGCGACTGCCAGGGCTTTTGCGAGCCAGAGACGTGTAGCTGCAGCCTCGCCGGCATCAAGTGTCAGGTAAGCCCCCTCCCCCCAAAGAAACGGCAACCCAACCGCGGCGTACCAATGAGGGCTCCAAATCCTAATGCGATCGAGACTTGTTGTCCGTACGTCACGATTAACTTCACCCTTCTACCCGCCCCAACAGATGGATCATTCCTCGTTCCCATGTGGCTGCACCAAAGACGGCTGCGGGAACACGGGAGGCCGCATTGAGTTTAACTCCACCAGGGTGCAGACGCACTACATCCACACCATTATGAAGCTGGAGCTGGAGAAGAGGCTGGAGGAGCAGTCGAGCACGGAGGAGGAGAACCCGACCGCCTTGTCGGCGCTGCCGTCCTTCCCCTTCAGCTCCGAACTGGCGGCGCCCGGCGACAACAGCTGCAGCAGCGATATGACGGACCTATCGGACTCTTCCGGTCAGAGCGACGACTCTGAGGGAGGCGAGGGCCAGTGTGAGCACCTCACCCGGCTGGACGTGGACGAGAAGGGCCTGAGCCGCATTTTGAGTTTCAGCGACGCGGGCAGCGGGTCGAGAAGTTGCCGGGAAGGGAGGGACCGCAAAGGTCTTTGCTGCCCGGATCAGCGGCAGGAACAACAACAACAACAACAGCAGCAGCAGCCGCCGTGCACGGAGGCTTTTGGTAGCTTCAGCATGGTGGACTTTGCCGACGAGAATGACAACATAGAAGCCACCCTATTGGACGATCACACGGACAATCGAGCCACGACAATCTCAGAACTTTTGGACGAGAACGCCAACCAGGGAAACGGCCTGTTCCACGGCGGCGGCGGCGTGCCGCGCACGCCGTCGCCGACCGTCGACCGCTCGGCGAGCTACAACATGGACCTGAGCCTCTCCTCGGAATCGGACCTGGAGTTCTTTGACGGTTTCCCCTGCTTGGGGCCCAGCTCGCTCTACAACTCCCTCAAGGAGTACGAACACATGGACAACTTTTTCCAGTATCAGTTTCCCAGTTACCCCAGCCTGCCTCCGGCGAGCGACCCCGGGACCTGCCTCCTGGAGTCGCTGATTGGCCTTTCCGAATCCGTTCCAGAACCCCCTGCCACATTTACGGACAATCAGCTGTTGGAGGAAGCCATGAAATTGTCTGTGATGGAGTCGGTCAAAGTTTGACAAGACGGGGGGAGAAAAAAATAAATGTGTGGACTGTGCAAGGAAAGAATGGGACCGAATATGCACATAAAAAAGTCAATGTCAACGTGGTATTTTGGAGGAAGCTGTGATTTCCATCTTGCCTAATAAATGTTCAAATTCCAGACCCGCCTTCAAACGTTAGCAAAGCAGTTTGGGATTATTGCTGTGTGAGATGGCAGCCAGTGTTAAAAGTAAAAAGATGCAAAAACCGAGATCAATTTGACCAGGCCTATAGAAACCAATGATGGCTCTCAGTTCCTAAGAAAGCTCTTTTAACCAAACCAAGATCAGCAACCATATGCTAAACAGGAATCAACCTTAAGTGGGGCCCGGTCGGGAATCTCAACACAGCTGAATGTGCACCTCAGGGAATTTTATTTCTAGCTTTCTAGCTTTTGGAGGCAATGTATGGTGACCATTGCTGTGACGGCCTTCGTAGGAAACCTGAGTCCAATCACAACAAAGTCCTGTTGGTGTTTTCCTCCTTTTGGGCTTCCGCCCAGATGACTCGACTATAGGGTCCTCCGTGTGCTGAATCCTGAAGCTAGTGGACTCATTCTCTTCGAGATCTCTCCAAAGGGTCTTGTATGGTACAAAAAATGAAAAAAATCCCTCTGAAAGCTCCTCGATCAGCACTTTATCTGTGAAAATAGTGATGTTTGAATAGGCATCGTTGTGGTTGTATGGGATCGATTCAACAGTTAAACGCTAAATTATGGAGTTTCGTATTTATGAGCCAGGTAACTAGAAATAACGCTCATATCATTCAAAGCTGTAGCTTGTATTGTCTATTTTTCTTTTTGTTTTTAAGTTATTTCCTTCATGATTTTATTCTATTTATTTCAGATAAAAGCCTACTTTCACACAAGAAGCACTGTGGTCTATTGTTACCTTAAAGTGCAATCTTCTTTCCTTTTTTTTTTTTTCACCCATTTCATATTCAGTGCTATGGAAATTGGGACCACAAGTCCAACAAAAAGTATTTAATATCTATTATCTTTTGCATTTAACTTTTTTTTTTTTTTTTTAAATAACTTATTACACCATAATTTCATTTGCTATTTAATTTAAGACATTTTAGCAATAAAATTGGGTGTTGTGAAGTTTACTGGATGTGCCTGCTTATCAGGGGAGCCATGCCTTCCAATGGCGTGTGCACAGTGCTTCCATTTAAGCGTTGGGACTGAGAACTGTGGAATCTCCCTAATCACTGAAGCTAAATTATGGGTCTATTGTATCGCTGCCTAATAATATAACCATAGAAAAATACACTAATATTTTGTAACTAATTTATGTAGGTTGAAAAAAAGAATTCTAATCACTTACAAATTGAATATTTTATTAAGAAAGCAAAATTAGTCATTTTCAATCTGGGACAACCTTTGTAATATATGAATTATAGAGAAATGTATACTTCGCTCTAGCATTCTGAAATATTTTTAATAGGCAGTCTTATGGTTGGATATCTTAGAAATGCCACTAAAACTAAATAAATTGCAAAGATCAATTTGATTGTACTCTGAATTGCTTGGAAGTCTGTGACTTGGGTTACATTATGTACTAAATATCACATGTAAAGGGTTCTTGTGCAAAAAAACTGAATATATTATACAATTTTTATTGCACATATGAACCCTAACAAAATGAAGCCTCATTCCTAAAAGAACAAGACCTTTCAAAGGTGAATCTGTCAGCAGTGTGAACAGTTGAGGACACTAGAGAGTTGATGTACATATCGCACCCTTTCTACAGCTGTTTCAACAGCCTTTCTGGACCCTTTAGAAATTATGCATGCAGATCCTGTTTAAAAACCTGTTCTGATTAATTGTATACTTTGAAAAAGTGCAGAGTGCACGTTGGAAATGTATTATTCGCTTTTTGCCTTTTTTTTTAAATTACTTTTTTAATCCATCCGGTATATGTTCTAACGCCAAGAAGAGGGCACTGATTAATGCAAGCAAACGTTTGTTTCTCTTGTATAAAACATCAACTTTCATGAAGAAATGGCAACAGTGAGTGTTTATCAATGTATGTATTACAGTACAGCTTTTTTTAATTTTATTTTCAGAGAACGTGTCTTACTTTTTGCCTTTTGTGTTGTACATATTTCTGCTTGAATGGTCCTGCAGAGCAAACAAAGCTGCTTTATTTTTTACATATTCACACTTTAACCTGCTGTTAAAAAAAAAACAGTCTCTTTCATCTAAGCCATTTTGACAGCCTCTCCCTCCAAATAATAATAAAAAAAACATTTTCTAAATGCTTTTGTTTGTCACATGCTGATTTGTTAGAGCGAAACCATGGTGCAGTTAAGCAAATGTCCCTCTTTTATTTATCTTATGGATATTTTAAGGAGACTTTCCAAGGGGAAATCATGTTTAGTGGTTTCCTGTTCTTTCCTACAAAAATCTGTATATTTTCTATAGCATTACAGGCAGTAGATTCTTTTGGAATTTTTTATTTTTTTTACAAACCACTGGAATTCTTCTGTGGCTTTTGGTCTCCATGGTTAAGGGAAAAAAACACTGATGTCATGTGGTAGCCTCCTGCATGACTATCGACACAAACCTATGGCGAGAAATCCCAGACAAGACGGAAATGTTGCATCAGTGACTGCATATAGCTCAAAATGGCCAACGTTAAGAACATGTGGCTCTTTTTAAGTCTTTATGTAGATCTTAAAGGAATTCTTTTAGGTTTTCTTTGATGTGCGTACATTAAAAGAAAGCTTTATTGCCATGCTGGTTTGCCACTTAAGACCAAACCTAATGTAGGCCCAGTTTCTTTGGTGTTTCTACTCAATCACCATCAAAACATTGGACGATGAAAACGTTCTTACGAATGTTTCATCTTACTTTTGTTGTCCCAGTGACCCTGGAACTGTGGCCCTTTAAACGTGGCCCCATATACAGACTAGTTGCAAGCATGGTGTTTAGTCCAAACATGAACCACTGCCGCCACCCTTTGGCTAAACTAAGAACTACAAGAAAACATCTCCATGTAAACATAATGACTGAGATGCAAATTGTTTTCAAGCAGCTCAGAGGTCTTCCTGTTTAATACACATTTTAATTGGACAAGCATTGATATTTGATTGGTCAATGAGCCACTGGTGAAGAATCACTGACCATTTGAGACACTTGGTGTTCCTTTAAATTAGACTAATAAGAAAAAAAGCACAGGAGATACCATAGTTTTGTTCCTATCTACTTGTGCAAAGCACTGCAGCTCTATGATCATAGCTGAGGGGAAGTGGGGAATCTGAATCTATCCCCTTGGGCCACTGCTGTAAAATAAAACGTGCTATCGAACTTTGACTTGACCCTTTGCCAAGGTCTCCGGTGCTGCCAAGGTGGACAGTAATAATTTCCACACAGGGGAACTGCTCACTGCCACCATACGTATAGAGGTCATACTCACCCACACACCACACGGCACAGACTAGCATCCATGCTGACAGGACATTAACAAGTTACTAATGCTCAGTGAGAAACAAGAAATTGACTTCATTTTGTCACAAAAAGGTTCATAATTTTATATGAACAGGAAATCTGTTTTTGTTTTTAACTTGGTGCATTTTCACTTTTAGAAAACTTTTTTAAAAAAACAGGCCCTATTATATTTTATCATGGTGGGAAAAGAGCAGGTGCATTACACACAGGCAAAAACATCTAAACCATCTGTGTGGGGAAACATTTTCCAACAGAAAACTGTTCAAATTGATGCACAACCAATAAATAGCAAAATATGCTCCACTATTAGCTAAGAGTGACGTCATTCATTTTAATATTATGAAGAAAAGGCAGATTTCAGGTAGACAATACAGATGTGTAATTATGAAGGCCCCACACAAACTATAGGAATATGGAGGGTTTTAGCATAATTGTTATTTTTAAGACTAAACAGTCTTTTTAGCATTTATGTCTTCTGTGGGAATATCCAGTATTATGGATATAAAACCCAAATGTAGGCCGTCATGATGTGATACTTCAGATAACAAATATGCCAGCTACCGTCTTATTTAACTAATATCCAAATGTATTACGGACCTCCTGAATGGTCCTGAATAAAACAACTTTCCAATCGCTTACTCTGTTGCCAGGCAACCGCATGGCAAACTCAAGCAAGGGCGGCTAGTCGAACTCCGACTGCTTGATATCGTTGTTGGCAGTTATTCTTGGTTACAGCTCGATTTTTTCTGACATCCTTATTGATTCGCTTTGCCTGGCTCTGGGTGCTGCTGCTGTCAACCTGTCCCCTGTTGGCGATAGCTAGCTTGAATCCGCAGTAATATCCTTCAGTTATGACTTCTCACTGTGCTTTACTTCAGTGACATTAAGGCAGTTACTGTATTCACGTTATTAACAGCTGTTAACAGCTGTCGAGGACGATGGGTCTTCCGCAGAGCTCGTTTTTGTCGGACGGGGGAACTCACAGTGGATATCATGTACACGGGGTATGTATTGCAGTGCAAGGTTAGCCAAACGCGGCCATGGGTGTGTCCCTAACCTTACAGCGAATTTGGTTTAGCCATTTTAAAAAAGCTCGCCGCATTTCTTAATGAAGAAACACGGCATTGTCACCGTATTCTGTATGTGTCGCGACTCGCTGAACCTTTAACGGTGTCCCATGATGAGGTGGCATTTGGCCCCCCACCCGGACTATTGCTATTTGTTCAGGAGCGGCTCAGTCTACAACCGGATACTAGTAGCCGAAGGATACATTATTCAGCTAAGTTAGCTATGGTTACGTATGTCGGAGCTCTCACAGTGACACGGACTGAGCGACACGTGATTTAAACGAGTTTACTCATTTACTGAGGTCAGTGACGGTCTCAAGTCGTGAAGCTGTTGAGCCTGTCAATCAGCCCAGCTAACTACGGGTTTCGGTGGCACCACTGAGGAACGGGTCATAGGTCATGTGGGTCATGAAGGTCACGATGGTCATGCTAGGGTGTGTCGAGGCGGACTAAGGCCAAACCTGGTGTTCAGGAGAGACAGAGTTAAGGGTTGTGTTAGCTTATGCGGCTAAGAAAAAAAGAACAGCTAAATCATTGGCTTGTTGACTCTGGTCAAGCATATGCACAACCAGACATTAAAGTGGGATGAACATGCAAGTGGAATGAGTGAGGACACTGACATGTGTGACGTTCAAGTCAACTTCAAATATAGGTTTATTGTTATCTGCATAGAAATGAATGCAGTTATTGTGTTGCCTTTTGCACACATGGGGCCAAAGTGTGACAGCTGTCCTATTAGTTTTGATTGTTTTGTTTATGTTTTTGTTGACACTAGGGTGCACCGTGCACTAGGTTTGGCACTCTTGGCATCGCGAGAGGTGTTTAGGTAGCAGATGTGTGTCAGTGGGGAGATGCACCAGAAAGGAACATGGTTTCTAACACGGCAAAGAAGATGCAGGAAATCTATGTTTGAGATCACAGAATAAAACATCCTAAACGGCAAAGCACGACTGGACATTTTGAATGAGTAGCAAACCGATATTCTCCCCAAATTCTGACCATTTCAATATCTATAGTTACCACACGGTGGGGAATTTATCATGGCACCTCTTATCAAATCAGCTGTACATCAATGGGCAAATTTCATGTATTTCTATCCATATCCATATTTCAGCTCCAAGAGGAGTCGCCGGCTCGGAGGGCGGGTCTGGAGCCCTTCTTTGACTTTATCCTCTCCATCGGAAATACCCGACTTGTAAGTACACTCCTGTGATGCGTAAGTATATTGAGGTCCGGAATGTGTACTTACCATCGATGGGCCTATATCCATCCTATACCAGGCCTAGAGCATACTAGTTGGAGGGCTGGTGATGCTAGTCACAATTGTATGAAACTTGGCCTCAGTAGAGCTACCTGTTTATCTCATACGAAGTTGCAGTTTAATCTACTATTTTACTTGACACCAAATATGAACTTTGTTGTTTTGGTATTGGTCCCTCTTCACTCATTTTTGGATTGATTACATGTACATTGATGAGTGCTTCCGTCCTGTGATTTGTGCTGCTAACCCACATTCAAAGACCGTCTTTTTTGTTCCTAACAATAACATTTAAACATCAGCCCTTCTTTATAACCTGGGCTGTACAGTCCTGTTCTTTTATATGAAAACTGGTCTTCTGTTCTTGCAATGGTCCACATTTGTCTTGTTTTTCCAGAATAAAGAAAGTGACTTGCTGAAGGATCTTCTAAAAGCCAATGTGGAGAAAGCAGTCAAACTTGAAGTGTTCAACTCAAAAAGCCAGCGGGTGAGGGAGCTGGAGGTGACACCCAGTAACATGTGGGGGGGTCAGGGTCTGCTGGGCGCCAGCGTCCGCTTCTGCAGCTTCGAAGGAGCCAACGAGAACGTTTGGCACGTCTTGGTAAGTCAGGTCCAGCCTTAATACGGGTTATTCTTTAACTTTCTTCGGTTTTATATACTTACTCTCCGTACACTACAATATAACTGGTACCTCCTAATTTGATACTGCAAGCATGGAAATATACTGATGTGTTATTGTCCCATATTTTAAAATAAGCATCCCTTTTCAGGATGTGGAAGCTAATTCCCCTGCTGCATTGGCTGGCCTTATCGATCACGATGACTTCATTGTAGGAGCTGACCAGGTGTTGCAAGATGTACGTTCTTTTTCTTTAATCTTTGTATTATTCATACACATGAATATAATAGGATACTTGTATTCATGAACAAGTACAATGCCAAATCCTAATGTCCTGTCTTTTTCTCCCTGTTGCAGTCAGAGGATTTCTTTTCTTTGATTGAAGCCAATGAGGGAAAACCTCTGAAGCTGCTTGTGTACAACACTCAGACTGACCACTGCAGAGAGGTAGTAGTAACACCAAATGGAGCGTGGGGAGGAGATGGAAGGTAGGCATTACGTCTTTGAGTAGCCCAGATCTCTTCTCATCATGTCAACCCTAGTAAAGACACAATCATCATTAACACTAACCCCCTATTTTATCTTGTTTGTCTTGAACTATTAGCTTGGGCTGTGGCATCGGCTATGGCTACTTGCACAGAATCCCAACGCGTCCGGCTCAGCCTCAATCCGCTGGGACCGACAACAGTGAAGAGCTGCTTGCAAGCGGCCACGCCGAGGTCACTCATGTTTCTCTTAATCCTCTGAAATGTCCCTTGGAAGTTACATAAGTCTTTCCCTTGTCTAAAACACAGAGTTCTCCCTCAGCAGGTGCCTTCCCTCGATGCAGGTCGTCCCTCTAGCGTCCGTGAAATAGATTTGAATCCAATCGAAGGAGCTGTGCAGGACATGTGTGCACCCTCGTCTACTCAGCCGGCTGTGGACTTGGGTAATAATATTTCAAGAATCATTCGTTTGTTATAATTGCCGGATTTCTTTTCCATGTATTTTCAACACAGATTAAATGTATGACTTGCAGATATTTCCCGTGGATCCAAAGCGATGACTCCAGACGTGTCGGACACGGTTTCCACCAATGACGTGGCCCAGAGCTCCATGTTTGCTGAATATGGAGATGACTCCGCTGATCCGTGTAGCTTAGGTAAGTACTTCTACAACTGATTGGAATGTGATGCTGGATGGATCAATCCCATGTGTTCAATGCCACCCAGCTTTTGTTTGCAGGTCCTGTGTGCCTGCGGTCATTGAGTGAATCAGTTGGTGAAAACTTTTGTCACATTAAAACAGTCCTCCCAAATGATAGATTCATGAACGTGATCTATATCCTATGGTGTAACTTTCCTTTTAACCGCTTGTTTGTTCATGTATTTTTACAGATACTTCATCTTTTGACCAAGGAGCTTTATCTCCAGAGAGGGAAGAAGTAGCAGACCCCCAGGAGGCTGAGCAGGAGGAAGTCATCCACCAGATCGCTAACACGTCGTCGAGCAGAGAGACTGGGGACGACCTCGCAGGCCTCCAAGTCGCCGCAGGGAGCCCGAGTGACGCGAGTATCCCAGAGGGGCAAAATACCAGTTCTGAGCCCTCGAGCTCAGTGAATGTCGATGAGGAGGAGACGGCTGAGACGGCTGCGTCACACAGTTAGGATGACATGAGCATGAGCAACCTCCTCATCAACTGGCGATAGTAGCATTGGTGGGGATTTGGGATACAGAATGCTTACCATGTGATTGTAAGTGGCATCACTGGAAATATTGTTTAAGAGTTTATTTTTTATCCCGGTACCATTGCCGCATGCTGAATTGCACATTTCTGACAAGAGAGATGGTTACTACTCTATGAATGTACTCCTTTAGCTATCGTCTCAACATCATGCAGGATGAAGCCTTAGTAGAGTCTTAGTTGCTGTTTAAATGCATCCTAGTTTGCACTATAAATGTTTCCGGTTGGATGTTTTTATTTTGGAATTTAAGATGAGGGTGTGTGATAAGATTTTTTTTAAATCTCAGGCATTTACCATTTAAGCCACTTTGCCTTGCATCTCATTTTAAATACCTGCCTTTCTTATGTGTATTTTGATACACATAATCCCTTTGTATAGATTTTTATTCAATCATGCTTCATTTTTATGGATGGATGAAACAATTCATTTCATTTTTTTTATTTGAAAGCAGATTCTCAAATACCTGCTGTAGTCAAATGTTTTACTCTATCGAGTGTATGCATAAATTGAAGGATTTCAATGTCAGCGTTTAGTGTAGTTTAACCACTGTAAAAAGTAATTGCGACCGCTCACAGATATTCTGAAGTAGGACCTGCGTACATTCACAACATAAGAAATATGTTGACGTTACTTCATGCTTCAAGACAGCAGGTGTCAGCAAACCCCCTCATCATAGATCCCGACCAGGGAAGCTTCAGATTTCCTCCGAAATGATCCATGAATCATTTCAGAGGTGATGAACAGAGACATGAAGCTGAACAACGTCTTTACCAAAAAAAAAAAAAAGTCATCTTCACGAACTCGTCAGGGATTTCTTTGTTCGATCGAGCTGATCGGAACACGGCTCGCGTCACTGAGGGGGAGCTTGACAGGACCGATCCCTCACAGACCCAGTGACGTGATGCATCATTCGTCCCATTCCCCTCTCCCAACGCTGCGTAGATACAGCTTTGGCAATATGTACGTTACCCACTGGGTTTGTTGGGAAATGGGCTAAATGCAGAATCAACCATTAATTAAAACATGCGTAATCTCAATACCTCTATTTGTATCCTTTGTAATTCTATATCACAACCACCAAATATTGGTGAGCCCCAGGAAATGCAAAAAAAAAAAAAAAGAGAGAGAGAGAAAAAGCTAAGCAGGGACGATACAAAAATAGAGGGGGAGTACGCCTAAATAATTTACCGGGGCCCTCCTCGGTCGAAGAGGGGGATGGGCATTGAGGGAAAGACAGTGTGCGGGGGAAGAAGGACGAGGAGGAGAAGCGTGAAGCCTTCCTCTCACACACCTGCATGTGTGTCAAAGGCAGCATGCTGTTTTTTAAGAGGAATATGTAGCCGCTCAGTACCTTCCACGCTGCGCACCCACTGAAATGTAACCGCAGTAGCGATGTTGGAATTTTGCGGGAAAAAATAAACGCCTCAAGCTTCTCAAATGAACAGCACGCATCGGTGTTCGTGTTTTGTCTTTCTTTTTTTTTTGTTTAACTTCTAGTCTCGGCGTGAACCATTTAGTTTGCAACATGGATATAAAGCTCTATTAGAGCCAAGAGTCAAAAGCCAGCAGCTGCTTGCAGTGGGAAGCCACGAGGTGAAATACAACATGGGGGGGGGGGGGCACCTGAGGAGGAACATGCTTTGCCTTCCTTCCTTCCTTCCTTCCTCCTCCTGAGGCTGTTTGGAAGGACACTGTGATGCAGATGAACCCACTTGTCAGCTCGGCTTCATCTCAGCCCCCCCCCCACCCCCCCTCGTACTGGGCTCACAGGCACCAGCATAGTGCCTCGTTGCCTCAGCCTGTCGTTGCAGCATGACGAATTGTGGAAAAGAATAACTAAGGAAGAGGGGGGGGGGGGGGGGCGTGGATTAAAGAGCGAGAAAGAGTAACGATAATTCCTCCACTGTGGACACGCATCTCCACTTTAAAGTTCACGTTGCCTGAATGATGCAGGGTCGACGCTGTCACAATTAAACGGTTCAATTGGCACGCGCGGAGCCTCCGGGGTTCATTAAAACAATTCAACCTCCCCACCTTGATCACACATATTTTTGTAACCTGGGAATGATGTGACTAAGCGCCGTCTGTGTCACACCATCGGTGTCTGTGTATATAGGTCGTTTTTAAATTCATGCATGAGGATTATAATTCTGTGGAGGTTGATTTCATCTCCTGCGCTCGGCTTTGAGTCCGATTCTATTCAAACAGGATACACTTATTTCCTAAGTAATTCCTAAAGTATACATTGCATTTTACATTAGTTTACTCTTACGTTATTGTTCCACACATAATGTGGCCTCAGGAGGAATGCTGGAAGGAAATAAGAAGTTGTTAGTAGCTAATGTTGACTATTGGAGATGAGATGCAAAAAATAGGAAAGCAATGTTGTCTGTTGATTCTCTCTGGTTTTGTAACAGCAGCTTGTTAGTTTTCGTTTAGTTTTCTGTGTTTAAACAAACTTTGACTTGTTATCAGTGTTATTACTCTCCATCCATAGGGGGACGTGAATTTCAAGGGTATCCATGCAATATTGATCAAGGCATTGCACTCCACTACAAACCTCAACATAGTGACACCGCTAGAGGAAAAGCATGGGGATGATTATCTGGGAACCATGAACATCTGTAAAGAATATTGTTTCAATCCATTATGTGGATTTTAAAAGTTTCCACTGGATAAGAAGAACGTTTTTGCTGCAGCTAGATGAAAGTCGATGGATATCCATCTTCTCGGCACCGTTTCCTGGCAATCCATCCAAAAGACGTTGAGATACCTTTCCTTTCCATCCCTTGAGTTACGCTGCCAGCGAAAAAATAGACATCCCAAAACATCCAGTAGGATTATTTGATCTAAAAGGCAGTTGTGCCAAAATGCTTACGCCTCTCACTCGTCTTCCCTGCCTTAAGTCCATCTAGTACCTTTTTTGCTGGTTTCCTGGGGACAACAGAGCCAGAGATAAAACTAATGGAATGCAGCCGCCGGGTTCAGAGGTTCGGAGGGTGGCCTGATTTATTTCTAATACTAATTGCCCTTCAGGCAGCCATATGCTAGTGTTTCTCAACCCGAAAAAAAGACCTCACTTTTATGGACGCCATATTTCCTTTACTGCTTTGAAAATTGTCACCCAACGTCTTTCAGATGGGTCTCTTAAATCTGAGGGGGTCGGATTATTTCGGTTATATTTGGACAAAAATTCCATGATTGGCTTTCTGCATAGTATATATTGTGCAGCTCTCCTGTTTTTGCTAAGCCACTCACAAAGTATGCAGGACGTATGCAGGACGCATGTAGGGCGTATGCAGGACGCATGCAGGACCTATGCAGGGTGTATGCAAGACACATGCAGGACCTATGCAGGACGCATGCAGGGCGTATGCAGGACGCATGTAGGGCGTATGCAGGACGCATGTAGGGCGTATGCAGGACACATGCAGGACCTATGCAGGGTGTATGCAGGACGCATGCAGGGCGTATGCAGGACGCATGCAGGGCGTATGCAGGGCGTATGCAGGACGCATGCAGGGCGTATGCAGGGTGTATGCAGGACGCATGCATGGCGCATGCAGGGCGTATGCAGGACGCATATAGGACGTATACAGGATGCACATAGGACGTATGCAGGAGGCATATAGGACGTATGCAGGATGCACATAGGACGTATGCAGGACATATGCAGGGCGTATGCAGGACGCATATAGGACGTATGCACGATGCATACAGGACGTATGCAGGGTGCATGCAGGGCGTATATGCACATGCTTCAGGCCACTCCCGTTACACGGTGCCCGTTGCTAAACCCCGTCCTGTTGTCTCTGCTGCTGTGTATTGCCCACTTTTGTTCTGTTGAGACACAGCCGACGAGACAGCGATGGGGAAAAGGTTTGTCTCAGCCTCTCCCGGTGAATACGAGCGGATGAGGAACGGAACCGTTCCCTTCTGTTCCCCCCTGGGCCTGTGACACGTCCGATGTGACATCTCACCACCACCCAGGCCCGCTTTGGAGCTGATAGGGAGCCGTCTCTCGGGGTTAACCGTTTGTGCTTGAAATGTGCTTGGATCAGCCTGAATGTCAGAAAAACTGGGCTATCGTTTTTTGTCAGCTAGAAATGATTTTGGGGTCATTGTTGGGCGGGGAAGCTGGAGCACTCCTACGAACACGTAATCATGCTCTTATTTCCATGAATCCTCGTTGTGACGTCAGAGTTTCACATCACATCCAACCAAATAAACAACTAATAATGGAAACATTGTGTTTCGCAATTGACTTCTGGCCCAGATTCCACCAATTGTCCACTTTCACGGCACTTATGTCCAATTGTAGCTCCCTCGACGGGCTTTGTCTCCGGCGTGTGCACGTGTTGATGAACAGGTGATGATGTCTGAGCTTGACAACGCCGTGTGGGCCAGAAAAAAACACTCAGAACCCACCTGCTGTGTCCGAAGAGGTGTGTTTCTGCAGGGTGTCAACGCCTGTATGCTGCAGGGAGGATGAACTACGTCAGCTCTTCAGACCAAAACAGAGGCACCTTGTCATGGAGTTTTGGGGAGAGAGGGATAATATATATATATGTATATTAGTGCTGTCAAGCGATTCAAATATTTAATCACATTTATGTTATTTATTAATCACAATTAATCACACATTTTAATCTATTCTAAATGTCCCTTCCTTTATTATTTTCTATATATATCGTTTTCATTTTAATGCTCTCGTGAACATGGAAAAGGGGATTGGCTTGCTTTATGCAAATGTTTTATTTTACTGAAAAACCACATTGCAAAACAGTGCGGTACAAAATAAAATTTAAGTGCACATTTCAGGTAAACAAGGACTCAGCATGTAGTGCGGTTAAAAGATCACAGGGCTACACATGAGTGAATATCTGTAAGCAAGTTATTCTTATGTAAACATCTAAAGCATGATGGAGCCTCAGTGCTCCGGCTCTGGGCATCTGTTCATTTGACAAAACCTGAGCCCCCTAGACATGGAGAACAGTAACAATCATGCAGTCCTTTTCGGGAATGAAAATTGTAGAGACACACACACACAGAGCGAGAGCTGATAAGTACAAGGACCAAAAATGACCAAAACTGTGGTGGAAGCATGAGCATTAAAGTGGAAATGTTATCAGGTTGGCCCAGAGCCGCACAAACAGCGAATCCCTTTTTCTGTAATTACTTTGCAGAGCAGGAGAAAATGGCCGCCGAGCTCTTCTCCTGCCGTGTGAAAGCCTTACGTTCATTAATGGTCCGGCTTCCCTTAAGAGCTCTCCAATTCTGCCCCCATTTGTGTGCCTAATGCACACTTAAAAGCTCCATGAAATCTCGGCCCGTTCGTTACGCCTTCCATTAAATCACTGTTAGAGTTGATGCTTTAGAGATGTGTCATAACTACAATAAACGTTTTCAATGGGCGCGTGTAAGCCCCGCATTGTGTGTCCATGGGGACGAGAGGCCCGATCCATAAAACGCAGACTCTTATTTACACAGCGAGAGGCAAACAGAGCAGCAGGTGGGTCCAGGCTGGCCGCCTGCACCTGGGGCTGCGATGGCTGTGATAAATGGGGATCAGAACACACCCTCCGGTGACTCAGGCTGGTCACTTATCTCCCGGTGAGTCATCGGCGGCTCCTCCTGTCAACAGCGACTCGTCTCACACGCAGGAGCCGGAGGGGGCTCTGAGTGTGTGCGTGCATCTGGATGTGTGTGTGTGTGTGTGTGTGTGTGTGTGTGTGTGTGTGGGTGGCTTTCAAAGCGCTGATGGCTACTTTCCACTGTGGTCATCCAGCGTCCTCTGACCACGTGACCGGATCTCGTCGAAGACACAAGGCACGAGAAGGCGCAGGCTCACTGATTTCATTCCTCCTCCTGTGAGAACATTGTGTTCTCAGGTTAATTAATGTCTTAGCGTTAACCAAATCACTCTGTGTCATCTTAATTGGTCGTTCTTTGTGTTCTACCTTGGTGCAGAAAAGTTGCGTTAAGCACATCTTCATTATGTAAAACTAAAAGAGCCAAAAATGATTCAACACTAGGATAATAATGGTTTTGTCATGGAAACAATGTGTTCTGCCTTCAATCTTTTAAATAATGATCATTAAAAATATCTTAATCTCCAACACACAAGCTTGTGGTTTGTGGTTTAATTGATTGCATTGTCTCCATCACTATGGCAACTGGAAATTACACCGGCGACATAATTACAGGGTGCTGCAAGTCTGAACATTCATGAGATTGACTGCTTTTTTTTCTCCCATCCTTGTGCCTTCTCCACCTACTTATTTTTGCAATACAGCTGCAAAAATAGTGCTCGCGGATTTTAAATTATAACACTGGAGGGGAAAAAAGCATTGAGATCCGAGCACCACGCTAACGTAGCTCATCGTGTGGGCGTGACGCCGCCGATGAGCCCTGAAGTTGGCCAGCTGGGGGCTGCTGGTTCTTCTCGTTCCCTCGTCCCCTTGTCGTTTCCAGGCCCCCCGGATTCCCGCGATGACATTCCAGGCGGCACGTAACTCCAGTCAGCGATATGGAAAGTAAGTCTCCTCACAGCTTCCAATATGCAGCATTCACAGCTATGTCGTGTGCTCATAACTCTGTCAGACACCATCTGTTTGGAGATCCTTTTACCTTCCTTCCTTCCTTCCTTCCTTCCTTCCCCAGTCAGAGATCACAGTTTATGCAAAATGTTGTCAAAATGCACGTCAACACAAGTAATGGATACACCACAAATATAACACCAGCTACACCGTATCAAACATCATACTCTGCTTTGTTGCAAATACATAGGGCTGCTTTGCTCCTCCCATCCTTGACCACCTGTGGCATCGCTCTGTGGCGACCTCTCCTTCCCCTCTCTGCTGGTCCCTCGATGACCTCCAAGAAGCGCATGCACTCGAGTCAGAAACAATCAATCGATTGAAAGGGCTAAGTAGGATCTATCCGTCAGTAAAGGCCTCTGGCAGCTCGCAGCGGTCTTACGTCTGCTTCTTCCTTCAGAAGTCGGATGATTTGGGTTCAGAAGTCAACGGGGCGACTGGAAACAAAGTGTTGTAGAAAAATGGAAAAAATGGGTTTTTAAAAATAAGATAAAAACACATTTTAGGGCTTCACATCTTCACCGCCAGCCACTGAAGGAGATATTAGCTTCTTCTGTCTGGAAGTCATGACTTATGCAATAGGTACCCCATGTTAATTGATTGAATTTGTCCTCTCAGATAATGTCGCTCCCAGACTGCCGTCAGGGGCTTTTATCTCCACCCACCGTTCAGTGTGCCTAAAGGAGACTTTCATCTGCTCTGTTGATTTAATAATAAAATGACTGTGATGTCCGCTCGCCGACACACGGACGTGGAGAGATAGATAAGCCCTCTCTACGGCCTAAACAATGAAGATATTTACCAAACAACAAAAGCTGCCATAGCTGAACCAAAAAAAAAAAAGACAAGCCGTTTCAATCTCAATTTCATTGTACGTATTTATGGATCTGAAGATTCTGATTGGGCACAACAACATGTGCTCTGCAGAGGTACAACCAGTTATGAGCTGCCTGCCTGGTGCTTAGTCTGTAATTCAGTACATTAAACCAAGTGCATGAGTCAGCTGGATTTGTCAATCTCATTTTTCCATGTTATACCCTGCAGATCTGTGACAAGAATAAATAAACATGTATTCAATTTAAAATGGCAACGCGGCTTATTTATTGTTAACAGCAGAGGCGTATTGCCTCTACAACAAAGCCATAATCAATCTTTTCTCCATGTTTCAAGTAACTTTATTGAGATCTCATGTTGTTGTGATTTGATCCCATTTTTTTTGGCAGCTCTTGCAAAAAGAGTCATTTTTCAGACTTCATCGTGAATACAAAAACAACCATTAACTCTCCTTTCAAGTGCGACGCAGCCACATTTTCCTCCTCTGTGCAACGAGTACATAGCTCGAGAGACTTCGGGGGGGGGGGGGGGGGGGGCAAAATGCCACATCACACCACCAATAAAACTGGCCCGACGCAGAGTTACTGCACTCGTCGATCCCGGGTTCTTACCTTCTGTTGATTGCTGGTGTAATTCGGCCTGCCAGCAGCCCGGTGATCAGTGGTTATGTGGCGTGGGTGCTCCTCACCTGGCCCATTCATCTGCATACGTCACCGTTCCACATGACTCATGCCCCATTCAGTCCTCCCTCCCGCCCCCTCCTGCTCCCTCTCTCAACTCTCCTCTTCGCCGTGTCCCCCGTCTCTCTTTGAAAACACAATACTGCACAACCACATACACACTGTGCCCCCTTTTTCTTTATTTTCCATGCAAACAGGAAGCTTTTGGGGGGGGCGGGGGGGGAGGCCCATAATTACAGAAATAACTCACGCTGAGGTGAAAATGTGACAATTTCTAGAGGGAAAAAGGTGGCTTGTTATTGAAAGCTCAATAAAGCAGCGTGACCTGATTACATCACCACTCTGCGTTTACTCTGCTCGATATCTGGCGTGACGTATTCTCTGCCGAGTTTCATTTCAGTTTCATCCCCGAAATAGCGTATCGCATTCTCAGTCTCCCATGCAGTCTGCCAGGCTGCTGTGTTGACAGCTGCCTGGTCGCTCAAAAAGACCCCCAAGGAAAAAACAAGTGAGAGAATAAGATACCGAGAAACAGGAGGGTAACAGTTGGTAGGGCTTGAATCTGTCTCCATTGATCATGTGCTCAGATTGATCCATGATACCAAGGGGAGTGCCAGAAATGAGGGCAGGAAGTGCTTGAAAAAGCTCTTTACAACGCGTCTTTGTGTTGGTAGTCGGTAGCAGGAAGAATCCTCCCTAATGAGGCCATTTGGGGAAGAACTGGGGGGGGGGGGTGAATCCACTCGTGCTCTTCAGACTAGCTGACTCAAACAATCACTCTCTCCCACGGCAGGAGAGTGACTGTTTATGGGATCCAAATATTCCTAATAGGCTGTTTTAATTGGTACTGAAAATGAATACTTGTCTTCTATTCCCTTTAACAATAACATTAACATAACAATAATGCTGCCTTTTCTTCACCCCCGGAAAAAGGCTCCATTCGGATTACAGCCTAATTCAGAATATTCAAGCGGAAATATACTTGCATGGGTTCATGTCAGATTTGACATCTGAAATGTGAAAAGCTTCTTGTGAATAAGGGGTTTCTATATAACGTAGCTCAAAACGCGCCTTCCCAATTCCCCCAATTGTTTTTTTTCAACTAAAACCCTCGCTCAACTTTACGTTAAACATTTAATGGGTCAAAAGGAACATTCCGACTTGTGTCATGCAAACTGTCAGCAGGCCTCGCATCCGCGGGGCATTGGCCCGTCTCCTC
This sequence comes from Pungitius pungitius, assembly GCF_949316345.1. Classification (NCBI taxonomy): domain Eukaryota; kingdom Metazoa; phylum Chordata; class Actinopteri; order Perciformes; family Gasterosteidae; genus Pungitius; species Pungitius pungitius. The sequence goes on along the minus strand of NC_084918.1, from coordinate 5,285,775 downwards.
GTGGTCCGTCTGTTCGAGCAAAGGAAGTGTACGATGTCGCTCACTGTGCCGCGGCTGACCGCCTCCATCTGGTAACCGGGCTGTAAACCCAGGTGTTTACGCAGCAGCCCCCCCCCCCCCCCCCCCGTTATCTCACGTCGCTTTACCTCCTCCTCTCAACCTCATTATCTGACTCTTGTCAACCATTTTCAGCACAAATGCGAGATTACCTTAGCGACGGGTTTTTGTGTGTCATGGCAACCGTGTTCGCCGGGATAAATGTAATGCATTGACTTCACCGCTGAAATCAATATTCAGAGGCAACCAGGAGTGTTGGTGTGTGATGGGTATTTCAAGCAGCAACGCAAAGGGTGTAATGGAAAATTCAGGCAGTCTAAATTTAGAAGCCTAATAAGAAATACATGCAGTTAGGTTTAATGAAGAAAGGCTCACTGCATTTAACTCTGCCTTTTTATTGTTTTTTATGTCAGCAAATCCTATAAAAAAAAAAAAAAGGAAAATTGTTTCTTCCTTCAAATTCTTTTAAGAATGTGTCCTAAATATTAGGCATTATTAAACAGCTTATTAACAGCTGACATTATACTTTTTACAAAATAAACTACAGGGCCCATGTTGGTGGCAAAGAAGAAAAATATCTGCGACTGTGCGTCTCAATGTCCATACACACGCATTGGGAATGTTAGCATGCTAACGTGCTAAGCTAAGACGGTGAACCGCATTGGTAGCGGCAGCGTTGTGAGCATGCTGATGTCCGCATGGAGCTCCGAGCTTCACCGTCGTTAGCTGAGAATTCTAGTCGTTGCTCTTTGTTTGTAAATCTTAGCAATTTACTCAGTACAATCCAGCAGTGGCGATAAATCAAGATGATGCATCAAGCAGCTCCATCAGCAATCCAATATATTGGCTTGTCTCTTTTTTTTTTTTGTATTCCCATTTTACGGAGTGCCGATATGGGTGACAGCACACCCGATGTGGAACAGGGGGAGTTTGATTTAAAGTCTGCGCTCCATCCTCAAACATCCACGTTACGATGCAGATGATGATTGATTCTCTGTCGGATAATCGGTTGTGCTCCTTTGACAATTTGGCCCCCAGATGTTGCCTGTAATTGTCTGCCAGCGTGTATCATGGCGATGGCCCCTGTGTGGGAAAGAGTCATCACATGTCATAACACCCTGCATCTTTTCCCTCTTTCCCCCTGGCATGTGTAATTAGAAACCCCCTCGTGGATTGAATATGATAAATGCACCACACCGGACAGCTTCTTTGTAGCAGCTGACTCCACAAAGGCGATCGGTTTCAAAAAAAACAAAACAGTGTCTCAATCAATCTGGTTCCCGTTTGCTGTTGTTTTGAGATTGATTATCATCCAAGCGCTCAGTGGCAGTGGTGTATGCCTGAGTAGACCCCCCGCGAGACAGCTGGAGTGTAAAACGGAATACCATATTGATCCCTTGTCTTCTTTCATGGCTGTGTGCAAAGACGGTTTACCTCTGAAACCAAATACAGACAAGGATTATCTGTGCTCATCTAGCTCACCCCCCCCCCGCACCCCTGGACAGAAAGCCGGACAGAAAACAACGAGGGCGGCATGAACGCATGCAAAGTCCTGGTACGTGGCAGAACCATTTTTGCAATGAACGATTGACCTCCTCACCCGGTAAATTGAAACATTACGAGCCGCCAGTGACACTCCCCACCTCAGCTAAAATAATATCCCTCTGCTGTCTGTGACCTTTGTAACAGACTCATGAAAAGCTGGACAAAAAGCGTATAATACCATCCTCCAGTGATGTGCTAAATGTCAGGCCTGGGTCTGAAATGATTTACGTTATTAAGAGATTGAAAGATATATATATATTGTAAAAGGAAATGTTCTCAGGGGGTCGTCAGATCATCGCTCCCCTTTCGATGCATTCAGACGCATCTGTTTCTGTTCAAACCATTTATCATAATGTCTGTGACTGAAGAACTGGCTTCTGTCTCATGTGTGAGATGTACTCGTCAAATGCACTCGCATATTATTCACATGGATTTCACAAAACATCAAGTGGATGCGAGACAGAACTGTCACAAGTATCATATTATAAAAGTGTGATGAACTTTGGTTGTTATTTGCGATAGTTTTTATGATAGATTTATCTGCCAATGGATCAAATGAATGCTTTATGCTAATGCTAAATGCTTTGTCTGTAAAATGTCAAAATATAATGAAAAATTCCCAACGGATGAACTATTAATCATGAATTATAAATCATTGGTTTTGAATCATGTCAATCAATCAATTAAATGACTCATCGCCGAATCACTCGTGTGTAAAGAAAAAGGAGTTAGAAGCAATTTACTTTACAACCTTTTCTTCATTCTCTAAATACATGGAAATTAGAGAGTCACCGAGTATCAATGCTGTGACTTCGATATACGAAATGAAAGGTGATCGTTGCAGTTCATGTTTGGCATGTTTCACACGCAGAGAGGGGGCTCAAAGGCCAACGTGCCACAAATTCCTCATCATCGGGAGTCGTGTGGAAGAAGCTGCGTCCCGGCTGACCTGCCGCTGTGAGTTGCTCTGTGACACCATCACGCTGCAGCCTTTTCAGCACAGGAAGCGCTTTGATCGGTGGGTTTATTGTTCCGTGAGAACGGCTCTGTGCTCTCGCGCAGCGACGGTGTGATTCTCGCACCCTTTCGGTTCATTTTTGCGCCTCTTGATATGACTGACGCCCTCCGCGCTCTCATAACAGCGTGATGGATTCAACACAGCGGCTTCCTCTTGGGCTTTCAGTCTTTTCTCTCTCTCTCTCTCTCTCTCTCTCTCTATCTGGCTTTGAACCAACGCCATAGAACAGACAGGGCTTTCAATATAACAGCATCCGTGGCAACACGATGGTCCATTGTGTCTCTGATAAATTGTGCAGGAACATTTATTTGCGAATCAGACCGGAGGCGATGTGACACTGTAATGGTCCGACGGAAAAGGGCATTCTCATAAGAGGAGGCGTCCGGCATCGTGGACACACTCGGCCTCTCTCCGGGCCTCGCGGGCTGCTCTGTGGCAGAGGTCGAAAGGGGTCGAGCCAGAGGTTAATCAAAGCCGGAAACGGCCGCGTCCAGCTCTGGTGAAAGGTTACAGCACCCGGATGTTTGTGTTCCAGACGGTCTCTCTCTCTCTCTCCGATGGCATTCGAAGTCACCTGTCAGACTCTTGCAGTAGTGATGGGAACGTTGTACGTTTAACCTGTTAGTTGAGTTTTAACGTGCTGAGTTGGGCCATTTGTGATTGATGGAGGAATGGGGCACCATTCAGTTTAGGGCTCTGCAAAGAGTGAGCAAAGGTGCAGGTAGAACTTGCCAACGGGGGATGAGCTGTTCTCAGAGCTGTTTCTGCAGGTAACGTCCTGTTAGGAAAGGTCCGGCTTGGTCCTTGGCAGCTTGGCAAACATTAATTAACCTGCAGGATCATTCTACGGCAACTCATTGGATTTATGTTTTATTGCAACACGCTGCATGTTTGTAGGTGTTTAGCATTGGTCCTTTTTGTTGGTAAGGAAATTGTCGGTCACGCTGGATCTCATTGACTACGGTACACCTGCCGCCTCCAGACATAGAGGGGAACAAAATTAGTCTATTCTCCCACCGCTCGCACACATATTGCCTATTCAAGGCAGCATATTCCATTCATCCCATTTGGGTTTTCCCTCCGTGTCCACCCTGCTCTCACCTCCCCTACTCTGGAAATCCTTAAATTGCTGGTTAAGACTGTCAGTCAGTGTACCAATAGACGGGACGGTGGTTTGTCGCTGTCTGCTTCTCCGGCTAATAAAACCGAGACATGACTGCTTAATCAATGTCAGACGGCCAAAGCCGGCAGGCGGAAGATAAATGAGCCCCATGTTCATGGTGAAAGCCTGAAAGAGGAGGGGTTGGGGAGCTCAAATGGAGGAGATCAATAGAAAACCCTGCAAGGCTCCTATATTTTCTACAATATGCTCACCAAAAAATACCTAATACATTTCCATTTTCAGATCCCCAATGAACCCATTGAAATAAAATTAGGAAACGAGATATCAGGTCCCGGTTGCATGGATCTGTAAGGAATTGTAGCTCTTTTAACTATTTCACAAAAATAAAAACGTGCAACATTTAACCTTTACAAAAGTTCACAGTAGGGTCTCTAAAGAGTAGCTCTCAGTCTCTCGCTATTTGCTCATCTGTGCACAACCTCCTTGGTGAAAATGTTTTTGCACATGACCAGACATTTTCCCCCTCATTAGCAGCACATGTGGTACAACTCATGTGTTGTTCGTGTGCAGACTGCATGATGATCTGTTGGGTACGCCGGCTATTTACTGTCTTTCAAATTTGATTTGATGCAATAAAGTTGGACTAAAACCTGGTGCACTACCCGGTGCATAATGACGTACAGGACCTACCATCGCCAGTAGCCTTCATTACGTGCTCACATCTGTTTTAAATTGTCCTTGTCTCCATATTTAGTTGATGAGCTCCGGCAATATCAGCTATAGAAGCTAGTTATGTAACATGAAATACAAAACATGTACTTGCATTTTTAAGGAGAGCAGCTGCCCAACATAAAATGAGATTTAGAGATGCTCAATAGAGCAGATTCCTTCCCTTGTTGAGTAAGATGATAAAAAAAAAAACTCTCCAGCTTTTCACTTCATTGAACTCCTCAAAAGACTTGATTTCTCTTCAAGTTAATTATGAGGACCTTCCATGAATTCTTATGCTGTGATTATGTGCCAGGATGGTAAAATGAAAGGGCAGGCTGTTTTTGTGCTGTTTAAAAGTCATTTGAAAAGCACATTTTAAAAATATTTTAGGGTGAGAAACATGGAATATGTGTTGCTTTTAATTATTCACAGATGTTTTCATTTCTCCGAATGACATTAATATAACATGACCAGATAGTTATATGCCAATCATTCTAAAATAGCCACCCTCCATCCAAGCCAAATGTCCCACTTAAATATAGACCTTTGGCTTGGAGCCGCTTTAAGTTCATGTCTCCTGCCATCTGATGGATTTGCTGTAAAAAGCTTAACGTACATGTTGACACAGCGTTAATTGCCACAGCATCACAAATGACCTTCCTCAGTGCTCTGTGCCAATTAAATGCAAACAGATAGTCATCTGAAGTACTGTTGCATTGCCTGGGGGGTAAACTCAACCATCTAATTTTAGTGCCTTTAACTTTTCCCATCCCCAGGTGACTACACACATTTATACCTTTCATCAACCCACAGTCTGCATCTGCCACCTCCCCTTTACTTTGTGGTTATTCTATTTGAAAACCTGTAATTAAATGAATAAGAAAAAAGTGCATGCAAGGCAAGGGAAAACCTTAAAAAAATGTATGTCTCATGAGAATCTTCTTGGGGCAAATGAGACAGTCCCAGAGAGGATTATGGCATTATTATCTCTTCTATCTGCAGATGTGGAGAAAACAATCATCCACCAATGGATGAAACCCAACCATTAAACATAAAAATTACATTAAGTGCAATTAAGCGTCCGTATATTCCATTCTATAAATCAAATCTTTCTCCTGACGAGGATGGGATTTTATCGTATGACCATGACGATGATGATGATGACTGTCCGACGCACATCCCTTTTCCCTCCTGAGAGATGACGAATGAGCGCGTCTAGGTGGGATCGAGGCTCCGGGAGGAGGATGACGTGGAAGAACCCACAGTCTTTGACGGCGACAGTTGTTTCTCTCTCCGGCTCCTCCAAACCAGCTTCATCGTCCTCCTCACCATCATCATCACCATCATCATCGCCCCCAGCAGCAGCAGCGTCCATCGCCAAGTAGACCAAGCATCGCGCATCTTCGAGGGGCGCGCGACTCGAAGTGTGGGGGGGGGGGGGGAGAGATGGGGAAATGGCAGTCGGCCAAATGTAAGGATCAAAATATTAAACGAGGTCTTCATTTATGATACAACCCGTGCATCGATTTATGCATCAATAGGAAACATTCAATCAACGAGAGGTAAGACGATTTTGTGTTTTTTTCTCTCTCTTTCTGCACACAGATTGCAACGAGTCAAAAGACGGTTCCTATAATTGATAACGATTTTTCAGAATCTGGGATTAACGCCATTTGCCAGTTTTTGCATGTTGGTAATTAACATGTCCATTTATGAAACTCAACTCTGACCCAAATAGGCGTTTAGATTTTTGTTCGTGGTTTTTCTGTCTCGAATTTCTAGGAAATAGTATTTTATCAAGCTTTGCTTAATTGGCTCAAATGCTCACAGCACGAGGGTTTCCTTCAGACTCACAAAGATGAAATGTTTACTTTGGTATATTTATCTGTTATACAAACCTTATATCACACTATTTCAGTATTAGGTAGCACTGAATTCATTTATGCTTCTAAAAGGAGGAGCAATTGCATTTAAGAGGAGAGAACGCCAATGCCAGTATCCATCTGCCCCCTTGTGGTTCTATTCATGCTGCGTCTCTGTGAGTGGACCAAATGAATGTAGTAGTTATAATCCACATGTATATTTATGTGTATATGTGTGTATATACATATACATTCATGTGTGTGTGTGTGTGTGTTTGTGTGCGTGCGTGCGTACATACACACAGACATGTACATTTACATTTCATTACAACATTTCTGTTGCTGTAAAAAATTTTTTTAATTATTTATATTTTTTACAATATTTTTTAGGTTTAGTATTTCAAATCCCTCATGATTTGGGGGGGGGGGGGGGCATTCAAAGTCTACAGCGCCACTTAACCCTTGCTTACAATTCTTGTTCCAGGCTCTGATTTTTTTTTTTTTGTGGTGTGCAACTCCTTTCATCTCATAAGTGGCCCACATCCATGTATCGTCCCCCTGTGTGGTTTCTCGTTATGTAATTTCATCCCCATCAGACTGCATCAGCCTCAGAGTGTTTGCTGCCTGGCTTATTTGAGCTCACGGGGGGTATTTATAGATGTAACACACCACACGTGTAAGGCTAGGTAAGTGAGATAGGACTGATACAGTGAGTACATGCTTTATCTGAATAAATGTGTGTGTAGACGTGAGGAGTGAAAAAAACTAGTTGTGAAATGCATTTCCCTCAGAAATCCCATGGCGAAAATGTGCATCCCACAAAGTCACATAGCTAACATTTCAATGATGATTTTGTCATTTTTCAGATAACCCCATCTGAAGCATAAAGCAACATGGATGGAGCTTCATCCTCCCTGCAGTATGGATCCAAAAAGCGGGTGAAGATTCATCCAAACGCGGTGACAGTAAAATATGCCACCCACTTCCCCCAGCCTGGTGATGAAGGGTATGACGATGCACCCTCTTTCGAAGAGTTCGGCGCCTTCGCCGAGGCTAATGTGGGAAAGAGACTTGTGTCGGACAGCAAAGGCACCAGGACTTTGTTTGGAACCCTGGAGACCCAGCCGAAGCAGTCGAGCGTGCCAAAAGACAAGGGGGTCGGGGGCCAGCTGGCCAGCTTTGGAGAAGCAAACGTGTTGGCCTCCAGGGTGACCTGGATGGCCTTGTTTGGGGCAGCGGTGGCTCATGGTTGCGTGGCACTCATCACTCGCTTAGCAGCCGACCGCTCTAAAGTGCCCTCCCTCGAGCTCCTCTTCATCCGCTCCGTCATCCAGGTGCTGTCCATCCTCGTGGTGTTCTACTACCACGAGGCCCCCTTCGGCCCCAAGGGCTACCGGCTGCGCCTCTTCTTCTACGGTGTGTGCAATGTAATCTCCATCACCTGCGCCTACACCTCTTTTGCTATAGTACCACCCAGTAACGGCACCCTCATGTGGCGGGCCTCCACCACCGTCTTCAGTGCAATCCTGGCCTTCCTGTTGCTGGACGAGAGGCTGGGCTACACAGACGTGGTCACGGTGGTGGGAAGCGTGTTCGGTCTGTGCCTGGTCATGGTGCCCAACGTGGCAGACGAGGAGAAGACGAGGCTGGGCTTTTGGAAGGAGGCTTTCGGCTACACAATGACAGTGATGGCTGGCCTGACCGCCGCCCTCTCCATGATCGTCTACCGAGCCATCAAGGAGCGGGTGAGCATGTGGACGGCGCTCTTCACCTTCGGCTGGACGGGCACGGTGTGGGGGGCCTCCACCATGTTCATCATGCAGGAGCCCATCATTCCTCTGGACGGGGAGACCTGGGGCTATTTAATCTGCATCTGCATCTGCTCCACCGTGGCGTTCCTCGGAGTCTACTACGCTCTAAACAAGTTTCATCCAGCCTTAGTTAGCACGGTGCAGCACCTAGAGATCGTGGTCGCCATGTTCCTCCAGCTCATTGTCCTGAGGATGATCCCGTCCGTCTACGACGTCATCGGAGCCCTGGTCATCATGGTCAGTGTGTTCACCCTGACGGGAGTCAAGCTGTACAGGGTGAGCAGGGCGATTCGGCAGGATTATCAAGAGATCCTGGACTCACCCGTCAAATGAGCATGGATATGTCCGTCTATTTGTTTACAATGTTGCTTGGTTGTGCAATTTAAAGAATGTCTGGATCTTCATCTGATGATTTTGTATTGCTGTGTCGTATGAAGGGTGCCAGTTGTGTGACTAATGTCTTAATATTTGTGTGTGAAATAAAAGACAAATGTAACACAGTGACCACGTGCCCCTGATAGTACTGCTTCAATGTCGAATTGTGTTGAAGACCAAATTATGAAGAAAAAAAAATCAGTTTAAGTTATGTGATTTATTTTGCTCCAACGTTTTGAATCATATTGAATCTGGTTTTGTGAGTGGCGATGTAAGATGATCATTTGAATGAAATGCACCTTTTATAGTAATAACATCAACAAGGTGTGGTGTATCCCACATGTGTCAGTCTGTGCAAATGTCAGATAAGAAATCATTACGTACAAGGAATTAAAGAATAAAAATGAATACCATCCATGTTTCATAAAATAACTGGTGTTGCTTTTAATAGCCGTTATCTGTCGCTTGCAAAAGTGTGTAATTTCCTCAATTAAACTGCTATTAGTAAGATGAATATGGGTGGATATGAGGTTAATGGAAGATCAATCACTTTGTGCACAACCTTTCGGTGTTTTCTTTTTACCTCTCACGTAAGCTTGGGCACTAGCAAGCCGCTTGATATTCGACATTAGTGATTACATCCCCGGGCGCTGCTTCTGTTTACTTTCAGACGTATGTCGAGCTAATGGCCAGAGGCAGGTGCACTGTATTAAATTAGTCCCCTTTTAACAACATGAGACCATCGGATTTGTTTCTAATGGACAATTCAGTGGCTCACCGTGGTGTTTCCTTTCTCTATGAAGCAAGCCAAGCCAAGGCCGCGGTGTCCCCAGGGCAAAGCGACCCTGATGGAATGAGATAAAGACGTACGATGATGCAGAGCGGATGAAAGAGGCCATGTTGCGGTTCAAAGCTGACACAAACACGGATGTTTCACGACGAGCCCAGCAGGTGGCATTCACAATTCACTCCGTCAGTTAATCCGAGGTAGCTGTGGTGTATTCAGAAGATCATCCCAGGGTTAATAATCATTACTGCATCAAAACAGCCCAAACACATGACTTGACACGGCTCACCCAAAGCCTGTTCATTTAGTGAGCAGAAGCAGAAATATTTGAAAACTTTATGAGCTTGTAATGGGTTGTAACTTTGTGAAACTCAGAGGATGACGTGTAGAACCCACAGTCGGTGACAGCGACAGCTGCTTCTTCAACACTTGCATGTTTCACGTATATTTAATATGTAACCGGAAATATTCATCGTTGTGGTTTTACCCACACACAAAGAAAGACGTTTTGCTGAAATAAAATCATTACATGGTGATGATCGATCTTTAAGCTCATTTCATTTGCAATCAAACAACAATCATCAAGACATAACAATTTGAAACTGTCTTTTATTTTGAAGACACACTATGGCTGTCATGTTCCTTTTTCTTCTAAAACACTATGGTCAATAACAACAGTTTTTCTTTCAAACTATGCATGTGAATACATTGGGTTTGGTCTCCATTGTGTGTGTTGTGTCATCATCTTGTTTTGAGATGGGATGGAATTGGCTGCACGAAACTGAATACATGAAGGGAAGGCCCATCTGTTTGAGCAGGAAACAGATTGCATCCTGCAGCGAGCTGCACAACCTTCCAAATGACTCTGCAAGCCTCTTCACCACAGACATGTTTATTACAAGTATCATTTCCTGGGAGATGCCTTCATGGAATTTACTGATGAGTTACTGAACGTATGTGTGTGAGTGTCTTTTCTCATGCTACACGTCTGACGGCTCATTATTGGTTGAAAGGTTGAAAAAGACTAGGCTAGCATGGCTTTTCAACCATTAAATATACATATAGGCTATCCATCATTGACGGCTTTCTCAAGTACAGACAACATATTACCAGCTGCAGGAAACCTTTTACAAGTACAATAATTTTTATGTAAGCTGATTTGATATGCCCTTTTCTCAATCTAGTTGTTAGTTAAAAATAGATTTGGAAAAATTGGAAAAACAATACAGTATGCAACAATATACAATTAAGTGGCCCATGTGTTTTCTTTCTGACAGCTGGGCCAAATCAAGTAGTAAGTAATAGTATAGTAATAGTTAGTGATAATATTAGACTGTGATTATGATATTTTATCATTTGTTTATGGGAATTTCTGAAAAAATAAAGCTTAAGCTTCACATTCACTTTGAAATCAACCACGGCTGAAATATTAAGGCGTTCCACTTTGAGTATAAAATGATAACGTTTTTGTTAATTAATCATATTTTGATATTGAAAGTAGTGACTAGATTGATTTAGCCTCTCAAATCGAAAATAACGATGGATGCTAACGGTAATCCAAAACATCAGCAGCTGCAGTGCGATAGAGCGACAGCGCCGCAGTCCAATCATTGCACAGCCAATTTCCCAGCAGCCAATCGGACACAGGTAGGAGTAACCAGGAATGTGAACAGCTTGTGAGGCTGCTTGTGGCTAGCCTAGCACTGCTACCCAGCAATGACATGCTTTGATATAGAAATGCTATTCCAACGGGGCACATCGTCTCATCGGCTAGGCTAGCTTGTTGGGGTTGGAAAAATAACCGGCCGCTAGCAAATATTCCCGTTTATTGTTGGCGTCCTGCTCCTAGACATTGACAATTTCCCAAAGGACATACGAAAGAGGTGGTCGTCGGGAATCAGGTAAGACGTGGTCTAATTCTGACTTGCCACTGACGGTGAAATCTACCACACCAACGGTCCTCACGAGAGCTAACGGTTACAGGCTAGCTCCTGCTACCCTCGAATTCACCGAGTAACGTTACAAGTCACGTCGGGTAACCGTTAAGCCAGACGAAAAACCATCCTGTCGCCTTGCCAACATGGCCAACATACGGTTACCCGGCCGGCTAGTGGTTAGTGCGGCTGTAGCCGGCATTTTTTAGCCATTACACGCGTTTTTTTTAGTCACGGGGGTCCGTTAGCCAAGTAAGAACAGCGCGAGCGTCCAGGCTTTTTGGGTTAACGAGTTGAAAGCCCCGATAGAACTGCGTTACAGCCTCTGAATCCAGCAACCCGTCATTTTCGTGCTGGCACCACGTTGACGGTCTCGAGCGTGAGAGCGTGAATGGAGAGGACGCCTCGACGGCAGCCACAGTGAACGGGTTACCCGGCGCCTTCTGCTTCCACCGCAGTCTCCCGGGTCTTCTTGTGAATGTTTTCACATGAACGTTCTAGTTATTCCCGAGTTGAACTTGTTTGGCAGTGATTTGAATCCACCGTGGCCATTGTCGCGATGGAGGAATTGGCTGCGATGAACTGATGACTGCCTGTGACTATACTCTGGTTAGCTGTGGTTATTAAACAACCACAAATGGTAATTGTAGTCCGCCTCCTCCTTGCATACTAATAGGGTCTTTTAGGACATGCATGGGAAAAATGGGTTAATTGCATATTTTTTACATGATTCATTATATATGTATTTGACAATGAATTTATTAAAAAAAAACAAAAGTTGACCTTCAAGAATCTTTTGGCTGAGCAGCTGTGCCAAACTGAAATGTGTTCTGTTTACAACTCTACCAACCATAAGGAATGAAAAGCAAATTTTCACATAGGAGAAGCTGGCTCCAGGGAATGTTTTTCATTGATAAATTAATACATTTTTTTCAAATCAATGCATCAATTTAGCTCCCAAATCAAAGACAGAAATTTGTCAACTGATACTAGCAGTAAAATGTCTGTCTAGTTTCTACCCAGGGAGACCATTAATCGGTACGGACCGTGCGTGTGTAACCATTTCTTCCCGGGGCAAAATCGCCCGTTACTTCTCTCCTTGCATTGTTTCTACCTTACACAACCAAAGCCCGACCAAATGTCATGCTCCAGCGGCACGGTGGGCGATAAGGCTCCATAATTGTTGGCAAGCCCCTGTGTTTTGTGTGGCCTGTTGCATTACTTGTTCGACAGCACCCTGCAACAATCCACAAAAGGATATGGCTCGAGCGTTCCATCCCGCAGATACTCATTTGTGAGATGTATGTGGTTCATTTCGATGTGAGCGACTCAAGGGGCCGACGTGCGTTTCTTTTCAAGCGCCAAAGGGTTTTCTGTGCGGCTCCTGAATCGTACCGTTTCTGTAATTATTGTCACACTGACAGACTTCTTCACAGTGTCTCATTAAGGTTATGGGGAGGTGAGAAGGGGAGAGCGAGAGAAACTTTAGGTCCGCTGTGCTCGGTACCAATCGCACGGAGAAAGAAGGTTACAAACGCAATTTGCACAAAGGTTCGTATATTCTCTTTGGTATTGAGCCCAATTTGTGAGACATGTGGAGATTAACTGTTATGAGACCCACAGAGAACTTTTGCTTCCATCCACTCCGGGATGAAGGACCCCCCCCCTCTCTGAAGGAAAGCTTTTAGTATTCAGCTATGCAGTGATGTGGCCCAATTTATTTAATCTCATTCCCGTTTATAGCGCTTGTTGACTCGGATACCTTCTAATGCCCTCGCTTGATGTTTTGACAGTTTAATCTTATGGATATGCAATGAGAAGGTCCCTATCCTGCCAATGCCTCTTTGGTAGTGCATTCTATTTGCTGCCAGTGGCCCCACGGAGCCAAATCTGTGTCCTCGCAGCCTAAGGGGAAAGTACCAACTGTGCATTTGTGTAATGGCCAAAAATCTAATGTGGTTGAAAATTCCCAAGTAACATAACAGGCCCAGGATTCTAATGATGTATGTGGCTTTCAGTTTCTATCGAAGTTGACCAATAAGGGGAATTGTTCCTTGTTATTCTGTTTTTTATTTTAATCTGTTATTGCGTATGCCCTCTTCCATTTCCTCTTTTACAATATACCCTTTTCTGTCTGGTATGTTTGACTCTGATTGTTCAAAACACACCTAAATGCATGAGCAGTCAATAAGAACGGTTCTTTCTACGGGTAACTCAGGTCACATGTCAGGTGCAATACAGTACAAAATAATTGGTGCACTTTTTTATCAAGTTGATCCGAAAACATTAAAAAACATCTCTAGTCAGCTGTTACAACACACGAAGCAAAGTTATCATAATATGCAAAGTTGATTGCGTTTTGTGTGTTGAAATCTCTTCTCACTTCTGCAAAACGTATTGTTGGGTGTGCGCGGTTAAAATATCTGCTCTCATTGGAGTGAGTGATTTGACTTCCTTGTGTGTGCAGTTTCAGTGGTTCTTTCCTCCATTAGTTTATAATGGTTCAGGGTTTTCATTTTTTGGTGTTTGTCACTGTGGGGGATAAAAAGAGTGCATGTGTACCTGCAACTGCGGCTCTTAATATGATGACAGAATTGTTTTTTTTTTTTAGGCACAGCTGCGTTTTTACTACGATACATTTCTGGTCCACCTACTAGATATGTGAATTAGTTCAACAGCAACAATAGGTTTTCCTAAAGGTATAATTCACTCCAATGAGGAATGTTAATCATGGGTCTCGTCATCAACATTGGTTGACCCATGTAACAAAGGATTCAAACGGTTCTCTTCATATAGCTCTACCACTCGCCCGACCATTGTTGAGCTCAATCTATCGGAATGTCACATTGCAAACAACCTATCCGTGTTAAAAATTGACACAGGGAGGGCAAGTACTGATGGCAGCATCACAAACTGCCAATGAACAAAGGTTGCATTCAAAGTATTCAATCCACATATCATATAGTCACATGTATTGTGGTCAAATATAGTGTTGGTTGGAAAAAGTTCTAACCCGTAGTTTGATCTGTTGCACCACCAGGCGGAGGCATCGCAAACAAGCAAAGATGAGGAAAGAAATCTGTGGCAACAAGACATTTGAACACTAGTTTTTTCTTTTTCTAACTGTTTATGAAAGTGACAGATCTTGTAGTAAGCCATTTTTTGTCTTTTGCTATACCTTTTAAAATGCATTGGTTGAAGTCAAGCTGGTGAGGCTTAACAGTTATTTGCACCTTTTTAACCTTAAAACTTGTAACATTTGCCATAATTGTTCTCAGGAACCATTTTAAGCTTCATGAGGGTTAGGTTTGACAGTTTTGAGTCTTTTGCTTTTCAGTGTTTACACACCCAATATGAACAAACTGACAGTTTGTTCAGAAAATAAAATAATGTCAAGTACGTATAGCTATTCAAAACCATTTCAAACCATATTTTGGTGAATTTGTTATATGCAGGCCGTTTCACGAAACAACTAACGGCTTTTTTTTTGCTGACCCCAGATTTTTCATGGCATCACCATTCAATCTGGAATGCCTCCCACACTCGCGTTGCTCTCACAAGTTCTAACACGTGGCCCTCCCAGACTTCTATACCAAGTGGCTTGTTTAGTCCTATTGTGACAGCACCCCAGGGCTCATATCTGCCAGAATATACGAAGACTAAGGAAGCCAGCGTATCCATTTCACCTCTGACACAGGCTGCTGGGTGTTATCAGGCCGCGGTTTACAAATTACCTGCTTTTTCGAATGCAACAACAATACTTCCCACCGCCCCAGAATGCTGCATTTGCAGCAGGTGTACAGCGTCGGTACATTGCATGGCTACAGTTGTCTCTTTTTTTTATTGACTCCTTTATACTTTGTGTAGTTCAAGTTGCCTGGAGAACACACAACCAAACCACAACAGATTTACCATGTTCTAGCACTTGATGTTAGGGATCCTCCTGCTTTTGGAGTCAGATCAGTCATTGGGAAAATCCCCTAGAGCTCTGAGTTGGTGAGGTAATCTAAAGGTTTATTTTGCTGTTGCCTTGATCCCAGTTTTTTTTTTTTTTTTTTGAGACGTAGCCATCAATGAACTTAGTTGCTAATAAGCAAACAACTGGCAACTCAAGCGAGGCGTGGATGCAGATGCGTAGGCTTTGCTGATGTAGGTGGGGTCTGAGGAAATGGATCCTTTCTTACTTGGAGGTGTTATGTTTTGCTGTATTTACTAACGGGGGACGTCAATGTTTTGCTTTGATAGCATGTTGCTAAGAACAGTTGTAGACTACATTGAACAAATTGAGTGTAAATGCTGGCAAGTAAAGTTTTAGCCTACAATTTTGCATATTTAGCTAAATATTATGGCAGTGCCCCTATTTCTGAACTTAACACATGATTTCTACAAGCACTGGTTATGTAATTTATTTTTCCTTTCCCAGCACACACACTAAAAGGTAGTGCTTTGTCTCATGTTTGGGTCCTCGCTTTTTAATGTTGAGTTGGGCTTAACCGTCCCACAATACAAGACACAAAAAATGACATCTCATCCAGTTTTCCAGCCACAACAGCACGTTTTCCAGTGCCTTCTCTGGGCTATAGCATCATCCAGGCTCATCCCTTGTGAAGTGGAGAATATGCCGTTGTGAAGAGACAGGACGATTTTCAGATAACGGTGTTTGAGAAAAGATTAATACAATAGAAGTGAGTACTCAGTGCTTGCAATAAACGTCGATGGGGTGAGTTAAATCTGAGCTTCATATACACTGCTTTGATATCAAAGTGACCGTGTTGGTTTTTGCTTGCGACATTTTGTGGCCGAATTGCTAAACAACATATTTCAAATGGCGGCATCTGTGTACGCTTCTCACAGATTGGCTTTGACCGTAGAGCGGGTCTTTTGATGTGAAATGGGCCTTAAGGAAAATTTGAATCTTTTAGTGTTGGTTGTTGCTATGAGAGCAAATCTCTGGCAATTCTCAAAGGACATGAACCACTCTATTTTAGGTCATCCCCAACTACTGAGGGTGATCCTGAGGGGGGGGGGGGGGAATAACCAAATGCTTTCACACAGTCTTGAGCCTATAGGCTTAGCCCAAAACACTAGAGGCCCAGCTGTCCTTGATTCCGTTTTAATATGATACTGGAATAGTACAGTTCTTAATTTGGGGATTGTCACGTTTTCTTCCGGCAGCTCCATTGGTCAAGCTTTAAATTGGTTCTTAACTATCTTAGTTGATGTACATTACATGCAACAATAGGTTATCTGAACTCTGGGGTCAGGCCTGCACTCTGTCAGATTACATCACTTTCCCATCATCCGGTCACCCTTGTGTCCACACTTCCTGTCTCACAGCTGGCCTGCCAAGTCTCCCATGACCCTTTGCTGCTTTGTTTTGAGAGAATCTAGAACCGCTGGGATGAGCTGCAGTCTCATGGGTTCTTTAGTAGCCGCTGTGGTTCGATGTGGAAAATAATAACCGCACACCGTCCGGTTGTGAAGTGAGACCTGCCGTGGGGCCAAAATGTGAGTTTTGGTCCAAGTTGGCGGAAGTGCAGCAGTGCCAGAGGGGCTGAGTGAGCATACAGAGCACATTCCAGAAGGCAGCAGAGGCTGTGATTTTAGCAGGCTGTCACAGGGATTAGGTTACTCTGTCTGTCTCTGTGAGCTCATGCTGTTGCTGTCCCAGTGCCTCAGCGATCCTGTCGATTAGTGGGTACTATTTGCTCCCACCGCGGACAGAGACACGCACACGCATCCATAATTTGTCTCTCTGGGTTGTTTTAGATTATGCTGTGTCCAGTTGTGATTTTGTTTATTTTAATGAAATGTTTTACTTCATAACCTCTGGTGTCCACACTAGAGTTGCATACTGCCACTGGGTGTGCTGTTGGACTTAATCGCCACTCGTGTTCTCAAGGGGTTGGGGGGGAGCAGCTCCAAACTGCAGGATGTGATCAAGTCATGTCAGTAATGTTTCATAGTAACCTCATAAAACCTGCAAACTGACTATCGATTACACCACTAATTTGCAATTGTCTTGGCTTGTGGCTCGCCAATATGGTAAACGTAATTGACAAGCAAGCTTTGTCTTCTCTAAAGATAACTGTGGGAGATTCGGTCAAGGGGGCTCTTGCTGACGGGAAACCGCTGTGATCGGTGTTTGCACTCTTGAGAACACGAGTGGATGACGATAAACACGGGTGTTGCAGTCATCTGCTTGGAACTGCCGCTCGTGACGTAGATAAGTTGGACCCGCTCAGTCAGCTTGGTATTCAGTAGTGAAAATAGTTTTATGCCTGGGCTTCTTTGTAAACGTTGACATTTAAGCTTTTTAACCTCCAATGGGATCGACTTGTGACAGGAAGTCAGCTCCCGAACTCGTTCTGTGTCTCCACCGTGTTCAGTTTTTAAGATCTCAATGTGCTGCTGAGTGCTGCCGAATTCTGGGATGTTTGCTCAAATAATAAATAAATGTTTAACATTGATTTAGTAGAGGCATTGATTATGTATGAGGAAGAACAATGAAAACAAGCAGCAAAACTTAATATTCAATTTTGGTCAGACCTGTGGAAGCATGTGCGGCAGGTGATGGATGAGGTGCCTGGTAATTCTACCAGGCAGCGGAGTAAACGCACCTCCCCTCTGTATGTGACACCATTTAAGAAGTTTGACCTATCTGACCTGGTGCTTTCGAGTAGCGAGCGGCCTTGACTCGGTCCGCAGCTGCGCCATCGGCTCACAGCATCTGTCGCCCCGACTTTTTGATCCTCCCCTCACATCTGTAGTATCTTTGCGGTATTGATGTGCTCTCAGTTGCGCGGCCACACTCGATGTGATGCTGGCAGTTTAATAAAAAGTCCAAACTGGGATGCAGTGTGTACTCTGCATCCCAGTTTGGACCTAATGGGATAGGTGAAAACGTCCTACATTGATGATTCCTTCATTTGATGGCAGGAGTTGAAAACGAAAGATCGTGAGGGAGGGATGTTGTAAATGGAGAAGTAGAACGTACACACACACACACACACACTTTTGAGCCTCTTTGGCAGACAGTAAGCCAGCCCAAGGAATGGAGGGATTGTTGCCTTTGTCTTGGTGAAAGAGGCGACACTCAAGGGGAGTAAATCAGCTCTTTGTTTATGTGTGCCGCTTCCTAACATGTCTCCCAGTGTGCATTCAGATCGTTAGACATGGAAAAGGAGCAGGCAGTAACATGCCGTGAGATGAATCACGCTATACACCCTAATGTCTTTTGGTAAACAAAGGTAACAACGCCTGACTTAGGAGGACAAAATTGACTCTGGATTGGTCTTTTTTTTCTTCTTGTTGTTGTTTATTTTTAATGATGTAGCAAGCTGTAGCGTTCTCCTGCGCTCCGAGCATGTACTTATTTACAGTTTGTTTTGCTCCCCTCGGCTCATCGCGCTGAAAGTTTAGCCAGGCTCCTCATGTTTGCCTGGGCCTCATCTCAAGGCCAGCTGGAGCCGAAACCTATACACTGCTGCCTCAAATGAAAACCAAGGGCTCTCAATCAATGAGGTCAGTGTCTGGTCCCTGAAGTCAGTCAGGATTGGGGGGGGCGGGGGGAGGAAAGGTGACACTCCTTCCACTCCCATGACTTCTAAGCTGCTCTGCAAGTGCACCACTCCTCAAGTGCTGCAGCATGAGCCTCGGCATAGATGTGCCGGTGGCTACACAGGGTCATAAGACCAGTTGTCGTTGTGAATGTGTTTTATTGTTGAACACAAGCAAGTTTTGATTATGTGTGTACTTCCAAATCGTTTTTTTTTTTTAAATGCCCAGGGAGCTTGAATGTCCCCGTGATAAGAAACGTTCAAAACAATGGAACCATGTATGTAACGCGGTTCTCGCACAATCGCAGCATTTGCATAGGCCGCACACACAGGAATATTCGGTGTGCTTATCCCACATCACAGTGGGCGCTCCGTTCCTTGACGTAGCCGCACTGCTGACGCACAGTGCCCCTCTTCTTTACTCCCCCCATTACAGTAATCTTTGCCATCCCTCCGGCTCGCAGATTCATGTTGGATTCTTCACACAGAAGACAATCGTTGGACTGCTTCTGGGAGGAAATAATCATCCCCTGTAAATCTATGAAGAATGTGGATATTGGAGCTGAGGGATTGGCTCTGTCCTCTTTGGCAGCTGTCAGTGTTGAAGACTGAGAAGAATAGTCGGTTAGATCTGTTATTTCAAGAGTACAATTGGTGGGGGGGATTAAACTGGAAATGGTAGCTGGCCCCTTCTCAGGGTTAGCTGTGGTATCAGGTCACTTAATCAGAAATATAGATCCATGGTTTTTTTTAGTATTAAGACACGCTCGGAAGAGTCGGTTTGTAAATCCCCTGCATTGTCTCTTTTCTCTTCCCAGGTCCTCAAAAGTATCGGAGCCCTTGAAGTTGTCAGCTTTGATGCAGTACAGGTACCGACATCTATATTCAAACACTGTTTCTAAATATACTTTTAGTGTGTCTCTTTCTCAATTATTGTGCCTGCAACAAACGGCACATACAGGAGATATGTTTAGATGGAGATTTCACTCGCGTGTGTGCGTGCACAATAATAGAGAGATTTTATGTTCATGCAATTAAATGCATGTTGGATGTTGACTGTCATTATTTAAAAAACGGGCAGAAAATTATCCTTATTGCCCACCACCTCCCTGAAGCAAACCCTGTATTATTGTACACAGATGAATCTGTGTCATCATTCTGGTGGTGGAACGTAGGGTTAGACCTACCTATCTGCTGTAATGTCGATTATCCATTCTAGCCACCCTGACGTCTGTTCCTTCTTCATCTCCTCCTCCTCTCCCTCCAGTGCACTGAGTGCAAGATGACGGAAGAGGTGATTGTCATTGCCAAGTTCGACTACACGGCCCAGCAGGACCAGGAGCTGGACATTAAGAAAAACGAGCGCCTCTGGCTCCTCGACGACTCCAAATCGTGGTGGAGGGTCCGAAATGCCACCAACAAAACGGGCTTCGTGCCGTCCAACTACGTGGAGAGGAAAAACAGTGCCAGGAAGGCTTCCATTGTCAAGAATCTCAAAGACACGCTTGGTAAAACCAAACATTTCTGCCTTCTTTGCTCTGCAAGTGTTACATTCAGCTTGCGATGGTTTGATAAGCACTGAAGTCTGTTTGTTTTTGTATAAGAGAGCTCACACGGTTCCTGTCAACCTGTATTTGCACTCCAAACATTTGTGTATCTCCACGCACTCATAAGATCTTTTTGATTGAGAGCAATAGAGAGACTATTGCTAGGCCAGCGCTTCCTCAGTTTTTATGCGACCACATAGTTGTGGTATCTAATGTAGTCTGCTTTCTACAGTAACAGCCCCAAACAGAAAGATGGTCATAGGTCGATGTGTGATTGGATGAAAGGACTTAAGTACGCTTGTACTCGAGCTTCAGTATCTGATTGGGGTGTGTGTGGAGTACAGTGTCTATTGTGCCGTCTTTCCGCTCTGATGTGCAAGCCTCGGCTCAGGTAAAGCCCTTTTACAGTACTTAAGAATGCCTTTCTTTTTCTTTTTGTGTTGACAATGCGTTTTCCAAATGTCTTCTACCCTTTTACCAGAATTGATAGGACACAGGTGTCTGCTCCGTGGACACGGCAGTAATATTTATGGGCACTTCGATTCGCCAAGGCTCTTTTTTTTTAATGCCAGGAGCATGCCAAACATGACTGTATGTAAGCCAAGGTTGCCATTTGTCTTTGCTCAACTCCTCTTGGTGACAGGTATTTGTGATCATTTGGGATAAGCACACTAACCACTGGCATCCAGATAGCCCCGTATTCATTTCGCCTACAATTTTGCAATGTAAAGGTCTTTAGTTTCTGATGCTTGTCACATCTCCACTAGTTCTGCTCTGCAAGGCATCGATTAAGTGCTGATTACCATGTTCATGTTTGTTTGGGACAGATGTAATTAGATTAAAGATTGTACTGTTTTCCACAGGAACTTGAAGGCATACCTGAATATGCCTGCGTGATGTCCTCAATTAATAGAGCAGATTTTAGACCTGTTGTTTTAGCCCGTTTAATAAGCGCAATATATTCAAACCACAGTGCAGGCTTTATGTCTCTTGCTCATTGATGATTGAGTGATAATGACTTCTTCTTGTGTGTTGTGAACTGCTGAGGGGGAAGCCTTTGCACTAAAGTGGCTTTTTCGTGCACAGACGCTCAGTGAGTGTGTGTGTGTGTGTGTGTGTGTGTTCTTCTAACCAGAATGGGCTCAATTTCTAACCGTATGAAACTGCATTGTTTGCAAAACCCTTATCGACTGAACATGGGAACTGTGTCTTCCTGTTAGCTGCACTGTGTGTTTCATCGGCTGTGCAACATTTGTGGTGAGAGGAAAACTGGTGACATTTGAACAGCGGGTTGTGTCAAAATACTTTGAAAACTTATATAACAATTTATTGTTATAAATAGAGCTGATATAATGCTATCTTCTTAAATTCCCCAAAAAATCCTTTGAGTAATTGCTCAGTTTGGTAAATTGCTTAACTGCACTTAATCCTCCCATTCTGTTTTCTCTCCAAAGCGTGTAGGTTTACTTCTTTTTGAGGTGTGTGGTTGTGGGGTGGGCTTCCTAACAACTTACCACCTGTTACTACATCCATTGATCAAATAAGTTCAGGTGAACAGCTGCACGTCACACACAGGCTCCAGCCTCTCTCTCTCTCTCACTCACTCACTCACACACACACACACACACACACACCCGCCCAATAAAACAAGGGCTAATGTAAAACATGAGTTCATTCAAATGTGACCCTCGTTAAACAATTGGAGAAAGCTTGTAACTACGTCGCCTTCATTCGTCCTTCTTAATGAGCCAAAAGTAGATTTGGTAGTAGTTTTAATGAGAAGATTGTTGTGGATGGTTTCTTTTTCTTGTGTGGAAGAACAATAAGTGATGTGGGCCGATGACTGCACTTCCATATGTTACGTAGGAGAAACAAGCCGTTGCTGGGTGTGGAGAGGTGTCATCGTGTGTGTGTGTGTGTGTGTGTGTGTGTCTGCAGTCATGTGACAGAGCGCTCGTGGTCGTACTCAGCTGCTGCACCGTGTCCCCACAGATCCTCAGTCGTTTTTATTATTCATTTTTTTAAACGCTACCTTCCTTAAAAAACCAATCTGCTGCTTAAAGTTGACGGAATGGATCCTTTACTTTCCCCATACCTCTCTTCCTTTTATCTTTTTTTCCTTTCTCAGTCTGAGCTTCAGCCCCCGCCCCCCCCCCTGCTTCTTACCGTTTCCATGAGGCCTCTGTACTCTGCCTTCCAGGGCGAGACTAGAGGCCCCTCTATCCCGCGCCCTCATTGGCTAAGGCTGACCACATGGTCGGGGAGTGGGCCGTCCTGCTCCGCTATCCGCCCAGCTCTCTGGGTGTTCACATGGAATAACTCTACAGCTGCAGTGGGAAGAGAGCAGGGGCCGGGAAAGAGACGGGGAGAGACGGCGATCCCAAAATGAACATGGCTAACCTATTCAAACATTTCTTTCGTGAGTTTTTTCCACTTTATTAGTCTTCTGTTGCCCCTTGTTTGCTGTTTTCCAGGCACTGTTGAAAGCCTTTTGTCTGAAGTTGGAATGTTTTTTTTTTTCTTCTTTTTTTTTTTTTCTTTCTCTCTGCAAAAGCGGTTGTCACGGTTTTCTTTTTTCATTACGGTTGTGAGTAGGTTTCACCTTCAGGTCAGCAAAGTGAACGTGTCAGTAAGAGCGGGCAGAAAGCTTTCTGTGCTAACGTGTTGTCCTGGTGGACAGATAATGTCTTCGCGGCCTTTTCCGGCTGACTGTGAGCGTCTGCAGAGACTGGGTGGATATGCGTTTGAGAAGCCTTCTGCTGAGCCGAAGCCTGTAATTGCCTCAGCAATCATTCTGTCTTTACAAAACACACACACACACACTGTTATCCTACTCCCATTTTGTTTTCTGCATTGGTCCCAGTGAGTGGGCTTCAACTTGGTGGATCACACTATCATGGTCCGAGACCCCTTCTCCACCCTGTTTAGGACTATCTCAGTAGCCGAAGCCTTTATAAAAAATGTTTGTAACACCCTCAGGGTGAGCTTGCTGGAGCTGGGAATTGTCTCCCCCCACAGCCCCTCTCCTCCACCCTGTCCACCCCACCACCCGTCCTGAGCTACAGTTGACGGGGGTGCTCATGTAGAACACTGTAGTCATTGTACTGAGGGGGGCGAGGGGTCTCCGCTGATGGATGGGACCCCGGGCTCTCATCTCCCACACCTCGCAGGGTTATCAGAGGAATGTCATTACCCGGCAGCTCCGTGGGCCGCGGATACTTTACAGCCGCGCTGACACACTTTTTAAAAAGGCCCTGGCGCACACCCATGCTGTAATCTCACCTTGTAACTGTTGAGTGGTATCTCCTGTCCCGGTCTATCTCCCTACTTGTGTGTGTGTGTGTGTGTGTGTGTGCGCTTGTGTCCGTGTGTCCTCCGCCTGTAAAGAACCCAGTGAGTGCAAAGGGCTCGGAAGAACATAGCAATGAGCTAACAAACCTTCTTCTTGTGCAAACTGAGAGCTGTTAGTTACTCTCTCTCTCTCTCTTTACCCTCCCTGGAAGCCGGAAACTCTAATTTGAGCCACATTTCTCCCTGAGCGTTGGAGTGCCGGAAAGAGAGGAAGTGAGAAGTCAGAAGGAAGTTGAATCATTGTGCGGGGTTTGTCCGTTTTGACTTTCCGCCCGTCTCTGTCCCTCGCTCCCGCTCTCTTAACTCCTGCCAACTCCTCTCCAAACCACAAATCATCATTTAAAATTGCGGGAGAGTTGTCAATATCTACTTGGATTATCCCCCCCCGTAAAGCTGTCTGCTCATCTTTTGTTTTCCCGTGCCTTCTGCCAGAGTGACTTGCTTAACAGGAAGTGAGCAGTGGTTTGGGCTGGTTGAAGACCGGCACTGTCAACATGTTGGTAGAAAACAGTGGAAGTGCTACAGCGCAGCTCCCCGATTGCACAAAACCAAATAGTTGACTCATAGACCGGTGGGTCGACAGAAAGCAAAATTTGCCAAACATTTGCCGTTACGAGCTTTACAAGCGTGAGGATTAGTTTGTGGTGAGTCATCGTTTGAAGTCCATGCCCTGAGTACAGCTGGCTGGTGAACATCAATACGAGTAACAAAATGTCAGGGACTGAACGCTGGCATTGTGGAGTCGATCTGTAGTCTTGTTTTCTTATTCTTTGGATCGTTTCATTTCTAAATGGTTTTGTAGAAAAACCTAAATATGTCCAAAGTCCAGTGTGATATGTTTCCAAACTGTCGCCGGACTGATCCCAGAGGGGCCGCTGAGGGTTTTTTTCAGTTTTCGATCAAAATGCTGATAGTGGTGAAGAGAGGGGATCCCAAGATATGTCATTTAAGTTTGGGGCACCACAGTAGAAGTTAAGACAAATAAATGGGTCATGTGAAAAACATTTTAAAACAGCCTGACCGTGAAAATTATATTTCGCAACGGTTACAAATGCTGGAATAATCGTCCGACTGTTCCCGTAGCGATGCGGTTATCAAAAGCAAGGCCTGAATCAGAACCAGTATGAACCCACGGAACAAGTGAATGACCGCTGGAATGAATGCAGTCCCCTTGTTTGTACTCTCAGGAACGGTTCCACACAGCAATGCTGCTCCTCTGCCCCTCCATCACACCGTTACTGGTGGCTGCTGGTTTTTTTTTTTTTTTTGGAAGCTGCTGGTTTCACTCACACTTTCTGACCACGCAAAGTGTCCTCGCATCCAATGTGCAAGCCTCGCGCTGAGCCGCCTGGTCCTGAGGGCTGCCCGCGTCGCGTCGCCATTCGAGAGCAAGCGACACGTTGTGGTCAAGGGTTTGAGACGCCGTAGACAGATGAGCGACACCCCCCCCCCCCCCCCCCCCCTCTCCACAGTCGTTTGTACTGGGCCGATTACCAGAAAGTTGAAAGTGCGTCTCCCGGTGGTCATGTTGTGTTCCAGGGCAGGGATGCTCAGGCGCTGTCAGACAGGCTGACGCGGGGTGTTGTCGCTCGCAGAGGAAGAGGCCTGGAATGGAGGGAAGCCGAGGGGTCGAAAGGGCCCCGGCAGACAATGGACAGCCAGCCAGCAAAGGGAGGACGGAGTTCAAAAACAAAACCCGCTCCTCCCCGTCACTGGTAGCCAAACAAGCTCGCCAGCACTTTCTTCCTCTCCTCCTGCGGCCGGTGCGCCCCATTTCAAGACAAAGAGTGAGGTTTTTTTTTTTGAGCAGAGTGACGTGTCCGTGCCGCGGTTTTTGTCATTGTTTTAGCAGTGAGTTACTGCCATCGGGAAGCGGCATGATTTACTTCCTCTGCATCCTTTTTCTCAGGAAAAAGCATCTGACGTCAAAAGAGCAAAGTTTCCAGTGCGTTTATTATACTTATTAATTGGTCCTCGGTCTTAAAGACCGTATCCCGGAGTAGCGGCGCGTGTGGCTTTTTAACGGGAAGCGTGCAGCTCGCACATCTGCATGGAGGCATTAATCATCGCTACCACATCCGGCCTGCTGGTACGATAACCAGCCACGCTTCAGCCCTGATGGTGACCAGTGACGCGTCCGTCAATACGCGTCATTGTCATTGTAACTTGCATTCGCTGAATTGAAAGGGTATCGTATACGTTTAAATACGTGCACTAATCCAGAGGGATACATCTATAGCTAAGATCTGCAACCAATCAATTTTGTTGATGGGGAAGAACTTTAAAAAAAAAAAGTAATACCCAGCTGGAGTTGTTCTGATTGCTTTCTTTCTCCAGGGGGAGAATCTAGGCTAAATAAATGGAAAACCACAAAACAAATAATCCTTCCTCAAACACATGAACTTTCTCACACAAATAAACGTCCCTCCAATCCAGAAAATCATTTAATATTAACAAATTATCATTTTAATAAGAAATAAATTGTTATAATAAATAGCAAATTTAAATGATTATGAAGTTATTTTCTCCTTAAAAAAATAGAGCATGGGGAAAATTGAACAAAATCATGTCCAAGCACAGAATATCAATGCAGGAGCTTGTGCTGAATCGTAAAAGGAAGCACAAACTCTTATTTGTGTGGCACCACCTGAGAATCCTCAGCGATTCAAACCTCCAGCAGCAGGTGCCCTCCCCTCCGCCTCGTCTTCCTGACGTACGTCGTGCCTCGGCTCAGATTGCGCATAGTCAAACGCGCTCCCCCCCCCCCCCCCCCCTTATTACTGATCTTTTTTTAATGTCAAGTGTTTGTGTGTAGGAAGCAGGAAGGGTACCCTCATTAGGGCCGATGTACCTGGCCAGAGAGATAAAACACGAGCTCTCAGCTGGGGCTGAAAGTTCATTTATTTGTGCCGGGTTGACCCCTTAACCCTTGTTTGGAGCTAACTGGGTCATTTCCAGCTGTGCACATCCTGGGGCTAGCAGCTGTGTGTAATTTGGCCATTTCATCTCATGAAAATGATTCAGAAGTTGTTGTTTTTTTGGGGGGGGGGGGGGGTCTTTGAGTTATCAGGGCTGCACAGAGACGTCGGCAGACTTTAACCTCCACGTACAGACGTCCACTCATAGCACCCGGCCTGGACTCTGTAGTTATCTCCAGCGCTGTGACTAATAACAGGGTCTACCTGGAAGCAATTTGACGTGGGACTCTCTGCGCTACTATGAAATTAGTCTGCACTCCTTGAGTCTCTCACACACACACACACACACACACACACAAGTGTCAATTCAACCGTAGGGAAGCAGCTTTGGTACGGCGCAGTGACAAACCGCTCACGTTCAACACAGCGTCCTCCCGGCTGTGGCGGAGACAACACCCCGACGCGCCTATATAATTTTACTCAGCTGACCTTTGATTATGTAAGCGACAGCCTTGCAAAGGTAATCAGAAATGGCGATTACCGCGTCTGTCTCGGCTCTGGTTTTGTTTGTGGCGACATCGTCGGTGAGAGCATCGATCTCGCGGAGCAACGCGGTGGACCACGCAGGGGGGGGGGGGGGGGGGGGTTATTAGAGCGGCGTTCTGGTGGCTGCGCGTGTGTTTCATGCGACCGTTTGCATGCCAAGTGGAAATTCTTGTCCAGTAAGGCGATGGCCTGCCAAAAATAATCCGCCTGTGGGCTCCATAACGGAGGGAACGGCTAAAAGGCTCGGTAATCCCCCCCCCCCCCCGTAAGCCCCTTGGCTGTTCAGAGTTGCCAAAAGGTCAACAGCAGATGTGATATAATTCACCCTGTGGTCTGTGTGACTGGACGCCATGAAGACTGCAAACAGAGTGAAAAAGCCTGATCTCTGCTAGACTGCGATTTCGCCCCTCTTTTAATCAAATGGTCAGCTCAGTGGGATGCTTGGAGGGCAAAGGGGGGGGGGGTCAGAAGTGGGTTTAGTGGTGATTAGCACATAAAGGGTCCCGGTGATGAGGATTTATAGGTCCGCGCCAAAACAAGTTTTCACCACACTCCTGTTTATTCTTAACCACAGCAGCATTGGGTTTTTTCTTCTCAGCACCTAGGACAAATCCTCAAGAATGTATCTGGATTTGGAGGCTGGGGGGCACTGAATGTGGAAAGGTCTGATTTCTGCCCTTTGTACCCACCCTCCCTAATGCTTATTATCGCTGCCTGGTATTTGTCTGAGGTTTTGACTCCCTTAAATTTCAAGATGTCTGTTTTTTTTCCAATTTCTTTTAGACTTTTTCAGTGTAAGCTTGTAAAAATGTGAATTTCAGGGGACTTGCAAACCAAAAGAACCCTAAATGTCTGTGCATTCCAACTACCTCCCTGTCCTGCCTCTCTGGATCCACTCCATGGGAACGTTGATGGTGCCGTTTTCTCCGTTTAACTCTCACCCCTTTTCCCTTTTGCTTGCTCTCTCTCTCTCTCTAGGAATCGGGAAGGTGAAGAGCCGAAAGGCGGGGGCGAGGGACACGGCGTCCAACGCCGACCCCGACGCGGGCACGGACAACGGGGAGCGGCTGTACGACCTCAACCTGCCCGCCCTGGTCAAGTTCAGCTACGCGGCGGAGCGCGAGGACGAGCTGTCCCTGGTGAAAGGCACGCGGGTCGTGGTGATGGAGAAGTGCAGCGACGGCTGGTGGCGCGGCAGCTACAGCGGGCGGTCCGGCTGGTTTCCGTCCAACTACGTGACGGAGGACATGGACGGGACGGCGGGCGGCGGCGTGGGCCTGGGCGGCCTCGGGGACCCGGCCGGATCGCTCACGGAGAAGCTGGCGGCCGTGGTGAACAGCACGGCCAACGGCAACCGGGTGCTGCACACGGTGCAGGCGCTCTACCCCTTCAGCTCGGGCAACGACGAGGAGCTGAACTTTGAGAAAGGCGAGGTGATGGAGGTGGTGGAGAAGCCCGAGAACGACCCCGAGTGGTGGAAGTGCCGCAAAGCGGACGGACAGCTGGGCTTGGTGCCCAAAAACTACGTCACCGTGCTGGACTCCGCCGCCCACAAGTACGCGGCGGGACCCGCCGGGCCGCCCACGCCCGACTGCGACTACATCTCGCCCTCGAGCGTCGGGCGCTTCGCGGGGAAGGAGTGGTACTACGGCAAGGTGACGCGCCACCAGGCGGAGGTGGCCCTCAACCAGAGAGGCGTGGAGGGGGACTTTCTCATCCGGGACAGCGAGTCATCGGTCAGTAGCTGGCGCACCGTCACTGGAGCCGGGCTCCTCTTTACTGTGGGGGGCGGGGGGGTGACTTGTGACTTCTGCTATGAATGCTACAATAAACGTAGACGATCTGATGGCGCCGCGACTTAGGAGTAAGACAGATTTTATGATAAAACCCTGTCTGAATGCTAAACTTGTGTTTTCCATTTTTGTTTCCCCAGCCGAATGACTTCTCCATCTCCCTGAAGGCGCAGAGTAAGAACAAGCATTTCAAGGTGCAGATGAAAGAAAACCTTTACTGCATTGGACAGCGCAAGTTCAACTCTATGGAAGAGCTTGTTGAACACTACAAAAAGGCCCCCATCTTTACCAGCGAGCAGGGAGACAAACTGTACCTGATCAAGGCCCTGGCTGCCTCCTGATCCCTCTCCGTTACACACACACACACACACATCTATACATTAACTTCATCCCTATATATATATACATTCAGATACTTAAAGCCAGAACACACACTAACATTTAAACTCCAAGCCTGAGGACTTCAACACATCATCAGGACTTAAATGCCCGATTGGGGAGCATTCCAAGAGGAGGTATGGGAGAAGCGCAGAGTGATGGAAGTGGGAGACACAAAGACTATGGACTCCAGAGAGTTGACTACAGACTTCTCGGTCGCCTATTTTAAATTATCCAGATGCGTTAGGTCATAGGCAATGCCATTTATTTCCACCTTGATATCTATTAGAGTTGCCTTTTTTAGTTTACTTTGTTTTGTTTTGTTTTTGTTGATAATATATAATCTTTTTAACATTTTCTTTTTAAAAATGTGATGACTTTTAACTGTTTCACTTCACAACAACTACCCGTATGAGGCATTCTTCGGATGAGGTCGACCTTTCAAACTCGTTTATTTTTTTTATTTTTGTCTGTCTTTATCTTCTCTTTATGGTTGAGGACACGCTAATCCGCAACTTCCGCTAACTGCTTATGATGAATAAAAACTAAGTGACCAAAATATATTTATTGATACAATTCTGTTAGGATCGCAGTATCACACTCGCACGCCGCCTGTAGCCGAAAAGGATTCGCAGCATCCGACTTGGGTTGTGCCACTTTTTATTTTTGTACAACAAGAACTGCTTGTCTGGCGTATTGCTGTATATCCGTGTCATGTGAATGTTACAACGCCGCGCAGCCGCCCACTTTTGTGCGTGTGTCTAGAGGTCATGTGAAGATTCAGAAAGTCTTCCCCCTGCATGAGTGTTGACCCGCTGGAGGCGATGAGGCGGGGGGGGGCAGGGGGGAGTTTGGGAGTTCAGAGGATGATGTCACCGCTCGTGAATTAGTGGCGGGAATGGATGAGTTGACTTGGAAAAAAGGATGCTGGTTATTTTCTGTGATGTCTGACGTCTTAAGAAGTCTCCTAATGTCTTTTTTTTTGGGGGGGTTGGGTTTACTCTATGTTTCCCCCCCCCCCCCCCCCCCACCAAATGTACGGTCAATGTCAAGTTAGAACAGACGGCGCCTAAACGTGTTGAGCGGGACACATGGTTTGTATTTGCGGAGTGAAAATGGACCAAGTCGAGTTTTGAATGTTCGAAGGGGGCAGCGGCTGCAATCAGAGCTGCAGCGTCGCTCAGGGAGACGATGCTCCGCCATGATGACTTCTCCAGCCCGGGCCAGTTGGACCCGAGTGCAGAGACTGGGGAGGGGGAGGGGGAGGGCGAGGCGAAGAGTTTCATTGTAGAGGAATGGAAAAATGGACCTTCATCTTATAATGCAGTGAAGTGGGATGTAGGGGAGAGACTCTGAATGTGGATCTGGATTACTGCTCCCAGTCCGATGAGTGAAATGAACCTCCGTCATGCTAGAAAAAAAGTGATTTTGGATGGGAGGGCTCGTAGCGTCTAATCAATCCAAGCATGAACACAAAGCATGGGTCCTTTTGTTTTCTCCCCCTCCATCTCCCAGCTTTTCATACGAGAGCTGCGTGTTTTCTCTGCAAAAGATGAATTATAAATAGTGCAACAATTACCTTCCAGTTTGATTTATGGCTGTTTAAAAGAAACTGCCAGTTTCTGATTATGCGCCCACACTACCGGTAGCCAATTAATTTAAGTGAGATCCCATTTTATTAAATGGTTCAAAACCAACATTCCGGGACTAAAAGGCTTCTGCTGGGACTCAGAATTGCATTTTTAACATGGTTTAAAATGCAATTCTGAACCTTTTTTGTGTTTATTTGGGGTCCCAAATCTATAAAAAACTAAATGAATATGTTGTGCCTGTATTCCCTTCGTTTTCAGTTGTCCCCTTTTTGATTTCTGTCACCAAATAAGTATTTGCGTCCTCTTTTACACCCAACAGACCGTTGCATTGGTGCCGTTTCTTCATCCGCTGTATGTGAGACGGTGTTTGGTACCCGTGGGAAAACACTACGGCCAAACACCCATTTTATTTTCACTTTGTGTTATTTCCTCCCTGACTTCCAGTTCCACAGTAAAATGACAAGCGCCAACGCAACGTGCTCCAGTTTGAAGGATTTAGGAGAGTTTAATGTGCCTTCACAGCTTTCTGTCAACCAAAGGTTTAGCGCCCCCCCCCCCCCCTTTCATTTCCTTTCTTCTTGACACCTCTCATCACCACTGCGTGCTGATTGGCTGAGGCTTTGCATCCGATTAGTGAGTGTTTGGGGGTGGCGTCCTTGTGGAGAAGAGTTTCCTCATCTAGCGGTCGGCGGAGGAAAAAAAAAAAAAAAAAAGTCACTGTCTAACGTTTTTCTTTTCGGTCTCTCATAAAATGCCCATTAGGTGACACTGTGTAGTTTCAAGTGACCTTACCTTTATTGCTGAGATCGTGGAGTGTAACTTCTTAAGTGGACAGTGAAAGCCAACATGTATGTTCTATAATATGTGCTCATGTTCATTCAGAAACCCCCTCCATCCCCCAGGTGTGATGTAATCATGACCCGAATCTCGTGTCAGAGCACCTCAAGCAACCGTCATGGTTTCCCCGGAGATGACTTATTTTCACGTCTGTATGTATTTCGTATAAAGACTAGTGAAAGACATTCACTTTTTGCAGTTTAGCCACATTTACATATGTAAAGAAAATCCTCAATACTTAAAACGTCTTACTTGATATTCAAATCCAGAACTCCAGTGTCTCCCTGAAACAATGTCTTTATGACCTGGGATCTTTTTTTCATCTCACACCAACGGAGGCTGCATGAGCAGAGCCTTGTAGCTGTACAGAGATGGTTCTTAAATCTGCTTAAATGGACTCTGCAGTCACTTGTGACGGATATTATTAAACAAACTATTTGACCCAACGGAGAACCGCAGAAACGGTGTGTGAGGTGATCTTGGATCCCCCTGACTTTTCGTGATAATATCCGGAACAAATGAGCCGTGTTCAACTTTGGTGCTTTTGTGCTGCTTCTTGGTGTTTTGTCTCACAAAGCTTTTTTCTGTACGAGTGAAGAAAACGGATCCATGCTGTGGAATGATAAAGGCAGTGCTGTGAAATTGAATGTCATGCTCTTAATACTGTTTTATGGAGGGGAGATTGTCTTCAGGTGTAATAATTTAGAAGAGTTTATTAGAGTGTTCAAAAGACGTAATAAACGGCATAAAAAATGGATACAATAACAAGGTCTTGTTTTAAACTGACATGTTACATCCTTTCTCTGGAGTATAAGAAATTTAATTTGACAATTTTATTGACAAATCGTAATGTTTAGCTACATTTATATGATGTGATGCTGTTAAAATGAGGGTTTTACTATATAACTATGACATACAGCAGATCATTCATGCTCTGAGAGCAATGGGAGTTGCGAGTGGTTCACGTGCGCCACCTTGTGGCCGTCTGTTGCAACGACATTTTTAAGAAATCCTCCGCAAAACCTCACAACTTGGTCAATATTTCAAATCAATCTTGAAAAATGAAGCGCAATCCACATTCTATCTTGAAATACATTTCTGCCAGATGAGCGGAGGGCTGCGATTATTTTCACATCAACCTCACTGTCCAAGTAGCACGAAGGATTTCAGTGGGACGCTTGTGGGACAAAGTGGGCTTGTGTTGTAGTTGCGTAACTTTGGGGTGCGTCGAGCCAAATCACAGTGGGAGCCTTCCTCAAAGCCTCAGCCCTCATGCCAGCGTGGAACCCACAAGATTCCCATGTGCAACCGCAATTTTTAATTTTTTTTTTTTTTTAAAAGCCTCTCTAACACAGTGGTTACTACTAGTCGGCTTCTTACACCAGCGCCTCCTCTTTTTTAGAAGTACAGGAAGTCGGACATGGCGCCAGGAAGGTGAGTCACCAGCTGAACTCTGATCCAGGAGTGCGGCTCCATGGGGTGGTACCGCGTGTACGGGCGCTTGGACATGACGGCGTCCGTGATGTCGTCCAGAACGGGCGCCGCGTCCTTCTGCCCGCCGTTGCAGTGCGAGCGCAGCCCAGCCATGTGGCTCTCGAAGCGGGCCTTCCCATAATCCTCCTGGACCTGCGGGGGAGCCTCGCACCACAGCTTGGTGGCCATGGTGGCCACGCTGTCCCGGGTCATGATGCTGGTGGCGGCGAGGAAGTTGCCCGGCTCGATTATGGACACTTTGACCCCCCAGGCCTTCATCTCGTAGCGAAGGCAGTCGGAGAACACCTCCACGCCGTATTTGGACACGCAGTAAGCGGACTGCGAGGGACCGCCCATCCTCCCCGACATGCTGGCCACGTTGACGACGCGTCCTGCGGAGAAGAAGCAGCTTTTGGTATCTGAGGAGATGTTGGCTGCCGATTAAAACTGACAAGAATAACTTTGGAAATACCCGCCGCTTGGAACATGCAATTTGTAAAAAAACTAACAAAAAGGTACAAAGTCATCATTAGCAGAACTCAAATCATGGGACACAACTTGGTGGCAAACGAAGTCTGGTAACAAATAAAAGCCAAGTTCGGCGTGTCAATTTCTGCCACCATTCGGTCTCCTGTTTCTGTCCCAAAGGGATGTCTGACCTGGGTTTTCTTCCGCCACTCACTGACCTTTGGCCCTGCGGATTAATGGTAGAAAGGCCTTGGTGACCCTGATGGTGCCCCACAGGTTGACCTCTGACACCCGTCTGTAGGTGTCCATGGAGGTGAACTCGATTTCGCCAAACGTTGACACACCGGCGTTGTTCACCACAGCCCAAAGACCTGGATCAAGACCGTTAGAAGTAAAATCATATTCTACGAATAAACACATCTGCCACTATTTTTTAATTTCAGTAAATAAATGTTTATTAACAGTACTTGTTTCTGTGCCCTCCAGGTTCCCCTTGACATACGTCACAGCTTGGTCCACCTGCTCTTGACTGCAGACATCCAGCTGCACAACTTTCATGCGATCGGAAGAGAATTCTTCCAATTCCTTTGCACCGTCACCACCTTTGTCCTGCAAGGACGGCATGACTTGTTATTTACAGACTCATGACGTTGAGAGGAAATGCTTGCTCAATACATTTGTTCATCGTTGCTGGCTGCTCTTGCAAATAAAGGCCCCAGAGTTGCATCAGTACCACTGGTAAGTTTTCAATGGATGGGTGGTTACCGTTTTATCTGTACCTTAAAAAGACATCCAGCAAAGACAGTGAAGCCAAGCTTGTGCAGATGTTTGGCAAGTGCATGACCGAACCCTGTGTCACAACCTGTAATGAACACAGCTTTTCCCTTCACCTGGAGAAAGGGGCCGAAAATGGACATAAAAGAATGTTAAAGTTCTATACAACATAATGTAATAAAATATTTACCAGCAAAAACGTGATTATTTGGCTGACACAGAATTATTTTTGTGGAAAGGTTTGTTTTACGATACAGGTTTATTTCGGGTTTTATTTTGAAGTGCCATTTCCCCGGTTCTTATTTTCCTGTGTAGGGTAGCCCCGCCCCTTTAATTCTCCCCAAAGTTATTAGAACTCAGTTCGCTTTGTACACCCCACGGGATGATCTCATTTTGCACATCCCGTTTCACCCCCCCCCCCCCCAATACTTGGTAAGTTTACTTTCGGATTAGAGAAACATTTTGTTCAATACTTAGTTTAACCATAAAAACAAACTTGACACAATAAATTGACTATTTTTACATTCTAAATGACTTCAAATAGTTAACACGATGACTGGTTTTCATACATACGTTTAATCATACTATAATATGACCAATTTAAGCATGTTTTTGTGAGGCCGTCATAATACACAATGATTTAGTTGATCACTTTGTCGACGTCATACACATGGTGCAGTATACATCATATGCAATGACATGCACTCATTCTCACCTGAGGGGAAAATCAACCCAAAGGCGACAATTTACCTACAAGACGTCATTCCCAAATTCCCGCG
Organism: Pungitius pungitius; assembly: GCF_949316345.1. Taxonomy (NCBI): domain Eukaryota; kingdom Metazoa; phylum Chordata; class Actinopteri; order Perciformes; family Gasterosteidae; genus Pungitius; species Pungitius pungitius. The sequence continues at coordinate 5,250,537 of NC_084918.1, read as the reverse complement.
TCCCCGCTACTTTACCGTCACCAGTCCTCGCGGAATCCGAGGCGTGGCCGCGTACGCCACGAAGCCGAGGTACAGCGCGACGATGCACTCCGTGACGCTGGTCTCCGGGAAGCCCAGCGTCCTCGCGCACAGGTTGAGCAGCGACGGCAGCCCGAAGCCCAGCAGCAGCGTCACCAACACGGAGAAGGACACCAGGAGCGCGGCGCGCGTCGCGGACACCGGAGCCATGTCGCACCGGAGCGTGTTGTGGAGGAGGGCTGCTACAGAGGGCTTATACACCCAAAGAAAGGGCCCCGCGGCGACGGGGGCGGTCTGCCACTCCTTTTCCTTTTTAGTCTATCGGACGGGATGACACATTGTCTATAAATCAGTAACAAACAAAAAAAATCGTAGGAATGTGTGCTGTGTGAACACGTTCAGCTAATTATTAATTAAGACGAAGATGTGCCGTTCTCACTAGTTGGTGCTCAAGGGTAGCGAACCGAATCCGGAAGTAAGCACGACAGTCATCTTGATCGACAAAGACTCAAACGTCAAAAGAGACACACCGTTGTTATCCAAACGTTATATTTTAATAGTTTCAAAACACCGGTACAGAAAACATTCTGGTGACGTACAAGAAAGTTCAAACTTAATGTGCTACTCAAACTGCACGAGAAGCCTGCCAGGAGAGCAAGAAGGCACCAAGGAGTTTAGTGCAGTAACCAGAGGAAGGCATTTAGGTGCTGTAAACAGGTTTCAAAAGCAGAATACTGAGGTGTGGTTAAGAAAAAAAAAAAAAGTCATGTCAGTGACTTGGTCACAAAAACGCAAACTTATTAGAAGCATGGACATGAAACAAAAAAGGTATGAACATTGTATATATGGCAAATACTTTTGAAAAGTTCTAACCCTTTCCTGATTTTCTTCAGTGCTGCACAGAACTGAATGACAGCCTCACATTGACAAAGCAGTAAGGGAAACGTAACATCGTGCTGGGAGGACAAAGACTTCAGTCCATTCTCATGGAGGAACAAGCCCTTCCAGAGAATCCTCTTTATAGACATCTGGAGAGTTGGTTAAACTGCATGAGCCGCTTTGATAAAACGTGTCAGCTTTAATAGAAAAAAAGAACTACAAGTGCTCCTTGGTTATCCCACCTCATCGCCTCTTTATTTGAGAAAAGTATCAAGCTTGCTCTTGATGTTGTCAAACGAGTCAGTGCCCATGTAGTCGGCTTGGCCTTGCTCCCATTTCTGCTTGCGTTGTTCTGAGGACAGCGGTGTTTCGACTTGTGCTGGAGAAGAACAGCTTGCCTCCTTGGGGGGGGATTAAAAAAAAAAAAAAAAAAGTGAAATTGTGAAAGAACACTGAAAATCATTAAATGACATCAGCACAGCACACAGCACACAGCACACAGACACAAACACACACCCACCCTTTGTGCCGTTTGAGTTTTTGAAGCAGAACACTTGTGACACTCATTTCCAGATTAATGGTCACAGGCAAACAACCTTATTTTAGAGAGTAAATGCATCAAACCACGTGCCAAACGGTTATAGACTGCTAGCTCTGAAATACATACCGGGATCTCTTCACTCTCAATAGGGACCGTGTCACAGTACTGGAACTTTTTGGAAAACAAAAGTATTTTATCCAGAATCAGAATAAAATAAAACTAGGGTGAACGACTGCTGAAACAATGAAACTACAATCCACTTGTATTTTATAGAGTTGAACAACCTGTAAAAAGTTGGTCATGTCAAAAAACAAAGACTGCTTTTTAGTTGGCCGCAGGTCCATTGGCATGTGTAATTATAGCAATTTCCTGCAAGCTAGCCATAGGCCTCAAAAGCCACGAAGGGATCTTCAAAAATGCAAATCGGCCACCAAAAGAATCTTAACTCTGGCCTTTATTCGACAGACTGGACAGATGTGGTGCACAGCCAGCTGTGCAAATGGAGGCCTGCAGGTCGAAACAAAACCAGCGAGTTCATTCACCTCCACGCAGCCGGATTGGAACGGCTGGTCCCCGTGTTGCTCCTGCAGCATTGGCACCACGGCGCTGGAGTACAGGGTCCACCAGTCCAGGAGGAACGTGGGCTGTGAGGCAGCCTCGTGCGCTTCTCCTGTGATCCGTTTGGATTTGGGGTCAAAGGTGTAGCTCCATGGCTTCGTCTTCCCTAGGAAGTGGACCACCTTTGCATTGCCACCAAATCTGAAATGAGAAACCTTGTAAATGAGACTTGATTTCAAAGCTACATTGAAGGTTTTAGAGACGACAGAATTCAAGGCAGTTTAAATGTATCCCTACTGTCATCTTAAAGTGTTAAGCTATTTATAGTCAACTTTTTTATAGTGTCCCTATTGACAAACTTACAAATGTGGATTCCTTAGTAATGCGTAAACTGTCTGGTCCTGGAGTTGTTTTATTGCCCTGACAAGGCATCTTAAATCACCACTATTGCTAAAAAAACCAACAAGTACGTACAGGTTCATCCCACTTGATGTCTGGATTTGGAAACTAGGAAATGCCAAACCCACGAGCTTGTTAGTTTGTGGAGGACAGCGAGGATGGGGGGGGGGGGGGGGGGGGGGGCAATCAGACGTACAATGACTAGTCTTGGAGGAGACCATAAAGGCCTTTAAATAAATCTCTATTTCAGGCTTTCAGCTGTTGGGAGCTCAGAGGGTGGATTTCCAACCCGGCGCTGAGGCCTGCCGGGGCGCACAAAGACAAGTGTCTCTGCTGTAGTACAATAAATAAATGTGTCCCGTGGAAGTGGACACACTGCAGCAGCTTAGACACCGAGGCATTACACAACCGTGCGAATGTTTTTCCAGAAACATGAGCCGAGAACACAGACACTTACTGCTTAAAGGCCGGAAGGTATGTGTAGATGGCTATGCTGCTGAGGTTGTAGATGAATGGGAGGTGTTTGGATATATCAGCGGTTGCCCAGTCACTGAAGAACCCATTTAAGACTCCTTGGTCTCCACCTGCAACAGAGGGGGGGGGATAAAAAGAAAAGCCTATTAGTGAATCAAGAGTGCATGATAACATCACCTCCATTAATGCCTCATGGTGCTTATCGACGTGTATTTAAAACTAGATGTGCATGCAGGGGCCGCTCAGATTATTAAGAGCTTAAATATTTGCCTGCTGTGTCAGAAAAACAATGTAGATGCCATCAGGGAGATCAAGCAAAACCTGGAAGTTCCTGGTCTCAAAAAAAAAAAAAAAAAAAAAAAACGTTTTTAGTGAACATCTGACAAATGAGTCAGAAGACAAGCTACACACACACGACAAACTGACTGTGCCAAATTGCGTCACTTAGCCGCCACCGGACTGAAACTATATAATATGAGGTGTTGCCTTTGATTTATTCATTTTTTTTTTAACGAATTACTTCTGAAAAGCACAGGCATGTCCAGTCTGAAAATAACACCCAGGTGCCGTTGGTCTGAACCACAGCAGTCACTGGGCAGTTCAAGCTTCTATGGGGCCAAGCTTCTATGGGGCTAAGCTTCTATGTGTGTCTTCGTTTTCAGGGGATGAGCAGAGCTCAGCAGGAATGTGCATTCATATCTGCCAGTTTGTTTTGGCAGCCGGCAACATTTGAGCCACAGATGAGATGCAGCCGCGGGGCCCAACCGCTGAAATTGGTTCCTTGTATGCCTCACTTCGGCAAATTCACTTTAATAGTCACGAACAGAGCTGCATGTGCACATCATGTACTACTTTGAGTGGAGCTAGATGCTAAGGAAAGGTCGAGGCCACGTCAACTCATGCCCCAGTGCTCGGGGAAAAGACAATCAGTGGCTATAAATAAGAGCGCTTTACTCACGGAAAACCCCTTAATAGAAAAAGGTTCTCAAAATGACTAAAGCTACAGGACTTCAGAGACTACGGGCCGTGCTGGAAAAATTAATCCAAAAATGTCTCATTGGATTCTCGTCAACAAAACCCTCAAGAATGAGTCGGTACTTTAAAGCGGACTAATTGGTCTCTCGCAGATGGAATCCATGAAAGAAAAGCAGCTCGTCAATTTAATGTTCCCAAAAAGAAAAAGAAAAAACGCTTCCTTCCTAACAAGGCCAAGCTCCGGCTCTTCCCACGAATGAGTTTAGATAATAGTGTCATAATGCCGTTAGGGATGACGTGCATTGGCGGATGAAGAAATGACAGCAGAGAGTGTTTAAGGCATCTCGCTGCAATGACATAGTTCATCCAGCAGAGAGCATTCACAGGTTCAGCTCAGTAACTTTAGGCAACAAGAGCTTCCTCCCATTATGCGCTTTGAGCGCCAACATCATAATCTCCAAAATGAAAGTGTTAGTCTAAAGAGAAAAGGACATGCAGTTCTCCTGCGCATCTTTCATGGAGTCAGTGAGCACACAAAATATGCAAATACCATTTCTGAGTTATTAAATCCTAGATTCTGATGTCACATCACATCACACACACACGTGTGAAACCTCTCTGCCCACAGTGCAAACCTCAGATCACTTTCACCCCTGAGAATAACTCAGCGGGTGGAGGGTCTGTAACGGGGGGGGGGGGGGGGGGGGGGGGGCTGTGTCCTGGGCCCTACAGAGCCCTTAAGAGCAGACTAACAAGGTCGGCTTGACATCAGGTCGCCAAGAACTCCATGTTGCGTAAAGCAGTCATGTTTGCCAACATCAAAACCCAGCGGTGGTGGACCAGAACTACTTGGGACGCTACATACCAACATTTATTGTGCATGTTCAGCAAGACAGTCTATTTTGAGGGAAACTTTTACACAACCTAAACTACATTTCATCAACCTGCAGAAATGCATTCTGGTCTCAGCAGTGACGTTCAAAGCCAACCCAGAGCCAAAAAAAGAGACAATAAGTGGAACTGTTCCAAGTAAAGTGGAGCGTTAACAGAACTATTAAGTATTTTGACGTCACAATTCAGTCTTTCATTAAAGTAAAGGAAATACTCATTCCAAGTGCCCAGGCCAAGTCATCGAATAAACAGTTTGGCACAACAAAATAAAACTCTCAGAGACTAGAACATTGCGTTAAGCTCCACTCACCGTCGAAGCTGCCGTGTTCTGTGCAGTGCTGCAGTAGTTTGCCGTGAGTCTCCAGAGAAGGACGAAAAACGAAGACGCCGGAGTTGAAGCAGTCGGGCCAGCCGGGGTCGGGAGCCGCGGACAGTTCCTCTCGCTCAAACAACTCGTCGACGTTCGACAGCACCTGCGAGACGGACAGATTGTTGCAGCACAAACACCTTGACCTTTTCCCTTGCTGAAGAAAACGAATGGGTTTCCTTAAACCCACAAGAGTGTCTGCATCCATGAAGACACATTTGGAGAACTGGGTCAGAGTCCAGCAGTGCAGCTTGGTGAAGGTGACGCCCAGGTCCGGCCTCTTCATCATGTCCAGGTGCGTCGCGTCGCCGCTGTCCAGCACATCGACCACCTTCACCTCGTCGAAGATTCTCTTCAGCACCGACCTAACGATGCACAAACACTGCAGGATCAGTCGACCAGCCACGCGTTGGAAACATCCCTGGACCAGAAGACTGGCCAAACGGGTACAGTGGTAGTTTTTTTTTTACGGTTCCTTACTGGCAGGTGTCGGACACCTGGGGACCAATGAGGGCCACCAGCTTCCTGGAGGTGTGGTGGTTGCGGAGGGACTTGCCCAAAACCATGGCTCCCCGAGCATAGCCGTCATGGGTCGCCAACGTCACAAAAGCCTGGTCTGCAGAAGAACAATGTTATTGATAAAATTCCATTGATCTGTGAGGACATGTTCAAACATATGGGGTCATAAAATGTCACAGCTACAGATAAGGAAAAAAAACTAGCAGGAAGAGGTTATTGACAGACTTAATATTTAAAGTTTGCAGATTTATACTTTCAACTGAATGTTTTTCCTGCAACTTCACCCAATATGAAGCCACATTATTAAGGTTTATCCAGCAGGAACATAGAGGGGGAAACACATCTGCCATCAGATAATGAATCTGGCTTCTTAATGTTCAAATTAGTATTAAAGAAACTGCTCGAAAACAAGTTTACAGAAACTCTGCTGCCGGGCCTCAAAAGTCCAAATAAAAAGAACCACAAGTCTCCAGCACCGGATTGAATCCCTCGTTAAGTTGAATGTTTGCAGTGTCCACTTATGATGAAGGGGGGCGGGGGGGTGTGTCAGCTACCTGCCAGGGAAAAACTACCCAACAATGACTCTCCTGTGGAAGGTGACGAAATGCACGCGGGCAAAAACACGTCCCCCCCTCCTCCTCCTCCTCCTCCCTCCCCCGGGCTGTAAAAACAACGTTAAGTTTTCTGCAGCCAAAGAACAGGGGAAGTTGCTCGGCCCCGCCCCCTTCTGAACCGGCGCGACACTGATTGTTATGAAACACATCATGACGTAACCCCCTCACCCCCCCCCCCCAGTTTGAAAACACCCCGAGGAGGACCAGGGAAATGGTGGACCAAGGTGTCCCAACCGGGGAGAAGGGGGGGGGGCAACATGTTTCGTATATGGCAGACAGCGCGAGCTCAAGCAGCTGATTGGACAGCGGGACGCAGGTGAGGCGGGACGCAGGTTTAAACGAGCGTTACCGTCACACATTTCAAACGAAAGACCGACGTTTTAATTCCCACCACAGGCGACAGTGATGTCACACAAAAAACCACTTTTAAAAACTTTACACTCAACACCATAACGCGACACCGTGTTTTATATTAGTTTTGGGGGGGGGAAGCAGCATGTTACATACCCGCCATGACTGAAGAAGTCGCCGCTGCTTTCGGCGCGTGGGACTGCTGCTGCTGCTGGAGGGGAGACAAGAAAAGGACCGACCGAATGTGCTGAGGTGGATTTATACCAGCGTCACCGCGGCCAATTGCTGCGTCATGTGACGGCCTCAACACACCCACCTGTTCCCAACATGAGCCTCCAGCCCCCAGGACGCCCCCTCTGCTGTCAGGGAGTTCAACTGTTCACGGATTTAAACGTTCGAGCAGTCCGAGCCGGACTTTATATTCGTGTACTTGTACTCTTTGCACTATCTTTGTTGGTATTAACTTTAAAACTGGTTTACGGATCGTGTGTAAAGAGAAGACAAAAAAAATCTCGGTTTTTAAATAATTTCACATTTCCGCGACATCAATGTGCAGCTTTGACCTTTGAAACCACCGCCACGTGGCTTCCGTGACTACGGTTTCCTTTACTCTTGATGGCAAAGTAAAGATGGTAGATATATATATATATAATATATATATATAATGCTCCTCAACATGTTTCATATTATGTTTTAGCTACAGTTTGGACTTCTGTCGCCCTCTTGTGGAATAACGACGCTATAACGAGACAGTAAGCAGGCAAACAGAAGCTCCTTAATTCTCAGATCAAACAGTGTTTTGTCCTCTTTTATATAAATATATAGACTAATATTGTTTAATGTAATGAGTTGACTTTAAACTCACAAATAATTAAAAAGGGTAATCTTCTTTTAATTGGGAGCCGGACGGGTGTCGGTTTGCGTCCTTATTGAGTTTGCACCGGTAGCTCGAGAGACGCCAGAAATCGTCCTGGGTTTTACCTAAAGGCCTTGAGCAAGACACAGAATGGGACCGAGGGTGTGTGTGTGTGTGTGTGTGTGACATCAAACATTGGATCAGATTTGAAACCTTCAGTTTACAAATTTGCATTCGTTCAGATGTCACAAAAAGCAATCACAAAATGTGGACCTTCTGCTCCAGAAATGTGTGCCAGTGCTGTTGAACTCCCTGCTGATCTTTGGCTCCTTTTATTTCATCCAAATGCTTGGCAGAGTGGAGTTGCTGCCAAGGAGTTACCCTGTGGGTGTCACGTGCTGTGCTGCTGGGCAAAAAAATCCTTGACTGATACTCCCCCCCCCCTTCCTCCACCACTTGAACCGTGCCAGAAGAGCAAGAAGGATCACCAGGGTTCGAATGGTGAGTGGATCAGTAGATTAATATGCATAATTGTTCAGGGCAACACTGGGCGGCTTTATTTGTCTCCCTGTGTTTTCTGGAGCCATAACGGATTCTTTTTTTCTGTGTGTGTGTTTTATTCCATAATTTCTGTTCACACAAGTTTCCTGACCCATTAGTGATGGGCTTTGAAGTGTAAACCTTCTTTTATTTACCGTACATATGCTGTTTGTCGTGTATTTCCATACAAATGACAACGGTTCCGTCCATCAGACACTGTATTATCATATACACACATTAAAAAAAAAATGATTCAGCATGTGGGGATGGATCATTGATTTTATTGTTTGCACTCATCTTGACATTCTGTCAAGCACAGCACGGGAACATTGCGGGTGGTGCCCGTATCCATGGATACGGGCTGGAGACGGCGGAGGGGTTGGAGGGGGCTGGGGGGCTGGTACAGCGGGGCTGGGTTGGCAGGGGTCCCGGCAGAGTCTCACTCTTTATTAGAGGTTCTTCTGCACGTGGGCGGCGATGTACTTGACGGCCAGCATGGTCTCCTCGCATGTGGGCTTGATCTGAGACTCGGGCAGCAGGAAGCCGTAACGACCGGTGTCACGCAACTCGAAGGTGTAGGAATACTTCACTCCCAGGTCGTAGGCCCAGTCATCGGAGCCTCCGGCTGCGGGGTCTGGAGGCAGATAAGGAGCAAGGAGGGAGGGGGGGGGGGAGGGGTATTTAGAGTGGGATGCGGTGATGACCTGGAACAGTCTGGATGTGTTTTTATACAAATGCAGCATTCGGGGGCTGCAAAAAAAAACAACCTTTGTGTGATAGAAAAGGCGCTTCTTATAAAAGGTAATAATGGTTATGTTGCCTCTTCGGACATGTCTCTCAAAAGAGGTTTGTGCATTGTGAACAAATCATCATGCACATCATTACAGGTGGAAAATACAATATCAAGGTCCCTCTGTTAACCCTTTATTTCCCCACAGCAGCTGCAATATTTGCTGTACTTACAGATGGTTGCAGCACCAGGTCCACTGGTGTATCTGGTACCGTACAGACTCTGCAGAGCCGCAGAGGCTCCCTGGGCAACCTTCAGCTACGATACATAGAGAACAAAAGTCAGAATGTTTTTTCACAAGGTTCATCCCTCTGTGTCTCTCTAAAGTTAGCTAACATTAGCTTTTGTAAAATGGGCAAAACTTAACTTTAAGATTTTAAGATTGTGCTACTAATTATTTTGAAAGTGAAATAGTCTGTTTTTAAAGTGATAAGAAAAACAAACTAACTAATAATACTATTTAGAACCAAAACACACCAGCAAAAAACGTAAATGTTGTTTTTTCCCGGCAGCATAACAACATTTTTCTGATATTGCCGAAAATAATAAAAAAGTTTCAGTAACTTCCTACAGGAAATGAAACCCTGAGAGAAATGCACAAGCAGGAAATTATATTTCTGACAGAACAGATGGGTTAGGATCCCCAGAGTTCTTTTCTTCTGTAATGTTTCAGAAGAGAGCTTAGATGATGAGCCTCAGTTAGTGTGAGAGCTGGAGCAGGGGTGTGAATGTTAACTGTGCCCCCCCCCCCCTCCTCCTCCCCCCCCCCCCCGAGAGTTAAAGGAGCCATGAGAACAAGGCAGATGAGCAGGGACTAAATGATTTGAAGCAGGCAAGAGTGGCCTTTAGATGAGACTCATGACTGGGGCGTGCTCTTACTTAAGCTTCTAGAAACACCCTTAGAGATCAGCTTCTACTACATTCATGTGTCACACCTTCACCCTTTCTTCTCTCTGCGCCTTTTATTCAGCCGTATTTCCCAAAATGCCGTTTGTGGCAGCAAATGTCGTGACTTACCAGCTCACTGTGGTCCGCAGCGAGCGAGAAGGTGTAGGAATACGGGAAGAGCAGCAGCTGGGAGTAGGAGTGGACCGTGAGGTAGGCCTTGAGGACCGACTTGTTCCTGCGGATGAAGTCGGCGACGTTCTTGACCTCGATCTCGGACTCGGGTTGGTACCCGCAGAAGGTGTCGCTGCAGGGGTTGCTGGAGGCTCCGGTGGCTGTAATGAAAGGGAGATTATCCCTGTTCCACATGCGCATCGTGACCGGGGGCTTAAAGGCATTCACTAAGCAGAGGAGTGTCCCGCAGCCTGTGAAGATCTTCTAATACAGACCAGGAGGGAGTTTTTGGAAAATAACCACAAATTCACAACACGTCTTCGCCTTGCTTTGAAAGACGTGGGTGTTTCCAATAAATAACACAAGGTTACTCAAATGTCTAAAGTGACATCTTAAAAATGAAATGCCTTTGGACAATATGTGTTTCACATATACGCCCGAGGACCCCTTTAAGCTACACTGCAAACACATTTGTTGCACTTACTGCACCAGCCGGCGTCGAAGTTCCTGTTGGGATCCGCTCCGTAGCAGCTGGACCCAGACTTCTTGGAGCGAGTCTTCCTCCACATCCTGTTCTAAAGTCCCCCAGTGGAGGGAAAAAAACAAAACTCTTTAAGACAAGCCAACCAACGGGGGGGGTTCTCTATCAGATATGCGACTGCACGCTTGGAGACGGTGGTGGTGGGGGGGGGGGGCGCGTACGCTGCTGTGGGTGAAGTCGTAGCCGTCGATGTTGAAGACGGGGAGGACGAAGACGTCCATCTGGTCGAGCAGGCTGGTCATCTGAGAGTCGCTGCCATAGGTGGACAGAGCCTGGGGAGGGTCGGGGGGGGGGGGAAGATAAATCAGCGCTGTTGCCAGTGGAGGCCTTCGTAGAGGCGCTTAGCGGCGCCCATGCGGGTGTCTTCCTCACCTCATTGACAAACCACTGGCAGAAGGCAGGGGAGATCCACTCCCTGGCGTGGATCCCGCAGTCCATGAAGATGGCCGGTTTGGTGGAGCTGGACGCCTTACCGAGCTGTGTGAAAAGCAGTGGTAAAAATACATTTAGGTGTGATGTAGTGATGTAGTGACGAGTGAGACGCTACAGAAGGTGGGTAATACCTTGAGGACAGTCATGGGGCGTCCCTCGTAGGTGTTTCCAATCACCTGCTTGCTGATCAGATCAGAATTGGAGGAAGAAACGGAGGCAATCCAGGACTGGACCTGAAATGAGAGATGGTGGATTTATGAATAGGAAATAACAGTTTGGTCGGAGATTCTGAGTGGTGATCCTTTTTTTTTTTTCTTCCTCTCACAGTGTCCCAGTTGTTGTACTTGGTGTAGCTGTGGGCTCTGGGACTGGGCTTGTTGTCCAATTGGGCGTCAACGGCAGACTGCAGATCCTCAATCAGGACCCTGCAGGACACATTCATTCAAAAAGTGTCAACACGTCAAGTAAAATGGATCATTGTGTGTTGTTGATCTCTGCGTTGTGACCTACTCGTGCTCCATGTCAGTCTGCTGCAGGATGGTGTACACCATGTCCAAATACATGGCGGGCACGCGGATGTCCACGTCGACGTCGATGCTCACCAGCTCAGCGCTCTCGGGGCTCCAGAAGTCGACCTGCAGGTGGCGGCAAAGTCAAACACACGAGCGTGAAGAGGTGTTCGGCCATTGGAAACCCAAATTCCAGCTCCTCATTTGACAAACTCGGAGGAGCTGAAAGAGGTTCGTGTTTTGAAGGGAATATGACCAAAGAGCCAGCAATATAGCCAGTATTTGATTAGAATTAGTGAAATTACACGTGAAAATGACCAAAAAGGGGGTAAGATTTAGTTTACCTTGATGCTCGTGGCCAGTTCCTTAATGAGAGTCACATGTTCATCAAGCACAGGCTTCAGACGGAAGACTTTCTCTCTAGAAAATTGCAAAAAGAGGTTTTGAATACAGTACAATAGCCACGATTGTATGGTTGAAAGTATTTTCACCAGTGTAAAAAAACATTCTACATTTTAAGCTACAAACTGCATCCACAAATTAATTCTGAGGTTCTGAGAATGTGTTAATGTTATTTATTGGCAGATACGATCATTTTTCTAAGAGGACAAATACACTCGTTTAACACATTTGACCTCTTGCTTTAATAATAATGCTAATAACTTGTCACACTGGTGCAAATTGATACATTGACAGCGGATAAGAGGCTAATTAAAGTCATGAGAATCACTGCAATTCAGCCATCCTCTGCAGCAACAGTGTCTCACAGGGTTTACAGAAATATACATGTTTAACGGAGAGGAGAGTTTTACCCCTCGAAGCGAGTGATGTCGGCCAGGCCCAAGGCCACCAATCCGAGAAGCAGGAGGACCCTCATTGTGTCAGTGGGGCTGGACTCGCCCGCCCGACACCCTTTATATCCCCGACCTGCCGCCCGTCCGCCAATCCCCGACCTGTCACCCGTCCTCCCAAAAGGCCGCCAGTTATTTTTAGGGTGTTACGTGGAAAAACCTACGCGATGTACGGTCAATGATTGATGGATGGGTGGAGGTGCTCAAACCGGTTTCGAGCCGATGTTTCTGAATGTTGAGCGTGGTATTTGAAAATAATACACTGATGGCATGCTTAAAATCCTAAAAATGTATCGGTCCAGTCGAATACACTTTTTTTGTTGTTGTTTAAAATTAACGAATTTGCCCAAAAGAGACAAAATGCTGATAAACAAGTTAAAATGATTTTGACTGATAACAAAACATTATTATTATCATTGATAAAATAATCTATAGATATTGTAATATTATTAACATTGTGAATTATTTGTGCCTTGATAATTGTGTATCAAAAATTAGACATTGTGACAGCTCTATTATGTAATGATAAAAAAAGCAAAGGCAACTTTATAGTGTTCATTTCTTAATTTTATTCATATTTTCATATATTCACAAACTGTACACTCACGGAATAGAAACATTTTTTTTTGTATAAATATCACATGGAGACCAGAGGTGTGGACAATGACCACCCTGCAGTGTTCTTACAGCACGTGACTCCCAGAGGAAGCAACATTTCATCATTTCAGTGCTTTTATGCAAACACCACATACAGCATACAGGCACTAGTTATCATTGTCAAATATGTTACTAACTGATTTAAACTTACATCACAGAGCATGAATCTTTGATATACTTCTTTTTTTTTTCTTTGGCCTCTTTGCTGAGCAATTGATCCCTTTAACAACTGGTGAAAGACCCACTGAGCACACAGAATGGTTATTATGGACAATATATTACTGCACTGTATCTTTAAGGCACCAAAGCCTTTATCTTATATATATATATATATACATATATATTTATATATGTATATATATATTTATATAACTGGATTAGTGATCTGTACGTATCTTTTCTACGATTGATATAGTTCATTCCTAGATGGGTTTTTTTTCAACCTGATTTTTTTAAACCACCCACGTCAGTGACGCTGACTTTCCATCCACAGTATGAGCGTTGTGTGACATATGACGGTTTTTGAGTATTTAAACCTGCAGGTCAGCGTTGTACAAGAGCTACGCGGTGAAAGGGGGTGGTTGGGGGGGGGGGGGATTCGCACTGTCGCCTCACAGCAACGACATCCTGCCTGTGTCCAAATGGGGGGGGGGGGGGGGGTGAGTCTTTTCTTTTTTTTTTCACATAACGTCAGAAGAGGCCTTGCTTTTGGCCGTGAGGCTCAGCGCCTCGGAGGCCCGGAAGGAGAGCGCGCTCATCTTGGAGCTGATGCTCGGGTGGGACGCCCTCGCCCCGTTCGGCGAGCAGCGCAGCAGCCGCAGCAAGTTCTTCCGAAAGTTGTTCCCCACGAAGCCGTACACGATGGGGTTCACGCAGCTGTTGAAGTAGGCGATGCAGATGGTGAAGGGCATGGCGGTGTCGATGATTTCGATGATGGCGCAGTTCCTCTCCAGAGACAGCTGGGTGAGCGTCTGCATCAGGTGGAACACCTGGTGGGGCACCCAGCACAGGAAGAAGGCCAGCACCGCCGCCGCCAGCATGCGCAGCACCTCGTCGCCCCGCGAGCGCGAGCTCTTCTGGATGTTCCTCGCCCTCACCAGCTCACGTCCGATGAGGCAGTAGCAGGTGATGATGATGGCGAAGGGCGCCAGGAAGCCCAGCAGGCTTTTCATCAGGCTGATGGCCAGCAGGAGGTCCTTCCAGATGGCGGTGTTTCCGATGGTCGGGTGGAGGACGCCGCACACGGTGGTGTGGTTCGTGATGTAGTTGGTGATGCTGTGGACGTCCCTGGTGATGGCCGTGGGCACGCTGAGCACGAAGGCGAAAATCCAGATCCCCACGCAGGTGATGCGCGCGTACGACACGGTGCGCAGCCGCCGCGACCGTATCGGGTGGACGATGGCCAGGTAGCGGTCGATGCTGAGCGCCGTGAGGAAGAAGATGCTGGTGTAGAGGTTGAAAATCACCAGCCCGGCGCTGGCCTTGCACAGGAACCCCCCGAAGGGCCAGTGGTAGCCGGCGGCGGTGGAGGCGGCCCACATGGGCAGCGTGATGAGGAAGGTGAGGTCGGAGATGGCGAGGTTGAGCACGAAGACGTTGGCCACCGTCTTGAGCTTCATGTAGCAGTAGATCACGGCCACCACCATGCTGTTGCCGACGATGCCGATGACAAAGTTGCAGCCGTAGACGATGGGCACCAGGGTGAAGATGAATTCGTGGCTCCCGGACATGCCGCACGTCAGCTCTATGCCTTCTGTCGCTCCGGTCGTGATTTCCTGCATTTTTCTTTTAGTGCCAGATCCTGGGACTTCAAAACGGGGGGATTTGGGGGGGGGGGCCCTGTCGGCAGGGTGCGTCTGCAAGTGACGGATACGGGGCCTCGGGGGCGAGGGCCTCAGCGAGTCCTATAAAAGGAACAAAACAAAAAAAATGTCACAGGCAGTCGAGGGGGGTAGGGGGGGGGGGGGGGGGGGAGCCATCGTTACCGCTGGCATGGCCCATAAACGCTAATCAACACGAGCACCAATCAAAGCGCTCAGCCTACACCGGCTCATTAAAGACCCGCACATTAAAGCCGTCCCGACGCTTTATGTTATTTCTGTAAAATAGGAAACCGTGTAAAACAGATGTTGTGCGTTATTCGACATCCCCCCCCCAAAAAAAAAATGCCCGCTGAAACGCCGTTACTCAAACAGCTCCTGTCACTTTTAAATCATCCCTTCGGCTAATGAACGGCAACGGTGAAACGGTGGCGTGTTTTTTCAAACGGTCTGTGCATCTGGGTGGACTGTCAGCACCCGGAAGGGGAACATTTACGCCCCGTGTCACGACCTCTTGTTAATGAAGACGGCTCGGCGAAGTAGGGGGGTGGGGGGGGGGTGGAGCGAAACCGCCATTAAACCCGGAGAGGGTTTGAGTTTCCCCAGTCACTGTATGAAGACATGTCACGTTTCGAACCCCTCGGTGCGCCCGAGACAACACCGTACCCAGCATGAGAACTTCTAATCAGCACACACCTAAACAAACAGGACAGCGGGGGATTCGGCTCCGTGGAAACTTTTGCTCTGTGAGAAAATCAAACCTGCGTGCGGCGGAAAATTTGCCTCGGGGCCTCGTTTTCGCTTCATTTGTGTCAGCAGTGTGTGAGATGGGAATAAAAGGAGAAAAAAAAAAAAAAAATCTCCCTTTTTCCTGAGAGTCTTTATGTTTAATAGAATGGCCTAGTGAGCGTCATTAGTGGGGATAGTGTAATCATAGCGGCATAATCATCAAATCTTCTATTACTATAGCGGCAAAGATAATTCCTGTTGGTAATTGCGAGAAAAATGAGAACATTTATGTGCATTAAAAACCAAACAGACGCCAGGGAAAATTGCGCCTGTTTTTTGTTTTAATGTTTTTTTACAAAACAAAGTTGACTATTTTTCTAAAATACAGATTTAGACAACTTTCTTCACTGCTGAAAAAAACCAATGTAAATCCTCCGATCACCAGTTTCATTAAGGGGGCTTTTTGCCACAAGATGGCAATCCAGCCTCACGATTGCAATCTTTCCGCCTCTCAGCTGACATCTTACAGTCTGTCATTACTTCCATTATTGTACATCCCCCCAAAAAAGTTAAAAAGTTGCCTTTTTCCATGAATCCACTTGCTGCAGTTGCTCTTGCAGCTGGACTTTGTAATTAAAAGCTCTTTTGAAGACTGTGTGCATTCCTGTTGCCCTCTGGTTGGCATTAAGCCCCCCCCCCCCCTTTACAGTCAAACTATTTTATCTCCTCAATTTCCACCAGGATCCAGTGGATGAAGTCTTTGAAAAGACCCGTGTGTAACACCAAAGCAACGGCCGTATTCGTTGCAGATGTGAGGAAGATGAGTGTGGGGGGGGCGGGGGGGGGGCCAAGGGCAACAGAATAAATGAAATATATCTGGGGGTTGCAGTCGGTAAAGTGAAGACGCAGACGTCACGGCTCGGGTTTACCGCACGCGTATTTTCTTACGATCTTGATGATTATAATAGCTTATAGATAATTGAATAGATTATAATAGCTGGGTGGCTGTAAATCCAAACTATTCAGAAGTTGAGTGACAGAACACATATTCAGGTTCCCCAGTTCGGGGATTTAAAACCGTTTAAAGAAAATCTCTTAATGGGAAGACGATTTCCGTTGCCCACAAATGGAGATAATGGGGGGGGAAAATGGATGCCGCCATGCTTTTCGCCATCGGTGGCTGGGTTTCTACCGCCAGTACTTTTCCACGAGGGAGATTCTCGGGGCCAGGGGAGGGACCGTAAACAAAGGCTGAAGGTTATTGCTGCCTATATATGTAAGTGAGCCCTATAATAAAGGTGGCACAGACAGAAGGTGACTCTGAAGCAGGCGATTCAGTGCGTCCGGTGAGCTCTGTGGCTCCGGGGGTTTCGAGATGGCACATTACTGAATGACAGCCATAAACCCCGGGTGACCACAGACAGGAAGGTAAACACCTACTTCTCAAGGTCCACGGGGGGGGGGCAAGCTGCATCCTCTCGGTCAAGACAATGCCTCACAAACACAGCTGCTTACAATGAACGATACAATCGGGACACGCGCGGGAAGTTTGGGGGGGGGGGGGGGGGGCGACATTTTTAGCTCCGCGGTGCCAGGGTCGGCTCCCGAATGTCACTGGAGTGTCAACATTCCATCTCTAGTCCTATTCCGGGGGGGGGGGGGGGGCATTTGAATTCAAGTGGGATCATAGGAATCCCTCGAGGTTCTGAACTAATCTGAAAATTTCAAAAAAATCCGAGCCGAGTTGGACGGCGGAAGCCGTGGGTTCCCATCAGCAGAGATATGAGCACCGCCATCTGGCCGCTCGTCGCGAGAGCCACTAAAACGTTTGGTTGATGGGGTTAATGATTTATTTCGGGCCCAATTATGAAGTGTGGTTCTGTCTCCGCGGGGTTTAAAAGCAGCTGAGGCACCGCCCGGGCCCCTCGTTTAGGCCTCGCTCTGCAAACGCCGCGTCCTGCAGCGGCTTTGCGTCCTGCTTGTTTGAAAAGAACATTCTTTTTTTTTTTTTAGTTAAAGTTACAGGAATACAAATGAATTCTCAAAGCTCCCTGCCACGAACCGCCACGAAGCGCAGCTCACTTCATCATTATTGCACCTTGTAGAGTAGTAACACGGGTGTTTAAAACTCGGCCCGGACCTCCCCGCAACTCGTTTCCTCCTCTGACTCGGCTTGCAGGGCCTCACTTCAGCTCAAGAGGTTTTGAAGGAGGAAACTTGATCGGGAGCAACGTCGTGTGCCGCCAAAGTGACTCTCAAATGTTAAGTCGGGTGGTTGATTGCAGTGAAAATGAATGAATGAACTGCTCCAAAGCAACACACTTTGACTTTTGAAAAGTGTGCGTGGCATACATATGATTCCATAAAGAGCAAGAACGTTTTTCGATAAAGCGTGTATGTGTGTGAGTGAATGAGAGCGATTGTATCCATGAACTAAGTGAATACTTGACTTCTGCCTTTCCGGAGAGCGGCTAATGGAAGTATTGGCTTCAGAGACCATGTCTGGACTTTCATGTGAGTCGCACAACTAAACAACACAGACCTCAGCCTCATTCCCTTCATTGTACTTGATCAAATATGGCATCGACCACTTCGGATTACAATAACATCACACATTATGAATCCTGTCCTCTCCTACTTATGTCAAATCATGGAGACAGACGAGGATTTCACTGTAGAACCTGAAATCATATCAAAATAACACAACGCTGAGCTCCCCGACAGAGCCACAGGTTGAAGAGCCTCATGTTCAGCAGCTTTCACTGCAAAGCCACCACTCACTTTCCTCCTTTTTTAACTCTATTGTCTTAAGGCAGTCGGACCTCCTGCCTCTCGCTGACAAGTAGACGAGGATACAGATCATACAGATCATACAGATTGGCTTTTCCTCATTCACTCACCTCTGTCTGACATCCCACACGCCTCTCTAATTTCTCCACTATTCCCCCCCCCCCCTCAGACATTAGGACTTTTAAGGAGCGCAGAGCTACTGTTTATCAGGAAGTGGATCCAGATCTCTGTGGCTAAATGAGACAACGTTAACCAAACCTTAAGACATCCATCCTAAAGTTGCATAAGCTCTGTCTTCTTCTCATCTCTCTCTCTCTCTGCCCTCACAGGACTTTCACGTGAACAACTTGAACAAACAGCAACGATCAAGTCAGCGGGGGACATCTAACATTTCGTCTCTCGATCAATGCATTTGCGTTTTTTTTCCCCCTAAAGGACTATCGTCAATTTTCAAACAACGTGCTTTTTCGAGCTAAATATTTGCACACGCTGTTGTTTAAAAATTCGAAGGAGCCGCACTTCGAATCTGCCTGTCCAATGAGAGACGCTGTCACGGAAAGTTACAGATGCAAAAGTTCACTTAACTTGCTGAATACGCATGACGCTTTTAAGTTGTTAAACCATGCCACAGGTGAGGGTCAGGTGACGTGAGCTCTTACCTGTGGTGCTGAATCAGGAGGCTGTTGGTGCTTTGAGAGCAGGACGGACGGGAGAGAGATAGAGAGAGACCACCTCGGTGTGCGAGTGGCTGCCTCTGATTTAACTCAACTGGTGGAGCGAGACGAGCAGGAATACCGTCTCACACACACACACACACACACACACTCCCCCCCACTCCACTACTCTCTCTTTCTCTCTCTCACGCACGCACGCGCACACACACTACAATGATGAATTACACTGGAGTCAGTCAGCAACGTGTTGTCCTTGCCCTGTGCACACAAACAAACGCCGCACAATATCTTACACAATAGCCCCTCTCCTCTGCTTCCTCCTCCCCTCTCTCCTCCTCTCCTCTCCTCTCCTCCACTCCCCCGAGCCCCATCTCCCCTTCTGCTCTCTCTCTCTCTCCCTCTCTCTGTCTCTCTCGACGTCGGCTCTTTCTCCTGCCGTGGGAGATCCTTCGCTCACAGGTCGCGTCGAGGCCCGCGGGCGCATAGACACACAAGCCCCCTCAACATCTAAAAGCAAAATGTCTTCTTATCGTCCATTGTCCCCTGCGCGGCATGAAAGGAACAGTGCCAGGCCTCGATTGGGATCGGATCTGTCCGCACGCTTTATTAATAGCTGCCCCGAGCTCGCCCCCCCCACCCCCGCCACCCCCTGGCTCGTTCCTCAGCGTGCTTCAGGGGCCGCCAGACGGGGGGACCCGTGGACTTCTTGTCTTTCCCTCCTCGCCGGCTCACCTAGGAACGTTTCCCTCTGGCGATTCACGCTTCAATTCGGGGTTAAAACCTTTTTTCTGTCCTGCATCGTCGCCCGAGACCCAAGCTGCCTTCGCTGAGGCTATTCAACTGTGACAAAGGCACCTGCCAATGAATGCGAGTGGTAGAACTGTATAACTTTGCGTGGGATAAAATAAATTTGATTGTTTTGCGAAAAGGGAGGAATTTGAACTCCGCGCTTGTGTAATCGAGCCGAGGCGAGAAGGTATTTCAATGTTTGGCGGACGCTCCCTTGGTTCAGTTCATTCTTCTGTTTCTCGAGGCCTTGACAGGTGTTTGGTTTTGGAAGTGGGTCACCCTCCCCGGGCCCCCCGAAGCCGCCACCGCTAACTGTCATGGAGATTGGGCGGTGATGGACGAGCAGGCATGGCTGTCACCCGCTGAATCCCCTCAGCTTCAGGGGGCCGTCCCCTTTGTAGAAGACAAACAAGGCCGAGGGAGGAAAAACAAACACCTCGAGCTAAGTGGAGGTCCGGCTCGGCGGCTTCTGCTCAGTCAGGTGTGACCTCGTCATTTGAGAATGATCACATGTACCGAGCTTTCTATGGCGCACGGCTTGTCCACGACGCGGACAAAGGAGCGCGGGGAAAAACCCTTTCAAAATAAATGACGCGCACCAGAGGGGTCTTCAGTCGTTATACCTGTAATTTCTCAGGAAGGGTGGGCTTTCAAAGAGGAGGATAATCTCTCACGCTGGAACACAGCAGCGGGGACATTTTTACGCCTCCGGGGGTATTATGATGAAGTTCTGTTATGTCTTCAATTACTGTGGCGATGAGAATCCTCCATTATCGGGCGTCCGGTCACAGCAATAGTATCAAAATCGCCTGAGCCGTCTCGGTGCCACCGGAATCATCAACAATCTATATCTGACCCACGGGACCTCTTAGGAAGTGAGGCGAGAGTTATGAAAAACAAATAATTCTCAGCGGGGGGGACAGGATGTTGTTGCAACACCACGCACCACAACACTGATTTACAAGCAGAAACAGATGTCGATGTAAAAAATGGATGAAGATCCAGTGAGGGTGGGGGGGGGGGATGTGTGAAACTTTACCTTTTTAGACGGGACGGGTTGCGCGGGGTGAAAAGCAATAACTCACCGTCCTGGGAGTGAACGCCATGATTCACTCTGAGACAAAGCGAAGCGTTGCGCAACACTTTGGAACTTAGCAACGAGGCCAAGATTCACTTAAAATGTCCTTATTCATCATATATTGGGTAATGCGTCACGTCTGGGTGAGTAAGTACGGAGATGACACGCTCATGTATCCTGAGGAGGCCTGATGGTGGTGTGGGGGAGCTCTTGCTAATCAAATGACTCCAACAAGATTAGCTGTTTTAGCACTTACGGTATTGTATTGATGACGGGGGTAATTACTCGTAGCACAGAGCCCCCCGCGGGTAACGATGGACTTTTTACACAGGCACTAAAATGCCAAACCTGTCGCACAGCCACCTGCCCCGAAGTAACGCAATAATGTGCGAGATGCGGAGACCCCCCCCCGCCCCCCCCCCCTCCGGTTTCACCGCGAACTGCTGACCCGCGTGGATCGACTAAAAGCCGAGTCGTCACACCTGCGCGAAAACCTGTGACGTGTCGCTATGTGGTTTCCGTCAAACCTCCTGGAGTGGGTTGATTGCATTTTAAGTAACGTCGAGGGGCCAACAGAATGATCCAGAACATGAACTCCATGTTTCTTTCCTCGCATGTTAGTCATTAGCGTCTGTGAACAAATGGGAGTAAAACTGCCAAAACTCTTACACACAAAGTTCTTCTGCGGTGTGCAGAGTTGTCTTAATGAGAATAAACTTTTTTCTTTTTTCAAAATTCTCTACATCTTGACTTTTTTCTTTTTTGAAGGTCTTTTAAGGACATTTGGACTTAGAGGAAAAGCACAGACGAATCACGTTATCGATGTTACAAAAATGACTGCAATGGAAAAAAACAACTATTAATGTTATAAGACTATAACACTTTCTTCTTTACCTTTTACTGTAATGAGAAGGTTTTCATAAATGTATATATATAAAAAAGGACACATGATCAATAATCCCAAACGGAAAAAGAAGTTGTAAAATAATGCAGTGAATCCAGGTCACGCTTCTAACAAATGTGCATCAGTCAAAGGTGACACTCTATATTTCTTTTAGGGGTTGGGTGTCTTGCTCAGGGACACTTTGACACGGGGCAGCCGGGATTCAAACCTCCAACCTTGCAGCTCCCAGCGCCTCACACTACTCCGTCAACACCATTGACCATTTGATCCAATGATACTAAATCTGCCCGTCAGAAGAGAACTGAAATGAAATGAGCCCACGTTTGACCCGTGGAGCTGATGTTTACATGCTTTCCAGGAAAGAAGCTTCTTTAATTAATATATTTATTTATTCTCTGCAGATCGGTCTGTTTCGGTTTTGCTGCTGACGTCTTGTTGTGGTTTAAACTTCTGCTGTTGAGCTACATCCGTGACCTGACCTTTGTAACATCTGACGTGCTCCATCACTATTCCCACTGGCTCCGCTCTGCTGCTTCTCTGCTTGCTCTGCTCCGTGTTCACGTTCACATGTTGCATTTCAGTTCACACGCTCCACCTCCAGCGCCTCCATCCACATGTCGACTCAGTCCGAGGTTTCTCCTGCGAGGGGGGGGGGGGGGTAGTTTATTGTCATTCGCTCGACCCTCTTCCTGCTTGGTGAACGCTCGCCATGAGTGACGAGGTCAGAGCCCTGGCGAAAAAACATCACCTCCGCATGCTCCCTGTATGTCACTGAACCACCTTCGCCTGCCGTTTCAATGCCCTGACTGAGCACAGCCTGCAGGTCATGATGTCGGAGTCACTCACGTTCGAGGATCCTTGAAAATCTCTTGGTTTTAACCATTGTGAGTAATGTGTGTGTGTGTGTTGTCCCAGCAAAACGTGATCCTGGAGACACCTCGACTACACGCAAAGAGGCTCAAATGTGAAGTCGAAATGAAAGTGATCTTGCGTTGGGGAAGGGACATCAAGCCCCCCCTCCCCCGTCCCTTCTTTGCACCCCTGACCTGGGTTGTTGTCGCAAAACTAAAAATAAAACCGAGTTTGAAGTCGGGGGGGCAAAGGGAGTGCCGGGAATAGGAAGTGTGGAAGGGGCCGTTTTTTTGCGCCCCGCACTTTGCGCCAGTGGCTGGATTTAGCATCACGTCCTGTGAAAACACATCGCACCGTGGTTGTTCCTGATGCACTGCACTCATCAACCAACCCTTGTCGTGGGCTAACATGCTGACATAAACATATTTAAATGAAGAGATTTATCAAATTAATAAGCTACCTGATTTACATAAACAGTTATGTTTAACATATTGGGAGTGATTATAGTGGTGCGATAAATAAAACATGTGAGACGTGTGTTTACAGACTACAGATTAGGGAAATCACAGAGGTCTAACGGACTAAGTAATAAATGGACAAATAGCGCGTCGTCTTAAAAAGGCATTTGTTGTTTTCTCCAAAGGACTCTGACTCTTTATTTAGACGTAACAAGCATCACTCCGAACGGGTCTCCTGACAGTAAACATCCTCTACACACATCTCCCCTTGGGACGTTAACGAATTCTCCATTTTCTCGGCGTGCTGCGTAAGTGTCAAGGACAGCGCCGGATCAAGTCAAGGCTCAAAAAAACGTCTACCGCCTCTCTCCCGCTGCATTGACTCTCCGTGTTGGTGTTGCAGCAGCCTGGAGATTTTGTTCAGTAAACTCTTTTGTGTTATTTTGAATGCATTCGTTTCAGATGGAGCTGCAAGGAGTCAGGAGTACGTGCAGCGCCACCTGAAACCACACTTGGTTTGGGATTTTTGGACCTTTGACCCCCCCCCCCCCCCCCCCCCTCCGGGCTTCAAATCCCGTCCCGCATCACGGAAACCACCGACCCGGAGGTTGCCCGTGGCGATGTAAAACGGCGAAGCCGACCACACTCCTCTTAATCGGAGCTGAAAAAGACCAGATATGTCGAGAGACAACAAATCTTTTACACAAACAGGAAGCAGCCGAGAGATTGGAGGGGAGGAAAGTGGTGGGAAGGCGTACAACGGGCCCTCTAAGAGCCACATTGTTTAGGTCTGGGCTCCCCAAGGTTGCCTTTCAACATCGACACACAGGGAGGGATGGGAAAATATTGGGGGGGCTTAACCTCTCCCATGAATATTGAAGGCTTTTTATTTGCTCTACGGAGGATTTGAAAGCGAGAGATTCGTACTTCCTTCAGTGGTCCATCGGTGGCATGACGTTTGAAATTGATTCAACTGGGAGATGTCATATAGACCTTTTCCAAAGGAGCTCTATTGACTAAGATCACAGAGGAAGAGGTAATGTCGCCTCCAACCGAGGTGAAGGTTGCGTTTCTTTTTATTAAAGCCATTAGTCGTTACAATCGGACATCTCAGACACAGATTACGGGGTAAATAAACAAATACATTTTCTCTTTATGTTCTTTGAGTCTAATAGTTTCTTATTTATTGTCAGCGGGCTGTCAGTATTGGTGCTTTAATTGAAATGCCCTTTACTTTAGAATAAGAATGTATCCTGTGTGTGTGTGTGTGTGTGTGTGTGTGTGTGTGTGTGTGTGTGTGTGTGTGTGTGTGTGTGTGTGTGTGTGTGTGAAGGTACAGCTGTGTGATCTCTGGCTGTTCCCGTGTTATTCCGGTACGACTCAGCGTGGGTGTACGCACGTCTTCAGTGTGCCGTTAGACAGACGCACACACACACACACACACACACACACACACACACACACACACACACACACACTGGCGTACTCGGGGTATTGAACCTGTCCTTATCCACAGCCAGGGTTTCCTTAGGTAAACAGCATGTGAACCACGTTCAGTTTTCTTTCTCACTCCCTTTTTTTTCTTTTTTTTTTTTCGTAATCAGGCAAAGAAACATTTCCAAGGAGGGGTGGGGGGGGGTTTGAAATGAAGTCAACCCCATTTAAATACCAAAAATAAACATCCATTAAATCACAGGCGGACACTAAATTGCACTTTTAAGATGGATCTGTGTCCAGAACGTCCAGTATCTGAGATGGTCCCCCTCTGGCCGTGTTGCTGCTGGAGAGTTTGGGCTCAGCTGAGTCAATAACCCGCCGGACCTTCACAAACACACACGTCCTGCGGGAGGAGGGCGACTCGCGCCATGCAGCCCATGTTTTTGTCATGTCCTCAACTCTGTTGTAACAAAACAGATTCGTATCGTAGAAAACGGTTCCGTCCTTTAAGGACGCCAAATACACACAGTCTCTCGGGGTTTTTTATCTCCCACTCGACCATCTTTATTTTAACTCATAAATCTTTTCAGGGACCAGCTGTAATGCGCTGGGTTAGCTTGGGTCCACAGGGACCGCAGAGTCACACCAAGCCCACATTTTGAAATCAGTTTAAACTCTGAGGGAAAGTCAAATGGTAATTAAGTAATTCAACACTATTAGCCTCAAATGATTTGAACGGTTTGCATTGGTGACATATTTGAAACATGCAACTCACAAAACAGACAGTTTAATGTTGCTGATTACATTCATCCTCCCCCCCCCCCCCCCCCAGTAGGAAATGATTAAAGCGAGGAAGCAAGTTTAGGTTGTGCGCTCTCTTGTAGTTTCAAGCTCTCACTGACGCAGATGGAGCTGCAAAGTTGGATTATTGAGGTGAGTCATCATGTTCAAACAAGACAACATAGTGAGAAGCATAATGCCTCCTTTAAAAACAGAGCAGCTTCATCCAATGATGGACTTGTGTTTTTTCCCACTTTAAGAAGCCTGCGTTGGAGCATCGGAAAGACCTTTGAAAAAACAAAATACACATGCAGGTGGCCATTTGATCATTGACGCGTTCTTCTCTAGTTTCATTCTTTCAGTATTGCAATCAGCTCCATAGAGCTGCCACTGACTGCATTTTCTTGTAATTCCTCTTCAGTCATCTGCATCCTCTCTCTCTCTGTTGTAAGGGCAACCTCTTCGTGACCTTTCACAAGGAGTCATATTATCGCTCGGGCCGAGATCTATCGCTGACACTGAGGGTAAACAACAATTTATAACCGCGAGGCCCGGCTGTGAATGGCCTTAACTCGCACGTCTCTACCGTCATCGGGTTGCTGCATGTTTGCTCCACATTCTGGGACGCTGAGTTCACTTGACCCAAAGCAACAGGTCAAGAACTTTGTTTCTTGCGCAATTTGACCCTTCTGTCTTCTGTCCGTCATTGCTGTCCTGTTATTTGCTCTGACTTGGTCACACGTGAATCATTTATTCCTTCGACTCCCCGGTGTGTCTGGCTATTTTATAGGGAATAGTACGCATAACTTTGGGACATGTAAAAACTGCCCATTGCCAGTATTTACTGCTGAGGTGGCTTTGCCAGGGGAGTTTGCGTCGGCTCTGCTTTTAAAGGGAATGCCAAGCAGTGGATTGCACCCCTCCTACCAAGCGTCCCTGGGAAGAAGAATAATTGTGTCGATCCGTTTTCTGGTTTGTGTACTTTGAAGTCTCGGGGGGGGGATCCACGGTCAGAGCGTCTTTAGCGACTGTGACGTGACGCATTGCCAAGTCATTTCAGGAGAAACGTACGCTACGAGTACCCATGAGGGACTCGAATGTCTGTGTGACACAGAGAGCAAAAAGCCTCTGGAGAACCACGATAATAAAATACTCATAACCGCGTATTCTTTTCTCCGCCCACACCTCTCTCACAAAAGAGAGACAGCCAGAATGCAAGCACAAACCGTCCATCCATTAATACAAGTGACACAATAATAAAGCTCAAAGTGTGTCGCATTTTATTGGATGTCATCTTGATGCGAATGTCCCCGGATGGATGGATAATAATAACATTTACGCAGCCATTTTGACATTCAATATAAATTCCAAAAGAAATTCATGCAGGTACACAAAAAACACTTTGTACTGTGCATTGTGTCTCCTCTCAGTCAAGAATTTGGTCCTAGTGTTGGAACCTGGAGCCAAAGTGCCGGGGCATGTTTTGACTGCCAACAACCACTTCTTTCCACCTCAATGACGAGATAAGTCGCTTGGCTCTGATGTCGCTATTACCCGCGTACGCGAGATTTAAAAAAAGAAGAAAAAAAAACAAAACACGTTTCATATTCGCATCAACGCGAATTGGAGTCTATTGTTCCCAAATTGGTCATGAGACGCATCTACTTTGTCTTTTCCCCCCTTGGTAATCGCAGAGGCTTCTGAGGTCAGCTGCTGCCCCCCCCCGCTGGGAGAGCCGGAGTGGACGGGAGGGGGGGGAGCGAAGCCAGAGGAAATAACACAGCAGCGGGGGGGGGAGCCTCGTGCCAATCAACACGCAGCAAAGTGAGAGAAGCATCAGCCCGAGGACTGATGCTCACCGATTAGCTTGATGTTCTCACCCTTGAGAGGGCAGAGCGCTTTAATGCGTCTTGCTGCGGTCTCTGTGGGCTGAAGACATCCGTTTTAGCCTCCGGTGTTTTGAGGCAGTTTAATCGCTTCGCTTTTCGACTCCTCCTCCTCCTCGTGATCTCGCACAGGAGGCCGCCCACAGGTGGACGCGCGCCGTCCGGCGTTGAACTCGACGTTTCGACCCACGTGACTCCAGGCCTCAAGGCCCCACTTTACGGGAGTACTCCCACTCTGTGGCGGATCGAGGGGGGGGGGGGGGGGGGGGGAGGGAGGAGGCGACCGGCCACAAATGCGCTCCTAATGAAATCTCTGCCTGGGAAGCTGTGTAAATATTTTTGTCTTCTCCCTAAGTCTGCTGATAGACTATGTCCACTCTTCTAATTAATCAGCGAGGAGGGAGGCTGATAAGGGCGGACATGGAAAAGTGGTCAAGTTGTAGCCCAAATCAAAACCCTTGTACACTCCAAAAAAAAAAAAGAGGATATGTGCTGGCTGTCCAATTTACTTGATTGTAAAATGTTATGTCTACGTTATGGTTTCACTTTTGCAAGATGAACGCGACAAAAAATCCAACAACTTGACTCACGTTGATGTTAGGTGATAGATTTGCGTTTCTGCAGAAGATCCCGTTGGTCATCGAGAGGATAAACATGAGATACCAAATGCATTACTGTCAGTGTTCGTCACACACACAGAAAGGTAAGCGAAGTATCTGCATCCATCCTCTAATGGAAATGAAATATTGTTCAATACTATGATCAGCTGTCAGTCCTTTCGGGTTTTGACATCTGAGGTGTTTTGATTTGAATGGCTGCTCCCTGTCTCATGTTGAAGTGTCCTTGAGAAACCCTCCCTCCCACACTGCACTTAAATGACATGAAATGTAAATAAACTTATCTTTCCTCAACCACATAATACAAGGTGCTATTATCACTGTTTGTACTTAATATTTATTCTTTGACATAATAAGTTAATGCAAATTAATGTTAGTGTTTAGTTTGAACTCAATCGAATTAAGTTCAACCAACTTAACTAAATCTAGTTGAAACTGATTAAATCATTCGTATCGATTCTACTCTACAAAACTATGTTAACCCAATAAAATAGTGTTAGAGTAATCCATGATATTTTAAACTAAAGCAAAGTTATTTATGTTATTTACTAGGTTAAAATAGCTCTGTGTGTATTCAACCCAACTGGTGGCCCTTTAAAAAGTCAATTAATTAATCAACTGACATTTTTGGTGAAGATTGTGATAACGAGGTCATTTCTTCATGTGACCTATGAACCATATGTTTCGGGGGTTTCGGGACACATCGTTTCATGGTTGAAATATATAATCGTGTCATGTGGATGTCGTGCTATTTCCTGACTTTTCATGAGACGAATGAGGAGAAGAATCAACTGATGAATCGATGAATTAAAGTCATGCGCTTGTTGTGGCTCTAATTCCGCCGTTAGACAATCATGCAATCGACACCGGCTGCCTCCGATGAGGTAATGCGTTTATCTCATCTCATTGGATTACATCTCCGTTGAGCTAAGTGATGTCCTCACTGAAAAACACCTGGGATCAATATGGCTTTAATACTTGTGGCGTCTGCGTCTCACTACTTTAAAGCACAATAAAGGCCTCCTGTGTGATGAAAGTCAACCTTTACACTCATGGCTCCTATTTTATTTTAAAATGATCATCACAATATAGAAAATTACAATTACAATACACGCTTTGAGATATTTAGGGTTTGGAGTAATCGTCTACACATTTTCTGGAAATTCAGTTGAGAAACTTTTTTTTTTTTACCCCAAAAAAACTGTAAATGGTGTTCATCCACATAGCAGTTCTTCTCATTGATGGTTTACATAAACGCCAGTCTCTCATCCAGCAACTGTATTTCACACCTAATCACATTATTACACGTCTCTCAGGGACTATTTATTATTGACATGCTGCTTTGAGATTCAAATTCTTGTTTTAGTTTCTTTCCCAAACAGGCATTTAGAAGACGTAATTGTCTCAATGGCTACAATTATCACAGCAACACTCTGCTGATGGGCACACGTAGGGGAAATACTTCTCTCCATTATATGATGGTGCTGTTTCCTTCAGTCGATTCATCTGCGAGAGCTTGGAAAAAGTATTACAAAAACAACATACCCCTATTTTCATTGTGCAAGACGATTAGATTCCTTTCTTCTTAAAAACAAAACACTCACTTTATTACACTCATATACTTGAACTTTTCTCAAAGCTTCTCAATACATAAGTAATCCATCTTTGACAGTTGAGAAGCCCCAGTAATGCTGGGCAAACAGGCGACTGTGCATTTCTTCCTAACTTTAGCGCACTCTGAGCTCCTTCTGTCATCCTGGTTATTTGAATAGCGTGAAGGACGGATGGCAGTAAGACCGATTGATTGAGTGGACTTTTTCCACATGAGCCTTTTCATCAGTTAAAGTCGCCGTGGTCGGGGCGCCACCGAGGTCCCCCGTCGCACGTGAAAGGAAAACCTGTCATTTTATCGTCAAAAGTTTCCAGCCTCCTCTGTGTTCATATCAAATCAAACGTGTGGGCTATTCACCCTCATCTGCAATGACACAGACCGTCTCCGTCGTCTCGACAAAAAATGACCGACGCGAGAAAAAAAAAGGTGCGTTGAGCTCACGCGTTCCTGCTGTAAAATGTCAAATCTGAAAGGTAATCGGACGCACTTTACACGAGCGCCTTCTGAATGGACGTCACATTTAATGGGTTCTCAGAAAACTGTCCGTCATGTTTATTTAATCACTCCCGGCGGGGGGGCTTTTGGGTGATGCGGGCAGATATTGGTCTCGGAGCTCGCGCAGTGGAAATCAGGTTAGTTCCTGCGCTGAATGTGGAGGAGGCTGCAAATCGAGCCCCTGTTCCATTTCCCCCGGCTGCATTACCCACTTCTAACAGAGTTACCTCACACTGCTCCTTTTTCATTGGATTAAAAGGGCCACAGAGACACGGACATGGACACCGTGCTGGATGCATGGAACCAAGGCCGAGAGCATCTGGCCTACTGATGGTCACAGGCACGCTCCTCTCTGCTCCTCTCTGCTCCTCCATTCTCCTCCATGCTCCTCTCTGCTCCTCCATGTTCCTCTCTGCTCCTCTCTGCTCCTCCATGTTCCTCTCTGCTCCTCCATGCTCCTCTCTGATCCTCTCTGCTCCTCCATTCTCCTCCATGCTCCTCTCTGCTCCTCTCTGTTCCTCCATGCTCCTCCATGCTCCTATCTGCTCCTCCATGCTCCTCTCTGCTCCTATCTGCATCTCCATGCTCCTCTCTGCTCCTCTCTGCTCCTCCATGCTCCTTTCTGCTCCTCTCTGCTCCTCCATGCTCCTCTCTGCTCCTATCTGCATCTCCATGCTTCTCTCTGCTCCTCTCTGCTCCTCCATGCTCATTTGTGCTCGTCCATGATCCTCTCTGCTCCTCTCTGCTCCTCCATGCTCCTCTCTGCTCCTATCTGCATCTCCATGGTCCTCTCTGCTCCTCTCTGCTCCTCCATGCTCCTATCTGCTCCTCCATGCTCCTCTCTGCTCCTCTCTGTTCCTCCATGCTCCTATCTGCTCCTCCATGCTCCTCTCTGCTCCTATCTGCATCTCCATGCTCCTCTCTGTTCCTCTCTGCTCCTCCATGCTCCTCTCTGCTCCTCTCTGCTCCTCCATGCTCCTATCTGCTCCTCCATGCTCCTCTCTGCTCCTATCTGCATCTCCATGCTCCTCTCTGCTCCTCTCTGCTCCTCCATGCTCCTTTCTGCTCCTCCATGATCCTCTCTGCTCCTCTCTGCTCCTCCATGCTCCTCTCTGCTCCTATCTGCATCTCCATGCTCCTCCCTGCTCCTCCCTGCTCCTCCCTGCCTCGCGCACGCTTCCTGACTCACGCGGGGGTTCATTCTGTCGTCCTCCCTCCCATCCGGCGCCGCTCGGTGGGCTTTTGTCTGCTCGGTGTCGTCACCAAAAGGAGAGCAGCACGGAGCACGATGGTGTAAAATGAGACCCACCAAACGTTTCAATTTACCATTCAAAGAGTTGTTTTGTCTAGAATGTCTGCTTGTTATGGGTCTTTCTACTGAAGAAAGCATGCTGGGTAAAAACGGATTAAACACGACAGAATAGACACAAATGTGGTTTGACTTATGGTTTTAAATATGTTATTAATTTCTGCAGTTCCAGCTAGACACTGGTTTTTTCTTTGGATTGGACGCACACATGTTTCTTAACGTCAACCAGTTCCAACCAGTAATTCAAATCCTCTCAAAGGCTTGGCTTCATACTTTCTTCAAACAAGGCGTTTTAGTCACGTTTTCTAGAAATGTATTCAGGCATTTGACACCATTATGTAACGATCTGTCGGCCATTATGCCTTTTCATGTTCTGCTTTGTTAGGAAGCAACCTGCTGCACAGAGACAAGAGTTCATCACTTCAACAAATACGAGAGAGAGAGAGAGAGAGTTCAAATAAAGCCGTCAAACTCCATTAAAGTAACATTCAAGTGTTCCGGTACAGCACAACCTAATGGATTCTCTAAACTTAAACAAATTCACCCGAACTCGCTCTCACGCGTCATCGATTTTACCGTTGGTCTGTTTTACATTGCGTAGAGCGTGAGACGCCCCTGGGCAAAGCACTAAGGAACATCTTCCCATTCTATGTGTGATAGCCGTGACCTCTGCGTCTGGTCAAGGACACATGTTAACTATTTAGACGAGGGCGCTTTGAAAAGCCATCTACCCGTGTTCCCCATGTGTAGGAACACTGTTTCCATGAAGGAAAACCAACCCGAGGTCGCAGAGAAGAACAAGAGCAAAGATGACGATGACTCATTTGCAGGGTTCCTTGCCAGGTGGCTCTGGTCTGTAAATAAAAAAATGATAAAGGTCACCATGTTAGAAAGAGAAAGATAACAGATAACACACGAGGGAGAGAGAGAGAGAGAGAGAGAGAGAGGGAGACTTCAATGTGCTCAGGTGGACATCACTCCATTACATCGTCGTTGTTTGCTGCTTCATCAAGTTGAGAATGTTTAAAATACAGCACACTTAAGTAAGTAGGGCGGTAATGGAGGTATTAAAAGCAGAACTGAGCGTGAAATCAAGGACAGAAGAAGGAAGGGAAGAATGAAGAGATTTAGGAAGGGAGGATCATGGAATGGAGGAATTTGGGGAGAAATTAATTAAGAGGACATTAAAGGAATATGTGGGAAGGGAAAAAATGTTTTGCATGCAATACAACAGCATGAAATCTAGTCATTATTCTGTAGCTCTTCCATTCTTCGAGGCAGTTGCAATGATATTGTTTTATTAGAAAATTATGATTAATGAGCCGTTTGAGTACACTTGATTGTGCTATTTCGGAGTTACGTTTCCCGAGCTTCAAAAAGCTCTGTAAAGAACTGTCAAACACAAGCGTACCTCCACCCTAATGGATGACGCCGTCATGTGCAGCACCAGGCATCTGCCATCTGCCTGGACCACGCACACAATAATAAGGAGGACACTGCTTACGTCATGAAAAAAGGGCCTTGAAAGTCAGGGACATGAAAGAGCCTGTCCGTAGCATCCATCAAACCCACCGAATGTTTGACTTTTATGCTCCTGTATGTTTCCATTTCATCAAAACCTGCATTTTCCTTTTATACACATGATGTTGGTGTGTTGAGCCATTTAGTTTTGCATTGTTCAACACAGTGATGTAAAGGTTCTACTGCTTTCCCCTTGAAGTGATCGCCATGTCTCAACTCTGCCCCATGGTGGACACATCAACACTTTGTCTGATTCAGGAATTCTTTCCGCAGTGACACCCATTTTCAATCCTCCGTCTCTCATGGTCTTTTGTAGAATGAATTTCCCTTGGAAATCAATGACGTTGGTTGTTGGCAACGTTCAAACAAGTCACATTTTGAGAAATCAGTTCAGCAGAATAATTTGTTGGGCTCAGTGGAGATCTGCTCTTGTCAAAAATAGTTGAATTTAAGATTGTGGATTGGAAGGCTGCCATCTTGTGGTTTTGAGTATGAATCACACAAAAATAATACATTCAGCAGAGAAACATTTGCTGACATAAAGAACCAGCTTGTATGTGACTCAAGCCGCAGTGTCAATATATACTTTGGATGGATGTCCCTACTCACGTTATTGCCATTAGACGCTCCAGACCCTCTTCTGACCTTAGTTTCTAATCCTCATTTAAGGATTTACGGCTGCTTGCACTGCAACTATCAGACTACGCAAAGTCACTTTGCCTTTTGCCGTAGACAAAGAAAACCCCTTTTTTCTTTTGTCTTCACATGGTGCTGAGTTTAAACCTGCACGTTAAAACTCCCTCCCGCTTTCCCGCTTCATCAAATTGCTCCGGATTGTTAAAAATGACACTGAGGCTTAAATGACCCCCTTTATGCGTATATACCGGATTGAGGCGCTAGCAGCTAAATCGCTGGAAGCGCGCGCGGAGGTAGCTATAACGCTTTGACCACGCCACTGGAGCTCAATTGGTGTGTTTGCGGGAACGCCCGTTAGCGGCGCAATGTTTCCAGGTCCCCGTGGTGAGAAGTTGGGGACGCTAACTCCGTGCACATCAACCAGCTAGCCTTAAGGCAAAGGAAGGGAACATGCTGGAGTATTTTGAGTCAGTTTGCATCCCTAATGTCTGAACAAAACGGTGGCCCCGGCGGTAACACTCAACGCTTTACTTGTTTATTTATTTCTGTATTTTTTGCCCCCCACCCCCCCACCCTTTAATCTCCTGTTCCCGAATTAATTTGCCCAATTAGCATAGTAAATTAGCGAAACAATTATGATGCATGGAAAACTTCCAGCGCACCCCATCACGGCCGGTCTGGATACATTTAGCGGAGTGAGGAGAAGAAATATAAAAGAGGAACGAAAGCAGGCAGGGGTGGCTTGGAATGCCAGAGAATTACAGCTCAAAGTGAAATAAAACATTTTAACAAACATTCCTGGCAAGTGAAATGTGATAGCCTCACCTCAGTGTGAGATGTAATAAACACGGCAGCGCATATTTATTAGCACTGTATAAATGTAGCAACAAATTAATTCCCCATGCTTCTCAGATGGGTGCATGGAGCGCACAAAGAATTAGATGTTTTTACTTCTACCCCGAACACACACACACACACACACACACACACAGATAAATGGTGGAGGTGTCAGAAGGATGCAGATAAAAGGTTCTACGCTTTTCTTTATCTGATTTTCCAAGTTACCACTGAAATAATACAGCGATTTACAATGCGATGTACAACAAATGCATTGTGTGTGAAATACACCTTTGAGTTGAATGAGAAATTAATCTAATTTAACCTAAGTGTTTAATTAAAGTTTAATTTAGTGTTCAACACAGGGTTTGAATCGACAAGACTCACTCTACACATCACACACCACAATACAGAACTAACAATACTGATAACAATAAAAGAGATTTTTAATACGTGGGATAAAAATGTTTCTGGTGACAGCGACATCTCAGGAATGGAGAGCATTAGCTTAGCACAAACGCGTCCACAGGTAGGGAAAAGGGAGACAGCGCCACCTGTGGTTGTTGCTTCATGGCATTCCATCGTCTGAGCCCATCCTCAGCAACCCAAAATATTTCCTTTCAGTCCTTTAATATTAGTCTTTACAAGATGAATCCTCGCTCCTCAGCGTTTTAAGATCCCCCGAATGACCAATTCTCAGCTAATTAGTTCTGAAAAAGCACACCGCGTGTTGACTTGTACGAGTTGGTTCCAGGCAGGTCGCGTATTTCCCTTCCATTTGTGAATATCACATACCTCATTACGCTCCACTCCGTTTAGGTTTCAGCGTGTAATTAGTTTAATGAGTGTCGTCCGCCGAGGGTACCGCGGAGGGACCCGTCTCCTGAGCTGATGCATTTGCATGACAGTGTGAGAGGCGAGCAGATTGCACATCACAGCCTAACAGTGGGCTACTCTCCTACGCGTAATAAAAGATCAAAAAGTCACTGACGGGTTGAAGCCGACGGACTCGCGTCGCGCACTCGACAGCACCTCGCCGCTTTTAATTGCGTTACATTGTTTTGGCAAATATCCGCTTTCATTTGTCTTAAGTTTTCTCTTTGTTGTCTTCTTGCGTTTTGTGTTTCGCGAGGCCCGACACAATCTGTTCACTCCTGTCATGTGTATAAAAGCTGCATGCTGAATGGAGGGGGAATTAAAATCAAACGCATCCCACTGGCCTTCCTGGCAGCCACATCAGATGGCTGGAACCAGAATTCTCTGTAATCTGTCCATTGTTTTGTCGCGTTTTTTGGTTTAGGGCTCAAAGCCACTCCGGTAGGGGATGAAAGACACTTCAGTGGAAGTCAGTGGTGGAAGCGAAAAAAGGAAGATGGAGCAAAGGGTGTCGATGAAAGCTGATTAAGCGTGCTGCATTCTGCGCGTTTTGGCACAATGTCCAGTTTAATGCGATGTTTTTCAAAAGCTTCATTGGGGTATGTGGCTGAGAGTGGAATACATTAGGACTGGTGTTTTTGCACGTACAGTATAATCAGCCCGTTGATGGTGGCAATAAAAGGAGGGGGTCCTGGTTGTGTCCAAAAGAACCTGGGTGTCCCACTCAGGAGGAGAACGGTGTTCAGGCCCCCTCCCCCCATGAGAAACCAAAAGTCACTGCTGACTTATTCGAAAGTAACGTGGCATTACGTAGCTACTCAAACCAAAGATTAACCATATGAATTTATTTTGCATGAAATGGCCCTACAGCAGTCGGATCGTCACCAGTCTTCGCCTGTCAAGGACGTCCCAGCTGGACTCCTGCTCGTGAGTTGATTAAAACAGGAGAGTCCGCGGCTAATTAAAAAGCTCTTCCCCTTTCTTTTTTTTTTGGTTAATGCGGCAGCGTTAAATAAAGGAGCGGGCGAGGGGATATAAACAGCCTCCTGACAGATCGCTCATTTGCAGAAACTCCGGACCCCCCCGCTGGCTTCGGCGGAGTGTGTGAGGAGAGTGTTGATTTGGAGATAAAGTGTCACGGAGACGCAGCAGCATCCTTTGCTGTCGTCCTGCGGGCATACCTCCAGAGCGGTAAAGTTTTATTTTGTGATTTTTATTTCTGGGCTTTAAAACGGTAATATTATTTTTATGTTATTGGTTCACCCCCCCCTCCCCTCCGCTCCCCCTTCCAACCCACCATGAAGATGGGAAAAAAAGGTGAAATAAACAGCGTTTCCTGTCTGTATTTGCTCTCCCGGCTCAAAGGGCAGGAAAAGTCTTCAGCCTGAATTTTGTGTTTATTTTACAAGCGAAAGCGACCCCCCCACCACCCCACCCGCTGCTGCTGCTGCTGGAGCTTCCCCTGGAGGTGGAGATGATGGGATGGGTGGGGAGGGTTTTCCAGTTGAGAGTTATAGTTTTCTTGGACTCTTTTCCTCTGTACTTTCTCCCTCCCTCACGTCACGTCGTGTTTTTTTGTAAGTTCACCAAATGAGTGACATTGTACACAGGAAAGGATGCTCATGCAAAAATAGACATGTTCTGTACACTTTGGCTTGTTTGAAACTATTGTGCTAGCTGAAGGAAACATGATTCATGGTTTAGCTGGTTGTAAGCTTTGTCTTTTTTTAAACACCTAAGCAAGTCAACGAGAGGGGTAACTCAGCATCGAGATCATTACTTTCTTTACATTGCTCACATACAGGTCTGCAATGGTCAAGATTCATTTGTGTGGGTTAAACCAGCGCAGAAAACATCCTTTATGTTGCTCAAATAGACATAAAGAGTCTGACTTGGTTTCCTTCGTTAGTTTTAGATGCGAAGGACGAACACAGGACGTGTTCAACAGGAACAGGTTTCTCAACTAATTGCGTCCTCCAGACACATTGGATGTTGGAAGTGGCCCAGAAAAACAACAGTACACCAAAGGAGAAACAGAACCAAAGCAAAACTCACCGATGATGGTAACAGTGAAGAAGTATTTGGGAGTCGTACATCGTTTCTCGTCATATCAGGTTAGCAAGGAGGGAAATAGTTGGTCTTGGTCTTAAAAAACAGCGGCCCTTGAAAGCTTTTGTGTGGCCGTAGGTTTTTATGAACCCAATTCTTTCGTATATATTGCCAACATAAATATGGCTCTTCGCCGTGGGATGCTCCGCGGAGGGTCGTTAAGGTCGTAGGCTCAGCAGCAACAGTTTCGGATACACAACTTTTACTGCAGGACCTATAAATTTTTCCCGTCAATGTCTCCTCGGCATGTTTGGGCCGCGAGCAGAGGGCGCATACTGGGTATCGTTTAAAAGTATTTCCAATGCCGATGACAGATGATTTAGGGCTCCAACCGTGGGTGAATACATTCTCTACTTGTGTATCTTGATGTCAGTGTTAAAAATGTTAACAATGCAACATTTCTTGATTTAACCTGGAGAAATTCATTTTTGCTCTTAATTTGAAACCACCATCCAGCAGCTCATCATAAAATAGGCTTATAATATTGTGTATTTGGATTGGCACCAGGAAATGTACATCTCTATGACAGCAGATGGATACGTAGAAGAAATCCGTCGTTCTGCTGCTCAGAGCAAGCTACATACAAGAAAAATAGCATGAAGAAAGTAGCCCCACTTTGGCAAAAACCGACTCGCATTCCCTTCTATCTGAAAAATGTAAGGACTCCAAAAAATGGGAATAGGAGGATCTCAAAGTCTATGAAGCACGACAGGAAAAAGGCAGTCGACTATATCATCATAACCCTGTGGCAACAACACTGTGGTGGGTGATTCAGAAACATGTGCTGCCATTTTATCATGCCGAGGGCCAAGTTTTGGAGCCTTAAACACCCCGCCAAGGCTTGATAAATCTGGCTTGAAAAATCTCATTTGCAGAGAGTTAGGCATCTGCAACAATATTTATCTTCTTCCCTGTCCAAGGGTAATGGGTTAGGCAGGATGGATGAGGGCACAGTCCTCTTGCCTTCAGGTGCAACCATCTCACAGAGGACCCGTAGACAGGCTGCTTGTGACGAAGCAAAAGGAAACACATCGACTCCCTCAGTAAACATATTACCACGGTTGAACAATTGGCTATTAGCATAATTAGCCAGCCTGATCTTAGACGTTTTATGTACGCGAGTCAGTGTGTGTGTGTGTGTGTGTGTGTGTTCGGAGGGCGGTGGGGGTTTAGCTGTTGTTCCACAGCAATTAAACCCATCTAATTTCAAGAAGAACAAACATTCTTTGGTGGCTGGGGAGAAAAGCTTCGGGGCGCAGAAACTTCAGGAAAAATAAAGTCCTTGGTGGCACCGAGTCTTGTCAGATGATGTTTGCTAATTATGCAGCACTTCCTGGGAAAAACACAAAAAAAAGTAATAGGCAGTGGTCTGCGCCTGAAGCTTATCAAGAAACAAGCAGGCAACTCTGTCTGGATACGGCCTTTTTTGTGTCTGATATGGAAAAGAGTAAGAAAATCTAAAGGTCAACTTCCAGTGAAGGACTCTGTCTCAGATGTAATTAACCTTTTGATTTAGGACACTCTGTCTCGTCAATAAGCCGGCAATTAGTTTGTTGGGCCATCGTGTGATAGAAATGACTCTCATTAGCATGATGTGACCTCCTCTAATCTGTCGCCTCCCAGACTCTTCTTACCGGGTCTCTCTCGTCTCGCCCGGGCGAAACCGGTCCTCTGATGGCTGCTGATCCGTTTCCCCGATGACAGAACACACGAGGGGTCTCAGGCGAGGGGAAGGAGTTGTTGTGAAGTCGCTTCTTCTGACGTCTCTTTATTTTGTGCCCGCGTTCAATCGTTATTTTTTCTTTGCGCCACATTTTGTGACTTTGCCTTATCTGCGGAAAGATGGAGGTCAGAGTTTTGGTTCTTTGGGATGTTCTTTTGCAGTAAACACTCGACGCGCGGGTCATCAAATGCTTCACAGTTGCTTTTCACGTCAACTCAGAGACACCAGGGAGATCTTTGGTTCCCACAAAGTGAAAGTGAGTTCAGATATCGGCTGACGAGGCCAACTTTTGGGGGGGGGGGTTTGCAACCGGGAAAACATCATTGGGAAACCGAGCTGGACCGAGAACATACAAGGACAGCGGTCCGAGTACGAGTCGGCGAGGCAGAGCAGGCGGTAAAACGTGGAGAACGTGGACTCGGGGAGGGAGCGTAAGCCAGGAAACCACGGGGTGGTGGGGTGCGTGAAGCGCTCTTCCAGCTCAGCAAGGGCAGCAGATAGAAAAATATGGCCTGTTTTTTTTTTTAACGGCACACTGACTTTATTGGTGAATGTAAATGGCGGCGGTGTTTGCGGTGCTCCCTGTGCGCGGTTTTGGTGTCTGCGACGCCAAATGACGTAAGCGGCCTGTGAAAATTAAACGATAAATAAAAACGATTATCGTTCAAATGAACAAATAGACCACAGCGACGTTGTGTATACATTTAAAAGCACAAAGCAAAGCATAGATGTGGCATAAAAACAGAAAAGCTCCTGGTTGTGTGTGTGTGTGTGTGTGTGTGTGTGTGCAATACATCACAGAATGCTTTAGGGTGACAAGCTGCAATTAACCGTGGAGTGAGAAGACATTTACAAGCATTTCATAACTCATTAAAAACATTGATTTATCTCACAAGAAATGATGTTCCTGTGCTCAAACCTCCGTTCCCCGGAGAAAGAAGATCAGTATGAAATGTTTCTTGGGGGGAATCGAACTTCGCTTCACTTCGCCAGCTCTTTAGTGCAAAGTCTGTTTGACGTCCATGTGTGATCTTTGTCTGAGGAATTCAGAGTTGGCCGAAACAGTAAAGATACAAACATCCAGTGGTGAAGGAAAACGGTCAATTACACAAAGACGGCAAATGAAATGCGTCCGACTGGAATGGCGATGAGATTTGAAAACTTAAGGCCAACGGCGACATCATCCGAAAAAATGAAAGAGCGGCGAACCGG
Organism: Pungitius pungitius; assembly: GCF_949316345.1. Classification (NCBI taxonomy): domain Eukaryota; kingdom Metazoa; phylum Chordata; class Actinopteri; order Perciformes; family Gasterosteidae; genus Pungitius; species Pungitius pungitius. The sequence goes on along the minus strand of NC_084918.1, from coordinate 5,210,572 downwards.
CTATTTCTTAAAGAATGACGCACATTGGAGTTCACTTACTTTTTTCTTTTAAGAGAAAATCAAGGGGCATTTACGACAATGTAGCCGTATGAGGCCCATAGAAAAGAGACTGGACCGTTGAAGAATCAGGGCCTTTGTTCACTTTAACTCCCCACATTAATGTGAGAATCAATGTTGTTTCCGAAACGGTTTATTACATATGGATTAAAAAAGCAATAGGGTTGTGTTGAGGGTCTGTAATATGAGAACCAATAAAGAGCCGATTGGAAACAGTTGTGGAATAAAAAGGTGTCTTAAATCCTGCCATGTCTGCATTGGCTCCAGCTCGGTGTCCACATCTCCGTCCTCCGACATCAAAGGCCTGCTGCAGCCCCGGCTCAGATGTTTATCTGGAGCCATCCAGCCAAAAATAGCAGAAGCGCTTTTCTCACCATCTCGCCGTTGCATGGCCGCTCACCAGTGAATGTCCCCCGGAGTCCACGGCGCCCCCCCCCCCCCCCCCCCTCCGGTCACGGCGGACGGACGGACGAACATACCTGCGCTGTGTTTAGCGCGCGGGAGCGACACCTCGTGGGCCTCTCCCCTTCTTCTCGCCTCCGAGTGGAAGAGGGAAAAGAGAGCGTCCTCCGCCACCCGAGCCCAACACACACACACACACACACGTGTTTCCAGATGTGCCACAGGTCAGCGGGGTCAAAGATAAAAGTACCAGGATGTGGCGTACCCCAACTGGAAACCGGGTTTGCAGTGTGTGCATTCCTCGCTGGGCGGGGGGGGCAGCGCCCGGTGTTTCTTCTTTCCACCGCTCGCAGCGAGCGGCCTCATTCTGCGGCGGTGAGTTATGACACCGAAACTTTCCCCGCTCGCTACTTTGACCGTGTTCACCGATGGCGCCGAGACAGAATGTCAGCCATGTTGGACGTGCCGGGTGGATAAACAAGAGGGGGAAGTTGTTGTTTTTTTTTTTTTCGTTTGTTTTGTTGGTCCCAGCCGGAGCGGAGGACTCAGACTTGCCTCCGACTTTCTCCACGGGGAGTCGCTGGAAGTGTTCAAAAATTCAAGTACGAGTTGAATAATTTAGCACCACATCCTGGATTAGAAATAAAACAAAAAGGTAAAGGGCAGCACATCGCGGGCCCGGGGGGGCGGAGATCAGGGTGTAGCAGATCTGACTCTGGCTGGCGCTGAGCGGCGGATGGTGACATCACGAGTTATGCACAAGAGTCTACTACGTCTTCCCAGAAATTGGGCTAATTTCACACACGCGCACAAGAAAAAGCGCTAATACGATTATTTCAAGTGTGTCAGAGGCTTAATAAGTGTGGAAATTGGCCTGTCATATGAGACCTGAGAGTGGTGGTAAATTGCGTGATTACAGTCGCAAAGCCTCGGCCTCCCTTATTGTTTCTTTATATTTCGTAATCTGCTAAATGAAAACGGACCGGACAACTTCATTAGAATTCGGTAACATTAATGTGACAGAGACAACTTTATTGTGGTATTATGGTAATAATGAGCTTTAGAGGATGTGCAAAGATTACACGTCCCTTGAGATGGCTTCTTTTATTATTAGGCCCCGAGTGTTGGCTCCGAAAAAATTGTTTTATCACCCGCAGCCTCTGGCGGAGCGGTCCTACTCAACCATGACCGCAGTGGCCTCAGCTATTGAAAGGAGGGGGGGAAAAAAGCCCTCGAAATTCTTGATATGATGATATGTAAATACAAAGACTAATTGATTGGACACGTATACGTAGATTTCCCGTAGGGCTGACTCTATTTCCTGAATTGTTTGGAGACGAAGCAGCGAGCACACATCTATAGGGTCGAGCCTGCTTTGCCCGAAGGAAGCCTGCGGGGCCACTAGATGGCGTTAGATCCCACAGAAGAGCTCCGGGACCCTCGCAAGGGGCCAGACAATAACAGCAGAAGTGAAGAAGAGGACACGTTGCCCCTTTTTTTACGTTTGCTCGGACCTTTTTGGCGGCCTACACGCAGTCTTCCAGTGGCCTGGTCTCATTGGGTATGCTAGAATGAACGCGTGGTTCATAAATAGACTACACACACACACACAAACGCACAAACACACGTCATGGGAGAAGCAACCTTTTATTAAAATGAAAACGATAATCACCTGGAGTGCATCCCCCCGGCCTTCAGCGGCTCTCACACAGTCAGCTCATTAGCTGTAGTCAGTGTTTATGATATTCACTTTGTCTGACTACGACGCGATGCCGTGTGTCTCTTGGAGCGATTTTCAAGGAAACGAGCGGCGACCACCTGCGTTTTTACACCTGCACGGTCTCTCTTTTTATGTGTCAAACTTTCTTAAAAAAAAACAACAAAAAAAACACACACTCACAGCTTAACTTGTTCCAGATTTGAAAAGGCCCTGCAAGTTTGTGAATTTAACAAACGAGACGTAACATTTCACAGGGTTTCCTGTGAGGAGAATCTCATGGGCCATCATTATCACAATTAGGGTGATTTGGGTTTTTTTTTGGGAGGGGGGTGGGGGGGCGAAAGAGAGCAAAAGAAAAGAAGAAAAAATGAAATGGGCTGACGGCATGCCTCACCGTGTGATATGATAATGCTGAAGCGTGTCCCAGTCACTAATGGAGAGAAAATTATATAGTTAAATACATCGATAAGGGTAAAGTGACATGCCATTCTCTTTTTCCTTAGATTTTTTTTTAACCATGCCCGCTGCTCTGAATCCAAGAGCAGTGTTTAGTGCATAAAAGCCGAAAAATGATTGTAATTGGAGGGCACGTTCAGTCCAGTTTTTATACAAATATATGCGTCCAATACAGTCCAGTCCAAATGTATCTCCAAACAAAGGAAACATTTTACAGCGTGGCTACATTCACTTGGAGCTCCATATGTCTCTGTTGTGCCACAGACACCGACTCAGTGTCAGTGACACGATCTAATGCGGGATGGAAGGAAAACAAATTCAAGTGCTAGTCCCACAGGAGTAAATGTGAACTCTGTCAACAGATGTTTAATGCTGTGAAAAAGACAAAAAAAAAAAAAAAAAATACCCATTTCTCTTGATCTCTCATGTGAATAGCACCATTTAGCATGTAGCAGTTGTGACAGGTAATTGGCTTTGGGATCCAATGAGGAGTATTTGTGTCATGGTAACTAATGCATTGTTTCAGAGCCCTGATGAATATGCATAGTTTATGTTGATTGCATAGAGGCATAAACAAATGCTTTTATATATCTATAAGCTTTTTCCCCCCTACTGGTTAGAAGATACATCTTAAATATTTTCTGTTCAGCTGGTGTTTCCATTTGAGATGAACTCAACCTCAACAGCTGATACGTTTAAAATGCTTCAATGAAAAACAATTGTTGTGTCATGGACGTCCCGCGTTGGGCTCGAAATTCTAATTCTATTTATATACTGAAATATTAAAAGCCTAACATGTCACCTGTCCCGGCCGTCATCCATCATCTTAGCTGCGGCGCGTCCTGTGGGCCTGTAAAGATTTCCCCTCAAATGGCTTTTTATTAAATTGCCAGCGTTTGTTCCTGTTTAGACGCATTTCATTTTGAACTTGGCTCCATTGGCAGCTGCCCGTCTGCATCCCCAACGTTTGCCCTTCCACGCCTTCATTCACCAAATGACCCAACATCCCCGTCTGTGTCTGGCTTAGACAGCTGAGCTGATTAAGAAGTTGCCTTTTGAACACTAATTTATTCCACTCCACCATTTTGTTGTGTGGCCATTGTTTAATTTAAAGTTTCTCCTTTGATGGAAGTCACGCTAATTCTGATTTCCTTTTTTGGAAAAAGCTATTTAGTTCTACAATGTATGATGGATACCCCCCTACAGGTTAAAGTTTAAATGTGGATTAGCAGATAAAGCGACTCCTGATTAGGTTACTGCGGGGCTCAGAGGAGGAAAAATGCATTTTCTCTGCACATTATTTCACAAACATCTTCACTCTGCCTCCTTTCTCTCCCTCTCTTTTCTTCACCGGCTTCATCCTCTCACACTCACTCCCAGCATGGGTATCTATTTTGGCGCAAAATCTTTGAACAATTATGCAAATGCGTGTAAGGCAATGCACAATACAGTATGGAAATGGCTCAGAGAGAAAATGGACTCATTAAGGACAGATGGCATGAGTGCTAGGAGCCATTTGTTATGGATGCAGGAAGACATTTCAGACAGTGTCAGAACCTGAGAGACACCAGATATGTTTCTCACACCAAGCACTATTTGTGCTGGTGGTGTAGTTCTTGATTATTTCAGCATGTTTGTGATTATAAACGAGCGACATCTAAAGTAAGACTTCTCTTTGTGTCTGTTGCATATAGATATACATCTGTTGCCGTATAGATTTTCCTTTTTTATTGAAGTGATGGCTTCCTATTACCATTACGTCGAATGAAGTCGTTGATCACCACAAGACCTTTAACATAATTCCGCGTGTTTGATCAAAGCAGCTGTATGTTGAAAGGGAAGCGTGCACCGTGATAAGACCACTGGAACCAACACGGGAGCGAATGTAGAGGGAGTTTTGATGTCGGCTCGCGAGATTACATGCACCGTATGCATGAATTCTGCACCACTATCACACGCATTGTCACTGTGACTTCATACAGCCTCCATGGAGCTGCATATAAAGTAGCCCCTAAATGCTGGTGAGAGATTGCCGTTTCCCGTTTCCCGAAACCTCCTTTGAAACGGCAAACGAGAGAGACCCACGTAGTGAACAGTGGGGTTTTTTCACAATTAAGAAAATTAAGTCTTTGTATTGTCTGTGGGGATAAGACGGTGCATTATCACAGAGGCCAGTGGTGTCCGCGGGTGGGAGAAAATTATTTGCTGCACAGATTAAGCTGCGCAATCTACCGCAGGTGCCGGCGGAAAACGCAGCAGCGTTAATGCAGAATTCCCTCCAAAGGCCTGCGACTGTACAAAAGGGGGGGGGGGGGGGGGGTGGGGAGCCGGGTGCAGATACGTGGGCTTTGACGCTGTTTATTTTGTCTCGGGCCCTCTGCGGGCTCCCCCCCCCCCCGCCCCGTACCACTGCCCGGGCCTTTGATGTCACTGAGGTTATTGTCGACCGTTCTCTGTCGTCTGCCTCGATATTCATCCGAGCTTCGGATGGGACACACGGGGAGAGAGAGAGAGAGGGAGAGAGAGAGAGAGAGAGAGAGAGAGAGAGAGGGAGAGAGAGAGGGAGGCAAAGACTGCCGTTTTATTTCTACACTAATTTTCCTTTGTGATGGATGGCTTTCTTATTGTGTCATTTGTGCCTTTTGAAAAATGCTCTTTGGAGCAGAAGAAATTACCAGCTTCCAAATCATACAATCAAGCACAGTGCTGTGGAGATAAAAGCGGGCGTGTAGGACACAGAAGACTTCTTTCCGAAATGGTTAAATCACAGAAGAAACGTCACTGTTGGTGTCAAATAACACTTTTAGTGCTTAAATGAAAGGAATATATAAAATAGAACGTCGAATGTGGCCCAGCTGTTAGTAAATATGATGTGAAAAATGTAATTTCAATAGCATTAAAAAAATTGTGTATTTGTTGTTTGTTATTTTGAGAATGGATCCAATAAAACACAACAATATTAATGAATTAACAAGAGAAGATATTCAAGATATTTGTTCTTTCCATATAATATAACAGCTAAATCACAGTAATCAATAATTCATCTTTCTCCAAAAACTGTGTATAGTCACATATTGGGTGATAGTATAGACAACATAATACAACATTAAATATAACTGTATTAATCGTACAGTGTTAACACAAACTGCTAAATAAATGTGAAGTTGTTTTCCAAATTCAAAATGGGGAACTCATTGCTTTTCACACTCGCATTACCAAGCTGCAAAGACATCGTAGCATCAAAGTCCGTCACGAAAAACAGATCTTAACAAAAAAGTCCCAGAACAAACAAGTGGAAAGTATCAAAGGCTTTCATATTCAGGACCTTTTCCTTTGTTGCATTGAGGTTTGTCTTTTGTCCGTCCCGCGCCTTTTGTGACCCGACACAGATACTTCTAAAGGCCAAAGTTTCTTATTAAATTATTTCTGGGTGAGATGAACACAGGCTGAATAGAATCATTAAACTTCACCAGTTCCAGGAATGCATGCGCCGCGCGGGCCCGTCTGCCGCTGCTGCGGGATGAAAAGCTGCGCATTTTCATGCTCCTTCAAAACCTTTAACTTGCCGTGAAAAGATATGACATCCATCCGGGGGCCAAAAAACACAAGGGCGGGAAATGAATGATGGCATTGTAGTCTCCAAACATCAATCACGCTCAATACTTTGGGAAAAACAAAGCGTTTGTGTTTGCATTTCAGAGGTGACAAACAACACTTGTGACTGGCTTAAACATCGTCAATTCCCATTACTCAAAAAAAAAAAACCTCCAGCAAATCAGAATTAAACTGCGGCCCTGTTGCTAGGCAGCGGAGTTCTCTTGACATGGTGGTTGGTTTTTCTTTCATTGCTTGACAAGAGCGAAGTGAAAGGAGTTTAGAAAAACTTGCTTAAGGCGCTCAGGGGAAGGGGGATAATTGGAGTCTGTGGATTGTGTAGTGGCTCTTGTGTGGAAACTTCCCCCGAAGCCGCGGACAGAGAGAGTCGGATGCGACAAAATTTAAAACTCTTGTATACAAACTTGACCCCCGGGGGGACTCAAGCGAGTGTGTGTGTGTGTGTGTGTGTGTGTGTGTTCGCCCCGGTGTGGCCCGGGGCCCAGTGTCAACACCGCTGCGTGTGTGGAGAAACAGGTGAGGGGCGCAGTGACAACAATGACGGCGCCGCGTCAGTGTTTCATCCCCAAACTGGGAAACTTTGTGATATCATGGCCCCGGGGGATTTCACACACAAACACAATCAAGTGAGGTCATCTCCACACTGTAGCCATGGACAATTGTGTTATTATTATCTTTTCATATACAGAAGAAGCTGGTTAAGTAAACAATGAAAAGGGGGGGGGGGGGGGGGTTTGCGCCTTTTAATGACCCGCGAGAGGAGCCCGGCCCGTGAAAGCGCACACCCAGTTTAAGAGGGAACCAATTAATGGTGGATTAACATTCATGGTTATTTACAGTTGCTTTTGTGCTTGTTTCTGCTCTCCGACTTCCACACAGAGGAGAGAGAGAGAGACAGAGCGAGAGAGAAGGGGGGAGGGCGAGGGAGAGAGAGAGAGAGAGAGAGAGAGAGAGAGGAGAGAGAGAGGGGCTCAGAGGTTGTTTGGACGCAAGAGGTGCAGCGAGGTGGCTGGGTCCATTGTGAGGACACCACCTCTCTCATTATGCCCTCTCAATCAACACTCCTGCTCACAGGAAGCCCCTGTAAAGCCCATCTGCCATAGCTAATCTACAGGCAGCCCCGCGCCTGCGTCTGGGCCTGCTACCCTCAGCCGCATTATTCTCAGATCCAAGGCTTTGCCAGGGATCAGCCAAAGCCCATTAAAGTAAATAATAGCCAGAAATGACAGGCTTAGCGAGGATTGGGGAGGAAGTTGAAGACCAGTTTGAGCTGTGAGCTCTGATTAATAGAGAAAAGCATTTTGGGGGCAGAGAAGGGGGTCTGATGGAGGGAGAAAGCGAGTGAGAGAAGGAGGGGGGGGGGGGGGGTGGAGGGGAGGGGGGAAAAAATGACCTTAGTGAGCTGCAAAGAATTCCTCAACCTCAGGGTTGTTAGGACTGGTGCTACCATCTGAAGCATTAGCAATCCTTGAGCTACTTTTGCTTTGATGAAGCTCAAACGGGATGGGGTGAGAGGGGGGGGGGGGCGTGTGTGTGATGATGAGGCAGGGGTGGGATTCATGCCACGGTCTTCAGAGGCCCCCGAGACCAAGAAGCGTCAAGAGTCAGTCTCAGCAGTTAAATAACAAAGTTTGTGGGTACACAAAGCAGGAAGCATTAATTGCACTAACATCTCTGCAGCTGCCCTTTGAGGATTACTACGCTTATGTCATTCATGTCAAATGGTGCCACAGATTGGAGCTCAAATCATCACATCAAAATTCTATAATGAATAATTATACCTCTGAAGTTAAGACTGGAGGCTGAATTAAAAAAAAACAATAAACCAGAGAAACACAAACAGATGGATTAGTAAGTAAGTATAAATAAGTACAACCAAAGTGTTTCACTCCTTATACGTCACAACCTATGACACTATGGTTTTGTTTTCTGCACTTAGAAATAACAATAATATAAATAACAATGATATTCTTGCCACAACGCTGCTGCGGTGGATGTAAGCCTGCTGGCGTGTGTGAAAGGGCTACTTTGTCATGGTCGGCTTGAGGTTAAACAATTGAAGCTGCTCCCTAAAGTCAAGTTAGTGTCAAGTTAGGCGTGATGGTTAGAAGCATGTAAAAGAGAAAGGAGAGGAGAAAAGATGAGAAGACAATGAGAAAACAATGCCAAAGCCCTTTGCTGGTTAATCCTTAACTGACCTGCTGACACCCCACCCCCCGGGCATCACACCCAACATGACCCCTAATCGACCCCCCAGCCAAACACCACCGATCCAACCCAGCAGTACACACTGTAAACGTTGTCCGCACGTTGCTGTTTAAGCTTTTACTTTAGTTACAACAGGACCGGGGGGGGGAGGGGGGGGAACCCAAAACAAGACAAACATCCATTACCACAAGCTGCGACTTGCCGGGCGGAGGATGTTTTGCTGCACTGACGGGACGGATAACGCCGATCACACGAGCGTTTCCACTGTGTCCCCCCCCCCCACGCAAATGTTTATTTGCCGCGAGAAAAGCAGATTCCACTTTGCGCTTGAGCTCAGCCGGGGGATTTAACGCGACTTGTCAGCGGGCCGACGGCGGAGACGGTGGACGCGAGATTATGTGAAGCAGTTCCACCTCTGCTTAACTACTGTAAAAAATTGCTTATACGCCTGTGAAGGAATTGGAATGCGTTCAGGAAGCGAACGATCAGCCCCGTGGTCGGTTGGGCCGCTTCTCGCGGGGGCCGCCTCTGATTGGACGGACGCCACCGGTCACCTGGGGTGCAGGAAGAAACAAGTTAGCGCCGCATGAGAGGTACGCTCACTCCTCTAAGAATATTGTCTATTGATCTATCGCTTGCCCCGGATCTTCAAAAACGTCGGGGGGGGGGGGGGGGGGGGGTGGGGGGGGAGAAGAAAGACGCGTGGAGACCTCGGCCTCAGAGATGCAATGAAGAATTTACGATGCTCCAAATGTTTTATTGACGAGAAACTGAAAAAAAAAAAAAAAAGATATGATACGGCCTACAAGGCCTCTGGAGAAACACTTAGGGCTTCTTAAAGAAGTGTTTAATGGTATCGATTTTTATTGTTCAGCGAACAGTGTGAAGTCTTTGACTGTTTTATTGACAGGATATAGACACACGCTCTTAAACACAGAAAGGAAGAAGACTTTTCACTTCTTGGATTCAATCCATCAGACAATGTGTGCGTCGAATCTTAATAAGCTTCCCCGACCACGAGCCGCACTGCACGCAGCGGCGCTCGGATATCAGACGTTTCGGTTGGTGCTTATTCTACAGCTACTTCCTCCGAAGGCCTCTTATGTCACAGTCCCTCGTGTAGGATGTGGCTCGTTTCGCACTAATGCGACAGATGTTAGGACCTCAGCAGCCAGTAGAGGCCTCTCATGTCTAATACAAACGTTCTATTAAAGTATTGCATGAGCGAAAGCTACATTTCTGAATGATGTAAGCAATGACATAAGTTGCACTGTAAATATAACAGATATTATTTTTTAAAAGAGTAGAATTTACACGTTTTGGGGTTTTTACAGTCCCTCGGACCCCAGCTTTTCACAGCCTTGTTTGCTATTTTAGAAATAAATGAATCAGTCACCTTCTCTTCCCAGCTGGTGAATTCAGCGGTTGGAGCCGCATCACAGCTCTTTGACCCCCCCCCTCTCCGTCCAGCCTGATCTCTCCCTCTTCAGTAAAAGCTGAATGCTCATCCCTGACCGGCTCGCCCCCAAACGAACCCCGCTCTCCTTCGTGGGACCACAAAAGTGCCACTGTGTGGCTTCAACCCCGGCTTTCTTCCCAGGGGAGACAGTGTGATTTCTATATCCGTTGTCATGGCGATGCGGCGAGGAGACGGGAAAATGGGAGCCCTAACCTCTGGCTTCAGCCGGGCTCGCCGGGGACCAGGCAGGATTCGGTTTGGGAACGCAGGAAACGGCACTCTGCCTGTTTTGACAATCTCCCCGCACTCGAAAGAGGTGGAACGAAGGGACATGGTGGAGCTATCTGTCAAACGCCACGTGACGTTCTTGAGGCCACATTGGAAGCGATGTGGAATTTTGAAGTAGGTAAAATATAACTAAAACATTAAAAGCCCCTCCATCACGACAGAGAGGAGGACGTCGGGGCTCAGAGAGGTTCACCGTCTGAGCCCCGTTTCAGCACCCCTCAGTCAAAGAAAGAGCTATTTTCCTTGAAGATAATGCAATTCTTCAATTCTCCCCCACAGATACACCTGATACTCGGCGGGCATGGAATAAAAAGAAAAGAGAGGTGTTTTCATCCAAGTTCCCCTAAAAGGGAAAACGGTCCATATCTCATTTACCCCAAAAAACACCCCAATTTAAAGTGGCTGGGAGGCAAAATGAAGACTTTGGGATTATTGAAATCAAATCTGGTACGGCTCACATGCACTCCCCTTCTAATGACGAGGGAGGGAGAGGAGAGGGAGAGGGGGGGGGGGGGCATGGCCAGTCGAGAGGAAGAGAACACCATTTTCTATTCATTTGGCAGCGTGCCCAGATCTCATTCAACCAAAAAGTCTTCTCAATCCAAACTTAATCCCAGCCAATTAAAAAGACGGTGTTGCTTTTCCTCCTCCGCTGTTCCACTGATGAGGCTGCAGTTCATCACCGGGAAGGAGGAGCGCTTGTTTCGGGGGTGGCATGTGGGATGATTTCACAAGGCCTATGGATTAAATATTTGTGTCATCACTCTGGCCTGATAAACGGCAACGTGTTGCAGTGTAATGGCAACTTCAAGAGGGGGTGATCTAAGAGAAGAAATGAATATTTATTGATGTAGTAAAGTATGCTTTGTGTTTTTCCCCGGCTCCTAGGGGCAAGGTTGGAAATCTAATAAAGGCATTCTCAGGAGGGGCGGCTTTGATCACAGATTCTCTAAACAAGCCGCAAGTCCCAAGAGGACACGAGATCTATACGCTGCGACATGTGCTATCTTTACATCTCCACTTCTGTTTTTGCTAAAAAAGAGAGCGGGCTGCATTGGAAACAGCTGAACCATTTCATTTTCAGCCCCAGGCAACATTCTCCTCTCAAGAGAAGTGTCAAGATGCACCGTACAGAATGTCAGCCATATTTCCAATAAAGTCTACCTGAAATGCTTCTTGTTTCTGCACAGCTTCCCAAGGTGTAAATGCGCAATTCTATTACGGGATAATGTGTTTCTATGTTAATAATCTCAACGTGTCTTTAAACTGCTAAATCTTTAAAACAAACAATGTAATTGTTCACTCACGTGGAAAAAAGGTGTCTCACAGGAGGTTACAAAACAAGTATGAAAATGTATATACAGTCCATTGTTCACCCCCACGGTTTAAACACTAATTGAAAATCTATATTTGCAGAGAAACAATACAATGACGCTGTGGGTTTTATCAATATACTCAGCTCTGAAAGACAGCCGCTGCACTTTCATATCTGCCTAGTGACCCAACGTGGTGCTGCTGATTCATCCAACTGATTAGACTTTAAGGGAAGGATGGGGACCAGCAATAACAAAAGTGCAGGGTGAAAATTGCATGCTGAAATTGACCCAAAATAGTGTGTCGAGCGACGACGTGTGATGCGGAGTAACCGGAGTGATGCGCTGATCTGCCGATGCAGAGCGGGGCAGGGACGGCTGCTGCTCCATGCAGAGTCGGTGCGTGTCCCACTGTGGCTCCTCTCACACTCCAGAAGGTCACACAGGAAGCGGCCTGTGCACACGCACGCGCGCTTCAGGCCGACCTCCTAAAATAGCCCGCCGAGGTCTGACCGTTGGCTCGGGCCACTTGTGTAGCAAATGCGTAATGCGTCTTCTACACAGTAAACAAGAGCAGGTTTCTGATGAGAGCTTCATTGATTAAGCCCCAGAAGCTATCAAATCAAAATACACTGTCCAATAACATTCATTTTTTGTGTAAAGTTTTATCTTGTTCTAAGGTTTGTGATTTATTTTGTGAGGCTTAGTATTCTTCATTTTTGGCTTTGTGCAACGGAAATATTAGATGTGGTGTCATTCATTTCAAACTCATCTTCTTAAACGTCGGGATACCGAAAGAACTCATAGTTCATTTGTGAATTGAAATAATAGTTACATTCACATTCACACATTTACATTCTCTCAGCATACACATGAATTCTAGCCAACTGTGTAACTATTTGGTTACTGAAATAACCAAAAACAGAGAAAAAGAAAATCTCGAAGCCAACATAATACCTCTGTATTGTTGTGAAAAGAAGAAAATGCTTTTACTAAAACCTGTAAATGTTTCACATTTTGTTCTGTTCATTGCCCATATGGTTGTTAACTAACTGTCTAATGCAACAGTTACTCCAACAGCTATCGTGGTTAAGCAATTAAACAATTAAAATGGCTGGGGTTTGGATTTCTTATGAAATGCCACAGTTTAAGAAATAACCACAGAACCACTGACACGCTACGAAAAGAACAGAAAACCTTCAGCAGGCCGAACGTGTTCCAGCGAGCTGCTCATGCAGCGTGTGACGGGGCGAACACACACCCAACTAACAACTTCCTCCACATTGGATGCACTCTGACAAACGGCCCTGCTGCTCAGAGCTCACGCCGTGGCACTTGACTGATGCCCCCCCTCCCCAACACCACCACCACCACCACCACGGCACCCAGTCCCATCCGGGGCCTTTCTCCGGACTTGACGTGCTGCTGACAAAGCACCGATGGGCAAAAGGGGGGGGGGGGGGGGGGCAGACTAAATGGAGAGGCGCCAACAAGGCAATACACCCCTCCCCGAAAAAACACACACACACGCGCGCGCGTTGATGAAGATGCATGGACGTGGGGCTGCGCGTGCACGTGTGTGTATGTGCATGTGCACACACGCAGGAGCCACACAAGGAAGCAGAAAGGACTTAGCCATGCTTCACCTTTTGTATTGGCTTTGGAACAATGGCTTACACAAATGCAACACACAGCTGATCTGCACCCCTCCGATCCCGCCTCTTTGGTGGCTTGTTCCTGGGGACCACCATGAAACCGGGGGGGAGGCCAACTGAAAAGGCTGGCGCTCGATAATCAGCTCTGAAGGGGGGGGGGGGGGGGGTGTAAAATACAATTCATATCTCCACTCTTCTTGGGAAAAGCAACCACTGGAGCAGGAAACCACGGCGGATGTTTTAATCTTCAAACACACCTCGCTCCCTCGGGCCACACGGAGGAATCTGCTCAAATGCGACGGAGCCGCCCCACCCGTTTGAGCGGCCTCCCCACCGCGACCGCTCGGACTTCTTTTCAAATGTTTTATAGGAAATTAGAGGCCTTGCCAAAAGCACCTAAACACGCAAACAAAACAAAAAAAAACCCAATCACAGAATTTGAAACCCTCATTTTCGTGACATTCGCGAGTCCGTGGTGGATATTGCGACGCTGCTCGGGTTGAGACACATGCAGACGGCGGCGTCTCCCGAAGGCCCGGGCCCGGCACTGCTCTCCCGGGCGACACTATAAACACCTAGCCCCCCCCCCCCCCCCTCCCCTCCCCCCGGGGCACCTGTCATCCACGGCTGCCTGCCCCCTTCCAACAGGACTCGCGGGGAATTTCGCGAGGTGGAGAAATGACGTGACAAACAATTATATCCCGACACCCCCTCGATGCTCGATGAGCATGTTGCTCCTTTCGAGACTTCCCCAATCCCTAAAAAAAAAAAAAAAAACGACCAAGAAGATTTCAGCTCCTGCGCCGGAAGAACAAAAAGATTCCAGTGAGATTCAACCAACTGGAGGGTCTCTGGTACAAATTTGGATGGAAATTAGCTCAATTTATCAATGTCGATAACCGCGGCAATCCGAGGAGGGACAGACATGCATATTAATTGAAAGTAATCAGATTAAGACACTGGAATCTGACATTTTGAGATGGGCACTTTATCTTCGGGGCTGGAGCGATGCCGACGTACAAATTCAGAGAACACGGCTTAATTGCATGTTATCACCCTATGATTGCCTCGGCATTATATAAAACAGTATGGTAATCACCCCACAGATAGCGATGTAAACAGCCTCGGGCCGAGGCTCCCGTAAGAGGAGGTGGAAAGACGGCACATGGCTGAACATCTGGGCAGAGAGGTAGCACATTTACAAGGGGAGTCAGGTGATTAGCTACAACACACAGGCGTTAGCAGAAACATATATTTGGCAGCAGCATTCACGCGTTCACACGTTCGCCGGCGACACTTGACTCTGAGCCCTGAGCGGTGTCGCTTTCGGGGGGGGGGGGGGGGTGGGGGCGTTGATGGGGGGGGAGATCCTCAAACGCACACAAGCCACTTGAAAGTTTAAAAAAACAAAAAAGACAACAACAACTTGAATCCGCGCCGGAGAGGATGGTGAGTGGCCCTCATGGTGTCACTGCCGCCCAGCCCACTGAGCAGACGCACCACGGGCCAGCTGGAAGTCCCCCTCCCTCAGCACAACCCCCCCAAACCAGCCCTGGAGGAAACACCGCTCTGCCGTCGTACGACTTCAACGTTTGTACAACGGCTGATAAATGTAATGTAAAAGGGGGCTTTGTGTGCGGGGGTGTGGGGGGGGGGGGGGGGGGGGGGGGGGGTAGGGGGGGTTGACTGTGATTGCTGGTAATAACTGACTAATAGAATAAAGCAATAACGCACAGCCTCGGGGGCGAGGGCTCCGTACCGACAATTTCATACTGCAGATTTATCATCGTGTGGAAATTAGCATTTCAGTCTGTTCACTTTCCCATGTGAAGGAGCTCCGTCATGAGACTGTGGTGCACTAGAGGGGGGGGGGGGGGGGGGGCGGGGGGGGGGAGAAGAGAGAAAAGGAAAAGACGCCTGTCAACCTCAGGTCGGCCTTCGCCACGACGCTCCGCAACTCTCCCAAAAAACCCCACTGGCGGAGGACGTTTTCTGAGTTGACAGCGAACAATAATGACGGAGATTTGCAGCGTGGCTTTTGTAGGCACTTCATAAACAGCCGATTATTAAGACACAATACCAACACAAAGACACGGCTCACATTTAGCTGATCTTGACAATGGACGGGTGTCACTGCGGCTCGGTCTCTTAGTTTAAGACGTTGCTAAAAGGGGGAGAATGTATGAAATGATTCACTCATCCATCGCTTTCAGCTCCAAAAGGGGCCGTGCAGCATTTTGAGGGTCTACTGGCAAGAGGGTTTAAAGACACTAAAATCCCTATTTAATGAGATATTTTGAAGTAATAATGGCTTGTAACTTTTTTAAGCTCTAGCTCATGAAATACGTTATTAACGGAAGTTTTAAACTTGTTTAAATACCTTCAACGGATCATTTAACATTAAGTATTTAGCATTTGTTTTCCAACTTTTGATGCAGAAAACAGAGAAGAAAAAGAGTCAACAAGGGCCTGGATAAGCAAATGGTACTCAGCGGATGATTTTGTTTACAATGTTCCCATGGCCTATGATTAGAATATTAATTAGGCCCATCTATGACGGTCAGATAATAACAATGTCAGCGAGCTGAATGGATCCTGTGACCTGTAAAAGGCCCATTCACAATCTCCAGTCTGCCATAGTTCATTCTTTTTGGCCACAGGCAGCAGACTTTTTCACACCCTTTTCTAAACCCCCCCCCCCCCCTCCCCCTCCCTGAAACACTACTGAGGAACTGCGTTAAGAGAGAGACAAGTATGTTAAAGCGCACGTTTCATGTCAAACAAAGTTGAAATCTGCAGCTCTTTTGTAACTTTGTCTCCCTTTTGACACACGTCTTCTGAAAGGTGTCAACTAATGTGTCAAAAGAGTCGACTCGGGTGCGACTCTAACATCCCACAGCTGATTTGTTCGCTGGCGCCGGATTTATTTAGCGATGTCTCGTCTTAACCCAGACGATCCGACCCGTAAACCCTCCGGGACCGATGTTTTTACAAAAATAAAAAATAAGCGTTTATTTGTTGTTGTGTTACGTTCAAAACGGCGTCACCGGAGGTGCATCGTTTCTTGAATAATGGTCTCTCAACGTAAAGATTATCCCTCGTTTTAGCCCTTTTTGATGTAGAGGACATTACTCAAGTCGTGTCCCCTGGGACGTCGCGTTTGGGGTGACGGGACGCCTCAGTCGGGGAGGCCAAAGACGTTTGCAGCACAGCAATCGGAGCGCTTAAGAAACACCAGCCAATAAAAACACAACAGCTTTCACACCGATTAAAAAGAAGAGTTTTAAGGGTCAGTAGCTTCGTTGTATGTATTGTTGTCTCTGGGGAAAAGGCAGGATAAGCTGTTTGGTTGTTTTGTTTTACTCAAGCTCAGTGACAACATCCCTAGAAACGAGATTCTTAATTGTAATCCATGTGCAATTAGGAAATAATTTAGTTTCTTTGATGTTTTACACTAAATTAATTAATAGATGTTTAGATACTCAGATAAATCCTACTTTCCTAAAGCCAACAGATGACAGCCAGACTCACACAATGTGCAACAATGCAGTGTATGTTGTAATAAGAATATATATAAAGATTTGTATAATGACAGCAGTGTGCTACTTTTGACTAAGTCAACGCTTTAGATTTTGACTGAGTCAGGAAACATGGTCCTAAAAAGTGTTTTTTGAGGTGAGAACAAACAAAGCACATGTGAAATCATGACTTTAAAGCCTGAAATCCAAAATCACAAAAGAAGGATTTCTTCGTTTCTTACTAATCCGTCTGGATTTGGACTGTTGTATCAAATGTGAAAAGTAGTCTTGCATAGAAAACCATGATATAAGTCGGTGTCTTTGTGACCCCCATGCTGTTATAATAACAACAACACAGACACAGGAACAGGAACTCTGTGCTGTGTGCAGGGTGCAGCGAGAAATTACTTCAAACATCCCAGTAACCAAAATACCAGTTGTCGATGTTTTCTTGTCAATCGACTGGTCAACTTATAGCTTCAGCTTTTAAAAAAGCTCTGCAGATTTATTTCCCAACAACAGCCCGAACCTCATTTGAAGGCAACCAAATAAGACAGGAAGCGTAAAGCGCACATTTACGGCAGCTACAAACAAGACCTCAAAGTGCTTGCGGCTAAATTCCTTTAACTCCCCCGGAGAGCGTTCGGCGCAGATCAACCCCGACAAAATTCAATCTAGGTGAATCGAGTCAAAGAGGCATTTTGTCTCCTCGTTTCAGGAACACTTAGTGTCGTGTTGGGATTACTGGGCTGGCAGGCATGTGGCTAGTGGCAGCGGACCGCGGTGAATGAGTTAAATCAGACCCCTCGTGAGCCCGAACGCTGTGTCGTCACGAAGGGGGGGGGGGGGTGGAAGAGGCCAGAGCCTCACGCAATGAGGGGTGATCCAACGGTGAGCTGGTGTGGCAGCGCCGCCTCCCGCTGCTCCCAGAGCAGCTCAAATGAACTCCCGTGTGCACCCAAGGGGAGCGGAGGACAGGGCCTACGTCGGAGGCGGAGCTGGAGGTTGAATGACCATTGGGATGGGGGGGGGGGGGGGGGGGGGGGCGACATGTGCCGTGTCGTGAGCATCGGTCACTGTAAAGCGGGGGTCCGGCCAGCCCTTCTGGGCCAGAACTCACTGATGCAATGCAACGAAGATGACGTCAGCGCCTTTTGTAGTAAAGTGACACAAATCATGCTGTCAAAGATATCTGTATCAAAGCAGACATGATGGGTCAGATGTGTGTTCATAATCATCCCTCTGAGCAGTTAGCTTAGCGGACTAATTCATTTGAACGGAAGATTTCCCCCGGAGCTGCTTCTCCTTCCTCTAATGAGGGACAAGTGCCGGTCAAAGTGGGCGCCATACTGCTGTCCAACATGGAAACAGAAGCCTTCAGCAGTCCGTCTGGGGCGTGACGGGGGCTGGAGGGGTGATTGCCCCCACCCCCCCGACCAGCAGCCACCACCTGCTTTGCTTGTTCACGCTGTCGCTGGGGCCCTTTTTTTTTTTTTTTTTTTTTGTCGGTGCGCGCAGAGTCTTCAAGAGTTTAGCTATGCCTTTGATGCCTTCTTTTTTTTTTTTTTTTAGAATATGCACGGGATCAATGAGGAGCAGAGACCTCAAAAGCTCAGGCGGCCCTCACCTGCTGCTGGTCGCCACCGCTGAAGTGTTTCCAATCACGTGTAGACCAAACAAAGGGCCCGAGCTGGGAGCCCGACCTCGATCGATAAAAACGAATGCCATGCGTGGAGAGATATTTGGCTGCACGATCAGACCACACTAAATGTTTTTCGGCCCAAAGTCAAGGAGAGGAGCGGCAGTAAATATCAAACATTCACCACTCTTTTCTTGGATTTTATTTTACTGCAACAGCCTTTTTTACCTCAGGAGCCGAAATGTGTGCTTATAATTGTACTGTGGAAACACGCACACTTCAAAGTGCTTAGATTCATGCATAATAATCTCCAAGAGCCAAAACCATTTAATAACTCACTCAGATGTCTCTAATATGTCACTCGAGTCTCAAACACTAAACATTTGATAATAATAATGCTTCTTTTCCCTTTTTTTTTTCTCTCCCACAAATCTAGTCACCTAAGTGGCAGCAAAGTTCAAAGAAGCAGATTGTAATGCATGTTATGGAAATAAACCCGGGGCTGATTATCCTTTAAATCTCCGACTGCCCCCGCGCCCCCTAAAAATGGCTGTCACGACGAAATGACTATCCTTTATTACATTCTTCTCCCTTAATCCTCCTCAATTTATTAGAGGGGGAGTGCCTCGGCCCAACAATGCCAAAACTCATTTCCATGGGAGCTCACACGGCATGGTGTCCATGAAGGGAGAGACAACTGATTTCCTATGCAAAGGGGCCCTTTTGAAAGGGCTGGGGGGGGGGGGGGAGCGGGGGGGAGGGGGGTTGCAGAGAGAGACAACTGATTCTTTTATTGCAAATGACTTCAGTGTTTTGTTTAGGGGGGCTGAGGGTAGCAAAGCCAGCATGACTTCTGCCCAGCACACTTTAATTCAGCTGATGCAGGTGCATGGCTAATTGCAGGTGTGGCACCGGCCAGCCTCCAGCTCTCTGTGTACTCTCAGGAACACACTTAGACACTTGGCTTTCTGTATAGACATTAGCCAGGTACCGAGAGAATAGACCAGCGAGCGCCTCATTTGCATTTGACTGTTCAAACTCTGCTGTAAGTCTGAGGGAAACCGAAGGGCCCCCATTCAGGAAATCCTAATAGTCTAGTGGATATCACAGTGTGGGAAAGCTAAGCTCAAACTTTCTGTGTGAGGGAAATTTACAACAGACCCACAGTGAACTGTTAGCTCATGTCCCTGAAATAAATAACGTCAGATTCAATTTAGTTAGTTTGTGTATTATGGATAAATCCGGGGGCAAATGTGTTAGAGAGTAAATCCTACAATAGAAACAATGCTTTTTTTTTGTCTTTACCCTTTTCAACGTTTCATTTTTGTGCATCCCTCCCACCACACCACTTATGCTTTTAAAATGTAATTTTTGAAACGTCATAAAATAAGAACTTGAGAACAAAAAGCTACCCCCCCCCCCCTCTCTCTCTCTCTCTCTCTCTCCAAATCCCAAATGAGAGGAAATTACTCATCAAGTGATTATGAAACTGTTGGCATTATAGAAATCAGAGTGAAAGAATAGAGTCTGGAGGAAAGGACCAAGGGGGGGGGGGGTTGGCAATTTGTTCTCAATGGACAGCGGATGATGAGGTGGCAAGTCAAAGTCTCCAATCTGAAGGGTCTCCTTGTAAAGCTAATTCCGGTTAATGGCCAGGGAACAAGGCTCCTCTAACCCACTGCATCCCACATCCTGGCTGCAGGTAATCAGACGGACACGAACGCAGCCTCCGAAAGAGACACCTCGTCATCGGGAATTTTCCTCATTGCCACCGAAAAATGCCAGGCTGCACACCTCTGACTGCGTGGCCCCCACATCTATTAACTTTATTGATTCGGAGCGCCCCCCCCCCCCCCCCCCCGCTGAGCCCCTCCAGAGCTCCCCGCTCCCCCCTCCCCCCCCCGCTGCCGGACTGAAGTGGATCAATCCTGCGCCGGGGGCCACAACTCGATAACAGCCCAGTGTCGGAGAGTACTGTTTACAACCTGAAATGAATAGATGCTTCTCTGGATATTCATCTCCGGGCGGAAATGTGTCAACGGATTAGAGCAGCGGCGTGGAAAGTTTTAGTAAGCGTTAGATTGTATCTAAATAACTTTACCGAAAAAACGACGTCATTCACTCATGTCCAGTTGTGTTTTGTTTTCGCTGATATAATATGATTATTTGCCAAGGAGCACATATTGTGCAATGTATTAACCTCGGCTGCTGTAGCTGGGTTTGTCCAAAGCTCTTCTGCTCATTGATTTTTCAGTGGAGTTCATTTGCTTTAACTAAGTGCCCTTCAGAGAAAATATCCTGCATCCAACACTCAACAATCAACATGCTCGGTCCAACTTAAAGTTCAATCAATGCAAATGATGTGTAACAAACTACTTAATATTTTTTGCATTACACCATTGGGATATCCCTCTTACTGTTATGCGCGGTGGCCACACAACTGTTTACTTGGTCCCTTTCAAAAGAAAATAGCAAATGAAATGTACTGTTGTGTGAACAACCTGAAGGTTGCTATTTTCGGGTTTTCTCAGTGATTCTCATGAAGGCCAAACTCTGCGCCTGCGACGAGCCGAGTTCCTCTTTTCTTTTTGAAGTGGGGTCTCAAAAAAGAAAAAGAGGCATCTGTGAAAACAACCCAGTGTGTCTTTAAACTTTGAGCACATTCTCACCGACCAGCTGTATCAACTCCAGCAGTACAGCAACGCTATAGGAAGTCATTGATATCTATTGTAACACCGTGGGACCTTTGGTCGGGGGTCGACGATCCACATCGAGGCTGACGATCTTTCATCTTCCTGCGCCGGGCACGTCTGGCAGGCGCGACGGACGTGCTCGCGCGCACACATTCCCCCCCCCCCCCCCCCCCCCCCCCCCCGCCTGGATAGATGTACGGCATAGAATGCTGTGCTGTGGCGAAGCGGGAAAGCGCCGCGCGGCTGTTTAAATCCACCACGGGCTCAACGTGATGGAAGCATAAGCGTCAGTGTCGAGGACGCTTGGTCTCATCTGCGCCTCGCCGTCAGCCAGTGGAGCCCAGCGGGGGGGGGGGGGTGGGGGGGGGGAGAACGTACACTCGGGGCAAATCTGTAAACACCAATTTAATCTGCATGGAGAAAGTTACTGTCATCGGCTGTGACAGCAAAAGCCTCTGGGCCACGCCAGTGCGCAGAGAGTCACTCTTCTTCCCCCCAATATCTCTGTCAAACGCAGACATTAAGCCATTATGGACGTCAGAAATCTGCCATTGAGAGTTCTTTTCCCTCTGCCAGTCAACGCTGGCGAAGGGATTGCACAGGGGCAACGGTGTAAATGATGTGGATACCCGGCAGTTCCTTCTTTACGTTAATTGCTGACAAATTGCTGTTGACCTTTGGAATTAGAATCAGAAAAACTTAGCATTCATCACCATATAATTACGCACGTTTCATGCGAGCTGATTCCACATTTTTTGAGGCATTTATAAGGCAAGCGGTGGTGAGGAAAAATGTTCAGGCCTAAATGGTCAGATCTTGTTATAATTAATTTAGGGTCATACTCAGACTTAAGAAGATTTCCTCCCATATCTGTAGCTTTTGAAGCTGCGGGTGTGGTACTCATGTTGTTTTCTTGGCAGCGGAGCCAGACTAAGGCAAAGTCAACACCAGCGACGATGAACATTTAACAATAATGAGAATTACTAGCGGTCCCTCCCCCGTTTTTCATACCCTAACATCCTGATTTCATGGGTGACACTTAGGGACCCCCCAGGCTCTCTAATGTGCGCCTGGGGACCCATGTGGTAGTCATAGCCAAGGCTTTGCACAGACGCTAAGGATGAGTGTGGCGGGTGCGGAGCAAACTCGGGGAAATGCGGCAAGTCCTTTTAAGAATTTTAAAACACTTTCTTCCTCCAAACCGCTGTTCAAGTGAAGCCATCACGAAGGGTCTTCACTTCTTCTGCGTCTTTCTCCTGTTGACGCGCCGAAGCCGGTTTATCAACGCGGAAAACCCCTCAAAACGTGTCAACTGCGACCACTTCGCGCTCGCAGCTCCCTTTGCCGCCGGCCCGGAAGCTGATGTCACCGGACTGGTGGCCCAGCGTGTGCGCGGCCTGCGATCTGTCAATCCGGTTTGAGGTCGCCGTGTCGGCGTGGCAGGGACTTACACGGTTCAGCTGGCTCGGGCCCAGAGAGGGGGGGAAAAAGGGGGCCAGGCCGAGCGCGGCCTACCGCACTGCCCCCCCCCCCACCCCACCCCCCACCCGGGGGGCGGCTCCTGACAGACTAGGAGCATCAGGGCAGATTTTGGGAAGGCAATGTCGACGGGGGAGCTGCAGCAGGGGGGGGCAGCTTCCCAGAATTCATTACTCACAGCTAATTTACAAACAGGGGAAAACGTCAGCTTGTGGGCTTCCTGCTACCTCGCTGCGGTGGTAGTTTTCCTCGGGCCGGCTCGGGGTGGAGTGAAGGCCTGTGAGGACCTCCGTACGGCTCGATGGAGTCGGTGGAGTTTGCTCCTTTGCCGCAGCTCTGAGTTGCCGTTACCTGACCTCGCGAGGTTGCAGCCCGCCGATAGACGCGTGCGTGTAGAGCGGGCGATTTGATTTACCGCGGAGTTGCTTTTTCCTGTCAAATCGCCGTCACCGCGGCTCCTTGATCACTTTAAAGACGCGAGGGGGTGGAGGAACGCCCCCGCGAAGATCCACGCATTGCATCACCCCTGCTGCTTTAACCCAGTTACTTCATATCGCCGAGGCTTTGCGTAGCGCTGGGCTGAAATAATTAGATGACACCTTCGATTGTCTCGTCACCTCCTTTAACCAGGACATTCACAGCCGGTAATTGAGTCGAAAAGGAAGGGAAGCCCAGATCATTCCGGGAACTCGTAAATCTTCCATAAATGTTATTCGTTCGGGAAGAAAAAAAACCCCATGCTGTTAAATTCCTTATGCCTGCTGTTGTCGATTAAAGGGACAGTCAGCTGGACACCCCTGTCCTACTGTGTAATGGTCAGTGGACGGGCCTGTGACCCCTGCTGCTTTGAGTAAATGAAACGCTGGGCAGGACATTCTCTGTTGTTTTAAAACACCATTCAAATACATGGGCGACCACGTCGGGAGGTCACATGTAAACACAGACAAAGAAAATACTGTTTGGGAACCCATCACGTATGTAAACACAAGCCGTGTAGCTGTATTTATTCGACGTATTTTCCTGAAGAGCTGTTGATTGGATGCTAACTGAGAGCATGTTGTCAGGGATGGCGGAGGATTAAAGTGGCATCTAATTGATTATTTACTGTTGCTGTAACGCGCCGCTGCAACGCAAAGCTATAAAAAGCCACGTAGTCAAAGGAATGACACTCAATACAACCCTAAAATTGGAGATGACCTTTAAAATGTAAGTAGATGTTCCCTGTGCCGACACTGTAACCTGGAAGGAAATTGAATTACGCAGGGATAAAGCGTAATTAGATAGCATTTAAAATACTGAGATAGTCTAATTATTAGTGAAGCAGCTTAAGTTGCTTTGCTCCTTAATTGAAGTACATCATGAATGCAGTGTGAATCTGTCCTGGCATGTTCAAACCAAATCTAAATCTTAATTAAATTTTGTGCAAAAGAAAGTGTTGGAGAGAAGCCTTAATCCATTTAAGGGAGGACGGTGAAGGGCTATTAGAGGGTGTTAATTCGTTAATCAGAACTTTGTGTGGATATCCTTTACTATGCTGAAGTCTGCACTATATTTGAACCACACAGCGGGAGATACATACAAACAGCCTACAGCCATTGTGGATGTAGGTACCGGCCCAGGAAATTAGAAAAAGGGCATTGAGCGGACGGAAAAGAAAGCTCTCATGATGTTGTAATATTCGTTTTTTTCATCTGTTTTTCCCCATTTTCCATCATGTTGTCCCATTATGCCACTCTGTTGATATTTCCTATTGAATTGGGATCATCCCCAAACAAGTACCAAAGACAGGTAAGCCTGCGAGTGGCCATGGTAACAAAGGCTCCACGGGGATCGAGTTCCTGTGTAAAGCCTCGTTAATGACATCATAATGGACTAAGGTCTAACTACCGACTGCAACTTCAAAGTAGGTGAGGGATGGAGAGAGAAAAGAAGCTTAGAAGATGAGGAGACCTTTCTATGACTGCGTCCCCTCATAGAAACACCATCCGTCCTCGTGACGCAGCATGGCCTCGTGGTCTCAAAGCCTCGAACTGCAACACAAATATATGCACAGAAATGCACAACAAAGCCAATTGCTTTTAATCCCGCAATTGAGTCTTCTAGTCCTAATACAGCTGCTGAAAAAGCAGTGTGCTATTCATGATGCTTTACTGCCAAAAAAGAAAAGTTGAGGACACATCCTTGACAAAATCCTCTTTTCAGACATAATCCACCTAGCACCATTTTACTTGAGGACTGGAGTGTGTAACATCTGATCTTATCCCCAAAAGCTATTCAGCACTATGTAGTGTTGGCTTGATTATGTTCCCGGTACACACAGGACCCTTTCACTCCTCAGTGCCTTCCCATCACACCTGGGATAATAAAGAGGATTTAAACAGGTCTGAATAGGTTAACCAGGTGTTGAAACAAATAATGGTTTAAAATTGTAATTAACATGGCTTGAATAGAGCATTGCTCTTGGTAAAGGTCTCCTCTGTTGAATGACTTTGGTATGCAAGGGAACACAAGACTGAAAGGGCCCCGTCTTTGTCACTGGAGAGAATAAGGGACTAATGGGGAATTAAGATCTTTAGAGTCTGGGTGCCTCTGTTATATGGCTTTTCCCCTTTTCTTCAAGGATGTAATGCCACAGTTCACAGTCCTGCCCGGCGAATTAGTTGCACTTCCCCTAAATGTTTAACTGCTGCCTGTGTGCTATGGTAAAATCATACCGTATGGTAAAAAAAAAAAAAAATTAAAAGAGCGTGTGCTTTTCTTCACACTACAAATCTTCTGCAATATATCCAACACAGACATAAACTGTAATGTTATTTTATTTATTTTTAATTTGTTTTATCAAAAGCAGCTTCTCATTTTGCGCATAAAAGATTGTGTCATTATCTGTAAATACAGGCATATATACAGTACATTTCCAGCCCTCGCATAACACTTACACGCGGAAAAGCATTAGCATTTAAATGGCCTTCTATTCTTAACGCGGCCATTTGATTATAAGCCTCCGCGGTCAGAAACACATGCTGTCTCTGTCGCTGACGTAGATGAAGAGCACAGACACTGCGGAGGTTCAGAACAAGGGGTCAGCGTGCGGTCGTAATTTCCCGGAATTTATTTCATTACAGCCGCCAGAAAGAAAGTTGTTCTGCACGAGTCCTCTTAAATTGGAGTAAGGTACCTCGGCGCCACTAGAAAGTCAAGTTTTTCTGTTCCTCTCAGCTGCCAGTAAGTCAAAGCCAAAGGGTCACATTCTGCAAAGTTTCCAAACACCAGCCACAGTACTTCTACGCAATTCTTCATTTCCTCTGAGTGTTTTGAAGCCCCCCGCGGAGAAGGTCCTAATCTCGACGCATCAAGCAATGAACAGAGAAAAAAGGCTGATTGCAAGTGATTGACAGGCCGTGCAGTTACCACAGTAACTCCTTTTTGGCTTTCTATGGAAGTCCAATTCATCATCAGAATTAGATGACTCTAAAAGGGGCCCATTATCGTAAGGGCGCACATGTGAGTGGCGCAATCGACTACCTGGGAATCGGTTGAATTGATCGGACCGTCTGAGTCAAGCACTCAACGTGTGTGTTAAAAAAAAAACAGGGCAGAAGTGTAAGGGATTTACAGATATTGTATCACATTCGACTTTGCTTTCTTGCTTTGTGGTATATTGCTCTTTTACAACTGCGGTCAAATGTGGTTTGTTACTTTTAGGATCGATCATTTTAAAGGATTACGGGTTGCTTTCCTGGAATAGTTTTCATTAGCAGCTGTCCACCGAATAATGGGCAGCTCCACACTGAACTACTGGTGCACGAAGGAAGAAATACGCATGTTTTTTTTTTCTTCAAAATATCTGCTTAATGACCAAAATGGAACTTTTGATTTACAACAGGAAAAAAAAGGCCAAAAATTGCAGAGGAATGACTACTGAGCAAACACACCCGAGTGTCTCCTCCCTTCTCTCACACAGTGCGCAACTTCTTCGCTGCCTTCGTCTGTCTGAGGACAGCTAAGGTCTGACTACATAAACACATTTCACAAATGCGGCGTTCTGCGCGTAAACTCAGAAGCAGTGAACCCGCCAAATGTTGTTTGAACGCAGCTCCTATCTGACTCTCGGTGGCGTGTGCGTGTGTGTGTGTGTGTGTTTGTGCGTCCGTTGTGCACGGCCAGGAAAGCGGGCCAAAAGCAAGCGTCAGCGTCGGCGTCAGTGCTGTGTAGCGTCACTGTGTCAGAGGCAGCGGGGGCCGCGGCGCCCACGCGGGCTTCCCATCAGCGCCGGCGCGGAGCTGAGTCAGCCGGACAGCACCGCGGCGCACACCCAACTTACTTAGCGTGATTAAAGTTGAGAAAGGTTACAGCTTGACACTGAGACGAGGCGAAGGATTCTCCCTCCCAGGCGATGGGGCACCTCGTCAAAGCGGCTAACCGGTTGAGGCTCCCCCCCTCCACCCCTGACCCTCCTGGAAAGCCAGGGAGACGCATGGCGGAAATGCGCACGCACATCCAGCGCCGTGATTAAAGGCGTCGGGTGGTGGGGGGGGGGGGGGAGGGGCCTCGAGGGGCAGAGGACAATGGCGCGTTACGTGCAATTAAATCGGGGGCCAACCTTTTGTGGCACCTCGTTCACCGGGGAACATCCATCCGGAAGAAGAAGCGCGTAATGGCCTGCGACCCGTGTCTGGACGGAGAGCGCGGTGTACGCTGCTCAGCCTCAGAATAAACACGACGAGATGCGACGGCGGCTCTGGTGGTAATGGCACTTTAATAATGGGTGGGCAGCGCCCACGATTTGCGTTTTTTTTTTTTAGAAGGATGCACAAAGATTTGAGACTCGACTTGTGAGGGCCTGCTCTTTGTGTTCTGGTCTGTGTTGGCGATGCGGCTTTGTGTTTAACAAGGTCCAGCCCCAAAACATGTTTTGGTTTTTATGTTGCAGCAACACAGCCGACGGAGACCAACAAAATGTCGGGAGGTCATTTTTTTTTTTTTTTTTTAAGACATAACTTAAAGTAACAGGCAGAACAATGTTTCAGACTAAAGTCGAAATATGTTCTTTTGGTTTTGGACCAAAATCTGACTCGAATGGACTTTGCCACTTGTGATACACTCATTCTTAAACACATCACTTTCTTACCACCTAACTTTCACTCATTTGTGTTGAACCGAAAAACATTGACATTCAACAAATCGGAGGTTTACATAAACCTCTGATGCCAAAAAGCTGTTCCTGCCGAGTGGGCTGGTGTCAGCCTCCAGGCTGTATGAAAAACAGTTTGAATGATAGTTTGCAAATGAACCTTAGAACAATGGCTCTTTGTACAGACGCCTTTCACCACTTTGTCTTGCTCCACAAAAGAACAAGGACAATATTGTCTGTGGAGGCCATTTGAAAACAGAAAATAAAAGCCTCAACATCAGTTCTCACAAAATACTTTCTTTATTCCAACAATAGAAATCATCAAAAGACAGATGGATGCAAATATTATTATATTGCACTAATAAACTGTATTGCAACCAGGTTCTTATCTTGGCACTTATTATATTATACAATCTAAGCAACTTGATTAAATTATATTATATTAGTGACAACAACAGCTGGCAAGTGCTATTAATTTATGCTTTTGTTCAAAGGTCTTTTGTATTGGATTACAGAATTTGTAATCAATGCCATTAACCTGAGTGACCTATTAGAAAATCCTAACCGCAGTTAGTTGCATTTCGCTATGTACGTCTTATTATCAAGCTTTATTTTTTTTTCTTATCATGAGTGTGCTTTTTGAGAGGCATTTACATGCAGAGCATATCAACACACATGAACATGCACATGCACCTACAAACACACACACACACACACAGACCATATTTTGTACGCAGTCATACACACTCAGACGCAGACGTGGGAAGAACAATCGGCACTTTGCGGGCCGGGCTCTCGGCTCTTTCAGCCTGAAGAGATGGAACACATGTCTCGGGCTTTGTGGTTTCCAGGAGCCCATACAGGAAACCCATCGGGTTTTGTTGACGTGTCACTTGCACCCTCTCCCCTCTTGATGTGGTGAAACCCACTTTCTGTAAATGATAGTCCCCTTTGTCTGCCACCCAAAAGACTCCTTTATTTACTTCTCCGCTATTCTTGAATGGGTCTTGGCAGCTGTCATGCAAAACCGCTGAATATCATTGGAAATGAATTCATCCAATCTATCTAAAGTAATTACATTTTTTTTTTCTTCTTCTTAAACTCACTCTCCGCTGACCCCCTCCACATCACATCACACGTCATAATTATTACTGCGTTGCAACAAGCTGTAGCTCCCCGAAAAGAAAAAAAAAAAAAAGACAGCTCACATCATTTGTAAAGTGAGCGGGGATGCTCAATAGAAACATCATTAAAATCATACATTTATTATGCAGAGGCTGATGGAGTTAGTTATGTCTGTCCAAACGTCTGCATCACAAACGGCTCACTTGATTAACTGTCAAATTTGATTACAGATGGATTATATATTTAACAGCTGCAGGTAGACCACATCCTGGTGCTTGGCTTTTGTGATTTCTGGTCAGTCATTAGCATACGGTTTGTGTATATGTGTGTATTTTAAAACGCCAAGCTTTGCATGATTGACGAGCGTGACAAAATACATGCAATGTAAGAGCTCCAGTAAGCAAATAAGGGATGACAAAACAAACAAACAAAAAAAAACGTTTTCAAGTCAAAAGCCTCGGATGACATCCACTTTGGGAAAGAAAAAAAAAAAAAGAAAGCTCCTGCACACACACTGTGAGCTCCAGCAGACATTAACATGTAATGTGCTAGCTCACACCTTTTGAAACGAAGAGGTAATGGCCATTTCCTTTTGATGTCTTTCAACTTTTCAGTCTGGCATTTTTAATCCAGTTCAGATTAAAAACTCTCCCCTGTTCAAATGCTCGAGCTTCGCAATATAAAGCTCCTAATCTCTGGTTCCCAACCGCAGAAAATCCTATTAAGATCACCTTCCGTTTAACACACACATTGTTACAAAATGCAAAATATGCAGCTTCACCGGTACAGTCTTAATTGAGGGTAAAGTGCCCCCCCCCGGTAGATGGAAACTGCACTCTATGCAAAAACCATTTGAGTAATTTTGTGAATGTCTGTCAAGAAGAACCTCCAAACCACAGACTCTCTCCTGGGGGGCACCCTCAGGGCTGAGCCACGTGTGGGGGGGGGGGGGCACAGGGGTTCAGTGGGGTATCATCGGGTGTCTCACACGAGGTGTCAGCTTGGGAGGATTTGACTGATTAGGTAATATTCCCGCATGTTCCTCGTGTAAGCAACCTCCTGAGAACCCATTTCCACGCGCCTATCCCCCTGTAATTCTTGTCCTCGCCGTCACTCTCCCCCTCTCTCGCCGCCGCCGCCCTCCTCATCTCTTAACATGGCGCCTTTTCGGTGCTTAAAGAGCCGCCCCGTGACAACAACCCTTTTGATGGCCGTGGCAGACGTCAGCTTTCTCCATCGCAAAGCCACTTACCCCCGGAGAGGGCGCCCCCCCCCCCTCCCCCTAGGTGGATGTGGCGACGCTGAAATTGCCCCCGCGTCCACCATGGCAACCGCCTCGGTTCGGCGCGGTGGAAAGAGCGTCTGGGAGGTGGAAGGTTTGGGACAATTCATCATCACAACCTCCTGTCCCGAAGAAATGACCTCGTAAATGCATCCGGCTCATCGACTAATGGGAGGTTGCTAACCTGTTGTTACTGACTGCAGTGTCAGATTCCAGGAGTTGAAGGGGGGGGGGATATTCTCCAAGGTGACCTGTGAGCATTTCAACGACTGATGGGGAATAAAAATGCAATAGAACTGAGTGGGGAATTGTTCAAACGCGACAAAACAATGCTCTGTGACAGCAGTGACAAAGGCTAATACAATTTATGAAAACATAAATGACCACTTTATAGAACATGAAAGGATGCCGGTTCACTCGAAAAGCCTCCACGAGACATCTGACAGCCTTTTGATGTGCTGCAGCCTTCGTGGCAAAAGCGCTCTTGACTCTTCAGATAAATATGGATTGAAAGATTAAACACGGCCCCTTCAATTTTTTTTCGAAATCCTCACATTGCACTCCGCTTTGCTGCATTATTGAGATGCAATTAATGCCACGTCTCACATTCACCGCGAAATAAAGCTCTCCCCACCTTTGAGTCCCTGCAGCCCACTGCACACACACACACACGACCGCAGATCATTTCGGCCATGTGTATAATTCTGTCTGTTATTCAACAGTAATCATATTAGTAGATTATCCTTTGTGAGGAATGAAAACTGTCTGAGGAATAGGCCGTGCAGCACTTGGCTGCAGACATGGATATTATGGGGGATGGGAGGTAGTTAAGCGTTCTCTTAACAGCTTTTGGGAGAATAGATGAGCCTTTTCTTTTTATGATTTGAGATTCATGGCTTTCAAGAGAGACTCTAAACCCAATTTCTGGACCGCTCTTTCAAAAAAAGCATGTGTTGATATGAACACAGGACGGTGGTCAGCCATCTGTTTTAAAGATAAACGTGTGATCAAAGGGCATAACAAAACATGTAAGGGCTCTTTTTCTCCCCTCCTCCTCCTCCCCCTCCTCCTCTTCTTCCTCTTTTTTTTTTTTTTTTTCTTGAAGGAGAGTTTAAAGAATGTGGAGCGGTTTCCAGGGGATACGAATGAAAAGCTTTCGGAAATGTGGGGAGGAATTGAGCTGAAGGGGCAGCTTCTGAGAGAAATTCCCCTGTAGCCTTTGGAGCCATGTGAGGAATCACCAGGGTTCTTCTCATCACACAAAGGAAGGGAGAGATGTGGTAATATTCAGTTACCGTGCTCCCCGGTCCTCCTTTAATGAATGTTGTTTATTAATAAAAGAGACAGCAACACAATGGTGCCTCTGGTTGACCTTTAATCCCTACTGTGTCTCTTAAAATTGCCATTATTATTGCTAGTATTTTGCTACAACACTTACAGAGCAAAATAAAAGTTAAATATGAACAGAATATAGAACTCACTCTCAGTAGATACTTACAAACGTTGAAAAGGGTTAATTTGATTAATTAATCATTTGATGGCAGAACTTTTTGGATGAATTATTTCTTTTAGCAAAGCAAACATGTCTCTGGATTATTGGTTGGACAAAAAGAGACATTGCATCTCGTCATTTGTTTTTCTAAATTACAAAATAATCAACAGATTAATTGTAAAATATTGAAAAAATCTGTGTGTGTTTCAAAATGTTTCCAGTACATTGCACAACTTAAACGTATAGAGTCAGCATTAAATTGGTTTTGCATATTTACACCCTGTGCACTAATGAATGTGTTAATAAAACGCCTAAAAACCACGAGGTGCTTAGTTTGACTCGTCATCCTTAAAGCTCCCCACGTGTTGTCGTTGTCGGGGGGAGGTGGGGGGTTGGGGGGGGGGTTCCAGCTGGAAGCGTTTCAGACTCGGGTTTCTGTGCTACAGACGCAACGGCTCAAGGTGGAGAGTCCTTTGCCTTCAGTGTTCACAGTACGGCTGGAGTCCGCCTGCCTCTTGACCCTTCGAGCACACAAAGGATGAAAGAGCCGAGAGGCATCTGACGGAACGCGCGCCAGCCACGCTCCCCTCTGGCTTGGATTTCTTTACATATGCACACACACAGGAGGTGCGTGCACACACAAACGCACACGTGCAAACAGGTTGCACTTTGTGTTGCCTTGCAGAAGCCCACAACAATAGGCGCAATGCCCCCTTTTACGAATGCAGATATTGAATCAATTTGGCCCAACGTTTGACAAACCAATGCTTCGGAGGCTGTTTTCCTTTTCTCTGTATTCCACATATCTGCATGACAGGTGAGCCCACTGGAGTTTTGCACCGGAGCCATGATTGCACGAGACGCACACGGTGTCAGCAGTCGCCCTAGGCAACCGATCCATCCGAAAAAGAAAAACTCTCTTTGTAAACTAGGATTTTTTTTCTACGCACCCTCCTGGATGCGCGTTTAAAAACAGGAAGTCGCCGTCCGCCTGTGATGTGCTCATTATTGGTATGTTGATCATTCTTACCCGACTGCCCTCATTAGGTCTGACAGGTCACGCAGTGATTAAAAATTGGAATGCTGCAACAACAGTGCAAGCATTAGGATCAGTGACTGCCTTAACTCCCAGTGACAAGGGAAGCCTGGCCAACGACTCCTCTCCAGTCAGTGGGAAATCTTCAGCCTGGCTGACTTCCGCCGATTCAAAGCGACGGCTCCTCAAAGTGTAAGCGAGACCGCGAGTTCCAGCGAGGGCTTCTGGGGTGGGGGGTTGGTTTTTTTTTTCCACTTCTTGCCTCTATTATTATCTGGGTTCAATCAGCTACAGCTCAGAGGTTGAAAAAGGGCTCTGCGCAAGCGAAACTGCGGATCCGGACCGTCTCTGCCAGCCTTGGACGGAAAGCACGGTGTGAGCGCCATATGCCTTTTCCGGGCGGCCTGCGCCATGCAAATATTCGGGTCGACAGTTGCGATGACACCCCGAGCCAGCTCGCCGCATACGAGGAGGCCGAGAGGAGGGAAAGATTCTGTTTGCGCGATCGGCGTCCAAGTTCAAGGACTCTTAATTAATCATTTTCCGAGGGTCGACTTCACAAGTCAGACAACGCGCTGACACACACGGGGCCGCAGTCTCTGCACAGACAGGAAACATTCAAGCGTCATATCTCAGTCCAGTGCGTTTGAGGCGTCACTCAAACTAAACATTGATGGATGGGCTCAGTTTTGTGGTCCAAAGGTGATGGATTGTTGGTACGGGGCCAGCGGATAAACGTAACTCCGCCCACACGCCCCGGAGAGAGCGAGAGGGCGCCGGACGAAAGGCACGACGACACGTGCCGGCCAGGCTGTGGCCCTGCCACCAGACCCCCTCCCCGCCCCCCCCCCCCGCCCCCGTCATTACCCTCACCTGCTGGGAGCAGACGAATGAAACTACCCGAACCTCGCAAGCTGCAGTCCGGTAGCGACAAAAAAAAGAAAGAGAAAAGGACCCGGGCTTTAGACAATATAATGGAAGCTCCGAGGGATAAAAGGCGAGGATGTCGGAGGAAGAGTCGGTTCAGTATGTCAGCGTTCTGTGAAATGCGCTCAATGACTTGTCATTCCACTGGTTCAATTAAGAGGATCACCCATAATCTTCTCTTGAGCATGTCGATGCCAGCGGAGTTTGTCTTTTTGATGGATTGAACATTTAGTGTGACATAGCGGAATGAAATAAGAGTGAATGAAACTCACTGCTATTTGTAGACAATAAAGTTTTAACAGCATCAGAAAAACATGGATGACTTTTAATAACTA
This sequence comes from Pungitius pungitius, assembly GCF_949316345.1. Lineage (NCBI taxonomy): Eukaryota > Metazoa > Chordata > Actinopteri > Perciformes > Gasterosteidae > Pungitius > Pungitius pungitius. Next base: position 5,176,742 of record NC_084918.1, on the reverse strand, counting down.
ATAACAAAAAGGATCTGTGTCCAGTGTATTCCTTGTGTTTATTTAAATCTCATCACAGCTTTTGTTAAACTTTTCAATTAATAAACTAATTGTAGCATTCAGCTATTAATAAATTGTGGTGAAGACAATCTAAGGTTACGCGTGAGTGGATTGTGTGGTTCTACTAAAAGACCACAGGACCGAATAAAAAGAGGGCAATTATAATAATCTGTCAGATTGAAAATAAAAAAATTCAGTCAGTTCACTAAGTTACTGCCCTTCAAAATAAAACCTTGTTGAGAGAGCCAAATATTGATTAAATCACAGAGCAGGCATCTACAATCAAAAGATGTTCACTGAAAACAGAGTTGGTGGGGAGTTAATTAAAAGGCATTTCTACTGGTGAGAACAGGAATAAAGACACATCTAAACATGGTGAACTATGGAGAGCATCATACTGCACTTCCAACATTTATGTATTTCATGAATAGAACTCGCACCGTGGCTCGAAGTTCACTGCGGAGTCCTGGGAGACATTTAAGCATTCTTATTTCACTGGTTCAATGTTTTTAATTATATGTTGGCAGGGCTTAAGATCTCATTAAATTTGTGAGTATCATTTGGATGCTTGAAAGACAGCTTAGTGTCATTCAGTGCTTTGGTGATGGATATAATAAATCCCATGCTTTCTAATCCTTGCGATGTTAAATTCATTTTCCAAACCTTGCAAATAAATCGCCAAAGACAACCTCTGAAATGCGTAATAGCAGATGTCACAGCATTCACAGACAAGTTGGAATACCCTTATTTCACAAGTGTCAGATAAAGACAGAGAAGCCAAAAAAAAAGCAAGTAGAGAGGAAACAGATTGTTAGCCTCCAAAGTAAGACGAACTCACTTGTGCATCACCCCCCACCAGCATGTCTTAGCTGGGTCACATGTACTGACGCTGATACTTGTTCTGTCTACAGTCAGCTGTCAGTGGCGTTCATCTCGTGTCATTTGTTCATCTCTGCTGGCGGATTGCGGTGCCAGGTTTAAACCAGGAACTACGAGATGAAGAAGATAATATCTCAAGTTCCGCTGCCTCCATTTTGTTCATTTTTCTTGCAAAACTGTGCGTAATGTAGTAGCGCTGTGGATGTTACAGATGGTACAATGATAAATTGCTGGAAGTCCTTTATTAAAAAGGCAACAAATGCATGCGTTGGTCTTTGTATTTCGTAAGGCCTTTTTCCAGTTGTACATCTTTTTTTTCGCCAAGAAGACGCCAAAGTATCTTCCTTCCCAACAAGAATTCTAAAGATGACATATACCCCTACGCATTGGCACAAAATGTAGTTATGATCACGCACAAATAGGCCTCTTCAGCGGAAAAATGTGAAAACAGCCTTCGAACTCTGCACATACATCATTCTGCATGGTGAAGGTCAAATGTCCAAGTGAGGTAACTATGAGAAAAAAAACATTTTCTTTTCTTTTTTTTGAGTTGGGGGGGGGAGGCTTTAAGATTTATTTTTCCTCTTCGGCCAGCGCTGCACTTTAGATTTTCTGTAAAAATAAAAACACTCAGAGCTTAATAGCTTCAGATGCCTTTTTGTGCCTGATTGCAGCTCAGTCAACCTTTACATAAATGTTCTTTAGTTGTTGCTCTTTTTTTCAAAGAAAAAAAAAAACGCACTGAATCACAGTCAGGTAGAACCCCCGACCAAACATTTTTTCCATTTGTTAAACGGAATTAAAAAAACAGTCCTGAAGAGTACAAAGCAATTAAAAGAATCAAACCTGATTCCCAACATCTGTCCAGTCACATTTGAACATTCCTGGGTTTCCTAGTCAGCGAACAGAATGAGATTAAGGGATTGTACTCATTGAGGCAAGCTCAGTGTTCACTTTGAAACGAATGAAGACTCAACAGGTAATTACTTCACCTGCCATTGACACTGGACGTCCGCTCGCCAATCTGAAGTAAGATAACTGAGCTCTCTCACTTTTTCTGTCTGGCAACATTAAACAAGGTACTCACCTCAGTGTCCCAAAAACACATGCAAGAACACGCGTGTACTTTGTGGATTCCTCCAGCAGGTCCATCGGCAGCAGGAGGCGGGTGGAGTGATTACACAATAGACCTTGACACGCTGATCAAAATGTGGTGTAATTACCGACTGCATTTCACTCTAATGCTTCCATCTTACAGTAGGTCACATGTATACCACCGCTGATCAGCAGTGAGGGAGTTATGAAGTGGTAATGTGTTTTCGTAAACTCCCAATATTTTTACTTCTAACGCGCCGGTCCCTTTCGCATCCAGATCCTTTGTTCAATAAAAGAATATGACACACCGATCGGCAGAGCATGGTCCACAATGGTTTCTTGGATGTGGAGAAACCACCAGATTCAATTCAGATACATGAGGCTATATGATAAGGACACCTTGTTATACCAAAATGGACTCTTATGAGTCACTGAATATACTTGGGTTAGAATAGATAGACTGTTAGTTCAGTGACAATCGTAAACTGCACCATCCCTCTTCTCAATGAGACTTTGGTGTGCCATCCATTTCGGAAAAGATACGATCTCCTGCTGTTTGTTTGTATTTCAGAGCTGTCCTATATACCTAAGAGAGTGTTTTCTCTCAAACTCCAAAATGAGATCAAAACAATATAAAGCACACAATCCCAGAGCCAGTGGTCCAGAAATGCAATAACATGTTTTTTTTTCCTTCTCATTCCAGCATTAATGAAGTTCATTCGTAACAGTTTAGTTTAATTCCCACAAATTGAAAGATGGGCTCTCCATTAGCAGCAGTGAACAAGTACGACTTCATTACCACAAGTAGAACTGTGCATCATAAAAATCTTATTAAAAATTGCCTTCTAAATTGCCATATTACTTTCTTTATGGGGTAATTTCCATACTACATGCAGTAATAGAATATTTTCTTTACCCTCTAGTGCATATTAAACTCACTTATCATCCCCTATAAACTCAACGCATTGTGAACTTAATGGGGAAATAGGAAAAGTTGTTTCCCATCTTTCCCCGGCAAATATATTTACAAGCCAAAATTGACATTGGCATATGCTTTAGAGATGCAAATAGCCTTTTTAGCAGATAGTCACGACATATTCAGTCCCTTTTCCATTAGAAAGCAGGGCCTATGACAATAAGTTGAACACAGGAACGACTTACAATGGATTAAAAGAGAGTCCATGGCTTTAACGTATAGGTCAAGGTTGGATGGATGAAGCAGGGAGTCAAAGAACGCCAATAATTAAGTGATAAATGATTCAACTCTGATTAGAAATATTGCAATTTTTCAGTGTTGTCAGTGGAGCCAAGGCATCAGCACAATGGACTAGTTACTGCCTTTTTCATAATTGAGACCAGACCTTCTAGCTGTGCCCCACAGCTCATCATTAATCACGCTGAGTGAAGCCGAGGCGATGTGACACGTCGGATGGTGAAGGCGCTTTTTTAGGTATTCAGGCGAACCAGAGAATCATTTGTAACCTAACGGTTTTCTGCTTGTGTTCAACGATATCTGCTGTGCTTATTATCTTTATATTTATAGTGTAGTTTGGTATCATGGCTCATGGCAAAGGACAAGTTCTCTTTTGGGTCTATTAACGGACTAGTTTGTATCGATAGCTAACACATGGCAACATCTAATCCCCATCCTACTAAAACATTTACACATCATCTCAAACCTCACCTCAAAACCTTACATCTTAATTAAATATTAGTTTTAGTTTAACTTTGAAGGCATAAAACCCAGTAAATCTTCAAGTCGACAGTGACGGGCTCTCCTAACTGGCTTGTCACGAAACAATCAATAGGTTGGTGTAGAGGCAAAGCCCATTATTGTTGAGAAAGATGTTCATTAATTATGTCATTTAATTGGATTTAGGCAGGTGCACAATGAACACCTCGGCCAGGGTGGTCAATGGTGGGAAAAGGCCTGAGCGTCACTTCTCTCTTTTTTCCTATTAGGAACCAGCATGGCCCCTGTCTCCCTCCAATCGCTCTGCTCTTTATTGATTAATGACCCTAATACATTATCGAGAAGGCTGTGAGTCGCGCTAAATGTACTATCAATCAACTTTGGGCATCAAGTTATGAGGGTCCGCGTTGAAAAGGCCAACCGGGAACGCAGGAGACCAAGTGGCTGTTTTCCCTCGGCGCCTGTCGCCAGGAAGTCAGAGGTGCTGATGTTTAACGGGAGTTAAGAGTCTTCCGTGGCTCTAATACCGGCTGCCCCCCGGGTGACAAATGCCCCCCTCGAAGGAACTCAACGTAAATGCCGTTTGATGGAGCGGGCCGCCGCGTTTCCTCCCACCTGTTCCCGGGCGGGCCAACGAGAATAATGAAACGCCCGTCCACACCCTCGACGGCCATCTATTCATTTGAGGACGGGAGCGAGGAAAAATGCCCCCCAGCTCCGAATATATCACGGATAGATCAACAATATTATATTACGCTGAAAACAGATGAGAGGTTAAAGGACTGCAGGCAAAGCCACAATGATTCCCAACTCCCGCGTGGCTGTGCAGGGCTATTATTCCCCGAGTGAAGACATTTATGACACTTTAAACTCAGCTTTGCACAAACTACAATTGATCATAATTTCTGAATTCTTTGCCGAACATCCTCCAGCTGGTAGTTACTCCAAATGCATTTGAACCCTTCAAAAGTACTCTTCTTTTTTTTCTGCAGCCGTGTTGTGATGTATTTTTTGAAGGATTTTACAATTAACCTCTTAAGCTCGCTGGATCTCGGTGCCACTTGAATTACCCCTAATTTAACTGTGAAGGTTATAACTAGAAATCAGTCCATATACTTGTTATTTTTTATTGAATTAATGTAGTATTAAACTCTCTGTTAAGTTACAAGTTAACACAAGCAAATGTTCTTTTCCTTTCAGTTTTCACCCAACTTCTCCATTTTAATTAATTTCCAACATTTATATACATTTCCAATCCTTGAATGTATTTTTCTCTATTGAGTCCTGCGCTCTCTCGTTACCTACATATTGGACCATTATAGCTGCAGTTATTCTGAGGAACCAGGGACTATTTTCTCGTCAAAAACCCATTAGACTGTTGAAACTCAAAAGTCGAGGGAGTGAGAAAGCTGTCAGCAGTCGTTACAAGTTTCACATCTATAGTTGCTTGTGGGATTGTTCACTATGGCCCACATTTAACTGTCCTATACCGCTGACAAAAAGTCCATGATTTCTTTTTAGCTATGAGAAACTATCCAGAGCAGTTACATCAAATCTGTACAGTAAAAGGCTGCATTGATGAAGAGTGCTACAAATGTGAGATGTATTTTTTACACTTTGGAGAAGAAAGTTCTTCTGGGTTTGGATTTTCGGTAGTGGTTTGTTTTTGTCAACTGGGAGTCGCTATAGGAGATTAGTTGAATACGACAGTCCAAAGTGTGCGATTAGCATTGAATTTGCAAGATGCAGAAATGCGTCAGTTTGAGACGAGGCGATTGAGGATTGACCGAAGGAGATCGACTGCCTGCTAAGTGTGAACCCAAATTTGTTGGACAAAATTTAAAGACATCACTCTGTTATTGGGATGGACATTTGTTTGCTAAACTCATTTATCTGTTGAAGATTCTATTTGATTATGAGACTAATTGTAAGTTGCACACATCTTGAATTCAAAAGCCTGACGGACTGCTGCTTGCTACTGTAATCAATTACGCCCCTTGGGGGTAAAAGCTTGAGGTTAAAGGTAATTGTAAACACGCTGCTATCTAGCTCGGATCGGGATGTATATCCCCTCGGGGCGAGCCCGCGTGTCACAGGGTCACAGGAAGCGTGGAAGCAGTCAGGAATCACAGGGGAAATGTGAACAGCTTTCCCAAAATGGCTCCGCGGTACATGACAGGAAACAAGCAGATCCTCCAAATGACGACAAACTCTGTTTTTTTTCTCCCTCTCTTCTTTTAAAGGACGGTAACCTTCGAGATTATTCTTTTTTTTTTTTCTTTTTTTATTTCATGCGCAGCCCTGGCGTTCACAGCCCGTGGCAGGTGTGCCTGACTCCGAGGTTTTTTCGCCCCTTGCGGGCACGCATGGCTGAGCTGCGAAAAAAAAAAAAAAGCAATGTCCCGTGATGATCAGGGACAATCCGCTGGTTTGTCAAAACCTGGCAGAATCTCCGGCTCCTGCAATGGCACCTTGTTAGATTGAGGTGCTCAATCAGGGGGAGTGCTGGAGTGCCCGGCCAGGTTGAGAGTGGTGATTACCGGGCGCGCGGCTGTCCAAAGCCGCTGAAACGCTCCGCCTCGCCACAGGAGGCCCTCTGACATTCAAGCCTGCATTTTCTGAATCAGTCTTGAGTGATTAGGGCAGCGACAGGCAAAAGGACAGATCAAACAATTATTCCTCTCTATCCTTTTGACGTGTGGCAGAGCAGGAAGAGCTGCAAGCCCTCCATGTCGACCATGCTAAATCTGTCCTAATAGAAAGAGCATCGAGGTGTTTGTTTTATTGCTTCAAGCTTCAATGCTGCTTTCTTCATTTTTATTAAATGCACGTCTTTTGTAGAGAAGGATTATCTTATTGTATGAAAACAACAAATGAACAAATGGACAAAAGAAAACCACTAATCACTCTATTTCTTTCACCAGCAGAACTGTGAGGTGTAAAGGGCTTTATTACCATTGCGCCAAAGCAATATGCCACTAATATATATATATATGTATATATATACTGTATATATATATATATATATATATATATGTACGAATATATGCTTTTGCAGCCGTTTGTGACTGTCTGTGGAACCTGCAGGCTTCACAATAAAACCAAACAGCACCCACATCAGCATTTTCAACGACATTTACCTCATATTTAGCCGCACAGTTGGCGGTTTTGTTGTTTTTCGCCGCCGTGCCATCAGCGCTGCCGGGACCCACAACAGTAAAACGGGGTGAGGCAGTACAGCACGTTTCAGAGCACAAGAGGGCAGCGTAAAATCCCTCCGCCAGCCGTCCGTCCCACCGACTTGCCGCCCACCTGAAACAACAGCCGTAAAAAAAAAAAAAACTGTTGTAGGCCGCCAATCTCCAATGGCTGTTGGTCCCCCAGTGAAGTGCAGGCCTGAGATCTGATTACAGAGGGGGAAACGAGACCACAGTCTGCTTACCACGGACGGGGTGACAGTTTTGCGTGAACCGTTCAGCAGGGATTCTCCTTTCATCTTGGCGGAGAGCGGTACCCATCTGCATGAGTGCGTTTTCAGACGTAACAACAAACAGAATTTGCAAAATAATTTTGTTTTTAAAGAAAGAACATTGAGCGAGATAACCTCACATCGACTCTGCTTCGCTGGCTTTCAGCAGATTTTCAATGAAGAGGTTCTTTGAAATGAGTTGAATAATGTAAAATCCAGAGAACTTTCTGTGAATGAGTGGTTTCCTCTGTGTGTGGAGATGAAACGTGAAAATGGTTGCACCATATTAAAAATAACGTAAGACATCAACATCATCTGTAGTCGCAGCTGAGAAATGTTGCAGAGACGCAAATGACTGCCAACAGAGCATTTGGGTGAACTAATCCTTGGAGGAAATTATATGCTGTACAGGTTTAATCACACGGATAAAGAAACTATAATCCACAGAGTTTTAGCAGCTATAAAATGTCACATGAAGATCGTCATCAGCAAAAAAATACACCAAATCATATGGTGCTACTAGAAAGAATCATGAAAAGAAATGTGCGCATGGATTCTTTTATATTTCCAAATAGCATACATAGGTGGTGGGTGTGATAGTGTGTGTGTGTGTGTGTGTGTGTGTGTGTGTGTGTGATATTTTGGTCGTAGCCTTTCAGAAAGTGGCCCTACTTCAAAGGCTGAGGGATTAGGGGCTTTTTTTTATCCCATAATTAATATGACGGAGGAGAAGGCGACAGCACCTGTAAACTGGACACAGCCGCCGGTATCCTACTGTGGCCAGAGAGCACCCCACTACCCACAATGCACCACATGCCGACTCCTTCAAAGACACAATGCCATGTTAACCACATGTCTTCATTCAATGGGCTTAATGCTATCTTTTTTTTGGGGGGGGGGGGGGGGGGGGGGGTTCATGTCTGGTGTTTGAAGACCAAAACAAATAAATCCAGCACATGTATTTGTTCAAATTAAAAATGAATTGCGTTTCTGGTTTAAATATATTTTGGGGAATTTTCTTTTTTCAAGCCTGTTTAGTTTTTTGGATCAAAACAACGCTCAAACCATAAACTCTATGTATCATTTTGCGGCTCAAACCACGACATTGTCTTATATTATTTTTTTGCATCCGATGACGTAGGCAACAAAAATATTTCAAAAAGATCTATAAACATATGGATGACTCGCTAGGCCAATATAGGCAGTATAACGTATATGCTGTACTGTAAAATCTGAATGTGACATTTCCTCCTCCATTAATCTCATGCCCAAAAACAGGTGAAAGGTTGCATTGCTTTCAGGGGGAATGCTGATTTGAAATTGCCAGCAGTTGCTTTGGAGAATTCCCTGGTTGCTTTGAAGTGTGCACCCCACTGAGTGTCCTAACTTTGACACAGAGAGCCATGGCTGCGGCTATTTATACATCTTGTGGGAGAATAGGTCTCCCCCACGTAACAGACTCCCTTTTTTTCCCCCTCTGAAGCCACCCCGAAAACACAGCTATGCCACAGAATTTGGTGTTGGTTGGTTGAGTTAGTGTGATAATTGAAAGAAGTACAAAAGTGTCGTCCTTGCTGTTGTTTAACGTTGTTATTTTCACTGTTGTTGAGGGTTGTAGCTGCCTCCTTGGCGACTTCTATATAGTGAAGTAACGGGGTCACAGTCAGAGAGCCCAAACCAATGCATCTCTTACAATTCTCACAGTCTATTGATTCTCCCTCTGAAATTTATGTTGCTTTTCAGTGGGACCCCCTACTGTGGCCCTCACAGCCTCCCCCCCCCCACAGGAGGGTCACGGTGACACAAGAGTGTTGGGCCAGATGCCGAGTGATCCCCTCTGATGCACCTCCACTTCTAAAAGCCACATCCATCGCCGCTATTGGACAATCAGCCAAGAAATACCACACACCGAACCTGAATCTCCAGCACGGCCCGCTCTCCTGCTTGCCGTTTTTTCTCTCTTTAATTCTACCAACAACAGTGTAAGTGTAAATCTCCGGAGCAAATGCTTGGAGAAAATAAAAATAAAAAGATGGGAGAAGAACTGGGGACGATGAAGAGGGGGCGAAAACAGAAAGAAAGGGAAAAAAAAACGCGCACACACACACACACACACACAAGTGGAGAACAAAACGGTCCAGCTGGTCCACCTTTGCCACTGGAAGTCACCCCGTGTTTTTGTGAGGGTGCGTGTGAACAAAACGGCCTTTGAAGTTGTGTTACAGCACTGTACTGTGGCATCACTACGGCCACTACTAAGCCCCTGCAAAAATGTGCTGGGTGGTTATAGAAAATGCTATAGAATCTAGTCATAAATCAACTAAATTTTCATGCAAATCGCCTCCTCCATGGGGCAGTAATGTAGTGTGTATAGCAGCATCAATAGTGCATAAAAGGCACCGTTTGGCACTTAAAAGAGAAATCATTGAGACATCACAGACCAAATGCACACACAACCTTCAAGGTCAAACACTGCGAAATAATGAAACCCCCGACACACAGAGAGAGAGACACACACAAACACACAATTGGGAGGTACAACAAGACTGGAGAGTCGTTAAGGCTTTTATCTTCTGCTTGAAGGAGAAAGATCCACCCGACATCCCAGAGGGTACTGATCAATCACGGCCTGACTGGCTCAAACTGTTTGTGCTGGATTTCCACATCTATCACCATCCGATGGAGCTCTGTGTCCGACTACAGCAGCCCCGGAAAAAAAAGAGAGCACTTTCAATTAGGGCATGGCGAAATAGATTCACACCACTTGATTTATAGTGCACGACTAATTACACAAGGCTTTTTTTTCTTCTTCTGCCTAATGCAGACGGAGCTGAGACTTAGCCTTGTACTTAAGGAGGTTATTGTCTTACGGTGGTTTCCGTGTCCTTTAGAACGGCTCATGATAACGACATGAAGGATAACAACGGACTCAGCCGCTTTGATGTTTGAGAGTAGAGCGTCGTTTTTTTTTTTCCGTAAGTATTTCCTCCAATCACGTAAGACGTCATGATTTAAAAGGTTCATTCCCAAAGCCACATTTTATAAGACGAAAACATGTGATACGAAGCAGACATTAAGAAAGGGGCCTGGAATACTTTCATATTTCAATCACGGCTTTTCTGCACTACGCACGAGTGTAGATTATGTCATTTACTTAAATGTTGCCACGAGCCTCAACCTCAGGGGTAGATAGGAATAGATTTAACAATAGGTACAAGCTACAGGCAGAGCACAGGGGTACGCTGCAACTCATGAATATCATTAGCTGTGAGCTGAATTTGTATTACTTTGGGATTACATCTAAACCTGCAACGCAACCTGATTGTAATTGCGAACTGGAAATATGTAATGTAATCATATGTAAAGCAAATGTAAAAATACAAATCACGAGAAGCATTCCTGTTGGTTGGTTCTTGGAAAGAAGTCAGGGAGTCTGAGGGCTCTCCGTTATTTTTTTCTGACAGGGCCGTTTATATTGAATGATTCACTGCTGTTCGTAATGAAAACACATAAAGAAACACGACGTGTGAGATGTCCTCATTGCCTTCAGTACAAACTCCTTTTCAGGTAACTAGAAGCAAAAGAAACCTCCATGCTCCTTAGTTTTACAATGAAATGCACCGGATGGCTTTTACAACCTAATTTATCCACTAAGCACACAATTATCCACCTACAACAATTCCACACTAGTATTTAACTCTCTAATCAGTGCAATCGGGGGACAGTTGATAATGAATTTACTCATCCTATATACCTTCAACATAATGATCTCATAATGAAGGCGTTCTCGTGTTTGAACACCCCCTTTCCCCTAAAGACACTGGCTCCCACAGTAGCAGAGGTGGCGGAGATGGGTGTCAAGCTGGGATTTTAGACACATTTCGCTCTTCAACAAGCCGCAAAGAATTACAAAATCTCCCTCGAGACGGTCTACGCTTCCCAGTAGGTGCTACATCCAAGATGAGGGGTGGTGTGAGATGGTGACGAACGAACGTGATTTCATTAGTGAAATATTATTAGCCAATCAATTTGTGCTTTCAAGTCAACACATAATGAAGTGATTCCTGAACGTTCAAGTTGTCGCTGACAGATTCCACCAACTAACAATTTGGTGATTTTTGTTCAATCCTTAAAAAAAAAAAACTTTTGAGAAAAATGCTGGATCAAAAACAGGAACTTGAGCAGCCCGCAACCCGAGTTTGAAAGAGCGCCACTGCAGGGCGATGTAGTGACAAGATTGGGATTAAAAACTCCGACGGTGACACAAGGTTCCACTCTGATGGAATTTGAGAGCCGCTGATCAACCCCCAGTTAAGGCCACGCGAACAGGACGGAAGAGGTGTCAGTTCAGAGCTTAGCTGGAGGCATAAACGCCGCACTCCTCCTTAAGCAAGATGAAAGAATGTTCCGCTTGATACAAAACCCGCCTGAACACTTTGACGGATGTGATCGACCAAGCCCCCCCAAAAAAGACGCGTAGTGACGGCAGATGATCTGCTCAGGTAAGCAGCATCGTGCGTTTTCAAAGTGCTTTACATTGCGACTTGTTGTAAGAGGTTGATTTCAAAGTCACTGCTAGTCTGCAGCTCGACAGATTTCCTGCCCACGTGTGGCAAAGTCACGGATGTCTGGGAGGCACAGGTGATAATAGGGCCTTAATCGCCACGCTGGTTCTGCTTGTCCCTCTCAATGTCACATATCCGGATGAATGTGGTACGTATCAGCCCATAGTTGGAATAATGTCACTTTATCTGGTTTTGTCAGACCAAGGTCTTGGTCACGTGAAGTGGGTGAGAGATGAAAGGGGCATCTGTAACATTTTAACGCTAGTGTACTGTATAATCACCAGGTTAATACTATTTGGAAGTTGCAAATTTGGATTAAAAATAAAGCTGAAAGGCCTCTTTTTGCATGCAAGATGTGAAGGCTTTCTAAACGAAAGGCGGCTGCTTTGAGGGTTATTAGCATTTTCGACACAGACAGGTGATCAGAGCAGACGAGTGTAGAGATCCAGCCTTTGGTCAATGGGAGTTTTGTTGACAATGTGAATGTAAAGTAACAGAGATAACAACAAAATACTAATTTTCATTTGAAAAAACAACACAAGACATAAATCACCAAAAGCAAGCCTCCCAAGACGATGCTTTGATGAGGATGGTTCTTGGCAGAGACACGTCGCCCCCTTCCCTCCTCTTACCCTCGACCATACCGGCTGCACCTCATCCAGCCATGCCTTACCAGCACCCCTGCTGTTCAATACCGTCTCATTTGTTATGTATCAAACGCAAAATTTCAACGCGTTGCCCTCACATATGCCGCGGTGCCCCAGTGATGATCTGGCTGCCGTCCAATCCTCAGCTGAATAAACACAGGGGCCATTTGCAGGTTGGCAGACACTGAGATGTTTGTCTTTCAAAGGCAATCCACCTCCCTTTACTCTGGTTCACCCCTTTCCCCCTTCAACGCAAAGGGGGGGTGGGGGGGGGAAACGGCGAGAGCTTCCAACAGAAGACGTGTACAGCACTTGAGCCGCTGGGATCGGCCGTCATTGAGTTCCTTGTGTCATGGGCAAGATTTTAAAGTTGCGAGAGGAAGAGGAGAAAAAAAAAAAAAACGTCAAACTTCAGAGGACATCATATCAAAGCGGCTGGATCAAATAGGCTGAATAGATGGTTTGGATAATCGCTGTTATAACAAATCCAATCTGCAAACAAGGGCGCAGATTAAAATATAAAGTAAATCTCGAGTTAATTAAGTAATTACACGGCTATAAGGAATCCTGACATTTGATTGTGATTATTTTATCAAATTCTACAGCAGACGCAACATTGTCCAGTGGAAGCTTTGGGTTCTGAGGGAATGTGAACGTTTTCTCCAAGGGATCGAAGGATGGGCAGAAACTTATACACAGCAGGTCAAGGTTTGCATCCTGAGTTCAAGGAAAGCTTGTGGATTGGTTGAATGTTGATTTATGGACAAAAATAAACTAAATGAATGCCATTCCCATCAGCCCCCAGGTTGAATTTGTGTGTGAATTAATACATGTTTTCATAGTGGTGTTGCAGGCTGACGCTGGCACGTGGGTCACCTTGCAGGGATTTCATTTTGTCACTTAAAGGGAATGAAGTCTGGAATAAAAAAGTGGATCCTGGGTAGGAAAAAAATAACCTCTCCCACTAACACGCTAAACTAAGATTTAAACAAAGGTACTTTTTTGCAATTTTTCAATGCAATATCTGTTTTGGGAAACCGGGTTACCTCGTCCACATGTGCACACACACACACACACTGAATTTTTAAACTCAATGTTTCAGTGATGTGTCTGTCTCTCTAAACTCCCCAACCTCTCAAACAGCTCACTGGAAAACACAGGAAAAACATGAGCATGGTAAATGCAGCTCAGTCCAATCTCCCGGAAAAATGGTAACAAGAAAACACAAAAACCTAAAACCCTAAAACAAATGCTACTCTGAAAACACTGTCCTATTGTGTATTCATGACCCGGCTCCTCTTTGGAGATGGCCTTTCAACGACACAAAAGCAAGCAGGGTCTGCTGTTTCTGCCGGTTTAAACAAATAACAATGATGCAACAGGAGTGCTTCCAGTGAATGTGAAATACACTGTTGAATTACCCACAATGGTTTGCTACGCATCACAACAGCCAGGACAGGCTCAATATTAACATTTCCTTTTGACGTGTGGCAAAAGGTTTTCTTTAACCCGTGGAGGTTGAATGGGAATCAGCGGATAATAAGAAATTAAAAGGTAAAGAGGACACAAGGGGAAAGAGCGAGAGAGAAAGCCAAATCCTGGCCCCGGGGCTTAATGTAAGAGCACAATGGCCGCCGAGGCAGTAAAGGAGTGGACATTTCTTATTCGCCCCCTCCCCTACTGCCACCTGCATTACAATTAACCTCATGGCAACCTTGAGGTCTCTGATTAGTGATGGCCTATTGTCTCGGCCCCCCATTAATGCTCGGCCCCCACTCTGCCCTCAGCGCACTCGCGTCAACAAATCAAACCCAGTTTCCGGCAGGGTCTTTTACCACAGCGAGCTGGCCTTTAATATGGGACACTAAGGGGTGGCTGTGGAGAAGACTTGCAGAGAACTGCTTTCGGTACCTCTGTGAGGCAGGGGGCAAGACTGAAACTTAAAAAGAGAGTATCATGAGATAAGAATGCAAATTCAGCTCGCATTATCACACGGCCAAATCCGCCATATTCAACGTAAACAAGCCGCAGGGGGGGGGTCAACAAAACGAGGACGGAACCTGGAAGAAAGCAACTGGAAATGGATACTTTCCTTTGCCTAATTGAGAATAAAAACAGGAATCCAAGCATTTTTTTGCCAACCAGGAGAAGGGAAAACCATGGAAGCGGAAGCATCCTAAAAAACTCCAAGCACGGCAGATGTTGAGATCCCCCCAAGGAGTGAACCGACACATTAAACATAACTTCATCTCATGCACTGAAGTGCAATCACAGCTTCTCTCAGGGGGAGTTGTTGCACCATGTGTTGCGGACACTGTTTAAATCTCAAGAACTAGCAAACGAATGCTCCGCGGAAAGGGTCGGCCCGCGCAAAGAGTACACCTGGGAGCTCCCGAGTGGCTCGTCAGGAGCATCAGCTATGTTTCTATTTGTATTAAGCTCAGAAATCAACTCGGAGTGGTTATAACTGATCGTATCGGGAAGATACACGTCACGCGTTGATGTGAAAGCTGGTAGCCAGTAGCACAGTCCTCTCATTCCCCACTAATTGTTCATCATCAAACAAACATTCTGATTATTATAAGTAAATATATGATCAGAATTAGTCAAAGTAGCTTCAAAACATAAACAGTTGTGAGATGTAATGCATATTTATCACTTTAATGACGAGATTGAGTAGAAACCAGCTTGGTAGTTTTAGTCACTGAACAGTACAATTTCTTGTGCCAATGTAGGATTTGTGTGATGAGGCAGTTAAGTCAAAAATGAAGAATTACAATAATGTCAGCTTTGCAAGGGATTGTAATTACTGTTATTATTAAGTAATTATTGTAAATACGGAATGTTTAGTATTCATGTGTGTAGAGGTATGATAATGAACTGTGGAGTAAAGCATTATACATTTCATCTTTTGGATCGTTCATCAAAGAGTTTGAATAGTTAGTCATTTGACCATTCTGCTATCAGTTGAAACATTTCATGCAGTTCATGCAGTAGTATTAAGGGATGTGAATGTTTTGTTCCATTCGTTCCAGTGAAAGCTGCTAACCGCTTCAATGCCAGACAATAGTTCAGGTTTGAGCGTTTTGTAATAATAATTTCAAGAATACATAATGGCTAATAAAAAGACAATTTAAAGGGTGTATTAATAAAGTATTTGTGAAGCTCAGATTTTTTCCTTTTTTTCAATTTAGCAATTGCTTTAAAAGCAATGCAATCTCAAATGGCACCATTGTCCTACAATATCTCACATATCAGCCCAGTCTTTAGGGCTTTATAGCAATCAGCCTTCAGTAGTCTTTAGTAGCCTTCAGTAGTCTTGAGTAGTCTTTAGTAGCCTTCAGTAGACTTTAGTGGCCTTCAGTAGTCTTGAGTAGTCTTTAGTAGCCTTCAGTAGACTTTAGTTGCCTTCAGTAGTCTTTAGTAGACTTTAGTGGCCTTCAGTAGTCTTGAGTAGTCTTTGGTGGCCTTCAACTTTCTTTAGTAGTCTTTAGAAGCCTTCGATAGTGTTCAGTAGTCTTTAGAAGTCTCTAGAAGCCTTTGGTAGTCTTCAGCAGTCTTAAGTTGTCTTTAGTTGTATTCAGTAGATTTTAGCAGTCTTTAGTAGTCTGCCTGCTCTTTCCTGTGAACACATGTAGAGTGAGATGATAGGGGGAAGGGACATAAGCGGAAACTTCATCTTTGTAGGGGGAAAGAGAAGTCTGTCAGTCGCACCTGGCCGTCAGCAACACAAGTTTATCTCCATAACATTATTATTATCACTGGGACAAAGATACACTGTTCTGTTGAAAACAAATGTCAGTGTCTTCAAAAGAAATCAAAGAAGTGCAACATATGAAATCTGATTAGTAACATTTGTGAATAAAACATTGAGAAACTTCTAAAGAGACCACAGACAAGGCCTACAGAGGGAATATAATATGGAGCTTATTTTATTTTTTGTAATTGCATACTTTGAATCTTGTAGCTGGGAAATTAGCATCAGCTTTCTTGGATCTTCCACTGGATTCATTTGTTTTATGCTGGCACTAATGGCCATTCAAGCTCCGCAGATAGACTCCGGGGGACGAAAGGGGTCAATTTATTCCAACATAAAAGAAAATATTGGTGTTTCTGAGCTTTCTGGTCGTCTCTTTCATTGTTAGCTCAAAGCCACTTAGACTGTTATTCTATCCGTGTAGCATGTCATTAAATGAGCAACTCAATGCCGCATTTATCTTTTACGGTTAGCGTCTTGGTTTTCCAACAAGTATCCTCGGAGTCATCAAACACCCTGGACGATCCGATAAGATGATTAGTCAAAGCAAAATGGTGGTAGCTTGTTCTCAGGTTAATGGCAACTTCACAGTTTATATTGTTTACTTTATCTTCATCAACGCCCAGGTGAGGCTTGGCGTTTATGAAGAATGAGATTGCAGAGTCTTTTTTTTTTGCCTATTAAGTATTTAATCCATCCTCGGCCAGGTGTGTGTCGCTCTGTCCAGCTAAGCAATACAGCGGTTACACCAATTATGGGCTGTCCAGTGTGCAGGTGGCGGGGGAAGCTTTTGGGGCACATCTGCCAGCTGAATCAACCGTTAGAGCACGTACCACACCGTCTGTAGCCCTTCTCCCCTTGGGACGGCCCTCGCCATGCAGGTGCAAAGACGGAGGAACCGTGATGGATTACACCAGATTTAGCTAATTCTCCATAACCTCTTTCATTGTGTGCGTGAATGAGACAACTAGATGCATATTTTTATTACATTTCCTGAAACATTTTTTTCATGGTTTCGATTTTTGACTTTGACTCTTGTAAAAATAGTTGAAAGGTGTAGCGAGCTCGGCTTCCAGTCTGTAAAATGTGAAAAACTGGGCACTCTTTGACTTTTTCTGTGAACTTAGCTCGAAAACATTTTTTCTTTTCCCAATGCAATGGTTCCATGGGCCAAAGAGCTGCCACATTGCTTTTATGGCTACACCCGGCAACCATGAAACATCTAAAAACACACACAGCTTTAAGCCCCCGCCAAAGGCCACGCCTAAAATAACACCAGAAACAAAAGCAAAAAGTCACAATCCACTGCAGTGCACAAAATGTAACTGGTTTTAATTAAAAAATCATCATTTTTGTTTCAAAGCTTTCCGAATATGTATGTGGTACAAAATGCAAGGTGGACATTTTGTAGAGAAAAGTATGATCAATTATGGTGTTTTCTGAACTGGACAGCTTAAAAATGTAATTAAAAAACGGAGGATAACCTTTATTTGCAATGTAACAATTCTAATTTGTCACAGATTAAAACAAACACCATAAACTTCTCATACTGCTGGAATTCATGACGGAATAGAAATAGAGGTTGTCCCATTAATATTCTGAGAGGAATGCGTTGGCCTGTTGTTTTCTTCCAAAAGATTCATCAATGCTGGTAGTTATTGTCCAGACCCCCCATGGTCGCAATTCTTTATCCTTGCCATCTCGGTAAAGTGCATTATTTATTTTTAAAAAATGATGTATTTTTAATCTTGCAGACTCCAGGCTGACCGAAAGCAGCCGCAACGTAAGTGGGTTTGCTCAAGTAACGGCTGAGTGTGTTTCAGTTATAGATTATGGAAGCACTCCCCGGATCTTACACGAGAAGGGATTACAGTTTGGTTGCACTCGTAGATGTTACTATTACTAGCTATTGTTTCCTCAGATGTATGTAAATCCTTTGTTTAGCGTGTTTCCATATGGTGAAACACAAAGATAATACATTACACCAAACTACGTGTTGATTTATCTCAACTGCGCAATTAGTCTTTCCTTTAAAGCGCACACGAGCCTCAAAACAAAAAAAATCGACACAAAAGACAAAACGGGGGTTCAAACACAAAATACAAAGGCATTTGCATTTGATTTAGTTCACATGTAAATGAATCATTTAGCTCTTTGAGGAGCTATTACACACTGCTGAACTGTTTGCTGACGTGCAACTTGATTTCATCCTCATCATCTCAGCAATTTAGAGTGGTGTTTTTATCGAGCCTGTAAACAAAATAATCATTAACCAGCATTGGAGAGAAAGCGTTTTGTCTTGGTAAAATATTACACCAGGTGAGGCTGCGTGTCTTGACAGGTCGCCATTTTCCAGCCACTAATTTGCTCTCTTTGTGGCAGTGGCAACTCCCCGCACAGCGGCACGACAATTATATCCAGGTGCAAGGATTTGATTCAACAAATTCTAGGTGGATCATTCCAGCTTGCGGTAGCCTCCCCCCTCCCACCCCCTTCTCCTCCACTCCCTCATTGCAGCGCCTTCTCTCTTCTGGGCCAGCTTAGAACAGATGCCCTTGAAAGATCCACAACCCTCACAAGTGACTGAGGACCTTGACAAAAAGCTGAAACACTTCCAGAAACGTGAAAGTCATCACGAACCATGGTGTATTTCACAATAATTAGAAACAGGGCAACTGAAAACATTCCCCTGAATATAGATGGTAACATGCTAATGAGCATGGAATCAAGCCAATCAAAGAAAAAAAATGGAAGAAAAACGAGACCCTGGTGGAGATGGGAAGGTGCCCAACAAAAAAAAAGAAAAAGTATTGGAATGGAACATGTGGGGTGGGTGGGACGTATGTATGCGTGCTCTGTCTTCTTGGCATCACTGTAGAGGGCAGGGTGGCCCCGTACAATCCGCCTGTCAAAACTAAACTGCTGTAGAACAATTGGAGGGAAGTGTGATTCGGGAGCTCGCACCTGGCAGACGGAGAGACGTCCTGCCACGCCAAAGTACTCAAGCAACGCCAAGGGAACCAAAAAAAAAAAAGGCAACTTCTCGGGAAATATTGTAAATAAAAAAAAGTGTGTTGTCAAATGTAGTGATTTGTTTGAGCGGATTGAAAGTAAATGGAGTTTGGAAAACTCAACCGTCTGTCCTTATAATCCGTCTGTCCTTATAATCCAACTAAAAGCATGTAGCGTCTTGATCATTTCTGAATTGACATTGGGTCTTATAGCGTGATTCCCCTTTTAATGATAATTGCTACTTCAGGAGGAGAAGACAAGTGTCTTATTAAAAATGCTGGACGGGATCGTCCCCCTTCGGCAAACTCTGTCATCGGTGACAAGCTACATCTCAATTCCGCAGACAGCTGATTGGATTTACACAAAACTTGGGCTGGAGAAAGCCTCACGCTGAGAGTAAAATTGACTTAGGCCTGTATTCACAGAGCAAGATGAAGGGCATCTTCTCACACTCCATCCCTTGTCTCTCTGCAGCCCCAATACTTTCCATGTGTTCCTCCGGCGTGTGCATGAGGATTTTCTCTACGTGTGATGTCACCGTGAAGACGGGATCCAGTCGAAAAGGGAGGCGTGAGGGGTCGAATGAGGAGTGCTGCCAAACATTTTATGGCTTCGGGATGCCTGGGGTTCAGTGAATGTGCGATCACTGTAGATCAGAGATGCCAGAGAGCACCGGGGGCAGCGGGATGAACACAGTTGTAGCTTGATGTTTGTGTGACAAAGTTGGGTAAGAGCGGCGATATTTGGGAAATTCAAAGCCTATTCAGCGCATAATATTTAAGAAAAAAAAAATCTGATTGTGACTGGGGGTTAGGGGATAGAGTCAACAACGCCACTTGGGGACCCACGAGCTATAGAAAAACACCCAAGGCACGCAGAGAAGTTACTGTGGGCTATAGGCAGAGACCAGTTGATATTTAAGTAAACGGTTTAATTAAAACAAAGCAATAAAACCACAGTAAATTCTAATAACTACAAGAAAACAAACAAACTCAAGTCTACTCAACACGGCAAACAAAACACAGCAAAAAAACAACCCACAAACAGTACAACGAAGAAATGACAAAGTAGAGAAAACATAACCAAATATAATTGAGCAAAACAACAGCAGGGTCCCTGTGCAGCACAACACAAGAGGTCCTGTTTGTCTACAGATTTAAAGACAACATTAAAAACCAACACAACAAAACATACCTGTGCAGCACAACACAAGAGGTGCTTGAGGCCCTGACGGCAGGTGCTTTTAAAGGCCTGCTCTTAATTGGCCGTTTGGCTGGGGAGGAGCCAGCCGAAAGGCTGCGTTCAACCCCACCACATAAATATAACCAGAAAACATTCTTTCGAGAATCACAACTGTTCTTCTAATTTGTTCAGACGTTTTCTTCATTTTCCATTATGATAATGCCACCTTAATTTTATACTGTAAGATTTTCTGAAAGCATTGTGATTCAGATTCATTAACATGGCTCAGGGTTACACGTCACAAAGATGAACGTTTTATTGCTTGTTACATGTGAATTTCATTTGACGAACCGTAACTACGTTTCTGTAACTCTAATGTATAAAAATGCAGACAGTGCAACCAGGGGGGGGGCTGCGTATAATTTCATTCCCACTGCATCCTCACTGGGGTGCTGGTTCCCAGACTTCAGCCAGAACACAGGCCTTTATTTGATTTAGGGAGCTCCCCCTCCCTTGTGTCTGCTCATGAAGTGTCCCAGTATGGAATGTCTGCATTATTACACGGCTGACAGAGATTGATGTGTCTCCGAACCATCTGCACACGCAACAACCCTCGACTGGTACTTACTTACATGTAGATTCATTAAAAAAAAAAAAAACACTTTTAAGAGTTTGAAAGTAAAAAAGAATAATAAGTTTGACTTTGGTTGTTACGGTTTAAAACATCAATGGGAGAAAAGGTTTGGCGATGGGCGTTTGATATTCTAGTCAAACACCATCAACAAAAGTTTCAGGAATGTGTGATTTATTGAAACGCAGCACGTGTCCACGAGGTTGGGTTGTGGCCGGAGCAGCTGAAAGCCACCGAGTGATGTAACTTTGAGATGATTTACGAGCCAACGACATATCAGTCAGACTCCCAAATCTGGGCCTCCCAAAATAGTCGTTCAAATAATCCTGAATGGTCCTTTGTAATATTAAATAAACTTATTTGAATAATGTGCATGTCAAAACATTAGAAAGGCAGTCGATTTCTAAGAAGGCTTAGTCAAAAACAGCCACACAACATATACAGTATATATATATATACATATGTATGTTATTATAACTATAACTATATCTTTCTTAATTCACATAAGCATGTGTTCACGGCTCAGAGAACAAAGGCTACGGTGCACTTGAGATTCAACCTGTAACCCAGAGGGATAAAGTGTTCAAACCTTACAGTACGTCACAGTTTTGTTTAACAAGGCCAGGGATCACAACACTAATCCCCCCCCCCCCCCCCCCCGCCCCCCCTGCTCTCCCTTTGGTTATAATTAACTCGCAGTGCTTGATGCTAATGCTATTTTAAAGATGTGTTACTATAGACTCTAATCCCGATTCAATCTCTCTGGCTGTGTGTAAAGCACTGAGAGGAGAAACGAAGAGGGTGACACATGTTACATGATAAGTGGAAAACCTAATATCACACGGTGTTATGACCTGAATATATTTAGGAGGAGCGGAAGAGGAAGGTTCAGTTTACAAAGCGCAAGTACAAGACTGATGAGATTGTGTGACAAGAAGCGGCACAAAAAAAGAATATTTGATTCCACTTGAAACCAAAATGACTATTGCAAAGCCTAAGTAAAGAAAACTTGTACGAGATCCAAAACATTTTAATCTGATGTTTTTCTCTGATTTACCCCTCAGTCGATCATTTTTTTTTGACACGAATGAATCACACAAGTCAAAAGATAAACAAAGCCAGTGGTGCAATGGCGAGACTCAATCCCAGAGTGTGGTTTTAAGCATGAACCAATTATTTCCTGAAAAGAAAGTACAAACAACTAGAGGAAGGAATTTTTTCGAGATATATTTAAACCATTTGCAGACACAGCTCCTTTCAAACCACCCATTCCACTCGCCATTAAGCAGCAACGTGCCGCCATTTATCCGCTGGAGGACGAGGGCTTGCGGATGTCTGTGGAGCGATGACAGCCCGATACTTACGCCACGTAAGTTTGGAGGCAACCTTTAGCGAGAAGTTCAGCTGGATGCTTTTCTTTTTTTTTCAAAGGACTGCATCAACACTCGTCCATTAGACACAAACCACTGCTGCGCAAAGGCTTCGAGGCAAATGGCCGAGTGTGGACGCAGTGCAGGGGGCTGTCACATGTTTCCAAAAAAAAACAAGTGGTTGCATTCAAGTTGTGTGTCACTTAAACACCAGTCCTGCTATTTGCTGTGAGCAAACAGACAAATTATTCACAGCGGATTGAAACCGTAATTACATATGAATTTGTGATGGTTAGATTGCAGCATATCGACACTGTTGTCATGCCACAGAAGACCTTTCAACAGCTGCTGGTTCAAGGTTCAACTGAACACAAACCAGCAGTGCAGCATTACTTGTACATCTTACCCATTGATGTTCCGATGCGGTTTTGCATTCGGTCGTAACGTTGCTCTCCACTCAGCTCCGGAAACACTTTCATCTGGATCCCACTCGTCATTCCTACAATTCCTGCAAAGTTTGGATACTATTTGTCGGTTTAAGCCTTGCCGTTTTCCAGAACTTTATGTTTTGCAGAGACTTGACCTTTAGTGAGTACGAACATTTTATTTGCCCTTTCATCGGAGTCAAGAGCTTTCAGAGACCTCAGTAATGCAGAAATCCACTTTAAGTGGTAATATAAAAACATTGTCTTGTACTGAGTTGAACTACTTTGGTCAACAAAGGAACGATTGGTTAGTCATCAACAAACAGTTTTCTGGAACATATTGTAATAGAAAGTCTTTATTGATGCAACATTATTCAAACACATTCCACTCTGACTACAAAGTGTTTTTGTGTGTCCATTGGCAGACATTAAGCATCATGTCACGTCCCACACAGGGAACCGACCTCAACCAAGACATAATCCCCTGACATGGCGGGCATGGAAATCCACTCTGGTCGTTTACTTACAAAACCCTCCGACACGGACGCTGTTCATGCTGTGCAAGAGACAATGACACAACCAATGAAGTCACCACAACCTACTTCAGTTTGGGATATTATCTTTTTCGGTAAGCGTAGGTCAAAATCATGGCAATCCAAATAAACATTTGAATAGATTTTCCACAAAAGCGTCACATGTGGGTTTTTTGGGCAGTTGTGGTATAATTTCCATTGCAAGGGGGAAACATCAATTAGTGATTAATTGAAGAGGGTGGAAAATGAATAAACACCTGGACCGGGAAAATGTAGGCCAACCATTATCAATCAAACCGTGAGTGAGCGACGAGCGATTGTAATTAATGGGATCACGGGGCCTTACAGTGTCGTTTTATTTAGGAATCATTATCAGCAAACACGCTGAACGATCACAGTGGAAACCGCCAAGCGGTTGGTCACTCGGGCAGCAGAGATGGATTTATTGTCTGCCAGGACGCTTTACTGCGAAATGCAACCAAAGCAACGCAGTAAGAAAACTCTGTTTATAAGACATGGGTGTCTTCCACCTCAAATAGTCAAAATGTAAGCAAAAGGTTGGTTTATGTTTGACATTTTACAGGATAGTCTTATTCTCAACCTCCTTGTGTATTAACAAATAGTGTTAGCACATTAGGTTTTATTAACCTGCATGTTTAGAAGAAAGGGGGCTGCTTAGGCCCCCAAGCGCC
The DNA here is from genome assembly GCF_949316345.1 of Pungitius pungitius. Classification (NCBI taxonomy): domain Eukaryota; kingdom Metazoa; phylum Chordata; class Actinopteri; order Perciformes; family Gasterosteidae; genus Pungitius; species Pungitius pungitius. The sequence goes on along the minus strand of NC_084918.1, from coordinate 5,152,753 downwards.
TCAGCTCTGTGCACCTTTCGCTTAGCGACCGTGCCCCCCGAAATGAATTCAAAAACCTTTTGCCATGTATTTAATATTTCTAGAGAGGTGCTTTCACACGCTTTTTTCACATCCCTGTCAAAGGGAGCACAGAGGTCACAGCGGCTCCTGGGAAGGACTCGACCCCGTTACATCACACATTTCCATCCATTCTCACCCGAGCCGCGTCGAGTCACTCGCGTTGGCTTTGAAATAAGGAGCCAAAGACGTCAAAAACCGAGAGATACTTACAGGAGCAGCTGCTGCACACAGGCCGGAGCGCGGCGTTGTGAAATGGGGAATCGTTGAGCAGGATCCAGCAGCCTACACACCTCACCCAGCAGATCGTTGTGAATTTACAGGTTTGACATTTGGTTTTTACAGTCTAAAACGAGGTTTATTCTCTGTCATGAGTCACATTCCTCCACGATCTCTCCTCCGGTAACATGAGGTAAAGCTAATATTCTTTGCCTGCTAGAGCCCAGCACACACAGACAAACACTCTCCGCTTCCAGAGCTTTCTTGGCTCCCATCACCAGTCAAGTTGCATTTCCACCGGCGTCCCGCTGATGCAGCTGGTGAAAAATACTCCACGCCAAGCGTGCTGTTATGATGATACCTTACACGCCATGTTTGGCTTGCCAAATTCTACTTTTTAATCACCCTCTTTCTGCGATACCAGTATAATTATAAATGAACGCACTGCAGAGAGGTGGTATGATTGAAGCGTTGCATCAGTCCGTGTGTTTCGACTGCGTCTCTTGTTAAAATGCAATGATTTTGATACCTGCTCTATGAAAAAGACGTCAAAACGGTTTGTTGACATTGTTGGGTCGTAATATTTTACTGCTGGATTTCCGTTTTTTGGCTTGATGACACAGTCGTATTTTATTTGGTGAACACTGGAAGCAATAACAACTATTTACCAGTGCACACACTAATACAACAAACTGGCCCCAGTATAGGAACTGGACTACTGCTGGAGAGATGGACCAACATTAAAGAAAGATTTACTGAGCATTAACAAAAAATAGGCAACAAACGTGCAGAGAAGAAAGTGTAAATTTTGAGTTGTGAATGTAACTGATGAAAATCCATTAGTTCAAATATCTGCACTCAGAACACATGGCAGGCCAAAAAAACTGTATTTACTGCCTCTTGTCCTTCACAAGTATTTGAAGGTTTTGAGAAGCAGCCCAACAAGAAAACAACAATAGATTTTTAAAAAACATGGGTTTAAGATTTATTTGTGTTTTTTTTAACACCTGAGCACGGAATAAAGTTGGAATTAGAAGAAAAAAGATTTTCCGTCGACAAAGTCCAAATCGGAAACTACTAAATTCCTGTTTTTGTGGCACTGGGTGAGAACATGAGCTTGTAAGATTTCCAAATTGCAAGCAGTAAGAAAATAATTCAGGTTTAGTAACAATCCAATAAAAGCATGGCCCCACAGAACAATGGGTGGATTGGGGCTCGGCGTTTAAGAGGGTTCAAGCACGCGGCTGAATAAAACCCAAACTTCAGTTGGCATCAGGCTTAGCGTCATTATAAACTAGGAGTTCATATGTTTTCAGCCATATTCCCCCCCCAGGCAACCCCTCATGATGCACACTGACAAACATCATTTCCCTGGTGGAGTGGATCAGAGGGAATCTGTCAGTCATTATCTTTGTCTGGTCATCCTCATTCCGAAATAAGAAGTCATTATAAGACTCATCAAATAAGCAGATGTCGACAAGCTGCTTTGTAAAGCGAGAAGACCTCTCCTATTAACACACCATATGTGTTGTTTTTTTTACCCATGAAGTAGAAATGTTGGCTGTTGTCATGGATTTATTAGCAAATCCTTTGATTTGGATTTTTCTATAACAAATCAGATGCACTGAGATGCGGGTCAACGAAAGGATGTGGCTCCAAACAAACAACATTGGAAACACAAGATTGGAAACAGCTCTATTTAAGCTGTTGTAGAACATGTTAGGGAAAAAAAGTAAAATAAATATGTGCAAGGGTTAAATGGAGCGAGATTTTGTAACCGGAAGCTCAGCCGCTGGCATTCCCTTGCATTAAATACCACTCTCCAATCTTCCCACGGCCACTGCTGCCGGAGTGCCCTTGAGCAAAACACCCCCACAAAAAAAACAACAACAAATAACGGCTCAGCGGAACACCGCGACGCCGTTGCACGTCCCCCCCCCCCCCTCTCACACCCCCCCACCCCTCGCCCTCCTCGGAGGTTTACAGCGGCATCAACCTGTCGCAAAGAGCTAATTGGAATGGCCTCATTTAGCGACACGTCAAGGGGGGGGGGGTGAGGGTGAGGGTGAGGAGGAGGAGGGGGGCGGGGGGGGGGGGGGGGACAGCGCCGTGTCAGCGCCTCCACAAATCTCCTGCACGGTCTGAACTTAATAGCGTGTCAGAGACCACAACTGATGCACGCGGGTCACCGCGAGCCGATGTTTCACGATAACGAGCCCTCTGCAAACCGGGCGCGGGGGCCGCGGGGGCCGCGGGGGCCGCGGGGGCAAAGCCGAGATGAATGTCCCAATCAGGGATGTGGTTACGTTTTTTTTTTTTTTTTTTTTTAAAGAGCTGTGAACGTGCGAGCTCCAGTCTGGATTATCGTAAGGAAGTACATTGAGGAGGGAGGGAGGGGGGGGGGGGGGGGGCAATTGGATTTGGTTGGATTTCTAAGGATGGATAAAGCTGATTTTGCAGATAACACAGGCGTGTTGGACCGACTAATTCGGACCTGTGCAATAGTGGCGGTTCGTAAATAATAAAAAGATGGAATGGCAGTGTGCATAGTTGTCCATTGTTGAGGTCAACGGCGAACAAGTCGGTCGGAAAGCATGATGTATACTATTTAATTTAAATTCAAGATCAAATATTACTTTGTGATTTTTACACGTGTAAAGTTAAATAGTAATGCAATAATGATTTGCTTTTACCCTCTTTCTTAGTTGTATTTCTGAAGACGAAATACAACTAAGAAAAAAACAACAACTACAACTAAAACATTCTAGCATAATTCCTTTTGTGTAAGAACTAATAATAATAAAAAAAACAATGACTGCATTATTTCTGTGTGCAAACGTCGACGTCCCGTGTGGGATGTGTCGCTCCATTACACACAGTCTGGCAATTAAATCATTCTATGGCCGCAAATACGACAAGGTTCCTTGAAGACGTTTTGTCGTGTCTGCTGCCAATAAACTAAAGTGGCCTTGACTTGAATTTGACCTTTTTGTATTACGACCCTCAAGCTCGGCAGATGGAGGCTGATAACCGTCAAGATGCAAGATATTTCCTAACTTGGAGCGTTTTACAACTTTATTGCTGTAAAAAAAATATAGATATCACGTGTGATTTCTCTCACACACGGAATCCTGGTGAAATAACAACTGCAAATATGAATTAAGTTATTGATTTGGTTCTGAGTGAGTGACGGCAGCTGGCAGACTGCTCAAGGCATGGGCACCTCATCCATCAAGGACCACGTGATAAGGCGTTCTTCTAATGATGGACCATAATCCAGGTGTCAGTGGCCGCAAATGTGTCATCAAAAATTCAATTTATCCGAATATGATGTTTAGAAAAAACGGTAAGACATGATGAATTTGGCTCTGAATAGCCAGTTCTCCACAAAGTGCCACACGAGTTCCGACATGTCATCAAAAGACACTTAAATTGAAGACAATCTTGCACAAAAAAAAATTAAAACTGTTATAGTATAACTTGCGTGGTTTTACTGAATGGTATTTGGCACCGATAAAAAAAAGACCCCCCAAATACCCCCACAATTCCGAATTGTAGACATGTAAAGCCATGAGGGGAAAGGCGGTGTGATATTTGATGCACAGCTAAGCTGCCGAGTGTCTACCTCGGTGGTAACACACACGTCAGGCTCGCTTTACTGGCCACAAGTGCTGCTGATAAATATTCATGACGCCGGCGCCTGCGCTTTCTCCATATATCTCTGTGTTTTCTCATTTCCAGACTGGAGCGTAAATACATCTAAAGTGGATGTTTTTCCTGCGCTCCTATTTGATCATGGAGTCCCCACTAGCACTTTGGCAGTCTGATAGCACGCGCGCTGCAGCCTGTCGTCGATTTATTTTTTATTTTTTTTACGATTATTTTATTTTTGATACCGTGTGCGGTGGGTTCAGTGTAAAGTAATAGAACAGAAGGGGGAATTAAACTGCCCAGTTTGCATCCAGTCGTGGCACGTTAAAGGAGCAGCAGCGATTTGGACCCAATATTTTATAGTTTCTCTATTCAGTTAAACATGAGCAGGGGAATAAAATAAAAAAGAAGGAGGGAGAATTTAATTCCATAATGAGGGAACTATCCCCAAAACCAAACAAAACCCATATTCTCAAAGGGGTTTGGGGTTTTGGATATTGTCCATCAATATAAACCTGGACTCTAAACCCGACTCCCCTATTTCTTTAATTTAAATGGTTCTCTCAAGTTCAAGTGGTTTTAATGGAGCATTCAGCTTTTATATTAACGTTTACAAATCTGGCCACAGCTTTCTATTGAAATATGGCGCATGTGTGGAATATGTCGCCAGTCTTAAAACCACACAAGATTGCTTTTAACACATCCACTCTTTAAACAGCATGCTTTATATTTCGATTTACATGTGAACATGTTTCTATAAAGCTGCAGAGTGACTTTCTGAGACGAATTCACTCGGCGTGGAGCGCGTCTTTTTCCCTATAGCAGTGCATCAGCGACGCATCAGCACCGGAACCTAAATAGATAGTGTTAAATAGAGTCGAAAAAAGTCATTTTTATTACCATCCTTCATTTATCTCCAAATGTAATAGTCCGTGAAAAGAAAATATGAATACATTTCAATACATTTCAGCAAATCATCTAAGATGGTGGATGTATTTTTTCTTCTCTTCTTTTATTTCTATTTTGTTTGATATAAACGGGAAAGCTTGCGCGCGTCCGTGCGCACGCCCCCTACACACACACACACACACACACACACACACACACACACTCCTGTGCTTTGGATTCTTATTCCGATTAAATTCGCCATTTGGTTGTTCTCGGCTATACAGCCGCCCCGACAGAGCTGCAGACTGACAGATCGGGGCTCCATGCACACTGGCAGTGTTAACCATGATCACTGGCGGCTGCTGATGTGATCTCTGCCTAATGGGGCGGTCAAGCAAGCTGCAGCCAGGAACAATGAGGGGGGGCACATTGACTCCTCCAGCACCCTACATCTATGAAATCCGGGCGAACGCGGAAAAGAAAATAAATTAGATTTGAAAATTAGATTCCCGAACAATTAAGTAACGCAAACTATCTCGGTTTACACTGAGGAACAACCGCCGTGATTAATCGATTTAATTTGCACATTACTGCAGGGCAAAGTGTTGTTAATTTGGGATAAACAGGAGATGCAGAAAGGGGGAGGGAATTTGCTTATCATTGACTGTCAGGGAAGTTGTGTCAGTGCGGTTGAAACACAATCTTAAGCGTATGATTCGTGCAAAAGCACACACACACACACACACACACACACATACACACAATAAAGTGTTAGACTTATTTGTGCAGAAGGCGATAATTCTTTCCTCAAACCCGTGCTGAATGCATTATTATGGTGTAAAAAAGTCTGCTGTAGGCTGCAGCTAATTATTAGATTGTATGCAGCTTACATTAAAGAAACCCATAGTTTCACACAGCACCCCATGTCGAGATAAACCTCAACAATGAAACCAATAACCTCCAACGCAATTCATTATTGTTTGTTTTAATCCTTTAATATAGTACGAAATGTATCCAAACATTTTTTTTGTAAACTAAATTTTACATACGAGCGCATTTCTCCATAAATACCGATCAATTCTAACATGTTACCGGTCCTTTACATGCGGATAAATATGGAAAATTGAGCTACTTACATGTAATAATACTTCCTTTCAGACAAAGCAATTGACAGAGATTTTATATTTATCACGTACATAAACAGATTGACACGGAATTTCAGGCTTTCACTACAAGATTTATCGACATGACATTAAATAACAACAATGATACTGTGCTACTCAAACTGGACCTTGGACGAAAATGTTGCACTGAATAGGCTACAAAAGCACATTAATACTAGGAGTCGGTTAGGTCGACGTGTAGACTGTAGTAATACTGAATAATTCACATTTGGTTCACAACTATAACATTCTTTTCAATGAAGTTCTATTCATCGCAATATTCTTAAAACCCTCTCATTTTCCATATATCTAGGGACCACATTTTCACAAATTCCCTTAAACTGTGATAGAACTATTTACAAAATAAAATATTACATTTTTTTACCGAACGTGGTGAAATCCTTTATGTACAAAAATTCAGGCCTCTACCCGGAGATAGCATGCTTTTGGAGATCTCCTTTGAGCAGTCTCTCAGTAAAAATAAGGACTCAAAGAAATATTTGAGGGAAAAAGTTAAGCTCGGTGGCTGTCCTCGCCTCCTGTTTGTCCATGCATTCTCTCTCACTGACATAAGACAGCCCGCGATTGATCGTTCAGGCCTCCCGTGTTTTTCTCAGTCCATTTCGCGCTGGCTGACTGTATAAAGTCTTTGATTCCAAGCAGTTTTTTTTTTCTTTCAAATCCTGCAGTCTTTTTTCTATTTCTTTTCTGGTTTTTGTTTTTGTTTTTTTCCTCCAAAAATATTTACACGTACCATTCATTGAAATTTGACGACAGCGTGCTGTGGCTGGTTGTGTGGTGAACTGCTGAAGCTGCTGGTGATATGGAGCTGGTGCTCTGGTTCTCTGTGGACGGTGATACTATAGTGGGAGGTGTGGACGACTCGTACCCTGAACTGGCCGCTGGAGATGGTTGCGGTGCTGGATTGGTGGATTCATGGACCTTCAACAGTAAGAAAAACGTTATAAAAAAGCATCCTGCGTAGGCTGTTTGGTAGCTGCATTGTATCTTTTTTTCCAATAGATGACACACGAAATGAATCTAAGTCAATGTCCTACTTTTTATAAAAATGTGCACAAAAAAATAGGCCAAACATTATTATTATTATTATTATTACAATCTTAAATTAAATGAAAGAAATATACCGTCAGGGCAAATGTAATTGTTTGTCCATGTGCTAAAAAATCAACATCTTCTAACACTATTACATAACATAGATTGTATTATTTAAATTCCAAAAAAGCCAAAGAACGTATGTAAAACACCATCTCACAATGTTGCTCTAACACTGGAAATAATACAAATAGATAAGCATCGGTGTTTTTACCTTCATGTGCTTTCGGAGGGAGCTGGGGTGTGTGTATGACTTGTCGCACATTTTGCACAGATAGGGCTTGTCAGACGTGTGGACGTGCATGTGTTTCTTGCGGTCACTGCTGTTTGCAAATCGCCTGTCGCAGCCTTCAAACTCACACTTAAAGGGCTTCTCACCTAAATAAAAAAAAGGAATACATATATCGTTGAACACTGGATCTCAAAAGGACATATCATACATTGTTGTATATGACGATGTTTTTGTTCTTTTAGGAAACAGATGGAAAAGGCAGCCTATTTTACTGTTACTGACACACAGACTACACAAAGAAATACATGTTATTAAGCCATGCCAGGAGCATGCGTTATTTCATTCAATTAGATAAAAATAAAAACAACTTTAGCAGAAAATGACAATAAAAGAAATATATATTTGTAAAAAAATGTCCGTTGACAAGTGCACTGAATCACATGCCAGCAAAGAACCTCCAGCTGCCCAATAAAACATCCCGGATCGCATGCATATTTTGGACTCAATATTGTCAACATGGATTTGGCAGTATAAAAAAAGCGGGTAATCTGAGCGGATCTTACCGGTATGAGTCCTTTTGTGAATTTTTAGATTTTCCGATCGAGCAAAGACTTTGCCACAACCGGGGAACGGACACGGGAAGGGCTTTTCTCCGGTGTGTACTCTGATATGATTTACAAGTTTGTATTTGGCTTTGAACGGCTTTCCTTCCCGGGCGCATTCCTCCCAGAAGCAGATGTGGTTGGTCTGCTCCGGTCCCCCCACATGCTCCACCGTCAGATGGGTCACGAGCTCGTGCATCGTGCTGAAAGTTTTGTTGCACGACTTTTTGGGGTTCGTCAGCTGCTCCGGCTCGATCCACTTGCAGATGAGCTCTTGTTTGATCGGCTGCCTCATGTATCGAAAGAAGGCCCCGGCTCCGTGGTGCGCGGCCATATTCATGTTCATGGGGCCGTAGCCGTGCAGCTGGGTCGAAGCGTAGTGGTCGGACCGCGGGCTTGTAACGTGGCCGTACTGGTCGGCCCGCCCGTACATGTCCCCCGAGAAGCCCAGCCGCATCTGGCTGTTGACCACGTTGGAGGACGCATGGCTCGCCGCCTGCTCGTGGAGCCCCGGGAAGAGCAGGTGCCCCGCTGCATCCGAGTGTCCATGTGGCCCCGCGAAACTCCCGGAGGCGAACAAACTGTGCTGCGCCCCGGTGGCGTCCCCGAAACCCCGATTTCGGAAGAGAAAGTCCCTGGTGGAGTTGAAAGCCGCCGTGGAGTAAGAGCCAACGTGGGTCGGGTGGTGATGGTGTCCCAGGGCGGCCGCTGCGTAGCCGGGTGCCTGGGAGGAAAACGCCGTTTGTCCGGAGCCGATGTCGTGGGAGCTGTGGTTTATTTTGAAGGCGCCCATCCCATCCGCGAACGGATTGATCCCCAACGCAACTTCTCTCTCTGTGACTTCGCCTGTTGAGTGATGCCGCGAGGAGCCGAAAGTAGTGACTCCTATGGTGGGATACTGCGGTCCTGCGTCCAAGAGCATCTTCAGTCTAGACTCGCCGAGACGACTGAGAGCAAAAATCAAAAAATCACGCACAGATATTCTTCCTCCCCCCTTGCTCTATCTCTTGGACCTCACTCGGCTGAGCAAATTCTCAAATCCACCGATTTTCTGTTTACTTTCTAGGACGCGAGGAATTCCCCTATACCGCTCATCCGATGCACGCGCAAAATCATGTATACATGCAATATTGTCTTTTGCGGTTTATCTTCCTGTGGCGCGACTTTCACCTCCTCAGTCAGGCGGTGGGCTCTAGACTGATAGTCGCAATCATTCCTGCAGATAAATGAATTGAAAAGACAACACAGTCCAGCCCTGATGAATGGGAGAGGAGGGGGGTGGTCATGTGGCCTCGGAGCTGCGCGCTCATTGGCGCAGCACCTTTCCCCCCAATAACATCCACTCACCAAATAACAATCCACGATGCAGGGCCCACACTTCTATTGGCCTCTTTGCATCATCAATCCCAGATATTGTAAGATTGCTGACTGTGGATTTGTTTAAAAGGCAGAAGAACAGCAAAACCAAAGTAGAGATGTAGAAGGCCTTGTGGAAAGTCAAAGTAGGTTTTGCACACATATACATATTTTTATTATAAAACATGAATTATGAAGCAAATGTGTCTTGGTGTCTTTGTTAAAAGAAGAAACCGGGAGCATTTGGCTACGCATTGTTTTTGGTCAAGCTTTTGTGCAGTTAGGCACCCACACGTTATCCCAACGTGTATATTTATGTGCCTACCCGTACGTGTGTGCACGTGTGCGTGCTTGTGCGTGTGTGTGTGTGTGTGTGCGTGCGCGCGCGCGCTGTCTATCTGGCAGATAGAAGCCTTAGATGTTAGAACAACCAATTATAGAACAAGACTTCAATTAAACCCACGAATTGGTAATCAAACAAAGACCCTCGTGACGTGGCTCAGGTGGAGGTTTAGAGAGAGGCCATGGCAAAGCGTAAGGTCCGATATGAAGTCTGCCCACTTTCATCGCTCTCATTAAACTACTTTTATTGGGTTATTATCAACTTTCCCCCCCCTTTTTTACCTCGCAGTGACACACGTCGCCTTGTCACGTGCCTCTGACGGGCCAGTTCTTTCTCCCTTGAACACAACGTCTCGCCGTCCACTGGAGCTCACACCAGTGGAACATCTGTGCGTTCGTTTCCCACATCGTCATGTTAACCAGCACGTGCATAAAGGTTACCTTGGATACATAAGCCAGTATTTAACTTGGATCCACTGGTATGCCTAATGTATCCATCACGGCTTGGCTGTGCCTTTGCGACTGTTTCTTCTGCAGGCCTGTGATGCATGCATATTTGTAAAACCTTGTGGGTTGTCGAAGTTATCAAGTGGGATTTGCGGCGCTCTCTGCATGAGCCTCCGGCCTCTAGAGTTCAAAGCCACATGCACAGACTTGCCATGCGGACCATTAAAATATCGTCTTGGCTACTATGCTACGTTTCTACGAGGCGTTTTCAAGCCTTTCCAAGTCAGTCTTGGGAGACCAAAGGCAGAGGGGACGTTATGTTGTTCTCATCTTAACATGTGATATTTAAAATATGGAGGAATCTTTCCACAGGTGGAAACGGTAAGAGTGGCATATCATTAAAAAAAGGGTCAAGAGTGGATGTCAAAAACGAGAGAAGCTAAATGGAGTTGTTGGAATTATACTTGTTGGATTTAAACGGCCAGTACCTGCTTCTATGAAGACCATACATGGGTAAAAGATGCATCCTAATTCACACGCCATTAACCGTTTAGTGGCATACTCCTAATATGCTACTATGCTATGCAAACAAAATATTTTAAAATGGCTACTTTGAGACATTTAAAGTAAAAGCAACTAGGACGGAGCAAAAAAAAACAGGGTTTTAAGAGAACTTTGGGGGTTTGGTATCTTATAAAACTCCCCTGCTTCTTGTCTCCCAAGAGTGGGCTCGTGCACAACTTGGACCAGAAATAGCACTTCAAAGTTGTGTAGTACGCGGGTGCTGCAATGCCTCCGACGGCAGATGTGAGCCTCATGAGTCCCATGCGTAAAGGCCATTTAATAAACATGTTTTGGATCCATCACGTTCCAAAATATTGACTCCATTTCCAAAGTGCTGGACATGAGGCTGTCAGCAAAGATTTCGACAAATCAATTTCAGGAGGTAGGATTTTTTTTTTTAAATCTTTGTTTTTAAATAGAAACAAACATGAGTGTATTATTATTCAGCATAGTGAATTAAAGACTTATTTGTTGTTTTTAAATATGGAAACGACAAATGAAATCATCAAAGAAGAAGAAAATATCATTTGCAAAGACAAGATAGTGACAAGTCACTCTCACAAACGACTTAAATTACAAGTTAAATGTTAAAAGTTAAATTACACACATTTAGCATTCACATCAAAGTGATAAGTATGTGACCTTCTATAAGGTCGCTTCACGCAGTAATTAATCCCCCCCCCCCCCTCCACCCCCACCTCTTATTTGGTTGTAAGATATTATTCACTTTACATAATAAAGTCATCACTGTTAATAATACGATAATTATAAAAGCATTACTATGTCAATACAAGAAGAATATTTTAAATATTAGGTTTTGATAAATATATATTTTTTGGTCCGTGAAAAATCCAAATATTTATGGTTTTAAATGACAAAAGGAATGCCCCGAAATAATTAGCAGCTCATTTATACGGCACCTTGTTATGATCCATATGTATAAAATATTTATTTTGAGCATTCAGACAAAAAGCAGAAAAGGAGAACGAAATGTTTTACATAGTAAGATATTATTGAAGTCACTGATACTTACAGTACACACAGATTTTATTTTGGTCTAAGGGCTGCAACGGCACCACCTCCTGTGAGCCTCATCTTCTGCCGTCCTGGGTCTGAAGCAAAATTACCCTGGATCATAACAACAGGTCCCGGCCATTACCATTTTTCCCCTCGGGACAATGGCCGCAGTTCGCCCAATTCACGCTTACTATTTACACGGATCCCACCAAGCAGAGCACGGAGTCGACACATTAGCACGCGCTGAAGGAACAACGGGATATTTTAATACGGGTATTTATCAAAGCGCATATTAATGCTATACACTCCGGACATTTTCAAACTCCCACGTGGAGTTTTCCTTCGGTTAAGTTAGCCGCTGACGCCGACTTTTTTTTACGTGCGTAAAGGATGTGCGTAATTTGCGCATGAAGTTTGGCTGCAATGTAAAACAAAGATATCTGTGCGTTATTTATGATCCTAGCAAACTTTTACACGAGGCAATGTGCGTTCGCTAGCGAGGCAGACTGTATTGCAGTGGCAGAATCAAAGTGGGGAAATTGCTATTTCATAGCCTCGCGTGCTTTGTTCGCTGCGACAAAAGATAGACGACTGTATATCTGGATCAACTTTTTTAGCACTTTTATTGTACAAAAACCTTTGCATAACAACTGTTTTTCACAAGCGTTGCCCGAGGCACTGCGCATGCGCGCTGGCTGCTTGCTGTCACTAAGACATTTTCTTCACGTTGGAAACTGTCACTGGTGACGTCAATCACTGAGCTCTGACCAATTAGAGCGCAGGGTGATTGTTTGGCTCCACGGGCTGCAGCGCCTACCATGAATCTCTATTCAGTATCAAAGCGTCCTGCTGCTGCCTCTCAACCGAATGGGATTCCATGTAGTCTGCAGATAGACTTAACTTTAAAAAGTTTTTTTTTCTTTATTTTTCATTGCGATTAAAATATATTTGTCATCATCATTATTATTTTGCCTGCTGTCAAGTTATTCTAAAATTAGGAAGTAATGAGCGTGGATGCACTGGGAAGCCCCGTGATGGACCCTACGTTTTCCAAACGGAACACGGCGCTGAGATTAGTTGACTTGGCAGGGGCTCACCACCATCACCATCATCACCACCATACCCCTCAGAGCGTGACAGGCTTCCCGGGGTTCAGCAGCCATCCACACTCAATGGCTCACTCGCACCCTGGGGAGATTACTGCGGAACCCCGCCTGGGGCCGAGTCCATTCGGGCCAGAACACATGGGGCACTCCGCGGCCCTCAAAATCAGCCCAGCCCATCATTATCCCCACCACCATCACCACCACCACAATCATCATATGGCAGGCCACAGCGAAGTGGTCTCCAGTCAAACGGGAGCTTTTGGCCCGGTTCAGGCGACATCGGTCCCCTATTCCATGTCTCACACGGCCCAGGCTTTATCCGCAGGTAGGGATTTCCTCATCCGGAGAGATCTGACAGCTCAAGCCATGCCGGTACTGACCGACCAGACTGCTGGTTCAGCCTCTCACCACGGAATGTTTGTCTCAACAACAGGTAGCTATCCCGGACACTATGGTCATCACCCCGACGCCGGGAACCATACCCTCTTCTCCGGACTCCACCACGACCAGTCTTCTAGCGGATCACCGGGTGGCCAAGCGTTGAATGGACAAATAAGGTTAGGACTACCTGGAGACATGTACGTTAGGTCTGATCACTTGAGTCAAGTGGCAAGCTCCAGGGCTGATCCGTTCTCCGCCTCGCCGCTGCATGGCTACGGTGGGCTGAATCTGAACATGAATCTCAGCGCTGCTCACCACCACCACCACCACGGAGCCGGTGCCTTTTTCCGCTACATGAGGCAGCCGATAAAGCAAGAGCTGATTTGCAAGTGGCTGGAGCCGGAGCTATCGCCGAGGAAACTTTGCTCCAAAACTTACAGCACCATGCACGAACTCGTAACGCACGTGACGGTGGAGCACGTCGGTGGACCCGAGCAGGCGAACCATATATGCTTTTGGGAAGAGTGTCCGAGGGAAGGCAAGCCGTTTAAAGCCAAGTACAAACTTGTAAATCACATTCGAGTGCACACCGGGGAGAAGCCGTTTCCATGCCCCTTCCCTGGCTGTGGGAAAGTGTTCGCGAGATCCGAGAACCTGAAGATCCACAAAAGGACGCACACAGGTCAGTAGTTGATCACTTTTAACGGAAATGTACTACTATTAGATATATATATATATATATTTTTTAAATATTCAAATTGCATGTTGAAAAATGTAAACACATTATCCAGGAACAAAAAGAAATTCTTCGCATCATTTTTAAATCGTTTTGTCACAATTTCTAATGTGACTTTCTTGGATTTTCGCTATTTTAAAATACCCTCTCACGCATGATGGCAATAAATCTGATACATCAGCCGGCTGCAGCTACTGGCAACCCGTTCGTTGCGAGATGCATCAGTGCTGGCAAAGGCTGGGCTTCGGGATTATATTGTACAGCTCACTCAGACAGACGGTTGACGGTTGAACCTCTTGTTTACACCGCAGCACAAAGACTGAGGCCCACGCCCGGTCTTATCCACGCAGGCTACACATCTTCACATTGAGTGTGACTGATATGATGATGATGATGTGCTGGGGTTGTTTTGTTTTTTTTTCATCCACTTGTAGCTGCGTTTACGAGACAGCACTGCGTTTGCTATGCCTATATTCCCACCAATAATCATAATAATAACAGTTGGTTGGATCGCATTATACTTAAAGCTACAGGGAAGGAAGTATTCTCGTTTCACATATACGTATAAGAGCATTTGAAATACCTTTATTTTCCAAATTGATATGACATATGCATACGTAAGCGGGCTCTTGGAACGATCAGCTCTTGGGTAGCCTTTAGCCAAAGCAACAAGTTGACAAGTGCAGAAATGAGTCACCAACAGGTTGGCGGAGCTGACTGCGTCTGTGATGACTTACGTGTCCATCGCAGCTGATAGCAGCACTTCTGATTTAACATAGCTCTCATATTAAAAAAAATTTTAAAAAACAAAACACATATAGGCATTCAATATGGCTGCTTGCCTCTGTGGTACACTGTTGTGCCGTGGAGCCAGTGAAGAGGAAAAAAGGGCCTCAAATTGTTGAGTCAGACTTGGAAATGAACACAACGACTACATTCCTCTTGGCTGCATGGCACCCCCACCCCCCCCCCCCCCCCCCCCCCTGCTCCATTTCTGCACCCTATGTATTATTCATATAATTTGCTCACATTACCTAAGTACAAATCTGTTAAATTATTTCTGTGTGTTGATTCCCAAGGGGCCTGGTCTTTGGTATCATGTTTAAAACCTATCTGGAAGTGTGGTTATGACTGGGGCTGCCCCTGGGGTCTGTTCCTCGACGGTTTCTTGTACTACACTAATATCCTTGATTGGCTCTCTCAACCCAGCAGCTGAAGGTCAAATTGATATTCAACCCACAAGTGTAATTAGACAGAGGCAATTACATATTCTCAAAAGCTTTAATCGGAGGAGAAAAATCAGCAGCGGATGATTTCCATATAATTTATTCAGACTGTTTTTTTTTGTTGATTTTTTTGGGGGGGGGTCCTTGTCATAATCAGGTAGAAATACTTATTATTAAAAGGCAAAATTAGTCCCAGTCCACAACCATTTTTAGGATTGAAATAGCACACAAGGCCTGGTGGCACTACTTATTATTGTTGTGTTGGCTTTAGGTCTGTGCTTATAGCTTGTCTCTTTTGACGTATGCCTTCACGCACCAGGTATAGAGACCCGGGACAGTGGGGGGTCCAGCCCTCCTGTTTACACCCCACTCGTGTCAGATCTGTCCAGTAGTCACGCATTTTTTAAGATGGAGGTAAAGTAGGCAAATGGGTCTTTAATGTTAATAAAAACAACATTTTTTTTTCTTTTGGGTCACTGATTCTTGGATGCTTGGTTTATTTCCAGTCCATACATGCCCGTTGCAATTTAAACATCTCAAGCAAAAAATGAGATTTTTTGCTTGAGCTGCTCCTGGTTAGAAGATCGTCCCTTAAATACATATTTAAATAAATACCCCAAGGTCTCTGAATCCGTATTTGACCGACTCGTATTTATTTGTGTCACTGTACATCACTGTTTGCAGGTGAGAAGCCCTTCAAATGTGAGTTTGACGGATGCGACAGACGCTTCGCCAACAGCAGTGACCGGAAAAAGCACTCCCACGTCCACACCAGCGACAAGCCCTACAACTGCAAAGTGAGGGGCTGCGATAAGT
The DNA here is from genome assembly GCF_949316345.1 of Pungitius pungitius. Lineage (NCBI taxonomy): Eukaryota > Metazoa > Chordata > Actinopteri > Perciformes > Gasterosteidae > Pungitius > Pungitius pungitius. The sequence goes on along the minus strand of NC_084918.1, from coordinate 5,136,837 downwards.
CCTACACGCACCCCAGCTCCCTGCGGAAACACATGAAGGTGCACTGCAAGTCCCCCCCGCCCAGTTCGGGCTACGAGTCGTCCACCCCGTCCCTGGTCTCCCCTTCCTCCGACCTGGGCCGGGAGCCAGGGGGCTCCTCGGTGCTGTCTGAGCCTGTGGGGGCCTCCCAGTCGGCGAATCTGAGTGAATGGTACGTGTGCCACAGTTCGGGTGCCAGCGGCGCCCAAACCCCACCCAGCGGGGCCTCCACGCCCGACCCCGCGGACGAGCCGCCTTACAGAAACCCAGGACCGAGGGACGCGTTTTAAACCAACTGGACTCCGACGGTGGAGTCGGGGGAGGGTGTGTGTGTGTGTGTTGGGGGGAGGGCGGGGGGGGGGGGACAGAACTCGCTTGCAAACTGTTGAAAAGTGGGTTTTGGCTTCGGTGCCTATAACGAGCGGGGAAGGAACCACTGGTCCCATATTGGTTGAGCCACCAAACATTGGGAAGGAACACGAGTGCAAACGTTAAAGACGTGCTAATGTCCAGGCAAAATAAAAAGGATTACATTTCCAAACCTCAGCTACTCAAAATGGTTGGCCCGGTGCCTGTGAGAGCCGACCCGCCGGTCCACTTAGTCGTGTAGATCCGTTAGACTGCGGGGTTCATTCTTTTAGACTAGGCATGTTGGTGTAAAAATGATTTTGTAAATTCAAGTTGTGACTTCGATATGCTTTTATTTATTTTTCAATCTGAAATGGAGGGATTTTGTATCATCGAACCAAAGTGCATGTTTCAATTGGGGCAACAGTGTATATTTGTACATTTTGTAAGTTTTGATGTGTTGATGTTAATAGTTTTGTGAGGATCTGTCTCCAGGCAGCTTTTTACTAATTAATGCCTTTATTTGTACAAACGGTTTATGTTTACAGTATTGCTTTTTTAATTTGTGCAGAAGGTCAACAATTAAACTGTTTCATAAGCCTGCAGTATTTGATATACGACCGTGACATTATAAATGTTTTATCAAAGTGGGAAATTCGTGATTTTGTATCATTGTCGTCAATATTCTTTTTTTTCTCTCATTTTTAAAATCTGAAATCCAGCGGCACTCAAAACGCGTACCTAATTGCCTTGTAATTTGTGGGTATTTTAAATAAACCTTGTATGACTAAAGTGAAAACTCTGCTGAGCCATTCAGGTTTATATGTCATTTACAGCCATTTACCAACAATAGAAAAAACAAATGTTTTCATTAATTTCCATTTAAATAAACCATTTCCTCCTTTAATCACAGCTTGCATGGGATGCTCTATTAATAACATATTTACTACTTTTACTACTAACTCAGATAGAAAATAGCCAGGGCTCAGAGCAATAAAATATGAGCAAAGGTCCTTCATTTTAATGCGTTATTTTCGTAATAGTTTTTTTCGGTGAACGGGGGCGATGTGAAAACGTGTGTAAAGTCTTACTTTCTGTGCCTCGATGCAGACGTGGCCCAGAGCTGGGTGAAGGGATACAATATTCTGATCCAGACTTCAAAGAGCATTTCGTACAAAGAGCCATTTCTTTTTTTCACGACGGTGAATCCTCACGGTGAATTAAGATTTCTAAAGCAATAGCCAAGTCAAACTCAAATGATATGGGGCCAAGTCCGTGGACTCAAAAGCCCGCTCTAAAGAATGTAATATTTGCTTCCCATGGGGTAGGAAACGGTAATCTATGTCCTTTATATTGCAGACGAAGGCAGTATAAAGAAGAAAAATATATTCTTTTGCTCCAGGCCTACTTTACCACAATCAAAGGAGACGCCGCTAAAAGGCAGTTGTCCCACACCATAATATACTTGCATTGCGGGACTGGCTGAGCTGCTCAATGGATACATTTGAACCATGGGCCATATTTCGCCTCTTTGAATGAAATGTGCAAAACCACAAACACGTTGGCTGGTGATCGATATAAAGTTCACAACAAACTCGTAAATGAAATATGTGAGCTTTGCGCCACACTTGCTGATGAAAAAAACACTTCAAGTGTGTAAAAATTAACTTTTTGTGAGGAGTGAAAATATACCAAAGGACCCGAAGAGCTCTGCTATGCTGAGGGTGAAACGTTCTGCCCTGGGGGGGGGGGGGGGGGGGGGGCACGTTTCACCCTCGGCCTCGACTGACGCACAAGTGGGTGGAAACAACGCGGCCACAAGTCTGTGATGCGTTCACGGAGTTTGCTTAAGTGCATGACAGTTCGCGCTGCATGTGGATGAAGAAAAAAAAAAAGAATAAACACCAATACAACCACATAGAAGCAAATGATGAGGATGATGAGGATGATGCCTCGTTTGGCACCAGCTCGTGTGCGTGAATAAAAAAAAAGAAAAAAGAAAAAGAAAAGAAAGGAAAGGAAGAAAAAAAAGGCAACAAGATAGTTGGATCTCAATTGGAAGTTGGGGGCCCCTTTGAAGTGGGAGTTGATATCAGAGGGATTCTTCTAGGTCGTCTGAACGACGTTGATGACACGGAAAGCCTTTTGTCACCGATTTGTTGGGCTCCTCTCTGTTTGGCCTCCTCTCTGTTGGGCCGTCTAAAGCTTTTAGTTCCAGTCGTCAAAATGGACAAGAACTAACTGAGTCGCGTAAAAAAACACACACACACACACACAAAAACATTTTCCATTCAGATTTGAAAGTGAAGGATAGGCGGCATTTAAAGAGTCGTTTCGGTAGAAGAAGAAGAAAAAAAAAAGAAAAAAGAAAAAGAAGGGGGAGGGTTAAAAACACAAGGCCCGCGTGGGTCATTTATTTCAGCCAAAGAAACGAATGGCCTTGAATTCATTTGGAGGCGACGGAGAGGAATACAAACCACGCAGCAGCGCCGCAGGATGGTACGCGTCCGCTCTGCGATCGTTTAGTGGCCTTTTACGCCTCGTGATTTGTGACTTTCACCAAAAACCAAATGTCACGCTCTCGACGAGAAACGAAGCTCGTTACAAAGCGCACGGTGTCGATGCGACGACCGTTGGTTTTAATCCAAGTGTTCTTGGAAGGACCTTTAACAACTCACCCCTGGTCTGATATCAGCTATATGGGGGTCAGCAATATCAAAAACAAGTGCCTGTGTGTGTGTTTGTGCGTGATAGAGAGAGAGAGAGAGAGACGAGCCATGCAGTCCACAACGAGAAGCTGAGGGAATATACATGAAATACAGACTAGAATGTTAAAAAATAAAGAAAAGAAGGGGGAGGTTTTGAACTGCCAAAGAGCAACATAAAGAATATGAATCCATTTCGCTCCCCACAAGGCCCTCTCAGTAGCACTGCTGCAAGCTAAAGCTCATTTGAGTGTGAAATATCATTTCTTTGGAAAATAATGGAGGCGGTAATCCTACTTCCGGAAACTGTCCGGCATTATTGAACAAAACCCTTTTAATAGGGGGATTAGCAGTCTAGGAGTAAAAGCCTCCCCCCCCCACACACACACCCCCCACCCTCTTTCCTACACACCACCCCTCATCACTCCCCCTTTCCTCCACGCCCTCCCCACGCTCCAACACCACCACCATCAGCACCTCCGACACCAACCAGGTCATAATTATCAGGAATGAAGTGGCCGAAATTGGCACGGGAAAATAGAGAGAAAGGCAGAGGGACAGGTGCAACAGAGCCAACGGAAACAGACCGGATACGGAGTCGCTATAGAGCCGGCCCCCCTGCAGACTCCGATCGAAGAACAGGATGCATTGATTTCTATATTTATCTTAGTGAATAGATAAGTGAGTAGAGTTTATTTGTAATGTATTGTCATGCAACATGACTCTCCAAACGCATATCTTGTTATTCTCACCATCTATATATATATATATAGGGGGGGGGGGGGGGGGCTTTACTTCTTCGCTAAGGAGGCATTGCACTTCATTTCTTTGATCGGGTGTGAACAAGTGAGGTCAAAAGGCAAACCACCAAGTTAAGAGCTACCATAAATGTCGTCATGAATACTGAATAATATATTCTGATAACGCCCAGGTGAAGATCACGTGCCTGCGATGCATCCACCTAAAGCTGTACGATCACCTCTGAAGGTCGATGAACTGCACATAAACGCGGTGAGCGAGCAGAGTAACGGTTTAAGGCTGCAGGCCCGCGGCGGCTCTTCATGACTCCCCATCCAGAGGACCTGAGGTAGGGGTGACCACGTATCCCCCCCACCCCACCCCACCCCCCCCCCCCCACACACACACACACACCTACCCTCCCACCCCCCTTTCCATCCCACCACCACACTCTCCAGGTTTCAGGAAACCAAGATATTTTACTTTACTATAGATGAGCCGGCTCCCTCCAATGCGACCCCCCCCTCCCGCCCCCCCCGCCCCCACCCTCGGCAGCCCGCCTGATCAAGGATTTCTGCATAGTCGGATTTTATGGGCGAATGTGCCGCATACTTCACACCTGCACTCTGAATGGCAGCCCCCTTTCAGAGTATGATACGCCTGTTGGCCTTGGCCTCAATGCAGCTGCATGAATGAATCAGCGACCCGCTCGTTGGGTGTCTTTTGATCGGAGATCTCTCTTCTCTTCGTCTGATCTCGCAGTCTAGTTAGCGCGAGCGGCGATGGCTTCGTTAGCGCGAGCACTTGCACACTGTGCGGGGTGTGGGGGGGGGGGGGGGAACTTGTTGCCGCGACTTGAGCAAACGTACAGATCTAAATATTGATGGGGGTCTATTCAGACGCCATGTGCGCGCGTGCATATAGGAAGCGCAAGAACAATGTGGGGACTTAAGAAAATACAAATTTTAAATTTAAAAAAAGCACCGTTTAAGCAGTCACCTGGTGAGATGTCTTCATGCACTTTCATACAGTGAGTGAGTCCCTTCAAACCATGTTTCTATTTATTTCACACAAGAACACACTTTATACAATTATTCCAGATTTTAAGAACTGATAAGACTATGAATGCCAAGAGGTACGCGCCACCTGAAAAGTGGGCCACGCATCACGCAGAATGAATGACTCTGCGTGGGAGAATTTGCCCTAACTGGGTCCACCAGTCGTACAGTAATGTATCATAGCCTGAATTCATCATCCTCCACTGACCCCTGCGGGATCCGAGGGACAGTTTGGAGATAGCAAACAGGTGTGCTTGGGCCCGTGAAGATCCAACAAAAATATGAAATCCTACCAAGGGTCGCAATGTACCGGGGGCCTCGTGTTCTAAGTTCTAAGTCAGCAGTGAACAAAACGACCCCGCGTGCACGTGACACGAGAAGTTGAATTATAGCCAGTGCTGCTGGAATAAAATAAAAATGTAAAAAAAATAACGATTTTCCTGGAAGTGGTTCACAAACAAGGAAATGAACCGTTTTAGGACAAAACCCTCCCACTGATTCAGCCAAAGCTGTAATGGCAGAAGTGCATTCACACACTCGATAAAGAGACACTACATCATCATATATCAAAAAAAGAACCCATATTAGGAGATGCAAATGTTTCCAACATTATGAATCATTGGTTTATCTGCACTATTTCACACGTCAGATGGGAAATATGTTCCGTGCAGACAAGCAAACGCACAGTTTGAGAAGAAACATAATGCACGTGATCAGTGTAGCAGTATCGACGACTTTGGGTCATTTCGCTACCTCCCGCAGGAAAGACATTATGCCTCCCATATTTACATACTCTTTAATATTTGTCAAACATTCATAAATTACAAACTAATGAAATGTTCGACGGTCCTTGGAGACGGAGCTAATGAAGACATAGACTTTTGCGTTTTGACACATCTTTATAGGTTTAATACCATTCTCTCTATCACGCTCTATTAACTATTATTATACTTATGTCAGGCCACCGCTGACACGTTACGACATCAGGATCACCTGCTGTAGGTGGGCACACCATGGGATACAAATGCCTTCCATCTATAACGCCAGAAGCCTGTGCGAAAGTATTAAATGTTAGTGAGATTATTAAAAAAAAAAAATAAAATTAGAGGAGTGGACATTTTCTGAGAGAATTTCCCTGCACAAAAATCACAAACGAGCTCCAACATTTTTCGAAAAAATATATATTAAAGATCGAAAAAAAAAAGATTTGTTTCCTTTTTTTATTTTTTTCGGGATAAATGAAAATATCATCCTGCAAGAGAAAAAAAGAGGAAGAAATAAACACTGTAATGAAGGATTTGTTCAAATTTTTTGTACAGTGCACGCAGCTTGTGTGACCACCACCACAACGTCAAGAGGCACTCAAAGGACCGAAGAAAGAGAGGGGGCGAGAGGAAGAGGAGGGGAGGGGGGGGGGAGATATTAATTATGCAACGGTACAGTGTATTTACGCACAGGACACGCATTTATGTATTCATTCGTTCTCATTATTTCTCCCTTTCTATGACCCAACATTTGCACATCTCTCCACACCATCACCTGCAGTTGATCAGAACGAGACACGGACTTGAAATACTTTGAAATTCAATGAATGGAAGCTATTGTCACCGCGACAATAAAGATCTTTGGAGACGTGTTTATTTGACAGAGCAAATCCCCAGTGTGTCAAGGTTGTCATATTCCCCTCAATGTCCAATGCAAATGCCGCGACATAATCAGATGCAGCAGCATGACGCGTTTATTACTTTGTCAATCATTTTCATACGACAGCATTGAAACAAAGCGAGCCCACGTCCGGTAATAGAATTAAAGGGAAAAAGACTTTCAGCAGAAGGCAATTTCAATTTGACGTGTAAACCATATGTAGGCTAAAGTCCCTCCGCCGGTCTTTATCATGACCCCCCCACCCCCCTCCCCTGCCCCCTCCTCGTCCAAACTGTATTGTTGCTTCAGCTAAGCTGCGCCGATAGCGTTTTTAATAATGGTTTTAACAATAACATATTTTAGGCAATAATTCGGCGTGAAAAAAATAAAAACGTTTTTTTTTTTTTTACTTCAGAGAGTTAAAACCCCAGTAAAATTAAAGGCACTTGATTCTGTCCAAGGAAACACAAAGCAGGACTTTCTTTTAAATTATTCCTACTTCAGCGCAGAAGGCGGCTTATCCTCCTTGTCCATGAGTTAATTCATCAAAAGGAAAAGTTTCAATACGATTTTTTTCTTTCTCGGTTTCAATAATAAGTAGACCACTGCGACATTCTTTAAGCTCAGGCTATCTTCATAATACTGATTTGTGTAGCCTAGGAAACCGGTCAGACCAGTGCACAACAAAGCGCAAAGGGTTTTTTTTAATTTTTTTTTTTTTAATTTCTCCAAATTCACCATTAGCGCGGCATACTGGCAGAGAAACATTTCTATTTCTATTCTGTGGAATACATAAGCTAAAAATAAGGGCAGCCAGTGCAGCAGCAGACAAGGTAGGAGTCGTTTCCCCTCACGTTTTTCCACGCACATATAGAGTGAAATGTGAGAGTGTGTTAAGAGCTGTCAGGAAATCAACCTCGGAGTCCTCGCCCAACGCCGAGGCTGTCTAATTTCAAGGCATAATTAACTTTATGCTCAAAATCAATTGTTTCCTGTACACAGCCAGGGTCCAGGACGGCAAGCAGTGAGAGGCCTATTTGAGCATGTGAGAAAGCAGGAAGCAGCCCTACCTGCCACTCATTAAGCCCACAAAAACTCAATACAAAGAGGGGGGAAGGAGGATTAGACCTGCTCGTTATACCTGCCGCGCAATTAACACTACTTATTCTTCTAATCACTCTGTTCTAGAAATAATACCAAAAAAACACTCACGGCCATTGCTTGATTTGTAGAAAATGGATATCTTTTTTTTGGGCGGGGGCATGACAATTAGACTGTTAATAATAATAATAATAATAGTATGCGTATTACGCGAGGAATTCGTCCTTTTTCTACTCTACGAGGAGGCACCGCTGGCTTGTGGAGAATACTCTTCCTCTTAATTCCATCTGAATCAGGTCTCGAATCAGCATCTTCCTCCTCCAGCATAAAGCGGGTAATCACATCCCCTTTAGAAACGGAGGTAGCTGCCGGTCTTTGTCCCCGTTGTGTTGTAGGTGAATCGGAGCACACTTGAACTGAAAGAGGACTTGACCTTTGCCTTTATGTTTCCCCCCAATGTTTGTCTAAATCACAATTGTCTTTTGTGAGGGGACATGCGCTGCCGGGACACGTCCTATTGAGCGGATGGATCGTTCGCAGACAGACGGGCCTGGAGAGGAACTCAGTGGCTCATAGGTGTTTTTGGGGGGGGGGGGGGGGGGGACGAAATAAACAAACAAAACAAAACAAGAATATTCAAAAAGGGACGAAAGAGGGGGGGGGGGCGGGATGCAAGGCAATGCACGGAGAAACCATCTTGAATTAAACTATAAACGAGACTGGAAGTGTCTGGACAAGAGCTATTCGCACGTGTGATTCATTCCTCGCTTCTATGTGCCGTAAAGGTGTTTAAAACGCAGCGAAGGGCCCCCGTGAAGCGCCTATACGCGCACATGCTTCATATTGAGGGATAAACTTGTTACCGTTCTTGTCAGGTCCACCTCCGTCTCTGCTCTGCTGGATGGACGTCGGGGTCAGTGGAGCTCTCGGAGGAGGGATTCCTCCAGGTTTCCTGTCGTTGTTCTGTCAGGATGTTTACTGTAAACAAACAGCGGTGTGTGGGTGACTTACACAAAAAGGTGCACTTTGGAGTCATTACACGGCAAATTAGAGAAACTAGAGGGAAATGTATTTTGTATTTCTTTTTAATTTAAATGATATTCCATAGCATATCATATGTATTGATTTTTTATCATATACGTATATCCAAAATGTTAATTCTCAAGGATGCTGAGGGGAAAGCTTAATTTCCCCTCAGCATCCTCATGAATCCATCCATTTTTAGTACACAACTGCGCACTCATTAGTTTCTTTAACTCTTCTATAAATCTCCTTTGATGCGTTGTAAAGTTTCATTTTATTTTTTACCATTAGCAAAAGCGGAAACTCCATCCAATAACTTAACTTACAGTAAGAAAATATGCATAACTATTATTTATTAAGCCTGCAAAGCTTGTAAATTACCCCCATACCATACATACTTTCCGAAATGCACACGCTCCCACCAAACTTCACGACATAATTAAACCGTGCAAGATGTGAATCATGTCAACAACAATAAAAAACCCATCAACCATCAGAAGTAACGCATCCACACAGATGTGTGAAGCATCACTGAGTTATTCTGATGCACACGACAGCGGTCTGACCCTCCTTCCAGCCGGCTGGGTCGTTATGTCGCAGTTTTCTCTCAACAATCACCCACTAGACTGCGGGGAAAGTTGCTTTGGGAGCGATAGAAACACCAGAAGCGGGCAGTGAGCCGCTGCTGTTTGTGACGGGAGGGACGCGATGGCGTCGCTCGCAGCCTATAGGGGAGCGCGGATGCGTCCATTTATCACGAGTGGCAGCGTGTGAGATGACACGGAGAACTTTTTTTTTTTTCTTCACCATAAAAAGCTTCGTCGGAGGTATTGATGTGATGATAATTACACTGCTTAGTGTTTTGTTGTTGTCAGTTTGTATACGTGCATATTTTTACATAATATGAGCGTTGTCATTTTGACGCACATGTCACTGAGATTTTGAACGTGAACCGCATCAGGAGAGTGAGGCTCGTCCAACTTCTGGGATTGAACTAAAATCTCTAGACTGGGAGGTTTCTATATATTTGCTTCTTAAAGTCACCATTACAATAGGTTTTATGATAAGGAATTCTGCACATACACAGTTCTGGATCCTCACAATAAATCTGTAAAATAACCCACGTCAAAAATGCCAAACCCACATCTCAAAATCTGTAACTAATCATTTTCCAGCTTTAGAAGGAATGTTTTAGCACTAAATACGTTGCCAGTGTAACCAACTTTTGCTCTGTATATTAAATCATGACCCCGGAGGACTTTAAAAGACATTTAGCGTGATTTGCCACTTCCACTGATACGGTGCATTCAAAAGGGGAATTTGGAATATTTTGGCACGAATAACACATTTCAGATTATGAGTGTTACCCCAAAGAGCAGCTATTGCACCCCTTACAGTACTCACTTCTGTATCTCTTCATAGTCTGCCTCGGAGGGGAAGATCCAAAAAAAAAGGGGGGGGGGGGGAGGGCAAGGATTACAAAGTCTGTGTCAAATGTAAAAGCTCCAGTGAGATTTACAGAATATCATAATTAATCTTTAGGGCAGTTTTGAAAGGAAGACTCCGACAGCCTTAAGGGCACAAAGGGAAGGGCACTTTTTCACTAATATTTCCCCTCTTTGTACAATAGAATTACAGGATATATTCAAATGTGCCTCCTTAACAGCTGGTGTAGAATCATGCTCTTGGTCCAATAGTGAGCTTACTTAAATGTACCTCCTTTAGGACCGTTTGTATTTCCCCTACAGTGTGGATTTACTGAATGTAATACTTTCATTTTTATGACCATTAAGGATATTTTGAGTATAATATCTCCTCTATGGGCTGTACTAATAATCAGTGACATTTCTTTCTGCTTTTTTTTCAAACTGTGAATGGGGGGGAGGGCGGGGGGGTTGAAGGGGGTGGGGGGGGGGGGGAGTCCTCCACCATCACCCCCTTCTCTACATAACTTTGTTCCTTTCGGTCTGCAGATCAAAGCGCCCTGAAAACGGTGTCCCGAAGATGTACTTTGTTGTGATGACAGGGCGACAATGCGCAGAGAAAGCGTGGTCTATCAGACATGTCAGCCCGCAGAAAGGAGAGGGCTGAGAAAGGCCCGGGTGTCGATTTAATACCCCAACTGGAGGAATTTAAAGCTTTTTTAAAAAAAAAAAATTTTTTAGCGGCGTTCATGTGTCTTCAGTATTCCTCCAGTTAAGCATCCATGTCTCGGGGAGATTTGTTTTTAAAAACCAAATGATGATGAGACGACAACACGGCGCGAGAGTATTTTTTTTTTTAAACAAATAAATGAGTCCAGGTTTTAGATTGGATCATTAATTAATTAATTAATTAATAGTATTCGTTATCAATATTTTTCTGTGTGGGTCTTGCAAGTTGCCGTGAAGGTGACCGAAGCCGAAAGTTGAAGAGGCGTTCAGGGTGAATGTGCTGTGTGTGACTTGTGCCTCGGAGTTGGAACCTGCTGCTCCGACAAAGTTTGAAAAAGGCATCCGAGGTGACTGGAGCTCAGATATTCACAGTCTGCAAATATTTGTATTCGTTTGAGAAATGGGGATTTTAAAACGAGACCAACCCCCCGACAAAAGGTGCAAAAAAAGACAAAAAAAAAAAAAGAAGCATGAAAGCATGTATTGTCCCCTCGGCTTTGAAATTGTGATTCACCATATCATAACCCCTGCGAGGAAAAAAACATCAATATCCCCGCGGAAAGAACGCGTTTCTATGGAAAACTAAAGAATTTGTTAGCGCATAACAGATCTGGTGTAGGAAAGGAGGGGCGACTCAAAGGATCAAAAGCTCAGCTCAAGAAGCCTTTTTTTGGGGGGGGGGGGGGGGGGGGTTGAGAAAAGAAGGACGATGTTGACTTTTTTTTTAAGTTGGTAAGATTCTGGAGATGCGTGTCCCGCAGTCTCTCTAAAGTTTCTCTCCACTGAGAAGTTTTCATCACGTGTGAATGAATTGGACCAACAGTTTCCGCAGAATGATTGAAGCTTTAAAACGGGGAGGGGGGGGGGACTTTATTTCGTTCAACCAAAAACAACAACAGCAATAACATAATTCTTTGGGACAATTACACTTACACTCCCAACGCAGACTTGCACTCAAATATTGTTATATATTATGCCCCCCGTTATCGCACGTTAACGGATCAGGAGTCAAACAGCAGGCAGTGATGCGCCTTGCACGCATTAGGACGCATTATTATTTGCTAGCAATTTAAAAACACAAATTGCCTTTTTCCAATTATGTTCAAACAATTCAGATCGGAGGAAAAAGAAACATAGCATAGAAAACGAGTGTTTTTAAACGTCTACACTATAACAACAGTAGTATTTTCTGATTATAATAAACACGACAGCAGCAAGGGAGGGAAAAGCTGGTGGCAGAAACGTCTCAATTGTGAGGCCTACGCACATTTTTTATCCGCGCGCCCTTTCAGGTACCCTGACACGCAGGCGGCATAGAAACAACACTAAAGTAAACAGGACTAACAGGAGACTAGTCCCTTTGTTGTGCCAAAGGCAGCTGCCCGGCCCTCCATTATCCCGGAGCAGACTGACCGCATCCTCCCCACGGCCTCCTCGCCAACCCGCTGCACAAAAAGAGAGGGATGTTCTGCTTGCATGGGTAACACTGTCGTTCCAGCCCTTAGCAGTCCTCTTACTCTCTATTGAAAGGAGTGGGAGTAGTGGACACAGCCTGATCTGGGGAGCACAAAGGCTCTCCGTAGAGTCCTATTGGAGTGAAAGGAATGAAGGGGCTGGAAGTTTCTGAAAGAGGTTTCGGAAGATATAGAGAAAGAACGGAAGTTTTGTGGTTGTGCTTGATTTCCCCTCCTAACTAGAGATGGAGTGGCTGGATGAACCCACTTAAACTCAGTTTACTAACCTTTTAAAAAGTTAAAAAAATTTGTCTATTGTTAATACGTCTTTAAAAGTTATATTTTTCTAGGGCCATTTGGTCGTAACAGACTGCAGTTCTGGAACACATGGTTTCTGTATATAAGTCCCTTTTACCAGCTGGCATGTATCCATGGTGTTTCACATTATTTTGTGACCTAGATATATACATTTTCCCTTGCGTCCGATCCTAAAAGCCCACTATTCAGAGTGAAGCAGAGACAGCAGAAATATGTAGAAAAGGCCCAGCATTTCAATGAACAGTAATGGGGGATTATTGGATATAATTAGATATTAAACTGTTGGCTGGCGGAGATGGGGATGGGAGGTCGGCGTGCCCTCGGGGAGTCCCATGCTGGCAGGGTTTATCTGGACACACACGTACTTTCAACATGGGTTGAATACAACCCAGTTGTTTCAAAATGGCCTCCTGATTTATATCCATCAACGTTTAAAGGGCCTGTCATGTCCGCTGAAATAGAGGTGTTGACAGCCACACTTGACAGCTTCTCCCTCATACTGTTCGGTGTTATGGATGTGCTGTGCACCCGCCACGTCCCGGGCGCTCTGTGCCGAGGGACAACGCGGTCTTGTTGCTCCCGTTGATTCAACTTCCTGTCTGGGTGATTGTGCGGAAGCTTGCAGCATTTTGCAAACACACAGATGACACGACTGCTGCTTGTCAGGCCTCTTGGATCGCATGAATGGTGACTGGTGACAAATGATGTCTGGACCAAACTGCAAAATGGACATGGGCCCCCCCATGTCCATTTTGCAGTTTGGTCCAGACATCATTTGTTGGGGGGGGGGTTGGATTTGTCTAACTTTCTCCTTCTGCAAATAAAAGCAGCAGAGAGCGGGTTCATGAGACATCTCATGCAGTATTCTGTGTCATAGCCTGTACTATAAATTGCCGGGTAAACCCGAGTGGATAAATGCTGGTTCAACACGGCGGCCTGGGAGTGAAATCCTCTGAGAAATGCACGCCGCCTGCAGGATCCACTTTAAAAGGCGCATTCCGGAGGTCACAGTGCAGACACCGCACAGTCGCGCCATTTCATCCCATTTGTGTGGGCCGCACAGCCGCCCCGAGGGCCAAGGGAAACACGCGCTCGGGATTTCTCAGTCTATAGTTAGCAAAAAAAAAAGGCCAGCTCCTCTGGCTCCAACGAGCAGGGACAGGTATGACATCAGCGGAACCAGCTTTCCTATTGGTGCAGGGACGGAGGAGAAAGACATTTTTAAAAAATGGCTAAATCAGAAAGCTGCCGGATTTGGTTTCAACTCATCCAACGTGCAATATTTGCACTGTAATTGAGATTCATTGCCGCCGTGTACTTACAGTATGCACAGCAGGTATGGCACACATAGTGTAAATAAAGGGGACACTGTGTTTTGCTACCGGGTCGTTCCAGACTCCAGCCTGTGCTATTTTAACTCTGGGAGCCCACTGTGACGGTTCACGCACTTATAAAGCCTCTCGTGTTATAATTACATCATCTCGAGCCCTGTCATTCAGACACTAGCATGTGAAGCATGTAAACCCCATAGCTGGATATATATCAGCCTGCTTTGTTTGACATTTACACACAACCATGGTCTTGTGCAATTATGAGCTTGCTGTTCCGTCAAATATTTAACGCCTTGTAAAACAGCTGGCTTTATTGTACAGTGAATGGAGCGCCTCTATTAGTGAGGGAGGAAGAGGCAGAGGGCATAGAATATAACCCTTGACATATGCATTATGAACATGATTCAAATAACTGCGCACATGTTTAAGATGCCGGCAGACTGCATTAACTCATTACTTAAATGTGAAGAAAAAAAAGCAGAAGATGGAGCACAGTGGCACAGAGCACGCTGCATTTCAAGTAAAAAGAAATACCATTTTACACACTTTTCATGCACTCGTAGCTTGGTGCCGATTGTGTATCGTACACACGCTGGGAGCTCAGATCCTGTAATACTCAATTGCAAATACAAGTCTTTACAAAAGTAGCAGCTTACAAAGGGGTTTTAAAGGAAGCAAGGTTAACTCAGAGCTTTTAATGTTTCTTGATGCTTAAGGATTATATTAGATTTTGTGTCTGAGACACTTCTACATAATATACACTGTTGTTTAGTGGAAAGCTCTACATTTATGAGTTAATCATACATTTTAATACAGTTAAAATATGTATAAACAGTTGCTTCCAGATCAGATGACGAATCGCAAGTACAATATTTAAATTAATGATAAAGAGTTAAATTAATGAAATACATTTGCACATGAAAATGAAAAAATACGAAATACAAATCCCTCAATATTATATGTTTGCAACATCTTTAGAATTTCTTTACAACAACTGTTTTTTGGCACTAATACACCAACACCAATGATTTCTCCAGACCTTACACGGACAAATGTAAAATGCTTTAAAAAACACGTGAATTATAATGCAGTGACGGAGTGAACTGATGTAACCTTGTATCGGTTTGTAATTTGTTTTCATTATTTCATGTTATTTTATTTTCATGATATGGAAATAGGGTTAGGGTTAGGGTTAGACGCGACTTAAATGCACACATAGCACATTGTCGCCTTCGTGATGGTTTTTGAAAGCCAATGCAGTGATTTTGTTGCCTCAGCCGAACTGTATTTAGCTGTTTTAAGCCCAGCCGTCTGTTATTGCTTAAAATTAATGTTTTGTAGCCTGAACCTAACGTTCATTTTACTGAAATCATGCCGAGCGACACAAAAAATGTGACCATCTGGTTCGCTAAACACAAAACCAGTAGATTGATTGAGACTATTTCACAAACCATGAGATGGGTTGTCTATTGATAGGATAACACTCAAAGGGGCCATTCTGCTGTAGTGAATACTTCATTTCAGATAATACTCACATACTTTTACTTTCGTGTTATTTTCAATTGAAAGCGTTTACTTGGAACAGAGTCATTTTTGCGGTCTAAATACGCCCTCCATTGTCTATATAAAGCTGCAGCTCTCTTACGATAAAGATGAAATGGTGAAAGATAAACGTGATTTACATCAGTAAACATCCAACTAAAGTAAAAGTTAACAGGACGGCATCACCACAAATCTGACTAACTACTTCCAGTGCATAACTGCTTTGATTACTTGTGTGCGACACACACACTATTTGAAAGACTATGGAAAGACAGACTGTGTCCTAATGGTCAGTGGAAGGCCACAGATAAAGTGTTTTAAATAATGCCAAACACATGGTGCTTGAATAGGTTAGCTGGAAGCGGTGTCCGGCTCGTCTCATGTCAGCTTCCCACCAGGGGGATCTCGACGTGTGGGAATAGAGGCTCCATGCATGGCTGCCATGCATTGGCCCTTACGTTTTGCACATGTAGGTAAACAATCCCGCCTTGTCTACTGAGGGGCCCGCGTTTATACATGGGTGCAAAACATGTGTTGCGGCCAAAGTCGCATCAAAGGTCACTAAGCTATGCTTTGAACACTTCAAAGCTGGGGGATGAGACTGTAGCTTTTAAGTTTTATGGCAGGTGTAAGCAGGGGTTGCTGACCAGCCCAGGGTGGTCTGCTCCCTGGTCTGCAAAAGGCTGCTGGTAGTTAGCATGGTAGAGGTGGCGGTGGTGGTGGTGTGCAGAGGGTCCGAGGCGTCGGGGGCAGGGACATTACCCACCGACCAGGCTGTGTCCAAAACGTCTTGACGCAGAAGGCCGCATTTGGACTCCTTGGATCTGAAAAGGGGTTTCTCGGAGCAGACTGGACCCAGGCAGACGTCCACTTCAAGGGTCTCTGGTTTCAGAGGACCTCAGCAGGGATCGTCTAAGGCCTGCATCGGTCCCATTTGGAAACGGATACATTGGCAGAGGAGAGCGCAGGGGCCAAAGCCTGATGACCATACCACAGAGTGACCACAACACTGCCCCCTCCCCTGACAGACCAGAAACAGACCCTATAGCAAGTTCAAAGGATCCTAAGGGGTCTTGCCAAAGTTCATTTGCAGGAGTTCATTCATCTCAGCACCTGATGTGGTTCACTGCTCCTTTTTTTCTTTTCGTGAGGCATTTTAGTGCGAGACTTCAAAAGGTTGCCACCCTATTACGAAGTCTTCTTAAAAACAAAAAGTCTGCACAAGCTTTATAACCGCCTTTGTAATGGTTGTATCCAATTTGCTGTTCATAATGAACAAGAATCATCTACTCCTGTTATTTTGTCCTCAACAGATTTGAATAGTGTGACTATCTATTGAAAAGTCTGAAAGGGATTTTGTTGATTTACAAACATTGTCTAAAATGACTCTAGAGCCCACTTGCATCCTGCATGGAGCTGTGCAAGTCCAGGTTCTGCAGCAAAGCTTCAAATTCACGCAGTCGGGTGTGCCTTAATCCACCACATTATGAACATTGAAACCAACACAAAGTGGCTTAATAACTCCTCTGGTGACAGAGTCGGCTAAATTGATCATTTTGAATGCTTTACAATATCCGTAATTATGCGAGTGGAGTAGAAGGTGCTGAGCGCCTGGTTGATGATGCCGGAATGACAGGCCTGCAACAGCCCGCTCTCTCTCCTTGAGATAGTTGCAGACCCCCGTGCACATTGAGAAAAGCCATTACAAGCCCAGGGTGTGAAGCAGGTGGGCTTGCGGCACTCCACAGATGGCCGGGAGCGTTGTTAATGAGAGAACAGTAAACACCTGAAAAACTTTCTTTTCTTTTCTTCTTTTTAAAAAAAAAAAATCTCTGACGATGTGGCCTGTCGAAGAAGGCGGAATGCGCGGCCGGGTTCACACATGTTCACACATTCGATCGACCCCGGCTAATAAGGTCCTAATACTTTAGCGCGGGGTTTATGGACTCGCTGACATACGCTGTGAGGTATTTATTTACAGCCTTTAGATGAGCAGCTCGCTAGCCCTGCACGTCACACATGTCACAGGATTAGTGGAAGGGAGGCAGACGTCTTGACGATTCATTCTTAATCGTTGTCTTATTACAAAGGAGCACTTTGCAACACCTGGAGAAACCTTTTCCTCCCAGAGTGTGCTACTGGGTTGTTACTGTGCTCAAGCGAAGATGATTAAAAGTGCATTACCTGGTGATTCCCTGAATGAGCCATGCTGAATTGGTTGTTTTCTATGTTGTGATTAATTGAACTTGCAGAGTTTCCACACGCTTGGTTCTTCTGTCCCCAGTCATCACCTATTTATTAAAGACACATTTTCAATATCTCTACAGGAGTCCAATTAAGGATTTACATTGTGACTGTATTTTTCACTTTAATTACTATACGCGGTACAAGCGTTGACGTATTTCCTTATTTATCAAACAAGAGTGGAATAGAATTCGTCAAGTAAACAGATAAGGTAGATTCTGTAATTGCTCCTACTTTTCAGATGAAAAAAATCCAATAAAGGCCATAAAATATGATGACCAATTGAATCATTGGACAGATTAATTCACAGCATATTTGTGGTGAACATAAATATTGTAGCTAGCAGTAGATTGAATACGGGTCTAAACGAAAGAATTAGATTTGAATATTTCTATAATCCTCAAATACAGTAACTCAACATTTGCTCTGATATCACAATAGCTGGTGAGACTTAGCACAAACTCTATGGTCAGTGCTATTAATTTCATTTTACCTCATACCGGGCAAACAGTTGGAATCCTTTCATAAGTAATGTTGTACGACATCAGTGCCGGCGTTCATAGCGATGCCTCGTGGCCCCTTGCACTCGACTGGTACGCAGCGTTTGACACGCGCATTCTGGGATCCACTCTTAATACTTAAAACCTAAATGCCCTCATTGTTGGAGATGACTGCAATAGCGTTGAAGCTAAGTGGCTTCAAATTGAAATTTCCTCTGGGTTTGCCAGTCTGCATATGGAGCAAATAAAAGTCCCGTGGCCCTGAATGAATGTTAATTTTTCTTTGCGTGGGTCTGCAGGGTAAGAGGGATGATGGCGACGTCTCCACTAAACACGCAGATTTTCTGTGAATAATCATCTAATTTCCCTGAAGAAATTTAATAAATAACAAAGGGCAGGACAACCCTCTGACAGTGATGGTTTCCTAGGAGCGAGGCCTGCAGTAGTGCGAGGCTACCCATGGTATCCCGCTTAATGCCCAATTTTCATTCTGCATCTATAGCACCTCCTCTGTGTGACCCGGCAAATATCCTCTGGGCCTCTTCATTAGTCCATGGGGCCTGTGTGCAGACGCTCTCCAGTTAATTTGCTCCGGCAGGACTGTTTCCCCTACAGGAGATCCGCTTGGGGGGGGGGGGGGGGGGGGAAGAAAAGAAGAAAAAAAAAGAAGCCTGCCTCAGTCATTTAAAGATCCACAGAGGCACGCTCGATGCAAATACACATTACAGGTTTCGCTTTCTCCCCTTTTTCTCCTGTCCACTTCATCCATTTCAAGTGCTTCAGCGAGTCTCTCCCACCGCTCATCGGCTTGTTCACGGCCCGCTCGCCGCTCTGATCTCGTCACGCGCCGGTGACGCCAACGCGGTGGAGGATCATGGCTGTAACATTTCTTTTCCTTTTTTTTTCTTCTTCTCCTTCTGCATTGTTTGGCCCGACCACTCACTGCTACAATTGAGCCGCGAGTGGAGCTGATGACCAAGATGGCTAACCCCCCCCCCCGCCGCCCGCCCCAGGGGAGCGCCGAGTCTGGGAAATCAGGCGAGAGATGGAGACAGACAAGAGCGGGAGAGCAAGACCAGACTCGACGCGGACACGCGGTCACACACCGGCGTTTCCACCGTGGCACTCGGCTCGGCTCGGCTCGAGTGTTTTTCCACCGCGTGGAGGCGTGCCACATTTGTGCGGCGCAGGGGGCTGTCATTTCTTTCCGATGGTTTCGGCGGGGGGGGGGGCGGGCTCCCGGGCGAGCCGCTGGCGTGACGGGGCCCGGCTCTGACAGGTGCTGCCATCCCGACCGGGCCACAGTTGTCTGGTGGAGCCGCAGAAGGCCGAGGGGCCGTGCTGGGAGCGTGATCCCAACTTGGCACGGACCGCAGGCACCAGCCACCGGGGTCGGTTTTAATTGCGTAACTCTTGGGGAAAAAGTAGTTGGGGGGGTGGGGGGGGGGGAGGCATGGTTGCTCGACCACACAAACCCATAAAAAACATCATTTATTGTTGGTTCAATTCAACTCTTAAATCTGTACTCCTCTCTTTTTGGGTGTGTACGGCGAGTGGGTGTAATGTTTTGCCATGAGAACAGGAAGCAGAGAGAAGGGACAAACTCTCCCCATGGAACGTTTGCCAACACGTCTTTCTTGTTGTGAGGTTGCACAAGGAAAATGTTAGGCCTTCTACCGAGTGGAAGAGGAGGGGGCCAATGAAGGTGTTTATGAAAAATAGAAAAAAGCAGGACCAAATCAGACAAGTTGGGGCTTCATCACTTCCAATCCTCCTCCGATCGGATGTTGCATTCGTTAAGAGAGCGAGCGTTCCTCACCGCATTACACCTTGCCGGTTTGCTGCCTGCTCTGTAATTAGCTCAGGCAAGCTATTGTTTCCATGACAACAAAAGCAAGCAAGAGGCGGACGGCAGGAAACAAGGAGAGGATGGGGGGGGGGGGGGGGGAAATGCGGTCGCAGGTGGAAAACTCGGACACATCTGCAAAACAGTAACGAGGCATTCGCAGTCCACCTTGCAGATTCCCAGTGGCGCTCCCCGCCGCACTCAATGCAAAGCAGTGAGGTGAAGCTGAAGTAAGAGGGAGAGGAGGGGTGGTGGTGGTGGTGGTGGCGGTGGTGGTGGGGGGGGGGGACAATACAAGAGATGAGATTAAGCCAGTCTCGTGGTGCTGCAAAGAGATCAGGTAACAGTGTGAGAACGACACATTCAAACACACCATCGCGACGAGACCGAATGTGTCGGCTTTAATTTGGAGGCCTCGGCTCCGGGCTGCAGATGATCTGCTCTTTTCTTTTGGTGGAGGGCGTCCAGATCTTTCTCTTTGGAAGAATCACGCCATGGCACCGACCAGACACCCCGAGGAAGGAAACACTCGTTTGTATTTGGTTGGAAGTTTGTTTGTAGGATCAAATGTTCCAACAAACTGCATCGTCGGATGCAAAAGTTTTCCTGTCAATCGTTTGATCTCCAGATGCCCTCACAGTATATTTCTGTTCTTTTTATGATTATCCAGGTTCTGTCTGTGCCTGAGGTTTTAATACTTAAAGATGAGCGCGTTATGCTTCTTTAAGTATGTTTCAGTTGATAATGAATATTACTTTCACTTCCATCAGGTTTCAATAAGCATCACGTTGAATACCCCGTCTTTCTTTTCTTGCTCTTTGCCTATTCAGGCGCATGATGAAGTGTATTTCTTTTGGTTTAACTTTTAGATGATAAAGTTGTACTTATCAAGTGACCATGTTTTGGCTCATCCTTCTGCTCTGAGATTTACGGGGGGTAGAATCTTTAGAGGGAAATCTTAGGTCTACAGATGTTTTCAAGATGTTTTTTCTGTCAGTTGCAGATTATCCCCTGTAGCAAAATCTCATTAAAGTGCAATTTACAGAGCCGCACTGATGTTGCCATCAACCAAAATTAAAGACATTAATTTTTCACAGAAGTTCACCCAAGTCCTCGCAATAAATGATGTAGCACTTCGTAAGAATGATTTGCCAAAGTATTATTTTGGAGGAAGAAATTAACTCGCATTAACGGAGCGAGGGAATTGGACAAAGGCTGCAAAAAAAAAAAAAAAAGAAGATGTGCAAATGTGGCCATTTAGTCGGAGCGTGTCGGTACGGAGACATTCATATTAAGGCTACCACGCTGGGACAGATGAGGGAAGAGGGAAATATGAAACCCTGATGGAGGTTATGACACAGACTCATAGAGAGACGTGCACACTGGAGGGCTGAGGCGCCCACTCTTCCATCCTCACTGCTGTTTAAAGCAGGAGGACTGAAAAACAGACTAAGTGTTCATGCAGAGTGGTTGAGGAGAAGCTTGTCCTCGTCCTCGCATCTTGCAGGAATAAAATGTTCTTGAATTGCTGAGGTTTCAAAAATGAACTTTCGCATTTTTGTGTGATTGTCAAAATCAAAAATCAAGATTTAAGTATTTCAGAAATTAAATAAAACTGATTAATTTTTATATGATATTTCCCATTGTAGACTTTATGTGAGAATAATTATAGTGCTTCTTACAATATAACCCATAGCAAAACAGGCACTGTGCCTTTAAACAGTTAAAAGCAGGCTCACTTGGTTTTTCTTAGGTTAGGAATGTTTTGGTCCCTGAAAGTAAAAGGCTGACATCAAAATATATTTCTACGTTGCTCGCATGTATGCAAACATTTTTGAAAAATTAAAAAAAGGGAGACAACAAGAAGAGAAAAACACAGCTATCCAAAACATTTATAATTTAAAAAATGTCAAATTTCTGTCGAGCAAATGATTGAAATTCCTTGCAAAATGTTTTTACCATCACAGTCGGTGTGTTTTAATGTAACACTCAACACTGGAATATTTGACTCATTGTCAAAGACTTGCATATTAAATGAAGTCGAGCAATAATTCTTCAGCTTAAATAAAAAAAATTGAAAGGCATTCTTATTGAACATATTAATAATAATAATAATGCTAATAGAATTGTAACAATAATAATAATAATAATAATTTGAATAATAGCAATTCACATTCATAATAGTTGTAACAAACCTCTCTGCCATCATTTATTTCATTGGCTTACCACAAAATTACAATAACCCGGGTACGATTTTAATAAACTGTAATGCACATTTTGTGTCATGATTGATTAAAAATTGACGTCGAACATGGAAAGAAAAGCTTCATCTTTTATGTACATAAAAATTAAAACCATGAAATGGTGTCTAAGCTGTGTAAACGTGTGGGCACCGCTCAGCTCCTGCAACAGTCTGAGAAGCTGCGGGGATGTGATTTATAGTGATGAGGATGTACTCCTGCAGACCACGTAGGGGACATAAAAAGTAGAGCATAATATTATATAGTCCAGTGATTTATGTTGGTATTTATGATTCGGAAACGGTGCAATTAACATTCATAGACTTGTGGTCTGAAAAAAATGCTGACTTGCATAAAGCCTACTGGCCTGTGCAGCTCAGCGACATGATGAGATATTTAAATCATGTTGTAAAAAGCACATTTTTTTATTATAATAATAATAATTATTACTACTAATATGCAGTTGGTAGTACAACTATTACATTTTTTTGCTTTTTCCTAATTAAATGAACCCCCCCCCCCCCTGAAAGGCAGTAGCAGACTACAACAGACCTTTGTTTCAAAGTTAAAGGTCTGTCTGGCCATAACAATGTACGGCGCACATATAGGTTTAATTAAGTTAACTCATGAAAAAGATGTCACAGCATGCCGCACCCTGCCTGCCCGCTGCACAGAATGTAGCCAAAAGAGCAAATGCAGGGCTTTCTTAGGGCTGACTGTCTCTCAGGAACTTGTTTTTGTCCCCAACTCGCACCACCGGGGCTTCGTGCCAAAGCCTATCAACTAAATATCAAAGATGCAGGGTGTCGGATCTCTCCACTCTGCATTTTTACCTTATTTCATCCAATCCCACCTGCTGTCGTGGGTTAAGTTATTTAAATGCCGCTTCTATTGGGAAGGCTGCACACGCATGCACGCTGAAAAATGCCATTGTCTTTTTCTCCCTTTCATCCTCAAATACGGAAATCATTTGCGAGGAAATTATAGGCCTCGCGAGGGCAGGTCCTTTGCATACTAATTTTGTTAGACTTACCTCCCGTGGTCAGTGTTCGATGTGACCATTAGTGAGAGCACTAGAATTTATTTTATTCGATTGAAAAGACAGTGTTTAGAGTAATGCGGCGGAGGCACCTTATGCCAGCTTTAAGATAAATGGTGGAGAAATCTCTTTTGTCTGTTTTTGGGAATCGGGCCCGCTGCAGATAAGCTTCAGGAGTGTTTGAGTGGGCGACTTGAAAGAGATGCAAGGAAAACACGTGGCCTTTGTGCAGGCACAATGGCCCCCTCATCAGGTGCCTCCTCAATATGAGAGGAGACTCATTTTCTTATAGAATAAGTCATGTTGCATAGCTTGAAACAGGATATCCTCCACCACCACCACTGACCAGTCGGTCTATTCGCTGACCTCCAATACCTGCCACCCCACCCCGTCTACACCCATCTCTCTGCATGATAGAATTACACAGGCCCATATTTCTTCTCAAATGATGTCGACAAACCAGACAGGTTTTTAAAAGGTGAAAGGAAATATTTTTTACAGGCTAGAAAATAAACACTCTTCCAGCTTGGGGATTTGTAAAAAGAAAAAGAAAAGAAAAAAAAAAAGATGGAAAAAAGGCTGTGAAGGGAAGCCGAGGCAGGAGAGATTTTACTGTTGGTTACTTTGGAGGGGGGGGGGGGGGGGGTTTGAATGGCAGAAAAGGGGAGGGGGAGGAGGCTTCAAAAGCCGCTTACCAGCAGGTGGCGGCAGCATAACGTTTGAGCAGCCCCACCCCTTCAGCTTCGGGGGTTGTGGACTTTTCCTGCTAATATTGACAGGTGTTTTATCCTCCAGCTCGGGAGAAATTAAAACATGTCAGCAAATGTGATATCGATCACTGATGAGTGAACTTTAAAGCTGGTCTTACATGTTGCCTGGACAATTTCATCTGGTTATTAAAACACACACACACACACACACACACACACACAGTGTCTTTGGTCAGTAATGGTCGTATATCTGAATTTGCCTTTTGCACTCGCGTGTCTAGTTTGACAATAACACGTCGCTCGCTTGTTGAACAAATCACACAACAAAGTCTCGGCGTCGCTCTCTGACCCCCCCCCCCCCCCCCCGCCACGAACGGAAAGCTCATCATCGTCCTTTACGATGACTTCTCCCCGGTGGGCAAGGTCCCCCCCCCCCCCTCCCCCCTTATGTGGTCGGAGTCGCTCACAAGATGAATCGCGTGATGCATCTTTAATTTCCCGGCCGTGGCCCCGGTCCAGCACTCGGCGGGTCACGTGGAAATGACTGCCGGACAGGCCGGTGACATCAGGCCGACCCGGGGGAGGGGGGGGGGGCGCAGCATTTAAGACGTGATGTACGACGGTCATTACCGAAAGGCAGGCCGGGAGGGAGCGCGGGTCATTCTTGCCACGGAAGAGAAAGCGCCGAGGAGGCACGAAGGTGTGTGGCCGGTTTAGAAAACGCCACGTTTCCCCGAGGGAACGAGCGCCGGCCCCCCCACCCCGATGGGTGACCGGTCCCTCAAGACAACCCCCCTCCCTCTCCCTCTCCCTCCTCACCTCTGCTCTTTGTTCCTTTACAGTACACGGCTGCAGCACGTGGCACGGCTCCTTTCCCTCCGAGTTGCATTTAAAAAATAATAATGGTTTGACTCATCGACACGTCGCCGCGGTCCAAATTGGCAAAGTCGCAGCACTCTCTTTCCAGCTAGAGGCCGGCGGGCTGATTAGCGGGGGCCACGTGACGGAGCGCGCGCGGTGGAGCTTCCGGCGCTGCGGCTAATTGCCGAACCTGTGAAGGGCTTTTTCTTTTCACTGTACCTTTGACTGAGGGCTTGACCTTCGCCCCCTTCGCCCGCCTCCCCCCCCCTTCCGCATCTCCTCCTGCGATGTTCCTCTTTGTGAGCGCGGCTTCTGGGTGGCGCGCGCAGAGCAACGGGCCGCAGTGCACGCTGGGGCCTCGGCGTTGTGTCTGGTGTCACAATATTTGGGGTATCACAGAGAGCAAATAGATTAGAGCAAAGCAAGGTGTGAATGTCTATGAATATCACCACACGTATCTCAGCGATGAGGTTTTTTTTTTCTTTTTTCCCTAGCTTCCTTATTACGAGCAAAGGGTTATTGAAAATTAAACAAAAGTGCCTGACAAGTGGAAAGTTAATTGCATTGAAAGCCAGTTCAAACCTCACATTCCTAACGCAAAGAGAGGACGGCATGTCAAGGAGATTAAGAAGCGAATGAAGCAAGGAGAGAGAAAAAAAAGGGGAGGAAAAAAAAATGAAAGGAAATAACCAAAATGAAATAATGTGCTGGACCACCTCTAGAGCGAGTACAAGCGTGGCATCTGTGTCAGATGTTGTTAATTAATGTCAGTATGTTCCTCGCTGGCACTTGGCTTCCTGTCCTCCGTTCAGGGCAGATCCTAGAGAAGGAGTGAGGGAACAAATGTGTGTGTCTGTGTGTGTGTGTGTGTGTGTGTGTTGAGGAGTGGGCAGGGGGGCTGAGGGGTTAGAAACAGCAGTGGTAGGGGGTGTTAATCCCGCTCATTATAATTCCAGTCCGTGGTCTGTACTTGGGGAAAGGGACTACAGTGGCCGACCAATGCATCTCATCCAAACGTGTTTCCCTTTTTCACCCTCCCCAAGTGGACCCTGACTGCAGCGCGGCTTACGAGCCTCTCTGCCCCCCCGTCTCTTTGTGTCTCTGTCGGTCCAACCATCAAACTCGCAGTCGAGGAAAAAAAAAAAAACAGAATGCAAATCTGAGACAAAAGATGAGGAGCAGCGATGAACGCTTGAGTGAAGCGAAGCACAGAAATCGTGGAGCATTTCAAAGTGGTTCGAGTTGAATTGTGGACAGAAATGAATACTACTTTTGCAAATTTTAAAAATCCAGTACTTTTGATTTTGTGGTCCCCTGGTCACCTGCAGCTCACTGTGTGATGCCACTGAAGGAAGGAGGGCCCGACGACTGTAATGTCGTAGTCAAGGGCAACGGTAATGGCACAATAATGGTATAGGAATAGGCCCAGACTATCCTGCAAACTGTATATGCAGGGAGAAAATGTGTTTAGACTCCGATGATGGATGATGGCAGCAGGTGAAGGCAGCAAAGGCAGCATTATTTAAAAAAGAAAAGTATAAAACAGCAAGTTGAACAGTGGAAGAGTCTTTTACATTGTTCATGAATAAAAAAAACGATTTGATTGCATACCACCTATATATTTTGATTCAATTGTCGTGGTCTTTTCATTGAAAACTTATGTAACACTGCATGCAGCACAACATTTTAGTACAAGTTTACCTTTCAGTTTTCTTTAGCATTTCTCTTTTTTTAAATCTGCAACCTTGTGTCAAGTTGTTGTACATTTTGTCAAGTCTTTGGGGAAATCAAAGACTTTCAAGACAGTAAATTATTTTTAATGCTTGCACAAAATAATAGGCCATTTTCTAAATGATGTGCCATGCTGGTGCCGAGGATCATCAGGATGCCAGTTTTGCCTCCCTGTTGATCGGCTAATTCCAGACCGAGCGCACCTGGTGTGTCTTATTGCGCGCCGGAGGAATGGCGCTCCGTCGACTGGGTTTGGTTATTTCCACGCAGAGAAGAGGTACTGACGATGTTAGCATTAACGGGCCATTAAAATGAAGAAGGATGAAGTCATTTGCCGCCACCAAAAAGCTGCCGCGCGCTGAATGAGAGACCAGGACGGGATGAGATAGGGGGAGGAAGTGGAGCCTTCAACATGGCCACCATGTCCGGTAATGACCAGCGCTGGGCTTTTTATAAGCCTTCCACTGGGCAGGGCCTCAGATTAATGTAGACAGGAGCGGGACGGCAGCGGACTGCTGCAGGGGCCCCGTCGGGGCCTATTTCAGACGGTCCATGCCTGATGGTAAAAGTGTAATGGGGCTGTGCCATGCAGATGTTAGAAGGATTTAGAGCTGTTCCACATCCAAGAAAAGCTCCAAAAAAACAACAACGTTTTAAAGGACTTTAGAGGGTGATGGTTATGGTATCGACTGTTGGAGTACTGCGGTTTATCACTTTCACCTGCCTTGCTCTGAGTGCCGGGAGCGTCTGGCCGGCAACCGCTTCCAGGGGAGCGTCGTGAGCTTATCTTTTCAACAGGTTTTTTTTTTTTTTTTTTTTTGGGGGGGGTGGTTGGGTGCACAGCAAATCAGGGGGCCGGCTTAGCAAAAGAGTAGAGCACAGTTTGGGGTGGCGCCACACCTCGACACTAATTTCAGGGTTAGCAGAGTGCCCAACAGGAGAACAGCATTGCCATGGCAACAGTTAACAGCTAAAAGCACTGTCTACACTCTGATAGGGGCGCCGGGATAATCAGACGCAGCGACACACACGGCCCGATGACAGCGGCCTTTTTCTTTAACAGGGGAACATTTAGGTGACCTATAAATCAGTTTTTCACTTGTTAAACATTAGATTTTATTTAGACAAGCCGGTAAGTGAAGCGGTTCCTGTTCCGCATGAACGGTCATGCCCTAAGTGCGGTGCATTTCAATAAACCTTTGTTCAATCTTTTTAATCTTTTAGAGATCGCAGTTAGGCTTCCATTATTTAGCGTTCATTGTCACAAAGCAATGACACAAACAAGACGGCTTATATGCGTTTGTTTTTTTCTCTCAATTATCTTCGTTAGCAGACGCACTGTAATGACATACACAGTTGTGCTTCCCAAACCCACCAAGCAAATTTACTCCCTCCGAGTGCATGAGGCACATTGTAAAAATGATCCTTTAGTTCTCGGCATACACGCGATATAAAAGGGAATGAAGAACAATAGAGAAGACGGCAAATCGGGGAGCGGGAGTGATAGTCAGTCAGGGGCAACCGCAGTACATTTTCCATCAGGATCTCATCAATTTATCAGAGGAGGGATGTTATTAGCTTCCAGATAGCTGCGGCACGACGCATGCAGGTATTTTCCTCCCCATCAGTCTCCTTTATATTTTTAGATGCTTTTTATGTGAGTACAATGGCCTCGATATCAAACATTTTAAATGATGCTTGAAATACCAGTCACTTGACTTTGATGTCACAGGCAATTAAATCCAACCTTACCCCTTTCCACCGTTAATAACAGCAATCTCGCCCGGCCTAGTGCCTAATTAATATGTGCTATTTGTCACTTTGCCTTGACACATGTATATCAAAGTGGGGGAGGGGAGAGCGGCTGGAGGGGTGAGGAGGTAGTTTTGGTGGGGAGATAGGTGTGTGTGTGTGTGGAAGGATGGGGGTAGGGGGGCAGTGATGGAAGAGCAGTGTGCTGGGTTTTCATTAGGTGGCGGGGTAGAGCTCCGCCTCCCTCTGCGTGCGTGCTGCTCAGTGAACGGCAGGTAGTGTCATTCCATTTCACGAGGCGGCAATGCAGCACAATATTCACACAAACTGCATCGGGACTGTCCTGATTTGGATTCTGGACAGGCGACAGCAAATATTCATCCACATGAATTCACAAAACAAATAGATTAATTCATTGATCTATTCGTGTGATTTGAAAAATTAGTTCCGGTCGTGATTATTTCTGCATTTAATGAGTTTAATATGGCAGAATGCCTCATTTTGGAACGAAGCTCTTCATATTGTCTATTTGTCCGTAATCCTCCGCCTTTTTTCTTAAATCATCATCCTTCACTGGAGTTTGACTGTGGCAAAGCGGTGCTTATAATTAGGCGCGTGTGTCTGCGTGTGTGTGCATGTGCACGGCGCATTTGAGCGCATGCATCGCCACTGCCAGTTTCCAATATGGCCCCGGCGGGTGGGAGGCCGGCGCTGCAATATTGCAATGGAATCAATGATCCATGGTTCTTCAGATGTGACCAACAAACTAAGTTGTCATCTCGCTCCGAGACAAAAGGGCCGACGGGGGGAAAGCCCAAAGCACGAGGCACCGGAGCTGCAGAGATTACATTCGCAAATGTGCATGGTTTCATGCCAGCGCGGTTGTCAGTGGGGTCAGTAGAGAAACACCAAACATTCATATGTGCAGCAAACATCTCTCCAAACCCCCCCGGACCCCCGGTCCAACCATCTTCTCAGTTTCAGTTTCCGCCTGGAACCTTCCTGCCAAGAGCTGCCAGACTCTCGCATCTGCGTTATATCGCAGAGCCCTGTGAGTCCAGGATTCACTTGTAAAGAATGCAGTTTTATTGGATGAACAGACTAATGTACCGTGCAATGTAGTGTCACTAGCATTTTATGCCACGTTGAAAGAGTCAATTAATTTGCATAATTCAAACGAGCACGTACCGCCACTTCCGAGGCGCGGCCGGGCATCTTGGCTGGTCACATCGGCTCCTCCATATCTGATGTATTCATCATTCTTTCCATACAATTAATTACATTTATGACAATTTGAACCCTCGTCCCACCCACCGGCCTGGCAATTTCTGGTGCCCGGGCTGCCATATAGGAGCATCCCGATGAAACCCTGGTGATTTAGTGAACACCTTAACAGAGAGCCTATGCCTAGGGCTGAATAAAATTAATATTTTGTTTCCCATCTGGTGGAATCAGCAGAATTAATGAGGGAAGGAGGCCCGTAGCTACGCGGAGACCAGGGATCAATCTGCCTCTCTCCGCTGGTTGCTACTCTTTGCTGGAGGTGTGCGTGAAGCTGGGTGTGGGGGGGGGGGGGGGGGGGGGGGTGGATGAGGGCGATAGTGGGTTTTTACGCATACATTACAGCTTGGGCATCTGTCACCCACAATGCACTGTGGTGATCACTACTGTAAATGAGCGATTACAGCAGCGCCAGTCACTCCTCGAAGCCCCGATAGACGGCCCGGTTGCGTTTACCCACCACCCACCTACTGATGATGATGCTCCGTCGGTGACGCCCTTCT
Organism: Pungitius pungitius; assembly: GCF_949316345.1. NCBI lineage: Eukaryota > Metazoa > Chordata > Actinopteri > Perciformes > Gasterosteidae > Pungitius > Pungitius pungitius. The sequence continues at coordinate 5,106,697 of NC_084918.1, read as the reverse complement.
GTCCGTCTTTGCCTTCGTCACATGGTCAGAGCCTCTAATTGAATTGCAGTGGGGCAAATGTCTCCGAGGCGGCTGGCGGTGCGCTGCGGCAGTGCGAGGCTAGTTTGGTGCGAATAGCTCAGCATCTGGGCTGCACGTGATCCTCGTTGTCATGGCGATGGCTTTGGGTCAGTTTTATTTTTTTTTACGCTGTCGGATCAGGAAGAGGGGATTTTGAAAATTTCCTCTTTTTTAAGCTGTTTTTATTCTTTGTGGATGGGTTCTTGGTTCAAAGTGGGAAAATGAAAGTTTGAAGACATGCACATAATTCAGCATTCACTTTGTTTTTCTGGGCTTTTGTGGGTCACAGGGTTTTATTATTCATTTTATTTAAATTATCACAGCTGTTTTGATACTGTCAGTTAACGTTTCAGCTTTTGATGTTGCCAAAAACTGGCAGAGACTAATTTCCATTTAAACTCATTGCAATGTGAATCTTTCCTTCAGCTGAGGATTCATTTTTTAACCTATTGCACAAATGAGGACTGAATGCATTTCAGTGACCTGTGCGACTCCATCCGTCAGCTGAAAAAGATAGATGACAAATGATGGTGAGCTCACTGTAAAGGAATATGCTAAATACATTTTCAAGTTTTTACCCCATTGACACTTTTTCCAGTCCCTGGGGTCACACTCACACACACCTAATATACTAAACATTTTTATGTCAGCGCAAGCACAGCACAGCACTTATAATTTCAGTTCATTGCATCATGACTGTGGTTGCGCGGACAAGAAGGAGGGGGGAAGCATCACCTGTTCATTACATTCATTCATTTGTGGCTGAGATGCAATCTGGCATTTTAGCCATTTACCAGAGGAGAAAGAAAGAGGGACAGAGAAGGCACTTGTATGACAGAATAGGCACTCCCACAGTGTCATCCAATCTGGGCACCCCATTACCTCCTTCTTCTGCCCCATGTGTGCATGTGTGTGTGTGTGTGTGTGTGTAAACCCCCCCCCACCCCCCCTGTCTGTCTTGCTTGCTCCATGCAGCGCTTCGCCGGCGAGAGAAGGTGGTGGTCGTCTCTTTGAAGTATCACTTCAATTACGGGGTTTAACCCCACAGGTCAGCCCTTGATTATTTACACAAAGCTGGTGTAATTCTGCTGGAAAGCCTCGCCTTTGCCATGAATACAATGCCGGGCTTCACTCTAATGGGGTGAATTTCGCATCAACCCTCGTCCTGTTTTGACCTGAGTCTGATAGGGTTACATCATGTTTGGAAAGTTGCACGCGACCGAACTTGCATATCGCCGTCCCGCGTGCAGAAAAACGTACGAGCTAATGTCTTGTTGCACTCGAGCTGCATTGGAAACGGTGAAAGAAACAGTTAAAGAAAACGGTAGTAGTAGTTTGATTTGAGTGTTTCTGATGATGGCTACAAGCAACCTGTCACCATCAAAAACACCTCGCTGATTTCTTTCATCACATCGAGAACTTGTTTACGCCTTTTATCCGCTTGGCTTGCCTGATAAATTGGGGCCACGTGAAAACTGAACTTACCAAAAATGGCATTAAATAATAGATTGTTTTGTTGATCAGGTAGCTGTTTACTTACCCTTTTATATCCCAACCCCCGTCTCCTCTCAGCTGGGGGCCTACTATTGACTTGTTGTTATTTTTTCATAAAGTGAAGTGGGGCCAATACCAAGTGCTGCTATCACTCCTTCGTAAATAATATAAACAAGAGAGCAACGATAAAAAAAAAAACAGAAGCGGCGCGGTCTAAGTCATCTTCCCTGTTAGTTCATTTCAGCCTAGATGGCCCTCGCTCGCTGGAGCATGATGCGTGCAACGCGGGTACGAGGGTCCTCTTCCCTCCGCGGCCCTGTGTGCACGCCGCCGCCATAAAAGTTGCAACTGCCAGCTCAGGTGGAAAAATGTTGCAGAGCAAAAAGATGTATTCAATAAATAGAGAGAGGGACAGCATGGGGGCCCGGGGGAAAGTGCGCGTGAGACGGAGGTTTCGGAGGGCGGAACAATGGAAGAGAAGGTAGATGGGGCATGAGTGTACATTAAACAGTGGTGCCTGACGCCTGCGAGAGGAAGCGCACCGCTGGGAATACGACTCTTAACTAGCAGTGTCTCCTTTCAATTTGAAAGCAGGAGCCAAGGCCGTCATCTACACAAAAATGCTTTTGTTTTAAAGGAGGATCTCACTGAATTCCAGTATTCTAACGTGTCATCTGTGCCCCGAGGCATTCGGGCTGGGACGCTGTTGTCACGGTTTGGCTTCGCTTCCTGTTTTAGTTTGAAGTTTCATGTCTCTTGTGGTCCTGGGTTAACTTCACTTCCTGCCTTGTCTTGTGATTGCGTGATTGATTCCACCTGTGTCCAATCACCTGCACCTCCCTTGTGTATTTAAGCCCTGTGTGCCAGTTGTCCTTTGTCGCGTCATTGTCCATGTCAGTCCTCGTTGGTGCACGTTTTTGGCTTCTGTTTGGTTCTGTGGTGAATAAAGATCACCTTCTGAAAACTCTGCGTTTGAGTCCTGCCTGCCTGCCTGCCTGCCTTCCGCCTGCACCAGCTTCCTCATCTGACAGCTGTGTTCGTTCCCCTTTACAGCGACACCTGACTCAGAAAACACAAACAGACTATCAGCAAGAGACTTATTAGGACGCCATCTGAGACTGTGATCTATTGTTGTGGCGAAAACGGATTCAACTGCAACATACTGTTTTTAGCTGTAAAGCTAGTTTGCAAGCAAGCCGAATGGTAATAGAAGTTAGCTGGAGGATATGGATTTGGTTACAGTAGTTAGCTAAAACTAATGCTTACTGTTGAAGATGTAAAGTACAAGGAAAACGGCTGAATTAACGACAAGAGAAAAAAGATTATGGATGAATGGTTATAAAAAGCTAAAAGCAATGGGTATACATTGCAATAATTATGAGTATTGCAATAGTCAATACATTTAGCTCAACAAAAATGAATGTATGGTTTCCAAACATAAGAAAACGTGCGTGTGCCTTGGAGTCTCACAATGAGGATGATCACAGAGGACATTCGGGTCTCGATGAAAGACTTTGATGCGATGCCAATCCATCACGCAGACACACACCTGGCAAAAGAAGAAGAGAGATGTACCATTGCAGTCCAGTGGTCGTCACGAGACTCGACGTGGCGCGGCTGGGGACGGGGCGGTGAGTGACAGCGGGTCTCTGGGTTGTCAGATCGGAACCCCGCGACCTCCCCCCCCCCCCCCCGTGAGCCCGTGGCCACGCCGCGCACGCGGTAGCGCCGCGGCCTCCTGATGATCCAGTCGAGATGTGCCCATGACGGTGTGATTTCTGAAGGAAACGACGAGCACTCCAGTCGTTTGTCCAAGTTTCGGATTGGTTGAGGAGAAATTCAAGCATAGCGCCGCGGAAATAGCTTTCCAATGCGGCATGATTGACTGGAATAGCATAAAGAGCGTGTTAAAAATGGATGCTTTTGTCTAAACTATCATCCCCCCAGTGACAGTAGAAGCACACACATTTTCTCCAACCCCTCTGCATTTGAATAAAACAAACAGCTGGCCCTCTGCGCTTTAAAAAAAAAAAACGCAGAGATCCCACAATAACCTGGTGGCGTGCCTTTGTGTCCCCCCAAGCACACTCATTACACCTCCTTCCGTCTATCTCAAACAAGGCATCAATTTGAAGATGTGAGGTATCACGGCGCAGAAAATGTCACATTTTCTCTGTCAACTGTGCCAATGTTTGTCTTTCCGAGGGCCGGATAAAAGGAGTGGCCTCGGCATGCATCTCTGCCATCTTTCCATTCCCCACGGAGATATTTGAGTGCGAGATGAGTCTCCCCTCCATGCTGTGTGTACGCGGAAAGGGAAAAGAGAATTGGTGCCACCGCGGACACACTCGGGGGGGAAAAAAATAGCAGGTTTCGCCTCACCAATGGAAACAGAGCGAAAGTATTCAATCTGCAGCATCTGCTGCACCTCAATAATTCATTTCATTTTGAATGTTTTATAAGTAAACTGTGTTATCGGCAGAGAGGAGCTGTTGCGACCGGGCTTTGTCTCTCAAAAACAAGCAGGGGGATGATGACGAGGATTTCTCACACGGTTAAACCGTGGCTGTTTGACCTCTCACCCCCTATTGAATGTCTTTTTTGAGAGAGACGTTTAAAACAAACGTTATTTCTAACTTATTTAGCGTCGGATGCCGTGCGTCGCTGTGGAAAATGAACGATTCGGGGGACGCCGATGGGGTGGAATTGCGACGACTCCTCTGCACTTTTGCAGCGTCACGGCGTCCTTAGTGCCCGAAGACAGCGGCCTTAAACAGGATCAAACACGAGCTTTATTAACCGCCCTTTATCTCTGAAAGCATCAGAGGGCTATCATCAACTAAAAGTTAACAGCACAAACCCTGAGCTCCTCTATCTCCTGAATGCGACGCGCCATCATTTGCCGGGTGTTTTTTTTTTTTTTCCTGCCCCCGTGACTGATTATCATTACCTTTTCTTGCAAATACCATGCTCATTACGTTAGTGTACAGGCAAAACATTAGTAGAGGGAGCCTATCTCTCTCCCTCTCTCCCGTGTGAAGGGAGAGGGGAGGAGAAGAGCTATGGAGGCAGATTTTCCCCTAGCCTCAGCAGCCAGCCCCGGCGCGCTTGGCTATTAACCACAATGAACATGGGCTTTGTTATTAACATCTGTTCATCAGGGATCGGGCCCAGGCCTAATCACCCCTCACACCTTCTGTTTCTGCACAAGAAGAGAGGCAATCAAGGGCATCATTTGGCAGCTGGCTGGAACTACTAATGCTTTTCTCCTGCTCTCCTCTGCCCCCCCCCCCCCACTCACTCACCCCACCGCCCCCACCCTCCCTTCATCGCCTTTTCTCTCTTCACTGCCATCATTTTTTCATCTCTTTTCTCCCCCTTATCCTCCAAAAAAAAAAAATATATCTCTCCCATCCTCTTATGGGATTATGTTATTTGAGAAGAAAACACACACACACACACACACACATACACAGAGGCTCGCACAGAAAAAACATGGACACACACACACACACACACACAAACGGACACAGAGAGCGAACCTTTGATAGCGGCGAGATGGTAGATTTACTGATGGCCGTAACAGTCCGGCACCATGGGTGGTTCCCATGAACTCAACCTCATCTCAGTCTCTGCCTGTCTGTTCCTCCCACTGTATCGCAGGCAGATGTTCACAGGTTCCTATCAGCCCCCCATAACAACGTTCAGACAGGGTGTGAGTGAAAAAGACACAGGAAGAGATAAAGAGAGAAAGATGTGAGATCCAACAATGGTGAGAAAGCAAGAGATAATGGCTGGATTGACAGATTACCAGTGGGAGACAGTATATGTCGATTTAAAAAAAAGAAGAAAAAAAAAACAGAATCACTGCTGCAGATTCGTTCCCACAGCTAATGGAATAGTTTTTTTTTCTTCTTTTTTAAATGGCAAAATATCTGACATTCACATCAAGGACGGCAAACTTTTTAAAATTGCAGCTTTTTCTGATTTTCATATTCTGCTCCGCGTTAACGTGCGTCAGTGCCGTCAAAAGACCATACGATGTGTGTTTTTCTGCCGCGTCGTGAGCCAAAGATGCAGCATTTGTTGTCGTCGGATTAATCCCTTTGTCAGCTCCGGCCTCTTGAACACATTGGGTCTCCTTCTGTTACCCGCAGGAAGGAAGGACCGGGGCATCTGTGTTTGGGTTTAGCTATGTCTAAATCAGCACTCCTTGTCCTATCGCAGTAAGGCTACACACACACACACACACACACACACACACACATGCACACTGTGTGCACTCTCTCTCTCTCTCTCTCACTCTCTCTCTGAATGTCTGTTTCTTACTGAGAACAACATGTCCTCTTCTGTCTCAGTGGAGGGCCTCCACAGCACAAAGCCCTTTCATGTGTGGATGTGGGTCCGTGACGGCTGTCACATTCTGGCTGAGTTCTTCGGGGCTGTCAGCTTGAGCTGATGTTTACCAGGATGCTCCTGTCAATCACCAAAAGTTAACATTGCTGATATTTCTTTGCTTGTTTCACCAACAAAACACAAAAATGGATGCATTCACTGTGTGTGGGAGTGTTTTGGGAGGTACCTTAACACCTGGGCCCATGAAACCAAGTCTGCGTGACTGACGTCACCACACTGATTGGACTCATCTATTTAAATGTGTCATTACCTCAATGGGGTTTACTTTTTGGTTTTTGGGTTTCAGGCGAATGGGTCAAACAAACACTCGCAACCCGGGAGCCTTGTGATTGAGACCGCTGTCCTAAAAGGGGCGGCACGTCGCTTCCGTGAGTATTGTATTCATCTCTAAACCCATCTGAGCAGATTTGTCGCCTCGGCTTAATTGCACGCGAAAAGCCTAAACCACGTGTTCAAGCTATTCCAATGACATCGGGGCTGAGAATGCATGCCCTGTGGCCCTATGGCCCCTAGAGCACACGCCTGTTGGGGTGTGCGCAAGCAGACTAATTATAGGAAGGAAACCCATGTTTTCAGCCAACAAACATGGCTCACAGAACTCTCACAGTCAGGTGAGAGAGCGATGGGAGAGCGATTCGGCGCTGGCGGCTAACGTAGCCCCCCCGAGCGGGGCGTCCTCCCTCCGGCGGAGATGAAAAGCGCTCCGCGGAGGTCTGGTAAGCTCAACTACACACGTGCAGGATTCTTTTCATTTTTGAAACCTGTAGTTTTTTTCGGCCCAAATCGACACCGACTGAAGTGACATCACTGGAGGCACTTTATCAGAGTTCATGCAGCTCCCTCTGGAGCCACGAAAGCTTCAAACGACTTTTTAAAAAAATGATTTTTTTCACAATGGCAGAGGCACACGCGCCCCGAGACTTCACACATTTTACATTTGAATAACAAATGAACATGTTGAAACTTTTAAGTTAAAAACTCAGTTTTTTAGGGACATTCATTGATATGAACCATGTCATCACATGACTCCTCCTCCGTTCATGTAGAGTTGCTGCTCTTCCAGTGAGTTAAGTCATCATCCATACATATCCAAAAGTCAATGTATCCATATGTTCACGTGGATACGCTAGTGTGGAAATTCAATTCTTCTCTGGATCAGTTTGCCCTCCTCTTTCAGACTTAATTGACGCCAGATATTTGCACTTAGATCAGGCTAAAACAAGCTTTGTTTCAACGCTCGGCATCCACGGAAACTCCATGCAATCTCTTGCACCCCCCCCTCGCCCCCCCCCATCCCCACCATGTGTGCTACTGCTAAGTGTGAGCAGGATTTCTCTAATTAGTCGGTTTTTTGGGGGCTCGAAGCGTCACTTTTAATGAGGTATCAGGTCCTCAAGGTCACATCCGTTTTTCCAGCTTGTGTGTACGTCTTTGTGTGTGCCTTCTCGTCCCCTCGGTTTGTTTGTGTTCTCCTTTTTAATTGAAAAATGTTGACTCAGGTTGTCTCCATCTGTTAAGTGAGGAGCAGCATGACCGCAAATAATTATGACCTTTGCAGTCTGTCTTTTCCCAGAATGCCGTTCTGTCGGGGAGAGCGGTGCTTGTGAAGAAAACAAAAAGTGTTGTTGCACTTTCTCTATGAATACAAATGGGTTACCTGAGGATACTTGCTGCCGTGCTGTCATTTGGGGAATTGACTCTGAATGTGTAAAGTGACATTTATTTCCCTTCCATTGTCGTGCAGCCACATGTTTGTCTGTAATTCATATTTGCTTCCTCACTTCACTCTTTTCCCATTGCTAGCCGCAGGGGTCAAAGACAACGCACTGGGGTTGACGTTAGTCAACAATGGCTTTTTGGTCACGGCTCACAACGTCCACACTTTACCTCTGCCGACAAGGGTCGTCAATTTTATTGTTTAAAAGTCATTCTGCCTCACATTTATCGACTCCATTTCCTTTCATTTCTTGACCTAACTACCCGTTGAGTTCTCGCCTCCTCCTCCTCCACTCGATGGCTCCAGTTCGTAGCGCGTTTGCCACGCGAGACCTCTCTCATTTCCCCCTCTTCCCTCTTCGTTGTAGTCTCATCCTTCACGGACAGGTCTATTTCTGTAATGGTGCACGGGCGACCGTTGTCTCTCCATCACGCATTCGTCCGTGTGAGGCATTTGCCCGCACACAGACGGGGCTTTTCACCTCGGTGTCACCTGGACGGGTTTCTGTCCGGAGCATCTGTACTTGTCTCAGCCCGGGCACGGCTAGCCAAGCGGCTAAACCCCCCCCCCCCCCACATTAATACATGTGATTCAATGGGAGGGGAAGCGTGCCCGGAGATGAAATGATAACAGCGGAACTGGCCTCAGCCTACATAGCCAGGGGAGTGCTGGTGTACCTCCTCTGTCAAAGTGTCAAACAGTGAGGTGCTAAACACCTTCCATCCCGGAGAGTGGTGGGGGGGCTCCGATGCCATTAGAAAAAGTGTGGAGGACACTCGGAGTGTCAATTCCTCAGGCTGGTTTCGCTGCAAGGCTCTGCGTGTCCACTAGGACCGAGGACGACAAGGGGTGGGTGCTGTTGGAAATGTATGTAAAGGATCACAGAGAGACGGGTGGGGGGGGGGGGGTGTACACTGCTACTGTGTTTGTGTTGTGTGGCGAACAGCCCCCCCGTCGCAGACAGGAGGGACCGGGTCACGCATTAACACAGGCATGTGTACTCGCGGTGTCAGAAACCCCCACACACACACACACACACACACACACACACACACACACTCATAGAGAGGCCCGCACAATAGCAGAGAAAAGTGGACCGGGCCTCGATGGGTTAAATGGCCTTGCACCCCCCCCCCCTCCCCCCGGTTGAGGGGGAATGTGCTCCTGTGCTGTGAGCGATCGCTTCCTCTCTCTGGGGCTCCAGCATGGGGCCGGACTGGTCTCATCCTGCCTTTTCCAACAAGCAGAGCCCATGAACATGCGGCCCGGGAGTGGCACCTTTTGTCTGTACAGTGCACTCTGCAAGGGTTATTGGATGACGGTGTTTTTTTGTTTTTTGTATGACAGATTTTGAGGTAAAATGTTCTATCAAGGAATTTGTAGTCTGACAATGATTTCAATGTGGTTCCTTTTTGGAAGTTATAATTCAGGTCAAAATAGTGAATCAAATACCTGATAAGTTACTTTGTTACTTTTGTCATGAGCATAAATGCAAGCAACGGCCTGACGCGCTCTTTTATGGAGTCTTGGTAAACATCGTAATGTCACATGTGTTACGTTGACAGTCCCCCACTGACTGATTACCGGAGGCCAAACCATCGGCCCGTTTACAACAAAAAGCAGAGGAAAAAGAAGGAAAAAAAAACGTTCTGCCTGGTCCATGTGTGTGACCGCAGGAGTTAATGCACTTCATCTTCACACTGCATGGTCAAAGAATGAAGGTGACCCTCAAAGCGCAGTACAAAGAGCGGACTGATCATGCGGTGTTGACTTTAGCGTAATGTCCCGCCTCCCCTCCGCAGTGTTTGGAGAGGCCTGAACAATGTATCTAAAGTGAAGTTCTCCCAGCAGGTGGAGGTTCAAACGGGTCCCAAACCAGAGGCACCTCGGGGGGGGGGGGGGGAGGGGAGGGGAGGGGGAGGGGGATCGGATGGCTGCCGCCTGAAGGCCTGGCCAAAGTTTGACCCGGCACTAAAAAACAGGCCTGTTCCAGACCATTGCTGCTCTCCCTCTGGTAAAACCACACCAGGGAAAGTGTGCGTCAATATGGCTATGGATTGTAAGCCGCGTGCATGTATGTGTGTGTGTGTGTGGGGGGGGGATTTGGGTGAGGAGAGGGAGGGGGGGGGGGGGGGGGGGTGAGCGGGGAAAGAAGGGCATGTAAAAGGTGCGTGTGCACCTGAAAACACTGAACCGGACTCGGGTAAACATTCAAATGACCACCTCGTGGATTTCCTGCTTTGAACTGAAGTGACGTGTGGCTGAATGTGTCAGTGCACAACCATGTGACCCGTGTGCGCGCCAAGCCGTCTTCATGTGAGGTCGAATGTGTTGTAGATCGACATGGAAGCAGGATGTTAACGTTTGGAGTGCTGAGATTGACGCACACGTTTCTATAACTTTAGTAACATCTTTGCCTTTTTACTTATATTTTATAAACAATAACATTAATGCCAAAATAAAAAAAAGGTCATCTTTAAGTACTGCAAAACGATGTTGGACTGAACACCTTAACGGCTGTTGATGGCCACCAGCTGCTACGCCCCGCCCTTTTGGTCAGTGACTGATGGGCCAAACTTGACCTTCTCTCTGAGCTGCAAGGGCCCCCTCCCCCCCACCCCCCCCCCCCCCCCCCGGGGGCCCGCGGAGAGAAAACATCCCCTCAGAGTGAAGGCTGTTTCAGGGTTCGGAGACGCGAGGAACCCGGCCTGCCAGTCACACGTGTTTCTCGGTGGCACTGGAGAGAGCCGGCAGCGCTTTGCCCGACGTGGCGCCCCGTGTGCCAGAGGACGACTTTGCGGGGGGCCAAGCTGAGACGGCACAACGCTACCGGTCAACTAAAAAGACAGAGCTAGAGAGGCCGTGGTCACGGAGAGCTGGCGGAAATGTGAGGCGTTTTGCAGAGGAAGGGTATGAATTTGCGATGCACACGTGTGCGCTGTAGCTGAGGCGCAGAAAGTGGGATGGTTCTGTTTGTGAATTCTGCTACTTGGATTTTATCCAAGATGCAGCCAGACATCTGCTCCTATTGACGGAAATGCCAAAGCCCGTGAGCGACAAAGACAGAAAAATATGAATACTGTACGTGTGTAGATATGAATCGCAACTTCACATTATTAGCACATTTTATATTAGCACACAATATATGAGAGTTCACTTTGAGTTTAAGTAAATCTGAATCCCGCCAACGTAGAATTATCGAGCTCACCGTGAAATGATTATAAGCGTTTTTAAGCTTAACAAAGCAAAATAAAAAACACTTCAAGTGTTCACAGAGGGGATCGGTGACCGTGGCCTTTATCACGACACCCACCGACACATTGACAAACAAAAGATGGAGCACAACTAGTTGTGTTAATCCGTGGCTTTCTATTGAGTATCCAGTGTCTACAATACTCTGATTTTAGGGAACGTGTGCAAAGCGAAAGGTAGGGAAAAAGGGGGGGAGACAACGGTGAAAGTGCCTTTGATTGTAATTGACACAAAGCCCAATTCTCTGTCGTGGGGGGGGGGGGGGGGGGGGGTTCTATGTGGGTCGGGTGTTTGATTTGCCGTTGATTTGCAGAGTCCCGCAATTTAAATCAGCGACATGAACTCTGTAAAAAGGCATCCAGAGGTGATTTTGCTTTAGCGTTGTTTGTGAGCCTGAGACAGAATGATAAAAAAAAATCAAAAAAAGATTCTATTCTAAATTAATGTTTAACTTTACACTAATATATTTATTCATTTTCAACGCTTCAGCCCACATTTGGCTTAAACAAAGCGGTGGGAAGTGATCCAGCGCCGACAACAGCGACTTAATCAAACCCTTCAACGCTTCTCTCTTCTTTTTTTTTTTCTAAAAGCAAGAACGTGGAGCTCAGCTGATGAAAACGTGGCCGACGGTCTGCTGGAGAGCGAGGAGCGGCGGGGAGAGAATGCGAGGGTGTCACAGAGCTCCGGAGAGACGCCTCTCTGGCTCCAGAAGAAGCTGTGGGACGTGAGGATGGAAGAAGCCTGGATTGGGACCCGGGGATCGGCTCGAGTTAGCCACACATAATGTTCAAGGGGGACATCTCCCGATCGACATGCTTGAGAAACCGCATGAGAAAACGACGTGCACCCAGGTGGTCAAATGCTCTTTCTGTCTCCCAGCAGAGAACCGGTGCTGCTTTTATTGCCGTTCATCACTTTAAAGGAGGACCCATGGCGGGTGTTTACGGCTCCTCGCTTCCCCCCTCGGTTCTGCATGCTTCCGTGCTCCCCTTCGCCAAACGAGCTGGGGCTTTTGTTGTTGAGGGGCGTGGGGGGGAAACTTGCAGTGGGGCTTATAGAGTGTGGCGTGGATATGTGGCGTGCGAGTAATAAACCATGCATCCATTCACGTCAAGCCTCTCGGAGTCCAGACGATTCGGCGTGCCGCTCGCGAGGAGCCCATATGGGCTCCCAGTTCAATTTACACAACAACAAAACAAGAACACTCCACTTTTTTGTACGCCATATATCATCCGCATACAATGGCGGTCCTATTGGGCGCACGCGGGCTGGAACATATTGTCGGCGGTCATTAGGCCCAGATTAATACTTGCACAGATATACACGAAGCCCGACAGAATGATATTGCTCTGAGTTGGCATCCATAAATTGTAGAGATATAGTGTTGCCAGATAGAAGGCATATGGCCGTGGTAGGACACTGCTCCTCCTAATTGAGAAGCAGAGCAAGCAGTCCATAAAGATGCCAAGACATAGTTAAATATTTATGCAGATGAATGGAGTAATAAATAAATGGTTAAATGAATAATGGCACGACTAACGTGATCGCAAGAGATAAGTCGTGTTTTATTCAGGACCTCTAACCTGTTTAGAGAGAATAGAGGGCTCTGTGGGTCGTTTGTTTGAATTCCCTCCGTGTTAAAGTGAAGGTGGTGTTTTAATGAAAGTGCATTTTCAGTTATCGGTTCAATAATCTTTTGCCCTCAATATAGTTTGACAGGCCCACTGTTCAAAGTTGCTTTTGGTGATTTAAGGTGATATTTCTATTTTTTTCCTGAAATAATAATACACTTTTAAATAAGTTATTTTATAAATTCAAAGTTAATCAGCACAGCCCCGAGCTTCATATTGTTAAATTAGTACCTGAAAAAACATTTCCTGCCTTTACAGACAGAGTAAAGTCGCCCTGTTCTTCTCATCTGTGGGGATATTGTATGTCTCTGGACTCCCCACTGAGCCCGACCAGAATGCTGTTTAGGCATGCCCCCTACAGGCCAAACGTGGAACTGTGAAAGTCAACAGAGAAAGACCACGACTGTCCTCCGAGATCACCTTTTCACAAAGAGCATGAAGGGGCACCAACAGAAGCATTATAAATATATATTTTTTTAAAGTAAATGTTATTCTATTGACTGATACAACAACTACTATAATTCAAACCTCTTGTTTTTCAAAGGCATTCACAGAGGTCAAACCGGTCAGCGACGATACGGCGCGGCGCGTAGAACGCTTTCAGACACACTGCTGCCAGTGGACTCGTGGGAAAAGCTGTCAGCCGCAGAGGCATAAAGTCCCACTGTGAAGTCAGGACCACAGCAGACATGAAGCTGTCCACAGCATGCCGTCAAGACCCCGCTCTTTGTCCTCCGGATCCGTCCCTCTTCTGCCCGACGAGGAGGGACACGACTCCATTCTGCTACAATTCCATTCACACCCACTGACACAATTAATCATAAACTAGTTCAATCCTACCGAGCACTCTCATGAAGAGAAGACAGTGTACATTTGATGTCAAATCTATTCATCGCTAACGTCCAGCGAGTCAACGGCGTTTGGTCACTTTGCTGGTGACCCCGTTGATCCCTGCGGGGGCCGCGGGGCTCCATTCAGAGTCCAGCTTTTGAGACCCCACTTGAAAAAAAAAAAACAAAAAAAACACTTTACCTTTAAGAGACACAGTTGCGCGGAGGCAAACACAATCGTTACAAGATCCTATTCGCAAAAAAAACCTCTTTTAATTAAGCAAAGACAGTCGGCGCGACGACATGACGCTTCTGTGAAGAACGGCGTGACATTTGGTGGAGGAAATCATTTTCATGGGGCATTGTTGTCGCCGCTCGTGTGCTTGTTTGCCTGTGTGTTTGTGAGTGTGTGTGTGTGTGTGTGTAGGGCTGGGTGTGTATTTGCTTAGCCTTTGAAGGCTCTGCCTTCCCCAGTGTGTCTTTATTGTGGGGCAGCTGAGGCCCAGCCTGTAGCTGTGTCCAGCACCGGGGCCCAGACACCAGCTGCATTCACCGTCACAGGCCTCCGTCGCCTTTTGATGTGCGCGCTGCTGCACGGGCCCCCGGACCCACACCAGAGACTCCACGTATCCACAACCAGCCATCTTGAGTTCAAAAAAAAAAAAAAAAGAAGAGAGACAGAAACAACTCACTCCTATTTCTATGTTTTTTTTTTTGTTTTTTTTTTGTTATCTAACGGGAGAGGAGAATTTGTTTGATATCTGTGGACAAAAACCAAGCTGTTGGGGTCTGGGCACTCTGGGGTGTCTGACTGATTGACTGCATGGGCAAAGTTCCCAGGGTCTGTCTTTGTGTCCAACTGCTTTTCAAACAGCCCCAGGCTTGAGAGAGTTTTGCCCCGAGCAGAAAAATGATAAATTAGAATTACATTTTACCAAATCAGAGGGCCTAGGTTTGGACTAGAGAGGTGCAAAGAATGAAAGGAGGTATCCTTTAATCGCGTGGAATCAAAGGACGATGGTGTTGACGTGAACGTATTTGTCCTTTGGAAGAGTAATCATATGAATATGCAAAATTAAAAAAATGAGACTTCCCGCTGCTGTGTTGAAGCAATTGACAGCACACTTTTGAATATGATTTCTTTTTTTTTTTCTTCTACTTTGCATTTTTAGTATTGAAAGACGCCGCTTTCTAGTTGCTCTTTATCGTGTCCAGTTTGTCCACCGAGTGCAGAGGAATTACCATTTACTATATTGGTTTACATGCACCTGCATTTCCCAGATAGTTTATAGCTTGATTAGGATTAAAGACCTAACACAGGATACAATTTGATGAAGTAAATCAAAGCTTAAAAATGATACCGGGATCACTTTTTGAGAGACAGCGCGGCGACGCCACGGGCCGGCGGTGACTGCTCGGAGGGGCCGGCATCAAGCACGCGGCCCCCCCTTAGGAGAAAGGAAACAAGGGGAAAAAGGGAAAACAATATGTTGTGATCCTATTATCCTCCGGGCTTTTTTTATAACCGAGGCTTTAGAGACAATGTTTGCATCCTGACCTCTGGAATTCACCGGCCGCAAATGGCATTTCCATCGCAGGCGGCGCTGCGGCGCAGACGGATGACACGGGCGTCGGCGCAAACCCTCCGGATGGCGGCTCGCCTCACGACGGTTGTTAGCCTTAAAGCCCTTGCGCAAGCAACTCAGGAAATGCCTAATGGCCTTTATCATAAATATCAGCGCTGCAAAGGTTATAGTTAGATAGATATGTCCCCGCGCCCCATTTAGTTGCACAGCAGACACTACTTGAGTGATGGTGCCTCCGGATGGGCAGAAGCACATCGATGGAGGAGGCTTAGAACTACATAACAAGTAGCTTACTCACGGGGTAATCTTAATGCAGGTGAAATATCTACTCGTGTGTAAAGGTTATCTCAATATAACTTCTGCGTTGCTCCCTGAAACCTCGGCAGCGTCCTCAGTTTAACTAACGGACGACCTCGCCGCGTTACGGCAGGAAGGCCGCCTGCATCCACGCGCCGCGGTCTCCTCTTCAGCTGGGGAGGGAGAGAGGCTGTTTAAGTTTTGACTGATGGGTCACCCGGCTGAACTGTAATCACATGATAATTTCTATTGACCGTCATTGATTTGCTATTAGAGGACTAGTTTAACCTTGATGTATAGCGGCAGCCTCGTCGAGTCCGAGGCCATAAAGGGATCATCGACAAGCAGCAATAGCCCTTCTCAACATGCCCCCAAGGTCCCCTTCAGCACCGGATCGATAGCTGACCTCTACGGCTATTATTTACTGGCAATAGCATTTCGCCCCCTTTTCTGGAAATGATGTACAGTATCTGTCAGAATGGAAAGGGGCTAGAACTGCTCTTCACCTTGAGCTAAGAGGCTTAAACAGTCTGCAAAGAGAAATAAAGGCGGGCGAATGTATTTTTTGTTCTTTTCTTGATCGATCCTTGTGTTAATGAAGTATAAGAAGTGGTACTTAAGACGCACAGCATTTACTGCAATCACAATGTCTCCCTTGCTTTGTTTCCCATCGTCTTCTTACTTATTCTGTCACGGTTTGGTTCTGCTATGTCTTATTTTGTAGTTTTTCATGTCTATATGTCCCTCGCTGTTGGAGCACGTTATTGGATTTGTTTTGGAATAAAGAGCACATTGATTGAGAAGTCTGCGCCTGAGTCCTGCTTCCGCCTGCTCCTCCACGTGATCCTGACAGAATGACACGACCAGAGAAGGACTCAGCAGACTCCTGGTACGACTTGGGCCCGGAATACCTGGATGTGAGGAGCCCGTTTTTCCAGCGCAAGACGAACTTCATTTTTGGTCCCAGGGGCTATCAGAAGGCGTGCCTGGAGATAAGGGACCTCCTCAACCCGAGGAAGAGCCCGAGGAGGAGGAGGATACGAACCCCTCCAGCCCCGGCTCCTGACCCGGCCCAAAGACGCTCGCCCCAGCCCGTTCCTGCGCCGAGACGCCCGTCAGCGCCCGTTCCGGCGCCGAGACGCCCGTCAGCGCCCGTTCCTGCGCCGAGACGCCCGTCTCCGCCCGTTCCGGCCCCCAGAGTCCAGTCTCCGCCCGTTCCGGCCCCCAGAGTCCAGTCTCCGCCCGTTCCGGCCCCCAGAGTCCAGTCTCCGCCCGTTCCGGCCCCCAGAGTCCAGTCTCCTCCCCCGCCCCCACGGCCCCCGACAATGGCCCCTCCCTCCCACCCTCTTGTGACCGCCTGGAAGTCGGTCCTTGAAGGGGGGGTGGGGTCAGGGGTTGGGCCGGAGCCCCACGCCACGACGACGCCGCACAGCTCGGCGCCCCCCGCCGAGACGACGCCGCAGCCGCACTGCTCGCCGCCCCCCGCCGAGACGACGCCGGAGCCGCACAGCTCGGCGCCCCACGCCACGACGACGCCGGAGCCGCACAGCTCGGCGCTCCAAGCCACGACGACGCCGAAGCAGCACAGCTCGGCGCCCCACGCCACGACGACGCCGGAGCCGCACAGCTCGGCGCCCCACGCCACGACGACGCCGGAGCCGCACAGCTCGGCGCCCCACGCCACGACGACGCCGGTGCCGCACAGGTCGGCGCCCCACGCCACGACGACGCCGGAGCCGCACAGCTCGGCGCCCCACGCCACGACGACGCGGGAGCCGCACAGCTCGGCGCCCCAAGCCACGACGACGCCGGAGCCGCACCGCTCGGCGCCCCATGCCACGACCACGCCGGAGCCGCACCGCCCGGCGCCCCCCGAGACCCTGAGGCCCGGTCGCCGACCCGGCAGACCCCCCGAGACCCTGAGGCCCGGTCGCCGACCCGGCAGACCCCCCGAGACCCTGAGGCCCGGTCGCCGACCCGGCAGACCCCCAGAGCACCCCACGCCCGGCCGCCGCCCCGGCAGGCCGCCGGACCATAGCTGTCGGGTCCCCACCCTCCCGCCCCTTGTCTGATTTTCATGGTTCTGCCCCCCTTTAGGACCGTCTGGAATTCGGTCCTTGAGGGGGGGGTTCTGTCACGGTTTGGTTCTGCTATGTCTTATTTTGTAGTTTTTCATGTCTATATGTCCCTCGCTGTTGGAGCACGTTATTGGATTTGTTTTGGAATAAAGAGCACATTGATTGAGAAGTCTGCGCCTGAGTCCTGCTTCCGCCTGCTCCTCCACGTGATCCTGACATATTCCCTTTAAATGGAGCCCAAAATGTCCAAAAAAAACCTCTAGAAAAATAAATCATGAATAATAAATAGCAGAAAATTGCTCCTCAAAACACCATCAAGTTCCCCAGAGATGTCTCTGAATTGGTAACAAAAGCTGAGCTCAGAATATCTGACATACAACGTGAAATTGAGAGCAGAAGAAACGAATAACATAACATGGTTATTCAAACAGTTGCATGTAACTTCGGCTCTTTGCATTCACACATCCTTATTTGGGGTATACACTGCACCTGGATATGATATATGTACATTCCAAGAAGGGAGAAGGAATAACATCTTCATATTGATATTTTGTAGAATCATTGTGTGAACATCACAAAAGTCAGTAGTATGAATGTTGAATAAAGAAAGGGATTGAAATGAAATGATTAAATGAAGGCCAAGACGTCTGCGGAGTAGTTTACATACGTGCTGGAGTTCGTCAGGCAGTTCAGTGCACTTGGTAATAAAGGCCCCAGTGGCTGCCCATTAAGGAGGACCTAGGGGGGGGACAGAGTATCTCTCACCAGTGACCTTTGTCATGAAAAGAGCCTGTGGGTCATTGTAAGTGACATATATGTATTAGGCTGATTAGGGCCGAGGTCCTGACCGAGGCCCGCAGGTGTCCAGCAGCGTGACACCACCTCTCTCTCTCTCTCACTCTCCCCCTCTCTCTCTCTCTCTCTCTCTCTCTAAATGACAGAGGCGTGCATGTAACCTCTTTAGTTACAGGAAAAAACAACTCTGGTTGCCATCCAGTGGGCGCAAAAAGCCAAGTCTTAGTTTAGTTTTTTTGACCCCCAGCAAAAGGGAGAATTGAGAGGTTGCATTTGACGGTAACGTTGATCGAAAAGCTTCCAACCTCCCCCTAAAAGTCCCACACGCGTCCGCGTGCGTCTGCCAGTCAAAGGAATCCACTCAGACAGGTGATGTGGGTGAGTAATCCATTAGGAGGATACAGAATCCCTTCCTCAGCAGCGCACAGTTTGAGTGCACTCGGCGAGACCTTGACGGGGGCCCCGGAGCCGGGGGCCTGTCAAGCCCGGGGAGGCAGAGTGATGGAGAGCCCCCGCCATGGCGCACTGGACCCTGGCTCTCACCCACGCACCGCCACTGAGGCCGCACACCTCAGGGGCCCGCGGGTCAGCGCAACGCGATCCAGATGTAGGCGCGCGGGTACGCGCATGTGCGCGCGCACGCCTTCCTCTCTCGCTACGGACTGCGCCAACGGAGGGTCAACGCAGATTACGGTTATTTTCCTCTGCCGGTCCCCCTGTCTCTTTGTCTCCGGGGGGGGGGGGGTTTCGGGGTATTTTACATCATTGCAGGAGAATTCACTCAAATCGCTAAAGCTTGTCAGCCGATGGCATGGTGTCCCCCGAGGAGACGGGGCTTTAACTCTGAGGGACATTAATGAAAAGGATACCAGCTCCCTGAAGACACACGGGAGGGTGGGGGGGGGGGGACATTTTAGCTGGAAAACACGAGCCGTCGCCGCCGCTGATTGGACGCCAGCAACCCGTGGAAATAAAGAAAAGGCTTCAGCAGACAGAAATAACAATTGTTGTTATCGTAACCCAGCAATATGCATCTTTATTTGTGTGTTTTGCTGCCTTTGTGCACACACAGATACCTGCAGCCCCTGTCTGTAGACATACCCGTGATGCACCGCCCCCTGAATGGTGGGTAATGCCGCCAATGATTTCTAATTAGCAATAAGCCGTCGCCGACGTCACTCGCCTGCCGTAAATCAGATCTCACAGGACTTATTAAAGCGCGAGCTCCAACTTCCCCTAATTGGTGCAGTGCTTTTTCAAATAAGTGTGCGATTCCTTCTTCAGCAATTGCAGTGAATAAAGACACTCTGGGTTGCTAGAAACTGAATCAATAATGTAGAGCACTGCTGTGTCTTTATTGCAGATCTGCGGAGCAGATTCATAAATTATTATATTTTTTTTAAACACATTACATTGTGGGATTTGCTTACCGCTGGGTTAGGCTTTTTGAAATAGAAAATATGTACATGTGTAGCATTTACCGCTTTAAAAAATACAAGCATCTACAATGGTTATTAAGACGCGATTAAGCAGTGTGTCGTTACTTGGAATAATTATCACTACACAGTAGACTGTGTGATATGCCGACTGTGGCCAAAACAACTGTAAAAAACGATGACAAAATGACAAAATTAATGTTCCATCAATGTCTAAAAGGTTTTTTACGTCCATGTGTGCGCAAGTGTCTGTCTGTCTGTGTGTGTGTGTGTGTGTGTGTGTGTGTGTGTGTGAACCCTGCCAGCCCGAAAATCCGTTTGGGCTGTGAAATCCCTGTCAGTGCCCAGGGCTTAAGGATTCTGATCTGCTTGGGAAAGCTGCTACACTAATAAACGGAATTTGAGCGGAACGGTCACATTGTCTCACTGTAAATGTTCTATTCACATTTCACACTCCGTCCCGCTCCCCAAGCAACATTTTCCCCTCCACCAGCAGCGACCGGCTCACTTCCGCCGCCGCTGCGTGCACTTGGCGATCCGCCGTCCTTCCGACCACGAACAAAGCCCAATCAGCAGTGAAACTATCGGAGCTTCATTCCTGCCGAATTAGGGAAAAAGCAAAAGTGGCCTCCGGCTCATCGCTTAAAGGCATTTCAAATGGCCGTTTTGACGGATCGCTTTCCTCGCCATTCGAGTCTTAGCACGCCATTTTTTCCTTGTCAGCTGGCGTCTGACCCCAGACATTACCGAGATGTTTTGGGCCTGTTCCTTCAAACCCTCAAAACGTTGAAGCTTTCGCCATCAAATATTTGTACAGCTGCGTGGTGACGGTTGCATAAGTTAACCATCAACCATTAAAACATCATTACCAATAATTGAAACTCTCTGCGGATCTCTGCCCTCTAGGTTTCGGGGGGCCCCGTCGGAGTTGGTTATGTAAAGGAGGACATGATGACAGCGGAGGATGTGCGCGTGCGAAAGGCGAGCGCGGCCCCCGGCCAGCTTGGACGCTTCCATCGGCCCAGCGGGGCGACGCTGGCGCTCCGGCTGGGTGGGTAATGACATCAGATGCCACGCTCCACAACAACAGGTGCCTTGGCTCTGCCACCTTCTACCTCCACGCTGCGCCGGTGACATCAACACCGACCCACCGGGTTAATTATAGACCACGGACCCGCCCCGTCCCAGGCTCGAGCCCGAGAGGGTCGTTGGGAGCCGTGGGGGAGGGGGGGGAGAGGTTCCGCTGGAGCGGGTCGACCTGGGTTTTGGCGAAGAACACGACAGCGGGATCAAGACGCACCTTTCCAACCGTCCCGACTCTGTGGTGCAGGGGGGCTCTCGCACCGTGAGCGGTTTTCAACAAAATAAGGCGGCAACTAAGTGGGAACCACTCAACCATCCGACCGATCTGTCTGTTATTTTGACGTATTAGAACATCCGAGTATTGAGTATTGCTCACAAAAAAAAAAAAAAGAAAGAAGAAGAAAGTTGGACTTTGATGCAGTGGGAAACGACAAACTCCCGACTCTCGTCCCCATTGCGTCCTCATCCCGTCTGTTCTTTGGAGATCATTTGCCACGAGTACACAAAAACATTAGAGATGCAAGAAATGTGAATAATTTGTTTACATGTTCATCTCTGCTAATAAACTCCTGTTTTTTTTTTTCTTCGATTCACTGCTACAGCCCCCATTATGATTTCGGTTGTCTTGTACCTCATATGCTCAGAAGCCTTGTGAGTAATTCAGTAGAAGCGCTGAGCTCCGGGGTGGAGATTGGGAGCAGATTTAGGTGCAGCATTTGGATGACCATATGGAACTCTTTGTGGCGCCAAGAGACCATGCAGCTCGGAAACCTGATCACCATCTCCCGGTGACAGCTGGGGCCTTTACACCATCAGAACATTTGTAGACTTATCATTTGTCACAACCACCTCCTGTGGCAGAGAAATATGCCGCAAAAATTAGGTAAGCAAAGTTTGGAATATCTGGGGGGGGGGGGGGGGGGGGGGGGGGGGGTGGGGGGGGGGGGGGGGGGGGTTATTTACAGGAGGAGGAGACACTGAAGCACAAGCAACAGATATTAACAGTCACGTCTTTTATTCAAGCTTCTCCGGCGGCTCGCTCCCTCTCACACACGCTCTCATACGAGAGTGGGTGTGCGTGTTTTCTTATTTCCGAAGGGAGGCAGGGGGGGGCAGGGGGAGGGGGGGGCAGGGAACAGGGGAAGAGGCCCGAGGTGAGCAAAAGAAGCAGACGCGGGTGGAGGTCAGGAAAGATCGTGGAAGATGCCTTGGAAGAAGGTGTTGTAACCCCCCCCCCCCCCCCCCCCCCCAGTGTTGTTCTGCAGTATGTGTATGTAAGCGGTAAGAAGGTTTTAGGAGAGAGAAAAAGAGATCAATAGACAGTAGACGTTTTGGAGGTAATAGTCATTCATTCAAGTGTAAATAATATATGAAAAAAATAAAAATAAATGATAATGACTAAATGTATCCATATCAAATTATAAACTGTGTTAGATAAAAAAATATTAAACTGTGTAAGAAAATAGAGAAAACATATCCATACTATAATGACGCCATTTACTGGAATGATCATATTAATAATATGCATCCGAAATATGCAATTAGTGAAGAAGAAATCAAATAAACTCCAAATATATCAAACAGAGCATGAAAATATATATCTGAATAATATTTATATTGTTTATAAACCAGCCCAAGTTAAGGTGTGAATAAAGGACTCATATCTCCTGCTTACATAATTCCCTCTTATTCCCCATCTGATGAAGCATTATTCTTAATTCAAATCATAGTGCTGGAGGTGGTGACACGAAATAATATGTTGTGCGGAACCACTTGTGTTCTCTGGAGGACGCAGAGTCTCCGGTCTCACCTCCACCGGTGCGTGCGTGAGTGTGTTTCCGTGTCGGCATGTGTGCGCGTCATGTTCGCGATCCTCTGCACCGACAGTGGCCCTCAGTCCCCGACGAGAGCTTTGTCAGTAAATATGACATTAATATTTCATGCAACTGTTTTTTTTTTGTGGCCGCTCTCTCTCGGCGTAGCTTGTTGTTTCCCCCCCCCATTTGTCTGAATGGACCATGTACCTTATGCTCATCAACCAGAAAACACCACCCCCCCCCACCCCCACCCAGCCTCCATCACCAGCGCGTAGAGTGTTTTCTGCCTGAAGGCACAATCCTCTTGTCATTGTTGCTCACTCAGAGCCTTGTAGCGCTGTGATGTAATTGTTTTGCTCTGAGACCCTTTTTTTTCTTTTTTTCTTTCCGCGTCGTGTGAGGAAATCAAAGAACGTCTTCTTGACCGTGACGACTCCGAAGCCTACTTAAAAGGTGACTGTTCGGCTCACAAAGGCTCACAGGACCGGGCAGTAATTACCCTACAACGTGCGCATCAGCGGCCTCGTGGGCCTGCAACGCCGGGATTAATCAGAGACTCAAATTCTCACTGTACTTACGGGAGCTCTGGGAAAGGCTTGTAGCCTACATTTACAAGGGGGATATGGTGGGGTTTTTTGTTGTTGCTGATGGTTGACTCTCTGCAGGCGGCCTCACTATTCTCAGGTGGGCCTTCGGGGAAGCACCAGCTGAATTAAGTGGCTGTGGATTTTTTTTAAAGGCTGCTGGTCCACCGTGACGCTACTTGG
The DNA here is from genome assembly GCF_949316345.1 of Pungitius pungitius. Lineage (NCBI taxonomy): Eukaryota > Metazoa > Chordata > Actinopteri > Perciformes > Gasterosteidae > Pungitius > Pungitius pungitius. The sequence continues at coordinate 5,083,435 of NC_084918.1, read as the reverse complement.
TCGCTAAGAGATCTCCGGCGGGTTACAGCGGGCTTTGTGGCGCGTTTCTAACAGAGCAGAACCCAGATAAACCTGGTTGGCCCGAAGCTGGACTGGAAGAAGAAGTGAGAAGCTGCTCGTGTTATTTTCCTCTGGGAGAACAGCAGACAGGGAAATGTCCAAGTGGGCATCAGGGTTGGTTTTAAAGACAAGGGATGGGCAGCCAGGCGTTAGGAAGCATTCACTGGAGGCTGTGGGGTTGGTGTTTGGGCCACTGTTCCATATGAAGGCTTAATGCACATCTGCCAAACACAGCTGTATTTCCATCAATGAAAATAATGAAGCTGCACTGGTCTGAACAGCGCCAATACCAACCTGATAAAAAAAAACTACTTTAAGTACAGTTTCATTTATTACTGGACCCATGGTACTCTTCTATCCAGGCTTTTAATTTGGGAATAAGTGAGCACTGGTATTAAATTGGTACTTGTTGCTAGAAACACTGGTTTAAGGTATTGGAAGAGGAAAAATGGATTTGTTGAACAACAATGTATGAAAACCTGATGTCACTCAGCCAATAACCTTCAACCATTTCCTGGACAGGAAATATCTTGTTCCATGTTAGCAGCCAGGCACAAAGGTCAGAGTGAGAGAAAGAGGAGAGTAAAGCCAAAGAAAAGGAGCCTTGCTTTAGAAACGCTCAGCTTCAGTAGCAGGCTAGCTAGACTGTAACTTAGATATGTAGTTCGGAGAGAGAGAGAGAGAGTGAGAGAGAGAGAGAGAGAGAGGGCTATGGATTTTAATCCGTGAGTCGATAAAGGTCAGTGCTCGAAAGGGCTTTATTCCTCAGCTCCACATCAAAGTGTAAATCCGCTGATTGCAGGCCCTGAATGGGAAGACAACAAGGCTCCATTTGTGGTCCGTTTCTATGGCTCAGTGTGTGTAAGACCCCGTGTGCGCGGACCCATAATACAGGGGGTTTCTATCAGGGGCCCCCTAGATCAATGGGCCACATGACCTTTGCATTGTGCTGCCGGCTTGGCCCGTGATGTCATGCCATCTATCCAGTGCTCCACTTAAAAAGGGACGGAAGAAAAGCAAGGAAAAGTCCCACACCTTCCTCCCACTGAGCCACAGAAAGGACAGCGTGAAAGGCGTCATCTGCAAATGTATCCACCTGAAAACGGGATTTTGCTCCCCCCCCCCCCCTCCTAAAAAAAAACACACCTTGGCAGATTGGCCAGGCCCCAGACGCCCGCTGGTTAAATGCCGCGCGCCGCAACGGCAGGCCGCCGGCGTTTGCCGCCGGATCGCCAGAGTTAACGCGCGTCTGCCCCCCCCCCCCCCGCGCCCCCCCGACGTTGACAAAAGTCCGCGTCGGCGGATTCAGATGAATCCACTTCTGGAGTGTTGTTTCCGCGTTGATCTATGGCCATTGAAATTAAACACGGTGCGCCGGAGACTTTGGGCCGACAGACAAGAGAAGCAACCCCCCCCCCCCCCCGCCGCCCCCCCCTTCGTCATTGTTCCCGAGTGAAAGGTCCTCTATACGGCGAGGAGAGACGATGACAGCTGGTAGGTTCTTCCCTCTATAGAAGATAGAGCACTTTCACAGAGTTGTGGAGTGCATTTGAATGGAAATCTAAAGAGGTGGGCGTGAACCATTTGTTTTGCTATGTTTGTGTTTGCTGTCAACATGTCGCTCTGTGTTGTGGGGCGGCCCCTTTTTACTGCACAAAGTGGCTAAACCCCCCCCCCACGACCCCACCAACACACCATTGCCCCCCCCTAAAAAACCCAGACTTAATCACTGGGGAGGACGAGTCACCCCAAAAGAGAGCGAGAGGGGCCGGAGCCATCTTTGTCATGGCGACAGATGTTGTAATTGCCGACTGATGGATCACTTGTCAAGGACGTCATTAGGATTTTGGTGGCCCGGGCCCGCTGGCAGGAGAAAAGGGGGGTTAAAGGAAGGACTGGGAAACGACGGGCGCTGGCTCGGGACGGGAATGGATGGCCGACCAGGTCACATCTATCAGCCTTTTGACTGCAGCCGCGGAGGTTGATAATGCGATTGGCCACGCGTTGGAGGAGACAGCGCCGAGGATAAAAGAATCTCTGCTTCTGCCGCTTTGTGGCGGCATGGAACGATGCTGAGGACGGCGTGTGCAGACAAATCAAGCCTTTTATGGTTTGCTTTAAAGGCCTGTTTTGCACATTTGTTTTTAGATACAAGCATCAGACTGTGATCCCGGGGATTTTAATCCAATTGAAAACTGAGAAATATTAAAAAGGTTGACTCCCATTCCTCCAAACACCAGGGCTCCTTTTCTTTTATGAGCGTCGTCTCGCTGTGAAAGATAGCCGGGCCCCCCCCCCCCACCCCACCTCCCCTCAAAGAGCAGGACGAGTCGTCCGAGGGGCCCAACCCTCGAGAGCGGCTCTATTCTCTGGTGGCACATTCAAGGTCATTCAAGCCAGTGTCCCCCTGTCCTCCAGAGTGTCACCCTTCGCCAAAGTAAATCGTCAGTTTGTTTATACGTGCCATTTGATTGCATAAGGCACCCTCCAATGAACACACACACACACACACACAAACACCCACGCACACACCAAAAGCTCCCCAGAGGTCAATTAGTACAGACAAGGGGCTTCCAGACAAAGGGTGCTAGTGGCCCGGAGCCGCCAAGGGAACCACGTAATTAACAGTTATAAAGTACTTTACTCCGTTAATTCAATTAGTTAATCCCTTTATCAGTGATTCTTTGTTGAAGGCAGTCATTACAGGGCTCCTCTTCCAGCAACTGGCTGGTAATGGAGCTGCAGAAGTGATCCGATCCGCCACGGAGACGCCGATGGTGGAGATGGGGGGGGGGGGGGGGTCACGTGATGACGCCCGCCCGACGTGTTCGCTTTCCTCATTGACCTGGAGTCAATCGGCGTTTGAGACAAATGTCTGTGCCCGCTTGCACTTCTTCACTCAGCGGCCTCTCGACAAGAGGAGGGCCAGACGTGTGCGCGTCACATGTCACGGTTTCTGGCCTCTCGTTAAAAGGGGAACGTTTGAAGTCTTCATGTGCTGCCAAGTCTCGTCTCTTTGCCCCCCCCCCCCCTTTCTGCCCCCGGAGACCCATATCTGCATTCGCACACAGCAGATTTATTCAAATGAGCCGCCGGGCTCGCCGTCGCGTTTATTTTCACGGCGCCACTTGAAGCGCCCCGACGATGATGTGCGTGTAATCTCGTGTGATGTCGGCTGCGCGCCGTGTGTCACCTCTTTTCTCAGGTGCGGGCGCCTTTTGAACATCAGATCTGTCTCAGAAAATCTTTGAATAATTAGCTCCGCCTCCCCCCCCCCCCCCCTGTCGCCTGTCGGGGTCGCCAAAAAAAAAAAAAAACACCGGCCTCCCAGGTGCATGGCGCCCTCCGGGCCTTCGACTCCGCCGCGTTTAGACACGCGCCCCCCCGCCCCCCCCCCCGAAAGATATCAGAGGCCGCCCGCCCGCCACACCGCTTTGTAGACGGCTTCCTGTTTTGCTGCCGTGCATTTCATTGACGGAACAGGAGCGGCGGGGGTCATCCATACATCACGCACTGGTGTCTGTGTGGACGCTGTAATTGCTGTGGCACGAGGTCAGTGCCAAGAAACCCGAGAGTGTGTATAGTTTGCAATCAAACGACAACAACAACAACAACAAAAAACACTCCTCATCTGACCAGATGGCTGATTGTTTACTCGTGCGGGAAAAAAAAATAAGCCCATATCTGATTGCAATCACCCTCCGAGAAGCGTTCAGGGTCGCGAAATCACGTCGACGCGGAAAACACCTGTTAGTTACAGTTTGTGTTCATCTGGATCGTGCGCATCTTCCCCCGGCATGTCGACACAAAGTCTTCTAACACAGGAGAATTAGCCCCTGCTTAATTAAATGCACCTGCTGGAGCCCCCCCCCCCCCCCCCCAGCGCCATCCGGCCCTTTGCTTTAACATCTGCATTTCTAACATCTCACACAAAAAAGAATCTCAGGTTCATTTAGGATTGCGGATCAAATTACTCAATCCTTGGAATAAATAAAACCTTTAAAACCTGAATGGTTCATGTTCACTTTGAGGGAAAAGATGGTTCAGGTCTGAAGAGACTACTAAAGAGAATACTTGTGTACTTTCACTGAGGTTAGAATTGGGATTAATGGTAAAATTATTAAAGATTATTGCGCTATTGAACTACTCTTCCTCGAAAGACCACAGCATCTTATAATGTATTGTAATCTAATGCCTTCAGGAAGGGAATTAGAATTGGTAATTTGACATAAACGGAGACTGCTAAAGACAATGTAATCCAAACTATACGACATGACTTTAGGCTATGGATCAAGTTTACAAACTCCCCCAACCATGATAAAAATGGCTCCCCTATAATTTCTGGCACTCTTTGATGGGGATTTGTGCCCAAATGAAAATGCATTCGAAATGAGCAGCCCTCTGCGGCCCCCACAGTGTGCAAAGATGGCATACCGCAATAATCTTAAAAAATGTAATTAAACACAGATAAGATTAATACAATCAGGGCGGGATGATTGAAAGATGCTGTTGTTGTGTAGGAGGGTGGCGAGGCCCCCGGGCCCCCGGGCCCCGAAAAAACGAGGCGGCTAGCTGTGGGGAAGGGGGCCCTTCGCACTGGGATTAGCTTAGCCAGGTGGGGGAGCTTCTTGGTTGGAGCATTTAAATTAGCGGTGAGATGACAACCGCCATTAGGAGGGATTAAAGGCCTGCTGGCACGGAGAAACGCAGCGGCGGCGGCGGGGGGGGGCATCCGTCACGCGGGACCCAAGGCGACGCGGCACAAGTCAGTCACTCGACAGCCGCTTTCCTCGCCGCGTACGGTGGTGCAAGTGAAAGGGAGATGATCAAATGTGCACTGACGTTGGATTTCAACTTACTTAGGTTCAATTAGCAGAAGGTAATCATAGAAATCCACCTAAAAATGTGAATTATCTTTTCTTTTCTTTACTGTATTGTGATTTTATACATATATATCCACACATGTGAGGGATACAGTTTGCCACCATGCAGCCTGTCGTAAAGTTAATTCGAAAGGACAGCACCCAGGTTGAGGGGTGAGATTGCACAGAAGCCCCAGTCAGCGCGCAGGTCCCCGCGGAGACTCTGTCTGTTGGTGGGATTGTGCTAACGTCAAAAAGCTGCACCAGGAATTACTGGCTTGCCGCCACCGGACAATGGCGCTTTTTGTTGCCGATGCACTCCCAAGTTCTGAAGGCAGCGGGGGGGGGGGAAACAAAAAAAAAAAGAAAAAAAAAGAAACCCCCCCCCCAAAAAAACAATCCGATTAAAACAATCTCTCTGTGTCCTCATTTGCATTCATTTACATGAGAATGGCCCTCTGTGATTAAACACCGGTAGGTGAGTCCGGCGCTCCGCGTGGCCAGAAGGAAGCCCACAATGCATTGCAACCGGGCGCCACGAGCGCAGGGGGGGGGGGGAATCTTCCGCGCTCGCTCGGGCCTGCGTCGCACGTCATAAATGTGTCACCCCCCCCCCTCACGGCAGCTCACAAACGAGAACTTTTAGAGCCCCACCCCACCACGAGAGGACTGCGTCTCTCCGAGCGACGCACTCGTTCGATGTACGATTTGGCGCTTCGCGGCGATGAACCTGCAGACATCTCACGTCTTCGCCATATTAAGCAACCAGCGCGGGTGCAGTAGCAGCCTGGCAGAGGGTTCAAAGAGGAAAGAAAAAGAAAAGAAGGGAGGGACCGTAGACAGACAGCGTCACACCTCAGCGTTTTGGTATTTGTGCAAAAGTTCTCCGGAGAGGGGAAGCTGGCCCCCCCGGAGGCCGCGGCGGCGTCGTGGAGACGGATGAAGTGGGAGCGTGCGAGGCTCCTGAGGCCGACCTGGGCCCTCTCCCTCTCCCTCTCCCTCCCTCCCTCTTTCTCTCTCGTCCCCCTGCGGTACGCCGAGTTCTCCAGCGGCAAACAAGAAATCAAACAATTAGCAGGAGGGAAATAAAAGGTCCCTTTTGGCCCCGCGGCGCTTGTAAACACGGTGGCGGCGTTCGGAGGAGGCGGCAAACGCTCTGTTTCCTGCGGCACCCTCGCAAGGGAGAGCAAGGGATGCTGGGATTACGACGGTTTTAAAATGTCATATTTGATACATTTTATGGTAAAGGCGTTGGATTGGCAATACCAAATAAAGAAAAAGGGTCCCAGACATGTGCTTATTTAGAAGTGCTACACTACTCATTTGGAATTATTCATTTGCATTTTTTTCATGAACACAATTGCCATGGAGGCGTATTTGACAATGCAGGAACTCAAAGTGATCCTTATTGCTGCTTTAATGATTTTCCTCCTTGTCTTTCAGATTATTTTCTCGATGCCACACAGCTTTGTGTGTTAAAATAATAACTAAAGTTAAATATTGACCGTGTTTTCACATAGATCCAGTTGCACGGCTTCCAGCAGGTTCTGACACAAGTCACCAGTAAATAAAATGGTGAAAACTAAACACTCGGTGACTTTGGCTGGATTGCTTAGTGTACTTCTACTCAGCCAACTGGGTATTGAGGCTACATTTAGAGCAACATGGAGGGGCTTTAAAGCGCAGAGCAGGAACATGAATCTCCCCGTATCGCGGCAGAGTTCAGCGCGCTCTCTAAGTGGAATTCTTAACTATGGGACCCCTTCACAGCGAGGAGTTTCTGTTTACATAAAAGAGCCGGCCAAGGTCTGGGACATTGCACTCGGGACCGGGGCATCCCACTCCTCTGTCTAGATGGAATGGAGAAAACATGGACATTAATGTGGAAGCAGAAAACAAGGAACACGTGTTTTCTTCCTGAGATGAAAGTTTGCAGGCTGGTTTGTTTTAAGGGAATTGAGAGGTACTTAAATGTAGCTCAATGTGCCCGACCTGATGTTTGGATTTCTTACTTGAGTTATGGTCGCTTTAACGGTGTCCAATTGTGTCTCATTTTTCCATTAAAAAATGTGCTTTTCATTAATGTATTTGGTAAATTATTGAATAGTATACCTATCAAATATGAAACCTGTTCAAATGGAATTTTGAATTTTGAAATGCAAATTACACCAGTAGAGTTTGTGTGCAATTTTCACACAAATTATATGTACATATATATAAACAGATATACTATATCGTAGATACAGTTTTATACATATATTTGACGTAAAGATGAAATTTGAATTTAAATGCAAATTTTTAATAAATACACTTCATGGAAAATAATGCTTCATGTTATTAACACAGATTATAATTTTGAATCTTCTTTTACTATAATGCAATTTAAAAATATTAATCTAACACAGAAACATTAGCAAATATAAACGCTTTGGACGTTTATTTGGAAATGTATATTTCATTTATATCAATCATTTTATTTTGAGATTTAAAAAAATGAACGTCTGGAACAATCTGGAAGCATACGCACTGGCGTTACAGTGTTAAATTAGGTCAAGGGTCATTGAAATGAAGGTAGATTACAGGGCCAAATGCTTTGAGTGAAACATGTGACAGTGAAGCTGATGGATATTGGCACATAATCCTAACAGGTTTGAACTGGTGTTGAATAAAGGATTAGAGGCTGTATGTCCAGGGAGAAATAGTAGAAGAACCCTGACTTCTTCTATTCCTAAAAGCCTTAAAAATTGCGGTATTAAAGCGCATTTACTGGTCTTGACCTTAGATGTCCTTCTGCAGAACTGACAGGGACTTATTCGCTCAAAGGACACATTGATGATAAGAAGGGATTTGCTTTAAAATTGGAGCGTTTGCATGTATTTTTAAAATCGAATCATGTTTTGTGACGGTTGAGAAATTCTTCACGATTAAAAAAATAAATACAATATCCACTGTCTAAATACAAATATGATGTCAATTAGTGATTTCAGAACACTGAATCTATATACTATTTTATCTACTTTTCATTTATCGTGGTACCAGCTTTGCTGTGTGCAGAGGTGCTATTTGAGCGGAATCGCACACACTTCAGAGTCCGCGGAGCCGCTGGAGTCCAACGTCGGCCCCGACCTGTCCACGTTCCCCCCCCCCCCCCCAGCCTGTCTCCGTGCTCCCAACACCCCTCTAAGTAGTGCTTTACTCTCGGGCACCCTCTGGGCCTACGGGGGCCAATTTGATAGAGATGGATGCGCTGGTACTCTACTGCCCTCCAATGGCAGCTGCCACACACACACACACACACACACACAGGCAGCGCCCCCGCTCTACTCTGGACTCCGGTGCCTGGCCAGTAAGGACTTCGGGCCCGGAGAGGACGGGCCGGAGACCGGGAGACTGACCCAAGCTGGGGGCCAAAGGAGAAGGGCCCGAAAAGGCAGGAGAGCCCGTGTAGGCAGGTGACACCACGCAGGACGTGCGTGTACCGGAGGGCCGTGGACAGGTGCAACGGGGGGGGGGGAACGCGCTTGTGCGGCCGGATACCCGACGCGGCTTCCTTCCTGTCGCAGGTGCCGATGGTTACGGCACACGAGGGCGATACAGTAAGCTTTATTCACTCATTTATAGATTTTGAAAAGGCACACAGGTGCACACGCGCTCGTGTCTCGCCCTAACGCGCGCACACACACACACACACATGCACACGCACACACACACACGCGCGCACGCACACGCAGGCATTGCACGCACATAGCTCATAGAGATAAATGCTAGACAGTGTACCGAGAGCCCAGATGGCTCGGCCACAATGGCGGTGCAGGGCAGCCTTTGATGGGTGTGAGTGATTGATTTCAGGCTTGACTGGCTCTGATAGAGTCACCTCAGGAGGTGCCTGGCAACCGCGGGCCCACGCCAGAGCCTTTCGGCGAGGAACAAGATGGAACTGAAATCTGCCGGATGCCCAGCGGCTCCATTCGCATCCCCGTAGAAGTCCAATACATTCTGAGTACTTACAACCACTGGACTTGGATGGATTTTTGTCAGTAAGCTTCAGCTTTCAATAGCAAAGCAGTTTACAGCGGAGTAATGGTCACTCAATATGTCACAGCATGTTAGCCCCAACACCAAATATGTCTATTTTCATTTTTATTGAACTTTTTACCTCCCCCCCCCAAACCCCTCCTTTATTCTTTGGAGAGTGTAAATGCCACCTGGGAAATCATGATTATCTACCAAATCCACAAGTGAAGCACTATTTGAGAGTTATCAAGTCCTTTGCATAATACTTCCAGTTTGTCTTCCCATCCTTTGTTTTTCCTCACGCTACGATTTGCCCTGCGGGAAGATATCGAGCGTCGGCTGTAACGGAACACGACTCGACCTTAAGGGTGACGTCCTCAGCGCCTCCGCTGGGCGGGGACGGCACCGTGCTGCCGAGGAGGCATTTGCCCCCCCCGGGGGGGTCATCTCAGTTACCCCCGACGCGCCGAGACGCGGTTCGACAATCAATTAACCGCCCCGTCGCCAAGCGACACAAGAAAAGGAGCAGTCGGTGGACGACGTCCGCCGACAGACACATTTAAGGGTGAAAAGGGAGGTTTTTGCATTCGGCACGTTGAGACGATCCGTTTTGCCTTCATTAATTTCCTTGAGTAAAGCCGTCGAAGGGAAGGGATTTCTGTTAATCGAACTAACTACTAATTGAATGCCTGGCGGTGGTGGAGGGGGTGAGGGGGGGAGGGGGCTGTGGAGGGTCAAAGGTTGCAAAGAGGAATGTGCACTGAAAATGAAAACGGCCCATAAAAAAAAGTGAAAGATCGGTTTAAATTTGCTATTATGTTTGTATTTCTTAATTGATTTAACTCAATAAATCACACTCTGAACTCACCATGGCAATAGCACCACCATGGTAATAATTACTAGTGTGATGACATTGACATCAGGCAGGTACACTTTGCCTCATTAGCATAATTAGCATCTTTAGAGCCACTGCTCTTTCTCCTCTATCAGGTCCTATCTCTGCTTGTAATTGGGATTTTATTAAGGAAGGGATTGATGAGGCCTGCGCATAATTTACCAATTATTTATACACGTTGAGAAAATTGCATCCTCAAATAACACGTGCCACATTTATTTAAGATTAAAGTTTAATGCGTCTTGTTGTTAGTGACTGAAAAATTAATTTGTCTTACAATCCCCCCCAGCTATTGTAGGGAAGCTTCAATCATAATTGTTTTTATGCTGAAACGCGGAAGAGAAAAAGAAAAGTGCGGTTTACACCCAACCTCCCATATGTTGATATATTGCCGCCTCTTCTTTATTAAAGTCATTCACTGAGCCTGAATGAAATGACATTTGAAAGAGCGCTACCTCTATTACCATTTACACCTTTATTTAGGCGAGCAGCACTCGTACTACGACACAACAAAGTCCCTGATTCCTCGGTCTGGAACATCAATCGTAACATCTTTCACTAACAAACACTCCTTTTCCCACCTGATGTCTGTCAGCTCGGTCCGACAGACACCAGAGCGAAAAAGAGGAGTTTCCTGTGGGCCCCCAGCACACACACACACACATATCTAACTGGAGACAGAGGGGCGGGCATGGAGAGGGGGGGGGGGGGGGCGGGCAGGCTCTGCCCGCCTGGGGAGTTTGGCATGTGCCCTCCCCGGGCCTCCCGCCGACATGAGGTCAAAGTAAATAAAGGGGCGACCCCCAAACCCCCCACACACCCCCCCAACACCAAGCCCACCCCCTTTTTTTCCCGCCCGCATCCCACAGCCCGGCAACAGGAAAGCGGCCTCTTCCTCCGCTGACCACGCCCTTCCCCGTAGCCGTCCATACCTCCATGCTTCTACATGCAGCCCCCCCCCCACGTCTCCACCGTTTGTAACAGTGTAACAGTGACCCCCCCCAATTCCAGTCTCCTAGTGGAGGCGCGTGCAGTAAATTCACAAATGCAATGCCCATGAGCATGCTTTGCGACCAACTGGGGGCGCGTGTGGCGCAAACATTGGGGGGGGGGGGGGGGGGGGGTGCTGCAAGGCCTGAGTCAAGGTTCTCAAGTGTGCGGGTTTCACGGAGGCAGCGGTAATAAAAACCAAAGCTGCCTTTCAATGCAACGCGAGTGGATGGAAAGCAATTCTAAACCGAAGTGTCGGTGGACAAAGAGCACACGTCCCCCCCCCCCTCACGCCCCCCTCCCAAAACAATTTGGGGAGTGGTGAAAGGCTTCGCACGTAATAAAAAAAGCAGTAGGTAGCCGCTGAGCTTATGGCAGGAGACCCGGGGTCTGCAGTGTGGGCCGGGACCAGGAGAGCTTAGCGGCTTTATGCCAGTAAGCGTCTGTCAGAGTGCTGGTGGAGGTTCACCCCCCCACCCCCCCCACCCGTAACAGGTCTAACAATGCACCTAACTTTACGTGCAGGCGGCGGCCTGTGCCACACCCGAAATCGACAGAGTTTCACACCTCCTCGGGATGACAATTGAACCCTTTCACTGAAACACCAGCCCCGTCTGAACTAGAAAAGGACAACGTGTCAGCCTGTCAACGTGTCAGCCTGTCAACGCGTCAGCGTCCTCTCGGGGGCCCTGATGCCACGGCGCCGCAGACACATGGAGCCCCGACTCGCCTCCTCCACCTCTTCCACCATCTCGCCTTTCCCTCCCGCTGTAAGAATTCCCGATCCTCCCCGCAGGTAGCCGGCCAGCCGAGACCGGCAAGAACATGTGTCCCCCCCCCCCCCCCCCTCGGCGGGGTCAGAGCGAGGTCGCCCATTCATCCGCGGTGATATAGCGGCACGTCTCTCACGCCCGCATCGCATGCTCATCCGTGAGCCGCGCCCTCGCAGCCGATGATGGATTCCACTCGGCCAATGGATGGAGGATGGAGAAAGAGAGAGGGATGGGAGGGTAAGGAGAGAAAAATGGAGAGGGGACCCCCCTCCGACGCCTCCAGACGCAGCTCGTCCCGGCCAGTTTGCAACTCAATCAGTGACATGTGCGATTTTAGAGGGGGGGGGGAATGGTTTTTCAGATGTTTCGAGCCGGGGATGCTTTTGAACTTTGACCACGAAGTTATGAATTTTCTTTCAAGGGCTCCGAGGAACTCAAGGAAAATATTTTCGAGGCAACGTACACAGGATCTTCATGTTTCAAAGCAAGTTTAGATTGCAATAACTTTGGGAAGTCTGGCTTTTAACCCGCTTCCAAAAGTTTGTTTTGTTCATTCTTTGGTCCGTTCATAATATTGACGCAGCGGATTTAGACGACCCAAATACAATATTGTTCCATCTGCCGATGGGACGCTTTCGCGCTCAGAAGTCTATATTTGAGGAGGATGTTTGAGCAACTTTATTTTACCCAAAAAAATCAAAGGGTCGCAAAGTGTTTGCTCTTGTCATTACTCGGATTTTCTTTGCAGCAGCCTCACCGCGTCCCCGTGAACTGGCAGATGCAGCCATTCGGGGGGGGGGGGGATGCTGGAAGGTATTTTGTCCAGGTGCAGGTGCCTGACACACACAGCGAGATTACAAAATATCCGGCCAACTCGGCCAATTAAATCCCAGAGCCAGTGAAATCTGGAAATGGGTCCATTTTTTCCGTCTTAAAGCTTAACGCAGAGGGAATAAAGGAAGGAAGGGGCGGTAAAACAAATAAACAACAACAGTAATACTCAGGTATGGCGGGCTGTTTTTCGGGTGACGCCGCGCTGAGTGAGGGTCTCGGCGGGCGGCCCTACTCTTGGCCCCCCTCCCCCCCCCCCCCCCCCCCCCCCCCCCCCCCACCCCCCCCCCCCCCCCCCCCCCCCCCCCGTCGCCAGCATGTGGGCACCGACCGGAGCTGAAGAGGCGAGACAGGAGATTAAGCTTTGTCTGTGCGCCCTCCCCGCCTCAGAGACTGCAACCTTCTCCGTCCCCCCCCCCCCCACACACACACACACACACACAGGCGAGCCCGCAACCGGCTCCCATTTTTTCTTATTATCGTAAGCATGAAGGGGGGAAAAGAGAGGACAAAATAGTACTTACTAATGGACTAAAAACGTCCCCAAATCCCTGGCCTTTCACTTCCCAACAGCCGGGAAAAACCACTCACCAAATCGCTTCTCAGTCGCCCCGTTGAGGACTACATTTAGTCAATCATACAGTAAGGGCTGGATTTTTGGGGCCATCTTGTGAGACGGGGTTGAGGCGTGGAGCTAATGGGAGGAGAGTCGGAGTAGGTAAAGAGCAGAACAGTGCCTTAGGGGTACTCAGTGTATCCGGACTCACACTGGGAAAAGTGTATTTATCAACTTAATAGCAGGTGTCTGATTGAACATGACTATGATTACAGTAAGTTGTGCCTTCTTTTGGCGCCTCTCCTCCTCCTCCTCCTCCTCCTCCTCTTCCTCATCATCATTACCCCCCCCTGTCCCCCTTCCTCCTCTGTTTCCCACCTCCCCATCCTCTACCTTCTTTTCACAGCTACAGATACATGGTACGGTGGGTATCATCACTGTCACCACTGCCTGATTTAATTACAGCATAATACATTGCAGGGCACGGATCATTTATAACTCACCCTACGAGGCACATTGACAACTTCACCTTCGCCGCCGCTGCCTCCATTTTTAATGAGAACTTTCATAATGTGCTCGCTTTCCAGGTCTAATATTTGAGGGGATGGGCTGTTCAGGAGATCCACAGAACGAAATGGAACGTAAGAAGCGAGAGGGGCGCGTGAGCGGGGGGAGGAACCCACAGACGTGGGAGCGGGGGGAGCCATTTAGCTGATAAGGCAGAGAAGGCCCTTCAGGTGTCTCCTGCTCCACTGCTGTGTAAATGAGCTCCAATTAAACAGGCAGCCCCTGGCTCCGGGTCTCCCCGCAGCCCTTCCCCAGCCTCCTCCATTCCCGTGGCCTCCCCCCGGCCCCTCGCTGCTCGCCGTAAGGCCCGACTCACCCCATGGCTCCTGCAGCTGCTCGCTCACTCCCACTCTCTGTTTCTCACTCTCACTGCGTGACCCAAAGGCCTGCTTAACTGGAGTGTGTGTGTGTGTGTGTGTGTGTGTGTGTGTGTGTGTGTGTGTGTGTGTGTGTGTGTGTGTGTTTGTCAGCCCCTGCAGCACATTCGGCTTATTGTCAACTCTCGATAAGTGACGGCGTGGCGGAGAGGCTGCATCCCGGCGTCTGGTTGATCTGTGTGTATTGCAGTAATTGCTCTGAAGACGGAAAAAACAGTATTCTCACCGATGCTGTTCAAACGTCAAATGAAAACAAAATGTCGCCACTCTCGACTTGTGTCTTTTTATTGCCCCCGAAGCCTTTAGAACCGGCGCATCCCCAACTGCTTGAATGCCTCTGCGCACTGACCAAACACGGCATTAGCCGTTTGCAAACATTGTCTGAATCCTCGGAAAGGCCTTTGCCTTTGCCGCAACGGGGGGTCCGACAACAGCGGGAGGGGGGAGGTGGGGGCGTGGGGGGGGGGTTTGGCCAATTAGATGCGGCGGTGATTTAGGTGGCCAGATTGGGAGAGCCACTGTTGGCTGCTGGCCAGCACTCTGGAGGTTGCCACCCTTGAACCTCGAGAAGCCGCGCCACGAGGTCCGAGGGGGGAGGAGGGAAAGGGAAGGGATCAACAAATATTTGATTTATTCTTAAAAAGAATCAGCTTCTTGTTAGGGACAAAGAGTAAGGAGGTCGATTAAAAATCAAAAGAAAACGGAATACTCTGCCGTTTTTTACACTTTAAAAAGGATGATGTTGGGCTTCTTTTGCTTTTTTAAACGTGTTCAACCAATAGCTGATTATCCCCGTCTAACACGCCACGCTCTCAACCAATCACCTCGGCACCGCTGTCAAAGCGCCGGTGTTTTTGCGACCGGACGGGTCAGAGCTACACGTCGGACGCCGGCCCGTGGGAAACGGATCCCTCGCTTCCCCGCCGAAGCGCCGCGGCAGCCCCTCGTGCATAATACATACCTGACATTCTGCTGCCGTCTCCCGCCACGTGCAACCAGTCACGCTGTACAAGGTGTTTGTCTGCTCCCCTGCCATTCCAAATGCCTGATATTAAAAACTAATGGCAGTGATTAAGATACCTCAAAACCCGCAAATGGTACATTTAAATATTAAGTCACATGTAATTAAGCAGGGACAAATATTCATTCCCGTTGTTAGGGCAATTATAACAACCTCCATCAAGGGATTTCTCAGCTTGACTTTTGTTCTGAGCATTAGTGATTAATATTATGGTTAATTGAAGTCATTTTCAAAGACCTCGGGTTTTTTCTCATTCACTGGCCTCAGGAAAAAGGACACAGGCCACAGCGGCCCGGTGGAGAGTCCTGCCGACGCGATTTCCTCCTGTGTGGTTACGTCCTGTGAGCAAATTTAACTGCGTGTGGGGGGGGGGTGGGGGGGCGCAGGGGCGTCCCTCGGTGGCTGTGGAGGTCAGTCAGTTCCCCCAACCGCCCCCCCATCCCTCCCCCGTGGAAGCAGGGAATTAGTGGACAGTCAGAGATGGGGGCTCAGTGGGGGTGGGGGGGGGTGGCGCCTTCCGTTCATCACTCAGTAGTAAAGTAAACAAAACAAAAAAAAGACTGTGTCCCGTGTCCGCCTCGTTACAGCGCACCATGTGATGTCCTCATCAGACTATCCCATTAAAATAGGCTATTAACTGAGTGGTAGGTCCATTTAAATATCGCCTAATGGTTCTGACCACTGCATGGAAAGATATGTGGTGCTGATTGTGACTCGGATGTCTGACCTTCACTGTGCAGAGCGATGAAGGGGGGGAAGTTTATCATCTAACTATTGTAGTTTGAAAGAAAATGTGATGAGGAAATGTTAAAGGAGAAGCCTCCACTTGTATCACATTTCATCATATTTAACATAAACAGATGACAAGATGTTCACATTTTATATTTCTATGAATGAGTTGGTTGCTGCCTCGTGTCGTATGAACAACTTGAAGTGCAGAGGTTGGATCTCAGTGTGAAGCCAAAGCAACAAAGCTGACATTGTCTGTAGAAACGGACTTTTTCCCATTGGATTTCACACCTGTTTATGCAACAACATCTGGATGGAGCGGTCGAGTGGCGGCCCCCTCTGCTGAAACGCTCCAACCGAGACACAATTGTCCCCATTAACAGCGAACAGTGCAACTGCATTTTCCAATTTTTTGTCTCGGTGTAAGTAATACGCCTGCATATTTGTCATGAGTGACACGGGCCTCCTCTCTGCGGCGCCGTGACCCGTTTTAAAGATCATGGCCCGGCCCGTGAGCCCGCGCCCAGCAGTGCTTCTCTCTTTGAATGTTATTACTGAGCGAGGCGAGGTCAGATGGCAAGGATGATGACACATGGGAAGCACTTTGGAAATAAGAAAGACCTCTCTTTTTCTCTTTTTGTTGCTGCGTCGCTTATCGACCTTGGCATTTCTGACAATAGCATCCATCTTCCACACACGCGCACACACACACACACACACACACACACACGTGAGACTCTTTCCAACAGGCAACAGCGGTCTGCTGAGTAGCCAAGTGAATCCGATTAAGGAATAACACTCGTAGATGGATGCCTGACGCCAAAGCTGCAGAGGGATCAGCCTCCCCGTTCCTCATGCATTCCGCTTCCTGCCCCCCTCCCCCCTCCCCCCCCAAGCCCCCGAACTGCTCGGCTTGGTTGCGTTTTGGGGTATTTGACGGGAATGATTAACGGCGGAGGGGCAGGGTGTCATCGATGGATTCCACGGGACTACGGGCGTTAATTTGTTTGGAGGAGCGCTGACTGAGAGGATGTCGATTTGAATGATTGGACCGACCACCGCGCACCAGTTCACCAAAAGTAAAAGTTCTGTGAGAGTGTGGTCCATTAAATCCACCCCTCTATGTCATTCATTTGTTTTTTACCAAACATTATTTAGATTTCAAGTAGGTGCCCTGTAATAAAGTGAAACTCTTGTACCTTCATAAACTTTCCCACACATCCCTGCTACTAGTTTTTCGTTTGTCTGCTTCCAAGTTTACAAAACCATTGGTCTCACTTCATAATATTAAAAAGTAGCAAAAAAATGTAATGACTCATTTTACGGGGAACATAAAGCAAGGTTGATTGCTCTCGGGTTTGAAGGCAGCTCCTGTGTGAGAGCAACGATGGCCGTGGACGCAGACTAAGAGTCTCATTTGTTTGAGGTGATGCCTTTAGGGCATTTTGCTATGGAGACGGTTTTTCTTAGCAACATTCAGCATTCATGAAACAATCCTTACTGATTACATAATGAATGAGAAACCATGCAGTTCATGTTCAACCTCTCAGAGAGAGAAATGCAGACTACAACAGAGTAGAGTGTGCAGAGTGCCAGCATGGACAAAGCCCTTAACACAGTGTGTGCATGTAGGTGTGCGCATGGGTTTCAGAGAAGGGCCGCACTGAAGTACTGAGCTGGGAGCATCCAGGGGCTGACCCCTGTCTTTCCTACTGTGTGGAAAGAACTCTTCGGTGTACGTGCATGTGTGTTTGTGTGTGTGTTTGTGTGCGTCTCAGAAAGAGAGAAAGACAAAGAGAGAGTGAGCTTGGAGTGCAGCACAAAGAACAGAGCAGCATTGTGCGGTGGCTCCTCAGGTCGGCGAGGAGAAGCCACAGATCACAGCGGCCTCTGCACACTGCACACACTGCACACAATGAGCACACTGCACACACTGCACACACTGCACACACTGCACACACTGGACACAATGATCACACTGAACACACTGGACACAATGCACACACTGCACACACTGCACACAATGAGCACACTGCACACAATGAGCACACTGCACACACTGCACACACTGGACACAATGCACACACTGCACACAGTGAACACACTGGACACAATGCACACAATGAACACACAATGAACGCACTGCACACAATGATCACACTGAACACACTGGACACAATTCACACAATGAACACACAATGAACACACTGCACACAATGAGCACACTGGACACAATGATCACACTGAACACACTGGACACAATGCACACAATTAACACACTGCACACAATGATCACACTGAACACACTGGACACAATTCACACAATGAACACACAATGAACACACTGCACACAATGAGCACACTGCACACAATGAACACACTGGACACAATGCACACACTGGACACACTGGACACAATGCACACACTGAACATACTGGACACAATGTACACACTGAACACACTGGACACAATGCACACAATGAACACACTGGACACAATGCACACACTGAACACACTGGACACAATGAACACACTGGACACAATGCACACAATGAACACACTGGACACAATGCACACACTGGACACAATGCACACACTGGACACAATGATCACACTGCACACACTGGACACAATGATCACACTGAACACTGGACTCAATGCACACAATGAACAAGAGACTGCGGAGTTGATCCTCCATGGCCTCCCCGTGGACGTGGTCTCCGACCGGGGACTGCAGTTCACCTCTGTCTTCTGGAGAGAGTTCTGCACCCTCATCAGGGCCACAGCCAGCCTGTCCTCCGGGTTCCACTCCCAGTCCAACGGCCAGACGGAGCGGAAGAACCAGGAGATGGAGGCGACCCTCCGGTGGGTGGTCTCCAGCCACCCGTCGACCTGGCCCAAACTACTGATGTGGGTGGAGTACGCCCACAATACGCTCGTCCACCGGCCTCTCCCCGTTCCAGTGCGCCTACGGGTACCAACCACCCCTGTTCCCAGCCCTGGAGAAGGAGGTCTCCTGCCCAGCAGTACAGACTTTCATCCGCCGATGTCGGCGCACCTGGGCCCAGGCCAGGGCCAACCTCCAGCGGTCGGTGGCCCGCTACTCCGCCTCGCCCAACCGTCAACGCTCCACCGCGCCCACTTACCGGGTGGGGCAGAAGGTTTGGTTATCGACCCAGGACCTTCCCCTTTGTGACGACTCCAAAAAACTCGGAAGTTCATTGGCCCATTCGAGATTCTCAAAATCATTAACCCTGCTGCAGTATGCCTGAAGCTTCCCCGGTCCATGCGTGTCCACCTTTCATTCCACGTCTCAAAGATTAAGCCGGTGATGGAGAGCCCTCTCGTCCCCACCACCTCTGCCCCCCCACCTCCCCGCATCGTCGATGGAGGCCCGGTCTACTCTATCCGACGCCTCATCCGCTCCCGCCGCCGTGGGAGTGGCATCCAGTACCTGGTCGACTGGGAGTGTTATGGTCCGGAGGCGAGATCCTGGGTCCCCGCCAGTTTTATTGTCAACCCACGACTCATCACCAGCCCTCCAGGACCCGCCCAGCAGCCAAGAGGCTCCGTCCCAGTACCCGCACTGCTGCATCCACAGCCGGCCCTGACGAGACGGAGGACTCCTTCTCATCATCGGAGGAGTCCGGGGGGGAGAACGACGCGCCCCTCCTCCAGATCCCTTCCCACCCGGCGCACGATTCGGACCTGGCCGAGTCCGAGGAGTATTGAGGAGACTCCCCCAGAACCCTCCCTTCCCTCCCTCGGCGACATCGTTTTGGGACGTCAGGAGACGCCCCTTGAGGAGCCGTGCCTTTGTGCTGCACTTGGCTCCCCCACACACCCGTTTCACAGTGGGTTTTTCCATCATTGGGTTTCCCACATAAATAAAAAAAAACCTCCTCCGTGAATCGCCAGCACCCCGAGCACTTTTTTTTATCCCATAATTTAAACCCCAAGAATATCTACATTTTCACTTCTGAAGTGCATGCAAAAATCCAAGAGTTTTTGAAAATGAAAAAGGCCCCAAAAGTGCGATTGAAGTGGCGAAATAATAAGAACAATAAGAAGAATTCTTCGAAACCCAATACGGCCCTAAAAAAAACCCCACATTAAATATTATTTGTTAGGGCATTTATGGTCATTGGTATTTCACTTTTAAATTTAAAAATACAATTACTTTTATTTTTTAAATTAAACCCTGACCCATTCTCTAGAACTAGAACGTTAAAATGTAGGCAAAAGTATAAAATAACCAGAAATTTTTGAAAACTTAAACCATCGCCCGCAAGTTGATTGTTTTCGTAAGAAAAATAGTAACTGCATTCTATTTGAAACATTTGTAACACGTGTTTTTTGGAATAAACATAAAATAACTAAATTATATTCAAAAAAACAATTTCCTTCCACTCTGCTGTTATAACCGTCTCCCATTTTCCCTTTAATCGGTCTCAGCGTGATGGTGTTTTCCACAATCAAGTTTTATGGCGTGCCAGCAGGACCCCCCTCCCCCCCCCCGACCACAGGGACTCTCCGGAGAAGGAGGTCAGTGCCAGGTGCTGCGGACCCTCTCCTGTTATTACCACCAGACTGTCATGGCTTTCTGCCCCATTTTACCTGACGTGCAGCCTCCCCCCAACCCGCGAGACGACAGGATGGCACCGCAACAGCTGCATGTTCTGCAGCTTTTGTCCATTTGCAGCACATTTCATAGTTTTCATGGATTTACCCCCCCTCCTTAGCTCTATGAAATGAACACCGCCGTGTAGCACAAAACATGGAGGACTCATTTTTAGCGAGGGCCAACTTGCAGACGCAGAGCTACGAAAACTAACATGGGTGTGGGGGGGGGTGATTTCATTTTTTCTATTGGGAAACGGACGTGGAGTATACGACTGTGCTCAAACGTGGACTAGGAGCACCCTCTACCCATCGCGAGGCAAAATGCAGGCCCTGCCTCCCTCACGTCCCGGGAGCCACAAGAAGGGAAGGCTTCGGCCCACCGTGACCAACCGCCGTCAGCAGTAACCCGTGTTATACAGGCCGCAGTTATGACACCCTCAAAGGGCTGCCCCGAGGAGGCAGGCGGGAGGGAGGGGCCCAAGGGGGGGGGGGGGGTACGGGGAACGGGGGCCTCAGAAGTTTCCCACCTTCCCCTGAACCGAAGCCGCGAACCCTCGGCAGGAGGTGGCCGGGGAACAGCTTTGAAAAATAACACCTCGGTCGATCCCCGCTGTTTGGGGATGGCTCGTGGTCCGCAGATGGGGGGGGGGGGGGGGGCGGGGTGGCGGGGGCTATCACTACGGACGGGACGGGCACAAGTGGGGGGGGGGGGGGGGGGGGGGGGGAGAGAGAGTCTTCATCCGAGTCGGCAGTTAATGCCAGACCAGTTATTTTAGCGTTCTGTTTCCAGTAACCCGGTCTCAAGTTTGAGCGGCGCGAGCTGAGTGCAAACAAAAGACGCTCCGCCGCGTCCAGCTCTTCAAACAGCGCCTCCTCTCGCCAACGCGGCGAAATCAAGTTATCCGCCTCCACAAGTCCACACGTGTCCTGCATGTGGCGGAGCTACGTAGGCGCGCGAAGCCAAAAAGGAGTTTGGTACAGGGGAGAATAATTTATTACAGGCCACAGAGACGGCGGGTTCACCGCAGTGGGAGAGCAAAACCGCACGTTGAACTTTTAACCCACCCCCACCACCACCACCCCCCCGATTTTTGAATCCTGAACATTTTGGCTGCGGCCTGCGGTCGGTTAACCGGCACTCGACAGCGAGCCAAAGGGCCGGCGACACTTTCCCTTCCTCTTTTTTTTCTTTCCCCCCTCTCGGCTCTCGCCACCAGAACCGAGCAGGGAGGGGGGGGGAGGGTGGGGGATTCGGATCTCTGCTTTCCGCACCGCTTGCGCCTTCGCTTCGCACCGCGGAAAGATCGAATCAATCAAAAAGGGGAGAAATCCCCCGGTACGAAAACCATCCAGCCAATGACAAAACATCGCCGAGGGGCTTCACCAAAAAAAAAAAAAAACAGGCCCGACTTATTCAAGCAACGTTAGTTGGTCTCCTTTTTGAAACTTTTGTTCCCACGTATCTCGGAAAAGGTTTTGTGTTACAGCTCGGGCTCACGGAGTCAGCGTGAGTGCGGGCCCGGGGAGCGCGGCGCAGAAGTCGGTGCCTTTTCGCGAAGACGCTTGTGTTGCCTCCGAAAACAGCTGTGGTGCCTCTTTTGTGTTATTTGGAGGGCCTGTTGCCCCTGC
The DNA here is from genome assembly GCF_949316345.1 of Pungitius pungitius. Lineage (NCBI taxonomy): Eukaryota > Metazoa > Chordata > Actinopteri > Perciformes > Gasterosteidae > Pungitius > Pungitius pungitius. Next base: position 5,061,508 of record NC_084918.1, on the reverse strand, counting down.
TCTATTCAGGGCTTTCACACCAGTCTCACTCACTTCTCACTCCCTGGGTTCCTCCTCACAGGTCATAAATTAAGCCGAGGGAGGGGACGCTTGGGATCAGAGAAAAAGATCAGTCAGGACCTTATTTCAGGGTTTTTTTTCTTCTTCTTCTTCTTCTTCTTTTTAATCACACGTTCAGCGACATGACAGCGTCGAAGGACTCAAAGTTCCGAGGAGCGACAGTACGAAAGCGAACCTGCTGCTCGGAGGCCAACTGTCGGATACAAAGACCAGTCTGTGGATTAAGTTAAGACTGAGGATTTGGGGGTTTATCCACTCGGGGGCCACGCTGTTGTTGACACTATATGCTGTTTTAATGAGTGTTGTGGCGTAGCGGTTAATGTGACCACAGCTCTAGGCTCAGGGGTGTTGCTATGGCGTGTGTGTGTGCGGGTGGGTGTGTGTGTGTGTGCACAAGAAGTTGGGGAGGGGGGTGTTGAGGGTCCCCATATGGTTACGGTGACGAGCGCCTCTCCTGTCAAAAAAACAAAGACAACGCCACTTGAGGAGAACGAGGCCGCTTCCGTCGTTGTTTGACTGGAGGAAGCTTCAGATAGACGTTTATTTCCCTTCATGTGTTGGGATGGACTCCGTTCTCATTTTCACCATTCACAATCGATTTTTTTTTGTCGCTGTTTTCAAACGCATCATGATGGACATATTGTATTCAGTATGGTCGACACACTCAAGCCAGCAGTGCACACTGTGACAATGACTTAATGGCATGAATGGGGGGGGGGGAAATATTGCACAGTTCAGTAGCTGTACTGCGTGCCATTATCCCTTTTGTGAAAGAGAAAGATCAAAATTATGAAATATCACGGGACGCATGTGGGACCCATTCAGCGGCATCACAAAACTCCCATTGAAAAACGGTCAGAGGCTGTGTGTACGGAACCATATGGACGCCTCCACAACTCCTCATTTCATACATGTTTCTTTTGACATCAATAATGCCTCGGTATCCAGTGGCGCTTGGAACACATCCAAAACAATTATAAAGTTGCCGTGGAAACTGAGGTCCCGTGCCAGGGCGAGGCACACTGTCTCTGCTCAGATAACCGCATGGAAAGTCACAGCAAACAAAGCACTTGTCAGGGGTGCAGAAATGGGAGAGAGAAAAAAAAAAGAGGGAGGGAGGTGAGGGAGGGAGGTGAGGGACGGGCAGAGGTGAAGACACGGAGGAGCGGAATAACAAAAGCGGTGAATGTGGCAGTTTTTGGACATCCGCGGATGATGATGAACACATGCGCCCATCGATTTGCATTTTCGGCGCGTTGGCTTGTGAATTACCGACATATTGTATTAGAGAAAAAACAAAAACCTCACGATTGAGACATTTTTCAAGCCCTACGCTCAAAGAAAAATCAGCAAGACAAAGTGCTCTCGGTGAGGGACTGATAGGGGTTCAATTTGGACAAGTACAGTACAACTATGCACGCTTGTGTGTCCATAAATAAATGCTACCATGGCCAACTAACACACAAGCCCTCAGTGACGCATAGTGTGGTGTGTGCGTGGAACATTGGGACCTTGTGTAATGTATTGTAACCTTATGCTAACCCAATGAACGAGAGGATGAAAGCGGCGTAATGGAGGCATTTTTACATTCATCTTCAGGCTCCTCGTTACGCGCCGGGTTTGACAGCCTCGTTAGGGGTGCACGAAAGATTACCCGAGCGGGTAAAGAGCACCACCTTAACGCCCCGACCCAAAAGAAAGAAAACACAAACGAAAGAAAAAAAAAAAAAACAGGTAGGAATGCAGAGACTACATAATGCACACAGACAGACAGACTCACACACACACACACACACAGACCCCAGGTGGGAGTCACTGGGCTGTTGGAGTCAGAGAGACAATCTGACTGGCTTTCAAAGACCCCCTGACTGTCCGCTGTGTTTATTCAGATGGGAGCACGGAGCAGCCACCATTTCAAAGTCATCGCGCCGCTTTGTTTTGATCTCTCTGAGGAAGAAGAACAGGAGTTTCTGGGTTCTGATAAATAAAATAAAAAAAGAAAAGGGCCCCATGACGCCACTTACGGTACGGCTTCACTTTACGTGCGAAAGCAGTGGCTTTAAAGCTCAGTTAAAGAACTAAAAAGCAAGAAAATTAATAGCCTGTGTAAATCTAATATATATATATATATATATATATATCTGTAAAGCAGAAAACCACACTGTTATAAATGCGGTGCTTTTCTCGGCTCTAAGAGGTCGTTGCAAGCAATTACAGTAACAAGAATCAATTAAAACATGTTGTAGTTGTCTGGGCCTGAAGTGTCAGCAGATCTGTGTGCGAGTCATCGTTTGTTCTCATTAGCCGTTGTTGGAGAAATCAGCGGCGCTTGAGGACATCAGGTAATTTGTCTCCGCAAATAAGGACACTCGGCCAAACAACAGTGTCATTTGCTACAGGCTGGTGAGTGTATTTGTGTGTGCGGGCGTGTGTGTCTGTTTTTGAGGACTATTTTGTTTCACGCCGAAAAGGCAAATTTCTGCATTAGTCTTGATAACGACCACGAGGCCGAGGATCATTAGCTCAACACTGCTCTCCAGTGGCTACGAGGTGGAACAACACACAGGTGCAGTTGCAGAGCACACATCAGTTGTGTGTGATGAGCAAAAGGACCCATGTGACTTTTTGGATATGATGGCATGCAGTGTGAGCTCGTTATAATGTGTGTGTGTGTTTGATGCAAACAATAAAAGCTACATCAAGAGTTGGTGTAAGAAAGCTCATCTTTCTGACGTGTTTAGAGTTTTTCTTTCTCCACATTACTGCTCCCATCGAGTCGGACCCGGGGAGCCTGCAGCCATCTCCTCCCTTCATGCCATGCGTTGCTCCAGTGTGCAGCTGAGTGACGTGGAGCACAGCTTCGTGGTCACGGCTGTCAGCGGCTCTTCTCCCACTGCTCGGGGACGGCGGCGCTGTGGTGTCTCTCATAACACGCGATCTGCTCCCATACGGCAGGAGTCCCACCACCGCCGCACGGCATCAGACAGGGTAACCTTTAAGAGGAGCACAGTGATATTACTGGGAGATTCCTGCCCATTTATGTGTTGTGTTTACGCATTTTCCATATTTTGATTGACATTATTTACAAATGCGTGCTTTTTTTTTTGTTAACATTAAATATTCACTTCACATTTAATTGTTTATTCTACAGTTTTTGTAGTTATTGTTTCAAAATGTAATTTCATCCTGTTTATTGTTATGCACAAGTCAAGAAACTCATATTCTTCGTATGCGCAAGCGTGCCAGGCAATGACTTATTCCCATGCATCCTTAATCCTTAATAATCTGCACAGGCTCGTGTTCCGACAGTTCACTACAGTACATTATTAGAATTTAAAACAGTTGAGTTGGGTTGGAGCGCTGCTCAAGTTGTCTCATTATAACGTACACATGTGCAGGTATGAAAGGACAAGTGTCCATGGACGGCTATATGAGAAGGTTTAGCATATTTAAACAAATGTACTATTGTAATTTAACAGAGATGTTCATTAAATAAAAGAGACTAAATTTGATGACAAGGCCGATGGAGTGTGCAGTATCCATTCCGTTTCTCTTTAAAATGACACGTCACTCCTAGCAACGGGGTCAACCTCCTCACTAAGGTCAACGCTTCAGTAACTTCCTCTCGCTCTGAGAGGTTTCCCAAATTGCTCTTATTCTCCCCATTTTGGGAAAAGCTCACATAATGTTTGTGAAAGCGGGCCTTGATCTCTGGTTGGATGTCTGATTACGCCTTATTGTGGGGTGAAATCTTCAACCATTCGCAAACTAGGTCACAAATACCTCACGTAGATATGGAGGTTTATTTAAACAATGTTTTGGTACAAAACTTAAGCTAAAAACGTACCATTGTGCTGTGGGTGTGATAACGATATGCTGGTTTGTGTGACACTTAGAGGAGGGTAAACTAAAAATCTGTCAGTTTATCGACAGCCTCGGTTCTGAAGCACAGTCGGTAAAACGTATTTTCAGCTTCTAAACGAATCAGAAAACAACTCAACAACAAATGGATGCTCTGAATGTTTGATGTTTCCATGATGGTCCATTTGTCCCACACTGTCCGCTGCATGTTCTATTACAGATTTTTCCAATTGCTTAAGCACAATTTTGAAAGCAGCGCTCAAGTTGTCAAAACACAACACACGATTCACACAAGTAGACACACAAGTAGACACACCTCAAGTAGCAGAACGCCTCAAATTTTTTGCAAAATGAAACACTTTGTTCAAAATGATACAATCATGTATAAAAACCCATTTCCATCACCATATGCCACACACATGGTTCATAAAACTGGACTCTGTTTGAACCATTTACACACTGCTGTACAAAACACTTTGGCACTAACTATTCTTTTCTAATGCTATAACTTGCTTGATTTTGGGATATTGTTACAGTAGAGTACGTCAATGTACATGAATACGTTGACCAAACACAGCACCAGTACTGCACACTACAGTTTTTTTCAATTGCTAAGAAGCATTGTTCGATACTCAAACCACATTTTCAAAACTCTTCACACATTCAGCGACACACAAGTGTGTACGGACGTAACTGTGAATAATATTTCATTGCTTTCAGACAAAATGCATTCAATCTCCGCATTTTTCACAATCCACAAATACTTTTGTCATTCGTACTCCACAAACAGCAAAACACTGTGTATTTGCAGGATGTTTTTCATGTGCTAACACACTGCTTTCAAAACTGATAAAACCACATTCAAATCAGAATGATGACAAATTTCAAACATTTCTGCTGTAATTATTTTGAAATATAGAAAATCTTAGGAGATAGTCAAAGAATTATCAGTCCAAGCTAGTTGCAACTTCAGCTCAAAGCCGACCCAGGTGTCCTGCTTTAGTCTCATCATCATGTTTCTGTAAAAGGTGACGGCTTGGAACTAATTTTGTTTGGAAATAAGGATCACAGAAGAGGAGTGGTACGAGGGTGAGTTTGCGGAGGACAAAGGAGAGGAAGACCAAGAGCGGTGATATCTGATGAAGCACAGTAAATGTTGTCAACATGGTCTCACCGTGAGAGGCCGGTCTGAGGCTGCAGCCAAATCTTCACCGCTCAATAGTTGCGCCAATAGTACAAATTTTATTCGCAAAACATCAGGCGAGATGATACATGTTACAGTACAATAGTCTACATTTTGAAAACCTGTTACAATACAGTAATTGTTGTCTTTTACTGTAGGATCCAACGGTTGCCTCGGAGAGGAGGGAGAGGCCGAAACTTTTCAAATGTGCAGGAAAACAAATCATTTTGGATTCATTCTTATTACATACGTATGCTTTAGTACATTCAATAGATCAAAAATGGATTATTCTGGAATAATGTTTGGGAAAATTCATTCAAACTTTCAATAAAAGTTCATAATTAATGCTCCCTGTTTCTAGTGTTCTTTAGGTCAGTGTGTAATGAGTGACATGCATGTTTACTGAATGAGAATCTGCTTCCAGTGATTGGTGGAACGAGCTTTTTTAGAGACATGTATGAAGTGTTTTGTTGGTCTGAGTGAGTTTTGTAGGTTTGATTAACTGTTTGGGCAAAATTAATCTTGGAAATGCAGAATGTGTGAAGAGTTTTGAAAGTGTGGTTTCAGTACCGAACAATGCTTTTTAGCGATTGAAAAAAAATTGTAATAAAAATATATATTGTATTTCTCCACATTGTATGCATGTCTACGTACACTACGTAAAGGTTGCATTTTGTACAGAAAATAAGAACAGATTTCAAATTGAATACCGTAAAGAAAGCAAATCAATTTGTGGACACAAAAGAAAGCATACAGCAAATGAAATACAGAAAAAATAACTCCAGGGCATCACCTCTTAGTTGGATCGGGCCACAGCACCAAGTCCACATCGCAGGCGAGGGAAGAATCTTCTTGAATAACGAATCCTTCCTCGCACAGACCCTGCATCAATTTGGCTGCATGATGAGGACAAGTAGACTGATCTGTTGTCTTGTTATAGCGCTTACACCTGATCGGTATGTTTACAATTAAGCCCCTAAGTGCTTGCACACCTGACGCCCGTGTTTGACCAATGTGTTCACATGTGTGGCATTTTGCAAGGCCTAAAAAAAGCAATGAAGTGACATAATCTAAAATTTCTGTGTCTAATGACATGTTTGTGTCCACGCAATCGGTAAAAACTGTAAAGCCGCTGTAGTTTTCTGTGACGTCCTCCTCCACACTGCCCGCCGCTCATTGGCCCGTGGCAGAACGGAAGTGCCGTGACGTCGACCAATGGGATCGCCGCTTCATTCAGAGTGCCTGTGTTCCACAGTGGCCTGTTATTGTCGCGAGTAGCGGGTTGAAATCGTCCGGTAAGTAATCCTCGCACCGACGACACAGAAACATGCTTGAACCGCGCGGGCCGTGACGTCAGCAGCCTTCTGGTCGCGAGTCCGTCGCTTTTAAACCTTTGGATGAAAATGATAAAGGGAGGCGGCTCAAACCTCGGGCGCGTGCTCTCTGTCTCTCTCTCTCTCTCTCTCTATCTCTGTCTCCTGTCTGTTTCTGTATCTCTGTCTCTTTTTTTTTTTTACCAGCGAATGAAACCTCCACATGCTTTAAATATATCTCACTCTTCTGAACCCAATGCGCGACTCAGGTCGGAACCGTCGGGCCCGTGGTTGTTTACGCGTACGGAGCGTAAACTCCCGTGGGGTTGTCTTCCCCTCAGAAGCCCCCCCCCCCCCCCGGCACTCCCACACACACACAAAGAGGATTATGTGTCCGAGGAAACCTGAGGAGCCGCTCATAACTCGTTTAGTGTACAGAAGCGCCAGGTGGCGCTGTGGTAAACTCACTGCGCCGATCGTTCCGTGTGTCAACAGATCTCCTACCAGGCTGACCAGAGCAACATGAACATGTACGCTGTGCCCAACCCCGAACTACCGGCCTGCCCCCCAGGACTGGAATACCTGACTCAGGTAAGCCATGAAGCTCGCTGACTTGTTCGTTTCCTTCGTGTTAAATAGCGGCGGTAATAGAAACCGTAGAAGCACGTGACCTGTCCTACCTCTTCATCACATTCATTCAAAAAAACATATTTCACACCGTGAATCTGAACGTACGGGTATTACAACGCGGTGATGCTGAAGGGACGGGCCTTTTCCACAGCTTTAACGCAGGTGTGAGTAATTCAATAAAGGAAGTGGAGAGGCACCTTCACGCCTCACAGCGGGAAACCTACACAGTGTTTTAATGTCACCAATGCATCACGTTACGTGTCATTTAGCTGGCGCTTTGATCTAAAGCGACTTGCAATGAGTGCATTTCAACCATAGGGATACAAACTCAAAAGAAAGTGCAATTTCATCAAATAAGGCGATTTACAACTTGTTGTATATCAGAGCCATTATACGTTTTTTATAAGTCCTGCAATTTGTTAAGAGGCCCCGTGACAGATGCCCCCCTCCCTCTCGTCTTCCAGGTGGATCAGCTGCTCATTAAACAGAAAGTGGAGCTCGTCGAAGGTAGAGTATGTAGTAGGTAGACATCTCCTTCCCGCGGCGAATTTTGGCGCCCTTCTCATTTTTCTTTTTCTCCCCCCCCACCCGCGCAGCCCTCGTCGGCTTCGAGAGCAACAACAAGTACGAGGTGCGCAACACCGTGGGCCAGAACGTCTTCTACGCCGTGGAGGAGAACGACTGCCTGAGCCGACAGTGCTGCGGCCCCATGCGCTCCTTCAACATCCACGTCCTGGACAACTACGGCCAGGAGGTCATCACCGTCACCCGCCCGCTGAAGTGCATGTCGTGCTGCTTCCCCTGCTGCCTCCAGGAGGTGGGTGGCGCGTGACGCGGCGCCTCGTCGTCGTCAAGACTCTGCCATTTAGGGGGGGGCCACTAATCGCAGTTCTCTTGTTGTCGCCGTCCCTCTGCCAGCTGGAGGTGCAGTCGCCGCCCGGTAACACGGTGGGGTACGTCACGCAACAGTGGCACCCGTTCTCGCCCAAGTTCGTCGTGGCCAACGAGCACCTGGAGCCCGTGCTGAAGATCCACGGGCCCTTCTGCGGGTGGAGCTGCCTGCCGGACGTTGACTTCGAGGTGGGTTTGTCCGGACGGAGTCGACCCAGACCTTTCTTTCCCGGGGGGGGGGGGGTCGGTCCCGCGGACCTTTTACCGGAACCCCTTGCAGGCTTTGAAGTCTTTACTGGGATCGGGCACAGGGTGAAAAAAAAGATGTAATTAGGCGCCGAAGCAGGTATTTCGCCTTTTGTTCTCTCTCTTTCTCTGTCTCCCTCCGGCAGATCCTGACGTTGGATGAAGAGAGTAAGATCGGCAAGATCAGCAAGCAGTGGACCGGGCTTCTCCGGGAGGCGTTCACAGACGCAGACAACTTCGGCATCCAGTTCCCCATGGACCTGGATGTGAAGATGAAGGCCGTCATGATCGGTGCATGCTTCCTCATCGTAAGTATCGTTGTGGAATCTTAATTTGTTCAAAGGATTCTCCCGTTACAAAGTAAAAGTAGTTGTTACCAAAATGTCAAATCCCCCCCCCCCACCCCCACCACCGGGGTCTTTCGGCCGGATGCGGGTCGGCGCTTTGTGTACCCGCCACTTAACGCACCACTTAGTGCATTTTGTGGGAGACGTGACGTGAAGCCATCACCTCCACCACAAATGCAAAACAGGCTTCCCTAGCGCGCTGCCTAAAATCCAGAGACGTTTTGGCGGCTAATTCTGCAGCGACCTGTCGGATCGGGGGATGAAATCCACCCCCTCGGATCTGTTTTTAACCTCGCGTAGGTCCGCCCGCGTCTGTGCGATGTGCACCGACTTCGCCACTGACGCTTTCTATTTGGCGTTTTCTCTCCACAGGATTTCATGTTCTTTGAGACCAACAACTAGGAGCCACACGGGGGGGGAAATCGATGTGAGCGCACAAACGTTCCCGGAAGAACAAAGGCCACGAAGCCATGATGATCAGTCCCAAGAGCCCGCCCCCCCCCCCCCAAGTAGAAAGACCATTCAAGCAGATGTTTGAAAAGAAGTAAACGCTGAGGTTTATTTTAGTCCTGCTCGCCGGGTTGTGAGTGCGCGGAGCAGTGTTTTTAGACAAGAAGGGTTTTATTTGTGTTTACATTATGCTCATTAAGCCAGAAGAATAATATATATATATATATACATATATAACTTGAATAGTGGGAAAACATCCACATGCCCACATGCAAGTTCATGAAAATGGAACACCGTTTCAGGCCAGTGCTGTTCTAGTTTGTGAAAGAAAGACTTGTGTTATTATGGCCGCATAGCACTTTTGTAATTTGGTCATATTTATAGTCAAGATGTTACTTCATACACAACACTATGCTTGTATTGTAATGTATTAGCTGCACTGAGAGGGAACTGAAGAATGTGTGTAATGTAGTAGTTTTTAATTCAGACATTCAAAGCCTTTATTTCTTGATTTATATTTTGGTGTGTTATACAGTGTGTGTGTGTGTGTGCGCGCATATGAGTGCATGCACTGCTTTGTGTGCCTATAAGGGCATGCACTACTTTGTGTGTGTGTATGAGTGCATGCACTGGTGTGTTATACAATGTGTGTGTGTGTGCATACGAGTGCATGCACTGCTTGTGTGTGCGATGAGCATTTTCACTAAAACATAGACTACCATAGAATTAATAATTTTACAATATCATACTATGAATTGATTCTTACAGTCGATACAAGGTTGTTTACTTAAAAGCGGGCGGCTTATGCATCCATGTGTCAGTCTTGTCCACGAGAGGGAGCCAGCCTTTCATTTTAAAAGACACCGCCCTTATGGACAAAGCCAATACCTGCTTATGCTATATAGCTTTTTACTGTGCTGTCATTTCAGACAAACTCAGGGTGAAATGCATTCTACTTCATTATAGTGATGGCTACTGCTTACTCCAGGATGTAAAGATAAAGTCATCTTAGGAGGCGATTTATCTACATATATCTCATTAAATCGTCTCACGCTGGTCCATCAGCATGCATGTTGAGCATTTGCATTGCATCACTGTTGCATTGCTCATAGTTTCACAGCTTTAAAAATTAAAAAGGATGTAATTGGAGGCATCAGTCTGATTAGGGACGGTTAAAGCTGACGGTGAAATGTGCTACATCATCATTAAGGCGATATGGAGCTCTGTTGTAGCTTTATATAAAAACGTGTCCAATGTAGTTCAAGAAAACTGGGAAAAAACACCCATCAGTCTTTTTTTAATACTAAACGCTTTTATTTTTGTAAAACAAAAGTCAAAAACTGCCATTTCAAAGTTCTGATATTTCCAGGGGAGACTCGCTGAACATTTCTTTTTGTATTTTAGGACTAAATACATCTGTACTGAGGAATGGGTGAATGTTTTTTGCATACTACTTTTTGCATGGCTTAAGTTGCTGGTGTACAACTCCCACACAAGACCTCTATCGTACAAGATGCTGGTGTTGCGTCCTCTGAAGGCTCTTTGATTGTTTTTTGAAAGCCAAAAATTGGAATGTGACACAAAGGGAGTTTAGCTCTTCCCAGTCAACTATTAAAAAAAAATATATATATATACACATTTGCACTAATCCTGTGATTGCTTTGAGTTATGCAGTGAATGCAAACAAACAAGCGAGCTTTGCTTAAATTGTGCAAACAGTCCATGGAAAGACTTCCATTAAAAATACATATATATATATTGTAATGTGTGTCTTTTGTTTTTGGAGATTTTAATCAACAATTTCATGGATCATCACAAACCACGGACCCAACAAAAAGACCACTCCCATTAGCACCGGTTGTCGTGAATGCCCTGCGCTACCTCAGATGTCTCAGCGACTGTCCAGCGGCGCCCGGATGCATTTATACTCTAGAAGAGGGCAAAGGATTGGTCCCGGGGAACCGCTCGACATCTGCTAGATGGATTTAGCACACAGACGCGGTTCCCGGGGGATGAGTGCAATTGTGTTACGTTTGTGGTTGTGCGTGCTTTGTCCCTGCAGCTCTTGGGTGGATTGTTTGTGAAGTTTGGCAAAGATGTAAAATCCCCAAAGCATGAACCAAACCCCGTTGGTAACGGCCGTCAATTCTCATCTGTCCTCCCGTGAGTTCAAATCTCTGACCTGTGAAATCTGCAACAGCACAAAGGATTTCGTAGGCCTGGTGCTTTAAACCGACGGAGGCGACGTGTTTGCAAGAAGTAGCCAAGAACCACACCATGCACATACAGTTGGGAGGGAACAAAGCAGGCGTCTAATGTAAAAAGAGGGGGGGGGGTGTTATTTACTTTTACACAAGAATTTCTGAGAACAAATCAAAGACTGGAGACACGCCAGACCTCAGCTGTTAGGGACTTTGTAGAACCCCCCCCCCCCCCCCCCTCCCGTTTCTGCTTGTGTTGGATGTCTCTGATCAACAGATTGAAAAGAGGAATAGAAGTAGTTGATTTGGCAATTAAAGCATGAATCGTGTATTTAAATTAATTTCAATCCAAGTCAATCTAATTCCGTCGTCAAGGCAACCGTTATGTAAACTCCAAACTGTATTTGGCATTACAAACTAGTAATGTTTAAAGACATTGTTAGGGTAATAAAGGCTGAAGGACAAAATGAATGTGAGGTTGCATCCTCTTCTGCCGGACCTACTTGTATGTTGTTGTTGTTTTTTAAAGCCTTGTGGTTTCCACATGGCTGCATAATGATGACATTTAAATGAAAAGCCAGCCGAAGGGCTAATTATGGGTGATTTTGAAGGAACACTTTAACCAAGGCCCAGTGTGGCCGGTGCAAAAGCCAATCTAAAAGGACAGAAAATGCCACAGGTTTGGAAAATCGCAAACAAATATTCAACTGGGATATCTCAGGCGTGTGCTCTGAGATCAAAGCGAATAAATCCGTGTCCAACCTTCTTTCCTCCTCCTGTGGCTGACAGGAATGTACCTGCTGTGCTTGTTTACGTTGTTGCTCTAAGATTAAACGCAGTGTTGGTGAAACCCCTCGAGACAACACCCTAGGATCCCCGTGGCCTCGTAAGTGGTACCAACGCAGACAGCACTGAGCCGCGGATGACTTAAGGATAGATTCACAGGGAGACGGGCCAGGAGAAAGCAGTGAGGCCCCCTCTCCATTGATCTGGACTAGTAATTAAGCTTCTGCTGAGTGATCAAAGCATATGGGATAAAAATAAAGCCCCCATTCCTCAACGATCACGGTGCAATTGTGGGTTCCCGAGCAAGGTTTAGGGGACAAAGTGTCTAGGATATGTGACTCACCAGTGCAATTGCAAAACCAGCCGTTTGGACCAGTCGGGTCAAAAATAGACGAGAAGGTTGAAAAAAAAAAATGCAAGGTGTGTCCACACCACCGAGGGTTGTGGGATTTGGGGTTTTCGATATCACCTAAAGTGGTACACTGACAGGGTGGAACGGGTCGACGCGCTCTTCAGATTGTTTGCCCTCCCTCTTTGACGGTAGTCGAAAGGGAAAAGAAGTGAATGACTGGATGGAATAATTGCAGCTTCACGTGTTCCTTTCTTCTTCACAATTAGAACCTCTTGGTCTGCTCCTTTCCTCCCCCGATGAATCATCTCTCCTCTCGGGGCTTGATTAAATCCTGCCTGAACCTCAGAGCAAACCACCTGTGCAGTGAGAGGGTTTCTGCGCTCCCCCCTTTTTCACGGCTTGATGAACTGCCGCAGTTAGCTGGGAGATCATGTGTAATCCGTACGGCTGCTGCCTTCTGCTGATACCCAGGATGATGTGGTATGAGGGGGTAGAGAGGGGGGGGGGTAATTACATGCAGGTGTCCTGATGAGACCCTGGTCCACCGCAGCAGCCTCCGGGGGGGGAGTCTATTTTCTGCATAGGCGTATTTTTGTGTAATTAAACGCAATTTTCTCACCCACGCCACATGCATCTCACATTGAAACGTGTCATCAGTGTCACTGCTGCCACCAGGAGCTTCTAACACGCGCCCCGAAGAGGTTCTTAAGAAACGACGATGGCCACGACAGTATTTCACATCTCCGGGTCCGGGCCTCCGATATGGTATGAAAGCGCTCATGTAACTTCTGGACGTTTTCTCGGGGCTTAATGAAATCCAGAGGACATTTCCCGGGCCTTTTGAACTGTGTGGTGGGCTTTTTGGACTTGACCCAGTAAGTTGAAGCAATACATGGCTCATTTCCAATCAGTACAGGGCAACGAGGTTCTGTACCACAATCACATATATTTTCCGACTGGAGAGAGTATGGAAGTAAATCTCTGCCATCGGGGGTTGAAATAAAAAGTTGATTGAATTTCTAGCACTGAATATTTATGCATTGAAATTATGTACCTGAATGTTTTTCAACATTAAAACACCGCAAAAAAATTCAACCTAAAAAAAAAAATGTTGAAATATTCGAAATGGAGGCTACAATATTCAACCGCAAAAAATTCAACCTTGGCACACCAATATGCGGAGGCTACAATATTCAACCCAAATAAATTCAACCTTGGCACATCAACATCCGGGACACTAAGGAAGAGCAATCGATTCTAGATTCAAGATCAGGAGCGTGCGTCAAGCTAAAGGAGCGAGCACCCAAAACACCTTCGGCTTCGGATTGTATCCATGTCCAATAATAACGGGGCTTTAACTCTTCTTCATGCCATCAGTGTGGTAACGTATGAAGAAATACATAAAAGAACATATAATGTTCACCCTAAACCAAAACGTTTGCTTGCCACTGACGATATACAACTCTATTAAAATATACAAATCAACTAAAATCCCTTAGACTCGGTTGGCCCAGTGTGTAGCACAGCTGCTCTGTGGCACAGCGTTATTTTGCGCGACACGGTTTGAATCCCGGTTGTGGCGGACTTTTAATAAATGTTCTTTTATGTATTTCTTCATACGTGGCAGTGACGTAGTGCTCACTTATACAATCGTAATCGCTGCAATGGATATGGGATGCATTTTTGAACATTTTCAGAACAATATGTTTGCAAATGTGTGACGACTCAAGTGACGGAGGCAGACAACACCTGCCTGCCGGGGGGAAACAAACACGCACCCGTAGCCAAACCAGTAGTTCAAAAACCAGTAGGCACGTAACACCGTCACTGAAAAATGGGTTCTCGTTTCAGACTTTACGAGCAAATACAGGATCCCTTTGAGATAAATTCTAAAGCCTCGCATTAAGACGTACATCCCTTTACGTAAGACTTTGCGCTACTTGCAGGTCGCTGTGTTGTGCCAGATCCTCAATAAAGTTTACCCATGGTCATGAAGACTCATTTAACGTTACGTGGACTTTGAATGTCGCTTAATACCCAACTGAGATCGACTTGTGCCGCTCAGAAAAAGGATCCTTCCACCGACGCTACTGCGGTTATTCCTGCATGTCCTGTCGGGTTTATGCGTCTGCACGCTCCGCTAAAGCCGCTGCCGCTGCCCCCCCCACTACGATACAGCGGCTCATGTGCCTCTTCAAGCGCGTTCCTGGATTCAAAACTCCGCCAATCACTCCTAACAGCTTGTCGAAGGATCTCAGCATTATTAAATGAATTCAAAACTAGAAGAAGAGGCGTATTGTGAGCGGCTGTACGCTCTCGTTTAACTTCCGCTTAGTTCATGTCCAACACAGTCTGTTAATGTACAAATGTCAGCTGTCTATTACGGAATCTTACAGAAACAAACCACACTGATGACATGAAGAAGAGTTAAAGCCCCGTTATTATTGGACATGTTTACAATCCAAAGCCGAAGGTGTTTTGGGTGCTCGCTCCTTTAGCTTGACGCACGCTCCTGATCTTGAATCTAGAATCGATGGCTCTTCCTTAGTGTCCCGGATGTTGATGTGCCAAGGTTGAATTTATTTGGGTTGAATATTGTAGCCTCCGCATGTTGATGTGCCAAGGTTGAATTTTTTGTGGTTGAATATTGTAGCCTCCATTTCGAATATTTCAACATTTTTTTTTTTAGGTTGAATTTTTTTGCGGTGTTTTAATGTTGAAAAACATTCAGGTACATAATTTCAATGCATAAATATTCAGTGCTAGAAATTCAATCAACTTTTTATTTCAACCCCCGATGGCACAGATTTACTTCCATAAGAGAGTTCCCTCACCAAAATCATAGGTGGTAAAATCCCATAAGGATATCTGACACTTGCATTGTTTAAGACAATGTTTGTAACACCCTCATTTTGTCATGGTATAACCACGGATTGAAATGTATTTCATTGGGATTTTATGAAATGGACCAGCACAAAATAATCCGTCATTTGGAAGTGGGGAGGGTATATATTACATGGATATCAAAATGATTTACAAATAAGAATGTTAAAAGCTTCAGGCGGATAAAGGTTCCCTTTTAGAAAGGAGAAGATGAGGCCCATGGTAAATCTGGAAGAGATCCACAGCAAGGACTCCACAAATCTGGCCTTTATGGTGGTGTGGTGAGCAGAAAGCCGACAGTGAGATATGGCGGCGGTAGGGACCGTGCCGCGGGTACAGGGAAACGGATCAGACTTGCGGGAAAGCTTGACGCAGGCAAATAAAGGGAATTCCATGAAGAAAATCTGATGCACTTTCCAAAAAAAACTTGGGACGGGGGCGGAGGTTCATCTTCAGGCAGGACAGTGATCCTCAAGCATTCGGCCTCAATGGATTAGATCAAAGCATGCGAATGTCTAAAAAAAGGCCGGTCAAAGCCAAGACCTAAATTAAACTGAGAATCTGGCAAAACTGTGAAGAACCACGCATGTTATGTTGATTAAATGGGCAAAAGTGTAGCCTGTTCGAATTCCTGTTTGTAACAGTGCAGCTTGTCCTTGGAAGTCACGCTCTTATCATGACTCGGTAATTGCCAGAATGCACTCACTGAAATGCATGCCAGATTGCATATGAAAGAGTGGTTGAAGTCCAAGTGGAGTATTCTGTGCTGTGCTTTCTGGCGAGACCACATATATAGATCATTTCTAGGGAAAATAAAAACGTTGGCTTGGGCTCCCCGTGCATTCAAAACCTATGGACCCGGTGATGTCATTAAGTTAAAGCGCGTCAGTGCTAGCGCACAAAGTGTTGGCAGACAGGAATGTTTTTAGACCCCGGGGAAGGGGGGGGGGGGCACGTCGATCTTTTGTAATGAGACACAGATGCAGTTACAGTTGATAGTAGCTGAATTTCATGTTTTGTTTCTGTTTTCTGTTTCTTCAGTTTCTCCCAGCTGTGCACAAGTAAAAAAAAAAAATCTTAGGAAACAAACGTTTTTGGTTCAATGCCAGAAATGACTTAATGCACGTCGTCCCTGCAATCGCATGAATGATGTTACACTTGTGTTGTAACTTGCTGTAGCTTCTAACTAACTGTACTACTACTGTTTCCTTCACATTGTCCTGCGTGGATCGGTCCTCAGTTGATAACTTGTTCGTTGCTGAATTGCTTTTGTCTTTCCGTTGTGTTTGATCATCAGTCATTCGTGAAGCACTTTGAGCCGTACTGATCTATACGAAAGACCCACATAAATAAGATTGACTTGACAGACACATAGCGTATACACAATGCTTCTGACTGTATTTGTATATATACAGTACAGAAATATTTACTCAAACTAATCCTGCACTGTGGTATTTCTACTTTAGCTGAGGTAAAGGATCCAAATGCATCCTCCTCTACTGCCTCATGCGTTCATTATGCAGAATAAGCCCGTATTTCTCCCCATAATTCCAAATAAAAAGTGAATTCTTGTATCTTCACATCCTGGTTTATACAACAGAAAGTCTCTCATGAGCTTGCATAAGGATGAGGGAGCAGGGGGGCAGTGCTGGGTCACATGGGGGAGGGGATCATGTTAAGTTAAGGGGGAGTGGGGGTGGGGGGCAGGGGGTAAATACAGCTGTGCTCAGTGACACTTGGTCGCGGGACGTCCCTGCGTGAGGTCTGAACACCGTTATCTCGCCTTTCTTCGTGGGCTGTAACTTCACCGGGTATTGGGTGTAATTAGGAAACCCCGCCCCCCCCCACCCCCTGGAGTACTGCAGTACATATACCGCACTTCCCCGCAATACAATCCGTCCCCAACAGCTGCTCTTCCGCGAAACTTCACATCCAGAGTTCCCCCCCCCCTCTCTTGTAATTATTTATCATCGCGAGAGCGAAGGCTGGGTAGCGATGCTGACCAGAGGGAGGGCTACTGGTCCGGGGGTCAGCCGCTCAGCAGCAATGGAGTACCTCGCGTTTTGTCTCCTCATCTCATGCGGGATGAAGTTTGCAAACTGTCTCCACGCTACTGATTTACCTCAAGCGCCTGCGCCTATTCCCAAAGGTAACAGAGTCTCTCTTTCTCTCTATATATTAAATACCCTACATTTTAGTGACAAACTTATTAGTGACGTCACGGTACCAGAGGTTCCCTCGCGGGTCCCTGCGCGTGGCGTATGGTCGTTAAGCGAAAGATGTTGGAGCTTCAAAAATGACCTGATGGAGCTTATTCATCGACATGAAAGAACCGTCTGCGGTTTCTCACAGTGCGTTTTTTTTTTATTTGACTGCGGCTTTTATAAAGCACGTGTCAGGCTGTAAAACCTTCGTTCACACTTGCTTTGAAATTTAAGTTTGAGCGCAAATCCAGACAAACAGAACGTCTCGAGACGCTAAGCGCCCGCGGATCGATAGAGGAGCCGAGGACCTGAACTGAGGAGAACCTGCGCGCGCGCTCAGGTGTGACGGAGTCTGCGCGCGTGTGTATGCGGGACATGTGAGACGTACAGACTATTGACTCGTTGGCAGCACAAGTGGCTGCAATACTGGCGCTGACGTCAGTGTTAGTGAGTTAATTCTCAAACTACCTTTTAAGAAGTTTGAACGTGTCGCTGTGAACGTGGTGGTAAAGCGCACCTGGGCGCGTGCATGTCAGGGGCTGAAAGCGATGAAGCGTTTCAAGCTCAAGAACTGGAAACTAAGGCTGTCATGGAATTAGGATTTCATTTAATGGCGTTAACACGTTTTAACCAAGCATAAGCATTTACCAAGATGCACATACACAACAACTTTTAAAGCATATAATAGACAGAAGTAGCCACAGTTGATAAGAAGGGAACACAAGGGCAATTCCGGTTTGAATAGATTACACTGCAAGTTTGCTGTGTTGCTGTTGAGTTTTCAATCAAGACCCTGCACACATTGCACGAGGCCCTGCCTCACACACAGTGACGGGCTACTAGGTGGAAAATGGTGGATAGCAAGTAACCAATAAAAAGGCTACACGCTGCATCCGTACAGGCTGTATCCAGCTATTCTCCAACGCCACGGTGACCCGCCATGGAATGAGAAGGTTTTAGGAAAAATGCAAAAATGTGGGCGGAGTAGACCCCCCCCCGCTGCTCATCCACCTGAAAGGAGCCTTTCACTTATTTCTGACGCACCGTGTGAACAACATTTCTGGAATAACACTAAGAGTATTCTTGGGATCTTACTTTAAACTTTTCCCATATTCTTTCCCTTTTTGTTTTGCTCTAACATGAAGAGGCAGCGAACGGGATCTGTTTTATATCCACCCCATGTTGCACAGACTAAGATAAAGGGACTAAGCCGTCTGAGGTATTCTGCCAACTTTTAAATGGATAAGGTGAGCAGGATCTCAAGCGGATAGTTCCCATGATGCAATATCTTCCACTTGTGTCACTCTGAAAACAAGGGACATTTCGGGGAAAGTTGTCGGGACTGGAACAAAAACCCCATTGTCCTGCTTAGAAAGCCATTTAAATGACGGTCGTTTAAAAGAGAGAATTAACATCTGTTGGCCAAATTTTGAGCCGATACAGCTCACAGGGCGTCCGGGGGGGGGGGGGGGGGGGGTTTGGGAGAATTGCCAATGTATAGTTCAACTTGGAGAACAGTACTTAAGTATAAGGCACTGGAATGTAACAACCAGGCAGACCCAACTAGCAAATTCAGTTGGCACTGAGGATCGGTTCAAATGAAGCAGCTAGCTGAGGAGGACGTGTAGACGAAGCCAAACCATTTGAAGCGTTTAAGTCAATTCACTTCCAATTTATGCTTGGCAGTGATCATTTATTCTGTTTGATGTTTTCAGCAATTTTGACACAAAAATTGACTCAAATTTCCAACCTCATAAATGCATCGTGATAGTTGGGTGTTCCTGTCCAAAATGAAGGGTTTAAAGCTCTACAGAAACACAGACTATAAACATTCTCCATGACAAGACAAGGGCATGAAATGAACCAGATGAGTCTGTCCTCATTTTCTGAAATTCATTTTTTTAAATACAGGGTAAACTAAATCAGATATTCGTGTAATAAATCGACGCGGGAATACAAAATTATTTACTGGTTGGTGACTTCATTCTGGCTCGGTCACCTGTGGTTTGACATGTGAAATGGAAAAAAAGGCCATTTCTGCAGATGCACTAAGTAGCTTGTGTGTTTTATCGATTATGGTGACTTCGAGGCCCTAGAAAATGAACCAATTTAGTTCCGAACAACTCAAATAATTTTCGACCAACCAACCTGCAATCAACAGGGTTTCTATTCTCTGGTGTATCCGGTATTAGGTGCACACATAAATACATATATAGTAAAGTAACCATAGTGGATTTATTTGTCTTGCATAGGTTCAGTCCAGGTAAAGTCCACAGGTGTGTTCATCAAGTCCTTGAGATGGCGGAAGGCTCTATGACAACTTCAGCCTCTGGCTTTCCTGTTTCTTTTCAACAAGCATTTACTGTATATGCAACACAATTAATTGTCTTCCAGGAGAGACTGGAGTGGCTCGTAGTGATGGGTATACAGAGTTTGAGATTTAATCAGCGGCTTGCTTGGATTTAAGGTCATTGCTTATCTGTCCGCCCCGAAACCTTACAGATTTGGTTCACTCTCACTGGTCCCACGGTTTTTCAGCTGCAGCAGGCAGCTGTATTCAATGAAAGAGCTTTAGAAACCCACGGAGACAACTTCAGCACCAAGTGACGTTAGAGAAATAGTTACTTCACAGATGTATGGGATATTGGGCTGAGGGGCCAGAAACAGGTATCCAGATAACTGCTGGATGTATAAATGAGCAGCTTATTGCAAAGAAAATCCCCATAACAAAATGGCAGGGGCTCACACACTATTTCCCCTGCCTTGAAGTGGCCTCAAAAAATGTAATACTTGAGGTGTGGTATGGCACAATAACTTTATAGACTACTGCGGAGATTTGAAGTCCAGAGGGGTAGTCATGCGTTATCTTGAAATTGGATTGGTGGCAAAGATTAAAGTTGTTCCTGATTCCAACTGTTACCCAACGTTTCCATCAACACACCATTTGAGTGCATTTCTATCAAAACTGACACTGGCACGTTTATCTTCTGCAAGACGGATGAGAATGTCTGTGAGGAATGCGATGCACATCTCTGTGGAGCAAGATACGCTCAGTTGCTGCTGTGATTTCGCCCCGTTCAGTGTTTTTTTTCACTTCACTGACTTGAGTTGACTTTAGATGACACATTGAATCACACTCATAAGACGCGGAATCAAGTATTAGGCCTACTTTTGTTAGGAAAGTGGTATAAAAATGATAACCACACCCAAAAATGTTTTTCCGTGACCCACTTTAAGAAAATGACAAATTCCTGCTGTTCATCTCACAACAGTGAGAAGAGAGTTTGTCCGTAAATGAACATGTAAATATAAAATATTACCCTCCGGTATGTCGGGACCTAAAACTAAAGGACACAGATTTTCCTTTCCCCGACACCTTCTCCAAACACTGTTTACTTCCAGGACCAAAATAGAAAGAACAGAGGTTGGTCTTCACTGTGCAGGACCGTCTTGCCCCGCTTTACTCGTGCTGCAGGCCGGGGGAAACGTGTTATTTGTGACAGCGTTTTCCCTTCTGCATGAAATGCTTACTCACATCGCGGGTAGGTGGGAAAGTTTACCCAGACGTCGAGCCCCACCCCCCCTCCCCGTGGAACGGGATCAGAGCGAGAAAGGCTGCTGGGCGTCCACGCTGTGTACGGGCTACATTCCTTTCCCACACACGGCTGCTCGTACAGCGCTGACTGGTCGCTGTGTTTACTCGGACTGGCCATCCTCCATCCGTCCTCCACAAGCCGACCAAGAACTTCTCCTTCCTCTCCTTTCGCCATTTCTTTCTCGGCTATGCCTCGCATCGGTGTGATTGACATTAAAAAGACTTTTATTTCTAAACCATAGGCAAAGTGAACTCAAGCAATGAGACCTCACTTTCAATTTTCGTGGTGCGTTGTGTTGCTGCAACTGTGACTCCTCAGGGATTTTCTTCCCGTGTGGGGGCAAACCATGAAATTGCTTTGCCGACATGTTTGGATATAAAGTTTAACGTCGCTAGTAAAAGTCGGCGTCGCGGCTTTTAAATCAACGGATGTTTGCGTCCCCAGGGTGTATTTAAACGGGAGCGCTATTCTCATGTGACCTGCATGTTTACGGGGGGGATGTGGGGGGGGTTACATAAGGTCAGGGAGAAGTCACTAGGGGCTAATTGGTGTGGGCTGTCTGCACATTTCTCCCTGACGGCAAACGTCTCCCCGACAACACGAGTCGGAGGGGCGGGGCTTCTTTGTTTTGTTTTTCGATGGACGTGCTGAAAGTGCAGTTTCTTGCCGCACAGCTGTAGGGGGGGGGACGGACTCAAGCTCAAACACCGATAACCCAACCGACCGAAACGATCCCCGGAGGTTTCACCATTATTGCAGGACATTCAAAGGCAGGTGCTCAAACAGCGGTTTGCCGGCTGCATTAATGGTTCTGGATCAGCTCTGACCGCTTCACCATGCTCCACCTTCCAAAGACAACACCACGGACATGCACACTCCTTCTGGGTGGTGCTCATCTGGAAAAAACTCTGTCCAGGTCTTCGTCGTCGGCCCCTTAATTGGCGTTAGGTCAGAGGCGCAGACTGTTTCCGACCTGTCACAGGACTCCGGCGTCAAAGGAGAACTGGAATGGCTATTAGAGGTCTAGACTGGGATGAGAGAATGGCTGGGTCCCCATCGACGGGAAGTGGATGGAAGGGAGCAGGGAGGAGGCTGCCTGTGATGTGTTCTGGGGCGGATGATTCTGATTGTGATGATAAGAAAAAGGACTTAGAATAATAAGGTTCTTTTAGGAGATCAGGGTGCAAATAGTTTAACTGTAAAATGCTCCCAACACCGAGCGAAGGCACGTCGACCTTTGTACAGCATCTCCTAAACGCATTATGGAAACAGAGTGCACTTACGAGCCCTTCACACCGCCCTGCTATGTTCTCATTACCGCCAATACGACTTACAAATGTCCAATAAATCATTTACGAGGGCTTAGTGCAAAGCAGTGCTGTATATTAAATATAAATGAAAAGCAGGATCACTTGTCAAGTGGCCGTATAAACCATCTTAAAATGTTATCGGCGTTTGGAAGTCAATCTGTGTGGGTGTCGTCTGCCTCTCTCCAGCACCGTGTGAGGCCCTGGGGTTGGTTTGCATTTGGTCTAACCCTTCCTTAGACCTCAGACATCAGCACCCAGGGCCACTGGAAGTGTCTTGGAGGTTTGCGGGAGTCCTCTTAACCCTAGACGAGTGAAATGCCGACGAAAGACGGAAGAATCCAAGTTCAAGAATATGCTTCTGTTTTTGAATCCAATTAAACCTATAGTGGAGGTTCCTAATTTTAGAGGTGGGGTTAGACTGCTAAACCAAATAGGAACCAGTCTGTTGACACAGGTCTGAGGTTTACAAGGAGCTCGGTTCACAGAGTTGGGAACCACAACACTCACCGTGTCTTTTAGCTGGAAGAGAACATGTGCACATCCCTATAATTTGGGGGACAAAAAAAAGGGGGATGACTAAAAAAGTCCCAGCTGTTGGAAACAAATGTAAGATTGTCGAAATTATTTTATCTTGCAGAGAAACTGCTCGTCTTAACTGTTGCAACGGAGGAAACGGACGGCTTCCTGCGCTTCATGCAGTCTGCGGACTATTTCAAGTACAATGTGAAGGTACGGTTCTCTTCCCATTTTCTAAAGTGATGCCCACTGATGCGCAGCTTGTCAGCTAAGGATGCCACACACACACACACACACACACACACACACACACACACACACACACACACAGACAGAGCAGCTAAATGTTTCCACCACACACTTACCAAGACTCGTCAGGCTTTTTAACGGCAAGAAATGAAGTGACGAGGCTGCAAATACATCCATCTTGAAGGGATATTTCTCAAAATGGGTTCAGAATTCCCCTCTGAGGTGTAAAACCACTAGTAATAAACTGGTTTGTATTCACTCTCCTACAAATACGCCCTTGAGAGCTACTTTGCTAACATTTTTGGCCCCTAACTTCCTCAATAACAGTAAATGATGATGATTCCCTGTTGTTCCTTGCGTGGTGTGGACTTAGGTTCAAGTGACTTACAATACGTCTATTCAACCAAGAGGTTACAGACCCAGGCAAAGCAAAAGCAAAGCTGAAAGCTACAAAGTGCTATAAGCCAGGGCCATCACTAGTGCTAATAAAGGGCCACTGAATTCAGATGGTAGAGGTTTTTAGTGCCAGAAGCTGTTTAGGCTTTCTGCTGCCCTGATGTCATTGGGGAGCTCATCCCACCAATCAGGAGCCAGGACTGCTGTTGAGTGTTTAACTCTCGAGGCAAAGGCCAACGCACAGCGGAGCGAGCGTGAAGGGACGCAAAGGTTTGACCGTGTCCTGGATGTAGACTGGCCCCGATCTGAAGTGCCAATGTTCAGGAACGGACGCGGGCAGCCACTGGTAACCAGTGAGGGCTGCAGAGTAGTGATGAAGAAGAACAGGGCCCTGATACGGAGACCGAGGCCCACGCTCCGAAACCACGACTCCCCTCACAGCTGTGTGCTCCTCTCATTCCTCGGGGGGAGATTGTGAGGAAGTGTATTTTGGCAGCACGAAAGGTGCTATTTCCGAAATAGCTGACCTTTTTTTTTATCAAAATAGCTTGGTTATTTTCTATTTTCTTTTCATTGATATTATCTTACTCTAAACTATTCTAGGACAATTTTTAGAAATGTCACGTGTTCAAAGGGATTTGTTTTTTTTCTCCCACTGGCAGAATTGCTAACTGGTTTTGAGAGATGAAAAAAAAGAAGAATGAAGGAGGATGAATATTGTTACTGTGTCTCTTTCTCAGGTGCTGGGAATGGGACAAACATGGAAAGGAGGGGACATGAGTCGCTCTATCGGCGGGGGCCAAAAGGTTCGACTACTGAAGGAGGCCATGAAGGACCTGGCTGACCAGGAGGATCTGGTTGTCCTCTCCGTGGATAGGTGTGTTGATGAACAAAGTTTGTTTTATTTGTTTTACGGATGGGATAATCGGACATGTAGCGACTAGTCCTTTACTGTCATATTCCCCAGTGACACAGTACCTTCCAATGCAGCGGGATGTTGAAGTAGAATAAAGAATAAAGAGAAAAAGACCAAATTTATACCATCTTAGCTCCAATTTTTAAAGATTGATTTAACTCTACTTTATCTTTCAATTATGTTTCAAAACATTTCCCTTAAAAGAAAGCAAAACCAAACATCTTTAATTGCTATGTCGATGTAGGAAATACAATTTTAAATAATTTTGCCAATCCCAGACATTATGTAAACGCTGCGAAGCGCTCCTCAGTGAGAGGGGCCTCTGCACGCTATAGTTCTAAAACGCCTCCCACTCATTCTTCTGGAGGCATTATTACAGAGCAAAGATAAACACACAGACATTACTTTCACACGCAGGCAGCTTCTCAAAGCCGATGGAAAGTTTCACCAAGAAAATGTGAGCGGGTGAGAATAATAACAGCTTTGCAGGCCTCAATTGGAGCAGCAGAGGATGATACTCAATAAAGGAAGCTATAATTGCTGTGCAAAGTTGTCACACCCTTAAAAAACAGTTAATTGGACTGTTTCTTCCTTTTTAGAGTAAATAATTGTTGTGTTATTGCATCTGCACTTTTTAGAACAGTGAGCTTTTCGAATGTGTTTTGAATATCTGAAATCCTGTTTGAGATGTTTTCACAATGTTTGATTAAGTCACAGTTTCACATTTTCTCCTAAGAGTGATTCCCTTATGTGAGTGACACACTAATTCACTGAGTTCTGGAGCTTGTCAGTATGGGCTTAAATTCATTCACTTAAAATAAATGATTGCATGCAATTCAAAAGCCAAATACCCCAAACTGAGACTTCAAATAATTCACAACTAAAAGGAATTGTGAGTTAAAAAATGTGTTATAGGAGCAAAGACATGTAGCAATCTTTGATGGTGATATCGTAGAGACTGTAAAACAGTTCAGTTCACTTTTTATTAAACACCGTCATGGACATTGGAATCATATATTGCAAATCATGTTATGCTCAAGCATGATTTATGGGGTAACACGGTACAGAGGTTACTTGAATGAACATGTGTCGGCCAGATGTGGATGCAGCAGCACATACCCTCGACTTCTCTTTATCGGTTAATGTCTGACCGAGGGGGTCGTGTAGAGAGAATCCAATACACAGAGGTGTTCTCTAGTACCCGATCACCCAAAGGCAGCCGGCTTACAACAAGTCACCACACGACCTTCATAAAGGGTCAGGCCCTTTCTGTCTGTCACAGAACCTCGTGTGCACAGCGTGTTATTCAACACGATGCACACCGTCAAAGCGGGTTTGGATGTACCTCACAGCACGATGCAGAAATGCCTGCCGACATGAAGGCTCACTCGCGCAGAACGTTCACGGCTCGCGTGTCATCCGGCTGAAGCGAGTAGAAACCAAGGTTCTTGATCTCAGATCAAGATAAAAGACACTTAAAGAAAACTGTCAGCCTGGAGGGGGGAATCAGCGATAACAATCTGTTGTTGTCCCATCTACCCTCCTCCATTCATAGCTACGATCTCGTCTTTTCTGGGGGACCAGAGGAGATTCTCCGGAAGTTCCAGGAAGCCAATCACAAGGTGCTTTTTGCTGCAGAGGGACTGGTCTGGCCGGATAAGAAGCTCGCTGACAAGTACCCCTCGGTCCGCAGCGGCAAGCGCTTCCTCAACTCTGGAGGTGGGTTCCGAAAAATTCAAAATATTCAAAGGTTATCTCTGTCAGGGGAGGGCCATTGTGTGTGTGTGTGTGTGTGTGTGTGTCTGTGACTGAGTGAGCTAACACTCTTAACATTTCGGATGGTGTGTTGGGCCAACAGCTAACGAAACAACCAGCACACAGTCTGCCGAGTACCTCACGGCTGCTGGTTTTATTATGGGGCGGTGGGAGGGGGGGGGTTGGGATGGCGTGTTTGGCTAACCTCTCACTGATCTCCCATTGCACACACACTGCGGGACCTTGTCGTCATTCAGTGAGTGGGGGGTGACTTTGTGCCCGCCGAGCACGTAGCATGTAGTGTTTTTATTTTATTTAGACAAGGTCTGTTCGACAGCTCTTTACACCACTGGTTGTATTGATTCGCCCACACAACACACACCTTTGTTGTTTGGATAATGCAAAGGTGAGCCTTAGTTACACAACTGGTGATGAAAAAGTAAATGTTGAATTCATTCATCCACGTGGAGGTGGATATATTAACATACAATTTGGATTCCACATATTGTTGAATATCTCACAAGCAGATTCATAGCAGTATAATGTCGGGCGAGACTCGTGCTTGATATATCTGGTGGAGGAGCCATACCGCCTATGGGTCGGCATGAGTTCATACACTCCACCATCGGCTGTCAGACGTTGAGGATCTGCAGGCCTCGTTTGGAATTCAGGGGGCTGAGCATCCGGCTCACTGTTTAAGGTCAGAAGAGCGGCGGAACGACCTCAAGGAAGGACCACAGGCGGCCGGTCCCGAAATATAAAACCACAGGACTTGTATTATTATGTCCTGCAGTGAAATGGAAGAATATTTTTTTTCCGCTACACTGCCGACTGCGTAGCGACAGGGACAGGAGAGCGTTCATTGGAACATCAGGCCAGATGCCCACAGCTTGGCATTGGCCAGCTCCAACCTGCCATGTCGTTCAGGACTCGCTTCTTTCCCTGTGGTCACCGGTCGGCTCTAACCTCCCGTGTTGGAGCCCAGTTGTCTCGGGGCTGATCACAGACTGCTTTTAGAATTCATTGTCATGGACATGACATGTTGGATTGGTCTTGGCCCCCAGAATGTGCCACAGTTTGTATGAAATTACAGGTTTTGTTTGGGTTCCTAAGGCTGCCGCCCATGTGACCGTTGGGGAAAGTATTCTAGCATCTGGACACACTACTTTGTCACAGAGAGGAATTAAGATGCACCGGGGGGGGGGGGGGGGGGGGGGGTCAACGTGCGGTTGATTCGGTACGTTAAATCAAATCACAAAGCAAACTTATGATGGTTGCAACGAGGGACGTTTTAAGGAGCTATAAATGAAACAGTTGGACACGTAGGATAACAACGCAGCACAGCATCTCAAAAGAGGGGTTTTTTTGTGGTCAAAAAGGCACGCAATCAAAGCAATCCAAAGCCGTCATGTTGGTAAAATGCTACAGACGATGAGAATGTTTTATTTGTTATTGTCCCAGACCTTTAGATTAAGTCATGTCTATCTGTGAACTTGTTTACAGTGTCTACAGCTTTTTTTATATTCTAAATGATGGGATGCAAATCGCCGCGCGGCAGCGACATGACCGAACCCTGCAATCTGTCAGTGTGGCCACAAGGAGGAAAACGAGAAAACTTTAACCGTGAGAACGAGCATTTAGAGAGCATGTGAGATGTTGTTTATGACCTAAAGGCCGCAGCTGTTTCACTGCCACGGATTAATGCCAAAAAATCCGGCAGCCTAGTGGTATCGTCAGCAGCAGTCGGTCCGGACCTATTCTGCACCGCTGGATTGGTCACGTAGTGTTTATTTCCTGCAGGTGTCATCGGCTACGCGCCATACATCAACAGAATGGTTTCACAGTGGAACCTCCACGACAACGACGACGACCAGCTCTTCTATACCAAAATATACGTGGACCCTTTGCAGCGAGTGAGTGTCTTGCGCCGATGCTCGATGTGGAGCTGCATCCAAATAAAGCACAGCTTGGATGTCTAAGATATCCTTTTTTTGTGTGTGTGTGTGTCTTGCAGCAAACTCTCAATATGACTCTAGATCACAAGTGCCAGATTTTCCAGAACCTGAACGGGGCAGTTGGTGAGAAATCACAGAAACCTAACCGATATCTACATCCTATTTCAAAGATGTCAAGTTGAGTTATTTAATAACATCATCTGTTTTATGCTGGTTCCTGAAGGTAAAAAGAAACGTGTTATTTTGTTCACCTTTTTTTTTTTTCCAGAGTTAGAAGTCTTTAAAGCTCCAGCCCATGTGGCAAGTCGATTTTCATAACATGGAACCGAAATATCTCTTGTTGCTCTTTTTGGCAGATGAGGTGCTTCTCAAGTTTGGAACAGGCAGCGTGAGAGTTAGGAACACGGTATACGACTCTCTGCCAGTGGTTGTCCACGGCAACGGAAACACTAAAGTGAGTAAGCAGTTATTCCTTTAGGCACACCTAACAAAGCGTACCGCGGCAAAGCGTGGATACTTTGAATAGCTTTGGGTGAAGTTACAAGCTACTGAACACTTCTTTTCCATTTGTGGTAGAGTCTCATCCAACGAGTATTAATCAGGTTTCATATTACTGCAACCGCACACACATGCATGGTGTCCATACCATGCTTGCCAGCTCACTGGCATCCAGCTCATTTTTGGTTATGGAGGAGAAAGGTCTGGCCAAGGCTATGCTACAATACTTTTGTTCATCCCCCCCCGCCCCCACCCTGCCCCCCACTTTGCTTGTGCAATTGCTGTCTGTAAATTAGACAATGTACTCATCGAGCAGAATGACTTTAAAGTATCGTCATCGTTTCGGAGAGCTTGTTTTCTTTGTTACCTCGCCTTCTTTCCACACCGCCCCCCCCCCCCCCCCCTCTTCCTTGGTAATCAACCAAACCCACCAAACCCACCAAACTGTTGAGTCATTCCTCCCAGAGGAGCTGCAATTGGGAGTTCCCAGAATTTCCCTTCGAGCAGTGCTTCCTGCCATCGCAGATTCTGACCATTCGTTTTTTCCCAGTTTTCATGCCCCGAGCATGAATCTGGTTACGAAAGCATGGTCGCCGTGATCGTGTCTGCGATGAGGGATTCCTAAACAGCAGTGCACTGAAAACAGTAATTCCGCCGTGCGTTCTAACTACAGAGCCGACATAATGATAGTGACAGTGTTGAAATTGATGAAGGGAATGGAGATGGGATTATTGCACCCGATTATGCAGTCTCAATTCATCAAAAGGGACATTTATAGCACATGATTCAATTCAAATGGAGACCTGCTGAAAATGTTGTGTTATGCCAAAAAAAAAATTCTCTGTTCCGTGACATTCACCTGCCCCCGAAATCTTTTCCCTCACAGATGTACTTGAACTATTTGACAAACTATGTCCCCAATACATGGAACTACGAGCACGGCTGTAGCCACTGCGATGACGATGTCTTGGACCTGTCCCAGCTAAAAGTAAGTTATTTTCTCCTGTCCTCTTTTGTCCAAGTGCTCCAACGGAAAGTTGAGAACAAGCCTCCTCCCCGCGGACACGGGAAAAGATGAAACACGTCCTGCTCTTCCAGCGTGAAATATCCATCTATTAGTGACCGTCTAGACAGTGGCAGTGGAGCCAAGGTTGTCATATTTCAACAGAAATGCAATACTGTTTGTGCGGCACACAGCAATAATGGGTCATATGCCTTTTTGAAAGGGTGTAAGTGACAGGGAAACGTCTGAGGGGAAGAGGAAGTGCTGTGGTGCAGGAAATGGCTTCTGGGGTTTCCAGAAGGACTCATTTAAAGGGGAGTCACTTTCCTCACCAGCCTTTCCTTCAGTGGGTTTCTCAGAAGGGCTTTTGCATGTTATAGTGGTGTAGTGGAAACGTATAGACGGAAGTTATTCTGTTCAATGGTCGCTGGTTTTATCTACTTTGTTTCTGCGATTTAGTCTTTGAATCAAACCTGCTCAACAGTTCCACAAAATTGGACCCCGCGATCAGATGAAATCACGGCCTTTGCTCCACGATGTAAATCACACAACTTCACGTCACGAATGCCTTCAAATTTGCTAGAATAAAAAAAAAAAAAGCCGAGGCAGTTTCGCTGGAGCGGAGTCAATGCAAACCCAGTTATATGAAAGGCATCTCTGTGAAAGTTGCTCTCCGCGACCTCCCGTAAATCAAGAAAATTGCAGCTTCTCTATAATCGGCGAGTTAGGGGAAGAATTTCATTCTGTGTGTTTGGGGGGGGGGGGGGGGGGGGGGACTTCTTTTCATGTGGAAACCACTGGTCAAACGGTGTCCAGGCCTTTTCTTGTGGGTTCAAGCCGGTCCCCTGGCTGGTGTGTTCTCTCGTCCGTCTGGTGGTCTGATAAAAGTCTAGTCATTGCTTTCGCCTGCTTTAATTCATACTTTGGTCCTTCTCTCCCCTTCCGTCTTTGCCACCCCTTCCCTTTCGCTGCCGGTTTGTGAGATGCTCATAGCGTTTTGGGTTTCCCATTGGCACGCTGCTCCCTGTCTCACACACATTCATTGCGGAACGCTCAAATTAGACGGTTCGGCTAAGATCCTCTTTTCTTTTCTCTTTTTTTCCATCGCTGGCACAGACTTTTCCCGTGAACTGGTCAAGCTGTTTCCTCCTCTTTTAATGAACGTGTAGCTCTATTTATTTTTATTTCTTCCAACCCCCGGACTTTTCGGCAGCCTTCATTTTGAACCGTCCCCCCCCACCCCCCATAAAAGACACACGTGGCAACTGCAAACAAACAAAAAGTAAACGGCAGACAAAAAAAAAAAAATACCAACAGTTACTGAATGTGACTTCTGTCCTTTGAGCACAGGGAGGAGGAATATGAAGCCAGATGCTTCCTGCCGTTTGTAACAGTTTGTAAGAGTTTATAGAAACGAATCATATCAGTTAACTCACTTATATAAATATATCAGCTGCCTGGGTGGAACTCGCTTGAAAAACCTCCATCTTAGTGTGTTTGTTCTGCACCGCCACAGAGAAGCAGATAATGGACCAACTGGGTATTATAATAAACAGCCCCTCTGAAACTGTCCCCATGACAACAACTCTGAGTTTCCTGTTTGCTTATGTAAGGAGACCAATGTCAGAGCCTCCTTGATTTATGGTAAACAGGGCTCCTTCGCCAAGCGCTGTTGTGAGAAATTGTACTCATTTGTCTCCTCTCCATCTAAACAGGAGTACCCGAACGTGTTGGTTGGAGTATTCATCGAGCAGCCAACTCCATTCCTCCCCGAATTCTTCCAGCGGCTGCTGACCCTGGATTATCCCAAAGATAAACTCAGAGTTTTTGTCCACAACAATGTGAGTGCATGCAGCTGCAGCTGCTTTGTTGCTTGTCTTCTAGGTACGTATCCTGGGTGGGTCCTTGTACGTGGCCATGTGTAATCCCTTTAATGTCGCCCCCCCCCCCCCCCCCCCCCCCTTCTCGATCAGGAGGTCTACCACGAGAAGCACATCCAGAAGTTCTGGGAGGAGAACAGACACGTGTTCAGCACGTTCAAGGTGGTGGGCCCGGAAGAAAACCTGAGCCAAGGAGAGGCCAGGAACATGGGCATGTACGTGTCCAAATCCGCCACCTCTCACAACCTGTGGCTTGAAATACGAAATGTGTGAAACCAGACGATGGTGTTATGCATGAGCTACCGGGAAAGTTAGGTTTAAGCCTGTGGTGCTTGCAGGGTTTTTATTTAATCAAACACTCGGCAATGCACCGTGTTTCTTAGCTTGTTGTGGGTGTTAATTTCAAACTAAATGTTTTATGTACATATGTGTAGTCTAGTTGAAAGATTTGCTGCTATCAGTGTGATAATAAGTACTAGTCTGTTGTCACGGTGATCTGATCCCAAAAGCTTTATTAGCAAAATCACATTGTCCACCGGAGGCCCAAAGACAGTCAGTCAGAAGCCAACTCTGAAATTGAAAGCATCGTTCACTTTGGTGTAAATACACTTCAACATGTGACATTGATTCCCTCCAAAGTCTTTCATTGATCGGTCCTGGAGTTGATGGTGGCTGCTCGCTTCTCCCCCCCCCCCCCCCCCCCCCCTACCACTTGCATGTCCGTGTCTCCCTCTACTTCAGGGATCTCTGCCGTAAGGACGCCACGTGCGACTACTACTTCAGCCTGGATTCAGACGTGATGCTCACCAACGGACAGACGCTGAAGCTCCTCATTGAGCAGAACAGGTAATCACATGGCGGCTGGAACCTCGTCCTACGAGCCTCCCGGGGCCGCTGTGACCGCCGAACCCGTAGAAAGTGGCGAAACCACAGGGACGTTGCGGCCAGAGTGAATAAAAATGTAAAAATAAGCTGCTCTGGCTTCCTGTTTTCGCTCGGCCACGTGGGAAAAGGCCCCAGTGGATGGCACAAACCCCAAAATGCCACTTTGCATTACACAAAAAACAAACACGCGAATCCCTTCTCCCTCCTGGGCCTCAGGATTGTTAGGAAACCTTCTTATGAACTGTGTGGTCGTGGCAGCAGCTCTGTCAATCCAGTCGATCCCGACTAAAGGAAAGCGATATTGTGTTGTTGTGAATCCGTATCAAGCCGTTATTTAAAGTCTGCCTTGGTTCATTTCATGGGAAAGAAATCCTCTTTCATTTTGGGCTCTTCAGGCTGAAATAACAACACTGGGGAAAATCAAAGTGCTGCTGCATGCCACGCACAGTCAACGAAGCCGACCAGATTCAGGGTGCCGTTGTGCTCAGCTTAACCCAATTGTGCGTGATCTACGACGGGTTTACTGGTTTACGATCTTGGCGGCCCCCCAGTACACGAGTGCTGTCTGGTAGACGTAAACCGACTTGCATCTGCTGCTGCTGCAGCGTTTAACATCTCCGCCCTCTGCCTCCTACTTCCCCCCCTGCAGAAAAATAATCGGCCCCGTTGTCACTCGTCACGGAAAGCTGTGGTCCAACTTCTGGGGAGCGTTGAGTCTGGACGGATATTACGCTCGCTCCGAAGATTACGTCGACATTGTGCAGAGGAAACGCGTGTAAGTCACACACAAACACACACCGAAATAAAACTTGTTCTGCACCACGGTTGTATAACACACGCATTATTATCTACATCAGGACACACATGTGAACAGTCAGATTCGTGCTGCGGTCATATTCTCTTCTTCTCTCACTCTTTTTGCATTTGGGAAATGACTTGACGACAAAATGGCGTAAAGACATGAATCCAGCTGAGTGGAACCCCCGGATATAAACTTCTCACTAAACCTGTGGGAGGGTCAGAGATTGCAGAGTTTACTGTAAAATGAGCACTTCCCTTCTCCATGTTTTGTTTTCTAGGGGTATGTGGAACATTCCTTTCATGGCACATGTCTACCTTGTCAAGGGCAGTGCATTGAGAACTGAACTGAAAGAGAAGAACCACTTTGTGCTGGAAAAACTAGACCCCGATATGGCTTTTTGTAGAAATGCCCGAGAAATGGTAAGAAAACCCAACCGCCGTCGTAACGGATTCATGCGTCCACACAATTTAAAGTGTTTGTCTGCACCTGGTGGCGTCTATAAAAACATGTCAGTATTGGGACACGTAACCCTGTATCTGTGTGTATATATATATATATATATATATACTAGGAAATGTAATTCAGAATTTTGTCAATGGCTCAATTGCAATGTTGAAAAGTATTCTCTGTATGAAATGTCTTTGTCTGTCATTAAGGCATGAAACATTTACCTTAATGGTTGAGCTAATTGTTGCGCTGGAGGGCTCTCGTCCTCCTTCACTCTCTCTTGCCCCTGGTGGCGTGTGACCCCTGACCCCGTTGTTTGTCTCGTCCGTTACGTCTTCTTCTGTCCCTTCCTCAATCTGTCCGTCCAGATGTGTTGGGAGTGAATCCCCAACATGTTACCTGTGCTCTAAAACTAGCATGCCTCGTCCAAACTGGCTGTGCTTTTGGATTGCTTGGCCTTCTGTCTCTCTCCCCCATCTCCCCCTCCCCAGCATCTATTCCTCCCACGTTAACCCACAAAAACATCAGCTCCAGAGGGACCTTTGCTACCTGTTCGTTCACGCAGGCATTTGTTGAGTGGCTCTGTATGTGGCATACGTATCTCACCTGTCACCGTGTCTGTTAATCTGTAACCATAATTATTGTTGCCCTATTTACATGATGCTTCTCCTTCATTATAGACCAG
Source organism: Pungitius pungitius (assembly GCF_949316345.1). Taxonomy (NCBI): domain Eukaryota; kingdom Metazoa; phylum Chordata; class Actinopteri; order Perciformes; family Gasterosteidae; genus Pungitius; species Pungitius pungitius. Next base: position 5,027,208 of record NC_084918.1, on the reverse strand, counting down.
TCAGAGAGAGAAAGATTCACCTTCTCCGGAATCATTCCATATGCTCAGGCCCCCAAAGGTTTCCATTTGTTTTGATTATTCTGCTTTCTGAAACATCCATTAAATGGGTTCGAGCTCTAAAGCCATTCTGAGCTTTTAGCTCAATTTTTCAATGCTTCTTCATGAATATATTGATAGAATTAATAACAATGGAATATAGATGTTCTGTCTTTGCAGGCTGCATTTAACCTTATGTAAGAAATCAGGGTGCCTGGCAGCTCTTTGGAAATCGATTTTTTTGCTTTAGTTAAGCTTCAAAGTCAGATATTTGTCTTAGCTAGATGTCCATTGACTTTCTAACAATACCAAGATGAGCAAGTCCCCTGTCCTGATGCTTTACTCCAAATAGCCAAACCTTTTCGACAAACATGTATAACCACCTCCTCCCCCCCCCCCGACTGATCTCAGACTAGGCTCTAAACAGGTTCCTTTTCCATTTTGAATAACTTACCAGCATATTGCAAAGTTACATTTAATTCTTTTTTTTGCAACAAAGCCTAGTCTGAAAGAGAGTCCAACAGCCCTCTATTTCTATTCTACTACCCCCCCCCCCCCCCCCCCCACCCCCCACCCCAACCTGCCCGACCCCCAGACCACCGACATCCTGTAGCCCTCCCCCACCTTCATAAATAATCTCAGATTATTTATATGGTATTCGTCTCTTTTGGTTCTATGTTGAACTCAATTGTTTCAACATTTTATTTCTCTTTTTTAATTTTTAAAAGTGAAGCTCTTGAAGTTTTGTCACTTTTTTAAGCCAGCGCTTACCAATGATGAAGGTTTTCAAATCACAAACCCTGCCAGGTGTTTATGTGCATCTACTTCTGCGGGTATGAATCTGTTAGAAATCCTGCCAGAGATTGAATTAAAAAGGTTTCCATCTCCTGTGGAACTGACTGAACTTTTCCCGGCTGCTGCAGGGAGTCTTCATGTACGTCACAAACCGCCAGGACTTCGGGAGGCTCGTTTCCACCGCCAATTATAACATCTCCCACTACAACAATGACTTGTGGCAGATATTTGAAAATCCCGTGGTAAGTCGTGATGATCTCTCACTATCCTTCATGGACAAAGAGAGATGTCTTTTTCTGATTCGCTGGGATTGACAGCAGCCACCTGTACATAGTTGTTAGATATAATGGAACTACAGATGCCAGACGATTCTGTCGTGGTGACCTCAGCGGAATACCTCGCGACTGATAAGGCGTTGATTTACTCCTGTATTTGGCACGCTTGGACCTGCCCCCCCATGGAAGAGGGGGATTTACTGTGAGCTATGCATGTCGGCAACCTCTAAAACATGGCGATTAATCCCCAAAATGATTCCTCCGTACAGGACTGGAAGGAGAAGTACATCCACGAAAACTACTCTAAAATCTTCACAGAGAACTACTTGGAGGAGGTTTGTCTTCAGCATGTGTGTTTGTTTGTGCGAGGGTCGGATACGGAAACAGAGGCTGTTTTTTAACACCCCTTGCAGTACATGACAGGCTGTAGGGGAACGTGTGACTCGGCTCTATTCTCAGAGGTCTCCTTGTGCATGTGTGTTGCAGCCTTGTACAGATGTGTTCTGGTTCCCAGTCTTCTCAGAGAAGGCCTGTGACGAAATAGTCGGGGAGATGGAGAATTACGGTTCCTGGTCTGGAGGCACACATGAGGTCAGTACTGTTAGCTCCTTTTCACTGAACGCTTTAGGTCAACACAGTGCAGGCGGCACGGGTGTTTTTCTTTCCTGTGGGGGAGTAAACACATCTATGTGAGGACAGGAATGTGTCTGGGACCACATCATGGCTCTTACACTTTGGGCTACACTACACAGTGGCGATTCAAACATGCAGGTATAACCACGTTAACCCACGTGCACCACAGGGTGCAAGAATGTGCTAATGTTAGCATGGCTAAAGATGTTTGTTATTGAATGAAGGGAAGGTTCCATTTTTAAAGGGGGGTGGGGGGGGTAGTAGCTACCTTTTTCACATTTTGACTTCCTTTTTTTTGTGAGGACACGCACAATAGGACAGGGACACTTGAGCGGTGTTCAGGGTGCTTCGCTTCATGGCCGTCCTCTGCAGGTCCACAAAAAATAAATGCTCGCAATGTCTTGTTTCATGATAATGGTGTTCACTTTCATGCAGTTTGAATTTGGTAATTAATGTGTCTCTGAAAAGTTTTCCAGGGAGGCTAAATGTGTGTGAGATACTTTCACTAACTCTGGGTAAAAGGCTGAGCTAGATGGCTCATTAAGCCTCATGCAGACAGACAAAAGTGCAGCCCGCGGTGTTAAAAACACACACAGTGTGATCGCACACGTCGGGGACGGCGGGTCATTTGTTCCGTCGTCAGTCTCGCTTCATTCTCTCTCTCTGTCTTTTTTTCCTTGAGGACAAGAGGATCGCCGGCGGCTACGAGACGGTGCCCACCGACGACATTCACATGAGGCAAATCGGCTACGACAAAGAGTGGCTCCAATTCATCCGAGAGTTCATATCGCCCATCACGTTGAAGGTTTTCTCCGGCTACTTCACTAAGGTCAGGTTGTGAAGGGAGAGGGGAAAGATTAAAACACAGATTCTAAAGCTCTTAAAAGAAAGCTACCTGTTTTCCCGTGTGTGTGTGCGTGTGTGTGTGTGCGTGGATGAACCCTGCCCGACACTATCTTCATGGGTTGTGATCTATGATGCACTCACTGTCAGCTGACTTGATGTATTCATGCGCTACGTTGCAGGCTTACGCAGTGATGAACTTTGTGGTTAAATACACGCCCGAGAGGCAAGCATACCTGAGACCCCATCATGACACCTCCACCTTCACCATCAACATCGCCCTCAATAACAAAGACACAGACTTTCAGGTAAGGACTTGTCCCTGGGGGAGATAGTGTGAGCCTTTCCCTCCGCCATCATCTTCCTCGCATCCTTGGTGACCCCGTATATCTAATAATCTAAATTATAATCTTTTCTTTTTTTATCATCTTTTTTTCCTTTCAGGGTGGGGGCTGCCGTTTCCACAGGTACAACTGCTCCCTAAATTCCCCGCGGAAAGGCTGGAGCTTCATGCACCCTGGGCGGCTGACTCACCTCCACGAAGGCCTGCCCACCACCAACGGCACCCGCTACATCGCGGTGTCCTTCATCGACCCCTGACCTCTCCGCTTGATCTCTAGTCCAGTCTTTGCTTTCTTTTCTCTTGGTTTTGGTTCTGTGCCCTAGATGATTCTCTTTACAAAAACAAAAAACAAAAAAAAGGAGTAAATGATCACATGGAGCGAATCTCTGTCAAACAGAGTGTGGATGAGAAAAGGAAAGTAACCAAAAAGGAACGCACACTTTAGATACACAAGAATATGCGACTACGCGCAAGCGTGCCACACTCTCATTTCAAATATTCTCTTTATTCGAAACCAACCACCTAGCTGGATTTATTGGCTCTGTAGCCCAGGATTTTAACGTTACTGATTTAACATCGTCATAATGACATTGCATTTAGCATTTAGCTGTACTGTGTTAGCATGCACGGACGTTGTGTATCTAATTGTGTTGAATTGGGTAGAATGTGACTGAAGACATTTATCCTATAAAAACATGTCACTGCGTTCAATGACTACTGGTGCTTATCAACACTCCAAGTTTCTGCAATTCCAGATTTAAGTAAGTATTTGGTGGAGTGTAAGTGTGTGTGTTTGTTTGTTTTCTACTCTGATGCAGTTAAGATTCCACTTGGGATTTTAATGAAATTAAAGTTATATAAGTGCCTTGTGATGAATACATCGTACGTTGCACACCAGAAAAAAACAACAGAACTCATTTATGTTTGAATGAAGTTCAATGATCTGTTTTACTTGAAAGATTTCTTTGCCTTCTTTAATGGAAATTGAAACATTCATTAATCTTCTCTGAAGAGTCTGCGAAATATTTCTGAGATGTTTATGAATGGATTTTGAAACTCTGCAAGTTGTTTAACTTATTGTGAAAATTTAATAAAAAAAGACTTTATGAAAAAAAAAGAGTCTAATTTGCTATTCTAGATAATTATCGCCACTATTAAAACACATTTAAAGCAAACAACAGTTTGATCTGCACACTCTGAAACACCCAACTAGCACTGAGTGTTTGGGGTGATGATGCACATCTGTTCAAATGAAGTTCAGCTTACTTTTAGGGGCCCTGTGTAAACATGTGCATGCCTCCTTGTGAGGGTACACAGCTGGGGGCTGATGAAGATGTGGGGGGCGGAGATTTGTCACCTTTTAGAGGCCTGTCACTGCTCTTTATCACCCAGGAGGATGATGCAACAGGGTCAAAGTGAGGAAACCCGAATCATCTGTTGAGTCCTGGAAACAGATGAACCGTGAGCAGGTACGAGCCTCTAAATCCGTACCACCCGCACACAGAACGCAATCTCAACCGTAGATCAGCACGAAACGTCATCCCAGGTCTCACCTTCCCCTCAAATCTCATTAGTTGGAATGCTTCAAGCATTCCAAGTATTGTTCTTCTAATCTTTATTCCGCCTTATTCATCTTCTTCATATTATTAGTTGGAATGCTTCAAGCATTCCAAGTATTGTTCTTCTAATCTTTATTCCGCCTTATTCATCTTCTTCATATTATTATTCTTCTATTTCTTCCGCCGCACCTTTCAACTCCTTCACACTTTCAGCTATTAAGACCATTCAAATATTAAAATGTTCAGCTCATTCAGGGGAGGGGTGCTATGACTTTTCAGCTTTTTAGCTCTTATAATTGAATTAATATAAATTAATATCTTCAACCTTTTTAACATGGTTTCCTAATGGATTAAATTTTCAAATCCTTTCAAAACTTCTTCAACTTTCAACTTTTTCAGCTTTTCCAATCTTTCAGCTAGAGACACCATTTAAACTTTAAAATGTTGCCACAAGTCTTAACAATTTCATTAAAAAAACAGCTTGTTGATATCTATTATAGTTTTTTCATAATCACTAATTATGTTTCAGTAGTTTTGGGGTTTCTTTAGAATTTAGAGTGGAGTTTTCCGGATTGTCCCGCGATTTAGAGTGAGCGCCGTGTCAGGATTCAGTAAAAAAAAAAGAGGCACTTTTATCTTTACGGCCACAATATTCACTTTTCAGCCTTCATTTAAAAAGAAAACATTAGCCGTGCTTGTGCTGGTTGGACTCGTATAAGTTTGGAATCTCAGAGTTATTTACTTTTTGCGTGAGGAGCCTGATTGTGAGACAAAGTCTGCCCCGAGCCCCATAAGCTTCCATACAAATCTGGCGACATTTAAAAAAAAAAAAACACAGCCGGTACACTTTTTGTAAACGGCTGTTTGAGCCGTTTTAAAACACATAGAGACATAAAAACTACACTCATGCGTTTGGTAGGGTCTTGGGTCTCTCAAAATGTCATAATTTTTTGGCTACCCCATATAGTTTTGCTCCTAGAAGCATTTGTTTGAGGTGTGGATTTTGTCTAAATCTCTTCACTCTCTTCGCCGTGAGCTAATTAGCGACCAGCTGTTGATCGATGCCCATAAAGACGTAGCTCAGGGACGTGCAGGTTTAACCGTGGTTAGATAACGGTACGTATGGACGTGCGTGTCGTGAGTTGGGACGGAGACCCGGGATGAGCAGACCGTAAGTAATGTGGAGGCTGGACCGTAAGATATTTGAGACATGTGAGAGCCATAAGTACTAGAGTGCTAGCTAGCTATACTGCTAACGAGGCTACTCCCCGCTGGAGACTTAAACCGTGGGTGTGACGTTGTTCCTTCGGTGTTGTCATTAAGCTGCAGGCACGTGAGTTTATTTTCTTACGCGAGTGATACTATTAATAACCTTTTCGCGGACCGCAAGAAGGTCGTAGGTTAATAAGCACGTCAAAAGTTACGGGGAGTGGCGTGACGTTGTTCCTTCGTGGATTGAGCTGCAGATACGTGAGTTTGTTTTCTTACGCGAATGACAGGAGATCGTTTGGTCTTTATTTTACGCAACAAAGCGTCAACTTAATATACTATTAATAACCTTCATCGGACCGCAAGAAGGTCCGTCAGTTAATAAGCACGTCAAAAGTTACGGTGGACCAGCCGGGGTTAGGGGGGAGGAGGGGGTCCGCTGGTGGGCGAAACTGCGCACTGAGGAGTGAACAATTGTAATCGAGATGGGGGCTGTAGTATTTGTGTGTGTCCACTAACATGTAATTGTCCAAGTGAAACACGTAGTACTTGTATTAGTCATTGGCGCTGTAAGCGTCCATGTTTATTTCACAAAACCGCGCATCTTTATGACATCATCAAGACATGACGGTTAACTTATCCGGAAGTATCCAGGAGCGTTTTTGATGGCACCGCCACGAAGCTTTCAGTAATTTCTACACTATTTGCAAACTTTTGAGGCACTCACCAACCATGCAAAATGTTTTTATATTTTATTTTGACTTGTTGCCAGGATCTTCTCCTGTCTTGTTTATTCTGTGCACATGGGCAGGTGCCACTGTGTATGGTAGGTTGTGTCATCAGTGTATTAATGGGTGAGAGATGTCATCTAGTATTAAAGCGCTTTGAGTTGTCAGAAGACTAGCAAAGCGGTGTACAAGTTCATTAAGTTTGAATGAAAAAGATTCAGCAATGTTTAGAAGTAATTTAAGCTTTTATTAGTTCTGTATTTTGTCAAATTCATAGAAGCTTCTCCCATTTCAGTTTTTTTGCAATTGTTTCAAGTTCGTTTCAGCTTTTCTCATTTCTGTATTTTCAGCAATTTTTAAATGTATTTCAGCCTTTTTTATTTCAGCAATGTTTAGAATAATTTCAGCTTTTATTATTTCTGTGATATCAAATTCATAGAAGCTTCTCCCATTTCTGTTTTTTTGATATTCTTTCAAGTTCATTTCAGCTTTTCTCATTTATGTATTTCAGCTTTTTCTATTCTTTCAGCAATGTTTAGAATAATTTCAGCTTGTTGCATTTTAAGCAACTTTTTGAAATTAATTCCAGCTTTTATTATTTCTGTGATTTCAAATTCATAGAAGCTTCTCCCATTTCAGTTTTTTTGCAATTGTTTCAAGTTCATTTCAGCTTTACTCATTTCTGTATTTTCAGCCATTTTAAAATGTATTTCAGCTTTTTCTATTCTTTCAGCAATATTTAGAATAATTTCAGCTTGTTTCATTTCTGTACTTTAAGCAACTTCTTGAAATTAACTTCAGCTTTTTGCATTCCAACGCATTTTCAGCAGGAAATGCATTTTCTAGTTAGTTGGAATGCTTCAAGCATTCCAAGTATTGTTCTTCTAATCTTTATTCCGCCTTATTCTACTATTTCTTCCGCCGCACCTTTCAACTCCTTCACACTTTCAGCTATTAAGACCATTCAAATATTAAAATGTTCAGCTCATTCAGGGGAGGGGTGCTATGACTTTTCAGCTTTTTAGCTCTTATAATTGAATTAATATAAATTAATATCTTCAACCTTTTTAACATGGTTTCCTAATGGATTAAATTTTCAAATCCTTTCAAAACTTCTTCAACTTTCAACTTTTTCAGCTTTTCCGATCTTTCAGCTAGAGACACCATTTAAACTTTAAAATGTTGACACAAGTCTTAACAATTTTATAAAAAAAACAGCTTGTTGATATCTATTATAGTTTTTTCATAAACACTAATTATGTTTCATTAGTTTTGGGGTTTCTTTCGAATTTAGAGTGGAGTTTTCCGGATTGTCCCGCGATTTAGAGTGAGCGCCGTGTGAGGATTCAGTAAAAAAAAAAGAGGCACTTTTATCTTTACGGCCACAATATTCACTTTTCAGCCTTCATTTAAAAAGAAAACATTAGCCGTGCTTGTGCTGGTTGGACTCGTATAAGTTTGGAATGTCAGAGTTATTTACTTTTTGCGTGAGGAGCCTGATTGTGAGACAAAGTCTGCCCCGAGCCCCATACGCTTCCATACAAATCTGCCAACATTTAAAAAAAAAAAAACACAGCCGGTACACTTTTTGTAAACGGCTGTTTGAGCAGTTTTAAAACACATAGAGACATACAAACTACACTCAAACGTTCGGTAGAGTCTTGTGTCTCTCAAAATGTCATTATTTTTTGGCTACTCCAAATAGTTTTGCTCCAGGAAGCATTTGTTTGAGGTGTGGATTTTGTCTAAATCTCTTCACTCTCTTCGCCGTGAGCTAATTAGCGATCAGCTGTTGATCTATGGCCATAAAGACGTAGCTCAGGGACGTGCAGGTTTAACCGTGGTTAGATAACGGTACGTGTGGACGTGCGTGTCGTGAGTTGGGACGGAGACCCGGGATGAGCAGACCGTAAGTAATGTGGAGGCTGGACCGTAAGATATTTGAGACATGTGAGAGCCATAAGTACTAGATTGCTAGCTAGCTAAACTGCTAACGAGGCTACTCCCCGCTGGAGACTTAAACCGTGGTTGTGACGTTGTTCCTTCGGTGTTGTCATTAAGCTGCAGGCACGTGAGTTTATTTTTTTACGCGAGTGATACTATTAATAACCTTTTCGCGGACCGCAAGAAGGTCCGTAGGTTAATAAGCACGTCAAAAGTTACGGGGAGTGGCGTGACGTTGTTCCTTCGGTGATTGAACTGCAGATACGTGAGTTTGTTTTCTTACGCGAATGACAGGAGATCGTTTGGTCTTTATTTTACGCAACAAAGCGTCAACTTAATATACTATTAATAACCTTCATCGGACCGCAAGAAGGTCCGTCAGTTAATAAGCACGTCAAAAGTTACGGTGGACCAGCCGGGGTTAGGGGGGAGGAGGCTGTCCGCTGGTGGGCGAAACTGCGCACTGAGGAGTGAACAATTGTAATCGAGATGGGGGCTGTAGTATTTGTGTGTGTCCACTAACATTTAATTGTCCAAGTGAAACACGTAGTACTTGTATTAGTCATTGGCGCTGTATGCGTCCATGTTTATTTCACAAAACCGCGCATCTTTATGACATCATCAAGACATGACGGTTAACTTATCCGGAAGTATCCAGGAGCGTTTTTGATGGCACCGCCACGAAGCTTTCAGTAATTTCTACACTATTTGCAAACTTTTGAGGCACTCACCAACCATGCAAAATGTTTTTATATTTTATTTTGACTTGTTGCCAGGATCTTCTCCTGTCTTGTTTATTCTGTGCACATGGGCAGGTGCCACTGTGTATGGTAGGTTGTGTCATCAGTGTATTAATGGGTGAGAGATGTCATCTAGTATTAAAGCGCTTTGAGTTGTCAGAAGACTAGCAAAGCGGTGTACAAGTTCATTAAGTTTGAATGAAAAAGATTCAGCAATGTTTAGAAGTAATTTAAGCTTTTATTAGTTCTGTATTTTGTCAAATTCATAGAAGCTTCCCCCATTTCTGTTTTTTCCAATTCTTTCAAGTTCGTTTCAGCTTTTCTCATTTCTGTATTTTTAGCAATTTTTAAATGTATTTCAGCCTTTTTTATTTCAGCAATGTTTAGAATAATTTCAGCTTTTATTATTTCTGTGATATCAAATTCATAGAAGCTTCTCCCATTTCTGTTTTTTTGATATTCTTTCAAGTTCATTTCAGCTTTTCTCATTTATGTATTTCAGCTTTTTCTATTCTTTCAGCAATGTTTAGAATAATTTCAGCTTGTTGCATTTTAAGCAACTTTTTGAAATTAATTCCAGCTTTTATTATTTCTGTGATTTCAAATTCATAGAAGCTTCTCCCATTTCAGTTTTTTTGCAATTGTTTCAAGTTCATTTCAGCTTTTCTCATTTCTGTATTTTCAGCCATTTTTAAATGTATTTCAGCTTTTTCCATTCTTTCAGCAATGTTTTTAATAATTCCAGCTTGTTTCATTTCTGTACTTTAAGCAACTTTTTGAAATTAATTTCAGCTTTCTGCATTCCAACGCATTTTCAGCAGGAAATGCATTTTCTAGTTATTCTTCTATTTCTTCCGCCGCACCTTTCAACTCCTTCACACTTTCAGCTATTAAGACCATTCAAATATTAAAATATTCAGCTCATTCAGGGGAGGGGTGCTATGACTTTTCAGCTTTTTAGCTCTTATAATTGAATTAATATAAATTAATATCTTCAACCTTTTTAACATGGTTTCCTAATGGATTCAATTTTCAAATCCTTTCAAAACTTCTTCAACTTTCAACTTTTTCAGCTTTTCCAATCTTTCAGCTAGAGACACCATTTAAACTTTAAAATGTTGACACAAGTCTTAACAATTTCCTAAAAAAAACAGCTTGTTGATATCTATTATAGTTTTTTCATAACCACTCATTATGTTTCACTAGTTTTGGGGTCCTTTTCGAATTTAGAGTGAGCGCTAGAGTGCGGGCAAAGTCGGAAGACAAGAGAGGGTCCATGTTTTGTAAACTGTTGGTAGAGCAGTTTTAAAAGACATAAAGACATAAAAACTACACTCAAACGTTCGGTAGAGTCTTGTGTCGCTCAAAATGTAATTATTTTTTGGCTACTCCAAATAGTTTTGCTCCAGGAAGCATTTGTTTGAGGTGTGGGTTCTCGGTAACTGTCTGTGAGCTAAGTGCACCTTGCTCCGTTGCCGCGCCAACGAGCTGGGGCTCTTTCTGTGACTCACAGCTGATCCTAATTAGCTGATTAGTGCAGCCTGACATGACCTCCTTCTCTCCACCTTCTCTCATCATTTCAAACCCCCATGGAGGGAGTTCTTACTGTAATGTTTGATGAGGCCTATTAAATAATATATACTGTCTCTCAACCCCCCCACCCACTCACCCAATACCATCATTTCAAAATAAAAGCTGCAATGATTATCTGTAATTTAAACATGAAGCTTATGATACAGCTGTTTCGTTGAATACTTATTGCGCTTTCAAATAGTACTACAACCACTACTAATATTTCTAGTACTTCTAGTAGTACTTCTAGTATTTAAACTGGTATTATTACTAAAATACTTTTACTACTAGTATTTCAACCCAATGGAGGGAATTCTTACTGTAATGTTTGATGAGGCCTATTAAATAATATATACTGTCTCTCAACCCCCCACCCCGCCACCCACTCACCCAATACCATCATTTCAAAATAAAAAGCTGCAGTGATTATGTTATTTAAACATAAAGCTTAGGATTCAGCTGTTTCGTTGAATACTTATTGCGCTTTCAAATAGTACTACAACCACTACTAGAATGTCTAGTACTTCTAGTAGTACTTCTAGTATTTCAACTGGTATTATTACTAAAATACTTTTACTACTAGTATTTCAACCCAATGGAGGGAATTCTTACTGTAATGTTTGATGAGGCCTATTAAATAATATATACTGTCTCTCAACCCCTGCACCTACTCACCCACTCCCCCAATACCATCATTTCAAAATAAAAGCTGCAATGATTATCTAATTTAGCCATGAAGCTTAGGATGAAGCTGTTTTGTTAAATACGTATTGCTCTTTCAAATAGTACTACAACCACTACTAGAATGTCTAGTACTTCTAGTAGTACTTCTAGTATTTCAACTGGTATTATTACTAAAATACTTTTACTACTAGTATTTCAACCCAATGGAGGGAATTCTTACTGTAATGTTTGATGAGGCCTATTAAATAATATATACTGTCTCTCAACCCCTGCACCTACTCACCCACTCCCCCAATACCATCATTTCAAAATAAAAGCTGCAATGATTATCTAATTTAGCCATGAAGCTTAGGATGAAGCTGTTTTGTTAAATACGTATTGCTCTTTCAAATAGTACTACAACCACTACTAGAATGTCTAGTACTTCTAGTAGTACTTCTAGTATTTCAACTGGTATTATTACTAAAATACTTTTACTACTAGTATTTCAACCCAATGGAGGGAATTCTTACTGTAATGTTTGATGAGGCCTATTAAATAATATATACTGTCTCTCAACCCCTGCACCTACTCACCCACTCCCCCAATACCATCATTTCAAAATAAAAGCTGCAATGATTATCTAATTTAGCCATGAAGCTTAGGATGAAGCTGTTTTGTTAAATACGTATTGCTCTTTCAAATAGTACTACAACCACTACTAATATTTCTAGTACTTCTAGTATTTCAACTGGTAGTATTACTAAAATGACTTTTACTACTACTAATATTACTAGTACTACTAGTATTTCAACCCCAATGGTGGGAATTCTTACTGTAATGTTTGATGAGGGCCATCAATTAATAACTTTAGTTTTCTTAGCTTAGGGCGACTTTGGGTGAGTGGGGAGGGCGGCCGTCCTCCAATCAGAGGGTTGGCGGTCTGATCCCAGGCCCGGCTAACCTGTATGTCACTGTGTCCTTGGGCAAGACACTTGATCCCAGCATTGTTCCTCTAGCTGTGACTACACTGTGTGAATGTTAGTTACTGGTTGGGCAGGTGCCACTGTGTATGGTAGGTCCTGTCATTGGTGTGTGAATGGGTGAATGATGTTATGTAGTGTTAAGGTGCTTTGAGTGGTCAGAAGACTAGAAGAGCGCTGTACAAATCTATTTTACCAAGTCCATTTGGTTTGAATAACAAACAGTCTGTCTCTCAAACCCCCCCACCCAATACCATTATTTCAAAATAAAAGCCTCAATGATTATCTGTACCTCAACAATGGGTACACCACAATTGCTTTCAAATACTAGTGAAACTAGTACTTACTTCTTCTACTGCTGCTAGTACCACTAGTACCACAATTACAAAAAATGTATTTTTTAATTCTCAGCTTTTCCTATTTCTATTATTTCAGCTTTTATTATTTGTGTTTTCAAATTCATAGAAGCTTCTCCAATTTCTTTTTTTGCAATTCTTTCAAGTTCATTTCAGCTTTTCTCATTTCTGTAATTTCAGCAATTTTAAATGTATTTCAGCCTTTTCTATTTCAGCAATGTTTAGAAAATTTCTGTATTTTCAGCCATTTTTAAATGTATTTCAGCTTGTTTCAATTCTGTACTTTAAGCAACTTTTTCAAATTATTTTCAGCCTGCATTCCAACGCATTTTCAGCAGGAAATGCATTTTCTAGTTAGTTTTTAACACCCAGAGTCTCCGGAGACTTGTCCTGCAGGACCACGTGTTTACCTTCCACAGTGGACTCCCCTGTGAAGGCTGGACGAAGGCTGAATGTCTGAGTGGCAGCTTCGAGGTCCAGAGCCGAAGGGGGAGGGAAAGGAAGAGATTTAGGTCAGTGAGGGGGGGTGGGGGGGGCTCTACCTCCCGCTGAAAGAGCCCTTTGTGGCCAACGTCTCTCCCCCGATCTGCCCCCCGTGTTGAGACTTTCTCAAAGGTGACATTGATCGCAGCCTGGCATGCAGGAAAACCCGCATACCTGCTAAAAACAATGGCTTTAGTAAAAAAAAAAAAAAAAGGCAGGAAGAGAGGTTTAAAGCCTGGTTCTTTTCTAGAGACGGGCCGAGGAGAAAGCGGGTCCCGGTTATTTGGTTGTTTTTGGGGTTGTTTCTATATAGCCATGCCTCGGGGGGCACGGGGTGCAGGAAAGGGAAACATGACCCAAGTAAACGCAAGTATGCCACTAGCTGCAGGGCGCCCACAGTGACGGATAGTGATGTAGCCATTACTGCGGCGCACAGTCCTGAGTAAACAAAGGATTTAAAGGCTTTACCATGAGGTGAGAAAAGCAAGTGGCAAAAAGAACGCACGCCGCGGCGCCCTATCTGGGGTCCGCGGTTTGAAGGCGTTCACGAGTCGTTTCCGTCACCAATTTACCCGCCAGGACCTGAAAACATTCAATCGATGGGTTCCGGCGTGTGACTCGTTCTGTGCCGCAAGGAATATGGAAAATCCATAACAGTGTTAATCCACACTGAACACATAAATAAAGACGGGTTCACAGGTGTATATACACGTTCAATTACCTTCATTCTAAATTCCTTCGTTTTAATTTCCTTTTGGCCCTTTTCATTTCCTCATTGTTGTAATTTTGGCAGCAGGATGGTGTACTTTCACTGATGGTTTTGACATTTTTTAACACAATGGAGGTCTATAGAAAAGACAAATACGCTTTGCTACACATTCACATATATATGATATCATATTATCTAATCACATACATTTCAACATTTTGATTGAAACCGATGCTCCATGTTAAAAAAAAGAAAAAAACTTTAAGATGGGAGTAAGTCATGCCTGTGGAATGCAGGACATTTTTTCTAAAAGTACATGAAGCAAGCAAACTATACGTCCAGGGCGGAGCGGTTCAGGGGTATCTGGGTTCAATTGTGAGTGAGACACTAGTGGAAAAGTACTGGAAGAGAAAATTCTGAGGAAGGCTGCAATAAGGCTGGTCACACATCCAAATGAATGTGTGTGTGTGTGTGTGTGTGTGTGTGTGCGAATGGGTTTGAGGGATTTTCTCTCCGTTCATTTGACTTGCGTCCGCAGTTCAAAGGATGTCGACTTTATTAGACTTTACATTTCATACAAATGAGGCTTCGGGGAACAAAGCTGTGTGCTCCTCGAGGATACATTTCATGCAGGAATGTTTTAAAGATTGAAACAAGACCCTCCCTGTGTAATTCACTTGGCAGTTAAAAAACACTCGCAGAAAAGTGGGCCTATATGAAGTTTGAGGCTCGCTGTTGTTTTGATACTAAGATACCAAACCAAAGGAATAGAAAAAGAAATATATATCCAAAATATCCTCAATTACAGGCCAATAAAAAGGCCTCGCTGGCAAATGAAGCCCTGCAATTGTCGTAATAGTTCTGATTGCGGATTTAATACAATAACCTCAATTTCACCGGATTCTGTATAGATTTTCTTTCTGGTTATAGTCCCAACACCATATGGCGACTTCAAGCCATTCACCGGCTGAAGAAAAAGCCCCTTTAGGTCTTTAACAAGGTAAAACCACCGCCTGTGGCAACCGAACCAGCCCTAACACATTATAAAAAGTTTTTAATGGGCTGTTTAAAACGTCCACGGGAATGTAGCGGGGTTCTCTGTTCACTTTTCTCGTGCTGGAAATGTCTCGGACACATTGATGGGTTCATCAAGCGATGAGGCGACTGTCATCCCCGTCGTTATCATTTGGGCGGGTATCGCACATATCATCACCGGCGTGCCGCCGTGTCTATCTCCCAGGTGCGTAATCAGGCCACGTCCACAGCCCGCAACGCCAATTACGTGTGATTGTGCGCTGGGAGGCGATCCGCACACTCCCCTTGTCACCAGCCAGACTGTTTACCATCGCAGAGCACACCGTTTAGTCCAAATTACACGGCAACGCGGAGCAGAAACAATCAGCGGCCCCACACTCCTGGACAGATATTGATTCATGGAAGAGACAAAAAGGGGGGTTTAAGGGGGGGGCGGTCGTCAAAAAGCCACAGAGGCTCTGTTTATAGGAAGCAGAGAGACGCACGAGTCGCACAAAGTGCCTTTTGTGGGGTCGTCTGAAAGGTCCCTTTAGAGAGTTTAGTCTGCTTTCGCTCCTTCAATTAGTACTGCAGATGAAACAAGGGCGTGTGGAGTATTCTGGAGTCAGCGTGTGTGTGTGTGTGTCTGTGTGTGTGTGTCTGTGCTACCTGTCGGAGGTCAATGTGGATGCGGGGGAAAGGAGCAACAGGAGGCCGGTGTTCAGACCCCCGGAGCCCCCGTGTGGGCAGAGTCTCTCACCGTGATGTGATATCACACCCCCTGACCCCCCCCCCCACTTACCCCCCCACCGAAAGCCGCTTCTGCAAATCAATCCTGTGCAAGGTGTGATGCAACGAAGAGCAAATGCTGCTCCGTGCCGCCGAGGAAGCGCTGAGCTGCGAGCGAAACTGATGCTCCGACCGGACCGCTCGCCATTTTTATGTGACATCACAGGTTTTCAGTTAGCTCCCATTAATAAGGTGCCTACAAGTTAAGAACTGCATCCGAGTGTTGCAAAGAACAACCACGTTGTGTTCTCTGTAACGTCTGGATTGTTAAACAAACGTACAAACAGTTTCACGCGTGAGCTCCTCTAAAAGCGTCTTATCTCTGGAGGTAACAGTCGGGGCTTTAGGCATCACGTCAGTGGGGATTCAAACAACTCGTAGTGCACTCTGTGCATTATAAATGTCTCGTGGTGTGTTATATATATATATCAAGGAGACGTCGAAATTTCAAGCAACTCAAGCAGGAAGTGCCCTTCATGTGAGCAATAAACCGGCAGCATTAGTGCCTTTAATGCAGCGCTGTGTCTGCTAATAGCTCAGCTCATCGGGGCGCCGTGCACACGTTCATGGAGCCTGAACATTTTTCTCAGGCGGTGTTTTTTTTTTTTTTTTTTCCACTCTTGACTGCAGTGGGATAGAACAAAGACCATAACCATCTATAATGAAAAAGCTTTGGACTAAGTAATTGGTGCAGCCTGTGGGCCTGCTGTCTGTCTCAAGCCAAAATGATCCTTCTGCGTTTTGTGTGTGTGATACATTTTGTCATCAAAGGGTGTGAGAGCAGGTTCCCTGTAATCCGAATAGGCCTGTAAAAAATTACAGGAAAAAAACAAATGAGTGTCAGCAAATAGTTATCAGCGTGACCTGTTCAATATCACAAAAAAAAAAAAGTTTCTGCTTGGACTGGTACCTGCGAGGCAGAAATGGACATAGAAAGAAGACACCACCTGAAACATCATGTAGACTAAAACACCGCATCCCTCTGCATTAACACTAGTACAATATCTCACTAAAGAATCACCCAAATTGTTTATTTCCCCGTCTACATTTATGCCTCAGAGCTGATGGTGGATGAGTAGCGAGGAAGAGGAAGAGGAAGAGTGCCGGGTCCGTGTCACCGGAGCGCTCCCACCGTCGCCCTTGACCTCACGCCGGAGCCAGCGGTCCGTTGGAATGACATAATTGCACGTTAGCCCGAGTTGCGCGGCTCTTTTCGGATCAGTACTTTCCGAGGCCTTTCAGGAATAAATGGCCTAAATGTAAGGAAGCATCCCCTCCGGAGGGGCGTTTTTGTTTTGAAACTTTTCGCCCTCCGAGGAGCCAGACTGGTCACCGCAGCACATCGAGGGAGAAAAACAGTGGTGATCCACCCCTAATCCTTTTAGGTGGCTCCCTGGCTCCAACTTAAAACACCAACCACAAGGGGAGGGAGCGGGTTTTTTTTTTCTTGCACACTGGATGCCGTGGTTCTGCAGCTCGGTGTTGTGGCGTCGTGAAGTTTACACAGAAGGATCATTTACGAGGTGGGTCAGGTGTCACTAGCCATGCAATACTTTTCCTGTCACATGTCATGGGCGGGATTCCCACAGAAAGGCACCCAACATGCAAACAAATGCCGTGTGAGTTTTGTTAAGACAATTCAAACAATAGGTTTTGTCCCTTTTTAGACAGGGGTTTCAAGACGACTAATGAGCCATTAAACGCACAAATGTGTACCTGATGGTGGAGCAAAAGGGACAAAAGGCCGTGCCAATCAGCCCTGTGAAGACATTTCACGAGACAAGAAAACCGCTGGGACGGAGAAAGGTGATACCAAAGAGCCTCATGATGTAATAACATGCTGCACAGTACTGTATTAAGGGCACCTCCAGGACAATATATTTTCTTAATAATATTGAGAAGGAACAACGACAAAAGCAATTCAAGTTCAGTTTGCATGATGTTCAGCAGCAGAAAATGTATCTGATTAACAAGGAACCCAAAGCGGAGGCTCATTGTTAAACTTCTTTTAACCTATTTCAGTCTCAAATCTTTTCACAGAACGTATGTATCGTTCAACCTTTTAACCTGAAGTACCAACGCAGTGCCACGCCTGAGCTTTCCATGACCATCTGCAAGGCTGACAAAGCGATCTCAAACAACGATCTCAAATCTAGAGGGCAGGTAAACTGTTATGAAAGTGTCTCCATATCAGAAAGTGACTATTTCACATGGCTTGCTGTGGCAGGAGATGAACTGCGTACCCACTCTACGTGTCAGGTGCTGGCGTGTGTAATACCGGGGTTGGTTTGATTCAATTACAACTTCTCTGGAAGACGGCAGAGTAAATTTAGCCTTTTAAAGGACAGGGTTTGGTCGGAAAAAAAAAAAGCACAACGCCAATGTCCAACGGTGGTGATTACGAAGCACACGTGGAAGCCCCGCCCTCCCCCTCCCTTCTCCCCAACAACGCACGCACAAACACCGAGGTTAGAAACCAAAGTGGGCCTGTGAAAGCTAGAAATCACACGGTCCTCTCAGGCAGCGCCACCTCCCAGGAATGTGAAGCCTCGGACCGGTTCACAAGGTCAACGTCTCTATTCTCTTCCTCAGGTGTCTGCATCAAAAAAAAGCATGCAAGACCCCCAAAATGTTTGAAATGGACGAAGCGCGCTGTGTAATAGTTTCTATTTGTGTGGTTTCGGGAAGTGAAAAAAGGATGAGCTCATTCGTGCGGCGGGATCCTGTAACACGTGTGATTTATAGCAGGAAGCATCCACAGCGCAAGCATACATGTGTTTCCACTTCTGTACATCCAGCCTCACTAACGCCCAGGGCTCCACACCTCTGACGGCGTAAGCTCGCTGCCACGGACCGGCCCCTCCCTCGGTGACTCGATGACAATCAGCGGCTTTATTCAAAGGCCCGAGGTCCTGAATCTGGAGCCAGCATTTAGTTTTGTGTTTTTGGCCGCGCTCGGCTACATATCAGGCGATTGAGATTGGGAAGAGTAGGGGAGTGCAGGTCTCCCCCCCTTCCTCCCGACCCGAAACATCACAACCCCCCACCCCCCACCCCCGCCCTCCCTTTAGACAGCCTCACAAGGCCTCGCTTGTCTTGCTTATGAAGACGGAATCAGAACAGCTGCAATAGCCAATGTTGGGATCCTGATCCCTTTTGCTGAGCTTCTCACCAAACACCCTGACCTCACGTTCACATGTCCCAGACGCACTGGAGGCGTTTCCCGCGAGGGATGGCGTGCTGTTCCGTAACACCGTTCTCGGGAGCTTTGTATCTATCTCCAACTCGATTCAAGCTCTCGCTATTGAAGATTTCTGTGCATGAGTATGCTTAGGAGTGACACTCACATTACTCACTTGCGTGGGCCGCACGGTCACAATAAACAATAAACGTATCTACTGAAGGTTGAACGCTTCTGGAATGTCAAACTCAGATCATACGATTTTTCTTTGCGACCTAAAACATTCAAACGCCTAATGCACCGTAGCTTTTAAGAAAATCATTACACCACATAACCACACGACGGATGATTACCGGCACTATACTCTGCAGGAATGTGCAATCCTCCACTGGACACACACGCACACAGGAGCACTCACTTGATTCGGTCAGCGGGGCTAAAATAGACTGGGGTGGATCAGTGGTTGCAGTGTGTTTGCCTACGTGCACTTTCACACAGAATTTCCTTTCATTTTCACTCGCACAGGAAGACGGTTAAATGTATACTTAGGCCACGCGGCCATGAATAGTTGTGTGTGTGTGTGTTGATTGCCTTCTGTTGTATGCATGTTAGCAGGGACACGCAGGGTTCAACACAATTAGCCATAATGACGCAAAAATGGCCCTCCAGTGAGCCTTGATGGAATGAGAACCATCGAGCTCACAGGCCCCTTGTGGGAAACCACTGAACCATCCATCCTGCATGCTGCTCTCAACCTGCACCACACCCTGCAGACGGGAATGCATCGCAAGGAAGAAATGAACAAGGTGCATTGTGCGCTAAAAATTTCTTTGTTATTCATAGCAGAGCTGTGAGACGAACCCCACCCCTCCCCCGCTTTGCAGTCTGAACCTCTGACACATGATCAACCCCCCCCCCCCCCTGGCTGCGAGATGGACGATGGAAACGGGAGCTGACGGAGGAACGTAGCGGCGGAGGGTGTTTTTTCCTCATGGAGGCACCGCCGGGACAAATGTAGGGCAGCCTTACACTAATGAGTCATGGTAGTTCAGGCAAGGGTCAGATCTCTTTTTTTTAGCCTCAGTTTGGAATGTGCCCCCCCGCCCCCCTCGCCCCACCTTCCCCTCCCGTCTCCTCCTGACCCGCCGCCGCTGTTATGACTGAATGTGACACAGCAGTGAAATTGACCTTAAATGAGACATTCGGGGTTCACCAACTCGCAGACCTCTGAGGGACAGTACAATACGACGACAGGAGGAACCCCCCCCCCAGGTTGGGGGCTATTGCGATGATAAAATTTGGCCTGAAGGCACTTTAGGTTGCATGAAGTAAACAACAACACTGCTAAAATGACAGCATGATTTGGTTACTTTACCCCGACTGCTATTTGCAGAGAGGCGCTGCAATCCAGACTTAAAATCAAATTGCAGGATAGTGCCACAAAAAAAAGAAATCGGCATTGAGTGAATTTCTCTTCCATTATGGATGAAACATGAAGCTAAATGCCAAATTGAAAGGCACTATTACTGCGAGCTGATGGAATAAAATGGAATTTAAAGGGGGAAGCGGTCACAGAGACCGTGAATACCGAGAAGGAAATAAACTGAGAGGATTGCAAAAAATATATTCCCAGAAAATGACGTTTCACCCCCCCCCACACACACCTCTCAAGTCTCCCCCGCACTGTTGTTGGCAGTGAGACGGATTCCTTCTGTGGAAGATGAAGGTTCGGTGTGGATGACGCCTGGAAACACATCTGGTGAGGGAACCATGGGAGCGGAAGGGATCCCATCATGCAACACTGTAAGACTTGGACCTTCCCTCCCAGAAGCTTTGGTGTTTCTGTAAATCCACGGGGGATGATGGTAATTTAAATTCCATTTAAGTTCATGTTGAAAATGTTCTCCTCGTTGTAGTGAGCGTTTTTAAGTGCCTGGAGGACGAGCCGCAGACTCATTCTGTCCACGTGATCTTTCATAAAAAATTAAGTCAATTAATATGAATTACAATGCTTCTCTAATGCTTTTCGTTTTTTTTTAATGAAACCACTGCTATCCATTCTGAATATATATGGTGAATAACAAAAAACTCCAGTTTAAGATATTTATGAATACAAAATACACATACATCATATTCAGTGATGGAATGGATGATTGAAATGAAATAAGTCATCTCTAGTACATTTTCTTGTTATCCACTTGACCGGATCAATAACAATGTACTATGAGAATTAGTGCATAGTTTACAAGTAATCCTTTACTAAAATGTGAAGTTTAGATGTTGCTCATGTCTACCCACCTCCACGAGGTGTCACTGTATACGGTGAGAACGACGAAATCCCAGCATCCTCACGGGAGGGCACATTACAGGGAGAGATTAAACAAAATAATGAATAAAGAAGTAGGCTTCTGAAAACCTTTTGAACCAAAAGCCTAATCAAAATTTGCATTCGTCAAATGCTCCTTCATCATAAGACGACTGAAGTTGATGTCAACATCATTAACAACAAAGGAGAATTTCAAACGAAAAAGAAGTATTTGATGACTGAGATGAGAAGCCGTGGGCTTGAATCTTCTCCCCCCTGGTGGCTGCAGACGGGACACAGAACGAGTCCCGATGAAAAGATTTAAGATTTTAAAATGTGTTAGTTCATGCATTCAGATACCGTGGCCAACGGAATACGATTTCTGTATAATGTTTTACATATAACCTGCTTTTTTTAATTGATTCTGTCAATGAAAAAGTCGTTTAGGATTGAATGTGTTGCTACTTAGAGAGCCTTTGCTTAGGGAGGGTTAACAAAAGAAGTTCGTCTCCAGACCACAGGGCGGCGGCAGAGGGCTGCCAAAGGAAAACCCACAAGGCTCCAAAAAGGCAAATCGTATGGTAGTGAACAGGGGGGGGGGGGGGGGCTCCTAATTGAGGGTGTGCGTTCGCATTCCCCGCGCTTTTCGTCAGGAGCAAACTGGGTCATCATTTACAAACATCATTTAATAATAATGACAATTCATTAGTGCAAGACCCAAGCAATCCCTTTCATCAGCTGAGTGGAAGAATGCCATCAGGGCTCCAAGGCAGGCCAGCGGCGGGGGGGGGGGGTTGTACAACAGCAATGCACATCGGCCCATCATGTCCGCCTGCCTGGCCAGAGCTCTTTGCCTTTGGTGAGTTTGTGATCAGAAATGAGCATCATCATCATCATCATCATCATCATCAAAGTGGAGGGAAATCACTGATGTCTCCAACAAAAAGAAAAAAAGGCGATTCTCTCTCCAAACAAATGGATGGGCCATATCTTTTGTAATTCATTAACTTAATTCAGCAGCACATCCCCCCCCCCCCTCCCCTCCCCTCCCCAGCAGAGTCGGAAGGTGTCAAGGAGAATTGTTATTCCGCACGTCCCGCTTCCAGAGAACATCGGAGGAGACTGCCCAAGTGGAAGCCCAGATGAATGTCCAGGGAGGAGGCTCGGTTTATCTTCTCTGTGCTCGCGTCCGGGGAGATTTGACGGATGTCTGTAGCAATCGAGACTTCAAGGTGTCTGCCGGACGGCAGAGGCGTGATAGAATGTGTGACTTGTTTTTTTTTTTTTTTATCGTCTCTCCTTCCTCAAGGTTGGTCCCCGTATCGCCCAAGGATAAGGACACTTATCTCTCAAAATTGCGGTCCTGAGAGACAACGCCAGGTGGCGAAGGCACGGAGCGGCGTCTCATCCCGCTGCGCGTGTTTGATGGACGATGACAGCGCGAGCGCTTTGCTCTCAGTGTTGAATCTCGTCATAGACTCGTAGGGCTGGTGGAGGCAAACATTAGGAACCAATGACAGAGGGACAGAAATGTTGGCGGTTTAAGTTTGTCGATTGCAGATTTGTTTTCTACCTCTAAAATGTGAGAAACTGAATATTAAAAACTAGAAAAGGCCTTTCCTGCAGAAAAGGCATTGGAAAGCTGAAATTCATTTTTAAAAATTGCTGAAAATGCCAAAATGAGAAAAGCTGAAATGAATTAGTAAATTGCTGAAAATATCGATAATGCAGAAGCTGAAATTAATTTTTTTTTAAACTTAAAAAACATGATGTATGTGTAGTAAAATTAGTGGTAGTTGTAGCATTAATAGCAGCATATATAATCATTACTACTACTAGTACTACTACTATTAGTAAGTCATTTTAGTATTAATAGCAGTAAAAATGCTAGTATCACTTTTATCATAGTAAGAGTAGTATCTTTTGTACTACTTCTACTTGTATTAGAGTCATTTTTGTTTTAATAGCAGTTGAAATACTACTACTAGTATCAGCAGTACCAGTTATAAAAGTACTACTAGTAATATTAGTAGTTTAGTTATACTAATACTACTACTAGTATTTGAAAGAGTAATAAGTATTTCAACAAACCATTCTGACTCCACTAACCAGCTAGTATGGTTCAGCTGTGTGAGAGACACTGACTGCAAAGCGTGTCTGAGTAACCACGGTTATGGCACACCTGGGTTCATTGACAAGCTGCTCAAGGCACAGAAAGCATTACAGCAATTTACACACAAACCACATCTCAAACAAGTGAACTTTATCTCAAAATGTGATTTCGAGAGTTTCTTTTTTTTTTTTTGAAATATGTCACCAGATTTGTATTTGGAGCCTATGGAGCAGACTTTGTCTCCCTCTCGGTGGTCTGGGGGCTAAAAGTACACGTCTGTGGAATCAAGCACGGCGTCATTTTGATCCAACAATGAAGCCGACAGAGTGAATATTGTGGCAATGAGGGCAGAAGAGCAATATTTTTTTAACCAGATTGTGACGCTGCTGTACACTCTAGATCCCCCTAACATTCCAATCCCTCATTTCTTTACACAGAGACCCATGTAAATCTTTAGAAACAGACTGATGAAACATCATCAGCGATATTGAAGAAAGTTGAATAGATATGAGAAAGTGGTTTCTTTGGTAAAATAGTTTAGACTTTTGTCAACACTTTAAAGTGGCAGTAGCTGAAAAGATTGGCAAAGCAGAAGAATTTGAAAGTTAAAGACGTTCAAGAGGATTTGAAAATGTCTTGTGTGTCTGAAGTGAAGTGTTTGATTAAGTCCACACCGATGCATCAAACGTTCAACCTGCATCCAGAAACAAAGGTGCAGTGACCAATCCTCTGCAGGATCCATTACAAAGCTCTTTAACTTGTGCTTCCATGAATTGAGGAGAATCTGTAATATCTGTTTTTTTTATATTGTCTCAGTTAGATTCCTGTGACGCACTGTATTAAGATATTAAGCTCAGGTTGCTAATGCTGAGTAACTAATGCTTGGTCGTTAAAGGAAAAAAAAAATCAATTTAATTTGCCCCATAACAAATTGTTTCATTTATTAGTGGAGAACAAAGGACACATGGAGTTAATTGTCACGTCTAATCTTAATTAGGAGTTATAGGAATCCTAATCTGCCCACATTCTCTAAGGCCACCCAACTAAACTCCTTCCTCCAGAATCATAGAAATACTCACTTTTGCTTCAACTGGTAGACTTTGTCTTTACCTGCTGTCATATTTCACCAAAGCTTTGTGTTTGTGTTTGTGTGACCAGGCAATGACACCACAGTCAGTGACAAAAATAAGACTCATGCTGGAATCAGAAATTGTAATCAATCTTCCAATCGTAGTCAAAATACGTTTGGCTCATGAAGACAGACAATAGATACCCGATGACACATTTGAAAACATCATATCTTTGTCGGACATCAAATCGACATTTCACATGATTATATTTTGGCAACACGAGTCCGGCTTTAAATTATATTCCACCCCCCCCCAAAAAGACATGATGTCCTGCATGAACCCACACACCAGTAACACAAACAGCAGCAGTCCTCCACGTGATTCAAAGACAGCTAAACGGGCATCAGTCTGTTTGACAGACAGGTGCTGAGGCCAGAGGTGGGGGTGTGTTCCCTCCCACTCCTCCACCCGGTTCGTCTCCACTCCTCCACCCAGCGCTCAGTCACTGCAGCCTGCCACCTGTCCCAATTGGCTGCACATCAGTCCACCGATATCAGTTCATCAATGAACTGACCCCCCACACATGTGCGCTCACATTCGTCCACCCTCCATCAGCGACGCTTTACAAACCCCTCACACTGCTTCTGAGATCCGTGAATTAAAATGAGTTCACTTAGCTGGTTAAATAATGTTAAAAAGTAAAATACCATGTATATTGTGAAACATTTGGGTTTTCTGATTATCCTCTGATCTCAATCTAAATCTTATCTGGGTAAATTCCTACTTCAGGCTATTCATGTGTGGGGATTTTTTAAGTTAAACTTAACTTGGTCAGTAAACTTAACTAGATCATTATACTGAGAAACAATTACAAACACTGTATGGAAAGCTACAAAGGTTTAAAGTAAATTACACTTGTATCTCAATGTTTGAAGACATTTTAGACTCCTCCCCCAATCCTTTAGTCCTTTAGTCCCATTTGGTGGTTTTTGGAAGTGCAAATATTTGGGCTGTGAAAATAGCGGTTTGTTTTAACCATATGTCTCACGTACCATTTACAGTATCTTCTGTGGTTCCTGGTAAAAACCATGCAACTTCAACTCTTCATTCCACTACGGTACACTGTGTGTGGGGGGTCCTGTTGTGGCATCGAAGCAATTGTTTGATGATGATGATGATGAAAAAAATGTAGGGGGGGGGGGGGGGGGCATAAATGCAGACATCAGCTCTGCTCCTCTTCTGCAGGCCTGTGGTGCCGTATCTAACTGTACAAAAACCCACTGCATGCTCCCTCGGTGCCTTTTCTTCTAGTGAGTACAGCAGAGTGGCAAATAAGAGGGACAGGGGGGGGGAATGAAAAACAAGGGACCTAACCCCACCCCCCCATCCATAAACGCTGTTATCAGTGCCGGCTGCAGGATCAATTAATCTCAGCCAGAGGAGGCCAAAAGAAAAAAGAGAGATGCACAAGTACAAAAGCTATCACGATGACACGACTTTGCAGGGCAATGCAGCCGCTTCCTGTCGCTGCCAGAGGATGTAAAAGCCCCCATAAACCTGCTGCGTGTCGGGAGCGTATTGCTGATGTGAGGCACCGCGGTGCTAATTGTTGTAATCATCATTTTCAGTTACATCTGTTTCGCCGCTAATGAAGGAAATATAGTTTGCTGTCTTGGAGCGTGCGCACACAATTGCACCTGTTTGTAAGATTAGTACGTGTTGTTAAAAAAACACTAAACAGAGGGCGCCTCTATGCATAACTGATGGAAGAAAGGGCTAATTGGACAAATCTGCAATCTCGAAAGGCAGATGAGTGATGGGCTGGATTTGGGGGGGTGGGGGGGAGCACACGGTTGTAATGACCAGAGGGTGAGCTTTGATGGAGAGTACTATCTGCATAACACATAAACTAAAGAGACACTGATTCTACAGGATGAACTATCTCACACCAATAAGTTCCAAGTGCTGCCTTTACGGTCGTTCTAACAATGCATCAGCTTTATTACGACGTTAATACTTGCACCCCAAGCGATGTAATGCTTCATAGAATCAATCTTTCACATAGTTTAAACGTCGCCCGCCGCTAATATGTTTGTGCCTAATACTGCATACATTTCTGTTCATTTACTTTTCATTACTTTGCAAAGCTAATATTCTCCCCCCCCCCGCGGGATGATTTCACACGTAAAAAAAAAATGCACCGCGAGTTTCAAGGTTACCGACACGTGCTGCTTTTGTTTCTGCTCCTTGTCGCGCGCTCCTCGCAGCACTTGGCGGGATTAAAGGCTCCGCGGTGGAATCCGTGGAAGTACGCAGGCAGAGCGTTAGATACGCTGCGCTCCTTGCAGCAGATGCCGTCCCCGTCACCGGCATTTCAAAGAAAACACCAATCCTGGCCTGACAATCCTTGGTGCGACTTCACTCCCTCGCGGAGCTGTGACAGCTGGGTGTGTTTTTTCCTTTCGAGTTTCAGGAAGCCGTCGATGACTGTGACGTTGATTGACTCGTTTCACGGGACATCAAACGGGGCCTCGGGTTTCGTCGAGGACGAGCAGAAGGCACGCGGGGGGGAAAACAGCTACTGAACCGCGGGTAAAGATAGATGCGGCGCGTGCCATGGGTTAGACGGGTTTATGTTACTTAGAGGCGAACTAAGAATATAAAAATGGGTCTTGGCATGCTTCCAATGGCAGAGCAAATAAGTTGGAGATTTTAGGATTCATTTCACCATGGTAGATTCTCATGTCCTCAGCAGCTGCATTCTCTCTCGACTGAGCTGTGGAAAGTTTGCACTGAACTCACTTAGTGCAGAAATAATGAAGCCCCAAACGTACAGGGTAAAAAAATAGACATAACGATGGAGTAGTAAAAAATGCAAGTCTATCTGCGTTATATATATTTAGGAGAAAAACAAGCACAGTACTGCAGAAATGAACAGAAATTCACCGCTTATGGAACCCGAGGTTCCCGTTGGGTGAGTGATTATAGAAGAGCAAACTTCCACACCCAAAAGCTATGATAATGCAAAATATCTAGGGCTGTCAAAAATAGCGCGTTAACGGCGTTAATTAGCTGTTTGTTGTTAATTACGTCAATTTTTTTGACGCATTTCACGCATGCGCAGTGTGACAAATTATTCAGGTCCGGAAAGAACCTCTTCTTCTAGGGAATGCACTTCATCCTATACAACACATTACTGCCACCTGCAGGCATATGTCAGGCCGTCAGGTTCAGCAAGTCGTTTGCGCCAGAGACCCGCTCCCCCCCCCCGTTCTCGCGCAGCAGAACAGAGAAGAAGAAAAGCTCCGCCCAGCAGAGCAAGAGCAGCGCTGTTCTGAAACATGCGGAGGAAGAGAAACCAATGCGATCTAAATCCTCCCAAGTATGGGAATATTTCACACTGAAATGGGGGTGGTAGCGGATTTCTTTGCAGCGCCAGTCGTTCTAATCGCCGCGCTCGACTTCAAGGTGTAACCTTTATTATTGTTCGGTCTGAAACGGCGCGCCCAGTGACGGGTGGTGCAGCAATATTGTTGTTCGGGTGGAAATCGGGAGAAAGGTCGGTCCGGGAGATTTTCGGGGGGGGCTTTGAAACATCGGGAGGGTTGACATGTCTGGTCATGTCTGGTCATCGCAGGAGCACAAACTCGCAGCAGAGTGGGATAAACTGCAGAGGCTCGAGACCCTTCTAGAGCCATGCAGGGAAATCAGTCTGTAACTTATCAAATAACAATGATTTGATTATTTTCTGGAATGAATTAAAAAATCAAATATCAATAACATATATTTATGTAAAAAATAATAATTATGATAATAATAATGATAATTATGTATCTGTGTCCTGTTATTTATCTTTAGTATGCATTTCAGAAAGAAAAAATGGTTAGGATTCAGGTGTTAATTAATCATGATTAATCCACTGAAAATTCTGATTAATTTGATTAAAATTTTTAATCATTTGACACCCCTAAAAATATCCAAAGAATTTTACGGTTAAGCAAATCACAACCAAGTCATTCAGTCTGCATTTTGTAATCGACCGATTGGATAAATAAAAACCACCCTGAAATGCTCCAATCAGTGGAGTAATTCTGTTGTCAGAAAACGAGGATGAATTGGTATCTTTAAATACTCTTACTATTAGTAAGGGACGTACTCTGATGAGGTTATTCGTCTTCTTCACCACTAGGGGCAGCGTGGAGCCATTCTGGTGAGCAGGTCCATCCGGGTCTATTGTTTGCCTGTGATCTCTTAGTAAGTGCACAAGGACACATAAGACTAAGCATATTATGTGTTGTCATTAATTACTCTAGAAAGTCATTGTGTTGCTAAAGAATGGATCTCAAAAATGACAGAATAAAGATGGCATCTTTATTCCATCGTTATGGAATAAAGTTGGCACAGAAGATGAAAAAAGTCTTCTCATGTGTAAACAAAACTTCAGAAGAATAAACAAAAAGAACTTGGAGTGATTTGCTGTCTATCCCTATTGCTACAATATTTAACTTCAGGGAAGGAGCGGGGGGATAATAAATATGTATTTTTATCAGTACATGTAATACAAATCCATTGAAGCATGGTTTAATGAACATTATCAGTAAATATTATATCAGATATCGCTGTGAAAGTCTTAAATTATGAATCACAATGAAATATCAATGGCTTCTTGGAATTTTAAATCAACATTCATTTTTAAGTTGGTAAATGTGTATATACGGTTTTATGCTTTCCACTTGTTAAACTAAAAAAGTAATAATCCCCAGACAGCATGGTAGAGGCGTATAACCGTAATCATCTTTAACATTACAGCATTTCCCTCTATGGAAATTGGACATATGGGTCATTAAAGGGATCAGCTGATGGAACTTCTCCCATAAGTTTTTTTTTTTTTTTTTTTTTTTTTGAAGACAAGGTTTACTTAGGCGCTGGATTTCCCAGGAACGGAGGAAATGATGTTTACAAAGGAAACGCGGTGCCCCTCTCTCAGAGGTGCTCAACCACTTTACATCACAAAAGACTGAAACAGCGACAGGGAAAGCTAATTATTCGCCCGGTATTTACCATTCAACAATCTGACATGGCAGGTTGTTTCAGTCATTTTTGTCTCTGTAGTTGATAAGATAGTGAACACAGAGCGGACGCATAATAAGGCCGCTCCGCCTCTCTGCTGCTCGGGAATCAACATTCCACCAGAGAGGCAGAAGAATGCATACCAAGTAGGAAATCGTTATTTCTGCCTTTCACAATGCGGGGAAATGAGGGGCATAAGGTTTTTCTTTGGTGGCAGAGGAGATGGGAAAACATTTCATTTATTTTCCCTTTTTTTCTTGCTGCTCGGACAGTTTTACACACTCAAGAGAGCAACAAATGCTCACCGTTGGACTAAAGGTTCGTTCCGGGGAGAACTTTTTCATATCTTTCTTGGATTCGACGTGAGAAATATGCCACTTAGTTGTTTCATATTGAATGTTAGGTCCAATCAAAGGCTGAATGATTGGCTCAACGGAGCAATAAACTCAATTGATGCCTTTTTCCTGTTTGTGTGTGCTCATCCAGATTTGATTGCTATATTTATACTTTTTTTTACCCGTTTTTACACGCTATCGTCAGGTGCTGCTTCTTTTTGGCATGCAGTTGCTATGATACAACCCCTCTGCACAGGTGCACGTGATGCGCCGGCTCTCAATGGAGGGAGGGCCGAAGCGCAGCGCGGCATCGAATATCACCAGGCCGGGGCTCGCTGTGTCCATATACTGTTGCTGCTATTGTGACAGCTCTAACGATGGCTCTTAAAACGAGTCGCCCAGTGGCAAAGCCTCCAGGCGCCTTTAATCCTCTCTTTTGAACTGCTTTTCCTTTCTGCTCTCTGTCAGTCGGCTACAGTCGATGGTCAGACATGGTTAAGCCCTCGTGCTGCTGGAGACCTGGAGACGTGGCCAATCAGTGGCTGTAATGGGGTCGCTAATAAGCCTGATTGTGCTCAGCTGTGCAGCTTTGAGACCGTAATCAATATCTGACCTGACTTTGGATTATTGTTCTTGGTTTTTTCTGATTACATGGAACGACTCAGGTGTCATTGCACAATTGACGTTGCAGTCAAACAGTGTTACGGTGGTTTGAAAGGAAACAATTGGACTTTCCTTTGCATCTTAAATGCAGCAATGTGTATTCTGCAAAAAATTTAGCACAATGGCTCATCGTGGAGAGACTCCCAAGGCCCGGTTCCTTGGGTCGTCATCTTGAGATGTGTGAAAATATTCAGCGTGTGCTTTTCAAGATTCATTATACGACCATTTTCCACAAGGGATGTTCGCATTAATGATGACGATGAATTATTAAGCATTGCCGGCTGCGGAAAATATCTTCGTGGAAGGGTCGAGAACATCAAATGCTTTTATTCCCCTTTTCTTTAGCAAAACAAAACACAATAACGTAAACAACACACATCGCTTTCATCATTGGCAAAAAAATAAAATCATTATCCAAGTCAGATCGTGCAGAGGGCCGCGCACTCCGGTGCATTAACGTGAAGTGTGACTGCGGTGAAGAATCTCTACCCCTAATCAATAAGTGCCTCCGGGACGCGTGTTGGGGTATCACTGACGGTCCGCCAACGAACAAACGGGACAACAACCACAAAAAGGTGCAGTGAGCTGAAGTCATTTGCATTATTACGCTGCCTCGGTGGCAGTATGCTGAAGGTGGGTTATTTTTAGGGGGCTGCAGAGGTTAAGCGCCGGGGGTCCAGCGGGCCGACAGACGGTTCCACTCATCCTCCAAGAGAAGCCGCTGCGTGTCGTGATCCTGGTTCATCTGAATGTTTAGTGCGTTGACGGCGTGCCAATGGATACATTGTGTCAAAATAAGCCGCACTCCTCTCGCCAAGTGCAATAAGTGTCGTCAAACTGTACCCCCCCCCCCCCCCCCCCCACACGGTAAAATGGTTAAAGTAAGACATTTGCCCAAAGTGAGAAGTTTAACAGAACGATCATTTGTTCTGACAAATTGGTTAAAGCCATACATTCTAGTTGGAAAAAAGGACGACGCTGCTTCTGTCAGCGTTCCTGCGAAATGATTCCGCTTCCACGAAATAAAGGCTTTCCATTTGTCATGACTAAGGATAATGATGATGCACGACGTGCTCTTTCCGGGAGGGGGGGGGGTGCTAACTTTTCTTTTTCTGTCGTGGTTCTTGCAAGCTACCGACGGAGATGCCGCGCCTTGAACTCTGCCTCTCAGGTGTTGCCTCCCGTGTTCCTCAGCGCTTTGGTGGAATCTGCTCACATGACACCTGCTGACCTGCCTGCATTAAACCAGGGAAATGAGATTCGTATTCCTCCTCGTGTGCTTCCTTAGAGGCTGACTCTCTGAAATAACAGCAAACAGACATAGAGGGGTAGAAACGCATTACACCAGGAATCAGTTTATTAACAGCGGCCCACGGAGCGGCGGCGGCGTGGGGGGGGGGATTTATTCATTCATAAAGCGGCGTTTACAGCATTATCTTCCCCCTCCGAGAGCAGGCTTCTAAAAAAGGTAACAAAACACCTTAAGACAAAGATGTGACACGATTACCCTGAGGTGGGCCCTGGGGGGGGGGGGGGGGGGGTCGAGTCCGCCCTGCAGGCCGAAGGTATTCCTGCACAATGAGAGCAGCCCGGAGACAATGAGACGGCCGATTGTGTGCGCGGGCTGATTGGATCGGGCGTCGCGCACAGCGCAATCCGTCCGTCACAATGAGGAAGGCGGGAACGTTGCCGCACCGAGACGAAAATGTAGAGATGAATATTCACGAGACGAGAACAATGTCTTGTGCCGATGGGGTGAGATTGTTGAACTACTGCTGCGGTTTGTAACATCTCACGAGCTGCCTCTTGATGAGGGGTCCATTCACACAAGAAGTCTGTTCCCTTTGATCTTGGATGCAAACACCTGTTGGCCCTGTTTCTAGGTGAAGTGGGCTCGACCTTGATGAGTCCAGTTGGAGAAACACTCAACACAGAGTGTGGATGTTTGAAATATCAAAAAGGTAAATTATGTCCGTACCAGGCTGTGGGCTGAAAATAAAAGTGCACTTCTGTCAAGGACGGTTATTTGTTTGTTGTTTTCGTCTTTATTATGCAAAGAAAATTTTTCATCGGGAAAAAAGAAATCTATTTTTCAAGGGAGCGCTGGCCATGGGTGCAAAAAACAGCACAAATAAAAGACAAAACAGCGACAACGTTGAGACAAATGAGCTAAGACATGTCCCATTAAACATGAACGCGACATTTCTTAGCTTATTTGTCTCGTTTCTTTGATGATTTAAGAACAGACATTTATAGCAAATATACAAATATACACAAAATAATGAATCGCTCGTTTTCATTTCATACGTCAAACAGGTGCGTGCTTATTAAACAGTGCAGTGACTGTAGCTCACGTCCAACTTTCACAGTACGGATTTAACCGGTGAAGGTTGAAGCTACCGATGAGGTCAAAAATAATATAAAAACAAGGAGGCAGCTTGTGTAATACGCCTCGCAGCAAATCAACCACAATGCATTGCGAGCACAATAAACCGAATCTAACGATCCATCGAAAGCCAAATAATCCACACTGTTGAACCTGTACCTTTACACCGTGAACGTGGCCCATTCGTTTATTTCAAATGCAGGATGGAGAAAGTACCCGACAAATGAAAATGTGACCCTTTAATTAAGTTGTGTATGCTGTTCATGTTGTATGTTGATTTATTGTGACCTTTTCATGCAGTTTTCGGTCGTGTCGTAAGATTTTTCGACTGCAGGAACAGCACAGAATGCGACTTATCTTGACCTTAAACGCCACTATTTTCTTGACAAAAGACCACATCTTCACTCTACAACATTGTTACCATTGACAGCACAAGATTCCCCCCCCCCCGCGGCGCCGCCGCCGAATGTCACAATCAACCGGTAGCTGTCGCTCCTCAGAAAGTCCTTCAAGGGCGCAACAAACAAGCAGATAGCAGGTAACGGCCCTTTGAAAGGTAATCTAGAGCAGATGGCAAGCTGTGGGTGGTACCGGCCATCTCTGGAACGGGGGCCCTCATGCTGGGGGGGGGAGACGGAGTTCATGGCTGATTGGTGTCTCACCGACCCACTGCTTGGTTGATTGCTAGCATCACGCTGGAGGAATCATCATGTCTGTACGAAGAGGAAGAAGATGAATCACATCCCCCTTTGCTTTTGTGGCCGAGAGGCCTTATTCGTCCATTTGAAGGAAACAAAAAAGTAATTTCCCCTTTGTTTCTGAAGAAGGTCCCTTCGCGCTGCTGCATCATTAAACGCCATTAGATCAATTAAGCTAATATTTGTTCTGTACCCTTGACAGGAGTGATGCAAGGCCAATTTGCCAAATAGTTCCAGTGATGACGGC
The DNA here is from genome assembly GCF_949316345.1 of Pungitius pungitius. Taxonomy (NCBI): domain Eukaryota; kingdom Metazoa; phylum Chordata; class Actinopteri; order Perciformes; family Gasterosteidae; genus Pungitius; species Pungitius pungitius. The sequence goes on along the minus strand of NC_084918.1, from coordinate 4,993,466 downwards.
ATCCGTTCTCTTGGACCAGGCGGAACTTAATGACAGAAGGGATGAGTCAACATCGGAGCAGGCGGGAGTAAGAGGCAACTATGTACTTAGGCAGGATGTCAGCAATCCAAAACAATCCTGGAATAGAGCTGTAGCCTTCACAAACATCAAGTATTTCCCCTATTTATATCAGAGAAGTCAGGAGGAACAACTGATCACTGGTCAAGGGAAAAATCTGTTGAAGGGGATATAAAATGCCAAATGTTGTACATTTAAGTTGATACTAAAACATAATCAGGTGCTTTAATGATCAGGAAAACACATTTCTCTCTCAAACCATCTTCCACACTATACCTGCATTCACTTTTCGTTCAGTTTTCAGCGACTGTCCCTTTAAGCCACGCGCCCCCCCCAAAAAAAGGGCGAGGGCCGACTACGGCGAAGCCAAATACGCCGTGACCTGCGCGGAAAAAAACGTTAAACAAGGGCCGCTGACCCTCCAGCGACACCTTTGACCTCTCCAGCCGCTCAACTGGAAGTGACTCGGATGACATTTACACATGCCTGCTGTCCGCTTGGTATTGACCGACAACGCGTTGGTGTTATTAGTTGTTATCTTGTACGAGTAGCGCATGAAGCGCATCAACATGCCTCGCCGCTCATTAAAAGGGACGCGTCCAAGTCACACGTCTCTCTGGTGGCTCAGCCGCATCAGTATTGAAGCCGAGTGGGCTTTCAGAACTGACTCATCAGTATGCAGCCAAATGGGGATTTCAGTAATTGAAGCGAAAATCATTTTGCTCTCTTTGTTGGGGGGGGGGGGGGTTTGTTTGCAGACAAATAATAGACTCGCTGCGGCTGTCATTTTAAAATAATTATCTGGCCTCTTTGAGCTTAACATTTCTCATCTGATATAATTGTAAAATGACAGCAAAGCACTTTTTGGAAGTTAGAAAGAAAAGTCATGTTGCTCATCCTCGACAAATGCTGCAATATTTTCAGTTTGAAATAATACACATGCAAATAATTCACACTATCTGAATCTGTTAATGTTTCCACTGCAAATCATTTCCATATTGAACAGATGAGAAACACCAAAATGAAAAAGAAAGAGTTTGGGGATGTAGCTGTTTGCTGTCTCACGTGCTGCTGTAGTTCCTGCTGTGTCCGTCCTGCTGAGCAGACCCCCCCACTCCCCCCTGCGGCTCCCGGCATCTCATTTTCTCTCGTTGCATGGAATATTGATGCAAGTCAATATAGTCTGTGTTTTGTCAATATGCAGAAGGGAGAAAAATGAAATGCAAACACACGGGAAATATATCCTTACACCGCAGGAACAGCCGCCACGGAGGACAAATCTATCAATTATGAGCGCCGATGTATAAAAAAAGCCCCGCTTCCCTGCCCACCGCCATCAGAGCGGCTGACCGCGAGTGGGACGAGAGCAAATAAAAGACTCTGCTCTTGTACTCAAATCACGTTGGAGTGATTCCGAGCGCAGCGTGGCAGTGCGACGCCTCGTTCTAATTACCTGGCCTCCGTGGGAAGGCCGACAACCTTTTTTTTCCCCCGTATGATGGCTAATAACTCCTAAGCTTCTTGTTGGTGCCGAGGCCGTCCGTCAAAGAGCCGACTTGGACTGGACGCCACGTAAGCACGCACACCACTGCACTAAACTCATGCACGTGGAGATTGGAGTAATAGTATTAGTGTGAACTTGCGGTTGGAGAGAAATAAGCCTGCTTGTTTATGCGTGTGTGTGTGTGTGTGTCAGTCTGAGCAGCTGAGGCCGAGACCGGCCGTCGCTACCGTAGGAGGCGTGCGAGACAGCTGCATGCGACAGGGTGGGCGGCGAAGAGCTGGGGCGGCAGTGACACGGGGGGGAGGCGCTGTGAGCCGAGAGGGGGTCAGGGGGGGGCCGCGTGGGTCACGGAGCCGAGATGCAGCTCGGCGGATGCGGTTTCGAAACGGGGCGTAAACAAGATGAATGTTCGAGGAGCGAGAGGGATGTGGGTGTGTGTGTGTGTGTGTGTGTGTGGGTGCATGGGTCCGTAAGGTGATTTTGCTTAATGAAGCAGCGAAGACACGCTGATCTTCCCAGAGCAAAACATTTTAACAAAGAAGACGAGGATCGGCAGTGACTTCATAACGGGGCGATTATGAATTACAATAATCCATGCACGCCCTGTTGATTCTTTCACAGTCAGTACGCAGTTGAGAAATTTGGTGTCACGGTTTGGGTTCATGCCTCGTGTGTCCCTGGCGTAGCTTCACTTCCTGCCTTGTCCTGTCTTCCCCTGTGATTGTCTGCAGTGTCGATGATTGTTTCCACCTGTGTCCAATCGCCTGCACCTCCCCTGTGTGTGTATTTAAGCCACGTCAGTCTCGTGTCGCGTCATTGCATGTTGCATGTTTCCCTGTCGTCGCCGTCTGAGAGACATTGTGTCCTCGTTTTGTCCCTTGATGGTTTTTTTTGATTTATTATGCGTTTGAGTCCTCCTTCCTCCCTCTGCCTTCACCTGCGTTGTGACATTTGGACTAAACCAGTAACAATCAAAACTACGACTGTAGTAGTGGTTTGCAAAAAACAATTATTCAAAATGCAAAATTAAAAACTGGAGTTAGATGCTTAAAGTTCTCATTTATGACTTTGAAAGTGATGCCGTTCTTAGAGTTCATGGAAATGTGTAACAAAGAAAATGAATCCACGGATTATATTTCCATCTCCTGAAGCAGCTGCAGAATAGTTCACTCAAACACAACAGATTTGTATTCTAAAGACTGTGAAGGCCACAACGGGAGCGGCAGAAAGAGGGGTACTTAAGGGTTCCCTCCTGCAGCGGTGCTCTTGATTTGTCCGTGGCCTTTTGCACCAATGCGGCGTAAAGCGCTGTCCGTGGTGCTGAATTACCATCAGCGCCGTCCAAGGTTTTCTGCTCTTAACATTTATCCAGCTTTGCGGTTGGGTGGAACGTAGTCGGATTTAGTTTCAGGGGGGACTAACTCCTATTTAACTCGCGTAATGCCCTTTCCACAAACAAAAGGAGGGAAGAACCTTCACGTGGATGCACATTAACTGTGTAATAAGGGAAAAGCTAAAAATATAGAGCCAACTGCGTTGTTTCGTAGGCTTGGGATTAAACCGGTAAATAACGATGCAACAGCTCTTGCTGCGGTGGCGGAGGAAGGCTTCCGTTACCCGGGGGGCCCTCGCTGCATCGCTAAGTGTTCCTTCTAAATGCACTTTTTCAAGCGGAGGCAGAGCTCAGCCGAGGCCTCCACACACACACACACACAAAATGAAAGGCCCATTTTGCTGAATGTACTTGCATACATCACTTGCTCAGCATCCGTACATAAATCCCTAATCCTCTCTGAAAGACAGTGTTCACCACTTCTCCCCACAGTTATATTGTTGGCATGCTATAGCGCGACAACCTGATCTCGACCCAAGAACCTTATTAACAACTTGAGAAGGGTCTTAAGCCGGGGCCCTTGGCTCTAGCGACCTGATTAGGCTAATAAAGCATGTCCACAGGCATGTACTGCACATTGATTCGGCCAATTAGCAAGGTGACAAACCCCGAACATATTCTCCATGCGCAGACACTCAGAATCACGTGTTACGATAATGAGGCGAGAGAGGGATTTGGAAACTGGAATGAAATATAGAATGAACCCAATTTTTTGCTACCTGCCATGAGCATCTCACACTTAGTAGTGCTATTTTGTCAGAGCTGGACCAGGGATGTACGACTTCATGAGAATCCAGTCTCCTGCATGGGATCGTAGCTTGATGGAGCCACAGCCTGTCGGGCGGCTTTGCAAATTAAACACTTCCGACGTGAACCAAGAAGTAGATGAATCCCACATGAGCCTGGATATACACACGGCTGCAGGTGCTTTGAGTTGCTTCTTAATGAGGTCCATTCTCTGGGTACCAGAAGCGCCATATAATCAAATATTTAAGTCAATTAACCTTCAAGAATCATTGATTTCTACTTGTATGGTGGAATTACAAAAAAAAAGTGGGTTTGGCAAAATTATTTAAAAAAAATATTTATTAATGCCAAAATTAGAGGGAGAGGGAGAGGCATTTACTGTTCTCTGTGCAAAGGACAGCCTTCACCCTACTGGGCTGCCATGACGACTAAAACTAAAACAAAAGTGACACTAACCTGCTTTATTCCATGACAGCATATGGAAGTACTGTATATGAGCTAAACGGATAATTATTCTATTACACTGTGACAAACTCCTCAAAACTAAAGTACATTTATTGCCAAATCAGTAGTGAATTCCTTCATTTTACGTCTCCTTGGCCACTGAGAGAAGCACATTTATCAGCCACTTGCATTTCATCGATTAGTAGAAAAGTTTTGTAAATAAATGTCATATAAATGTAATGTTGAGTCATGCTGTTTAGCATCTAAAGCCACTGGATAGGTGCTATGATTTTAAACTTTCTAGACAGTGCGTATGTGCAAGACAACTGTGTGTTTGCGTGGGCAAATTCTCATTCAGGGTGCCAGCTCCTTTCTTTTTACAACCTTGGTTGAAGGTGACATAAATCACTTCCTTCATGAGAACTCACATTCCACCTTTAGAGCACCTAGTCCCAGTTTTATCAGTATTAATGGTTGTCCCTTTACTTAGCCAAAGCTATTTCACACTTGGTTAAGTAAGGTATGAGAACGTCTCCATGGCTGTATATTTAGCCGAGCCGTAATAAATATTTTCAAGATCCCTAATCACTAAGCAAAAGCTGCCGTGTGCACTAACGCACTATGAAAGCTCACTAAAGTAATTCATTTTGGTTTCCCATAGCGAGCATTTCTCAGCTAACGCACCAAGAAGCCCGCGGAGAGGTTGTCGGAGAATCCTAATTGGTAAATGTTCAATAATGTTGAGCACCTCGGCCTCGGTTTTGTGTTCCGGTCACACACTGTGACCCACACACACACACACACACACACACACACACACACACACACACACACAAACCCCCTGGAAGACTAGAAAATTGAAATGAGTCGAATATCCAGTAACTACGAAGAGTAATAAGTCCATTTCATGGCCATCTATAGCTAAACTTCCACAAAGTATTCAACCCCCCCCCCGAGTGGCCTGAGCGAAAGCACCGTCTCCATCACCAAGAGGCTCTGTGTCCACTAGTAATAAATAGAATACTGAGCGCATTAGCCGGGTCACGTTCTAGTAGGAGTAGACGGTGTGTGCATATAATGCACGTATTACCGAAAAAATAAGACCCGGAACTCGACCGGCCTTCAGAAAGCGAACGGAACGTCCCAAAGGTGAGAAGTAGAAAAGGGCTGTGATGTGAAACATCAATTAAGGTTTACACACACATGCAAAAGCAACAAAAGCCCTGCTTTAAGAAACTAAGAACCACCACAAAGAGTTTGACTGTTTACTTCTTCTAGAGGTCGTCTGTGGTGATTCGATTTAACTCATTCAGCCGCCTGCTACGCCCCGACTCGTCCAGTGAGGCGCTGCTATCGCATCCCGCGCAAACCTCAATACCCCAAAAATACTTCCTCTGGGATTTGCTTACAATACTCTTTAAATCTACCAGCGCATGAAATAATAATAAAAAATTCCATTCGACTTTGACAAATTCCGGCTGTATGTATGCAGCACGCAGCATTACTCTGGAAAAAAAAAAAAAAAAAGGAAGACGGGGAATTGAGTGGCTGCAGATAATTACAAAAAGCAAACACACTTGGTGGCCGTGTGGGTCTAAAGTATTTCTAATTTCACAGATGTGATCAAGCTCGCCGGGAGTCTCTCCCCTCTCCTCCTCTCCCCCTCTCCCCGTTCCTGGCTCCTCCCGGGTGTCCACGAGATTGATGGTGAGGCGTCGAAGGGGTTTTCAGCCGCACACTCTGCCGCTGAGCATCATTGGGAGACTCTCCTCTGCAGCGGCCCCGCCGGGACGCCCTCTGAGAAAACAGCGTGGCCCGAGTCCTCTTCCGAGAGGGCCGACCGACACTTGTTAAAGCTGTGAAGACGGATAGTAGTCGGGCAGGAATAATGATTGAGAACTTTGTGACTTGGCGAATGTTGAGCGCCGCGTCGACTGCGTTGCACTCGATTGTTCGCTCGCCGTGAAGGTCAATGGAAAACATTTAATGGAATCGTGAGGTCCTCCTCCTCCTCCTGCTGCTGCTCGGCCGGGGGCCTGCTAACATTACCTTTAAGTGGGACTGCAGGTGCAATCTGTCAAATGGGCCCCTCACAGTGACTCATTGGCTGCGTGCTCTGATTCAGCTCAGACCCCCGAAAAAGGCCTGTGATTAAACGGGAAGTGTGACATAACTCTTGTTTAATGGTAGAAAAACAGCAGCCAGTGGGTTGGCATAAAGCCTGGTTCACGGAGCATAAATTCTATTCCCCCACAGATGCTGCTTGTAAAAGGTCAGCGTGACTTTGAATTATTTTACTGTTAAAAATTAAAAAAAGCCAGAAGAGGCTAATAAGTTGTTTTTCTATTTGTATAGCCCCACGAGTAACATTTGTCAGGACGAGCCCCGGGGTCGTCATCAAAAGCAAAAAAGAAAAGAAAAAGAAAACGGAACCCAGATCAATAGAGTTTTCCCGGTGGAGTGTCATTCGTTATCTACGCGCCGCACACAGCAGCACTTCACATGCAAATCAGCCGGATGAAATGATCAATAGGAGCTGACCTCACACAAACTTCACCCGGGGGGCGACCTAAATGTTTTTAAACAGAAACGGCCGCTTCCAAGATATTACAGCCAGGGGCTCGTTGTCAAATGATTCACACTGAAAAGCCGACAGGCGTGCACAAACACACACACACACCTGCGAAATCTGGCAATTGACGAATCCCACGCTTCATTGTTTTTGCGAACACAGGCGGAACATTTGAGCGGGAGGCAGGAAGGGGATGACCGCCGGAAGCGGAGGCCACGCCGATTTGAGGCCCCTTGATAAATATCAACGAGTGTCAGCCGCTGCACACCCCCCGCCCCCCCCCGAGTCCAAACCGCCCCCACCGAAGGCGCCGACAGAGACGCCTTTGAGAAAGAGCGGAGCAGGGCGTACGACATGGAATCGACAGCAGCGCCTAAGGGTCCTGCTCAGCTCAACCGAAAAAAGGGACAACAACTCTGACTTATTGGGAATGATTGACTTTTCCCTCAGAGAATTCAATGAATAATTCTCTTTTACCAGAATGGGGAGAAAAAAAGAAAAAGAAAAAAAAAAAAACTACCCCCGGGGATCCGAACCAGATCGTCTTTTCATTATGAAAAAGAAAAAGTCCACAAAGTTTTATCAGCATTCCGCATTCTCTGCTCATTGGAGCTCGGATAATTGATTATGTTTAGGCGGTTCACTATTGGATGTGCCGCGCCGTTAGTAGTGGAAAGAGATATCGCAGTAAATTAAGCTTACCTTCCCGGGGCACACAGTCTGACAAAGATTCACTGACCTCAAAGGACACACTGAAATTGAAAATACATTGTCGGGAAAAAGAAAAAGAAAAAGTTTCATTCAGAAGTATTATCTCCATTTGCTTTGCTGCACACCACCACTTCCTTCTTTTTAAATGACTGAATCAGAAAGGCAGCTTTCACGTCGTCTTGTGATTACAAGCTATATTTTACTGGGCTTGACTGATACGTCGGTGAAGCTGCTGTTTCACGGCCCAAAGAGAAGCCCGGCTATTTACAGTCGCTGTGCAAATGTTTCCCCAATTTTACCCCGCAATTAAATCACCCCCCCCCCCCCCCCCCCCCCCATTCTATCCAACGCACATGTACGACAAGAAGCATGAGCGTGCGGGAGAGTTTCCGTGGAGATCCATTTATCTTCGTTTGTCCGGACTGAACCTTTCTGGTTTCATACTCTTGGGGATTGGAGTATGAGGGTTGGGTGGGGGGTTCTCTTTTTCCAGAGTTTACAGCTCACAAGCCTCCTTGAGCCGCTGCAGCGCTTTGTGACCCTCCGAAGAGCGTCGAGTGCCGTGCCCCCCCCCCGTGCATGTGCGGTACGAGGCCAAAGCCGCCAATTTTGACTCGAGCATCCTCCGCGCTTTACAAGGGAAAGACTCCAGCTGGCAGAATGTCAGTCCCCCCTCCCCCCCCCCCCCCCCCCCCACCCACCAATGACGTCTGCTGGAGGAGTGCGAAAACTGTAATAACCCTCCTGGTATTATGGGGCTGCCATCACTCCATGACTGACATTGTCGTTGGGTGGACATAATGGACGTCTTGGATTACAAAGCTATACTTAAAAAAAAAAAAAAAAAAAAACCTGGCCCAAGGACTTCCCAGAAGTGTGAAAGTATTACAGACAGAGTCCAAACAATGTGCTTCTCTGTGGTAGAATGGGAAATGGCTTTTCACAGCTTTACGACTGTTACGCACGAACGCTCCGGGAGGCGGAGGCCCCCCCGGAGGCGCTTTGTGAAGGCCGCGGCAGCTTTGTCCCCCAGTGGAGCCTCGTGCGTGAGGAGCGGTAGGCGCTGAACATCGAGAGGATCTCGGCCGTGACTGTAAGGTCACGCCGGGCGTCGCCTGCGTTACTCGAGCGGCTCTTGTTATTTTTTATTTTTTTTGGTTTACTTGTGTGAGGGGGGGAAAATGAGACTGTTAGTAAAGCCGGTGACAATAGTCTGCAACTCCTTTCAATTATTTCCCATTCCCAAAAGCATAGAAAAAAAAAATTAAAATTGTACTGTATCTTTAGTGCTTATTACTCCAATTGCGAGATCCATGTAGGTGGATTGTTGTGGAATAACGAGGGATTAGAACAAAGGGGTATGGGAATAAATCTTTACATTAGGGTTAGGGTTAGCCAGAAATGACTGAGGCTGGAGATGGCAACCTGGTACCAGGATCATGTTTTATTTGGATCACCTTTTGAATCTGATGCTGCCTCTATGCCAACGTGTTGTTGTCCTGTCTCATTTGCTTCCGAAGCCTTGAGGAGCACACGGGGAGTCTGAGGGTGCCAGGTGTTCCTATTCGTAATTCTATTTCCCGTTCAGCCTCTTTTCCGTTCACTCTCCCTCACTGGTTTTCATTTTCACTGGTCAAATCCTGCTGCTTTGTATCAAAGGACGCTTGCTATCGCACAACAGAACAACAAGGCTTACATTTAGAAAACGTAATGTGTTTTTAACTAAGGAGGTCGGACACCATTTTTGCACCGTTGTCAGTTTTGCATCTAAAAAAAGAAGCATCTTTCGCATCTGTTTGCTGTTCTATCAAAACGTACCAAATGAACCAGGACGGAAATCTTTCCATCCGCTCTGTTCATTTCCTGCTGCCGTGCATAAATGAGAGATTTCAGGGATAAAACCCTCACAAAAAGCTCTTATTGTCCCAATCTGTTGCCCATAAAATGGTCTTAAAAAATAACAGATATAAAGAAAATTGGCCACTTTCGCTGATTACTGCTGTTGGTGCGGTACGCATGCACCAGCGCCGAGGATGTCTGGAAAGGTCTATTTCACGACCTTTCCAGACACGGGAGGCTTCTCCAGGCCGGCTTTCTCAATAAGGTACAAACGTTCCAGCAGCAGCAGCTGCTGCTTCTCCGTCTGAATCGTCCTCTGTTCAAGAATGTTTCTTTTATCACAATCCACATAGGGACCTTGGGAGATGAAGGGGGCTATTAAGGAAATAAATAAAAGCCTGTACGGACACTTAGCTTGATCAAGACCAAGCATTAAATAATTACTGTAATTCACTTAGGTTTCTTTTTAAGCCGCGTAACGATTTTCCCTGTTTCCCTTCTGCATAAAATTGATCTAATGAGGACCAAACAAACGACCTCTAAATTAATTGGGATTCTCCGCCCCCAAAGTAGCGCGTCTATCTGTATAGGAAATGTAGAAAAGCTTTTAAAGATAGAACGCAGCAAAAGAAAATACAAAAAAAGAAGAAGAAGAAGAAAAAGCCACTGACACAGTATGTCGTAATTGAACTGAAGGTTAAGGAGAAAACTGGAGCCACGGAGTGAATTGGAACATCACACCCTCGTTTTTCTTCAAAGGAGCAGAGTCAGTGTCGAGGTCAGTGGGCTGTAACACGTTGGGAGAGGATGAAAGAACTAAAGAAAAGAAAGTAGCAAAAACCGGAGGTGGACATGACACAAAGTTAATCTGGACAGCTGGGATCACATTATCTCTCTAACTTGGCTGACAATTACCATCCATCTTCTCCGAGCCGGTGTCCAGAGGCAGCCGAGGCGAAGCCGCGGAGCGCACTTTAATCACAGTGGTAGTCTGCACCGGTCCCCAACCCCAACCCCCACCCACCCTACCCACCCTACCCACCTCCCATCTTGTTCTCCCTGGTCCTGGATCAAAGAACCTGAGCTCCCTTTGAAGTGGGAGGGCCGTCCGCCCAGGGAGGAAGTTACGCTTCTTTCCAAAGGCTAATGAATCAAATTCTTCTCCTAATTATCGCGCTCTGCAAAAGGGGGAAATTGCAAAGAAACATTGCTGGTGACGGCGAACGCGCGGATTCTGCAGGTGTTTGACTGTCGTCCATGAAAGCCCCAACATCTTCCGCTGCGTTGATGCGACCCCGGGGGGGGGAAGGGAAAACCCACACACGACCAAGAGAGACAACACTGACATGTAATCTTCATTAATCCACGGAAGATATATTTGCATAACTCATAATGATGAAATAATTAAAAAGCAGATTCCCATGCAGTGTAGCGTTTCATTTATAAAGAGAACTCTGCATAGGACTGACTTTAGTGGGAGCCGATGGTACACATACTAATAGAGCAATTAAACGGATAATTTCCAGATGAGCTTGACTAATACAGTAAATATACTATTATTAAAGGTAATTACATCGGGGAAGAAGCAGGACGTAATCATCCTTCTCCCACAGGCTAAGACTGGTCTTTCCTTAGAAAGATCTGCACTGCGTATGCATGCAAAATCACAATTAGATTTAACAGAACCGTATTTACTTTTACATTCTGTTGAAACTATTCATTTTTGTGTGCATTTATTACTGCTTTTCAGTAGACTTCAAACAAAACCATAAAAGCTTAAAGCCGTAACAATTAGCTCAATTATGTGCAATTTGAAAGCGGCATCGAGCCTATGATTATAACCTTTAGTTTCCATTCGGCTTGATGGAGGATTTTTAAACTCTTAAGCTAAATGTTTCCTTCAAGAGCAGCAATTGTACCATTTTGATTCAGTCTCAATTGAGCTCGGCCGACCCTGTTGTACGAGGTAAAAATATTCTGACATATATATACAGTATATATATAAAGTGGCTGCATTCACAATCACCTGCCTGAGGTGACTGACGCGACATACCGCACTGCTTGCCACACACTTGCATTGACATTAGCTTAAGAAAGCTTTAGGCACCGTTAGCTGTTAAATATTCTATAAAAACCAAGGCTTTCACAAAATGACCGACGCATAGATAAATATATCTGCGCCAAGCTGATATCCGTCTGTGAAATCTGGCGATCATCAACATTGCTTCCAACAGCTTGCAGATGTTTTAAAAAAAAAAGATCTGGTAGTACAGCTGTATTGCCCAGCGGTGAAAAACTACATAATTATAAATATTTTGCCACTTTGTCAATGCTGTGTTGGCAGCCTGTTCTGCTGCCCCAAAGGGCCTTAAAAACAAACAATCGCCGCTTTAAGTTACAAAATCCCAATTTGCATACGCTACAACATCCCAAATGTTCCTCCTCTCCAGGTTTTTCAGTATTGTTGTCGAAGACCCGATAAGCTTCCCCGGCCCCTCAGGATGCTGGCCCACGTCCCCTTATTTGTCCAAAGCCCCCCAGAGGGCTCACGATCCGGCCTGATCATTGTCGGCGTACATCCAACTGGTGCTGGGGAAGATAAGGTCTGACCTCCACTCTGCTCGACCGCTCGCTGTCCGTCACCCGTTTACCCCTTTTACCGTTCTTTGTACTGCGCTGCTGCGTCCACCTTCTTGTGACAAACTTCAGATGTACCTTTCATGACAGCAGACCTGGAGGGGGGGGGTGGGGGTTAAATATGGGGGGGACCGTGGCCTGGAACTGAAATGTTATGGACAGAGACCTGCTTGTTTATGTCTACCCTTCAAGACAAACAGCATGTCCGGGGAGGCAGCATGACTTGGCAGCTCTCCGGGCTAATGTAACTGTAATTTATGTCAGCAGAGACGTGCCCCCCAGGGGCCAGAACAGCTTGCATAGGTACAAAATGGGTGTCATGTACTTCTTGGTTTATGCTGAGTCACTTTGTTTCGATGCCTCCATGAAGTGTGAAATAAATCATTTGTTATTCTTTTACACTGTACGCCGTAGTAGATAAATATACTGAAAGTTTCCTGCATCGTCTCCGAATATGCCTTCAAAGCAACGTCTCCAAAACGACATCATTCCAGCGGTGGGTAAGGAACGATTCCGCTCAACGCAAAGATTACAAGCTAGGCATGGTCGAAGCCAGAGAAGAATTTGGCCTTTGGGTTCAGACCAGCTGTGGCAGGCTGATGTGAGGGGCTCTGGATCAGCTCTCTGCATGGCTGTGTCGGACTTGGGATTGTGCTGAAGTTATCCTCATTTGATAGGATTAGCTTCAGCATCACACGTCTGGTGATGTGTAATTAGGCTCTGCAATTTTTAAAGGAAGAAAACGGAGATAAAGGGTCAAAGATGGAGCGTAAGAGGATTATAAAGGTGCAGGGAATTTACAACGCTCTCTGTCAGCCGCTGATCCAAGACCAAGAGAATATGTCATCATACACAGACTGTGGCGCACATTCTTGGGATAACTGGGTTTCATAGAAAGCTAACCATCTCCCAGCTGTTCTTTGGGAAAATAAACAGAGACTGAGCACAGATGGACGGAGCGTGCCTCCCTGAATTAGTCTTCAGACTGCTGACTGACGGCAGGGTTCGGCAGGCAGGTGGCAGGTGGACAGCGGGGGCGGTTAGGAAGACGGCGTTCAATCTCATCCAGTGCAATGAAGTCACGCATTTTATGTGAATTGGTCTTTTTTTTTTTTTTTTCCTCACCCGCCACCAATTCCTATCATCTGCTTCCATCATGAAGAAACAAAAGCCATCAAATGATTAAAATGGCGACGGCCACCGCCAGAAAGCAAATCCGAACAGAGAGCGACTGGGTCTTCGTCGACCGCTGCAGCCACGAAGAAAAAGAAAAAGTTTCACCCACAACACATCAAAAGGATCACCGGCGGCAAACTAATTTCCTTACAATTCTCTTCTAGTTGCTGCCGAAACCGGGGGGGGGGGGAAACGTTTTATTGACACCCAGATTGGCGACCATCTGCGTCGTGGCCTTGCGTCCTCTGAAAGTTGTTACTCCTTGTCTGGGGGATAAAGCGGGGCGATGAGGCGAAAAGAGGCACAAGTCTAATCTAAAAGATCAGCTCCTCGCAAATGGGAGCGGCGGCTGCCACGGACGGGAAAATAAAACAAACCTGACGTGACAACGTGACGGACTTTTTGGCTTCTCGGGTTTTACGCCACAGCCCATTCTCGTCATCTGGAAGGAGTAGAACGCATGGAGCAAACAGACAGTTTAAACATCTCTTTTGCTCATTATGTCGCAATCGTTTCGAAGGTTGAAGCAATTTACCTAATATCAAATAATAAAAGCATATACTTTGGGGGGTTTTTTTTGCATTCGAATGGCAGAGAAGTTCATAAATGGCGACATCAAAAGGTGCCACACAAGAAACCAACATATGAGAATATTCATGCCATACAAAACATGGATGGGTACTGAAAAAAGACCAGAGGAACATGAGATCTCTCTTGGCATGCGACGGCTGAGTAATGAGGCTGAACGCCGACGGGCTTTATTAAGGGAGAACCTGGGCTGAGATATCAGCGCTGGGCACGTACACCGTTGTGGCAGATTGCGATGAATCATTGCCTAAAATCCCTTTCCTACCCCCCTCCAGTCTTGTTTTTCGCAACAACACGACTGCCAAAGCATCAACCCACCTGAGCTTGTGCACCTTTTTTTTCCCCCTCCTTCTTACATAAATTGGCCCAAAGAAATACATTAAAAAAATAATTTTTTTTTTAAAAAGACTCGCATGTTTCTTTTGAAGCCCCCCAAATGCAAGCTCTAATCCTATTTACTGTGTCTCCTTGCAGACCCGTGGCGGGGTACAGGAAGCGCTAAGCCGCTGTTGTCTTAAGGGCAGCATGTGGAGAGTAAGGCACATAAATCACAGCGGCTCGAGCAGGGAGCAGGAGGGGAAAGATTGGAGCGTGAGGTCTCCGCTTGTGGGGCTGTTTCAGACAGACATTGACCCTCCGGTTTTTGTCGCCGCCGTTCGTGGGGGGGGGGGGGGGGGCGGCACTGCGCTGCGGTTTGTCCACACGGCGTCGAGCGGGGGGGGGGAAGTAATCACGAGGCGGATTCCCCGTTCGATAAACTCGGTACGCACACACTCGGTATGCAGATACACCCACGAGGTACGTGTGGATCCACAGCGAGTTTTTCTCTGCCCGTTGGTTTTTAAGGGGATTGAGAGTCGTGACTTCAGATGTTCGCAAATTGCGAATTGAGTATTATATGTTTGCAAGCTGAGGAGATCCTGAGAGACCAAAGCCGTATTAAAGCGAGCAACAGCAAGGGCTATGAGGAGAGGCGAAAAAGACCCACTCGAGTGACGATGCTCCATGGGTTTCAGTGGATTAGCAGATGGATGCACACAGAAGACAAAAGACACGCAGCGCTTGCCACGATCAGAGGATCATGTCTGTATTTTTTCTCTTGAACCTGTTTGAAATAACGAAGCGTCCGTCTCTCAGTCAGCAGCGTTTTCATAAAATAAGATGCCGATTCCCTATAAAGGATTCGAAGACGTCTTTATGACTAAACCTCGGTTTAAAATCGTGACTAATATGGTGATCTGATGTTAAACCCCAAGGAATTTAAAAATCATTCCAAAAAGAAATATAATCCCTCCACTTCCGCTGATCCCCGTGGGCATCCCAGTGCTGAACAGGAAATGGATCCATGCAGATAGAAAAACTTCACTGGAGGCAAACTATATTTAGATGGCTCTATTTCCTTTGTGTCCTCGGCTCTGGGCGAGATGTTTAAAGTAGGTCCAACTCACTAAACGTCTGCAACAGCCGATAGGCTTCGTGAAGGGGTTACTGTCAAACGATGAATGAAGCCTGGCTCCTTTTTTTTTTTAAACGTTGCCTTCTGCTAAAAGAGAAAATAAATGCATCCGCATCACGAGGAGGCCATCGCAGTTTCAACCCCCCCCCCCCCCCCGTGACAACGAATCAGACTCTCTAAAGCGTCGGGTGGAGGACGTCAAACTTTATTAGAGGCCCTGGAGAAAGCACGCCCACGTCTGTGACCTGCCACAGGTAATTGGCAACGTGCATCTAAAAAAGGTCTGTATTTAGTTCTCACCGGAGATAAAAACGACCTTCTGCAACACCTCCGCGGTGCTGTTCCGCTCGCACACCAAAACGGAGGAGAAACCCGTCACGGAAATGTGTGACAGCGGTTAGTTTCTTAATTGAGTGCCATTTCCTCCACGTGCTCAGGCTCGCGGTGCTAATAGACCGACCGAAACACACAGGATGTGTCGGCGGAGCTTTGAAATCGGGAGATTGCCCCTCGGTGGCATTTAAAGTCGTTCAACCTTTCGTTTAAGCCTCAGGTGTTTCGTAGATCAAATGGAAATTGCTTACAGTTTTTTTTTGAAGGTTTTTCACGACCAAATGGTGATTTTCTGCACATATTTATTTATTTACAAAAGCCTGCCGGCAGATTTTCCAGCATCATAACAGAGTTCGGATGATTGTTCAATGGGAAGCAATTAAGTTTTCTATCAAAGAGCAATTATGACGTCTTTTGAAGTAGTCCTTTCTTTCTTCTTCCCCAGGTTCTGTCAACCCCTGCACAGGAGGGAGAGCTGAAATAAAAAGATAAGAAAAAGTCCCCGGCCCTTCCACACAGATCCCAGCGACCTGTTGTGTGACCAATACAAACAGATCACTAATGGGCTCTCAATCACTCTCACCATGGCAACCTCGTCGCTCCTGCTCAGTGTGTGGCCGGCGGTGAGGTGGCGCGGTTCAGGTTTGATAGACTTCCCACGTAGCTTTCAATTATTTAAGCGTCATCCAATAGAACAGGCTTCATTTGCTCTGTGGCCCATTTCGAAGATCAAGAGCGAAAATGAAAATAATCGTGCACGTTAGCGGCAGTAAACTGAAATAACTGCTCGTGGTGGCGTGATGAGGAGGGAAGAGACGTTCCATGAAAGATCCGGAATTAAATATAAAACCTTGATGCAGGGAGAGCGAAATCCGCCTCCTGGGCTATGAAACATTTCATTTCACCTCACATCAAACCACCAGCACCAAAACCAAAGCTATTCCCTCTTAGTTTCAGCCGCTCTCGACCCCCCCCCCCCCGACCTACGGTGGCCATGCAGAACCGGTGCGATCTGCAGCTTCAGTCGTAATGATGACAGAGGGACCGAGCGAGGCTCCAGGAGACATCTCCGAGTCTTTGGTTGCGCCTTCGACCCGGCGGGCCGCGATCCAGCTGCTGCTCCTGGAGCGTTGCAGCTGCTTTCGACACCTTGGATGAGCACCAACGTGGTTTTGGCCCATCTGTAAAGCCTTCCTCACGTACTGTAAATATAAAATCATTGTATCTTGGAACATCTTGACATCAATCAATGACCTGAATCATAATGAATGAAGTATATAGACCTAATTTCTGTCATCCTAACTCATGGTTTTGGGCTTTTGGGCTCTCTGGTCATTGTGAATTAAATGTGAATTTTGGGCCAAATCAAGGTACAACACAGTCAACTAAACGTTAAAGGAATATGTTTTATTGTGATATCAGCGCCGTAGTTGCTATGTATCGTTTTTCTTTGATCTGAAAGCCGACATGCTACGCGTGGATGAGAATGCACTTCTAAAGAGGAATGATATCAGCTGTTCAAATGCATAAATTACTTGACAGCTGAGCTAAAAGTCTAAGATCCCTTTATATGAAAAAATAAATCAACCAATGACGTTTTTTTTTTTTTTTTTTTTACATTTCAAAAGCAAGCAGGCTGAATAAATCACTGGGGAAAGGGATTTTGCACACATCAAATTCCATCTTTTGAAAAGTGAGAAAGAAATTGATGTCACACACACGATTGATAACGAGACATGATTCATGTGTGTGTGTTTTTCTTCTCTTGTTTAATCTGTTCTCTGCTCTCCCTTTCGAATATCAGCTGCCAGCGCTACAGAACGTGCGATGGAGCAACTCACCTTTCCCTCTGCGTGGCGGAGAAACGTCCCGACCGGCTTCCCTTGCTCACGCTGCGCCGCTGCTGAAAAAAAAAAAAAAAAAACGACTGAGCGCAGAAGCACCCGGTCGATCCGAGAGGGAGAGACGTGACAATGCCAGCGATCAGCTTAGGCCCCGGCGGGCTGCGGAGCCAAGGTTGCATGATGTGTATTATTGAAAATGCCAATAATCAACATCAGCGCTGAAAAAAAAGCCCCGGGAGAGATAATTGTGTTTGAAGGCCTCGCGGTGCCAGGGGCGCACCACCAACAACACGCCAAAGTGTCCTTGTACAACACGAAACACCCCGAGGCCACGGAGCGGCCTGCGTTGCCATCAGTAAGTGTCCAAAACAGAGGAGACGCAGACGTGCACACGTTGCTTTCAGAGGAAATTAGGAATGTTGTAAAAAAAAAAAAAAAACTGGCTGGAGAAATACCAGAGAGTGGCCTATTAAATGTCAGGAGAAAAGGATTTTTCCGCTCCGTGCTGTCCATCCATAAGCTGGCTGGCTTCCAAGCGGTGCCGTCCACTTCACAACATACAGCTAAGTGTTTCCCCCCCCTCCTTCCTCCATCCACTCACCACTTCTGCGGGTAGACCGCACGTCAAACTGATCCGATCTGTCGCTTTTTCTTCATTATTTACCCTTTACGGTTGGAGTTACTGCGGCACTAAAGCCGCATGCCGCTTTTGTCTTTTGATTTGATCAAGAAAGGAGCAATTACGGGGTATTTTTGAGAGACTGGAGGAACTAATAGGAAGAAGAAAAAAAAAAGTGTTCAATACTGTGGTGTTATCTGGAGATTGAGGACGCAGGGCTCTCTTTTCCAGGACATGTCAGCGGTCCTCCAGCTGGTATGAAAGGCCGTTGCATTCCTCTCTGTGATCCGAAGGAGAAGCAGGCTTTGGCTGTGGCGTACTGGCTGTTATTTATGAGACAGAAATGATGCCCGTAGATGAGTGAAATAATAAATAAAGCATGGAGGTGAAATCATCTTGCACCACCTTTTGAATCAACTGGGGGAAAACATTGAGGTAAGACCTGTGCAACAAATCCACGCCGCGTGTTAAGCAGAGAAATTATGTACAGCATAGAATATGGATACAGAGTAATTATGTACAGCATAGAATATGGATACAGAGTAATTATGTACAGCATAGAATATGGATCATTACCAACCGGGGTTCGTTTTTACACTCTGCAGTCAGACAGGTTCTCCTCCTTCGTCGAGGCGCATTATGACACCACCAAACACTTTCTAACAACTGCCATCTTCTTGTCCGCACCCATGTCTCTACAAATAGAACTGGCTTGTGCAACGTTCCATAAGATGCACAACACAAGGAGACCGGGGGGGAGGAGGAGAGTGATCACACTGATGCAGACGGCTGTGATTAATCTGTCACAGTATACACTCACCGGCCACTTTATTAGGTACCCCATGCTAGTAACGGGTTGGACCCCCTTTTGCCTTCAGAACTGCCTCAATTCTTCGTGGCATAGATTCAACAAGGTGCTGGAAGCATTCCTCAGGGAGTTTGGTCCATATTGACATGATGGCATCACACAGTTGCCGCAGATTTGTCGGCTGCACATCCATGATGCGAATCTCCCGTTCCACCACATCCCAAAGATGCTCTATTGGATTGAGATCTGGTGATTGTGGAGGCCATTTGAGTACAGCGAACTCATTGTCATGTTCAAGAAACCAGTCTGAGATGATTCCAGCTTTATGACATGGCGCATTATCCTGCTGAAAGTAGCCATCAGAAGTTGGGTACATTGTGGTCATAAAGGGATGGACATGGTCAGCAACAATACTCAGGTAGGCTGTGGCGTTGCAACAATGCTCAATTGGTACCAAGGGGCCCAAAGAGTGCCAAGAAAATATTCCCCACACCATGACACCACCACCACCAGCCTGAACCGTTGATACAAGGCAGGATGGATCCATGCTTTCATGTTGTAGACGCCAAATTCTGACCCTACCATCTGAATGTCGCAGCAGAAATCGAGACTCATCAGACCAGGCAACGTTTTTCCAATCATCTATTGTCCAATTTCGATGAGCTTGTGCAAATTGTAGCCTCAGTTTCCTGTTCTTAGCTGAAAGGAGTGGCACCCGGTGTGGTCTTCTGCTGCTGTAGCCCATCTGCCTCAAAGTTCGACGTACTGTGCGTTCAGAGATGCTCTTATGCCCACCTTGGTTGTAACGGGTGGTTATTTGAGTCACTGTTGCCCTTCTATCAGCTCGAACCAGTCTGGCCATTCTCCTCTGACCTCTGGCATCAACAAGGCATTTCCGCCCACAGAACTGCCGCTCACTGGATGTTTTTTCTTTTTCGGACCATTCTCTGTAAACCCTAGAGATGGTTGTGCGTGAAAATCCCAGTAGATTAGCAGTTTCTGAAATACTCAGACCAGCCCTTCTGGCACCAACAATCATGTCACGTTCAAAGTCACTCAAATCACCTTTCTTCCCCATACTGATGCTCGGTTTGAACTGCAGGAGATTGTCTTGACAATGTCTACATGCCTAAATGCACTGAGTTGCCGCCATGTGATTGGCTGCTTAGAAATTAAGTGTTAACGAGCAGTTGGACAGGTGTACCTAATAAAGTGGCCGGTGAGTGTATGTGGCATAAGTGCTGAGAGTCCTCGTGGAGTGATGATAAACCCGGGGGAGGGAAACGGGGGGGGGGGGGGTGGTTCTGCCTGACGGCCATTATAATTACCGGTTCTCTAATCCAATCTGTCAAACCGATCATCCCCACGAGAAACATTTTATCTGCACTGTTTTTTTTAACAATCATACACGGTTTTATTTCCTCTAAGCTTTGTTTATAGTTTTCATTTACAAATATAGATTCTCCGAGGAATGTAAAAAAAAAAAAAGAATCCTACGGGGAGGCCATGTGGGAGATTAACCCGTTACTGCGCTTAATTAGCACATCTTGTCAGCACTCAGGTGTTCACAAATTCCCTCTGGAGGGGGGGGGGGGGGGGGGGGGGGGGGGGCAATATAGACATCACCCGAGAAGACTGCCAGTCAAGCCGGTGCAAAGCAGAGCCCATGAATAAGTTATTTAGCAGGTCCAGACTCAGACGCTGGTGCGTACCGATGCTTTCCAGCTATCGACGTTCGGTGCAGAATGATCGGGGTTCTGCTCCCAGGCCGGCGTCAAGGTAAAATGTGGACTTTTTAATTGGCTCTTCTCACCGTTATTCAGCCACTCTGGTTTTTGCTCAAATCATACCAACAGAGATGGTGTTGGACTCTAAAACTAAGATATTGAATACACTCACAGGACACAAACGGTTTCAGCGTTTGTGAAGCGATCGACACTCATTTGAATCGTACTCTCATGATTCCCAGATACCTCCCACTGTTTAAAACACACCTGAGTGTGAGTGCATTTCAATTAAACAAAAGTGTTCAGTGACACAGTGAGAATAAAACATGCACTTTATTTTCACATGATTTTTAATGGAAAATGCACCTCAGTTTAGTGTGTTGTCCAAAGTTGTGTTATAGAATAAGACTATTGCAACTGAATGTATGGTATCCTATATTTTCTACACCACTGAACAAAAAAAACGTATCCATTAACTATTAAAACCAGTCAAATCTGGTCAAAACGCCTTCGTGACATTTCCCTCCGTGTGTTAGCGGCCACCGATGGCTTCACAAAGAAGACATCAACATGGCTGTGGTCTGAAGTGCAATGATTTCATAGTTATAAATGGTATAAGAATGAAAAGCCTCACTGTACCCGATTCCATGACAGCGAGTTGATGTTAAAAGCATTTTAAATATTGCATACTGGGTTCAGTTTGACTGTCTACTGCAGACTCAAAGTCCTTATGGTACAAAAAAGTGCAGCCTCATAGTTTCTTGGTTGACATCTTAACTAGATGATTCGCTATGAACGAACCTTTTGTTCTACTCTGCTTGTGTACCACTCGCACTAAGCCATCAAAAAGATAGATAGATAGAAACAAGTTTGTTCTATAGTGGTGGGAATAGATTAAGCTTGAATTTTGAATCTTATCCTCCCCCGCACAACTTTAAAATTCAGCAGCAGAGGGAGCGGGAATGAGACCTGTCAGGATATCCATCATCGTTGTCGGGAAAGGAAAAAAAAATAAAAAAAATCTCACATCTGTATTCATCAATAGACACGAGGGCAAGATGTGGACCTGCTTATCATCCCTCGTGGGTCGCCTGAAAGGGTCGCTCTTGAAAAGTCAAAGACAGAGTCTGAATGCTGAGATTGGGGCTGTATTGTGTTAAATTTGCTGCTGTATGTGTCGAAGGAAACGCTTAGTGACCAAGGTCACAGAGCACATGTGCTGCTTTGAGTCAGCCATAACTCCGTCACTCTCGCGGTGACCCTGCTGTTGGAAATAATCAGAAATCAACAACCTTGATCTAAATTCTCTTGAAATTGGGTTTATTCCGGATCAAACCTATCCAATCATGAAGTTCATACAACTGAGCTTAGTTTATTTAAATGTCTGCCCTTCGCTTTTCATCCCTGAGGTCACTTTTTTAGAAGAGCCTCCCAAAGCCCAGAGGGTTATCTTTGTACTTCACAGCTGTTTGTGTCCAAAAGAGCCAAACAAACAGATTAACAGAGCGATTAAGACACTATTTCAGTTACAAACCGGTAATCTGCTTCGGGAAAAAAAAAGGACAGGGAGTGAAAATGTGTTTGGAAAGTTTTTTTTTTCTTTCTAATCATTTCCTTTGAGCTCAAAGTGCCCCAGTGGCAGAAAAAGAGGCCAAACGAATTAGAAGTAACCTCCCTGGAGAGGGGTCAGGTCTCTGTCTTCTCTTTGTAAAAAGGAGAACACTTAGATTCAGTGGTGCACGGTGCCCCCCCCCCCCCCCCCCCCCCCCCCCCAAAAATCAAATCCATGCGCTGACCTTACAAAAATCATACCATCTTACCACACAATTACGTATTGCCTCGCAAAACAATGTTAATGCAGCATCTGAACATTGATGTGCGGGTGGGGATGTGTGTGGTGCGGGTGAGTAGAACCGATGGGATTAGGTGGAGAGGCGACTGTTCTGTACTTGGCATGTAGAATAAGCCACTTTGTGTCAGTTACAGTCTTAGTCTCATATGCAAGTATCGGTGGGGCACGGTGGTGTGTTGGCACACAGCGGCAGTGGATGCCAGACACACACACACACACACACACACACACAAAAACAAACACCACCATGTGTGGAAGGTCTTCAGCTTGAGGAAGGAGGACATAAAAATCACAACTAAATAAGATGTGGAGGAACACATTCTAACATTTGGAACGACATTTTTCAATTGTCAAAATGCTGCTGACGGCGAATGAGAAGGTCTCAAGGCCCATTCTGGCCTACACGATTGTTGGTCTAACCACAATGTTTTTAAAATATTTTCGTGTGCTTTATCCACCAAAAATCCCCAAACCGACACTAAAAGCTGCCTCCTCGGATCCACCAGGAGAGGAGAGCGATCCTCCTCTTCCGGGCCGCGCGTAGATTAGAGTGGGCAGCTTGATTAGGTACGGATTTTTCTGTCAGGGGAAGGAGAGGTAAGGGTCCCTCCCTTTTCTTATCCTCACACTGATTAACGGGCAGAGACCTGCGGTCCAGTGAAAACGGTGGCCGGAGCCCAGGGAAACCTCCAGAGATGGAGCCGTCTGCCAATTACCTTCCTCAATGACGCCCGCTCAATGGCTGGATGACGCGGACCCGAGGATCTGAGCGGGTTGCTGTGAATGCTGCATGCTTTATCCGTGGTGTGAGGGCATATGGAAACATCTGTGAGCGAGGGGGGGGGGGGGGGGCGGCGTCTTTGTATTACCATGGTTCGTCGATGGAATCGAGTGGCACAGCGATGAGTCAGGCTGTCTAAATGTATCACACCGAGCACACCATTTACCAAAGAAGAAGAGAAACGACTGGAGCGAGGCCTCTTTTTATTAAAGCCTTTTTATCATAATTTTGAGGGAGAATACGTTGAGCCTTCAAGGTCCGGGCACAAGGTCGTCCAACTGCCCCCCCCCCCTTAGAACTCCCCTTGGAAACAGAGCAGATTAAGCGGGTTGGAAAGGAGAGTACGCTTCTCCCCCCTGACCTGGACATCCATTTTAAATGGGACACTTAACACCCATCCAGAAGCCCGACCCGGAGACTTCGCTCCCACCGACTCCCCCGAGCAGGGCAACGGTCGCCACAGCGGGGGCATCAAAAATGCATCAGCCATGGCCCCTCCGTCTGCACAGCGCTGGCCCCGGTGGCCCCGCTCGCTGCCGGCGCTGCACCTCGCTGGCTTGTAGCCTGGAGTTTACCAAGCTGCACCACCGGGGGGGGGGCAAATAGAGGAGAAAGTGTGCACTGTGCAACGGGGGGCTCTAATTCAGCAGAGCTCAGTGTGGTTATTATGAGCAGCAGCCCCCCCCCCCACCCCCCCTTTCTTAAACGGAGAAGCAGCTGCGCTCAACGATTTCAAGGGTTCGCGAGGCTAATTTAGGATTCAGAGTCGGATTGGAAAGTTTTGTTTTTGATGTCTAAGGACTTGATGCTCTCCTCCCATTCGTTCCTTTTCCAGCAGAATACGGATCAATTCTCAACCCCAATCCCGTTAATTGCTTTTCTATATAGTTGCATCCTGCCTCCCTAAGTCTTCCTAACAAAAATCAATGCGAAAGACACAGAAGGCATAATGTCAGGCTCCGGGGATAAAAGGCATCAGCAGAAAGGTGCTAGTTGAAAATAATTAAAACGTGCTTTCCTCTGTCCAAAGCTTTGTATTTTCGTCACATATAGTATATTTCTGTACCGATCACATGGCACGACTTACAATGAGCCATTAGGTGGTTGATGTGGTTTGACTTCTCATCTGGAAGAACTTCCAAACTACGAAAGAAACTCATAAAAGAGATCCAAAAAAAAAAAGAAAAAGGAGAAAATGCCACGCGAGTGACATGAGTTATTTCTCCAAATGTGTGCAAGAACTTTGTGATCTGGTTTGCAGCGAAAAAACACAGGAAGGAAAAAGAAAAACCACACAGAGGGGTGAATGGTTGCGGAGACGTTGGCAGCGAGGATTGTTTTTTTTCTGCCAAAAAAGGTTGGACGTAAATTACTAGGTGAATTAATGATGACTCTTCTTGATATTTCCCTCGCCCTTTACCTTGCGCTCTAATTGGCTTTAGCGAGGTCGAAAATATTTAACCCGCTAGGTAGGTTTAGGTTTTAATTTAAAAAAATATCTTTGCCAATACAGTAGGTCACTCATATCTTTTTTTTTTTGCTTCATTTTTCAGGTGAAAATGTCTCAAATCTTTCCCTTTGACGTCACATGGCCTTTTCTTTCTTTCATCCCCCTGACAAACTCTTTGAAATGAGCCAATCCAAAACTCTGAGGAGAAAACTCATTTCAAACCATTACAGACACAAGAACATACAGCCAATTAGATGGAAGAAATACAGCAACATCGGGCCCTTGTCAAATTATTTTTTCTCATTTCCTCTGCGTCTCCCCCGGCGCCCTCTGCCGATCATTACGCCCTGCCGGCGTCGCTTCGAGGAAGAAGCCATGTGCTCCTCGAACCCGACGCGAGAACATGGCGGGAATCAGCGGAGAAGGAGCGCGTGGTCCGTGCACCCGACCCGTCAGACAAAAAGAGCAGGATTCCTGACACGAACACTGAGCGACCTCTGACCTGTCACCTTTTCCCCAGAGAACATTGGGCCCACGGTGAACGTTTGCTCTCCTGTGTTATTCCCGCGATGTTAACATTCAGGTCCGTTCTTGTACATTAACACACTGGAATATAGACTACTTTTGGTCCGGTAACCGTTGCCTGTCTTCGCCGTGTAAAAACAGACACTTTAGAGAGAGTGTAGTGGATTTATATTAGCATACAGTACCAAAACACTTTATGGGCAGAATATTAATGCGTTTCTCAGAGTAATGTGACAAGCGCACATCGCGGCCCGTGGGCTCGACTGAGCAGGGAGAGAAAAATGGAAGGGGGGAAAGTACTTAATAGTGTTTTGGTTCCAACGGCTGGAAGGTGAAAAGAAAATTAGTATTATCCATAATGTGGTAACAAGAAAAAGTGGATAGCTCAAATGGTGCACTGCCAGATTCAAAAAGGGGAGGAATTGAAATGTATCATTTATATCATACTGTCTTAAATGCAAAAACTTGGCTTTTAAAACACTTGCAGCAAAAGGAAATGGGACTTTATTTCATTTCTTTTTACTTTCATTTATCACATCCTTTTGAATGTAAAACTACTGAAACGTCAAATACCATTTCAATACATGTCAACATTTAAATGGTTCAAGCCCTACAGAAGTGGCAATTATTAGCAATTAGCGCACAGAGCGGCATTCATTGAATCTGAGACCATGTGGGAATCGTTGCTCTCTGACAGCACCTCTCTCCGATATTCAACAGCTAATCACAAATCCACAAAGGGAGAGTTCTGCGGCGCCACAAGCAGGATGCACACTGCACGGGCCATCAATCCACGCCTCGCATCCCCCCCACCCCCCCCCCCTCCTCGCATTCTGAACCCCAAATACTTCCCAATACAACTGCTGAGGATTACATTAGCGGGAGGAAAGAGGACAGGTTTTCTCATCTCGAGCCGATCCGCTGACCTTCTGTCTCCTGCCTGCAGGAGGGGGGGGGGGGGGGGGGGGGGGGGCGCGTCCGGACCCGCTCTTCTTGCCGGCCGATTGAGCTCCGGAAGTTATCAATACCTCCGTGTTCACGCTCGACCACGCCGGTAAATTACTGCTAAGTGAGGAGAACAGCAGCCTCCCCACTAAAGAGTAAGGAAACGACTGAATGAATGAATGAATACAGGTCAGACTGCACCCCGCCTGCAGGGGTTTAATAACCACAGTCAGAGCTAACGTGTTAAATCCCAGAACAACATAGTGGTGCAAGTTAATAAATAAAATGCTGCGTGGTAGGTCTGCAGTTAGTCATTCGGGACCCTGAGGTATTCTGAGCAGCCTCTCTGCTGGTCCTTCATTCGCATCCATTCCCGAGGGATTAAGAGTAGTAATCATATTTAAAGCCGCACTAATCAATATTTTTTTGTGTTTTAAAGGATCACAAGCCTGCGCCACGCGACACTATGCCAAGATGTTTAGGTGGCCTCGCTGTCTTTAAGTGACCAAAAAAATTAAATGAACTACATCAAACTTCAGTGTTTGCAACTCTTTGTAAGCATTGACTGCCTGGACAAAGATCAGTCACATGACAGACAGTAGGACTGAAATGTGGCGGATTTTACGAAAAAGCTAATGTTAAATTAGACATCGACCTGTGAAGGCCGGGTGTGGGGGGGGGGGGGGGCAGTGGTGGGCAGCTACGTCGCACTTCACCAACCTCCCGAATGGCCAATTTGTTAACCCCCCCCCCAACACCCAGAGACCGGAATCACAGGTAGAGATCTCTCGTCGGCTTAATAGAAAATGGTGCTAATCGCATTTAAGTGACAAACACCAATCGACTGGTCTCAGTAATGGGGGCCAGTTGGTATTAAACAGTTCAGGGGGGGTTAATAGGCTCTGAGCTTTTTATTGATTGGGGGATTGGGACTGGTATACAAAACATTTCCCAAAAGGCCTTCGTCCCAACAGCCGGGCCCTTCCAGCCGAGTACGTGTGGATGTGGATGTGATGCTTAGTCCCTTCATTCCCGCTGATGTTCTCCTTCATTTGCAAGGTCCACTCGGAGAAGCTGGCTCCGTCGAATACTAATGCGATGCCTTATTTCACTGCGATATTGATACAGTTCCACCTTCCCCCTTTCCGGGAAGTATTTCCAGGTGATGAAATTACCCTGTATGTTTGTGTTCAGTCCTCCTCTAGACCAGGATAAATATTAACAATATGGAGCGATGGAGCAGGGGGGGGGGACGCGAGGCCGGGCGGGGGCTGCGCGTCTTACGGGACGCGTTGGATATTAAATTGCGCTCTCGCCCTCTCTCTCTCTCTCTCTCTCTCTCTCTCTCTCTCTAAAACAATGCCATTTATCGCCTCGACGCGAGCCACCCGATTGGTGGAGTCGGCCTTCTCCGTACAGATGTCGGGGCTGACATTTCGAGGCATCCGGCTGAAAATGGAATGTTTGGAGTCACTCAGTGCAATAGCTCAAATGTTGACAGCGGGTTGGGGCGGGGGGGAGGAGGGGGGGGGGAGTATATGCCAAGCCCTTAGAGAGCACATCCCTCAAGTGAAACATTTTCGGGTGGAGATTGGCTCCACCGTGCGCCAGATGGAACAAGATTATGACACACGGCTCGTCTGCTCTTGACGGCATCTGGTCTCGTGCCAGTTATCGGCGAATTCCGTTCGCACGCGTTCATATTTACCTGTCGGCGTGTATTCAAATCAACACCGGGACATTTATCCCCCTTTGGCTGCTTAGAGAAGCCGATCACTCAGTGCCCGATGTTCATAGAATAAAGGTTGACAAGGACTCTGCTCGGCTATGATACAAAAGTTGACAGTTTCGATGTGTTTATTACATTCTTTAGGCAAATGAAAACTGCCGTGATAGATTGTATTGGATTGGAATATACATTGCTGGAGTATGGACTCCTTCCTTTGAAGGCAAGTCGACTTGAGTGAGATGGCTGCTGTTATTGACAGCCTCACACTTCAGCTATTGTAATTAGCCCCTTGGAGACAAACAACACACAATGGAGGAAGATATCTTTACTCTCTCATGCTCTTGTCAGGAGTCTTGCATATAGTCCCATCACTATCACTAAATCACTAAACTAAAACCAGCATCGACTGTGTACTTTTTTAATGTAAAATACATCATTAAAACATCAAAATGCCGCTTTGATTTTTGTCTGAGCCTTTTTTCCTCTTGATATAAATAAAGATTTTGAGCGTGAACAGGTAAAGGCACCAAAGCGTGTTCCCAAAGGAATACATGTGTTCAACACAAAGTATATATACCAAATTTAGTATTAAAAAGGATTACGCCTTCTCAGTTTTTCCCCGACAGCTCGCGGCATGAAATTCCCCAGGTTGAGCTTGCGGATGCCTTGGAACCACCTTGACTCAAAAACACAAAAGTAGAAGGCTGTACCTGGATAGTGAGAAAGACAATAGTTTAACCCACAGTCAGAATACAATGAATGGCACGACTACAGATTTTAGCACCGTGAATATGTTAAGGGAGGGACCGACTGTTTCACTCTAATCCCGAAACAGATGTGCGAGGTTTGGGTAAAGAGACATAATACTGGAACGTCCCCGTGTTATAAGACATCAGCCAAAATTCTGTTCTATGAGGGTTTCGCCCCCCAAAAAGACCTCTTAGTGAGCAGAAAGGTCACAGAGCAACAGGAACAGGGGTGCGCAAAGCAAAACCTCCACCTCAACTCAAGGAAAGTTGATGTAAGAAATTCGGAAAAATGGAGGAGTCGTGACTCGCAATCAGCCACGAGGAGCACCAAAATGTGCACGCGCCGCGGCGCCACCGCCGACCTCACGCCGGTCGTCACTCGGCAGCCCCGCTTCGAACGCGGCCGTCCGTCATCCGGGGGGGGAAGCAAGCTGCTCGGTGCACTGATTGTCTGGTCTCAATACACGGGGCAAAACACCCCGCGCACGGCGACAAGGTGTGTTCCCACCACAGTCGTCTTTGATTGTAATTGCAGATTCCGCCGGGAGAAGGTTTTCTTCTCCCTTTTTTCCATTTTTTTTTTTCCTCCCACTTTTGTTGTGCTGTTTGTGAGTGATTGCAAAGAGGCGCCGGGCCTTAACGTGGGGGGAACGAGAGCGAGGAGCATTTCGACTCCAATACCCGAATCCATGGAAACCAAAACATGTATTAAAAATGTGAGGAAAAAAAAAAAAAAGACGTGCTCAAACCCCAATTAGACCCCCGAAGACAGTGCCGGATTGAACGAGTGAATGATATAAAAATAAAGACAGCAGCGCAATTGGACTTTTTAATATCGCAACAGACGCTTTTCTCCAGCGGGTATTCAGCCCTTTTTGTTTTTTTTACAATTACCCAGCCGGGGTTAATTATCGGTGGCCTGAACCAGCTCAATAGACGGAACCCACCAGGGGAGCCACGAGCGGTGCAGCCACAGGATGTACATTATAGAAGGCTCAAATGTGAAAAACAAGAAAACACATCCTATATCCATTTCATAACAAATAACATTTCCCCATTGGCTATCGGGGGGGCGCCTCGTGGAAGCTTATCCGGTAAAAATTGAAACAAGGCGCACTATGAGGCGGAAAACACGTCGATGGCGTGAGCGAGTCCCCTCTGACCCGCGGGGACGCACTGAATACGTGATGCCCGGGGTGTCTTTGATGGACAGCTCCCACCGCCGCTCGCCTTCGTTGTCATGCAAAACGACACACCTCTCCCAATCAGTGAGTGTCGTTAAGTACACTCCTGCCCGATGGTTTGGGGTCACCTGCTCTGTTGATTATTTTATAGCTATGAAAACAGTGTAATTCAGACACCGGGATGCGTTGTTTGCATTCTAAGCAGCGGAAGAAGGCTGAAATGATTCAAACCCTCAGTCGATGTCGCCACCCACATTCTCTTCAATTTTGTTATCAAGTCCAGAAAGGCGTAAGTGACCCTGGATCACTAGGGAACCACAGCAGACCATCTGCCCCCCCCCCCCAAAAAAAACCCATCTTAAGGTGTGACATGCGAGTCCCCATGTCCAGCTCACATTCTGTGATCCAACTCCAGCAGTGGCGGCCCGACAGTGACTTCCTGTTGGAAGGTGTGACAAATGACTTTGCTTAGGGGGGGCCACACCTTTTAATATGCCGGCCTTATTGTGTACTAGACGCTGACACGGCAACCGGTTCCGGTTTGAACCGGCACACTGAGCCTCCCGTTGTCCTGAAGGATATTTGTCTCTTGTGGTTGTGTGGTTGAGCCGTTGTGAAGCACCTCGTTCTCCCTGTTTGCACACACGTCACACTAAATAACGTGTAAATAAAGACCACGTTCTACGACCTAAAAGCATTAAGGAGAAAATGAAATAATGTGGAAACATCTGACAGAGGACATTTCAGAGTTAATGTAGGTGTGGGGTCAGTTTGAAATGCTAAAACATGCACGGGAGCTACAACCTTTAGTGACCTCTATCTACAAATTGAATTCATTTTTCTATGTTCTTTTTTTTTCCCCCACTGCGCTTATTATATCTCCTTTGCACCGAGCTACTTCCCCTTTCTGAGATGACTAAAATAATGTGCAGTTATGTGTCGAGAAAAAGCAATCTTTCTGTTTATAGTTGTAAAATGCAAAAATGCAACAGAGAAGCCATTCGTTTCGTTCCACTCAACTGCGCATCTCACCACGCAACCTTTACTGTGGGACGGGCCGCTCGAGGTCGAATAATTAAAAAGTCTTATATAAGTCCGATTATAAAATGCACTTTCAAATTTCAATTTAAGATTGCTTAATAACAGTGCATTCGAATACTTCTAAACCGCAATAAAGATTATGAATGCATCGAGCTGAGCCGGTTGATAAAAACAAATGACCTGCCCCGTGTTGAGCAACAAACAATACATTAATATACTCCCCTAAGACTGTGTGTTTGGTTTCTCTCAACTAAGTTGCAAATTGCAATTATCACAGCTGAAGGAAGCAATCAATTGTCCAGCCTCTGGAACAATGGTGCAGACAATGAACTCAGACTCCTCGCAGGCGGTCAAGTATTTATGAGAAAAGAAGAAATGATCGATTATTAGGACGTGTTTGAGCCACATAAGGAAACGTCCAACACTGGATTCCCATGCAAAGACACTACAAAACTAAAATAACATTTCATTCGAGCAAGACTCATCACTGAAGACAATATAGGACGTGTTTGTGCTAAAGGAAAGGGAGAAGTAAAAGTCTTTATGCAGTAGTGTCAAACTTTGTGGGATGAAGGTTCCCTTGCAGCCGGTAAAGACAAAATGACTCCTTCCAAGGGGCTTACTTATCTAAAAGCTCTCTTTACCATAACACCAACTTTTGGTTACAAAAGGAAGCCAAAAGGCAGAGAAAGGGCACAAGTTAACCTCGGGGAATCCTGCTGACAGGCACTGCGATGGTCTCAGATCAGCTCACGTTTCACAAACCAACTCTTTGAATCCAAGTATGTAAAAGAGACACCACTTGGTATCTGGCAGGTCTCAGGTCAGCCACGTAAACTCTGTAGCTTGTGTGCCAATGGAGAACACATTCGAAAATGGTTTATTGTAACCATCTATCATTCTACATGTTACTAAATAAACCCTCCACATCCCCCAGCGAGTGATCCCTGAATACAACCTGACAACTACATGAGCGCATAATAGAGGCTCCTTTTTGTTAATGCCGTGCACTTATCCCGGATATCCCGGGGCAGTGTTGTCTGCGCGGACAATAAATCATGCTGTAGAATTATGTGTGGCGGCCTAGAAACAAATGTAAGCCCCGGAATGTTTCCATCAGCTTCAGCCCGCGGGTTATTTTGTCGTCGGGGGTTGTATGCTGAATTTACAGGAATCGGCTGGTTGCTCAATGAGGTACACGGACGAGTAGAAAATATACACAAAAAAAGGCTGATGTCAAAAAGAAAATCCAATGTACTGCAAATATGAATAAAAAAACTGGGACATAGGAAAGTAACCCTGGAAAAAGACAATAAACAACATCCCAGTCTAGTATGTTTTTACACATCTTCTCACCTGTACTCAGCCCCACGTGAATGGTAGGTCATCAATCAAGTATTTCATATTTTATCACACAGCACTGAGCTGACAGCGGTCACGTTTGAGTCAAATGCAAACCAATGGCAGGGAGCCTCTCGCGATGCCTTTCTTTAGTCAACCGACGACTGTAATCTGCAGCACTTTGGCGTGATCGCCCGAAGAGGGTCCGCCGTATCTTTGTGCTCCCCCCCCCCCGCCCTCACTTTATGACAGAACGAAGTGCTGCTCCTAGTCCACGCTTCATTACCCCCAGTAATGCCTCCGCACAATGATGTATGGAGCTCTGCTCACTCACGGACTTGCTCCTGGCGGAAACGGCTCGACAAACTTGTGAAAAGCTCGTAAACAAAAGTGTTTCAAACTTCTTCTATTTGCTCCTAAGACCAGGTTAAGTTTATGACGTGGTCTTCGCATTGATGGCGTGATTTCAGATAGTTGGTCTTGTAGTGCACAGAGAAAAAAAGCGCAACATTAAAGTTAAAGTCTGAACGTTTTAGACTTGAGTAAGTTTATGTTCATGCAGAAAAATGATTTTTGAACGTTGCGATATCAAAATCATACATACAAAAGTTATTTAGAGGTTCATTCACATAGAAATGGCTTCATTTGTATCAGTTCTAGATACATTTAGAAACTTTGATCTTTTACCTTCCATTATTACACATAAAAAATGTATGTATGTATGTATGTATATGTGGCGATCGTGTGATTGGCTGATGGGTGTTTTTGGTAGTTACGCATAGGAGGCTTCATCAAAAAGCTCCCTTCTGCTACACACGTATGAATCTTCATCACACACACAACGCTGCATCCCGCTTCCGCGTCATCCTCTGGGCTCGGGAGCGTGAACAGGAGAACCCGACGCGACGCGCGCCTCGTATCTTTCTCTTACCTCCTGTCACCGCTCGCCTAATCCCTTTCCTTCAACCACCCTGCAGCAAGCTGCTCTGGGCAAAAGTAATTGGAAGTGTGTGAAGTGGAGTGAACAAAATGTAGATTGAGGAGGAAGTAAGAAAAGATAACGAGGAGCTGGGTGAGAATGCGAACACTCACCGGGAACAACAACACGGGTACAAAGAGCGCAGCTACATGATCCCCGATAACAAGTACACATAGCTATGATGCATTTATGCATTAGGAAATAAGGAATGTCCTTTGCATTTTCTTTAATCAACTTTATACACGTGCAGGCAACGTCGTCTGAGAGCTCGCCTGGGCTTCTACACAATGACCTGATATGGAAATGTCTGTGCTGAGGAGTGAAGTGCTGTGTGCGTTTCCCACCCAAGCTTATTCTAATCACCATCATCATAACCCACAGCCCTGGGGTATTCTATTCATCTAATAGGAGCTGATTTAGATCCATAATGCTGCATGAATACAAAGCGACCAGAGAGGACCTTCTTCCCATCAGGGGAAAAAAGAACCTTCTTCTAATGAAAAATAACATGAGAAGCTGTTAAAATCTGACTACACTATTTTCCTGTGTTTTGTCGATGGTGTACACAGAAGATCATGATTGGAAATGATGGCATTGGGAGTCAGTGAAGAAGCACAACTAGGCACTCCTCATCAATCTTTTATTTTTTTTTAAGACAAAAGGGAACCATTATGTCCGCTGGTTCTTAATCACGGACATTGAAGCTGAAATATCATCCCTAAACCTTTGTTAGCAATGTAATGATGAAATTATGGTTTCCAAAATTAGTAATTAGGAAGCAAATTATGGATGTAAGAAAATATGTGTTGTATTAAAATATATATATATATATATATAATACTAAGTATGCAAATAATATGTCCTTGATTATATGTAATAACCGGGTAGTCACATGGAAGAATGTTAATATAAACTTAAGCTTTTTCTTGCTTCATTGTCAGAACATGAATGGAACCCCCCCCCGCCCCCCACCACCTCGGCCACCTTCGCCTTCTCGTCTTTTTTGGGTGCGCTTAGTGAGGCTGAGGCTTCCAGCAGGGACACAAAGACGTTCAGTCTTTTTCTTTAATGTTTTACAAGCTGCAGACCTCCAGCTGACAACAGTGTGAAGCCGAGCGAGGCCTTTTTGTCAGAAACGGTCCCACAACCTGAGCCTCTAATGAGACCATTTCACAGAAAGATAATCATCGGTGGAGTAGGAAATGAGTGGAGGGGTTGAGGCGTCTGTTCTGTCTTTGTATATTTGTCAGATTAAAACACAGACTAGTTATTTTCTGCCCACGCGGGACACATCTGTGCACGTCGGCAGGCAGCTGGTTCCCCTTCTTGCCGCGCGTCGGCGTGGGGTTTTGAGATGATGAGGCGAGGCCACGGCGTGAGAAATGTTCACGTTAACGCTTGTCGCACGCAACGTCCACGGCTCCACGGTGCAAATGGCACGGTGAACGTGCAGCCACAGAGATTAGCCACCTGGGTACGTCCCATTTCATATTGCAAGGCGCGATCAGGCTGCCCGTGTCTGCACTGTGGATCTTTGAGGTTGACTCAATGTGTCTGCAAGGCCCTAACACAAAACATTTTGTATATTCTGAGACAAAATCACGCACAATTATTCCACTATTGTCTCAAATGTGTACGAATCATCTCTACACCTGGTAATGCTGTGCAGAGATTAATCACCGCTCCCTCATGTGAACATCTCTGCATGTTTAGACAAGGTTGTAGTGCGGAATTCACAGAAGTGCAAACATGATCAGACCAGAGAATGAGGACCCTTATCCTCAGAGTACGGACTAAAATAAGGCTTTAAGTGGATCCCCAGACTGGATCCGGGTCGAGGGAATACGGGTCCGCCACAAGCCAACTAGGACTCAGCTGAGATCAAGTGCTGCCGATTATCCTTCCATTAACCTACAAAGGCCTCCGAACAACGGTCACGTGACGGCATCAGAGTACATAACAACGGTTATCCTTGTCGGGGTGGAGAATTTGGTGAGCTGCATGCTGTGAGTCTCTCAGGACTTTGGTGTGTGACCTTTCTGGAGAAACCTGGGACTGAGGTCACGACGGCATCCCGTCTTGGCAGATAGAATACGTAGATGCTTTGACTGATCCTTCTCCTGTTCCCTTATCTGTCTGTCAAATGTTTATTCACTGGGCGCCGTTAAGGGAGGGTCAGGGGGCGTCGCTTTTACGACATCTGTTTTTTTTTTCTTTACATTCCTTTGTCCTGAGACAACGCAGGTCCCTCTTCGAAGTGTATAAAACTCCTGTTCTGCTCTTTATTGCTTGTGGTCAGATCTTCCTGCTCCTCTGAGGGAGAGCTTGTAGTCATTTGACTTCTTTCTGTGCTTAGGTGTTGATGATTTCTACATTCTCATTTTTTCTAGTTTGTATTAAATAATTAATCACAAAGTTCAAGATACTTTTGATTCCTCACAAGGCTTCAATCCACACATTTCCACCACAATCCTTAACACTGGATGGAGCCGTTTTGGAGCATCTTGTTTAAATCATTGAACTTTTTGGAGAAATATTTATGCTTTTTGAGAAATAATTTGTTGTTTTCATGCTTGCCAGAGGGGATTTGTCCAACCCTAAAATCAGGGGGAAAATCCTGATGGAAGGCTTGGAACGGATGATTATTGATGGTAAATCAAGAGATTATCGGGACGTGCCTCTAATATAATATTTTGCAAACCAACATCAGCACAAATACCCTGAACAAATCCTGTATTATGAAGGTTTCCCGATCAGACCTCTTAGTGACCAGAAAGGAAGGTCAGGGTGCATTAGACTTAACTTACGACAACATGCTGGATAGAGAAAACCTTTCACTCATAAAAGTTGATGCAACAATGCTTTAAATCCTAATGGAGGTTTTACTTTCAGTACTGATACCTGCGCTTGTGTACTGTGTACAGATGGGACACCAAACTTGAACTTATAACTAATAGCATAGGAAAGAAAAGTGCTATCGAGAAGCTTAAAGTTGTTTTGGAGAAGCTTTGGCTTAAAACCTCATCGGAGGTATTTCAGGGCGTTTGACCTGGTACTTTACATGAATGAAAGTACCCAGAACCGTCTGTGATAGGTCCAGAATCCTTTAAGTCCCGTATTGACGGAACATTTCTACCGCAGGACAGTCTCGCCCTCGTTCAGCGGCCCGCGAACCAAAACGACCAGTTGCACGCAGTGACGCTAGCTCGATTAGCATCGCGATGTTAGCGACAAATCTGACAGCACAAAAAAACTGTTAACACAAAATAGAGTATTATTCAAAGAGATGAGGAAGCAACTCAGGACACACACACACACACACATATACACTCACCGGCCACTTTATTAGGTACACCTGTCCAACTGCACGTTAACACTTAATTTCCAAGCAGCCAATCACATGGCGGCAACTCAGTGCATTTAGGCATGTAGACATTGTCAAGACAATCTCCTGCAGTTCAAACCGAGCATCAGTATGGGGAAGAAAGGTGATTTGAGTGACTTTGAACGTGGCATGATTGTTGGTGCCAGAAGGGCTGGTCTGAGTATTTCAGAAACTGCTAATCTACTGGGATTTTCACGCACAACCATCTCTAGGGTTTACAGAGAATGGTCCGAAAAAGAAAAAACATCCAGTGAGCGGCAGTTCTGTGGGCGGAAATGCCTTGTTGATGCCAGAGGTCAGAGGAGAATGGCCAGACTGGTTCAAGCTGATAGAAGGGCAACAGTGACTCAAATAACCACCCGTTACAACCAAGGTGGGCATAAGAGCATCTCTGAACGCACAGTACGTCGAACTTTGAGGCAGATGGGCTACAGCAGCAGAAGACCACACCGGGTGCCACTCCTTTAAGCTAAGAACAGGAAACTGAGGCTACAATTTGCACAAGCTCATCGAAATTGGACAATAGAAGATTGGAAAAACGTTGCCTGGTCTGATGAGTCTCGATTTCTGCTGCGACATTCGGATGGTAGGGTCAGAATTTGGCGTCTACAACATGAAAGCATGGATCCATCCTGCCTTGTATCAACGGTTCAGGCTGGTGGTGGTGGTGTCATGGTGTGGGGAATATTTTCTTGGCACTCTTTGGGCCCCTTGGTACCAATTGAGCATCGTTGCAACGCCACAGCCTACCTGAGTATTGTTGCTGACCATGTCCATCCCTTTATGACCACAATGTACCCAACTTCTGATGGCTACTTTCAGCAGGATAAAGCGCCATGTCATAAAGCTGGAATCATCTCAGACTGGTTTCTTGAACATGACAATGAGTTCGCTGTACTCAAATGGCCTCCACAATCACCAGATCTCAATCCAATAGAGCATCTTTGGGATGTGGTGGAACGGGAGATTCGCATCATGGATGTGCAGCCGACAAATCTGCGGCAACTGTGTGATGCCATCATGTCAATATGGACCAAACTCCCTGAGGAATGCTTCCAGCACCTTGTTGAATCTATGCCACGAAGAATTGAGGCAGTTCTGAAGGCAAAAGGGGGTCCAACCCGTTACTAGCATGGGGTACCTAATAAAGTGGCCGGTGAGTGTATATATATACGTAATTTCTCCGCCGAGGCATTTTTCCAGTCAGAACTCTGCAGGTGTCAAGTGCAGACTCTCAGTCAGTTCTCTCCTTTCCTAAACCCTTTAGGTTTTACTTTGTGCCGAGCTGCAGCATGAGAAAAAAAGTTGATCGGCGCTGACGGAAGGATCAAAGGAACTGCTGTGCGCACCTAAATGTAAAAAAAGCACAGGTCAATCAAAACTGAGCTGCCTTTTGAAAAATAAGAGGATGATGCTAGGTCGTGTTGCAGCTGATATTTGTGCGTTCCTGTCAGGCTGCTTTACCCATCGGATTTGGCACTTGACTGAAAACCTGTGGTGGCCCATTTAACCTTGCAGCCAACTGCATCTCATTGTAAATGACGATGAGAGTGTCTTGTTTCCGATGTATTGTACACTGGCTTAAAGCCGGAGCACCTCGTGACTGAACAAGCCGCTCTCTTTGTACCTTTTATACAGTGCGGTGGATAATTATTCTTTCATGTTTTGTTGTGCTTCGTCTAGTGAAAAGGCGACGGAGGCTGACGCCGACACAATTTTGATACATGCAAAATAGCCAAAACATTTTTCTTGGTTCATTAGCGAGGTTCCTCGTGTACGTCAATATTCATCAATACGTTTGTGTGTGTGTGTACCCAACTAAACTCACTTAGCTCCTCAGTGGCTCAGCCGGGTTTTTCTTCCCACCATTTCTCCATTGGGATCTGATTGGATGTTCTCCAATGACTTCAATTCAAATTCAGCATCCACCCCATATGGAGACAAGTTAGTTCCTATTATTAGCACTTCAACACATTAGCATCTGACTTATTATACCCAAAGGTGTTACCGCGGATCAAAGGCAAGGATGTAGTGTTTAATGTTTCTGCCTCGTTACAGTGAGAGGGCCTTTTGATTACTGGCCTTTGTCTGCCTCTGTCAATTTGATGCAGCGATGTCCTTTGCTGTTCAGCAGGAAGTGCAATATTAATAGCAGCGGATCTCGTTGGTGCAACACGCGGCGCTTTCGGGTCGTGCCGCCACTGTAATTGGTGTTCACATGTCACCTGCTTGACTTTATGTGTTTCACCTTTGGGAAAACTACTGTACCCATTAAACTTTCCTCAAAGCCCATTTTAAACTCACCTTTCTTATGATGGAAGGAATTCCATTATATTTCTCTCATCTCCAAAGCAGTCCAAGCATTGTGTCTTTACCCCAAAACATAAAAAATTCAGGTAATTCTGGAGGTGTATAAAGCATGTTACATTAGGTGGTTAAGATTAATATATTCAGCTTGCACCCGGCAATTTGAGCAAGAAGCGCAGACTAATTCCACCTGAACTCAGGCTCGACGGATCACAACGCGCTGTCAGCGAGTAAGAAGAGTACAATCAAACCTCCGTGTCGGTATTATGCAGAGCAGCCCATTACCGGCTCATTGGCGGCGCTGTAAGGATACACTCACACTACCTGCTCCGGTGCTTCCCTCTGCCCCACTGCGAGCAAACTGACACTTTTACAGCGGCCTATATACTGGTCCTTATATGCTTGAGTAATTAGAGGCAAGAGGGCCTAGCATGAAGGTTGTTATTGTTTACCATGGTTGAACAAACAGTGTGATGAGATGGGCCCGGGCTGACTGATGGTGCGGGAACTTCCCCCGGTGTCAATGTATCGATTCACTCAAGCCGATAAAGCAAACAGCTCTGAGATCACAGCCCCCCCCACCCCCTCCATCCACACACTCAACACGCTATTACTAAGCTGCTAATATTCCCATCCTCTGGTGTATTATCTCCACCACATGCTCAAATGATATAATGCGCACGCACATGAACGCCACATTTGCTGCAGATGGAAATAGAATCCTCCGGCTCCATCCTCCAATGGTTGTTACTGTGTGGAAGCCAAGAGCTTTAGGATTTGTGTCAACGCCTGGAGTCATTATCTGATGGATTGCCCTGTTTGAATTAAGAAGAATAAAAGGTCAAGGATGCACGGAGCACTGGTGCACGACGAGATACCGCGGAGCTTCCTCCACCTGCTCCTCCCACTCTCTTGGCAAGGAATTGTTTTCACACTGGAGAAATCAATTTGGTTGGTTCTAAATTACACACCGTAATAAGTGTAATTATTGGTTGACTGAAATATTTTAGCCCACACACACACACACATACGTTTGAGAAAATCTATTACACGTAAAGACTTCTTGATGAAGTCATTTTCAGATGAGTTATGAAACTGTTCCCAATTCCCGAAGCCCTGCTGGAGATTGAGGCGGATTCTTATCGCACCGCATAGACCAGTACTGCGCTAATCCCAAATGAAACAACCTGGGCCCGGCGTGTAGGAGCTACAGTCGGTGCAACTACGGCGTGGCGGGTGCACTGAGCGCGCTCGCTATCGACAAGCTTTCATTAGCTGCAGATATGAAATGACACGGACTGGAGCAGCAAAGGGATATCGTCGGGTGCTAATTGGAATTTTGTGCGGGGAAAAAGGCAATTAGTCTTACTGTGAATTCTTTAAACACGTTAATAAAGGTAAAGCAGCAATCAGGCGGCGTATAGTGGTACATTTTAGACATGCATGGAAGGACAATCAGATAAATTATGCTCATGGCTCCTTGAGTATCGACTGAAACTGGTGGTTCATTTATGGGCAATTTCCAAAAAACAACTATTTCAGCCTTAACGACCCCGACCTAGTGAGCTGAGAACTGAATACGCTTACCATCTGCTAATGAAACTGTACTCTCCACCCCGCTCCTCTTGTGTGTGTGTATATATAGACGTGCGTTTGTAGCGCGTAGCGAAAAAATATTATTAATACAACTCAACTGAGAGGTCTAGCAGATGTTAAAATGATAAGTCTGGCTGATGTTAATGAAGCACTCTGCTTCCGTGGCACTGAAACATATGGAGCCCATAAAACGAGAAATGTCAAAACCGTGGCGGAGTGCATACATCACCCAAAGTGAAACAACGCTGGTTATTTATCTTTCCCTTTTTTTCTTTGCTGGCGAATATCCACACGTTTCCCCTTTTGCTCACAATATTTCCAATTTTCTTTTGTTTTTACAATTATAGTTATGGCTCGTTTAAGGTGGTTGGCTGGTGTATAGCAGGCTTACTGAATGGTTCCAGTATCCCTTTCATTGAATATAGTATTAGAGTAGCATAATAAAACCAAACAGCTATAATCTACATCACATTTAAACAACTTCATCAGGTTTTTCTTCTTCCAAAGAGCAAAATACCTCCCTCATTTCTGGCTATTCACTGGTGTAAAACACTACATGTACTTGTTAACATGATGCTCAGCGTGTTCTGACCCCCTGTTAACATCATTATTTAATGGCAACGCCGGTTTTGCATGAGGATGCAGCCCAACACGAGCACGCTTCATTACCGTAGAGGCCAAACGTAGGTGACGAATTACACAAAACCGCAAATGGCATCAAACACATTCACACCCCCCTAAAACATCGCAAACTCACAGAGCACCGCACGTGTCTCGTTGGCGCCGCCGAGGCACGGCTCTCCACAGCGTGCAGCGGTAAATGAGTCGGGTTCCCTGGGATGTTCTTATCAGCTGGTCCCTCCCCTTCTCCCCTCTCCTCTCTCCCCTCGCCGATGCTTGACAGAACCGATGCGGTGTGGAACGAGCGGCTGGCCCAGATATGACTGAGGAGCAGGCAGCGCCGAGGTCCCCGGCCCAGTAGGGATGGAAGTAATTACCGGGGCCATTATCTCCAGCTGTGGGCTGCTGAACTTTTTCCACCTTTTTTGCCTCGGGGGCCTTCAAAGTCGTCAGGGACCTCCCTGCCGTTGTTTCTCGTTTTACCTTTTTTTTCAATTCATTGAATGTTATGCAAATTCAGTTTGATTAGATTTTACATGCTGAGGTGTAAATGTATTGCAGCGCAGGGAAATAAGCAGTGTGACTCTTTTATTATCCGTCTTTGATGGATGCATGTTCTCACGCTGGATCTGATTACGAGGTCTGCAAATGAAATGAGCAGGAATTCGGCTGATCGTTGTCCGTTGCATTTTAACCGCGGGGAAATTATTCCGCACCCACGCGGAGAACCAGTGATTTTTCAAGAAACGTAAGGATGCCCCTCAATTTATAGCCCCAAGAGACATGAGCTGTTTTCCACCCAGATGCAAAAACAAAAAAATGCACTTTTTCATACACAGGAAGGAGAGGAGTAGAAGGATGAAATTGTAATGCCACATGGTTTAGTTTAAGGTACGCTGTGATAGCTGACGATGCAGGAGGATGACACATGTGCTTCTGCCCCGTTGGCTGTTTATGGCGATGAAAGAGCTGCCTGCAGAGCCGATGTCACTCACACAAGTAAATGCCCCCAAAAAAGTGTGACCAGCGCCGCTATGGTCAAGACGACTCAAAGTATCGGACATGCATTGGGCGCACTCCTTCCTCCCCCCCTCCTGGTGTCTGTGCCGAGACCCCACGTTGCTGGCGTCCGTGCGCGGGCCTGGAGTACGTGCGCCGCTGGGGGGGGGGGGGGGGAGTCCTGAATTCACAGCATCCTCTCCAACGCGAGAGCGCCGTCGGCTTTTTTTGAGGTCACGGCCGAGGGAGCCGCCGCGTACAGAAGAGGCTGCAGCCGAGTACAAAATGAA
This sequence comes from Pungitius pungitius, assembly GCF_949316345.1. Lineage (NCBI taxonomy): Eukaryota > Metazoa > Chordata > Actinopteri > Perciformes > Gasterosteidae > Pungitius > Pungitius pungitius. The sequence goes on along the minus strand of NC_084918.1, from coordinate 4,951,237 downwards.
GTAAATGGTTTATTGATTTACCCCCCCCCCTCCTCCTCTTCCCCCTCTCCTCCTCCTCCCTCGGACACAAACATAATAGCATGAGACGAGATGTTAATAAAGACTGAAGCTTTGCTGAGAGGACGCCCACACTGTCTGACACCTGCTGGGTGACGCACAGAGCGGCCCCCTCCTCGGCTACAGAGAGGCATCGAGAGCTCGAGAATAACCAAGATGCTGTTTCCCATCTTTTTTTCAGAGACTTAAGACATAATCTAAATGGACCTGGACCGGTATTATTAACGAGTTGCATCATCTGGAAATTGATCAGAGCCTTAGAGAAGATTATCAAAAGCATTTGAGAGAGAAAGAGACAATCTATTGATTCTCCGGGTCGGTTGCTTAGCTTTTCCACTGAAATCTCATTAAGGATGAGGTTGGCTTTGAGCAGTGTTTACCATCTTCCACATAGAATTTTTTTAATTACGTGGAGCTGCCTGACTGCCAAAATCGATAGCTAAGAATCATCCCACACCATTGGGCGGGGAGAGGCAATTCACTTTGGTTTGGGAGCTGGAAAAAAAAAATGAAGCGGATGGACTGAAGCGGTCTGCAGCGAGTTCTCAGCGGCGTCCTCAAATGCTTCTGCATTCTCCTCCCATGGCGTCGGAAAAAAATAAATAAATAGCTGTAACGATGTGGAAGGCTGGTCAGTTATTCTAGTTATTTTTTTCCCCTTACGGATAAAAGCATCATTAGCTCAAGGTCAGTCCACTTGCACTTCCCCTGCAATTGAATTTTCTTCACATGGGCTGTGCTCTTCACAAAAGGTGCTGTATGAAAGGAGAAAAAGCTCTCCTCCAGCCAGAGACCTTGCAAACATGATTAAAAGATGATTTCATTCCCTGTAAACCTCCACCAGCGGTCCGTGAACAATGTCACTGTGGGAAACGTTGATATTTGCATCTCAGCTGCAAAAATCCACCAACTGTTATTAATAAGGTGGATTTCTACGGCTGCAGAAACTAATTATCTGTGTCAGGATTTTGCACAATAGTCTATTCAATGATAAACAAAAAGACAAGTAACATCATGACTCCAAATGTTACTACAATAATTCTGGTGCTTCATATCCAACAAATCTGTTAAAACATAAAGTCGATTTTTTAAGACAAAAAGGCTGAAGTAATGAATCATTATTTAAAATGTTCCTCTCTTCCTTTCTCCTCCAGCTGAGTCTTGGGACATACATCATTTTAGGAAAAAGTCAATTCATTCTGCCGAATCCAATTTAACTGAAATGTAAATTAATTGTTAATTCATCTCTCATAATTAACTACAACCACACCAACCGCACACTGCGAAGGATGCGAGGAGGTAGTTGAAGGAAAGACACCACGTGACCTGGTGAGAAAATATGAATTTTTCATCAAATAGACTGAAGGCCTCTGAAATTCACTCCAGGCAATCTACCTACCGGAATATATGAATTTCATTAAATCAGCAATCGTATAAGAAAAACACTTTATTTGTGGGGATGACGCAACTGCGTCTTCAGGTATCAGGATAATCAGAGCGGAGGCATTTTACAGGCAGAGCATGAACACCTCATATTAAGAGTTATAAACCGCTAAATTCAATTAGCTCAGTTGTTTCTTCAAAGCAATTACGACCAACATACAAGTTGATGCTATTAAATACCACGCTTCCATTAGCGCGGCTAACGGTGGCTATTCCTTTGCATATCGTGAAGTCCACCTCCAGCTTTAAGGAGGATCAAAAAGATATAAAGATAATTCTTATCTAATCCAAACACAAATGGTCTCCATTTCCCTGACCAGCAGGGTGTTGAATCCCCTGAAACGCTCCACAATGAGTGGCTTCTGCTCTGACCCATGCTGACCACAGATAAGGTGACGCCTCGGGGGCCGCAACGTGCAGCGTGCCACTCATTCATTGTCTACTCGGGCCTGTTCACAGCAGATGAGAGCCATCCAATATCGCTGAGCGCGGCGCGAGAGTGCAAGAGGGAGCAACATAAACGGCATTGACTCGCAGCTACATGCTTTCTTAATGTCCTCGTCAAACTGTCCAGGCTTAAAAGCCAGCTGCTCTAATTAGCTATGGATCCCCCCCGTACGTCGCCTCTTTCTCATTATTTGACAGGATGTCATTTGTACACCAGTGTTTGAGCAGCTGCTGCAACGCCGAGTAAAACCTTTTCAGAGATGCTTCACAGAAGCATCGGTAAACATAGTTTGGAATTGCTGTCGCGGGCTCAGGCAGCCAGGGGTTCCCCCCCCCACCCACCCCTCCAAACGCGGTTATCTGTAGCCATTTGTCTCCGGCCACCCACTAGCAGCTCCGTCCGGCTGTGCCTCGGACACGGTGGTGCTTTTGAGCAGAGATGTTAGCAGACAAACATGCTAATATTTAGTAGGCATGTAGCTTAGCGTGCTCCCATCTGCTCACTTGCACATTACGTTAAGTCCACTTGAGCCCGGATGGATTGGACAGGGGAGTCGGGGGGTGGGGGGGGGGGGGATCGGCGAATACATCCTCTGGGAACCATGAATCTGTACCAAAATCCCCTGCAAAACTGCTCGTGTAAAGGCTATTTACCAAAGGGGCGGACAAAATAAACGGACAACCATTGGAAGCCTTGTGGTCTTTCAGAAATTTGCTGTTTGCTTGGAAGGTTTCTTATATAAAGTATAACAGCCTCATTAAACCCCTTTATGCCTTCGCCCATAATGGAGCTATTACGGTTTATGCTTTAAAGTGCCCCATATTTATTCCCTCCGTCCCTATTTGAGTCATGTATTATGTTTTAGAGCACTACAGTTGATTCGTTGAGAAACGTGAAAAGAACCCGAGAACTATTCATTTTTTTCTTCTCTCCGAACAAAGACAAAAACAAAAAGTGTCAGCAGTGTTCACGTAAGCCTTGGATCCAACTGTGAACGCGTAGAGTCAGAGTGTCCAGTGGCTCGGTACCAGAGCGGCCCGTCCCGGTGGATTCCAAAGCACCTGCATGCGCGGACACCTGCAGAGATCCCCCTTCCCTCAACAAAAACTCAAATGTGCAGCTCTGCGCCCGTTGGAGTCAACAGGCTCGGCCACACAGTGTTTCGCTCTGAGACTAAAAGCCTCAGAACCACTCAGTTCTTTCCCCTCTGAAGAATTTTAATCAATCAAAGCCCTCCGGCCACCTCCACAAGCGCGCTCTCATTCAGAGTCGGAACTTAACACAAAAAAAAACTTCAAACGGGTTTGGAAAATAGATAGAGGTTGAACACTGAGGCTGAATAAAAGTGAGCGCCTGGAGTATAATTACAGTAGACGGCAACATTGTGACACAATCCTTCTCCCAAAGAACTTATTCACGGCGAGACTTAAAATCAAGCCCTGGGAAACCAGGCCGTAGTTCCTCACAGTTCTCCGTTGAAATGATGACATTTGATGACTCTTAAGGTTTGCAGGTAGTGAAATATAGAAGCAGACATTTGAACCCAGATACACATCGGCTGCAATGGAGAATCAGGTAATTGGCAGTATCTCACTGGTGATTACGTGAATAATAAAATCAGGTCACTTTCATGAATCAATTGAGCTAAAGGGCTAAATTAAAACATAAAAATCCAACCGACATTTTGATAACCTTTAACATTTCATTGGATTGTGCTGGTGCCCTGCCTCATAAGCATATGCTCTGTTGTCAGACTGAGTGTGTAAAGGGTCATCTTTGATATGACCTATTACATTACAAGAACAATTTGGAGTAACTACAGAAAATGAGGGAACACTGCATGTCCATTTTTCCTCCATGAGTGCAATGACCGGGTTGGCAAAGCACACAAATGTGATTGGCCAGTGAAAGATTAAGGCCATCGATAACTATTTCAGCTTAAATATGCTCAACAATGGGCAATTGCCCCTGGTCCTTTCAGCTCTTTAAGAAATTAAAGAACCTCTGGTGACATTTCCAGTCGACTCTGAGATGGTGATGGAGCGAACGTGGAATTCACCCACAGGCCAACGGGCCAAGCTAATCGCTCACTAACTACCTGTGGACTCAGGCTGAAGACATTTTTATGCTAAATAAGCTCAATATTGAGGCTTTTAAAATGACACCAACAAGGTCATTTTTAAGATGGAAAACCACTTCTAGGATGCATTCCATAGCACGCAGCATCCACAATTGACCACTGATATTTATTTCTTTGTTTATTGCCCAAAGCGGGATCCTAATTCCCTCCCATTAATTCTATAGAGACGAGGGATAACAAATGTCAACAAGGGAATCGTGTGATATCTCTGCATGTGTGCTGCTGTCGTTTGTGGGATCACTGCTAACTTTTAACGCTATGTGCCCTGTGGACTGCTCGACATCTCTATCACTGGTTATTTTACTTAACCAACGATCCCAGTGACAAATCCACAGCTACTTAAAGAGTCATTTGATAACACACTGGGTCTTATTATATTAATTAAGGCCATCATTCCTGTCTATGACAACAACATTTTACTCAGTAAACGGAAACGGCGAAAACCTGGATACAATCTGCCAATCGGAATATAAGCCTGTTTCTGGCTGACTTTAATTATCTGATATAAGCTTTAGACTTGTACACTAATGAGTGTTAGGGGGACCGGTAGAGTTCACTGGGACTCATAACCAGGAACTCAAAACCCGAGATGCAGACTTAACTTTCGATTAAAGGGGAATCAGCAAAATGATTCCTTTCTCACTACAGGAGTCAGTTGGTTCAATGTTTACAATGTTCAATGAGCGACCCGCAACGATATTGTAAGTCGCTTTGGATAAAAGCGTCGGGTAGATGACAAAATGTAAAGCGTAAATGTGGAGTGGAGGGTCAGGCAAAAATTGAAGTGTAGAAATAAAGAAGAAGCGTTTTGGTTGTGTTATATTTAAGTGGCCTTGGCATCTCTCGCTCAGCACCAGAAGGAGTGACGCTGAGTGCCGAGCCTCCATTGGTCCCGCCGAGCGGTTACTGATAGAGATCCCAGCAGGCCCGGTAGGTCCATTTGTGGAGAGTCAAAGTATTGAACAGTCACATCTTGGCATTGAGAACTGGATTTCTAACCATGTGGGATTCACGTGAGGTGCAATTCTATCAACTCCGTTAAGCGTCTATTGAGAACTTAATCACACAGCATAATTGAGGGGAGCAAAATCTGTAAATTGCGCTTAATAAAATAGTAAGAAGACAGACTGTGTGGTCCAAACGTCAGTGGGTCGGATCAGAACCACGCGGTTAGCTCGTTTGATATTCATCATCGGAACAGTTTAGCCCGGTCCGGCTGCGCTGCAAGATTGATGCGTTTTAAACTTAAACATTAAACATGAATCATTCACAGTGATAAATCCCAACAGGAGTGTTCTGTGAATTAGCCATTCAACCTTCATGAGAATATATTTGCTGCCATTGCAGAATAACGCTGCTGCAAAGATGCTGAGGACATTAACTGGATGACGTCAGTGACGTCACGTGATAGATCTCCGGAGTCAGCATTAGTCAACGCGGGCCTAAAGGAGCCCACTTGCACTGCTGAACAGCGCGCAGGCCCATCGTAGCCGGCGGTAATCAATTATTTACAAAGTGGCGGAGCAGTGCGTTTGCAACATCAATATCGCAAAGTGTGACGGAGAAATTGGTTATGGTCATTTCATCATTCAGAGCGACGCCCCCCCCCCCGCAAATCAAAAGCCTGTTCGCGAGCCGAAGTGCACCTGCGTGGCGTCTCACGACTGATAGTTTGTCACGTCTCTCTCCGTGCCGCCGCTCACCACGGGGGGGGGGGGACAACACACAATCAGTAGAGAGTGATAGTGGGATTTTGGCTCAAACGCGGAATCCTTTTTTGGGGTTTTTAACGGCAGCCGACGTGGTCCGAGACGCAATCGTCTTTGAATACCAGCGAGCGTCCACGCTGCATGCCAGCAGTGATAAGACCTCGTTTTTATTTCACTGAGCGTCCCCCAGTGTCCTCCCCCCCTCCCCCTCCCCCTCCCCTTTACACGTCATCACAAAGTCAATACGGGCCCATTTCCTCCGGCGACTCGCTGCCATTTACACAAAGACATTCATTTAGAAAGTGTATTGATGCTTGATCATAAGGGAACCCTGCCGCCAAATACCATGTTGATCTCCTGAATAACCATTAGACGGTCTTCAAATTTTAATTTTATTGGCTTATTATCCAGGCCGGCGCACATACAAATTACAACTCTCCGTCTCTGCTCTGAACTGAACGGACACCCCGGATATTCGATGCAGCAATTGAAATGACAGATGCCGGCACAGAGACACCCACCATGTAATTACTCGCACATAATGTTATTCCCTGTTTATTCGCCCCAAAATCTATGTTGAATGCATTCTTAACCACCGATACGTCTGCAGTGCCACTACGTGCTGCAGGAGCGAACTTAATGGCACTCGATCCTCCCAGGACGAATTCATGAATGCTTAGCAACGCGGAGTGCACACAGAGACGCTTCACGTGGCTGAAAGGCTGCAGCAACGCCACAACAAAACCCCTCAAACGGCACCATTTCACGAAAGATGAATCATGTCACTTTATTCCGTTAGCCATAAATGGTTTTCCAACAGAATTCAACATCTGAACCAAAAAGAAATACATGAGAAACGAGGTGGTATTGATGTTTGATGTGTTGCATGAAGACCGCATTCCTAAAAACACACAATATACTGTAGGAGCACATGTCATAGCTGCATTTTATGGATCTTGGTGCTCTGCCTGATGTTGTGGGCTGATTTCTCGTCTCCTGGTATTGCTGCATCAATACAGTGTGTGTGTGTGTGTGACCCCTGTGACCCCAGAGCGGTGGGGAAAAGTAATGTCGGTTTCTCCGGCATCGAGGAGGAGCAAAAGTGAGCGGCAATCACAAAGCCGCGACCCGCTGAGGTCCGCCGCGGTCGGGCGTGCTTTACTCAGCCTGCGGATCCCGCGGAGCTCCTCTGAGAACATGCACACACATACAGACACACACTCCGCTCCTCATGCCCGGATCATACACAGCAACGGCATGTGTATGGCGTCAGCTTTGCGTTCGCGTGCCCTAATTAAGGCAGCGGCGTAAGCAGCGGTGAGGATGCTTTGGACACCGCGATCGGCGTTGTGGGTCGTGTAATTGCCGTTGTTCTCTTTGCGGTCACCGAGCCTCCTGGAGATGACACGCTGCGTCGTGCCCGTGGTGGGGGAGAGAGAGCTCAGACGTGCGGGCTCCATGATCAGCATCAGCAACGCCGAAAAAGCTCCTAAATCCTCATTCTAGTCGCAGGGCAATTAATGCAGGGCGTTCGGCGGAAAAATCTAAAACACAAACAACAGAGAAAAAAACAGTTGCTCTCAACTCTCAAGATAATGGCCTGGATATGATAGCTGCTCTCACGTTAAATTATTCATGCAAACGAGCTGTAGCCTCCTGCGCCGCTAATAGGTAGGTTTTAACGAATCATTAGTCACTTGGGCAACTTCAAAAAAAAAAAAAAAATAGTTCCAATCTTTTGTATTTGCTCAAAGTAATGACCACGCGTGTCCCTCCTCGCGTCATCGATCGTACAGCTGGAAGAACGAGAGGCAGGGGACACGGCCTGCTGTATTTCTCCTCTCTCGACACCCCTTTTAAAGGGCGTTCCACTGGACGTCTTATTTACGAAGGCTCAGGGTGGTTAGGGGGGGGGGGGGGGGGGAGATATCGAGGATGGATGTCTTGCACTTAAACTAAACGAACAGCATCTTTTGTCATTAGTGGGCCCACCTCCGCTGCCCTTCCCACTATCGACGGCGCTGACAGCCAGGGTCATGGCGTCCGTCGCGTGTAGGAGCCGCGCTGCCTTTTTCAGCGAATGACAGACACCACCCCCCCCCCCCGTGTCCCGCAGACGTCGTCGCCCAATGACGAGCGCTCCGGGTGCGAGTGTTATTGTAGGCGATGAAAATAGACCCGGCATAATAGCGGGCTAATCGGGCTTTAATGGACAGTGTCATAGGATAATCAATCTGAAAAGGGGAAAGCTGATTCACACGGGGGGGGTGGGGGAGAAAAAAAATTACAAAGAGAAAGGCATCGCTAATGAATTTGTGCCGCGCAAAGTATTTGTTCTCGCAGCAACTTGTGAGATTCATTGACAAATTGAAGCGGCACAACATCGGGGAAGGAGCGGGTCGTCTGTAAAAGGCAATCTCCCCTCGCCATTAATATAAAGATGAACTAAAGAGGCAAACGGCTAATGGCTTCAAAGCAAAGAGTGTCTACGTGACAGCGTGGGCCCAAGTTACAGACACGCATTTGTGTGTCCGTGATATTTTTCACCTCCTCCTCCTCCAAAGCTTCCAGTGTTCCTGCAATAGGTCTGAGTCACTCACCCTGACCCAGATGTCACCTTTCCTTGCACCCTCGTCAGACATTCAGCACCAGTGGAGCAAGAAAAAGGAAGTGTGGGCGGCGTGTGACGTGTGTGTGTGTGTGTGTGTGTGTGTGCGTGCGCTGGGGGCTGAATTTCGGGGCCCTAAGCAGCCCTTGATATGAAAAGACATCTCTATTTACTTCCGAAAACATTTCCAACCATGCGGACGAACACAAAGTGACGTGGCTGCCACATTGCTGCTAAGTCTAAACGCTGTTGCTGTTACTTATTCTGTCCAAATAGCGGGATCCACGCGGGAGGCTCTGCGCGTGGCGGCGGGGGTGCCAGCAGCTTCAAAGTCAAACTTTCCCTCTGATTCGGTTGGGCACAACTTGCATCACAGACTGCGTTTCCTCGACACCCTTTTTCATGCGCCCTGGTCCTGGATAATGAATCGCTTCTCTGTACTCCATGCGGCCCCAGGAAGAACTCGAGGACCTTCCATCGGCAAAGTAATGGGCAGGCCGATTGATTCTGGGCTCCGTGGTGAGGAGAGCAAAATTATTTAGACGAGCTGGGATGAGCCTTCGAGTAGAAGATTTTTTTACTCACAGCAAAAACAATCGATTGTGCCTCGCTGCAGACGCCGAGCGAAGCGACCCCCCCTCGCCCCCTCCGCCCCCCCCCCCCCCCCCCCGGGCTTTGCACACGCTCGGATAACTACTTCTTTCGCCCTCTCCAATGACGACGCTAAACAATGTTTTGTCAAACGTTGAGGGAGCATTCATTTGCTGCCTTCATCCCTTGTAAAGATATTGCTATGAAATGCACAAAGGCATTACACTGCGCTGCCGTAAGGAAATGCAATTGTACAGAGAGCCCTTCAGGATTTGTGCTTTTGTTGAGCCGTATTACCCCGGTGTGCTGGAGGAAGGAGTAGTAGTTGTTGTTGTTGTTGTTGTTTGGAATGAGTTCGCTGCGCATTTTCCGGAGGAGGATGACAAAAATAGATTTTGGTGTTGTGCCATGCACAGTGGATTAACGAAACAGGACGTGGAAATGTTTGTATCATCTTATTTTGGTCGGTTATCTGTCTCTTCATCTCAATAACTTTATTTTTTACTTCATCATGGACGTGGAACCAGGACACGAAACAATGAAACCTGATTCATGACCGGCTTGTAGATGAGTATTGGGAGCTGAGATGGTATTAATGAAAAGAACATAATGGCATTTTATGAGCTAGGATATCGTTATTTTGAAATATACCTTAAACACTTGATGATTTTTGACTCGTAATATCTACCGTTAAAGTACGGCGTAAAGAATGATTTCCAATCACTATACAATGTTCATCTCCTCATGACCTTTGAGGTAAAGGGTGAGGGATGAATGCCCGAACAAAGGCGCTTTTCCTGTTCATTTCTACCTTTTGGGTTGAGCTCCTTTATTTCTTCCCAATGGGTTCATTATTTCCATCAGAGGAGAGCAGTTATGAGCACATACCAGCCTGCTTCATATAATATTCTAAATGTAGAGAGTAGAAATGGAATAGAAAAAGAAAGAAATGAATCAATTTCCCCACATCGTAGCCTCGTCCGATCGGTTTTCAAGCCGTGGATCTGCCTCACTGTTGTACAGTATGTATCACATTCTGCATCGAATTCTTCCTCCACCGCCTCGCTCTCCATCACCGGCGAGCACTTCTGCAGAGCACAGATCAATTACAAGCCGGGCCTGCAAAGTGATCAAGTCCATAATAACACAGTCTCTCCATCGGGTTCTGCTGCAGTAAATCACGTGGGCTGCGGGACAAGCCTCATCTTTACCCCCCCCCCCTCAACCCCTTCAGGGATCCTCATTGAGGGCCAGACTTTACGTCAAACCCAGTCAGGTGGCCTGGTAATGAGATCAAAGTCAACTCTGGCCTGATTTAAATGCTGAATATAAGGTCAAAGCCGACAAATGACCTAAACACACTCCGGGTGTGGTGATGATGATCCACGAGAGAAGGAGAGGACGAGCGTGTCTCGTTGAGTGGAAAGAAGATGCATGCTGGGTAAGACGGTGGGGTTAGAGGGCAGAGGCAAGGGCATTGAAGGAATTAAAAAGCTGGATGTGAATATCTGCTCAGCCGGGTCTGCAGACGTGTCGGTGGGGAAACAGATCCTTGACCCCCCCCGACCACCTTCACACAACTCGTGCCCGGCAGGCTGAAGCCAGAAGGACTCTCCCGATAATCGGGCCCTGAGCTAAATGCTGTCAAAAAGTTCTAAAAGAAAAAATAAATAAATAAGAGGACAAATAAGAAAAACAACTTGTGGTAATTAAACATCCGGGCTGCTGCAAAGTGCTAATCCGCCCAACTCGGCTGATTCCACCATTCCAAGAGCATTTACACTTTCATTAAAGTGTGCAGCCAAGCAGAACAAAATCATTTAGAAGGCCCTGCATAAACACCAGAAGTGAACCTGTGGCTGTCTGTTCAGCACCGCTCCGAGTGCAATAATTAGGAATAGCTGGGGCCACGGCAAGATATTCACAGAGAGTAACTTTCAGAGGGGAAAAGACTTGCTTGGATAAAATGTTCAGAGATACAAACAGTTGGTTTATTCAATAAGGCTAATAAGACACAATTGTTCTACCTGCTTCCTTCATGTGATGAACACTCAGATGTGACAAAAGCGCTATTATTTTGTCTGGCAAGAGATTATGAATTCAGCTGTGTGTGTGTTTTTTTTGCTGGCTGGACTGTTTTTGCATGTGTTTTTGGCTAATGAAGCTAACAGCTAACATGGCTATGACGACCTGCACCAAACGCACACAGTGAACCGCTGTTTAGTTCAACATCCAACTGTAATAATCACGTTCACTTCCTACTTGAAGAGAATTCAAGTAGGAATCCTTCAACTCTACTTTCACATTTTTTTAATATTAAGATTCTATAGTAGTTAACTATACTGTTAACAGAGGTATTACACTCGATCCCTTATGCAACATAATTCATTCATAACTTTTTAAATTACAACATTTAACGGATGTAAAAGAAGCCAAACATTAATACAATGGGACATTTTCCATTTCCTAAATTCCCTTTAGGTGCTGATCCTTTAGTTACTTATTGTTTATCCTTTGAGGTTGTGCTTCATTTCATAAGGGAGTCTGAACTAAAAGTAAAAAATGAATTAAACATTACAAAACTATACAAGTAAATAGATTTATTAAACATGCAACGTATTTCAAATACCTTTAACTGAGCTAATAGTTAGTAGAGAACGGCCTAATGATTCACTTGTTGAGCTCTTCTGTGTGTTTTGGAAGCATCGGCGGCCGCGAGGGCCTTTACTGTAACACCGCTTTCCATTAGTGAAATCATAGAGCTTTCAATTATGCAAGACAAACTGATTAATGTCAGCAGCGAAGGGAAGAGCAGTCCACGGGATGCGGGGTATTATTTCTCCTTTCTCCTTTCTTCACAGTTCATTAAGTTTTAAAATAAGAAAATCAATGCCTGAAATCCATAAAGTCTGCGGCGGCTTCTGAGTAAACGCATTCAGTCAGGTGGGCAGGGGTATGAGCACGAGTATGAGTCAGCCCGTCTGAGGGCCTCGCGCCGCCTCCACTCCCACCCGCTCCACGGCCACCGGCGGCATGTTTTTACTTTTTAATGATCGTGTTTTTCCCGGAGGCCCCGCGGTGCGAGGAGGCCGCGCCGGCGATGCGTGTGCAGAGCGTTCTGACGGAGGAGGAGGAGAAGGAGGGGAAGGGGGTGGGTGGGGGGGGGGGGGGGGGGGGAAAGAGTTTTCCAAGAAGCGAGTTCGTGTCACGTGTCGCTGTGATCGGTGCCATCAGAGTCAACACCATGTTGTTTGACTGATATGATCCGTTTCTGCAAATTGCCGGAGCAAATTGACTTTCCTCTCAGCGCATATAGAACTATCATTGTCGGCGTTCCCGCTGATGCTGGAAAATGACGGCGGCACGTCGTGAGATTGATCGCTGTGGCTTTACTTTTTGACGGCGAACCCTTTTTTCTGCAGACAGATTATTGTGTACGCAGAGATCGTCCTCCTATGGAGCGGGAAGAAAATTTTAAAAAGCTCAATTCTGCTCAGTTTATAGACAATTCTTTTTTCTTTTCTCTTTTTTAATCTATGAAGTTTGCCACTTAAATGCTGAAAGGTTTCTCCAGACTATCCCACAGAAAAGAGTATTGACTGCAATCAGACGACTTTACCGCATTAGAGTTTACTGCCAACTCGTGATGGAATCAGTGTCGCACTGAAGGGAGTCGAGGGGGAAAGCCATCATTTCATTTCACTGTGGTGTTGTATGAAATTTCACCCAATCAATTCTTTTTGTGTTTGTGTGCGATGGCCGTTTGACCCGATGGACGTTGACACATTTAAGCACAGTGACTCAGACTGCCACTGAAGGAAGATGGAATCCCGTACGTCTAAGCTCATGACTAAAACCTGCATGACGCCTCCATTAGTCCCATTAGCCTGACAGCTGTTGCCACTGGATCAAGAAAAAAACAAGACATTGGAAATGGCTTACCTTAACTATTTGTATGGCTGATGAAGGTGTACTGTATTGATTTGGACCTTTCTCTAAAGAATCTATGGTTATTTAAAGCCATATCAGGTCCTGGCTTCCCCCTTGGTCTCGTGACATAAGTACAGGAGAATTGACCATGTATGAGATGTGGCATTTGCATCATGCTACTTATTAATTCCAGGGTATCCTTGAATGGTCTCATCCTTATCCTCAATGTGCAGGTAGCCAAACATCAATGCTTGCCAAGCGGCGGCCTGTAATTAGGCCCCTGCTTTGAAACCCATCTGTTAATCGGAAATATATACGGTGTTCCTTCCTGTGTCCGACAACCGGCAAGTGTGGCTAGACTACGCACAACCCGGCACATCCATCAGCAACACAAAGCCGGAGCTCGGAAACCGATACCATCGGCGGGCGCCTCAAACTGCGCAGTGTCCACTCCTGTCCAAAAGGAGACAAATGATAGGTAAATACACCAAACGGCCTGTCACTGCACTCCTCCGCTGCCCATTTTTCATTTCATAATAACAATGCCGGGTGGGAAGAGTCCTTTCTGTTGGCGCTGCTGGTGCATAGAATGACTTAGGGAGGAAATAGGCACAGTAATTATTCTTTCCTCCACTTGTCCCTCCTGTCGCGTCCCACCATCGCTCACACGGTGGAGATGCGGGCTATCGAATCCTGATGAAATCCCGGCACAACAATGGCTAGCAAACTGGTCGTGGGGTGCCTTCGCTGGTTTTTTAAGTGATTGCTCCTGGTCGGGCGGTGGATCCCACACCGAGGGATTGTCAATTATTGGATTTTCAATCACGCAGTCGATGCACAATGTGGCAAGCTGTATGAAGGAGCAGACATGTGAGGACAAGTGGATTAAACGCGGCTTTAATGTGGACGTCCAGTTGATGGAAAATATGTCAATCGGCCGTGCGAGGCGTTATGCGTTGAATCTTTCTGAGCTGCGGCAGTGACACTTTATTAGACAAAGTAAGCATAATGTGACATCCCCGAACGGTAAATTGAATGTCAAAACATGACAAAGACCGGGACTCACCTTGGACTGAATGCAAATGTCCAAAAGCACGAATGCATGTCCAAATCCACTGAGCAAAAGTGAGTCACGGCGGGGAGATGTGGGAGTTATGAAAAGCAGCAACACCGACCTTTACTATGTTAATAAAAATGTCCTTTAAAAGAAAGGAGAATGGCTGCGCTCCATTTGCATTGACTTTTATTATCTTAGAACAGCTGAAACCAAAATAAATGTCTGTGGACCTGTAAAGGTGTGTTTGCGTCCCGGCAAAAAAAAGGATTCCACTGCCTGATTATTTCTTTGAGCACATGAAAAGAATACCAAACAGGATAAATATCCATTATTAATATGACCTGCCCTGTGCACGGATGTTATACTTCATCACATGATGTGGTGGGGGGGGGCTTTCATCTCGAGACAAAACCCAAATGAGCCTGGCTTACAGTTGTTTGGGAAGGTGAAAACCTGCTGTCTGTTGGTACTCACTCCGCCGGCTATACCACTGCGCATACATTCATGTGTTTGCACGACGAAGAAGGAGACGGTACTTATTTGAACAAAAAAAGAAAAAAAAAAGAAAAAGAGCAAACAATGAACAGAGACGGATGGGAGGAAGCTGCAGATGGCCGTGATTCCTTGCATTGAAATAGTTGAGGAAGCTCGGAGGGGGTCAGGAATCCTTTCCCCAGTCTGACCGATAAGTCCAAGGGTACAGCCGCCTCCCCAGTTCACCACGCATCATCTTTTCTCTCACAATTCCATTGCTCCCCGCCCCCCCCATAGCACATTTCGCTCGGAGCTTTGACCCTAAATTGAGGCATTTTCTGCTTCCACCCTTCTGTCCCCATCACAAACTCCTACTACAATCTACCGTTAAAAAAAGCTGCCACCAGCTCCCAACACGCTCGGCCTTGCTGTGTGCCCTCGGTTCCACATGGTGTTACGCAAGGGTATTAGGGTCAACCCCCGGGCAGCGGAAAGAGCCCGGGGAAAGCCCGTCAGAAGCGGTGACTCGGAAGGCCTCTCGGTGCCAGATTGCGTCGGTGGCAGCCAGCCGGTCGGAAGCAAACAAAACGGAAAACAAACAGCAAATCAGAAAAAAAAAAAAACTTTTCTTTAGATGACCCGTCCTACTTCCAGGTCACCCTGAAAGCCGTGGCCGCGTCTGGCCTTTTTAATCAACCATACAAAAAAAGGGTTGACGAGAGTAACATGAAAAAGGAAAGGACAAAAATGACCCATAACGTGGTGACGTCTGGTATTCAGGCACCTCCACCCTGGGTCAGATGTCGGCTTGTATTATTGCACCGGGGGGGGGGGGGGAGGACATCCACCTTTGTTTGTGCTCCGCCGTTTGAGCGCACACATTGGCCGGACATAAATCCACATCGCGGCAGGCGACGCACCGGCTGCACTCGGCGGCTCCGGCTTTGAAGCTTCACACTTGTTTCAGTCAGGGTCCGTTGACTTTGTCCTTAGTCCAGACAACCTCGCATGTTTTACATGGTCTGACAGAGTGAGAAAGAAAGAGCTGTCAGAAGTCATTAAGGTGCTAAAGCACAGGCTAATCTTAATGCCACCATCTCTGTTCCTTTTTTTTTGCAGAGAATGAATAAAAAAAGGACGAGATAAGCGAGCTGGTTTAAAGAAATCAGGGACACCTGATGTATGCCACGCTTCCTCTATTTGACAGAAATTCTATTATTCTATTTTCTTTCTTTTCTATGAGCCATGATAAGATAACTTAAGATGTTATAGACCAGCAATGGTGATAGTCAGGGGTTTCAGAGGCAACGCAGAATGAAATGAGACGTATGAAAAAGTGTGTGTTTTTCTTTGCATAAAGAGCGGGGAGGTGAGGTCTGATCATAAGTGATTAGTTGAGACAGGTGGAGATGCTGTTTAATGCAAGGTGAGAACTGAAGCACTAAGGGCCTCCTACTCGTCCTGCATCACCCAGGACGCGTGTTGATGGCGGGTCTGAACAGAGCGCACGCACCACCGGCCCATCTTCACTCCGCCGGGACCGCCAGTCGCTCCCTTCCTCCCAGTGCTTCTCTCTGTGGTGTTGTTTTCTAGCCTCTCGGTTTCCTCTTTAACTCCTTTTGGACCGCTGGAGTTCCTTGTGATCCTTTTGCCATGAAAGCCCTCTTCGTCCTGTTCAGAAGGCATTTGATCTTGTTGTTTAATCCCTCAAGTCCTCCTGGAACACCTCCCAGTCCGTAACGTGGAAACAGTCCCGGAGGGACGCCCTGCTGTTCCACCAGTCGCTTGTCGTTGGCTACACAGGGGAAACAGGTTGTGGTCTGTTTTTTTTGTAAAGATGGAGGGGGGGGGGGTTGGGGGATAGAGGAGTTCCAGCATTTTTCATTCTCTTTATAGCGCAGCTTACAGATTGTTTTAAAGTTGGCAAACGCAGCAGAGAGTGAAACACGACTGATCGTCGTGAAGGCTCGAGGGGGTTTTGCGTTTGAAGAGTAGATGATGTCACCCACGCAGCAGATGGCGGCATGTAAACAATACCAGCAAAAGGCGTGCGAGGACTCGTGTGGCAGAAAGTACGGCCGCAATCCTGCCACCATCCTTCACAAGAGTCACGTGTCAGGGAAAAAAAAGAGATACCTCCTCCTCTGTTCTTTGCACTCCTCTGGTGAGATGAAAAGCAATAAGATAGCTTTGCCGCTGGATTATTCATAGATCCACTAATGTAAGAAGGGTGGCAGAACTGTCGGCTCCAAATTGTGGGTCTTTTTAGGCTGTAATTGGTTCTATGAATGGAAAATATCCTTAATGATGCACACAAATTAATTAGACGGTAATGAAAAAAACACGGACACCCTTCTTTTCTTTGTTTGCTGTATTGAACACTGATTTCTGACCTATTGAGTGGCCACAAAGGAGGGGGGCAGATTCCAATCATGAGTCATAATAATCAGCCATCTCTGAAAGGGATCAGTGTGGATCATAAACCTCGGCGAATGAGGCTGCAAGTCTCGCCCAATTATGACCTTCCCTTCCCCCAGTGTGAAAATCCTCAAACCAGTCAACGCAGCCATTAAACTGTTAAGAAGCTCTTTCCTTCCACGTGCTCCCTACGTAGCGCAGGTCTGGATGTAAACAGGCTATTAAAGGGCCTGCCTAAAGCCTCTGGCCCATGGGCTCACAGCAGCCGCCACTGGAGCTCGTAATGAAGCGGAAAATTAGAAGCTTTGGTTCGGACATCGGAGGCTTGTTTCCTTCCATGAAGGATGTGCTCTTTTCATTTGTCTCGCCGTGTTCCCCGAAAAGCCCCGCGGGCCTCGTATCGAAAATCACACTCGAGTGATCGCAGGCCCGCGATCGAACGCATCCACCATGTGACACAACACGTCGGCGAGCGGCTGAGCCCCAGATGCACAAACAAGCCCCAAATCCTAAACAAGTTAAATTGACAATAGAAAACACGATTAAGCTTTGGAAATGTGGAGCCTTGATAATACTTATTTGCATACTTACAATAAGTGGATTTTTAATAAAGTATCCCAGCAATGTCACGCTCCGCATGTTTCTAGAATTCCTTTGGGCGCCGGCTCGCGCTCGTCAAACCCACAGCAACACGGAGGTCTCGCGGAATATTAAATCCGGGGGCTTCAGAATACTCATGTGCACACTTTGGTGGCTGTTTAATCAAGTGAGCAGCGCGGGAGCTGTGACGTGGTGGGTGTGCTTCTGGGGTTACCTCAGGGTCTTTTAAATTAATCAAAACCAATCTAACATGTGGCAGCTCCTGGTTTACATCAGGACACCATGTTACATTTAATCCGTCACTTGCCAGGTGGCCGCAGCGCAAAAGGAGGAAAAAAAAAAAAAACACAACGCTTAGCGTCCCGTCGACCCTCTTGCCATGAAATATTTACAACATCTCTGCTACCCTGTTACAGAAGGGGGGTGGGGG
This sequence comes from Pungitius pungitius, assembly GCF_949316345.1. NCBI lineage: Eukaryota > Metazoa > Chordata > Actinopteri > Perciformes > Gasterosteidae > Pungitius > Pungitius pungitius. The sequence continues at coordinate 4,933,332 of NC_084918.1, read as the reverse complement.
GGTTGTATTTCACACTCAGATAAACCAGCCAGGTGCTGTGACCTCTGCTATGGCCACGACCCCGGCGTGTCGTTTCTAAAGGCCACGTCGCGGCTTCCTAATAGCCCCGTAAGCACAGAGGTGTTGTCACCATCCCGAGGGGGCCACTTAAAACAAAAAACTGAGGGTCTAGCTGCAAACACTAGTCTAGTTTTTTCTACGTCTTAGACCTGTGAAGAACAGGAAGAGCTTTTCCAAAGGGGGGAATGTGACGGCTGCGCCAATAACGCAAGCCCAGCAGCTCTTGATTAAATTCACGGGGCTTTAAAAAAAAAAAACGGAAGCTAAAGGGCTCACAACCCGCTGCGATTGGTAGCCGAGGGACACAAAGTTGTTTGCCAAAGGTAACCGGATCTTTGCTGGGAAAACGGCGAGCTGACCTCTCGATTGACCTCAATCTCTGTGTACTCGCTGCGTCCCACGAGCCCCCTCGAACTCGTGGCAGTTTCCAATGCGTTTCCACGGTAATGGCTTAACTCGCAGGGAGGTTGCGGGAGCAGAGGATGCGGCCAGTGGTCGTAGGGGAAGGACCTGTGGGCTTCAAACCAAGGATTCGCCCCCCCCCCCTCGCTTCCCGGCTCGCTTGTGTCGCTGAGGGGGAAGTTTAAATTGGTTTGGCTTTTGTTTCTTGTTTGTATTCCAGGAAGCACTCAGGAAGATGACGTTGTGTAAGCGATGCTATTCATCCAGAGTTTCCTGTTTGATGCAACTTCAAAAGGATTATTCCATCGAGTTCTAAAATAAATAGAGCTGTTTTCCACATGTGTTTGTTGTGTTGCCATGTGGACAGTTGGTTTTGTGTGCCGAGGTTCATAGATTTGAAAAACTGAAATAAGTACATGATTCCTCTGGATATTTGAAACTGTGAAATATTTTTTATTGGAAACTCCTTTCTGGAAGGACACACAGCTGTGGATTTTTTATTTACACTTAATACTGCAGGACGCTGCATTATTTGATATCTCAAACCCAGGCGCTGAAACCAAACTACATGCACAGCTAGATATAACTAGCATTAATAAATGAGAAATAATTATTATTTACAAGATACCTCCTTAATGTTTTAAAAGCAGATCTATTTTTACTATTCTGATATGATAGAAGCATTTTTTTAAGTCACTTATTTGAGAATATTCACCACAATTAAGTGATTTTTAATAGCCATCTGTAACAAAATCCTTAATCGCCATCACTGAATAAATGGCAGATATTAAGCATGTTAACTATCACCTCATTCATCTGTGGAAGGTTTTTTGTCACAAATCCGAGGATTAAAAGACGATATGAATTGAATAATTTACACCTAATGTATTCTTGGGTCTCTCTTGAGGAGTTGATCTGACAAGGATATTTGACAGGGAACACTTTTTGCATATTTAGTGCTACAAGTTACAATGAACCCTTGCTTTGTCTAACCACAGGGTGCAAGGACTTACCGAACAACGCAAGTGTGAAAACTCCTTTACAGCTTTGCCGTCTCAAAGGGACACGAAGAACTCTAAATCTCCCTCTAACAGGAATACTGTAACGGTTAAAGAGCTGCATGGTGATTCTCATACTTGCCACTGAAATCGTGAATCATTCTTAAAGCCACGCAGAGAGATGTTTACGACCGGTGTGACCCGTTGGCGTGTTTATTTCTGATTCAGGGGGTCCTCGCGCCGAGGGGCTCGGAATGCGTCAAAACTATACCCGTGACTGGTGGTGGTTAGACGACGTTTAAGGGGGTAACTGTTAAAACCAAACTGTCGTCCCAAACAAATCATTTACGAAGGACTTCAAAGGGGGGGGGGGCATGGAATTACACCCAAAATGACAACTAAACATGAAACATGAAAAAACAAGCGCTCTCCTCCGCCCTGCACCCAATTAAACCCTGCGGTGGACGTGGAGTCCTCAGACGGACGAAGACGGGTTCGGCCTACAAAGCCTTCTCTTTGCAGTTTTTTTCCATCGGGGACCACTGGCTTTTTATCCCGCCGTCGTACAGGATGTTCCCTTGCATAAGTAATTTCCCTGCTGATGCTGTCCACTCACTCCACTTTTCAGCAATATTATAAATGCGTCCCACAAAACAAGCTCCGCGCCTGAGAGGCCCGACTACGTCCCGTCTCCAACCCCCCCCCCCCCCCCCTCCCCCCTCCCCTCACAGTGTGTTGTTCTTCAACACCCAGAGCCGTTTTCACGGATGGTTCCAAGTGAAAAAGGAAATCGGGTGTTATTTATATATTTGAAGTGCAAAGAGATTGTGACTCTAAACAATTTTGCTTGAATACAAAGACCTAACAACCATCATGTGACTGCAAGGAGTTCATTGAAAAAGACCACTTGAAAATAAAAATCATCCAATAGGGTGAGGCCCGTGGCGAATGTTTTATATGTGAGACTAGCCAACAAACTGTTTTTCTATTAAGGGTTTATTCAACTAAGCCAGAGTTTGTAATTTTGTGATTGTATAAACGCCATTTAAATGAGTTTAAAAAGCAATCAAACCAGCCTTAGTTTGATGAAAGAGAGAAACTCAAATTCAGAACATGTATGGTTGTGTTCGGGTTAAGAACCTCCACACATTTTGAAAATGCAAAAAAAGTATGGTGGAGTTGCTAATTATAACCCATGTAAAAGGTTTTGGCGCTGATGTTTGTGTCTCATGACAAACAATGTCCCAAATATGCATCTTTCTGCAGTTTACAGAGAGACACCATGTGTGTGTTCAATAAGAACTCATTTGCATATTTGGATGCCGTTTGCATGGGTTTCTACTGTGTTTACAGCCAACACATGTTTTCTCATTGGGCCTATGTAAAAAAAAAAGAAGAAAAAAAAGTCAAGACCTCTAGGACGAGGAGAATTAAAACGTACAAAAGAACACATGCTTTGAATTTTAGCTCGGCAGTCACGTGCAATAAAAGTTGTACGAATGTGTAATGAGGTTGTTGTTAATTGTTGAGACCGTCGTGTCGAGAACATCGCGATCAAACGTGTCCTGAGCCGACAACGCGCCGCACGGGACCGCGAGCGGAGAGTTGCCCGTGCGCGGCTGATTGACAGGCTGTTATTGCGCAGCATCATCTCGGGCCGATACGTCCCCCGCCCTGTAAACACACCCTCTGTGGTTGGCAGGGAGCACTGTGCGGAACTTCACTCGCTTTCTTTTTCCGCTCTTTATATTTGTGATAAAACGGTGTGTGTGATAGAGAATCTCTTACACCCCCCCCCCCCCCCATGTTAAAATGGAAACCAGACAGGGAGGAAAAGAGTGGTGGGCCACAGCAGCTTCCATCACTTATCCACCACTCATGCATGATTGAAAGGCCTCTGCAAGCGTGGAGGACTGCATCATTTATACCGGGCTCCTTCAAAAATCAAGAAGCAGGCGGCAGCTATAGTTAATATTGACAAAGCTTTCTCAAAAAAATAATTAGAAAGGCAGAGGAAAGTGTAAAGAAAGTACAAGTTGATTCCCTCTTGGGTTCAGCTTAGAGCTTCAGACTCTTCTTATTCTTCTGCTGCTGCGCTAATCTTTTGGAAGGATTGTGCTAAATTGTTATAGTCTCCCACGGAACATGAATGGGGAGCATCCAGGGATTTGGAGCTGCTATTAGGGAAACAAAATGATCCATCAAAGCAGCTGCTAGGGGAAAGGAACTGGGAAATAAGGACAACGCGTGAGAGAAAGAGCTATTTTTGTAGGGATGCCATGTGGTGAGGTGGGATTTTTTGTCCCCCCCCCCCTATTCCCCCGGCGCTCTCCAGGCGCTGGCAGCGCCACTGTGGCAAGATCATCTGTGTTCTCTTGCCCCGCGCGCGTGTGTGTGTGTGTGTGTGTGTGTGTGTGTGTGTGTGTGTGTGTGTGTGTGTGTGTGTGTATCCTCACACTTGGCCTTCATCAAACTAGCATTTGGTCGGGCATCGCATGAAGCTTCGCCCATCAGGCCGCCTCGGCAGCGGCAGCCGCGTCGTTAGCCGCCATCAGGGCCCCCACCCTGGGTCTCACAGATGGACGTCTTCGTCTCTCCTCCACTCTCCTGCATCCTCGTCCTCAGCAGCAGCTTTGAGTTAAAGCGGTCTGAGCCCAAGGATGTGTGATGTTGAATCTGCATTAGAAGCCTGTTCGGGTGGAGGAGGGGGGGGGGGCAACACACTGATTGATGAGTGAAAGCAGCACAGCACCTCCGCCTACGTCACGGTACCCCCGAGCCTCATCCGGTCGTTGGGGAACGGGTCGTGGGAGATTCGGATCACTCGACTCAGCTTTTTTTTTTTTTTTTTTTTGATTCTCTTTCTCTCCGCTTGTGGAAAAACGGAAAAGCGTGCACCTGTCAGTCACAGCTGCCGCAGTGTTGAGGCAGGAGCCGAGGCTCAAGCCGTGGACGCCGGGCCAGCGCGCTTTTCAAATGGGAAACCGGGGCGGTATTTAGAGTTCAGTTTAAGGCTTTCCTCGCTTTGTATAAATACACCAGCCAGCGCAAACAACCGAGGGAAAGGAGCAAAACGTCTTATCTCCGGAGAACAAGAGCCCTGAATCCGTACCGATCTGCCCCCGTTTCAAGTGCTGCAATCTGGCACAACAAAGGTCAAGACTCAAGAAATACTGCTGCTGAATTCAGCTGGAGGTTTAGTAAGTGAAGAAAGAAAACTACAGTATACAAAAAATAATATCTCTTTTTGTTCCACTTCATTGTCTCGGTCTTCAAAGCCGCATGAGTGTCACAACATTATTAAATAGCTTTTTTTTTTTTTTACAAAGAAAAAGGATAAAATGCTATTTAGTGAGAAGAATGCGATATGCAATTCTCTCCCCAAAAAGAAAAACAATTTCATGTAATAAGCACACAAGCTGTGTCGCAGATGCAAACTCCCCAACCTCTCTGGAAATAAATTGTGTTCAGGGCTAAAACAAAACGTTCCTCTCGCCCTCCCGCGTATTTTTAGCAGGAGGATGTCGTCAGTGTCCTCGGGGTCCCGTCCCCCAGTGCTGTGCAATTCAGCGATAAGACCGGTGATAACATCTGGCCCAAAGATCAAGAATCAAAGACGGACGAATCCTGCCAGGTGGGGACGACAAAACAAACCCTTATGAAATCAAGACACAATATTATAAGTTTCCCCACTGTTCTCGAATATATATATATATATGTACAGTATATACATGTAGATATATATAATGGTATTGCTCGGGCTGCAATCATCAAGCTATTTCTTTGTAAAAAAGTACCTATTTTTTTAATGAAGTGTAATGTCATGTGTTTATCGATGCCAATGGATTCTCGCTATATGGGGGTTCCCAATGCAAAGAGACAATGTTTTAGATCATAACCATGAAGCCTAATCAAGTGAGGGGGGGGGGGGGGGAGACATACATTATACATAAAACAAGCTAAGTGAGATTTGCCTCTGTATAATTTACATCTCATTGTCATCCGTACAGCCGAGCGGCTTAATTACACTGTCAGGCGAGCCTTGCTGGGAGTTGGAACACAGCTCTGACAGCCTCGGCGCCTCAACCTCCGCGAGGTCCTCGGTTCTCTGAGACGCTTCGCGAGTACCGATCCAGAGACGCACATCAACCCGGCTCTTGCATTCATTCGCCAACTTTCCCTCGAAAGTATAAAAAAAAAAAAGTGGCCCACAAGCACCGAGCTTTCACGCGGGACTTGTGTGTGATTGATTTGCCCGCCTCCTAGATCCTTTTTACAGGGCCCACTCCAAAAGGACGAGTGAGAGGAGGAGAAGACGCCCTTCGGAGGCCCTTGATTAATGCTGCGCGCGCTGCCGGTTCGCTCCACTCTGCAGCATCGCAGGAACAAACGCCGCTCGTCCATCCTCTTGGACGCGCAACGGGGGGGGGGGGGGGGAGAGTGATTTAGCCGTTAGAAGAAAAAAAAAACACAGCGAGCAACCCTGGGGGGCGCCCTCGCGATCCATACCGCCGCTACCGATGGCGCTTTCTATAATTAGCCGAGGCGTTGCACCGAAGGTACCTTAGCAACCGTGGAGGAAAAACACGGACCATAAAATGAGAGGGAAACTTTTGAGTGAACATAAAATGTTTTTAGGCAGCTCCAGGGGGGGGGGGGGGGGGGAGCTTCACATCTCTCCTCATGTTCCAGTGGATGAAGAGCGCCCCGTGCCTGAAATCACATCCAGTAATAAGCTACTGAATGGAAAGAGCCCGGGAACATGCGGATGGGGTGAGGCGGGCAATCCATTTCACGCGTTTGTACATTGGCCCGAGGAGCAAGACAGGTCTTCTGTTTCCCCCAGGGTTAGGGTTTTATTTTGGTTTGACACGGATCGGCTCAACTTTGTCTACAGTCTCCTTGATTTCCTTTTTAGTTTCCCTCTCTGCACAGCTGCAGGGCTAAACACACGTTTGTATTGCAAAGCTCGGTGTGATGCTGGAAGTCCCATGGTTCCGAGTGGAGGGTTTTTAACTGATGCACCGGTGCCCCTCTGGCTGGTGGTATCCCGCCTTTCTGACAAACCACAGACATTTGTGCAGCATCAGAATAAAAAGAAATAAAATAAAATCCTCAACAGGAACAATTGAAAACTGAGAATTGCTTTGATTTAGTTTTGAGATGAAGAACGGTAAAAGATGAGACAAATCGCTGAGAGAGAGAGAGAGAGAGAGAGAGCGTGTCCTCTGGGTGTGTGCAGCAGCAACAACTGGCGCTGCGAGCAGGGGTCAGGGGTCAGGGGTCCACTTGTGTGGACATACATGGGCATATGCAGGGCGTACGGCAGGATCAGCGACAGTGGGATGAAATGGCATAGAGTATGCATGGGGAGTGGAGTTGGGGAGGGGGGGGCATCCATCCATGTCCACAGGTGATCCATCAGGACACACAGGGGTCTGGTAAAGGGCAGGAGACAAAACACTGTTCGCCAGATGTTGACCGCTATTCCTGGGTGGATCATCTGGTGTGTGTGTGTCCACAAAAGGAGAGTGAGGTGGGAATATTTGAGTGGTTGCAATGGCCATGTGAAATGGGCTTTCGGCGAGATGTGAGGGATCCAGCTGCGTATATCTGTATGAGTGTGTCTAGGCGCGAGGCATGGCATTACCGTGGGAATTCAAGCGTACTAAAGGTAACCGAGAGAAGTGTGTGTGTGTGTGTGTGTGTGTGTGTGTGTGTGTGTGTGTGTGTGTGTGTGTGTGTGTGTGTGTGTGTGAGAGAGGGAGAAAGAGACGGTCATTTGGCATGCATGTGTGTCACAACCTCACAAATGTAACACGCACAGGTTATGGGAGCGCATTCTGAGCTACCTGCTCGTATCCTCGCTCAGACACCACGTCACAAAGGGTTAAAACAATATCCTGTCTGATAACTCGGGGCTGAATGAGAAGGGAGATCTGCTCTGGTGATTATGCAGTCAGAGACAGCAGCCTCTTTGATGCGTGATCGTACTGTTAATGGCTTGAGAGTGAGCAGATGAAATGATAGTTTTGTATTGAAGCGCCGCCACAAAGTCGACGCAGGCACACACACACACACACACACACACACACACACACACACCTCAATTGTTTGGCCTACACACTGGAGTGAAACGTGTGCTGAAAGTCCGCTGTTGGGCTTTGAAATGGACCCGCAATAGGTGGTGAAATGGGAATGAGGGGCCTGCTGAGGAGAATGTTTGTAAATCATCATTTTTTCTCCGTCCCAGGTGCATGAACGTGAGAAGTCAGGGGGACCAGAGGGGCCTAGACACACACGGAGAATGCAAGATCGCATCCAGCCCGTGGGCCTCTGCTTCCCGGCCCCACGTGTCTCTAAGCAAAGTGAAGTAGTCACCTGACGGGGAATGTGCGACGTAGAAGGAAAGGAGCTGATGGCACAAAACACATATCTTTAGTATTATAGTATTTCATCTTTATAAAGTTTAAATAGTCAACCGGGTGAGGTGTGTTTACGTGAAGGGTTTTGAATGTAAAACTGAGATTGTAATAATCAATATTAAATGATATTCTTATTTATTATTAATTAAGTTTAATTGTAGAGACAGAACTTTACTTTAGTTATGATGAAAGAAATTTGAACCATTTAAAGGCAAACCTTTTTGGCCACAGTGGAAAAAACAGTTGTTTTTAACAGCTGAAGACATATTGATAGAGGCAGAATGTTTAATTGGAAACATGTTGATGATTTCATCTACAACAGAATCACAAACAAGCGGCATCTCATCGCTCCTGTTTTTTTAGATTATAAATATACATAACGTGTTTATAGAATATGCAATTTAGCCACGGTTTCACTCCTCACATCAGATGAATAATTGTTATCCACAATTAAAGCAGACGCCACTAAAAGCACTGCAACCACCGTGCCTGAACATTAACAACGCACTTACCACTAACCTTCCTCCTGGCCCGTATGAACATCAAACGGGTGCTCGCTTGTGCATAATCAAAAGCATAATGGCAGACATCTTCACCAGGGAGAAGACCTTATGCTGCGTCTGCTCCGTCCTGAGACCAGTAGTGGTCACAAGTCAGCTACTGTGATAAAGGAATCAGTTTTATAACAAAGAATGGTTCACACAAACTCCGCCGTCTGCATCTGAGCATATAAATCGGCTCCATCATGTTAACAATTCTTATTTGAAGAATTTAAGTGCCGTTTTATTACATTAATCAACAAATAAAAGCATCTTGGCATTGATTTTTTTTAAAGGGCTCGCTAATGATAATATTATCTGTGTGTAACTACCGAGCTCTTTTGGCAGGTCTGTGATGCCGGTCGTTGTAGCGGTGCTTCTGATCGCACATTAACAGACTGACTGGCAGATCATTTGCGGGACGCAAACGCAGTGCTGATAAATCACAGCGACGCGCGTCACAGATGCTGTTCTCGTGGCTTTTACATTCCGATTGCACGAGAAAAAAAAACAGTTGTGTTGCCGCGTGAAGGCTGCAGAGAAGGACCTCTTGGATGGTTACAACAGCAGGGCAAACTCACATCTTTTGACAGCATTAGGGATCTGTGCACTAGTTAATGGAGCCTCCAGATTGCAGCGGGCTGATTAATTGATTAGGCCCATTAGGAAAGCAGCACTAGAAGTGCTATTAATTCTTGCAGCCCCTACGCGTGCTGCCAGAGAGCAGATGGCAATGAATGATGGATTTGGTTAGAACAGTAAATATTGACAGGTGTGGCTGGGTGCATTTCCTAGCTCCCAACAGAGGAAAATCATTTTAATTGGCTGTCTCCGGTGTGCAGACCTCTTGAAAGAAGACGGCCCTGACCTCATGTGGCCCTAAAAACAGGGAGAAAGTGGGTCTCTTCCACTGCGAATGTATCGTATGCATTGAAGAGGCGGAGTGTGAAATGGCAGAGAGAGTCCATCCGGAATCTGAATGGCTTTAGTTTGGGTCGGGGGGCACTTGAGAAAAGCTCCTTGACTGGCCCCACTTTGCTCCCAGTCACAATGGCTGCGAGTCATTTCAATCCGAACGCCAAGAAAAGCCCATTTCTAAGCTGCCTCGACATCAATTGCAATCTTCCGCTCAGCGGCAATTTTTGAAAAATCGATTTCTTTACACAGATCCCCTCCTAGACATGACAAAATTTAGCCAATTTCAGACAACACAGACAGTGTGAAGCAACATGCAGATGCCCTCGAGAGGAACGATTAGCGGATTCCCTTTTGGTCTGAGCTTCACGGGAAACACATTGTATGTCATATGGCGCGGTAAAAAGACACCGCAAAAAGTTTCCAAACCAGCACAGTTGCATGTTTTACAAGTAAAAACACAGCAAAAAAAATGATTTCCTACAGAACAGGTGGCATCTTCAAATTGATTCTTAATCATCATCATCATCGTCATATTATCAAAAAACAACAACATTGAAAAGCTGGGAGAAGGAATCAATGCAATTCAACTAATATCTAGTTATACAAATAATTCATTTTCATGTCAAACTGCTTTACTCATTCGTTGCACTTCTGATCGTTTTAATTCCACGGCTTTGCTCACGCAGGCAACTCACACTTCCTCGTTCCTCCATGTAACACAACACCCGGCGACTTTTTGCTACATGACAAGGATAACTGGTGTGTGATGAGAACGTGCGTTTTCCAGGCAGTGGCTTTCCCTTCCAGAGAGACGTGTTGTTATTGTTGTTAGCCCACCTGTTTCCATGCCCCCGCCCAAAGAGAAAACCACAGATGATACTCAGATGAAGTCGATTTCCCGGGAACTGTGCAAAAAATAGCTCCCCTCATTCCACCTTCACTCCGCCGCGCTTCCTCCATCTTTCTCTGGATTGCGGGTCTGCGAGAGCCGGCGGCCGCTGTACCTCTAATTCTGCTATTTCATCCGTGAAGACACAGGAAATTAGATTATCCGTCTGCGCGCACAACGCCGGTGCGAGCTTCAGCGCCGTGCCTGCTGGTTGGCGAATGATCCAACTGCAACCTGCCATGTCCACAGCGTAGGACTCTACAATGAGATGTAAACTAAACATGGACGTGCTCGTGGTCAGGCTCGAGGTACCCCTGGGCCTTCGTTTACTCCGGTCACATGACGGACCGAATTGAGCGTGGACTCTGTGTGAGCGAGCATGCTATGGTCTGCATCCCAGGCCCTCCAATGGGCCGAGCGCAAATTGGGTTCTGCGCTGACGTGGCGCGCCGCACCTTTCCATTATTTAGCTGCATAAATGTAAATCAAAGCGAAAGGCGCTGTGAGGCAGGGCGTGTGAAGGACAAGGTAAATTGAGGTGAAGAGGAGAAGGTGAGCCTTTCTCACGCCTGTCCTTCTCCAAACCTTATTACGCCGGAAGAAAATGAACACAACTGACACAATGCAAGGGCTGAAAAACCATGGCTATCTCTAATATAGTCTCTTCCCTCAATCAAAGGGAATGAAATAAGGTCTTTGTCAGCAGATGGGGCATCTGTCGTCTTTGCCTCCTGCTCGCCTGGAGATAAAGGAATCAGCAAAGTAGCATAATGATTGTTAATGGGATCCTTATTAACCAAATTATTGTCTTGCTGATAATTGCTTTTCTCAATGTCATGTAGCTGTGTTTTACACTGCCATTGAATAAATGCTGGCCATTTGCAGAGTCTATTAGGCAACATCGCCGCGACTCTCTCCGTCTCCTCTTTCACGAGGATAATCGTGTGGATTTTAATGCCCTCCGTTTTTCGCTTGTCGCATCCCACACACCAACAGACACACACGCGGGGTAATCCGGTGGGGATTCACGCCTCCGTTTGCGCGTTGCTTACATGCGTGCACGCGAAACGCATGCAGACACGTGCATCGGCGAGCACAGGCGCCATCCAAGACGCCATTGGTGCCGTTGCAGAGACAGAGAGGAGCTTCTCTGCGTTTTAATTAGCGACCCAGCGGACTTCACCCCGACTCATCATCCTGCCTGAACCAAGGCCCGGCGATTAATTGACTCCTCGCCGTTGTCATGGAACTTCATTTCCTCCGGACACTCTCGACGTGCCTTTGAGCTCGCACCACTTTTTGCTTCAATAAATATTGAGTCTTTAATAATGAAAAATGGTGAAATTCCCAACAGGCTTTGATGTTCCATTTTTCCATCTTCCTGGCAGCCGGGAGATATATTCATCGCTCTGAGCTTAACAAATGATCATCGTATGCACCTATTTCCTCAGTCGGTGACTGTATTACGGAATCAATCCAGCTGTCAAAAGAATCTGAATGACACTTTTGAAATGTCTGAGGGGAAGGAAGGGAATTAGATACATTTGCATTAACTGTGTTGAAGGAAATAAATAGTCCTTCAGATTACAACGAACAAAAAAACATCACATAGACCCAGTATAAAAATGTAACAGCACAATAGTGCTGCACTACATATATTGCATGTATAATACAACCCTTTATCAGTTAGAGCTGCTAATTTGCTGAAAGCAAGCATAGCTGCAGGCAGCGCCAAAACCATCATCACAATCACCCATTTCCAAACAACCTCTCAAAATAGTCGATTATCATGTTTGGAATCAAGTGAAAACCTGCACTTATTTTGATCAGATATGAACTCACCACAATATGCTATGGGGAAGAAGAAAAAAAATGATGCTATGATTAGAAATGCCACGGATGATGTACGAGGGGAACCAGAGACCAAGAAAGGTACCAAAGGATGCAGAAAGCAAGTCATGGCAAACTGGCTGCTGCTGCTGCTGCTGCTGCTGCTGCTGCTGCTGCTTTGGGCAACACTTAAGTGCCTTCATATAGATACATCTATAAAGATACAGACTTGGCTACCTGCAATTCCCTAGCAAGGAGTAATAGTTTCCTGCTTGCCAAGGCGTGTGAACTTCTAAACTCACAAGGGGCTCTTCTGAGTGAAAGAAAGAGGCTAAAGGAGAGAATCTTTCACGTGTGTATTGTGTTGGTTAAACATCTTCCTCCAACAGCTACAGCTGATGAATGCAGACTTCCCTGGAGCTTTCCGTAGTGAAGTAAACCCAATTAGCTTATCCCTTTTTGTCTGTTTTTCTTTCAACAACCTGACCTGTAGCAATGGACCAGAAAACAAAGTATCAATAAATAAAAAATGACAACCTAGGGTACATTACACGAGGCTGTGCTGCTCTGTGCTTCCAAAATAAGCCGAGAAAAACCATAAAAACATTTAGACCTAAAAGGCAATGGACTGTATTTGAAAAGAAATTCTCATGTCACCAAATGCATTGAAGTGAATGTTGGATTTTAGACATTATTGTCATACTGTCTGAACTGTTGTTTTTGCGTTAATTAGAGCTCATCGAAAGACGTTAGGAAGCCCATTGAAAGTCAATAAAATGCAATCATTCTGTCTCTTGTAATCAATATCGCTTTTCTACTCCACAGTCTCTACACCGAGTGTACGGACTAATAAATAGCATTTTAAAGCAGTGGCGGCTTTGTGCTTTAACTCCCGCTATACGGTGACCGAAGTTCCGGTAATACATTTGTTTTTTTTCCAGGTATTGGCGGCTGCAGCCGGTTATAAATATCTCAGTAGAATTGTAGGTCGAGTGCAACGCAGGAATTAGCTTCCTCTGTTGAAGATGTGCTGCCTGTGCTCCACTGTTCAGCTGCTCAGACAGGAGGGACGGAGGAGGAAACTGGAGCAGTGTCCTGTGAACTCAGCAGGAGTGCAGACTTTTATTGAACCTCATCAGTCATACAGTACCTGCCCCCCCCCCCCCACACACACACACACACACACACACACACACGCCATCATCATCATCTGCCTGGCATAATCTCTTGCTATAAACTCTGGAATGAGGTTCTCTTTGTACAACGGACTCATTAGACAGTAAGTACGTCTCGAGATAACCTTCCTGAAGTCCATAAAAATTTCTTTTAAAAATGGGTTCAATTTCTGTGTGTTTTTTATCCATCTGTCAAACATTGTTAGGATTGTTATCCCCTCATAAATGCTGGGGGAGTCGGTTTGAGTTCAAATATAAAAAACGTTGGGAGTTATTTTTCCACCCTTCACTTCAAAGGAGTTTCATTCTCAGCGGAATTTTTAACATCAAACTGTCGTGATTTCTAAAATCTCTATCTCCTGACCTTTTTTTTGTGTAAACTATGAGTTTTATTCAAATAGTGTCTCAAACGTGGTCAACTTCAGCATTGAGCTACTACATAATACATCGTCAGGTTAAAGATCCAATTCGGGACTATTTTGGGAACTGTTTGGGAATTCCTGTAACTCTTTCGCCAGTAAAATGTTTTTCTCCAGAGTGAAACAAAACAAGCGCTGTCAGGAATGAATGGACCTTGATATTTGAAATGAGGTCTCCTTTCGCTCAAAACCACATGGAAAAACATTGCATTTCTTTTTTTTGTGGTATGGTTACTTGTTTGGTACGAGTTCTCTCCGGAGACATTGAAAAGAGACTATTCTGCTTTTCGTGAATGTCACCTAAAGCTGTAATTTAAAAAGGGCTTTTAGTATAATTCGCTTTCCCACCTCCACAACTATTTCATCTCAAATGAATGGGCCCGTAAATGTCTATCAGAGAACACTCAGCAGTGCTTTACTGTGCCTCAATAACAGCCAATTCTTTCAAGCATTATCTTTTTTTTGTTGCTTTGCATCAGTTGGAAACATTTGTTGTATGCATTAACTGCATTACAGTTTTTACCTCAGGCCCAGAAGACTCGCAGGGAAAAAGGAAAATTGGCTCAGAACAGACGCAATTACAAACTTTTAGCAAGGTCCAACATAGGAGGCATTCATTAGCAATGACGAATTGATGTCAATCATTAGAACATTACATCAGTGGGGCTGCAAATGTCTTTTCTTTGCCACTTAATAGTGCTGTTTATTGAAAGACCAGAGTTCTTTGGACTCTTTGGCGGCTTGAGGCACAGGCTTATTAAGAACAAATTACAACACATCACAGCACATAATACCTCAGTTCTTTGAACAAGTGGCAAAAGATCAGCTGGAGTCGCAAGTCAAATTCTTGCAATATTTGATCATTTATAACAACTGCGTGACGGCCCCCGGCTATTACCTCGCTAAGAACGAACAAAAGCATTTGGAGTCCAGTTGGGTCCATTGTGTGAAGGTGGCCCAACCTCCTCGATACGGGGCAGACTCAGCTTGGGTTCGACCCAAACACGTCGTGGAAATAATGAAAGCAGTCACGGAGTTATATATATATATATATATACGCTCGTCTCGCGAGTGCAAATTCCCCGCGGAGGCTCTTTGTGTCGCCTTTTGTTGTGCTGTCGTGCGAGGATGTCGCAGATCAGCGCCTGCTTGTTCATGCCAGCATTGAGCAAACGAGAGGCCGGACGGACGCCGTGGCGATGCAGCTACCCCCCCACCCCCCCCGGGATCGCTGACAAACGCACAAACACAACCGCAGCTGCTTCCCGTGCTCGTTCCTCTTGAACAAACATACGCAGCAAGACCTGTCATGGAGAAATATCACACCTGCAGTGTCATATTGCAAGAACGTGGCCAACAAAACAAACAAAGGACACGCGCACAAACACCAACCGAATGTGCATAAGAGTCAGTGACCCGGGGACAGTTCTCTCTGGGTCTCGGCCCTTTGTGTCTGTCCATCTCTGGCCGGTGGACTGGCTTTTGGCTTTGAGGACGGAGAGAGAGCAGGGAGCCTCCGCCAGGCGGGGGAGAGGGCACAGAGCAGCAGAACCCCCGACGGGCCGCAGAGACCCTCGACCCTCCCTTTCAGACCGGCTCCTCGTCCGTCACCAGCCCCCCAAGATAGAGGGGGGGGGGGGGGGAACTAATTGACCCGCAATTAGATTGATTAGACCCTATTGAGCATGATTAATTGAAAACACTAGAATAAGATACAAGACAGAATCATCCATTCGCGATGGCCCGGAGTCGTGCTAGCTCTTAATCGTTCCCAGGGTGGAGTTCGAAAATGTGTAAAATAGATGAAGAAGTCAATGTTCATCTGGATAAGGGCCAAGAAAACCGTCCTCCCGGCTGAAATCATATTTAGCATTCATTACGGTTCACTTCTCACCAGCGCTTTGATATCTGCTCAAGGCTGCATCGAGAAGCGAGGCCAAATATGAACTTTGCGTGTATCCCGCGCGTTTGATGAAAGACTGAACAGGTTTGTATTGATCCGTGTGAAAAATGATGCATTCAGATGATGCATCTTGCATTCCGAAGCCTCACGAGAACGTCGAGCCCGCTTCAAAATCAAAGTTTCAGGCTTCGTGTCTTTTTTAATCTCGGCTCAAGCGAAAGCCAAGTATAATTTCCTGCTTTTGTTTTGCGGTGATGGCCATTTTATATGTAATTAGCCGTCAAGGACGGAGAGAAAAGGGGATAATTCCCTTTTCGTTTGGCCCCTCTGGGTGGAGGCTATCCTTAAGTCTGACACTGACCATAATTAAAGCTCTGCCTCAATGGCTCATGTGCAGCGATACGTTTGTTTAGTTCATAATATGGCCGAGCATCAGCCCCCACATTACTCGGGAGTCATTTGTTACCCCTGAAGGGTTTGACCGCCTGACAACGCTGGGCCGCGATACTTAACCACGCTATCAGTCACAAGTCCAGTTAAGAGCTGAACTGGAGAGCTTTTAAAGTCAGTAGAACGTTGGCTCACTTTTTCCGACTGCTGGCAGCTTCAGGGCAGTGGTGTCACGTTTCTCATATGTTGTTTTCACTTGAACAAATATGTAACTTAAATTTTCATATGGCTTTTAAATAATCCCAGTGTGTCGCCTACCCAGAGAGTATGCCTCTGAAAATTAGTCAGTGTCCACCCCGCAAAGCTGTAACCATAATGGAAACACTGAATCCACACTAATGTGGCAAGGCTATAGTTTGCTTTTGAATGGTTAGTTATACAGTCGATTATTGAAGCTTTCTAATTATCTAGGGACTTTTGCAATACTTGCTAATTCAATTGGAAATTAAGATTTGCCTTTAAGAGGTGTCTAATTTTTTTTTCTATCCACGGCACTAATTTGATTAAAGTACTCGGAATTGTGGATCTGGGAACTGACAGCCGTTAAAAGAGATGTCCTACAGGTAGACACGCTATCAACATCATCATCTTCATGTATAGCAACAAAGTGAATGCCTCATACCAACACCTGAAGAAATCACACCAGGGCAAGTGTAACAGTGACAGGATGATTCACGTGGCAAATTGCATTCACTTAATCCTGTTAGAACCGTATCAAGGAAATGGTAACCCTCACAATAAAGCACCTATTCGATAAAGATGTCCTCCTTTGGCAATGGAGATGCTCAGATGTTTGCACTGGTGAGTAAAATTCTGCACACATATTGCTTTTCCCTTCCTCCCAAAGCCACAGCGCGTTATGCAAACCGCAGCAGTGAAATTTACATATCTGAGTGCATTTGTGCATCAGTACTCATTTCTAGCCAACAGTGAGGTAAAATAGATGAAAAAAAACAACATAATTACTGTATTTACTGTTCCAGACTTTTAAGTGAAAAGTTTGCGAGTTTTGTCATTCAATAAAGAGGCACAATGCCCTGCACATACTAATCAGCACTATATAGCAATATATATATATATATAAGAATAGATGTGTAGTCTGCATTGCCGGGCCAACAGAGTCAAGACGTGGCGGCCATCTTGCTACAGTCAGCTCGCTCTCCCTTCACATTGTGTTGGTAGTGACACATGTACTTTTTAAATAACCATAACTTGCTTAATTTATAAACATAAACATAAACATCAGAGATATGGTTATGACACTGCATAAATACTATGAATAATTATGTTATGTCCTAAAATAGGTACAAGATTTCCCTTTACAAAAATACACCAAGAAATGCTGCATGTTGAAATCCCCTCCCTGTACAAAGATGTATTTATGACACTGCATAATTATGAATAATTATAATTATGGGTTTTTATAGGAAAATAACATCAAACAGAACATTATTCATAAGTATGCAGTGTCATCTAGCCTTTATGTATATCTATGCTAATCAGGACCAATAGGAGACACACCCAGTCCGAGACTGACCATCAAGCGCAGTGTTCGCCCTTTCAAGGGTTGGCCCCTGCAAGCATGTCAGTGTTTCTCTATTTTCATTTTATACGGTATTGTTTGGGAGCAATTCTCCAGGCAGGTGCAGCAGCCATCTCTTTCTTAATTTGCTACGTTTTCCATATTCGGCCTTGTGGATCAAAGGGACACTTCATTTCCCCCCCTCTCCGCAGTATGTGCAGTGAGGAGTGAGGCGGAGCCTTGTGGGAGCCCATTTGATTACGGTGTATAATTTCTGTCACTCTCCACGGTGACAGGGGGGCTGATCCCAGACCGCAAAGACGCAACCAAACAGATTAGCGAGAGGACCCTTATTTTCTGCTGTAATTTTATGCATCACTTTTAATTGTTAAGTCATTGAAAGGCCAATTTCCCAGCAGCCACGGCTGCCCTTTGCAACTCTGAATTTGTGGTTAATCACTGGGCAATCATTCCAAAAACCCTTTAAACATGAATAAATGAAAATCAGAATGTATTAAAACTGTTGTAAACCCAACCTTGGTGGTCACCAGCTTGATTCTTTTCATCATTATTTTACACAGCAAAGCACTGACTAAATATTATAAATCTAAAATGTAATTATCAATATTCCCCAAATTCCAAAGAACTAATATATACACTTCCGAATCTTACAGAGCATTGTTTGAAGTTTAAAAAGTTTGTGTTTTGTATTTATTTATAATTACAGTACACTTTAAAAGAATATACAGTATTGTTCAATTTGAAGAGAAATAAATTGTATTTGCAATGATAGTTTTGGTTCAGGCACCGGTATCGTAAAAAAACCCTAACGATACACATCCCTAATTAGAGACACCATACACTACATCTCCCAAGTGAAATATTTTATCCGATTTGCTTTCCTCTCAAAAAAAGAAAAAAATCCCCCTCCTTCCTCTCCTTGTGTGATATTTCGCTGTGTCTACATTAGCATAAGTGCAGCACTGATCTGCTTCAGGTTGACGGTTTTTAATGGGGCGGCATTTCCATTTCACAGAGGACACATGTGGAGGTCGGGTGTCGAGAAGGTGCCTGGGGTAGGGGAAGGGGGGGGGGGGGTCGTGGGGAGCGTGCGGGGGGCAGTACAAAGAGAATGGTAGATACACTGCAACGAGTGCTGTCGCCCTTAATAATGCAGCGAGGATGGCGAAGGAGCAGTGGTCTTCATGCCTAAACGGCAGATAGGGGTTGGATGCCCCCCCCCCCCCCCCCCGTGTGCCACGGAGTCTAATTATAAGACAAAGCCGCTTCTTGCCTCCTCCAGCGTGCAAGGGCCCCGATCTGAACCACAGGAGAGTCTAGAAGGTCCCTTAGGTCCTCGCCAAAGCCCTCCACGGAGCGTAGGTGACAAGCCGGTGAGTCGTGGCGCCTGAGGGGACAGCAGGCACGGCCCGCATGGCAGCGACTTGTCACGGACGTCGCGAGGACTTGACCTAGTTGCCGGATTGAGTGCTGGCAGCTGTCTATAGTCAACATCCGACAGTCTCGGGCCCACTAACTCAGGATTCAACACCGTGCGCAGGAAAAGGCGTAAAATTCCAGAATGTTTCTCAGATAACTTTAGTGTGAGCCTGTGCTGTGAAAGTCGCAAACGCATGCGAGAGTTAAAGCCGAGGGAGAAATGAATGCAACTGGATTTATAGATGCAGAGTAATATTGCTTAAGCCACCGTTGGACTGCGCGTTTTAAATCTCTGCCCTCAGTGAACGTTATCTCCATATCGCAGACACAACCATTTCCTTCCTTCTTACAGTCAAAGCCTTTCACACTTGCATATTTGAAAACTGCTTTGAAACAAATCCATTAGGACCACCCTCCTACCATTTAATAACGGTCAGCTTGTCGAGTAGCAAACAAGGTTAAATAGCAAACCGCTGTCTGGTCTGTTCCTTATACGATTAGGCAACTAAAAAAAAAGTAGCAAATGTTGTATGATAGCAAATTTTGTAACTTCTAAATCTTCACATCTAAGCTCATTTCAACTGCAATTTTCCACATGAATGTCATAATCCTCAGGGCTTTCCTTAAAGAGGGAAAAGATGAGACTGCATAATCATTTTGTGGCGTTAAGTATGTCCAATGCTTATTTGATAATATTGATATTGATAATAGAAAGTAATTGAGAATGTATGTTAATAAACATTTTGGACTGTGTCATCAGAGGAGTTTGAGAGAAAGCCTGATTTTGTTTTACAATATTTAAAGGACACAGCACTACCATGATTTTGACTATTGTATTTAGTTATGTGTAGTAGTATATGGCAAATATACAGTAGATGCATCTCTGAGATATTGCGTTTATAATCCTTAGAAAAACAAACACTGACTTTCTGCCCTTCATTTAAAAAGGTTGCATCGGAAAATCTTGAAAGTGTAATTTTCCCTGATAAAATAAAGCGTTCACAACAATGAACTACAACAGTCCCGTTTGATGAGCTACGTGATCAACCCTTATACATAAACACCTTTAGTTTACTTAAATACACAATGTCATTTTAGAAAACTATATTAAATAACTTTCAGTTTATCCTGAATTGGCTTAGTCTTGCTTGGCTTATTTATTGCTATTTAAACAATATTCAAACTAGAAATAAGGGAACCATTTTATTTGTGGTGTTGTGGGCAGTGAAAGGAAGGGTGGTGCAGGGCATTTGTATCGTGCCCCTTTTTATGGATGTTCTTCATGAAAGGGCTGTGGTTAATGTACTTGCTTCCACTTACGGCTCCTATTAAATCCACCAAATCCAATTCCCCATAGCCTTTTTAGCTCTCTAGTGTCTTATTTGTTCTTATTTTGCTTTAAATTTCCCATTTAGAGACTGTTATGACGGTATGATGCTTCATATTCTGAAACTGTTCCATGTCCATGTTGAGCTAGCCTAGATGACTCTTATATTGAATTCACATGAACTCATTTTGCCTTTTGTATATCCCTTTTTACCCATTTGTCTGTCATTCAGCCAGACATATTTGAGGTCTTTGGAAATGTGTGTGCCGTGACTAGAATCTCAAAGAAACGTCAGTGGGTTTAAACAGTGCTTGTCCCCGTTTCCATGCATTTTAATGACAACCCTTCTGGTGGGTGCAGCAGGGTGTAAGAGGTTAAATCCAAGGAAACAAAGTGGCGAACCTCCACTGGCACCAAATATTCATATGCAAGGTACAATGTGCAACCTTTATTCTTTTTGACAAGGACATGTGTGAGGTGAGTGTTGTACATTTGCAAGCAAAGCGGCGAGAGGGACCCGTACAAAGCAGAGCTCAAGTTGCCTATGCAAATGGAAGCAGTCTGAAACCACCGTTGACTAATGAACTGCCAGTTTTCCGTTCTGTATTAAGGATCTTATTCCTGCTTTGCAAATTTATAGGTCTCAAACATCATACTATTTTTTTTTTTTAATCATTTTTTGCTTTGTTGTGTCAGAGGGGAAGGCTATAGCTAACAGTGGCTAAACACTCACATTATTGTACTTCCATAGCAGCACTCAGTTTTCCAAAAGTGGATTTATAATCAGCGTTTATGATTAAATCAGATATTCACCCTTCATATGCAACTAGAACATCTTGGATCTTGAGAGAAGCCGAGTCGAGTGCTGGGTGCATTGTAAGTGGAACCGAGACTGGGCTCGTAATGACCATATGGTCCTGAGTTGCAGACCTGCCTTGGGTGCACTTTGGCAATCTGACACCTCTGAGTGCATGTGTGCCCCGGAACGCCAGTAGCGGTGCCATCAGAAAATTATGCTTTTTGCACCTCCTCAATAAGACAAAATACTAATCCCATTGGAATCAGCAAACACTTCTCATTTCTCTTTCTCGTTCGGCCAAGCATGATTATTTTTGCACTCAGCCCCCAAAAGTCAGTTTAAGCAACATTGTGTCTTTACGATTTAACAAAATAAACCTTATAATCACTTTTGGAATATAATTTGACATGTTCGCAGCCAACGTCAAACTCTGATAACCAAGGAACGTACATGAACACAAGCGCACCGATTTAAAGAAGTTATTGTGTTAGACAAACTTCATTCTATTAATCTATCACCCAAACCAATACACCAATGTGAACTCTATCATAAGTTTGGTCACAAGAGGATTAGCAGTGCACAGCTCAACATAAATTACATCATAGGGCTGCGTTATAACACAAAACAAACAGACGTGTCAGCGACACAATACAAACAACGACCCAATATCCCTGTTTGGAAATGTATGCCAATAAATGTGAAATCATGCAACACATATGGTTTTCTGTGCAACAAGCCAAATCAAAAGTGCATTTCACTGAAACCAAGTCAAAGGCATGCAAGCCTAGAAATGTCAGATACACGCGTACACAGCAACAAACAAGGTCTGAACACAAGCACAGTGATGGCACAGCGGCCAATGCAAGATAAAGAGCACAACATGAAAGGAGCGGAGAATGCAAAATGATGGAAAACCATGAATTGAACTTACTATTCTGGAGGTCTGATTGAGAGCGTAGTCCATCATGAACCAATCCTTTTGTAAAGAGAATCCCATTAAGGCTTGGTAGATGTTTTCATCTGTCTAAAAGCCACCAAGATTCTCTCTTGCTGGAAAATGTTCCCCTGTCTATTACTTTCATACAATTGCTCTACTGTGGTGCTCAGGATTTATTTATTCTTTTGAATTTCCTTTACAAACTATTAACTTCAAAGAGAAGCGCCAAACAAAACGGCAAAAAGGTGCACAAGCAATGAACTCAAAATCCACAAAAGCAAACTTAAGGGGAATTTCTAGTATAGAATTTTTTTTTACAACAAACCTCTCCCCCAAACTGTCATAATGCTTTCTTGTATTTTACATAACTGTATTCATTCTTGAATCACACAAATTTAGGCTTAGTGATGTCAACCACATCAAAATAAACCTATTATACGTAGTACTACTTATTTTTCCAATAAAACTGTGAGGGAACTGGGGCCACGAGGACCTCAAAAGCAGACTCAAGGTGAGGAAGTCAGGTTAAAAAAATCAAGGTCTTTACCAACTACCCAGAAAGTCTGGGTGTCACGGAAACACATCACTCTGTGTTTTGCTGCATAATCACTACAAGCTATGTGACGTTAGCTTCCGCTGTGTGACTCAACGTTAGCTTACGCCATGTAATGCTATCTAACGCTTTGTAACGTTAGCTAGCAAAGTTGTTTATCAGACACGTGCTGAACACATGCGTGCGTCTCAGCAACAATTAAGCAGAATAAATATCAATGTCAGGGTTTAGTTGAGTAATAAAAGGGAGTCTTATACCAAGACGGTGCAGGAAAACCCAACTAAGGGTACCTTAACCTGACGTTAGCTGCCAAAGTGATTCAAAAATGGCGTAAAGTTTAAGAGAGTGAGTACTGAATTGGATGCTATTTCATTGTTACATACCTAGCTAGTCGTTAGTGACCGTTTCTTCGTCCGTTTTGGTTTTCTTTCGCGCCACTGGTATTTCTTCTTCTGTCGCTTATTTCGGGGTAGAGCGCACATGACTCAGTGACGCTCATCAGCGCCATCTATGGTGGAGTTTGAAAAAAGGAACGAACGAGTCGGATTTTTTTTTTTTTTTGCGTGAGAAATTGCATGTGTGGCGTGAGTGCGTGTGAAAACAGGCAAAAACGTGTGCCACACGGCGAAAGAGTGAGAGTTGGCAGCTCTGCTAATACAAGCGGTATTTTCCCTAAAAAAAAAAGCTTAAACATTTACTTTGATAACCAGAGAGCTCAATGAGATTGAGCAAATCATATTATCTGTATTGAACAACTGTTGCTTTTTCATCAGTATTTTCTCAATACATAAAACGAAAACCCTCTGTTGCTGCTTTCTCATAAGTTGATTCATCATTTGTGAGAGAAACGATTATCTAACTCAAAGGAAGTCTATTACAATAATCTCCCCTACTTTAATAAATATAAATAAGTTAACAAATAACATTTGGTGATGCAGTTATTGTAAACATGTTAATACAGAAATAATCCACAAGATACAACACACTTATTTTAGCTTTCTGGAGGCTGCAACTTCCCAGGTTGACTTGACATGAATCACTGTCATTTGCAATAGCCTATAAATTCATACTGTAGGATGATAACTCAGATCTAAGTAGGTAGCTGGCAAAACTTTGCTCCATCTCAGCTGCCACTGGTAGCATAGCCATGTTGAGCAGATGGCGCTTATGTATTTATAATTGTCCAAACATTGTGAGAACCTCTCAGTATTTGAAATCTGTGCACACTAATTAGCTTGATGGATATAAATAAAGCGCTCAAAATTTAGCACGTCACAAAAAACTGTGTCTGTGTGTGTGTGTGTGTGTGTGTGTGTGCCAGAGTTCCCTCGACGTAAAGTGTGGACTCTGCTTACAGATGAGTGTTTTGCATGGAAGTGTCTGATAGTATCTATTTCTAAGAGCCAACTACCAGGTTACATTATCCAGCTATCAGACATGGTATCATGAGGTGCTCTCAGCGATGCCAGAAAGTTGCCAGAGTGGGTTTTTGATCTTTCCCAGCAGAGGTTTAAAATAAATATCCAGACACTGCACAGATTCGTCGCCACAAAATATGTGGAGATATTTTATAAATATACTTTTATATTATACCTGAATACGTATATGTATAAGAAACAAACATACTACACTTTGTTTCATATCCAAAGGTTAAATATGTGATCTGTCTGATTAATGCAAATAAATGTTGATTAGCAAATCGCAGTGATAAGCAGTGATACTGCAAATTATAAATCAAAGATTTATATCTTGTGTATCTGCAGTCAATGACGCAGGCCAAAAAATGTTTGCATTCCTCCCTGTATTCACGTAATTATACAAAAAATCTGTCATGTTTTCATCTTTTTTTTCTTTGACATATAATGAACTCCCCCCTGTTCCCACGGATTTACATTGCTAGGTTAGACGCAACACTGCATGAATTAGAAATGTAAGAATGACAGTAACACATAATACCATCTGCCTCGAGCTGAGAGGCAAACATCAGAAATAAAACAGATCATCCCTGACTCCTGAAACCTCCAAAGGAGAATATCTTCTTGTGAAAAGATAATCGAAAGCCGGCTAATTTCTGGAGACATAAACCGGCCTACAAATGATTTCACCTTGGTGGTTATTACTTCAATAAGAAGTGCTCGTCTGTGACTGACTGCTGATGTCACTGCACAGGATCTTCCCTGAAACCGGTAACCGCCTTTGAGCATGACTTCATTTCAATAAGCACCAGCTGTGCTCCGACATTCACACTGTGCAACTACAATCCCCTTAAATTAGGATGGAAGGCTCGGAAGCAGCCGGCGGATGATGGAAGTTGCAGACATGAGTCGCGCAAATTACCAGCTTCGGCGTGACGTGTCGCCCCATGTGACACAACACGTGCTTGTCGTGTGAATAATAATAACATCAAGGAGTATAATTTTTCGAGATAGATGTTGACCTGCCTCAGCCGATGGAGCTGGTTTTTAGTCACTCTCATGTGACATGGAACCCTAAAAAAAAGGTGATCTATATCTCTGTGGCTTTTCGCAGCAACAACTCACCTATAGAAGTTGTCAGTTACCTCCTTTTGTGTGTTTCAGTGAACAATCCTTCTCTTTGGACGCTATATATTCCAGCTCAAGTAGTTGCGGATCCTCACTCCCATCCGGTTGTTTATGTGACACAGGTCCACAGTGATTGTGGGAGTACACCATCGTAATTTATGGAAAACATGTCCTATTTTGATGTAGAAGGATTAAGAAGCCCCCAAGGCTTTTTGACACCAATTCACGCAGGAATGAATGCAAAACATTCTCGGCATGTCACCGACGGGGAAATCTGCATCAACAACATTGTGCTGGGGAACAGATTACACTGATGTAGTGTGCGTTCACTGAGCGCAGCCATCCAAACAGTTTGTTACTCCTTTTTTTTTTCTTGATGTAAAGCAGGGAGTGGTTTTGCCTCATTTGTGATGTTCCCATTCCATCTCTTTGATTACAAGAAAAATAAGTATTTGTGGGTTTTAAAAAATGCACGAGTTATACACTTCAGGTGAGAAGTTCCAAATTAGCTTATTAATTAAAGTAGAGAGTCTGTCCATCCACCTGTAATGTTCGACTAAAAGATGTCTTTTTATCTGCATGAAAATAATTTTGTTTCAAAGGAAAGTCTTATCGACTAATTGCATAATAAATGGGAATATCCAACACAAGAGTGATATTAAATATTCATCCATTAAATTTAACCCTGTTTTTGTGAAAGAATCCACCACTTCAAATGTAAATGAAAAGCTGCCAGAGGGTAGATTTATCCGGAATAAACAGACACAGCTCTTTGGGCAATGAGTCTCTGCTGTCATATTTACACGAGGACTAAAAATCCTTCTGCTCCCACTTAAAAACATCAACAACGTTAACCATGTGGGCAGGGTGGATAAAAGGCTTTGATGGAACGATGCAGCTTTTCCAAACCTGACCCTTCAACCCCGGCGCGCCTGTTTTTCTTCCCCGCTAACTTGTGCGTAGGTTTGATACGTCGGCTTCCTGTTGCATGTGTGAGTTGTTTGTTTTTTGCTTCAGAATCAACCTCAATCCAAAGCAAAGTCACTCCTTTTTTACGATAGCACTGCACAGGCTTCCTTTTGAGGGAAACGTAAAAAAAAAAAAAAAAAAAGAAAAACTCCTCTAATATTTGGAATGACACAAAATTGCATCAGAGCTGTGGTTGCATTCGTATTAGCGTCTGAATCCCCTGACTGAGGCGCGGAGGTGCTCAGGTGATTCGCCGCCCCCCCCCCCCCCCCCCCCCCCCCCCACGTTGAAAGTGTCCCTGAGCAAAAGACTAACAATTTCTTGCCCAAAGCGCAAAGACTTCTGGGAGGTACGTCAGCTCGTCATATAACAATACTAAAGCCACCAAATTCAGCCTGTGGTGTACTTTGTCTTTAGTGCAAAACGGCACGTTAGCGCCTTACAAATGGTAAACCTGATGTGTGTTGTCACAATGGCGGGCCCTTGACTCTTCACATTTTTCTTTTCTTGTGTTCATTGTTTTAGAGACAGGTCTGCAAATTCGTGTTTCATCAGCAGCGACCCAACAACACAACGCATCGTTTGTGGACTCGAGAGCAGACTTGACTTGTATTTGGGGACATAATGTGTTCACAGAGATGGACTGAAAGTGTGTCACATGGCATAATCCCAGTGATTGTGTGCCCTGCTCAGGATGGTGCCATTGTCTCCTGGATCGGTCGATGGCTCGTCTCCAGCACAATCTCCTTCGTCACATCTGCAGATAATCATCCATCTTCTCTCTCTTGCTTTTTTTTCCCCTTGAAGGAGCCCTCTTAACTGGCTTCGCCTCTTCTCTTTCTTCCATTGCTCTAATGCATCTTGTCAGAACGAGTGTGTCTGAGTCACAGCTCTCTCATTTTTGGATTATAGAGGCCTTAAGGGTTTGTTGTTGTCTCCCCCCCCCCCCCCCCTCTTTCTAATACCCCGCCTCTGCCCCTTTTCCTCTTCAACTTTCCTCCCCTTTCTCCTCTCGTCTTTCTTTCTCCTCCTTAGATAGTATTTCCAATAAGCCTCTTACTCCAAAGCCTCACCTCCAATCTTTCTACGTGTCCTCATGAAGCGAGAATTTAATGATTTACTCCAGAGAATGACTCCGTCGTGCCTTCGCCGCGTTGAGGAGGGTATCCTCCGGGCCGCCGTGCGCAGTCGTCAGTAGTCCCACTTGGCATTCGGTTTTCAGCTCTTCCAAGCGGATGCAAGTCAATAATACGATCCCTTCCTCTGCTACTTCAACAGCTTCACCACTACATTTGAGGCCAGAGCACAAAAAAAAAATAAAGCAACAACTCAGCAGGAGTGGCCTACTTAAGTCGGCGGTTTGATGTGCTTCCGTTTGACTGATTGCACAACAGCAGGCTCCAAAAAGACTTGGCTTTTAGACCCCACTGAATGGTCTTTAGGGCCTGGACCGCACAGAAGGATCAACGTGATGCCTTTTTATCCCCAATATTTTTTTTGGTTTCACTATAACATTGAATTTTAAATATTTATACAAGGAACTCAAAGCTGCAGAGGGCCCTCGTGTCCCTGCATCATCAGACCCGGGGAATTTCCTCTTTGTTCTCACACCTAGAATAATGGGATTTGTACCATAATGCATCCGGTTCAAACTGGAATCAGCCTTATTTGTGTTTGTAATGACGTTCCGAATGAAATCACACACACAAGTCAAAGTGAGAGATTCTCATGTGGCGTCGAGTTCAATGAACCGCCGTAGTTTATTAGAGTTTTCCCTTTTTTTTCCGTCTCCGCAGGTGGTTCCGTTTGTTAATTTCCCACATCTCAGGCTCCTCCTGACTCGTCCGCTGTTCTCCTCCTATCACACAGCTCAGACCCCCCCCCCCCGCGGAGCGGCAGAGCCCGAGCAGACGGCTGTCCAGACGCCCCGGATCATTACGCAGGAATCACACTGGGATAGGTGTACAGAGAACGTCTGTGACTCAATGTCTGCACCTGTTTTTTTGCCGACATTCGTCTCCATGTGTCATGACCCCAGCCAATCACAAACCACGGATTTGGGTTTGGCTTTGCTGGGGTTTTTTTTGGGGGGGGGGGGGGTAAACACATGCAGTTGAATGTGATAGCAGCGCGTTATACATTTATTTACACGCCAGATAAGATTGAATCTCTGAAGCCAGGGATCATTTGCATTCCATATTGGATGAGTCTAGCTTCTGCTGGTTTTCGATCAATGATAATATCAGCAGGGGGAAACATACTGTTTAGACAATGCAATTCACACGGAAAAAGAAATCCTCAACCGAACTCCCTCAGATCTCAAATGAGAACGACCAGCCCTTGTACCGACTCCAATTACATTTTGGCATATCAGTATGAGAATACATACTCCAAAGCAAATTAAACCCCTTGGTTAACCAACCTCCCCCCCAGCAATTCAATTCCATGCAGTACCAAAATCACTTTCCTGACTGCACTGCCAATCTCCCCATATGAGGGGAGAGATTCACTCCAGTCTATTTCTGAAAGACTAATAAGATGAACCCTCACACTTGCCATGCTTAGATAAGGAGTTGCTTGAGTGTGTTGAAGTGTTTACAGCGGCTCAGGCTTGCCTTGCACACACAATATGCAATAGATATCTTAACCCTTTCCTTTCCCTGCAAGTCATTCTGGAGCTAATATTCAACAAAAGGGCATTACAAATGCATGGCTTCGGTGCTCTTCACTAAATAAACTATTTCCTTGAGTAACAGTCCTCGTCTTTTGCATAATGGGGAATGTTTAATTCCAGTCAGATCCAGTTTTCGGTTGGTCACTCATGGGAAGTCAGGGTTGCTACAGTAACACCCCTGAGGGATGACCTGAGGGGAGAACTGCTGCCGATGAAGAGGGGGAAGATAAAAAGGTTGTTGAATTGGTGTTCTTCGGCCTCGCATCTTCTTATTAACCTTGTAATCAGCCCCAAGGCGTGCAGTCCCGCTCTGTTTGTCCATTTGGAAGAGCCCACAGGCCATGTGGCCATTTCATCGTAGCCTGTTAAATTGCAGAGTTAAAAGATTTCCCACCGCTGCGAATCCCTAACTGTGCACGATGCAAAGCAGCAAATGTCATCGGGTGTGTGATTTCTGTGTCCTCTATCCGATGCATTGACTTCCCCCGGCCCTCAGAACTCCCACCACGCGAGCACCGAGCTCTCTGCGCTGTTAACGGCAGCTCGATGCTTTTACAAAGGAGGACGTGCGGATGGTTATTTGTTGGTGAAATGATTGTCCGGTTTGCAAACAGTCCAGTTTACACACACTCTGAACATAACAGAATATCCTCAAGTGTGAGTGATGACTTTGATTACTGCTGTGTGTGTGTGTGTGTGTGTGTATATACAGGGCGAATGCAGTCGCACTTTTTCCCGCTGTATCCTGTGGTAAATAGTTTAACTTTCAAGTAACCACTGTGCGTGTTGAGGTTAGCGGGTTTGAAGGAATGAGTCGAAGCAGAGTGGAGTCAGTTGCTGTTTAATCTACTTATCTCCTAGGTTCTAATCCTCTTCTTTTTTTAAACACTGACCTCCGGGGATAAGGACACAAGACTAAACAAACCAATCTTTTTCACATGATACAATAATAATAATAATCATCTCCCCTTGACTGCAACACATGCCACCGTGGATCTTTGCAATTATCCCTCCGCCGCAGATGGCGAAATTGGATTAAAATCCTCACAAAAATCACGCTCCGTGCCCCCCCCCTAACCACCCGACGACAGGATGGTATACATCGCCCGAACATTCAAAGTCACCATAACGGCGAGGTGGAAGTGGTTGATCAGAGAATTTGGTGCTTAACCACTTTGGCCCAGGGTGTGGAATGGAAGGCAACAGATGTCTGTCTGAAGGAAATGTAGGTCACTGAGTTTCCTGCACTCCCACTGATCCCATCAGATAAAGAGGAGGCGCTTTTTTAAGGCACGGTGCCCTATCAGATCTGTAGCCCCATCTCACTTCCGGTGTTTGAAAAAAAATCCATGTCTTTTGAGACTGCCGGAGAGGCCGTGGCAGAGTAATTACTGCACCATGATACCATCTACCCCCACTCGTCCTCTAATGGCAATAGATGCTAAGTCCCATTTTGCCCTACTTTTATTTGCCTTATCTGAAAGCGACGTGATTTTAGTTTTAGAAATCGCTTGGGTCTTTTATGCATAAATCAAAAAAAACAAACAAACGATTAGAAGCACGGCTCGTGCCGCCTGCCGTATTACCAGTTTTCAAACGGTCCCAAGGAATCTTCAAGATGAATCCCTCTAAGTATCCCTCACGTCTGGGTCTGTTTTGTGCCACGGGGTTAACAAGGAGCTTAATGGCGTGATCCTCATCGGAGGGCACACTGGTAAACTGTGCTCTTCAGGACTTATCCCCTGAGCCAGGGGTCAAAGTGCACCACCTTGGAGGAAAAAACAAAACAAAAAAACTTGGGTCGCTGTATGTTGATGTTTCATTATAAAAAAGTGCCATCAGCAAGCGTATGAAAACGGATGATTCCTTTTGTCTCTACTGACCTACATAGCCGTGAACCCGACCCCCCCCCCCCCCCCCCACTGACCCCGCGCCCCCTTTCACTCTCGCACACGGCCCCGGAACAAAACCCTCGCCGCCCCGTGATGGATTACTGCGAAGGCCTCGAGGCATTCTGACCGGCCGGTTTCAGTGTCAGCGGGATGTGACCCACATCCCCGCTCTGTGGCTAATCCCTTCGCTCCTGCCATCTCTGGATACTTACAGCCACATCGAATCCTTTGTGCCGCTTCGCTTCGGCGTCAGATTTCATCTCATCCGTGCATCTTTCCCGACGGTACCTTTCACTCCCCCCCCCCCCCCCCCCCCCCCAACCCCCCCTCGTCAAACGCGTCGGGATGTGCGTTGGATCTGAGTTTTGCCGCAGGCTCGAAACGAAGGAGAAGGAGTTCTGGTGTGTTGAAGAGTTGTGATGTCATCACCCAAAGAGCATTAGATTAGTGGAGAAGGAATTATTACCCTGCATGCACTCCTAGAATTACTCACTCTAAATGTACTGCTCACACCCTAAGCACCTGTCTCATAATGTGACTTCATATATCTTCCCATTAAACTGGGACTCGGGACGTTCAACACGTCATTAGTTCACATATTCATGAGTTTCACAACGACTAGCTTCTTTTTTCTTTTCTTTTTTTCTTTTTTTTATTCGATTGGATTCCGGCAGAACTCCAGACAGCCTGTCAGAACGAATGTGCACCGCTACAATAACCACCAACAATTGATTGATCAGTTCAATAAGACCGTTAATACCCAGTGAAACATCAATGTTGACATTTTTATTTCTCCTGGCGAAAGGGCGAGATGAGGGATGAAATGTGGAGACCACTTCTGGCTGCGGGCTTTGGCTTCAGTGACCTGACGGTGATCTTTCAGGTTTGATTTCTTCTTCTTTTTTTAAATGACACCACAAAGAGAATATTATTCATTGTCGCCTCAAGAGAAACATTTGCATGCACACACAAGAGGTTAACTGGTCGGAGCCCCTCAAGCCATTCAGCGAGCTGGTATTTAAATAAATTGATAACGCTTTCAGCATCAGAATCAGTTTCAGACTTTACAGACTTAAAAACAACGATGCAACATCAGAACCAGAAGGTGAATGTTTCAAGCTACGCTGCATGAAGACGGTTGTTCTTGAATCTCCCAGAAATGCTCTATACTTAAAACTAAAGGACACCCAATGCAAACCATATCCTTCAGGACCCTGTGAAATGCTCAACGTCCTAACTCGTCCTTCTTTATTTGCTCGGTCATATCACCTCATTTTATCATCTCTTTTTTCTATCCTCCATGACCTTTTTCTGACAAGTGGGGCTGAAGGTATTTTCCTTGATTAAAATGTAGCCAGATTATCCATGAAAGAGGAATAAGGCAACATCCAATTCATGCAGCGTCTCACTTTTCAAGGTCAGACTTTTGCACATTGTTCGATGTGCTTCAATCTCATTTCCTCCCGACTCTGACGGTCTTTTGTTCATAGAGAACAGTGACGTAAAAACAATTTCATCATCTCGAACTCAAGCTTTTCAATTAACAACCAAAAAATGAGTGTTGATGAAGGATGCAACTCCATTAAAGCTGTACAGTATGTTCAAGACAAACTGATTTTCAGATAAAACCATTTTCTTAACCTGTGGCTGCACTAACAGACTCACACCAATTCTCTACCTCTCACACACACCCTTGTGTGGAAAAAAAAAAAAAAAAAATTTGGCAGTCGGACACCATTACTACTCAACCAATTGCTGTCCGGCCCGCTGTTTGGCCCGCGCGCCTCATGTCTCAGCATCCGAACGACAGCTCCGAATTGCTTATCGTGCGGTTTCTCCGGAGTGCTCCGCTTGCACATGCAAGCCGCAACCTCGTGATGCAGCAGCAGCAGCAGCAGCGGGTGACTGCAGGGGCAACCCGGGGGAAATACTTGTCTGTCGCTGCGTTGACGTCTGGTGAATCCATTCGAAGGTGCCGCTGACAGGAGTAGTTTGAAGTCTCTGTTAGTGTCGGAGGGGAGTCTGCGTGGCGGGAGGTTCACACCTGAGACACAGCAGGTGAGAGGCTGGAGGGAATCATAAGGGCTGCAGGTTTGACCCCCCCCCCCCCAAGTTTCATTTTCTTCTTTCAATTCAAATGTTATCTTGTCTTCTTTCCAAGACGGGCCAGGCGCTCGCAGCAAGCTGTTGGTCCACCCGAGCATTTGTTCCCATTTAGAGTGTGGAACCTGCTTTCTATTCATCAAAAGATGTGCAAAAGGCTCGGATCGAGTCCATGTAATGATGATTTAGACACATGTATTTGACTTTTTTTTTTTTTAATCGAGTAAACATCTCTGAAGCATTAATCAAAAAAGGCGAAGGAAAAAAGACTGGGGAGATTAAATCAGATAAGTAGAGAGCTGGGAGTCTTTGGATGGCTGTAATCAACCCGTCATGAATCTTCTGTTTATGACACAAATGCACATTAGTAGAGGAGCAAGGGACTATGGATGTTTTCCATTTGTCCTTGTTACCCTTTGTCTAGAGGAAATGAACACATGTGACAGTACCTGCGACATGTGTGTGTGTGTGTGTGTGTGTAACTGGTGCTTTTGGGCTCTTTTCCCACGTGCAGCGTTAACGCCTTTCACACAGCCTCCCGAAGCAAACTGAGCGAGCAGGGGGGGGGGGGGGACCGGATTCCGGTCGGAAACCCGAGCCGCCGCGTTAACAGCTTTGGCCGCGCGTCACTCAACGTGGCCGACGGTCGGCGGCGCAAACGTCCCACGCTGTCCGCTCGAGTGTCACCAAGTGATGGACGCCTCCGGGAGAGAGCCTGAGGCTGCCTGCCGAGCAAATGTGAAAAGCAGAGAGGGCTTTTCGGCGCTGCCCTTTCACAGGCCCGCTGGAGATGCCTTGTGGGTAAAAATAGCCACGAGGGTGTTAAAGACCCCGACTCCCTTTTTTTTCCCCCCTCCCCAATGCTCTGGAACCAAGCATACGATTTGGGTGCACCACCAAGGACAGGACGAGAGCAGAGACAAGCGCGTGGCCATAGTGGGTTATTGGATTGCCCGTGCACGCACGCATGCACGCATGCATGCACGCATGCACCTTCGGTCTGTTTGGATGGGCAGTCAGGGTTGGTCTTATCTACGGCGGAGGGCTGCGGTTTGCGGCGTCTTCCCGCACCACGACCGGTGCAAAACGTCACAGAGAATCATCGGCAACTTGCTAAATGCTCATCACATCTCCTCCGTGAACATATGGCGGGCGGCAAGATTTAATATGAAGAAGAAAAAAAAATTGATTTTCGGCTTTCCCGCTGAAAAATGCCTTGGAAATGAAGCCTGGATGTTGAACAGATGTGCCCATCAGAATTTGATTCATCGGGCGGGAACGTGCGATTGGCATTTCCTCTGCTACCTGGACGGCTGGACCATCACATGTCGTCTTTGAAGGGGGGCCGGATAAGTGAGCCTGCTAGATGTTTATAGTCTTAGCCCTGGGTGTCAGCTAATGCACCCTGGGGAGACGGGAAGAGATGAGACGTTGCAATCATCATCCCCAGGCAGATTATAATATGGGCCCAAACGGCTGCACGGCGAGTGCAAGGGTGCACGCTGGTCTTCTTGTGGAGGAGCCATTGACCTCATCCCTAAAAAGGCCGGGACGAGGAGGCCCAGTTTGGTGCGTGTGTGTGTTGCAGGTATCGTGTAGATGAGATAAAGGGGCTACGGCAGGTAAACTGCTCCAAGGTGTGAAAGTTCCCCCACCCTCCCTGCTGGAAAGTACAAATAAAAAGTAGAGAGGGCAGTTCGGGAGTGAAGGCTCAAATATTTGTTGAGGGTAAACTTGTGAGATTCCTGTTCAGGTCTCACCGAGTCACATTAATCAAAGTTCAAGGAGGATTTTTATTCTGCCGTCTGCAGAAAGAAGATTCAATGATAAAAAAATAAATAAAAAAAACGAGAATTTTAAAGCGGAAGAAAATCACCATTTAAATGAGTTCATTTAAAGTTGATATTAGACTTGCATGGTCCCTGGAATAAATGTGTCATTTCCCTGTCGGTTGGTTTCAACTCGTGACCGTCGTTCCGCTTTGTGAAAGCACTTTGTCTCAAGGCGACCCATTTTGCAGTGATTTTTTTTTTTTTTTTTTTTTTTTTTTTACAAGCACGTTGCGCAGTTTTTTTTCCAATCTGGACACGAATGAATGGTTCCCTTCGAAGGAGTTTGCTGCCTCGCGTTCCTTTAAGAACCTGCACATAAAAACCGCGGTTAGCCAGAGCTTTTTAATAGCTGACACACGCAGTTCGTTTTCTACTTGAGATGACGTATGTGATTAATTCAAAGTTAGTCATTCATCTTGAACCCTAAAAAGGTCAAAAAAAAGGGAAGGTGAATACTGCCGATGCGGCACAAGCCCGTGAAGCTTTGCTCGTATCAGAATCATCAGATTCAGCCTTTGATGGTGCCTGGCTGGCTCGGTTCAGCGGAGATAATGGAGACGTTGCCGAGCTGCACTTTGAAAAGGTTAAAGCGGTGGAGGTGTGCCCCCCCCCACCCCGTCGAGCATCCTGTCGCCATATTCTCAAAACGACGCACAGCTGCAGCCCGGCATCCGGGAAGGGAGAGACTGCTTTTTAAAAAAAAAAATATGAACACAGCGCTGGCTAAATGAGGCGTAATAGATGCGAGGGGGACCCGGCCATGTCGCAGGGATGTAAGCAGCCTGACGCGCTGCATTAGTGATGGTTTTCCAAGAGGCGCTCACCAAAGAGCCTTCAGAGCGCAGACTCCCGAGCTCCCGCCAAAACCCCCGCCGCCAAGCGCTAGGCCACGTGCGCGCTGGCGAGCTTCACCCGTTGTTATTCATGACACCCCCCCCCCCCCCCCCTCCCCTCAACACTGGCCAAATCTTAGAAAAATATATATAGGTCACTGCGGTTCTAAAAATGGCCGTGACTCCCTGGGGGCTCGCCAGAGCATGAAATAGACTTTACATCACGTTAGCCAAGCAACGACAACCAGGAAACTTCTTTTTTTTGGGTGGGGGGCGCGTTCATTTTTCATCCTCCTTTGTTGCTGTAATCTAACACATGGAGCTTCTCTCTGTCTGTCCCCTCCTCGCCTTTAACTTTAGGACCGGAATGAGATATCAGCAGTTTGACAGGTTTAAAATATATGACGGGCGAGGCTATGTGGAGATTTAGATCCAACGTGGTGGTGGTGGATCAAATCTACAATGCTGCCCCCCCCCCCCTCCTCCTCCTCTGCCATAAAGGACTCCCTCCGCGCTGATAAGCAGGAATCCAGGAGTGGATTTCAAAACGCTTTGGGATTTGCAAAGTGGCCGATTTGCAAAAGGCAGTCACGTGACAGGCAGCACAATTATTCCCTACGTGTTTAGAAAGGCGCCTTCCTTCCCGTTGCAGATAAAATACAGCATCGGTGGCTGCAAAGCTGCACACAATACCCCCAAATAATAAGCCGCTCTCGCCACCATTGAAGCTTTGACCACTCGTACTGCAGTTTGGTTGGAGCTGCACTCCCTTTGCAGAGAAGTTGGATGAAGCAGGGAGGGCAGTCTCTAGGCTTCCGTTTGTCGTAGTATGCGGGTTTTACACACTTTCCAGATGCTCTTCCATCTGATGTTGGCTTTCAAAATTTCCCCCACCTCCTACATCTCCATTTCCAATGCGTAAGCTTCCCCGTGTGGACGGCCCTGGAAAGGCCCTCATGTTAATTTGAACCCACAGGGCGGGCAGCAGCGCCTGGTGCCTCCCGGACCGTTTCCTGTGGTGTCTTCTTTTTTTTTTTTTTTTTTTTTGGTCGTACAGCCGACCGTTCATCAGCAAAGGAGGGATCCAAACGGCACTTCACCACAATGAGTGTGACATCAGCTATCCACACAAACCAGGGGGTGTGTCAAAGAGAAGCACAATTACAGGGGAGAAGGGACGAGTGAATGATCATGGGATGAAGAACAAGGAGGGGAGGGGGGGTGTCAGTCATGTGGCTTCTAATTTTGGTTTGGAGAACTACTTTGTTCCGCTGCTGGCTTTAAGGCTACGAGACCAGAGGAGAGGGACAGAAGAGCTATTGAACTAGAACACAAACACGTGCTTAGAAATACGGTTAGTCTAATCCAACTTCCTTGTGAAAATCTAACA
The DNA here is from genome assembly GCF_949316345.1 of Pungitius pungitius. Taxonomy (NCBI): domain Eukaryota; kingdom Metazoa; phylum Chordata; class Actinopteri; order Perciformes; family Gasterosteidae; genus Pungitius; species Pungitius pungitius. The sequence goes on along the minus strand of NC_084918.1, from coordinate 4,896,510 downwards.
AAAAAATAATTCAAGGAAGCCACAGGAATAAATATGAATAAAAGAAGGGCTCGTCGAGTCAAAGCACAACAAAGGGAAGTCGGGCTCGGATCCAAATTAGAGGAAAGATGAAGATACGAAAAGATCAAAACTGAGGAGGAGGAATGAGGGTGAAAAAGGAATCGGAATTGGCAAACACTGACATCCAGCTGTGCCACACAATCAAATTTCAAAGACAACCTGAACTGGAGCCAAAAGGCCTGTAACTTGAATTGGTAGTAATAAAAAGATTGAGAAATAATCAAGAAAGGTCCACACAGTTTATGTGTATATATATATATATATTTATATATATATATATCTTCATTTATTTTAATATTTAAACCCACTAAAAGTTGTAAATACAACTTTTGAATGAAAGGCACGGGAAAAGAAATCAGACAATGCTGATATACTCAAAACAAAATTATACTCAAAACAAAATTACAGTACAAAAGTAGACAGTTACGCACTTACAAATCCCTCCAGGTTCAAACGTCCTCAGTACGGGGGGGGGGGGGGGGCAGAAATATATCGCGAGGGGTTTTTAATTCGAGTAAAGATCTCTCGTGATCCGCATGGAGGCTGCTTTTGTGATTATGCTTTAATTTGTCGGTGTAGAAAAACCCTAACCCTTAAATAGTGTTTAAATATTCAACAGAAAAAAAAACATCCCGGTCAGAATCCATTTCCAGTGGAAGGCTTTAGAATATCTTCATTGCCTCGGCCCACCTCTTGGTGCACTCGGCCCTACTGGGAGAAGTTTGAGAAAAGGGTTCATTTACCAAACAGATGTCGCTGCATTGTGGTGTTTTCTATTCCCCGGAATAATCACATTTGGTTACGTTGTCAAGAAAAACTCAATGAAACGTCGTCATATGGAGGGTTAACAAAGCACGAGGGAGGGGGGGGGGTATGTAACTTTGTACAATTCCTATTGAAACAGATAGATGAGGACCTGCCAGCTCGTCTTGCATCGTGTGCACATTCGGCTCTACTGGGGAACAACTGGAGGGAAAGGGGGACGTCACTGCACTGCTCACGGTACTAAATATTACATATAGCCTCTTTGGTATAGGCACATCTGCATCAAGGGATTACCACCATCCAATTATTCCCTTCCTTTTCCTATGTGCAGCTGTCTCACTCCAATTGAGAAGAGGAAAAAAAACAATAAAAAAACCACACACGCACACAAAAAAGATGATTGCCACAATCCTGGAAATCAAATGATTGATTTGAGTAGCAGGAAATTAGACTTTTATAGCTGTCAAGGGTTCTCTTTTTCTCCTAAATGTAAACCAACCCCCACCTACACCCACCTGCCTCTCGGCCTTCCCAGCCGGTCGACAGAAAAAGGAGATTCGTGCCACTTTCACCGTCCCTGCAGCCGAGCTACAGAGGAAAAACATCTGTGCAACAGCAGAAATGTAAACACACCAATGTACTTTAATCCAGCCCTAAATAAAATAAAACAAGAAATCCTGGGGCGAAATGAAACCGGTGTTAATGCTATGGAACAGAACAGTTCTGATGGACAGAGGAGGCCGCGCCACCCACCCACCCCCCTCCCCCTCCAAGGACACCTCTATCCTGGCTCTAACCAGAATCTCTTAGCGCCACACTCCTCTCAGTCTCTCACAGGGGAGCAAAGTTTGGATTCATACACCTCCTGATGCAAGACATCCAACAGCGTCCTGCTCAGGCGGGCGAAAGAGGAGCGAACAGCACGCACGCGCGCGCCCCCCCCCCCCCCTTCCCTCCCCCTGTAGAAAAGATCCCGAGAGTTCCGCGGACCTCAGGGCGTCGGGCCAACGCCGGCTCCGTTCACTACCTGGCCGCGGCCGAGGAGGAGGCGGCGGCCAGCTGCGTGAGGTACTCGCGCAGTTCCTTGGCCGCCTGGAAGCGTCCGTAGCGCTTCTTGGGCCTGGTGCACTCGTCCAGGAGGCTCAAGAGCTGTCCGTCTTTGGCTACGTGGGCCGGGGGGTTGTGGAGGAGGCCCCCGGTGGTGCCCCGCCACGTGGCGTAGCGGGACAGCAGGTTCTGGCACACGGCGTAGTAGTTGTGGTCCACCGTGACCCGGGAGCAGAGGGACTCCTTGGAGAAGGACAGGCAGGCCTCCCTGTCGCACTCCTCGAAGCGGCTCTCGTACCACACGTCGAAGCTCTCCGGCTTGTCTGCAGGGAGAGCGAAAGAGTCGATGAACACGCCGCAATAAAAAGAACACCCTGGTCATGAATAAGCTAAGCTAACATTGTAGCGTGTGCTTCTTTTTCCTTGCAGCCCTCATCAGGTGAACATGTAACGCGTTCGCATGATGAAAGATCAATAAGAAAATATGGTTCCATCACAGACCAGTGGGCCCCTAACCACTTCCAACCAGCCGGAGGTTCACATTTCAAAATGGCTCCAACTGTTTTAAAATGTAAAACGGCTATACGCGGGACGTTTGAAGGGCGGCGGATTTTGCGAGATTGCAACCAACAGTTTGACTCCCATTTGATTCCGAAGCAAATGTTGTGCAAATTACTCGCAGAGACGTCAACCGGAACAGGATCCGACGGGGCCTGCGGTGCCATATTTGACAACCCAGAGGCACAAACACAAAATCACATCTCAAAGCACACAGGCAAACAACTCTACATCCTAAACTTTCATTTGACAGATATGAAACACTTTCCAGATTCATTGAGCAAATAAAAGTCTCTCTCCAGCTCATTTCACATTGCTTTTTCTCTTCAGAGAGTTGTGGGAGAGGGAGCCGAGGAAATAACCTGAAATGATGAGAGCTATTCGTTTGTGCATTAAAAAAACAAACAAAAAAAACAGATCAATACCATCGTTGGGGAGTGGAGGACCCAGAGGATGCAAACACATAATCAGCGTATCAGTGCTGTAATGCACTTCTCCTCTGGCTCATCAGAACAACTCAATCAAACATCCAGCGCTGCCCTGTTAGCAAGGGGCCCCTGAGCGCCCTCCCCTCCCCTCCTCCCTCCCCCACAAGGAGGAGGGGGTACATCAACCTCAATCAGTGAAGGTGATGGAGATGGATGTGCCTGTTTGTGGTCGCCACAGGCGCGCACACACACGCACACAAAGATGGTGAACTGAAAGCAATTAACGCGTCCGAGTGAACCATGCATCACACCGCGGCTCTGATTGACAGGTGGCACCGGGAGAGCGTACTGTTCACTCGCACACACGCAAAGAACGGCTGGGCGGAGAAGGTTCTTACTCAAGGACAATGATGAGCAAAGCCAAAGCAAAAAAAACAAAAACAATCCGATCCCTTCCGTTCTAGTCCTGCGGCGGGCAGAAAAAAAATAAGCTAGAACATTTCCAAAGCAAACTACGCCATTTCCAATTCAAATAAGAGGCAGAGCCGTCGGGCCGCCTGGCCTCACTCTTCCAGAGAGAAGAAGAGCTCAGGTCGGACTTACACTCACGTCGCCGCTCCGCCTTCACAGGGCTGCACCGAGAGGGGACATTGGGTCTGAAATGCTTGTTAGCGTGGCCTTCCTAGTGGCATTCAGGAGTACGAGGCGGTTTTAACAATGCATGCCTGTGTTAAGAGAGCATTATTGAATGTGTGTGTGTGTGTGTGTGTGTGTTTGCGTAGGCTAGTGAGCGATCCTGCAGAGGAGAGAGAGAGAGAGAGAGAGAGGATAGACTGACAGTGTGCGTTACATTATACAGCATGTTTCCAAAAAACACTCTGGGTGAAGCTTCCCACAAACATCATAAACTCAGCGATTTGGGGAGCGACGCCTTGCGCGCCAACACAAGCCGCATCACAGGCCGGACGTCGCGTGCGCGCGTTACGACGATGCGACTCGATTGGCCTCGGCTCCGATGGCAGGGACGGGATCCTCCGTTTGCGAGGCCTCGAGGGGCCACATCTTCTCTGGTGTCAGATCTCGCAATTTGGCAAAGTGGCACTTAATCTCAGGATGAATGAATCGCAAAACATCTACTTCAACAGAGAAATAAAATGTTTTACTAACACCCACACACACACACACACACACACACAATAGTTTATATCTGTCAAAGGGCACAATGGTGGAGCCGCGACACAACAGTTTATCACTTTAATAGGATTCCTGCGGAAAGGGATAAATCTAAAGAGCCGGACTGGGTGGCCGTCCCTCTTTGAAGTAGCCGCAGGAAGGAAGGGCACCGAGGGGAAGAAAACCACCACACCGAGTACGTGATGTATAGCTCTCTCCGTTGTCCGTATGAGATTTATTCTGGGGAAAAAAAAAACTAGAAGAAAAAAAAAAAAAAAAAAAGAACTAGGGCAGCGGAGATGGCTTGTTATCTGAACCGTCTTCGCTTTGAAGGGGACGAGCGCGGCGGAGGAACGAGGGGTGCTGAAGAAGTGCGTTTCTCAAGAAGAGAGGCAGCTTCGAGCGGTTGCAAAGTTGCTGTCAGCCAACCGTCCCTGGAGACCTTTCTCTCAAACCATCATCACTGCCTCATGAGCTATATTTGTTTTTTTTTTTTGTTACACGGAGCGCGGCGCTTTCCTAGAGACTCCAAGCTGTGATAACCGCTCGACTCACACGTTGGCGTTATGATGAGCTCTGTGACAAATAGGTTAAAGAGGTGGAGCAACTTCTGCAGGAGCAGACGTGTCATGAATGCAATTATTCATTAATTATCACTTCCAGTTTTAGAAAGACAAACACCAATTACATCTCCGTAGCTTCACGCCGACATGGTCCAAAGTGTTGATATAAACGCTGTGAACAGAGGTGCTTTCATCTCATCACGTAGCTCGTGCAGTAGAAACGGTTAGAGGTGCGACACACACGCGCGCACGCATGCACACACACGCGCAGCAACTGGTGGAACAAGGCGCCCGTGCAACGCCACTCACTCTGCCTGATCAGCCGCTTGTCCGCCACCAGGACGTTCTCGGCGTCCACCACGATGACCTTCCCGTCGCGCGGGCCGACCGCGAAGTTGTCGAAGCTGACGTCGAGCAGGTAGAGGGCGAAGTCAAAGTCGTTGTTGGTGAGCTGCTCGGCGATGTCCATGAGCTGGCGCGCCAAGTCCACCCTCTTCTCCCAGGGCGCGTTGTAGAAGCTCCACAGCTCCTCGCCCACGTAGTTGACGGCGACCATGCGCCCGCACGCTCCCAGGTACTTGGCGAACGGCCAGCCTTCATCCGACGGAAAGCTCTGCGAGGTAAAAGGAAAACAAGATTTGTTTAATTATAAAGATAAACAGGGAGGTGAATTTCCCCCATCGGCTTTAAAAAGCTAAAAGGCGAAACACAGAACCTTCACGCTGTCAGAAAATATTGGTTTCACTCGCACAGAAACCAGCCTGCAAATAAAGAGACAAAGAAGATGAAGAAAGAAAAAAAAACAGACATCAAAACACAAAGTGGCCGTGTGCTGCCTTGGGTAATTTTTGATTTGAGAATCCACCAAAGGATCACGTGCTGGGTACCGCGGATCCAATATAATAAAAGAAGAAAAAAAAAAGGCCGTACAGCTCGGAGCCGACGCGCGCTGCAGTGCTTCCAGAGGACTGATGGGAGGGGATTTGTTAGCAGGGTGCAGCGGTGCGACAGAGTTGGCTAACCGCGTCGATGCGGTTTGGGCATGCTGACTAGAAACTAGAATACCACGAACCTAGCTATCAGTATAATGTTGTTATTGGCGTCTTCAATAACAACAACAAAAACGATTCTGCGAGCAGGAGGTGGTGTCCCCGCTGCACGCCAAAACCCGAAGATTTCCTCAACTTTATCAAGGTCAAACGAAAACAGGCACACCTGCAACATCTGTAAAGCGGCACGGCAAAACACCCCTCTGCCATAGGCCTTTATCTACCCCCCGCCCCCCCTGCAGCCATATGCTAGCTTAATGATAGCCCAGAATTCCTACGTAACAAATCTCTCCTAGGCTGCCGTTCCTGGCAGGAAGACGCAACAGATGGAATCTCGAGTGCTCACATGAGCCTCAGCACCCTCCTTCTCTGGAAGCCAGTGGGCCCCGTAGGTGAGCTGTGAACCACTGTGACTTTACACCCGTGGTAATTCAATACTGCACAAGCTGTATATCATTTGAATGGAATACAAATGATGCGAAAACTCATCAGCCAGCCGCACAGCTGCTGTATCTCAAAGAGAACAGCTGGACTCGTGGACGAGGGGGGGGGCACTTGACGTTTGTTAGCGTTGAGACAGTTGCAGACCCTGCACAAACCATGCAGCTGCAACTAGGATGCAGGCAACATATACATTAATGTGCAAAGCTACCAAGAAGACCTCTGGCCTCTGATAGAGACACAGAGCGCTGGATCTGATTGGATGAAAGCAGAGGGCGACAGGAGCTGTGCGGCCAGTAAATAAGCTAATGGGAAAATAAAAATGCTAAAAACACTTTGTGTAGCAGAGAAGGCCCAATAATGAAATCTAAAGTCTTGATGCAACAGAGACAACCTCAAGCAGCAAAAAGGAGAGCCTTAGCATTCTGTGAAATGTAAATGTAAACCAGAGGCGTATCTCCTGTTCCCATCGCTCGTAGGAAAGATCCACCACCAACGAGGGGAGGACAATGACAAGTTGCACACAATGCAGTCTCGGTCGAGCCCATTTCCCCCGAGGTGACCCAATCAATCGTGCGCCAGACAAAAAGTCTGTCGAGGAAGCACTACTGGCTTCCGGCAGCCTGTCCGTCCGTCTCCTTTAGCTCTGGCAATGACTCATCCCAATTTTCCCCCAAAAAACTCTTCACTTTACAGCACACTCAATTTACTGATATTGCAAACAAGAAAAGAAACTAAACGCAGGAGTGATTGCGCTCACATAAGAGCACTGGCTGGAAAGTAAACAATCCCAGACTACTCACATGTTAGCCAACGAGAGATTTTAGGATTAGAGAATTAACAGGCTAAATATCTAAAATGGCTTTCTAATTTCTGAAGTTGGTCTATAAAGATTAGGTTGAAGCTGGATCAGTTGGGAGTACATCCCCATTAGTCCTGCTTCCCTTTGACCCAGATTCAGACCTCAGATCGCTTTATGCCGCAGCAAATCCAGGCGGCTCTCGGTCCTGTTGACAAAACCAAGCCTGTCCAACGTTGGGGCTAAACCTGCTCCACCAGAACACGGCCCTCCCTCTCTCTCTCTCGCCCCTGCAGGGCAGACGGATAAATGGGGGGCGTTTTGGGGGGAGACAAACGGAAGAGACAAACAAGAGTGTCTCTTGCTTCTCCGCTCCAGTGAACAGGAGGAACAAGCCAGCAAAGACCTGCCTGCTGAACACATCTCTCTCCGCTTTGTTGTTCAGGCTGCGGCCTGAATGGGAGCGAAAGTAGAGTGATGGGGCAGATGGGGGGGGGGTGAAAGACGGGAGGAAAAGGATGAATGCCCTCGGGGTACTTTCAGCCACTGTCAACAGCGGCTGTGAAAAGGCCTTCATGTCCATCCGTGAAAGGTCTCTCAACGTCATCAGCGTGCTGCGTCCTGACGGAGCTCACACCCGTCTTAGAGGTTTCATGTGCAGTAAGTTGAAAGGTGGAGGGTACCGAGCGGTGTGGAAGTGGGCACCTGGGCTTTGGGATTCAAACTCCTATGGCCGAGCTTGACAAATGCCCTGCGTATCCCACCAATCACTCGCCCTTAGCGCCCTTTAAACGGTTACTCTGCAGAAGTCATTAACGTCTGCAATGAGGCGTTCAGGGGAGGGCGAAATAAATTCGAACGCCCGCCCCAATGCTACACCCACTGCACTTGCCGAGCAGAATTCGGAGAGGGTCGCGTTTGTGTGTGTGTGTATATACACACGTGCAAGGACTGCACAGGTAGTGCATTGTACCAGTCACAATATTGGGCTATTGAAAAATGCTACGGCTGCAAAAGTGTTAATATCACATCTCAGCAGCTTTTAAAAGAGGTCTTATCACTTCTTGTTCCCGTCGTCCTGAAAAACCTGGAGCCAAATGCTCTTTACGCTTTTCCATTTGAACATGAATTTCTTAAAGTGTTGCAAAAATAAGGTGCCTGGCCCTGGAGACAACGAAAGTGCGGCTGGAAAAAACTAAACCAAAACAGAATGGACTCTTTACGTGCGACCTACCGGTGACTTAATTGGCCTAATCTAATCTTAAAAGGTCGTACCGGTGGCACGACGGCAGCACGGACTGCAGGGTGTTTGTGCTTTCATTCCCCTCTCTGTGAGGGGTGGGGGTGGTGGGGGAGGTTGGAGGGAGCTGGAAATGAAACAGGGCCACAGACAAATGGGCAGCCTCTGGAGAAGAGGATGAAACGAATGGAGCGAGAGGCACAGGAACACACACCTGCGTCCTGACATCTGCTGACAAAGGCATGCCCTTCTACAGGGCCACTCGGGGGGGGCTCGCGTCTCTGCAGTGTATGTGTGTGTTTGTGTGTTTGTGTGCCAGTGTGAAACAGTATCGAAGTGCATGTGAATGAGAACATGCAACGTGACCAGGGCTGATAACAACCTCTATTCAGTGGCTGAGTAAACACAAACGGCTCCCGAGATATTGCCTTGGCGGGTCTGCAAAGAACACTAGTCCGTCAAACACGCACAGGCGGCGCACACCACAAACACAGGGCGACGTGTGTGAATGCAGGGTTCTAGAGAAAGGGAAATGAGTCATTTGCCACAAGGTGTTTTGTGTGTGCGCAGCTCGTGAAAGGCCTGGTGTAGCTTCTTGGCATTTTCCTTCCTCAGCGTAAAAAAAAAAGAAAAGAAAAAAAAAAAGCTTCTCTGTGAAATGAGTTGAGACAGGAGGACGCCGAGAGTCTGGGGATCAAAACTGTAGAGTTGAGCGCTAGGTGAGACTCAGCCACAGCGAAAAGAATCAACAACAACAACAACAACAACTCAACCCTGATGCTGCAGAACGAACATCATTCAGCCAGTTTATCAGAGGGTGTGTGTGTGTGTGTGTGTGTGTGAGAGGGGGGGGGGTTGGCTCAGCCTTAAGAAGGGGGTCACATCTGCTACGCGAGGCTAAGGCTGCCGAGGCAGAGTTGAAGCGGCGCAGTTCTCTCTCTTGCTCTCTCCCGCTCTCTGTGGCGAGCCCCGTCTGGCGAGGTTAAGTGTAAAAAGTGTTGGTTAGTTGGCAGCAAGAGCCCGGGCCCCCGCAGGGAGTGGATGGGGGGGGGGGGGGGGGCGGCGGCGGCGGCGCTAACCCCTCATACTGGCGAACACACCCCGCTATCTCTTTCTCCTCTCCCGCCCTCGTCTCCCGCTGCTTCTTCAGCTCACCGTGCGTTTTCCGACCTCTTTGTTCAACCTCCCCAAAGAACCTAAAAAACAGGCCAGCGGTGCTGTCCGTTTCAGATATGGAAGCCAGAAAATGCCCAGTCAGAGCGGAGAGATAGTGTGTGTCTGTCTGTAGGGGACAAAAAAAGGGAAAAAAAAGGTAGGAGGTAAAAGGATGGCGACTGAATCTGAATTTAGAACAGGCCCCGCCCCTTTCCTTGCCAGACACGCGGTTCAAAGAGTGCCAAGTCGCAGTCTGTGCAGCTGGCAGGCGTCTTGGGAAACGGGAAAATCGCTAAGTGAGGAGGACTGAAACAAGAAAAGGACAGCTGGGCGGCGCAGGAACACCGAGCGCCGGTGACAAATCAAGAGCGAGGGGTCGGGCAGACCGACAAAATGGAACCGCGTACGGCCGGCGTGGAAGGACATGATTCTGCTCCCTGCCGTTCAGTGATGGCGATGGGTTAGCGAGGTCTTTTCATTCAGCGAGCCTTCTCTTCCCAGGGAGGAGGATTGAGAGCACGAAGCAGAGCAGATCAGGGTGTCTAGTGCCCACTCTGCTGCTCGCCGGAACCCCTTTGGCGACCTGGACCCGAGCCGCCGCCGCCGCCGCCGCTCACACACCCCCCCGCCGCTGGAGAGCGAGGAACGCACTAAGTCACGACTAGCGCTGTTGACTCAGTCTCGGTGGCATCGCCGCCCACGCGGCTGGGGAGGAGCCAAAGTAAAGCTGTGCCTCGGGCCCGAGGGCTGCTGGTTTGAGGCCTACTTCAAGGGTTCCGTATTTCAGTTCAGGCTCCAATTATCCCGGGGTGGGGGGGCAGCTGTCACCCACCCTACACTCCAGCTTCTCTGCAGGAGAGGGAACACTGAGATAAGCCCCCGCCCCCCCCCCCCCTCTGCAAAGTGCAATTAGTCCTTTCCAGCCTTTTACGACCTAACATATATAACAAGAAGTGACAGCCAAAATATCTGCACTTCCAGTTAAAATAAAGCTTTTGGTCCCCAATCGAGAGAATTTCAAATGCTGAAAGTCACGTTATTTTTAATATACACAATATCCCAGACCCGCCATATTTCCTCCAACAGGAGTGAGGTGTCTGGCGCTTGAATGCAGCGGACTGTTATATTACTGCGGACAGGCTAGAGTGGTAAAAAGCATAATCTTGCTTTACATGAAGCCCTCTGCACTGCAGGGGACAACACAGGAAAGGACCACTTGTTCCCAATCCACATCGGCCATCTTAACAACAACAAAAAAAGGGGGGTCCAGGAGACTTTGTGAATGGGGTTGGACTCCTGCGCTGCGTCTTCAGGACCTGACCACGCGGTGGGTTGGGCGGCATGCTCCAACGGTAGCAACTTGGGGGGGCGAGGGTGGGGTGCCGGGTAAATCTAAAAAAAGGAGTTGGTGGGTGGGATGAGTGAAGGGGAGGTTATGTGTGTGTGTGTGTGTGTGTGTGTGTGTGTGTGTGTGGGGAGGGGGGGGTTCAGCCACAGGCATTTAACTAACCAAACACAGCTGTCATGCATGCGCCTTATGTATGTGTGCGTGTTTGGAGAGCCGGAGAAAGAGAGAAAGGATTATGGTAACACAAGCAGTCTGGCTCATTCAAATGTGGTGAAAACACCACAAGGCTCCGGTTTGTACAACACACACACACACACTCATTCATTCATACACAGCACCTCCTTCTCCTCTTTCCACCAGGGCCTCCATCCAGCGAGCCAAGAGAGGGGAGTCGGGCACAGATAACTCCCCGTCTTATCCTAACAGGATTCAAGTCTGCACACAAAGGCCTCTACGAATAATGAAAGGGGGTTTGGGAGCACTTGAAGCCGGGTTAAGCGCCGTACACAACCTCCTCTCTCATGTGCTAAGAGCGTCCCAATCCCCCCCAGACCCCAAAACAAAAAGGTTCTAATCAGAGACCAGCAACTTAACTACTATTTACCGGTGGACCTCAGCCACTGAGCCGGCCTTAGAGACAGAAGCCGCTCACTTAAGCCGGGATAGCATGCAGTGTCTGATTAAATGAAAAGAAATAAATCAAACTAAAAAACAAAACAAGCTTTGATCCCCTTTGTACAGAAGCATGACCCAGAAAGCCAGACCATGTTTCCTGCATAGGAAAATAAAGGCTGAGACCCATGTCTGCTCTGTAAGGAGATGACCAGGCGGGCAATACGTCATTGTTAAACATAGACTGAATGTGGATTTATTTCATGCAATCCACTACCAAAAACTAAATGTATGCCCTCCAATGTGGCTGTAATAGTTATATCTTATCAAGCATATTGTAAAAACAATAACACCGTTGCCTCACTTTGTGCCGAGAGGCACGCTGAATTTATACTATTTACTTTGGCTCAGTTTCATAAAGTGGATGAGCATCGTAACAGATTATGCGGAGCCTCATTAAATCAATAACATACCCTCCTCCCCCTCCCCGTCTTAGAAAATTACACAGGCTGCCAGTGAGTTGCTCACAGCGTACGATAATCTTCAGATTTGCGTAAACAATGCGGCCGTCAAAGACCCTCCTCCGATGAGCGTCCGGGTCAAGAAGCCGGTGTTCTGCAGATAAATAAATAAAATGAAATAAAAGCGATGTTGCGGGAGCGGTTAGTGCGGCGTGTTGAACGAGGTGGTGGATTTGTGGGAGGTGGAGCACACGTTGGAGTCTTGAGGAGATGGCTGCGTTACCCCCACAGGCCTGTCACTTCCTATTCTCAGCTTCACTGGGCAAAGCAGGGCTGAGGAGCCAAAAAAAAAAAAAGAGTGGGAGGGCACTCACATGCTCCATGCTACCCAGCCGCACTTGATGACTCGGAAAGGGAGAACTAGGCTGAATCAGACTAATTTAAGGTCAGGCCCGGATGTAGTCCACAATGACGCAACCCTCGCCTGATGAATCACGGAGCGGCGACTCAGGAGGAGAAGGAATTACTCACTTTTCATACAAACAACACTTCTCTGGTTGGCAAAGAGACAACTTACCTGTGAAAGATTGAGGGCTAAGAGGAAATGGAGGATTTCGTCTACCAAAGAAATAGTTCTTTACCCCAAAGCCAAATTGCCTTCCACGTCACACAGGAGAGGGGGGGGGGGGGGGGGGGTTGTTTTTGTGTGTGTATATGTGCGCTTTGCGTGCTGCAGGTAGACACAGAAAACGCGTTGTTGGACGGACCCTAAAGGACGGAGCAGATTGTCTGCTTTCTCCGGGTGAAACGGGGCCGATTTACTGCCCGTGGCTTCGGGGGGCGAGAAACAGGAGAGAGAGAGAACGCAGCTCACCGAGACAGACAGCGGAAACATTATTGACATTGTTCAACGGTGTAAAGCCAGAGGAGAGACCTGGGAAAAACACAACAACAAAAATACAAGCAGCCCGAGTAGCCAATGACTGGGAAATCATTTCCACTAAAGACACAGAGTGCTATCGACGTCTCCACCTTGCTGCAGACTGCGAGCCAGATGAAACGGCGGCTGACGAGAAGAAGTAAAAAAAAAAAAAAAAAAAAAATCAGATCAGGTGTCATTAAATTGCTGGTCATAAAACTCAGCCAACATTCCTTTCGACCTTTTGTTGAAACAAGTCCCCCCCGACACACACTCACTCAAAGGCAAAAAGGGGACCAGGGTGCTGTATTCAATCTCTATGGCCGCCATTAATTCTTTATGGTCTACCGCCGCCCAGCCGCGTGTGTGCGGACCTCGCGGTCTCTCTTCCCCCCCCCTCACACCTTTTGAGCTCAGCGATGCCGTCGAGGCACTCTGGGATTCTCTTAGATGTCTGGCACATTGCCGTGTGTATCGGCCATCCACATGATCCGTGCCCGAGGTCCGTCACACTCACACACACACACCCACCCGGTGCGCACAAAGAACCTAGAGTTCTTTCTCGTACCCGCGGGTCACAAGTTCAGCATGAGATCAACAATTCATGAGTCCCTGTATGCATGCAACGGGGATGCAGGGATTCAAAGGGGCCGTGCACAATGTGTGTGCATTATGCGTTGTTGTGCGACGTCTGCAGCTGTGTGTGGGATAAAATGCGTGGGGGGGGGGGGGGGGGGGGGGGACGCTTCATCGAGCCTCTGAACTGGGGCAATAATACCATTAAAAAACACTGATGGAATTATCTGGATGCACGTTTTGTGGAGCGCAACACAAAACAGGCGGCAAAATATGGGAGGGGATGACACAGAAAGCTGGGAGGAAGGAGGCGGAAGAACGGGGGGAGGACATGTGACCCCCCCCAAAGGCTCCGATTTTATAGATCAACAGGAATAAAAGCAGAGCTCGCCCTTTGTCCTCTGAAACGGCCCGTTTGTTGGAGGCCTGCGGGGCTTATTCAATGTCGACACGGGCCGCCGCCATTGTTGTTGTTCACGAGATTGTAATTGATTGGCCGATTGTAAATCAGTGAGCAAAAAAAAGAAAGGCCGCAATCATATATAATATAGGGTAAGCTGCACCACCGACATGCGGGATGAAAGAATGTGTCGCTACTTCACTACCATCCCTGTGTTACAGCAAGACTAGTCGGGTTATGTGAGGCAACCGTTTTGTTAGCGGCATGCATCATTTACTTTGTCAAATTAAAAGATTTCCAATGTTGTAGCGCATTTTAATTATTAATATTTAGAGTCCAACTGTGTCAAAACATAAAAAAGGCTCAATCTGTCACAGTCACATCGAAACTAAACACTTCATGGCAACAATGTTTTGGGGTTTTTGTCCATTCGTTCACGTTGGAGATTTCAACTAAATCTTTGTTAAAAGCTTTTATTTTGGAAGCTTAGCAATGAATAAAGGATATTGGTATTAATGCAAAAGATTCCTCTATGTGCCTTCTCCCACAAAAGAGGAGGAACCAGTGGACACGGACGTGCACTCAAATTAAAAACAACGAGGACCATTTAAAGATGCATTCTTGAATAATTCAAAACTGCCCTACATAGTGTTAAATATGCAGCATTGCCGCCAGCAAAAAATCTCTCATCTTTTGGGAGGCCACAGCTCTAAAACCCCTCCCCCATTCCAAGTGGAGGCATATCCGTGCTCCAGATAGCGGACGCACTGTCCCGACGTGGCCTCGAGTTTATGGAGGGGTGTAAAGGGCTTGTCTCAGATCTGTGGCAGAGGAAGTAAGAGCAGGATTCCCACCCTGTAATTTACCGGAGGCTTTGTGGGCCAACACCCCGCCTTGCTCTGATCCTCTATGCAGCAGAAAGGTAATCCGGCAGCAGGTCCTTATCAACAAGTCTGAGAACCAGCTGACAGAAAACCCCTTTAAAAAACGACTCCTTTTCCTGAAAACAAGCACATCAGAAAAAACAACAACAACACACCTGTAGCACGAGTGGTTCCGGGTTGAATGCCAAGGTCATGAGCAGCTGCATTCTCTCCGTGTCCTTGAGGTTCTTCAGCAGGAAGCTGCCCGAGTCCTTGGTCTCGGCGTACCTGCGGACCACGCGGTCCAGCAGCCTCTGGGAGGGGCAGTGCACCAGGTCGGACCAGCCCTCCACCACCTCCGGCGTGAGCAGGCGGACGTCGCCGTTGATCCGGGCGAACTCCGTCTTGTACATGGCCTGGATGAGGTCGCAGCGCGGCCGCCCCGTGGCCCTCTTGCAGATCTTCTGGTCTATCTCGGCCAGCTCCTGGTTGGAGCCCAGCCTCTTGAGCACCACGCGGCGGGTGCCCTCCCGCGGCTCGCCGTACTGGGCGAAGTAAACGTTCTTCACGTTGAAAACGTCCAGGAAGCGCAGGCGGCCCCACGTTTCGAAGGACACCTGGCCGTTCATGAACTTGCGGCACCAGCTGGTGCCGAAGCAGGCGGGGCACTTGTTGAGGTTGATGAAGCGCCTGTCGGTGAGCTCGTTCTTCTGGAAGAAGGCAAACAGGCTGTGGGTGTTCATCAGCAGGATGACGAACAAGCCCACCACCAGCAAGAGCTTCAGACAGCGGTACAGGCGGCCGAGCTTGAGGGGCAGGAAGCGCAGCATGGCGGGGCTTTGTCGAGGTGCGGCTGGGAGGAGGGGTACTGAGACGGTCGTCGGGCGAGGGCGAGACCTCAACGCCTCGCCGGCATGGCGCACCGGGGGCAGCTTCTAGAGCGGCAGGCAGGGGCGAGGTCGGCACAGCTGCCCCGTGCCACTCGCTGGGAGGGGCCAACGGGTCATTTTCTGTCCTCCTCGGTGTTTGTGTGCCTGAAATCAAAGGAAAAGAGAGGGGAACTCGTTACATCGGGGAAAATGAAAAGGGATGGATTTCACAAAACCAGAAACACTGACGCCAGATGAAAATAAGCTTTATCTCAGTCATTTCTGCTGGACCTGCAAGTCGAAAACACCCAAGAAACGAACAACAACAAAAAATAAAAATGGTATCACAACTCTAATTGTTGGGTCACTTGAAATATTTTCCTGTTTGAGCAGATACAAGACGGTCCACAGCCAATAAAAAAAAGTAAAGTAAATGAAAGTACGGTGGAAATAAAAGGAAAAAAAGTGGGAAAATATCAAATTAAGAGATTTGTACGGCATCCTCAGAAAGCCCAATTCTTCCTCCTCTTGCCCCAAATGGAGAAAATCCCACTTTGCATTGTGAAGGTTCACGCTGTGCGTGGTTTAACCTTTGATCAGTTTTTTTTGTTTTTCAATCGGTCTTTGAAGTCGTTTCTCTGGAAATGGCTCTGAATGCCTCAATTAGGCCCATCGAAGTCAGCAGACGAGGGAACGTTGAAGGCTGAGCCCACGGAGGGAAGAGACAACAATCCGTCTTCACAGTACGAGGCGAACGCCCCCCCCCCAGCAGACTGCGATAGACGTCCTCAGTCTTGTAACTCTCACAAGTCCCCTTCACAACGACAATGACTCGACCGCGTCAATTGACAATCATTATTAGGACTCATTATTAGGACACGCCTATCAGCACAGCTGACTGGAGAGGCCACGGCTAACAAGGCGCGATTTGGGCTCCTCGCTTCACCCTCTTTCAGATCAAGGTAACAGAGATGTTGCGGGGGGGGGGGGGGGGGGGGGGGCGCGTCTGGGACGTGCCAGATAAGAAGCCGAATACGTGATTTCTTACCTTACAACTCGCAGCGAGCAGATGGGGCCTACATCACTCATGTAAAAATAAACCACATCCAAAAAAGGGAAACTACAAGCCGCAGCGCTACATACATTTCTAAGAAGAAGAAAAAAAGGTATGACTCATGTTTTTTTTGTTTTTTCTCCCCACAAAGTCCATCAATGTGACTCAATGAGCATACGCTTTTCTTTTCCTTACTAAAGGTATGGCTGGGATAATGCGTTACTTTACCTTGTTTGTACAGGGGCACGTGAAATGTCATTTTAACTTTAAATAGCTGCTGTAAGTCTGTATGAGATACGGATCTATACAAGAGCCAAAAGGACGTGTGCCTACAGGGAGCCAGAAGAAGCTCGTCGCTCAAGGGGAAAACGGAAATACCCCTCTGCCTTAAGAGCTCGATTCAAAATGCCGTTTAGCCTCCAACAGAGGCAGCCTTAAGATCTCCAGATCTCCAGTGAGGATATGAGATTCAACTGGGATCAGCCAACGGCTCAGAGGGGACCAAAACGCAAACCTCGGCCGGGGCCCAGGAGACGGTCGCCCACTTCGTCCTCAGGCGCGAGCAGCGGAGAGCCGGAACGGGCCAACGAGACCCGGACGCCGCGTAACGAGATACGCGAGGACGTGGCTTCTTCCTCCTCCTCCTCCTCTCCAGAGAAAGCGTTCTCTTCCATTACCTTCTGAGCGTTACCTGGATTAATTCAATGATTGTACTAATTGCTCAAGTGCGCGGATAAGCCACACACTGCATTTTCATCGTTAATGAGAGACGGCCCCGCTGCTCCGATGCTTAAAATATTGACAATGAATCGCAAGAATGTGCCACCGATGGCTTATCCTTGATCTTCTGTACTTTTGTTAAGCATGAGGCAGGCGAGTGCAAGAATTTAAATGCTACTAGATTAGAGGTTCAATAGCCTGCAGCTGCGTATACTGTGAACATTCTGCTTTTTCCGAAGGATGCATGGTCGTTCAGGGGGGGATATTGTTCCCATATTGATTGGTTACCCAAACAGATTTTATTTTGTATTTATTTCACACCTGCAAAACCATGAACATTTAACTTGTCGGCTGTCATCCGAGGCCTAAGAGCTATCCAGCAGGACAGAGGAAGTCAGGCTGTAAGGTTGCCTGCACAGGTATTTTAAAAAAACGATAAGGTTAAGTTTCCTTAAAAAGCTCTGAATTTAAGCAGGGCGCTTTGTATCCCAACGCCAGAATACAAGGGCAGATAAATCTAAGTGTTCGGTGTTTTCCTTTGGACAAACCTTATTGTGCCCACAGAAAACTTGTGTTCCAAGTTACCACCTCCCACGCTCGCCCCCCCCCGCGGCGCCTCTTTGCAGGAGGAAGGCGCAGCACCAAGGAGGAAAACCTTGTTAAGGACGAGCACCAAAAATCCCCCCCCCCCCCCACACACACACACACACAAAGCCAAAACTGGGGTAAAGTTTTGCAGCATTACTCTGTCTACAAAGTAGTGCGGTGAGCGCTTGGAAGGAGAGGCAAGGAAAAGAGGGCAAATCAAAGGATGCCTGACTCCTCATGCATGGGAGATGAGTCCCGCATTCAAAATGTTCCAAGTTTGGCAGATGTTAAGAGCCGCAAAATGGCTCATTACCGAGACAGAGAGGGCACAAGATGAAGCAACAGGCCCCACGTTGGCTTAAAACAGACTGACTTAAGGTCGAGACGGAGGAAAGATAAAATCGTAACATCCTAATATTTGTACTTTTATTAAAACTTAAATTTCGACAGGAGTAACCCAGATAAGAAAGGAGGTCGAAAGACGAATTTCTGCCATGAATAATCTTTCCCACAGCTCACGTGTGTGAAAGCTGGTTTCCGGTAATGGTGTGCAAGGGCAAAGCTACTCTCGGGCTAACCCATTTCCTTCACTGCACCTGAGGCTAAAACTTCATTAGGCCATAATGAAGTCAAGCCACACACGAACATGCCTGATTAATACCCCTGGATGTGCAAAAGAGAGTGCAAAGACGAAGTGTTGATAAAATGACTGCAACACAGTGGAACGGGGTGATGGTAATACAGAGGAAAGATATCACTAATGCATAGCTAATGGACAGCGAGGTTAGAGCAACTTTGAGTTATTGCTCTTGTGACGGAGATGAATGGAAAGGGACCACAAGAATACAGAGTAGCAGCTCTGCACCTCTGAATGGACGCACACAAAACACACACACACACACAAACACCAACACGTCCACCGAGCCCGACGCAAAGCGCCAAAAAAAAAGACCCCTCCCCTTGCAATGCGGGGCTCGAGCTGGACAGAAGAACTACTGTTGCCAAGGTTATCGACTCGGGGAGTCAATAATGTTTGATCGAGGAAAAAAAAAAAAAGAAAGAAAGAAAAATCAGCTTCCCCTGGATTGTCTCAAACGCGCAGACGGATGGATCCAAAACCACAGCAACGTTTGCATGCCTAGTGGGAAATTAGGTTCTCGGAATTGTACAGTCAATCAGCAGCATACTCCCGGCCTACACACACACACACACACACAACAACGCACACGCACACACACACATATGAACATTAGTCCATTCACAGTATGGTTTGAACAAATACCAACGCCACCTGCTTTACACCCAAACCAAAGCGGCCAAACTCGATCCTGGGAGAATGACTTCTTCAACTGACAAACGCGTTTGTGTCTTTTAATTTTGCACAGCTGGACACGCCCCCCCTCCACCCCCCCTTTCTGCAGAAGCTTGAAAAAGTTGTTGTCACACTTTGCAGCTGCAGAACAAGTGTTGTCCAATCTAAGCTACACTTAACAAAAAAAAACAGAAAAAGAGGAGCTGTCAGCACAAGCTTCAGTTTAAAACAAACGAGGAACACGGTTTTTTCGTGGGTGAGATAGGGTGAAATTGATTAGCTGAAAGACATTAATTATTTAAATTATTACTTAAAGTCAGTCCCTGCAGAGTGCTGAGAAACATTCAAATCAACCACCAGCAGAAAGTCTGAATAGAATCAAATTGCTCTGTTTTCATAGCTCTCCTGACCAGAAAAGCTCCACAATTAGTCGCCTGTTATGAATAAGAATTAATTCCAGTCAGTCTGCTCTATTCATCGGACAGTAAGGAGAGATCCTCACAATAGACTTTCGTCTGAACCGAACAGTGGGACTGTTGTTATGACCTGTCATGGATTAAAATCAAGGGCACAGTGCACCTTGAGCTTTTTCGACCTGACACGCAAACGTCTCAGGTTGCAATCAGTGGGAGAACCGTGGAGGTACATTAAAGTCCCGCGTATATACAGAGTTTGGACTTTCAATACAAAATAAAAGAATTAGAAAAAAAAGCGTATGCTGCTATGACATGTGGTTCTGCACACACGTGACGTATAAGGGGACACGCCGTGGTGGTCTGGTACGTTGTATTCTTCTACAATCGTTATTAAGTTGAGTTCAGGTACCAGTGATGGACGCGACAAAGGTTTTGACCGACAAAAAAAACGTTTTTGTCGAGGTTGCACAAACAAAATGACCCAACTTCAAATCGAGTCCAATTCAAAATCTAAAGAGTCTTAGTTCTACGTGAACACAGAAAAAATTTTTTTTTTAAAAGCCGTGAAACAAACCTTGTGCGACTTTCTCCCCCCGGTCTCCGGGTCCGTAGTAGCGCGATGCACTAGCGCATCACATCATTATTTAAAGTTCAGACGAATACTTCTAACTCGCAGCCGGCGCCGGCACGGAAACAACCACAAAAAAAACCCCAAAACGGTCTTCTTTCCACAAAAATAAATAAATAAATAAATAAAATAAAAAATAAAAATAAATAAAAGCTCGACGGAGACCGCTGTGGAGCGAAGTCGCGTGGGCTCCCCGTGCGTGTAGCTCCCGGGTGTGTAGCCTGCTAGCCTGCTAGCTGCTGGGATAAACAGTTGGGATGTCGCCTCGGAACTCTTCCTACAACCGCGGCTTTCCGCGAAGGACGCCGACGTCCTTGGAGTGCCTCGCGCGTCCGTGTCCGTCCCGTCTTATCGCGAGTCCCCCTCCGTGGCCACGGAATTGTCCCCCCCCCCTGCTCCTCTTCTTCTTCTTCTTCTTCTTCTTCTCTTGTCGGGCAGCGACTCGCTCCTCTCTCCCACACCACAATGGGTTCTGTCTCCAGTCTTTTTTTTTTTACAACACCAGCCGCTTTACGCTTTACGACAACCGCTGCCGCTTTACGGCGGTGGTTGCTAAGCGAGTGTTCTAATATTGTCTTGTCTGAAATACCGCCCCCGGAGCAAAGTTTGCTGAGATATTATCTATTTCTCGCTCACCCTTTTACACTTTTTTTACCCCCCCCCCCCCCCGTGCACCCGTCAGCCTCAAAGCGAGATTGTTGGGAGATAAATAATAAATAAACGGCTCACCGTGTCATACGATTTCCTGTGATAAGAATCATAAAAATGTCTTAACTCGAAGTGGTGGATTCATTTAGAGAGACGTTTAACACAATATTACCGACCCCTTGCAGACACAGTGCTTTTGGTGTAATAAAGCATTGGGAGCATGTGGCCATAACTGAACCCGACTTAGAGGTGCCAGTGTCATCATTGAAATAACGCAATTAAGGCGGATAAGTGTACTATTCAAAGTGTATTATGAGTGTATTATTCAAATGGATTGTAAGCCCTGCTTCATATATGTAGCCAGCTCTGGGTGTTTCTTCACCAGACAACATCATTTCAACTTTTACGTGTCCACAACATCCTTTTTTGGTTATTGTAATTATTTTTGCATGGCAATCTAAGGAAGTCATTATTGCATTCCTATCAAACGATGATTCAATTAATGAAAAACCAATTGAAGCCCATGCTTGAATCCCTTATAGACTCAATGTGGAGCTTCTCAGTGGGTTCCTGCGCGTGAATTAGCTTGAACTTACTGCCACCTGCTGGGAAATCACAGCGCGACGCTGCTGACGCGGCTGATGCTGCTGCTGAAATGAATAAAAAGTTCAAATAAAATATTTATCAGAATGCTGACGATATGAAGCCAGTTTGCCTTGGAATGATTGATGAAACCTGGGCTTTTGAAAGAATTCACTGGTCCCGTTTTCTGATTTGGCTCCAGTCACCATTTTGATCATTTATCTTTAATTTTTAATTAACACAACAACCCCAAAGCATGCAAGGCAAGGTATTGTACATTGTCCACAGCTAAATTAATGATAAGCTAATTGATAAAAGTGCGATATGCTATTGAATCATAGGTAGTTATTTGGCATCATAGCATGGCATCGGTCTAAACGTTTTAATTTGGGCATTAAACTAAAACAATAATCGCCTTGTAGCTCCAGGCACCATAAACTATTAAAGACTCACCAGTAAGCAGTGGCCTATATATAATTCACGATACAGTATAAACCGTTTTGCATTCCGGTAGCTGCATTATGATTTATTTGCTACTGGAATAGATTTTTGTATGTTACATCATTTTCATAACTGCGCCGTGGTCTCTGCTTGCCGGGATGATCGTTGGATGCTGCTCATTTGACTGGAGAGACAGCAGTGTCTTAACAGGACACCTCGCCTCTGGACAATGAAACGTCACATCCCACTTGAGCGGTTTTAAATATGCTCGGGGAGGGTCAACCAACGATGCCCATCGCTCTGAACCTCTCATGCGGTAACCATGGCAATTTGATCTCACCAGCACTTTAAATCGATGTTACAACAGTGAATTATTTACGTGCACAGGTGTTGCAGGTTGTGACACAACATAACCTCGAATGGGAAGTGAAACCACCTGCAAAAAAAAACACTTTAAAAGGGTGTATTGCAGAATGAAAACAAACAGCATCTCTCAGGATGCTTTCTTTTCCTCTAATGCCGTTTTATATATTCGAGTTTATATCAACAGTGGATCCTCTAAAGATGTTTGGTTATTTGTTTTATTCTAAATTGCTTCCACGGACTGTTTGTTATTAGGGAGCCCAGAGAGAAATAGGGCCAGAAATCCATTAAACCTGTAGTGTAGTGTAGTAGCCGCTGTTCATGATGTTTGTGTGGTCAGGTCTGCACTGACGTGAGCTCAACAGGAAGCTACTGACGCTCTCCATCGTAGACCCATTTTCAGTCCTCAGTTTAAACATTCGGATGGGGGGGGGGGGGGGGGGGCGGTTCTCGCCACGACATAGGGGCTCTGACCCCCTCTCTGCGGCGTCGTTAGTGGGCTTAATGATGTCGTCGGAGCTGTGGATGGCGACGCAGCCGTGCGTGAACAGAGGGGGGGGGGTCATAGAGGGTGCTGTAGTGCAATTGTGCTAAATGTTGAACGATCGTCAATGAGCAGTATTCTCACTCATGTGATCCTCTCTGGTCCAGGTGGGGGAGACGCCTGCAGATCTATTTGACCTCTAGGCCTGTAGTGAAGTGGGTCCAGGAAGTCAGGGATGAAGGTTTTGGTCACAGGGCTTTTGTCTTAAAAACAGTGGTGGAAGCCTGTGGAAAATTCAGACTGGAGCAGTGAGAGGTTGAACAAGCCAGTGAGGAGATCTGACAGTTGATCTGCACAAAGCTTGAGATCTTGACCAAAGATGCCTTTGGGGGCAGTTTCTTTCGGGGGGGGGGGGGGGTAAACCCCTTTGAAATATTAACAAACACCTTCCCTGGATATTGCTTGTGGTCGAGAGTCCAGGGCCTTTTCTTCCCCCCAGACATACTCTTTCAGAGTTAGAGAGAGAAACGTTGATCTATGAACAAAACCAGCCTTTACACTGAAGCTTTGTGAAAAGTATGTTCCTGCCAACAACTGCAAACACAAACCGTGGCTACAATAACAAAACCCAATTGATTTTTTTTTCTCGAAATTCGAGGTTCCTGTGAAGACATTCGCTCGCAGACTTCCCATAATGAGATACAAGTGGTCTGTCGCTGGATCGCTCCGCGTTGCAGGGAAGATAAGACGTAGGGAGGTAATCTAAACAGGCGATGCAGCTTTTCTCCACCTGTAATACGGGCGGAACGCAGTAATGGATGTGAAAATCTACCATCTGCTCCGAGACGGGGAGGGAACTGCGGCACCGTGAATATATATTACAAATCACAATCTGCCGAGCAGAAAATACATCAATCCTTTTGTGAAGGTAGTAGAGAAGCACTGCTGCTTGTGATTGCACGCGGAGAGCTCAATACTTATTATAACGTTTCATCGGATCATTAAAATTCCAAATGTCAATATTCATAAACAGTTTCAACGCATAGTTTGATTGTGTGATCTCTTTGTCCCCGATATGCAGGAACAGGAATATTGTTACTACTGGACGTTAAGCCAGAATGCTGCAACCATCTCATGGAAATTATTCATGGGAAAAATGGAATTAGTCAGAGATCCTAATGTAACAACAATGTAGAAGAGCTGGACAGCCGCCTCTGGTTGTAATTAGCATGAATGTTGTCAGCCACGTGACGGGTGGGGAGCGAGTGCGTTCGAAAATGTATTTCTTCATCTCGGGGGCGGTATTTCAAACAGAGAGAAAAGAGAGTAAGTGACCCATGAACCCTACAAATCATCCAGGCCAAATGTAACTCCTCGCTAATGGCTCGGACTCTTTGGCTCCTTTGAATGCTGGGGTCTCATTAGCAAACCAGCAGAGACTACCACAGAGGCCATTACTTCGGTCGGACCGCTCCGTGTAGCCTTCAAGCTATTAAGCCTGATGCATATGGGGGACCTAGCAGAGAGAGATAAGAATTTCATTGCATTACTGAGTCCATTATGTGCCACCCGGGAGTAAAGCATTAAAGTTTGTGGTCTGATTAAATTCAGTGCTGCTCAGCTGAAGAGGCAATTAGTGTATACAACACACCTTCATCCCAACTCGGTGGTGCAGGTGGCCCTTAGAATGAAACCACTAGCATATGCGTAATTGACTAAAGTGTATGTATTAGTCTCTGTAATGCTATTTTCTATTTGTCACGCAGAGTCCGCAGAAATACGTATATATGTTTGTGCCGTTTGGGTAATTGCAGTCACGGGAAAAGTGATTTATATTTTGCCCGGGTGATGGTGGCGGAAAGACGGGAGCAATTTGTTTAACGCCGGCGACCGTTTCAAGTGTGAATTAATGTGAAAACGTGGTCACTCCAAACCTTAGAGAGCTTTGCTGCAACAGAAATTGTGATTAAAAACATTTCCACACATTCAGATGGTCACTATAATGCGATGCTTCCTGAAAACGCCGCTTTTGCAGAGACAGGCCTATTTACATTTTTCCAAATATTCATGCAAATCCAGATGCTTCAATATTTTCTTTCCAGGCATCGCATATCTGAAATTTGATTGAACTAGAATTTCATTTCGAGCAATGTAATGAGACCTTGCGGGATGTAGCAGCCAGAAAAAGGAACATTATTTTGATCTGAATTGAATATGGCTGCTGTTTGATCCTCAGAAGGTACCCACAATAGACATAAAAAGAATCCAAGGATGAAGGACATGAAAGGCTACTTTTTTCCGGGCAGCTCGTATCGCACGGTGTTGCCTGGGATGAGAAACGGACAAAGAACACGCAATGCATGTTAGGAGACGCCTCACACTTGGGCTACTGTTTGTGTGGCATGTGATGCAGGTTGTTGCGATCACCACCTTGGATTTTGTTTGATTTGAATCCATCTATTGTCACAACGCGTGGGGTCTTCATACCAACGGTTCTCGCTCATCCCCACTCAGACACATGCACAACCTGGCAGACGTCTCGCTTTTGCATCAGAGAGTCCGAGTGACGACACAAAATACCAATATACTACACAGTAATTGTTTTACAGGCCTGATGTAATAATGCACCATCTTAGTGGCAGCGCTGAAGATTCAAAGATTCAGCAGTTGTACACTCACACAGTGACTTGGTTAATGTTTGTGTTAAAGCTATGCAATGGTTCTTGTGTGTTGTTGTGGTACCCGAGAGACCGTTGTGACATTGGCACTCATTGAGAAACAAGAACTGCCCTCAAAATGTCGTCAAAAACAGAGCTGCAGAAGTGAACAATGTGTGTGTGTAAAATGTCAGAGTCTGTCATTCGGTCCTCTGGCTCCCCACGGAGGCCCCGTCACTCCCCCGCACGACCGCTCTGAGGTGACCTTCCATCCCGAGGGTCCATTTCAATCGGTTCCTGCCACCCATCATGTCACATGGAGCTTACACCCTTAATCAGGTGAGAGCGCTGTGGCGACATGCCTCGGTGTAGCGCGGGGGGAAAAACTACATCACACGGAGTGAAGTGAATCCGCTGCTGAATGCTGAATGCTGAATGCTTCAAATTCAAATTCTGCTCGAGAAAAACATTTATCCAGGTTCCATTTCGACCTTTTTTGTGTTTCTAGGAAGCCATAATCAGCTGTGTGGGCCGATAGGTTGAAGCATCTTGTTCAAAGAGATGACCACTTCAGAAATACATTGAAATCAGACAAAGACTTAAGATGCAGAGTGGAATGGCCGAGTTAATAGATGCCACGTAGCTTTTTGCAGAGAGGAGCTTATTACAAAGCTTAATCTAAAATAATGAAATGGCCAGTGTGTAGTATTTCAAGTCGAGTCGATCAGAATAAACAGATAACAATAATTACAGCTATGTTTGCATTGGTGCTTAATCACCTAAAACTGAGGTGATCGTAGTTTCACCTTCAAATTATTATTAGATATGATGCTAGCTCACTAGATGCAAAACAGCAAGGCTACTGAAGGGCCAAAATAAAATGAAGGCATATCTTTTTTCATTATAATAAATAAAAATAATAAAAATAAAAATAATTCTAACCTGCTTCGTATTGGTCTGGACCCGGGTTGCCGTTCTAAAGTCCCAACGCTAGATGGCGCTGTCGGACTTTGGAGGAAATCTAGACCTTTGCAAACCATTTGTTTGTGTTGCATTCATGAAAACTCAGATTCAGTGTCTGGAGCTTATTCAAAGGAAAACATTAAATAAAATTGCTCCTCTTCTAACCCTCTGGAAGGTTTACACTTAAAATTTCACCCCGAGAAAAATACAGTTGACTTTATTAGGCACACCGGTACAATCTAAAGAAATCCAACAACATTGTTTTACCATTCAGTTGCCACACTTGCACTCCTAACGTTGTACTACACTGCATCGTATTGATAGGGGCCGCTAACGTTCTGGTCCCCTTCAATAATGCACATGGAAACCACGGACGTGTGTGAGGGTGTCTGATGCATTACAGATTGCATAGTCAGGCAATTATGTAATATGTGATACGGGCTCTATCAATAAAAATGACGTACTGTATCATTAAAGCAACACCTTTTAAGGAAGAAGTCAATAGTGAACCTGATTTAATTTACACATTTCGGACCGTGTCCCTCAAAAATAAAAGAAATACATGTAATGGAGGGACCTTGATTGTGTTGGATGATATAAGATTGCAGACCTAGTAAAGTGGGCTTCTGCAGGTTTAATTTGCCTTTTCGCCTCTGTTTATAAAACAGATATCATGTCAATATGTTCTCACACTCTTACATTTTAAGCTGCTGTTGCATTGAAGAGTTGCAAGGCGTGGGCGTTGCTTATTCATGCCATTATTTCCCCCTGCAATATAATTCATTTTGTTCTTAAGTTATTCATGCACGTTGGATTTTACAGCCTATGAGCCATGAGTCCGAACACAGTGCAAAAGCAGTTGTCTCTCCTCGCCTTCTCTCCCTCTTTTTTGTCTCCATGAATTAGTCCTCCCCCCCCCCCCCCCCTGAAACGGCCTTTTGACAAACTCTCCCCAATTCCCCTCGGGAAGCGGGGGCCCAGTTCGACATGTTGGGTCGCGTGTACATTCTTTGCCGGGGCACAATCCTGTAGCTTGTTGGTGAGTCTTCTATGTCCCGCAGGGGGGGGGGGGGGGGGGGGGGGAAAGAGTGTCACGGGAATGAGTGAACCGTAGTGACTCCTCTGACAAAGTAGTTCCACTTCCCCTCTTTCTGCCTGTCTGTCTGCCTGTCTCACTGACACTCGCTCACAGAATGCAGGGCCTCGCCACAACTTCACGTCTCCCTCAAGGAGAGAATGCAGGCCTCGGGGGCTCAGGTTGTGTGCCGTCACCGCGGCAACTGAGCTATGTTTATGGACAGAAAGGTTCCCCCCAGAGGACACGCTGATGATTATGGGATGCTTCACAGTGTTGGAATGGAAACGTTAGCAAGTTTCCGCTCTTTGTGCAACATTTTCACAAGGGAGGGCATTCAGTGGTGCATTCTGGGCCCGTGTCTCATGACCAGCGCCGAGAGCAGATCGAATCCCTGCTTTGTTTTTTATTCCTGCCACTATGCCCTTGACAAACTCTCCCCATGGCTGTAGGTGTTTTTTTGGGGGGGGTGATTCCGCGCTCACACTCGTTGCACACTCTCTAACGCCACTGTCATTCTATCACGTCGGAGTGTTAGAATGACAGTGGTGCCGGGATGAGACACATTGCAGTGAACGTGTTCAAAATGTACCACGTCCACCTGTGCTAAGCAGCCGCGGGCCTGGAAACGGGTCAAACTGTTGGCCCCCAGTGACCCCCCCCCCACGCGCTGCCGCGGTCAGAGTGACGACTGATCGTCGGCCTGCTCGGGCGCATCTTTTTGTCCGTTTGACCCCCTGAGCGCGTCTACGGCATCGCCAGCCCAGGCGGAGACTGTCTGGTGCCATTGTGTCGGCCTCCCCACCCCCCCACCCAGAGGCAAGCGCTGAGGTCTCCTGAACAGACTCTCAGTGTAACTCTCATTGCTGATTCAGGGGAAACGCTGAGGTCTTTGTGATCTGCCTTCTTCACGGGGGGGGGGGGGGTGGGGGAGTCAGGCGGGACGTCATGAGGGCGGCCCTCGGCGGCCCTCGGCGGCGCCGATGGCGGCGTCCTCGTTTGCCCGATGACTTGTGGATGTCAATGGGCCGTCGATCCGGGCAGAGTGTCCGAGGCGAGCTGTAGGTGACGACGATGATGCAGCTGTCACTTCCGACTCCGTTGTTTTTCCCACGCTCGGCGCCCTCGTCACTCTGGTCAGAGCCCCCACACCGCAACCGCATCCATGGCCCTCAACACCAACATCCTTTGGCTCTGTCTCCGTCTCAAGCTGTCCAAACATAGCGCCTGCTTTCGAATTCCCCGAAAGGGGCCGAGAGCAAAGAGGAGCTACAGAAATAGGCACAGACTTACTTTCACACCTACACACACACACACACACACACACACACACACACACACACAAACACACATGCAGGCACAACGTCTCTTAGAACATTTGAGTGTTTGCGAATAATTCAGCCATTTCTTTAATGTCATTACCCTTAACAGCTCTCTGGTTGTGTGGATGACTTACTATGTGACTTATTATGTATTTGTCGCTTTGCTCGCGCCGCACTATGCAATAGCGCCGCGTCTTATTTAGCCACGAGAAGTCCAAAGGGTTTGCTCCCTCTGAGAGCAACAGGGAGCAATAGCAAGTTGGCATACGGGGATGTTTACGTTGCTCGTGGTTTAATCTGCCGATTTAGGGCAACAGCTACCGTTGAAGATGTCACGATGTCATTTCCTCTCTGTTGTTCCTGGAAGAGTTGGACATTTCTGGTTTCATACTTTTCTAAAACACGGGGATGTGGCCGCTGTGGTTTGGAAACTCCTGGGTTAATGTCAGTGTGAGGCTGTTGCCCCCCGTATGAGAGAAGGATAGAGTCCAGCGTCAAAAGACAGGACTGGTGAAAACATTTCTGGTAGTAACACTTGAAAATGCAGCTGTAAACAGCACCTGTTTGTTACCATTTCTTCTGCAGTGTTTTTCATTTGCTCGTATTGATCAGTCTGAGGCACCTTTAAGTCTGTAATATTCCTATTGATATTCATTTGAAAATGTATTATTCTTAGCGGGCACAAATGTCCTCAGCATGTGCTTTATTTGTTCAATCCACTTGAAATCTATTGATTTCAAATTGCTGGTTTTGTAGAAGCCTTCAAAGCTCTGCACTAATATAAGTTGTTCTTTTCAGAATAAGACACGTGATTCAGGTCACAATGTGCAACGCTTGCTGCGTTGCATCCTCTAGCTTCAGGGATGGTTGCAAAAGGTCAATGAAACCCTCACTTAACTCCTCAAAGAAACAGGTTTTCTGGGAGCGGAGTGGGCTGCAGTTTCTTCTCTTTCATCTTTGCGTCTCTATTCATTTAATTCTTCAGAAGTGCTCTCGACGTGGAAACCACACTCACATACAAATGTCAGAAGCTGGGAAATGATGCCAGAGCGCGAAATGACTTGTTTACTTCTGTAAGTCCCGGGCCAGATGTTAAGAGCAACTGCCATTATTTAAATGTAGTTTTTTACGTTTTTGTACAAACACGGTTCTACATAGACGTAAACACGCATGTGACTCTACTTACCAGCAGCGTTGCATCGTCACGAACAGAACTGAGGGTTTGTTTTTGCAGCTGAGAAATGGTAACAGAAATGCAGAAATGGACAAAGAAGAATTCGGTTGAATTGGGTAAGATTTAACAGAGATACAACAAATCATATTCTCATGACCTTTTTTGATGTGTTTTAGCTCTTAAGCCATGGTTGAATACTAGAAAATGACGTAGGGTCAGTAGTTGTTCTACTCGTTGTCACGTTGTCAATTTTAGGTAAAAGAAATCAGATGGAAAATCGATTTATGGCGCAATGACAAAGACCAGCATGTACAGTATAAAGTTTCATTCCAGGTTACATTCCTGTAAGGCTCTTATTAGCTTTATCCCCATCGCTATTAAAAGGGAATTAATGGATTAACGGAGATTTAAAAAGATGCTGGCACACCAAAGAACTATTTAGAAATTCTGACTGTCCTTCAACATGCTTTCAAAGTGCTTGGGACCCCTGTTTGTGCCCCTGTCGGCACCTACAAAATTGAGCACTTCGTATGCGGAGCGTGGCAAATTATAGTTATTCCCTGTTGACTATTACGGCTTCCCTAATGCATGGCTTTCAGGATTTAATCTGCCTAATTTGGTCAAATCATCTGGAAAATCCCGAGCTCCCTTACTGAGGTGGCCTTGTGCTTTGCCTCCGCCGCCGGTTAATTTGACCTAATAAATCGTCCGATTGACCCTTTCAACTGTATCATGGCTGAAATAACCGCCTACTCTCTCCACCTTATGCTGTTGCTGTGGAAACTGATGAACACTTGACAGCTGTGGGACGGGGTTGCCATGACAACGTAGCCAATTCCCGCACTTGTTTGTGTGTGTGTGTGTGTGTGTGTGTGTGTGTTTGGGGGTGGGCTCTGTTTGATTTATTTATTTTTCCGTCTTGCAGAATGAGTGGTGCTCGACATGCTGTCATCAGACGGGCATTACGGGAGCGAGGAGATGGAACGATGCTGACTCCACGCGGGGGAGGGAGGGGGGGGGGGGGTCTACCTCGCCCTCTCCAGAAAAAAAAAAAAAAGGATTTTCCCCCAACCAGGGGCTTTAAACCTGTCAAAGACCAAAGAGCCAGATCCGTCAACATGAGTCCTAAGGCTCTTACCACTGTGTCATCAGCCCGGTCCTGTGCTGGTCGTGACAGCCTCTCGTGGCCTGAGATTCACTACAGACTCAAACGCTGCCATCGAAGCATCACCCATCAAACGGTGTCTCTTTTCCCACCTAATTAGTAGGATTCTTTTAGCGTTTAGCGTATTCACCCACCTGGAGCTATTGACCATGTGATATGATCTGAGCCCTCAGAATGGCTCTGCTCTGAGTTCCTTTTCCTTCTCTCTGCCCATATCTCCATTCTCCATATCAGAGTTATGTGATGCTTTTGTTTTGCATGATTGAAAACCGGTTTCTCTTTGTGCCACTATATATATATATATATATATATATATAAAATCTACTGTATTTTTCTGTTGATTCATCCATCGATTTAATGTGATGCGTTATCTTATCTTTATCTAATGTATCAATAAACAATGCTACAGCTATTATCTTGCAGAAGGAGATTCCCAAGGCGTCACAAAGTGCTGAGCTGACGGGCATGTCACCTGCTCGTCAATGTCAGCATTCTCCTTGTCACTCCGTGTCTTCACCTCGCCGTCCTACCGTGCAGAACGTGTTGCCGGGGAGCATTCGGATGCTCAGCAGCCTCCGCTTACTGGTGATGAACCAGTCTCACAGCTCGTAATCCTACAAAGACGCGTTTCGATTTCAGCTGCGTAAACACGAGCGTAATAAGTTTGTTTGTTTGTTTCACCAAACAATTAAGTTTGAGAGGTTTAAAAGAAAATGAAGGTCGTTTCTTCATTAAGTGTTTTTTCCCCCATTTAACTTGAACTATTATGACATAATTGTTGGGAAGATGTAATGGCTGGACAATATTGACACCACCAGAGGTTTTACTGGTTCTCTATTAGCAGAAGCTTGCAAGCACACGTTTAACAACCTCTTAGTTAAGGAGCTATGAGCCTTTTATTGCAAATTATATATGTTATCATGAGGGACGCAGAGAACATGCCGTTGTAAGTGTTTAATCTACCCAGAACTTCAAAAGCAATCATTTGAAATTGTCGCCCTTCAGCATCTTGCCCCATTTGGGTTTAAATCCAAGGCAATTGGATTTCTTTCAAATTGCCTTCCAATGCTCTGCCACTGATCAAAGAGGTTTAGTCAGCTCCACTAATTTGTTGGGGGGCGGTTTCCAGTATTTAACCTTTTCACGCCACGCCGTTAAGAGTTGACCCATCTTGAGGCTACAGTCCATAACTTCCTCGATATCATCAGTGCTGCTGAAACTGAAAGGGCTCACAGGAAGCCGCGCTGCTGGTAAACATGCGTTCCTGCGTTCTGCTCAGCTCTCAGAAAGCATACAACACTTACGAAGAGAGGTGAGAGCTTGGACACACACCTGGAGAATCAGTCAGAGATTGCAGCTCAAGCCTTGAATGCTGCAGCCGTTTGTATCGGTCTGTATGCAGCCACACATTCATTTACAGAGATGGACCAAGTTCAGTACTATTTCCCGGCATAGTTAATACCAGTCTGCAGGAGCTGCTGTTAGAAAGATTATTTCCCAGGAAAGAGGAAGTATTCTTTGAGTGGCTGAGCAGTAAGTGAATTTTACATTATTTAAAGCACCGAGCCCTGTGACTGTTCCCTAATGTTGGGCAGTAATTGGCTCTTTTTGGCTGCCCAGCACCTCTAATCTTACCCTGACCCCTCCTATCTTCCTCTAACAATTCTCAGAATTCAAGGCGTTGCCCCCCTCCATAGTGAAAGCTGCAGCAACGGTGCAAGCTACTAACTCCTGCATACGGCACATTCCTGCTCAACAAACACACACCGGACATGAAACCTCCCCCCCCCCCCCCTTCTGCACGCAGCACATCACAGACGTTGAATGCTATGAGTCCACAGGATGTGTAAGAACAACGGTCACACGTTCAGACGAAGACGTTAAAGAGTGTTTAAAAATGTCGATCCACTCTGTTGAAATGTTAAATGATGTGTTCATTTGATTTATGTTTGACAGTAAATCCGTGTTGTTCCTTCATTCTGGGGAACGGCTAAACTATTTCTTTTAGTGTTTGGGTTTTTTTGTGCACTTGCGTGACAACCTCCACATGCACACAGAGCAACACAAAATGAGTGGATCGTATTTAATCTGTATCACTGATAAAGTAATAGATTACCGAAGAGCTCAAATATGCCCACTTGTGTTGTAGTCTTTTTACTCTGGGAGTGTCAGTGTCCTCTTTCCTCAGCTTTCTCTCAGCTTTTACTGTTGCACTGCAACATTAATTCCCCTGCCTTCTCCTTTCTGCAGCAGAAGAGGTGATACTCGACACCACTTTTGCTGTATGATTCCCAGAGCAGTTATTGCACTTCCTGCAGCCTTCAACAGAACCAACCAAGTCTTTTCTTATTATATTTATTTGCAGTCCTTTGCCTGCTGTCCGAGGGAACTCGTGTGAACCGGGATCTGCACGTCTCTGCATCCAAATGCAACATCATTCCAGTTTTTTTAACTGTGGGAGCTCAGTCTCTTCCTGCTGGCATTCTGGGGGGGGGGGGGGGGGGGGTTGTGTAGGCGAGGGAAGGCTGAATGGATGCTGCCTGCTTTAAGGAAAGGGTGTGATGGGTAAAATAAATTAAAAAATATATATATAAAAATCGCATGAGTCCCACAGATGCTAAGCAGTGGACTGCGTGAGCGAGTTGCCCCCCGGCACTGTCAGCATCTCATTAAGGTGCTCAGCGGAGAGACGAGCGCTCCCAGCTAACGAACCCAAATTCAAATTCGGACAAAATTCAGCATGAATAAAGAGTCCTCGGAAACTCGGTGGAGCGGCTGGGATGCGGTCATGCCTAGTTCATGCAATTCAATCGCTCCATTCACCCCCCCCCCCCTCCCCTCCACTGTTCCCCTTTCCCCTTTCGGAATGAAACGCGCCCGTCGGTCCCGCTCTCACACATTGCGCTCATTGTCTGCTGTATTTACGCGTTGCTGGTGAACAAAGGCAGCCGGAGCAGGCCGGCTGGCAGATGGCGTGCTGGGAGACAGAGAGAGGGGGACCGAGGCAGAACTCGCACAGGTCCGACTCTCTTTGGCGAAGCAGACGGATGCAAGGAGATGCAGATGGAAGGGACGAGACGTGTGTCCATATTTGCAGAGTGCGATCACGCGTACAAGCACACTGCGCGCACGCTCCTGACGTCTCTTTATACCGTCGCACAAACGGGCCCACACAGGGCCGCCAGATCGGCGGATTGTTCACCCCGCGCCGGGGAGGGTTGGGTTGGGGGGGGGGTGAGACACTCGGATAGTGCTGTGTTTGTTCCTGGAGACGAGGCGTGACCGGGGGGAGGGGGGGCTTCGCGCCGCCCGTCCCCCGTCACTCGAAGGGGGCTCGCCGGCCTGCTGGCCTGCCGGTCGCCCTGGCTCCTGACACAAAGCTGGCCCTTATTAGCGAGCCACGCGGGGCCCTGGCACTGGAATTTTAACAAGCCCCCGGAGCCGCTCAACCTTACGCTGATGCGCCCTTCCACAGGCGCTGAACCTGCTGATCACCCCCGGCAGCCCCGACCTCCCCCCCCCTCCCTCCCTCCGGGCCACCGCTCAACCCCGGTCCCTGTGAGTCGACAACCACGAGATTGAGGCGGGTCGTGTGCTGGCTCAAAAAGTGCAGTTGCATTAAGGTTTTCATTCATCTGACAGCAAAAGGATCTCCAAAAAAAAAAAACTATTTTCCTTGCAGCTGGAGTATGATTGTGGGAGGTTTCCTCTGGCTACTAGAATGCGTGTGCCCCAAATTTAGGAAGCAAAAACAACCAGCACCCATCGCGAGCTGTTTCGCTGACAGCGGTTCGGCGTTAATTCAGAACATGGGAGGCTCTGCGGTGGATTTATAAATATTACCGTTCCACAGAGGCATTCTGCACCATCAACCACTTGTCCCTCGTGCCCTTCTGTCTCCTCCTCCGCCTCACCCTTGCTCCACCCTGTGAGGCCTCGTCAGTGGCTTCACCGTGGAAGTCCCCCCCCCCCCCCCCCCGACAAAGTCAATATTTACAGCGGTGCGACTCACACGGCGCTGCTGGCTTTGCAAACAACAATAGTGTTTCCCGTGTTTCCCTGCTAAGTACTCTGGGACGTCTCTCAGGCGAATCATTCACAACGGGGTTG
The DNA here is from genome assembly GCF_949316345.1 of Pungitius pungitius. NCBI lineage: Eukaryota > Metazoa > Chordata > Actinopteri > Perciformes > Gasterosteidae > Pungitius > Pungitius pungitius. The sequence continues at coordinate 4,861,482 of NC_084918.1, read as the reverse complement.
TTTTCGTGGAGGGATTTAACTACTAAAGAAGCGCGTGCGTTTTTAGGAGTGACTCCTACTAACACATTCGGGCTGAAAAGGCTCAGCTCAGCATAGCGGGAGTGTGAATTTATGCTCCCTGCAGCACACCGCTTTACACCAAGAACCGATTGGGCCATGTTCCCCCGACAACCGCGTTTGTCTTTCTGAGCCACAAACCACGTTTGACGCTTCGATGTCTCGCGATCAGTCACACTCGTATAGTTGTTACTTCTGTGGTAATTGCGTAATTGCTTTCTTTTTTTGTTTCCACACCAGTGTGTCCCTTTTTTTTCAGTTATCATCAGCGCCTACCTGAGGTGACGCATCCTTCGACCCTCCTGCCCCCTTCCCTCTTGTTGGTTATTCTCCATTCTTTCTTGGAGTGCTCGCCAGCTCCTTCCTCGTGGGTTTTCGTATTCACAGTCATAACAGCCCTCACATCCTTTCATCCCCTCCCGTCTGTGCCTCTGCTCCCCAAACTCAATTATCACCTCAGCATCCGCTGCAATCTATTCACTTACCCGAGCAGGTAATTGCTTATCTAACAAACCTCGACTGCACCGACCTGAACAGAAAGCGCCGGAGATAAGTCGAATTTTTATTTTTTCTTCCTGCGACGCTAAAGGTTGCGGAGAGGTCGCCGATCAAGCCGACGGCCTTTGATGGCGTTTTGACTCGTGCTGTTGTCCAGCAATTCCCTCGGATCTTTGAGTCACATGACCTTGGGATGAAAAATGAGGACGTGCCGTGAGAGGTTTTGGGGCACAGCTCTTATTCACAGTGACGAATCTTTGGGTGAGTGCAACAAAGCACAGGGTGAGCGTTTATTCGATTTTTTTGCTGATGCTAACCAACAGCCGGCTCTTTTTGGGCTGTTTCCTCAAACAGTAGTTTCTTAAAAAAGACGAGGAATGCAGAGCAGAAGTAGCAGTACCGATATTGTAACCCAAAACCCACCCTTCTGTCCTTTCACCGACCATTACAGATGCGGAAATTTCAACCTGTGCTGTCCGTGGTGCACCGTTTGTTGGACTTTAAGTCTTACCAGAGAGGACGCAGGACACTGAGAAACAAGGAGTGGGACGTGGCTTTTAGTGAAAAGCTTCTGCAGAGGCTTGTTGTTTGCACAGACTGCAGAAAAAAACTGCAATACTGTGGTCAGCGTGCCCTGCCGCAACGGCCATAAATCTGTGTTTCAGTCGCATTAGCCTGATGCAAAGTGTGGAGCGCTGTTTGATTCCCTTCTTGTATATCTTTAACTTTCTTTCCACCTCGGCACATTCACTCGGCTGTGTCAGAACACACTACTGGAAACATCTGGCTCCTTCCGGCTCTCCCCCCCCCCCCCCCCCCCCCCGCTCAGCTGAAGCCAGCGGACTTTAAGGCGAGCGCCTCTGAGGGAAAGCCTTCTCACCGGCATGCACAGACCCGCCCACCCCTGCGTTGTCTTTGTAGCACAAACCCCCGGGAAGTGATGTGATGCGTGCACTGGTCCGCCGTCCAGACTCCACCATCCGCACAATAAAAGAACAGATGAAAACCTGGGCCAGAGTCAGATGAAGGCCTTTCCATTGCGTGCTTTAACCCCCCGGAGAGTCCTTGGCATCGTAGCGAGTCAATAACGTGCAGATGATGAAGGGTGAAGCCATCGCCTCCCTGCAGGGAACCGCAGGGACAATAACTCATGTCGGATTATGTTCGTACCTTTAGTTTCGGAGGAAACCCTACTGACAAAATAGCGTTGTTGCCCCTAGTTGTTTGTACAGATATCTTGGAAATATAAACGTGCCACCATCTTGTTCAAGTAGATACAACACGACCTTGCTTTTGTTTTTCTCTATACATCACCACCTCCATTATACACATCTTATTTTAATCTAATTTACCGATTTCCACCGATTGTGGAAACTTGTGTTTGCAAAAAATACGACAACTAATTGGCTCAGCTGCCTTGAGACGGTCTTCATCAATTTCCTCACCAGCCGGTGTTAATGTAGCTCTGAAATATGAATGCAGTGCACATATGCACACATTAGTGTTGTTGTTCCTCCTGCCCTGATTGTGTCAGAGGGATTCCTCTCATTGAGCTGATGAGTTGCAGAGCTCCTTATTTCTTGGCAACAATCCCAGTGGCCTGCGGAGGAGGAGGTGATGCTTTTTAATGAAATAGTGTAACCTTTTTCTGTCGGACCCGCGTGTCCCGTCAATGAAGCACAGCACAATAAATTCCGCCCCGGCGTGGGAGGCCCCATCGCTGCATTGTTTGACGCAAAGCATCGTGTGTTTTTAGTGCAGACAAACCTTTTGTGGTGTGTTGAAACCGTAACAACAGGGCTGACTCTGAAATAAAAACACAAAAACATACAGTTTTGATGCTTGTATTCGGTCCCCGTGATCGAAAAAGGTTCTCGGTGCAAAACGAGGCCCTAACGAAACTAATCCAACGAGTGCTGCTCCATCCAAAGGCCTTTGAAGGTTCATCCAGGGTGAAGCGGCACCTCACACAGAGCGACGCCATCGGGGGCCTCGCTGGTTGTCCTTTCATTTTAAGTGAGCGTGTGCCTAATGACCCTCGACCTCGCGGGGGGGGGGCCTCCTGCGGTAGTTAATCTTGTCCCCCCCTCACAACCGCTCGCTATTACGCGACGCATCTCCTCCGTTGCCGAGTGCCCCGCGCGGCGGGATGTCTCTGCCTCCGTCAGTGTGACGTGAACCAAGGAGGACGTTGAGGCCCTAAAAAAACAACTTGGGGGCAAGACGGCATCATCTGCCACGCTGGCGTGCTCCGTTAGGCTGGAAAAGGAGATTGCCGGAGGTGGCCAGGTGCAGGTCGCAGGTTCGGCATCCCGGTGGTGACTGGTTGGGATTTTGAATGTCTGCACCAATGCAAGCATATCCTCATTCCTGTAAGGCAGCAAATCACCTTTTAAGGCTCCATTTTATTCAATTCCAGCCCACTCTCTACCAGCAGGGGCCTCAATCCCTCCTCCACCCGGTTCCCTCTCCTCCGTACAGCTGCTTTTCTCTCCGTTGAAGACTCCTCTGCTTGCCATGTGTTTGCCTTTTGTTCTCTCTCTGTGCGCTTCTGGCATGAGCAAGGGTGATGATGTCATTCTTTGGTGTTCATCCTTAGCAGAGCTGCGTGGTCTCTGGAGTAGAAATGGAAGTAATGTCTTCTTGGAGAAACGTTGGGATACTTGAATTGGGCTGAACAGCCCGTTTTGATTAAGTTGTTTTCACAGCTGGACTTAGCTAGAACAGGACAATAGATACAGGGTTTGGCTGGTCTGATCTGGTTTCACATACTTTAGGGAACACACAGGAAGATTCGATTAGATTCATTGATGGCTTTGAAAGCCTACATTTCTTTATTCGGCTCATGTTTGAATCATCATTTTTTTGTTTAATTTAAAAACTAATCTAGAAGTCACTTCATCTCTGGTCAGTTGCTTTGGTTTAAAAAGCGTAGGGGTTGAATCACACAGAGACAAAAGTCCTTTTCCTATAAAAGTGGAACGTGCTTAAGCAGTGTGTTGCTAAGGCTCAAACATACACAAACTCATAACCTCACTACATAATATGTGCATCTATATGTAGAGTAGTCCTCCCTGACCTTTTAATTAATACATATCATGCATGTTTGATACCTAATTGGCTATTTCCCCCACAGGTTAGGTGTTTTTTCAAATCTTTTAGGTATAATGACTGTTTTGTGGGGTACACAATTCATCTTCTGAGGGAGGGCAGGTGGGTTCACGTCCAACAGTAGTTTCCATAGGACACTTTTC